>NC_139686.1:57914081-59114081 GCF_964106915.1 Podarcis gaigeae | reverse complement strand
GGCAATTCACTCAAAAATGGTTAAAAACGGTTGGGAAAGCTCTCCTGAAAGGTTTGGCGGTCAAAACAGAAGGCTTTTTATCACAGGAAAAGAAATCAGCCCTCGACAAGTCAACCGGCAGAAAAAGATTTTTTTGAAAAAATCCCTAAGCCCCGGGGTCACAATCTCATCAAAAATCTGACTTTCGGCAATTCACTCAAAAATGGTGCCAAACTGTTGCAAATGCTCCCCTGAAAGGTTTGGCAGTCGAAACAGAAGGCTTTTTATCACAGGAAAAGAAATCAGCCCTCGACAAGTCAACCGGCAGAAAAAGATTTTTTTGAAAAAATCCCTAAGCCCCGGGGTCACAATTTCAAAAAAAATCTGACTTTCGGCAATTCACTCAAAAATGGTGCCAAACGGTTGGAAAAGTTCTCATGAAAGGTTTGGCGGTTGAAACAGAAGGCTTTTTATCACAGGAAAAGAAATCAGGCCTCGACAACTTAACCGGCAAAAAATTATTTTTTTGAAAAAATCCCTAAGCCCCGGGGTCACAATTTCAAAAAAAATCTGACTTTTGGCAATTCACTCAAAAGTGGTGCCAAACAATTGCAAATGCTCCCCTGAAAGGTTTGGCGGTCGAAACAGAAGGCTTTTTATCACAGGAAAAGAAATCAGCCCTCAACAACTTAACCGGCAAAAAATTATTTTTTTGAAAAAATCCCTAAGCCCCGGGGTCACAATCTCATCAAAAATCTGACTTTCGGCAATTCACTCAAAAATGGTGAAATACGGTTGGAAAAGCTCTCATAAAAGGTTTGGCGGTCGAAACAGAAGGCTTTTTTTCACAGGAAAAGAAAACAGTCCTTGACAAGTCAACCGGCAGAAAAATATTTTTTTGAAAAAATCCCTTAGCCCCGGGGTCACAATTTCAAAAAAAATCTGACTTTCGGCAATTCACTCAAAAATGGTGCCAAACGGTTGGAAAAGTTCTCATGAAAGGTTTGGCGGTTGAAACAGAAGGCTTTTTATCACAGGAAAAGAAATCAGGCCTCGACAACTTAACCGGCAAAAAATTATTTTTTTGAAAAAATCCCTAAGCCCCGGGGTCACAATTTCAAAAAAAATCTGACTTTCGGCAATTCACTCAAAAATGGTGAAAAACGGTTGGAAAAGCTCTCCTGAAAGGTTTGGCGGTCGAAACAGAAGGCTTTTTATCACAGGAAAAGAAATCAGCCCTTGACAAGTCAACCGGCAGAAAAAGATTTTTCTGAAAAAATCCCTAAGCCCCGGGGTCACAATTTCAAAAAAAATCTGACTTTCGGCAATTCACTCAAAAATGGTGCCAAACGGTTGGAAATGCTCTCCTGAAAGGTTTGGCTGTCGAAACAGAAGGCTTTTTATCACAGGAAAAGAAATCAGCCCTCGACAACTTAACCGGCAAAAAATTATTTTTTTGAAAAAATCCCTAAGCCCCGGGGTCACAATTTCAAAAAAAAATCTGACTTTCGGCAATTCACTCAAAAATGGTGCCAAACGGTTGGAAAAGTTCTCATGAAAGGTTTGGCAGTTGAAACAGAAGGCTTTTTATCACAGGAAAAGAAATCAGGCCTCGACAACTTAACCGGCAAAAAATTATTTTTTTGAAAAAATCCCTAAGCCCCGGGGTCACAATTTCAAAAAAAATCTGACTTTTGGCAATTCACTCAAAAGTGGTGCCAAACAGTTGCAAATGCTCCCCTGAAAGGTTTGGCTGTCGAAACAGAAGGCTTTTTATCACAGGAAAAGAAATCAGCCCTCGACAACTTAACCGGCAAAAAATTATTTTTTTGAAAAAATCCCTAAGCCCCGGGGTCACAATTTCAAAAAAAATCTGACTTTCGGCAATTCACTCAAAAATGGTGCCAAACGGTTGCAAATGCTCTCCTGAGAGGTTTGGCGGTCGAAACAGAACGGTTTTTATCACAGGAGAAGAAATCAGCCCTCGACAACTTAACCGGCAAAAAATTATTTTTTTGCAAAAATCCCTAATCCCCGGGGTAACAATCTCATCAAAAATCTGACTTTCGGCAATTCACTCAAAAATGGTGAAAAACGGTTAGAAAAGCTCTAGTGAAAGGTTTGGCGGTCAAAACAGAAGGCTCTTTATCACAGGAAAAGAAATCAGCCCTCGACAACTTAACCGGCAAAAAATTATTTTTTTGAAAAAATCCCTAAGCCCTGGGGTCACAATTTCAAAAAAAATCTGACTTTCGGCAATTCACTCAAAAATGGTGCCAAACGGTTGGAAAAGCTCTCCTGAAAGGTTTGGCGGTCGAAACAGAAGGCTTTTTATCACAGGAAAAGAAATCAGCCCTCGACAAGTCAACCGGCAAAAAAGATTTTTCTGAAAAAATCCCTAAGCCCCGGGGTCACAATTTCAAAAAAAATCTGACTTTTGGCAATTCACTCAAAAGTGGTGCCAAACAGTTGCAAATGCTCCCCTGAACGTTTTGGCGGTCGAAACAGAAGGCTTTTTTTCACAGGAAAATAAATCAGCCCTCGACAACTTAACCGGCAAAAAATTATTTTTTTGAAAAAATCCCTAAGCCCCGGGGTCACAATTTCAAAAAAAATCTGACTTTCGGAAATTCACTCAAAAATGGTGCCAAACGGTTGGAAATGCTCTCCTGAAAGGTTTGGCTGAAGAAACTGAAGGCTTTTTATCACAGGAAAAGAAATCAGCCCTCGACAACTTAACCAGCAAAAAATTATTTTTTTGAAAAAATCCCTAATCCCCGGGGTAACAATCTCATCAAAAATCTGACTTTCGGCAATTCACTCAAAAATGGTGCCAAACAGTTGCAAATGCTCCCCTGAACGTTTTGGCGGTCGAAACAGAAGGCTTTTTTTCACAGGAAAATAAATCAGCCCTCGACAACTTAACCGGCAAAAAATTATTTTTTTGAAAAAATCCCTAAGCCCTGGGGTCACAATTTCAAAAAAAATCTGACTTTCGGCAATTCACTCAAAAATGGTGCCAAACGGTTGGAAAAGCTCTCCTGAAAGGTTTGGCGGTCGAAACAGAAGGCTTTTTATCACAGGAAAAGAAATCAGCCCTCGACAAGTCAACCGGCAAAAAAGATTTTTCTGAAAAAATCCCTAAGCCCCGGGGTCACAATTTCAAAAAAAATCTGACTTTTGGCAATTCACTCAAAAGTGGTGCCAAACAGTTGCAAATGCTCCCCTGAACGTTTTCGCGGTCGAAACAGAAGGCTTTTTTTCACAGGAAAATAAATCAGCCCTCGACAACTTAACCGGCAAAAAATTATTTTTTTGAAAAAATCCCTAAGCCCCGGGGTCACAATTTCAAAAAAAATCTGACTTTCGGAAATTCACTCAAAAATGGTGCCAAACGGTTGGAAATGCTCTCCTGAAAGGTTTGGCTGAAGAAACTGAAGGCTTTTTATCACAGGAAAAGAAATCAGCCCTCGACAACTTAACCAGCAAAAAATTATTTTTTTGAAAAAATCCCTAAGCCCCGGGGTCACAATTTCAAAAAAAATCTGACTTTCGGCAATTCACTCAAAAATGGTGCCAAACGGTTGGAAATGCTCTCCTGAAAGGTTTGGCGGTCAAAACAGAAGGCTTTTTATCACAGGAAAAGAAATCAGCCCTCGACAACTTAACCGGCAAAAAATTATTTTTTTGCAAAAATCCCTAATCCCCGGGGTAACAATCTCATCAAAAATCTGACTTTCGGCAATTCACTCAAAAATGGTGCCAAACAGTTGCAAATGCTCCCCTGAACGTTTTGGCGGTCGAAACAGAAGGCTTTTTTTCACAGGAAAATAAATCAGCCCTCGACAACTTAACCGGCAAAAAATTATTTTTTTGAAAAAATCCCTAAGCCCCGGGGTCACAATTTCAAAAAAAATCTGACTTTCGGAAATTCACTCAAAAATGGTGCCAAACGGTTGGAAATGCTCTCCTGAAAGGTTTGGCTGAAGAAACTGAAGGCTTTTTATCACAGGAAAAGAAATCAGCCCTCGACAACTTAACCGGCAAAAAATTATTTTTTTGAAAAAATCCCTAAGCCCCGGGGTCACAATTTCAAAAAAAATCTGAATTTCGGCAATTCACTCAAAAATGGTGAAAAACGGTTGGGAAAGCTCTCATGAAAGGTTTGGCGGTCAAAACAGAAGGCTTTTTATCACAGAAAAAGACCTCAGCCCTCGACAACTTAACCGGCAAAAAATTATTTTTTTGAAAAAATCCCTAAGCCCCGGGGTCACAATTTCAAAAAAAAATCTGACTTTCGGCAATTCACTCAAAAATGGTGCCAAACGGTTGGAAAAGTTCTCATGAAAGGTTTGGCAGTTGAAACAGAAGGCTTTTTATCACAGGAAAAGAAATCAGGCCTCGACAACTTAACCGGCAAAAAATTATTTTTTTGAAAAAATCCCTAAGCCCCGGGGTCACAATTTCAAAAAAAATCTGAATTTCGGCAATTCACTCAAAAATGGTGAAAAACGGTTGGGAAAGCTCTCATGAAAGGTTTGGCGGTCAAAACAGAAGGCTTTTTATCACAGAAAAAGACCTCAGCCCTCGACAACTTAACCGGCAAAAAATTATTTTTTTGAAAAAATCCCTAAGCCCCGGGGTCACAATTTCAAAAAAAAATCTGACTTTCGGCAATTCACTCAAAAATGGTGCCAAACGGTTGGAAAAGTTCTCATGAAAGGTTTGGCAGTTGAAACAGAAGGCTTTTTATCACAGGAAAAGAAATCAGGCCTCGACAACTTAACCGGCAAAAAATTATTTTTTTGAAAAAATCCCTAAGCCCCGGGGTCACAATTTCAAAAAAAATCTGACTTTTGGCAATTCACTCAAAAGTGGTGCCAAACAGTTGCAAATGCTCCCCTGAAAGGTTTGGCTGTCGAAACAGAAGGCTTTTTATCACAGGAAAAGAAATCAGAACTCGACAACTTAACCGGCAAAAAATTATTTTTTTGAAAAAATCCCTAAGCCCCGGGGTCACAATTTCAAAAAAAATCTGACTTTCGGCAATTCACTCAAAAATGGTGCCAAACGGTTGCAAATGCTCTCCTGAGAGGTTTGGCGGTCGAAACAGAAGTGTTTTTATCACAGGAAAAGAAATCAGCCCTAGACAACTTAACCGGCAAAAAAATATTTTTTTGCAAAAATCCCTAATCCCCGGGGTAACAATCTCATCAAAAATCTGATTTTCGGCAATTCACTCAAAAATGGTGAAAAACGGTTAGAAAAGCTCTAGTGAAAGGTTTGGCGGTCAAAACAGAAGGCTTTTTATCACAGGAAAAGAAATCAGCCCTCGACAACTTAACCGGCAAAAAATTATTTTTTTGAAAAAATCCCTAAGCCCTGGGGTCACAATTTCAAAAAAAATCTGACTTTCGGCAATTCACTCAAAAATGGTGCCAAACGGTTGGAAAAGCTCTCCTGAAAGGTTTGGCGGTCGAAACAGAAGGCTTTTTATCACAGGAAAAGAAATCAGCCCTCGACAAGTCAACCGGTAAAAAAGATTTTTCTGAAAAAATCCCTAAGCCCCGGGGTCACAATTTCAAAAAAAATCTGACTTTTGGCAATTCACTCAAAAGTGGTGCCAAACAGTTGCAAATGCTCCCCTGAACGTTTTGGCGGTCGAAACAGAAGGCTTTTTTTCACAGGAAAATAAATCAGCCCTCGACAACTTAACCGGCAAAAAATTATTTTTTTGAAAAAATCCCTAAGCCCCGGGGTCACAATTTCAAAAAAAATCTGACTTTCGGAAATTCACTCAAAAATGGTGCCAAACGGTTGGAAATGCTCTCCTGAAAGGTTTGGCTGAAGAAACTGAAGGCTTTTTATCACAGGAAAAGAAATCAGCCCTCGACAACTTAACCAGCAAAAAATTATTTTTTTGAAAAAATCCCTAAGCCCCGGGGTCACAATTTCAAAAAAAATCTGACTTTCGGCAATTCACTCAAAAATGGTGAAAAACGGTTGGGAAAGCTCTCATGAAAGGTTTGGCGGTCAAAACAGAAGGCTTTTTATCACAGAAAAAGACCTCAGCCCTCGACAACTTAACCGGCAAAAAATTATTTTTTTGAAAAAATCCCTAAGCCCCGGGGTCACAATTTCAAAAAAAAATCTGACTTTCGGCAATTCACTCAAAAATGGTGCCAAACGGTTGGAAAAGTTCTCATGAAAGGTTTGGCAGTTGAAACAGAAGGCTTTTTATCACAGGAAAAGAAATCAGGCCTCGACAACTTAACCGGCAAAAAATTATTTTTTTGAAAAAATCCCTAAGCCCCGGGGTCACAATTTCAAAAAAAATCTGAATTTCGGCAATTCACTCAAAAATGGTGAAAAACGGTTGGGAAAGCTCTCATGAAAGGTTTGGCGGTCAAAACAGAAGGCTTTTTATCACAGAAAAAGACCTCAGCCCTCGACAACTTAACCGGCAAAAAATTATTTTTTTGAAAAAATCCCTAAGCCCCGGGGTCACAATTTCAAAAAAAAATCTGACTTTCGGCAATTCACTCAAAAATGGTGCCAAACGGTTGGAAAAGTTCTCATGAAAGGTTTGGCAGTTGAAACAGAAGGCTTTTTATCACAGGAAAAGAAATCAGGCCTCGACAACTTAACCGGCAAAAAATTATTTTTTTGAAAAAATCCCTAAGCCCCGGGGTCACAATTTCAAAAAAAATCTGACTTTTGGCAATTCACTCAAAAGTGGTGCCAAACAGTTGCAAATGCTCCCCTGAAAGGTTTGGCTGTCGAAACAGAAGGCTTTTTATCACAGGAAAAGAAATCAGAACTCGACAACTTAACCGGCAAAAAATTATTTTTTTGAAAAAATCCCTAAGCCCCGGGGTCACAATTTCAAAAAAAATCTGACTTTCGGCAATTCACTCAAAAATGGTGCCAAACGGTTGCAAATGCTCTCCTGAGAGGTTTGGCGGTCGAAACAGAAGTGTTTTTATCACAGGAAAAGAAATCAGCCCTAGACAACTTAACCGGCAAAAAAATATTTTTTTGCAAAAATCCCTAATCCCCGGGGTAACAATCTCATCAAAAATCTGATTTTCGGCAATTCACTCAAAAATGGTGAAAAACGGTTAGAAAAGCTCTAGTGAAAGGTTTGGCGGTCAAAACAGAAGGCTTTTTATCACAGGAAAAGAAATCAGCCCTCGACAACTTAACCGGCAAAAAATTATTTTTTTGAAAAAATCCCTAAGCCCTGGGGTCACAATTTCAAAAAAAATCTGACTTTCGGCAATTCACTCAAAAATGGTGCCAAACGGTTGGAAAAGCTCTCCTGAAAGGTTTGGCGGTCGAAACAGAAGGCTTTTTATCACAGGAAAAGAAATCAGCCCTCGACAAGTCAACCGGTAAAAAAGATTTTTCTGAAAAAATCCCTAAGCCCCGGGGTCACAATTTCAAAAAAAATCTGACTTTTGGCAATTCACTCAAAAGTGGTGCCAAACAGTTGCAAATGCTCCCCTGAACGTTTTGGCGGTCGAAACAGAAGGCTTTTTTTCACAGGAAAATAAATCAGCCCTCGACAACTTAACCGGCAAAAAATTATTTTTTTGAAAAAATCCCTAAGCCCCGGGGTCACAATTTCAAAAAAAATCTGACTTTCGGAAATTCACTCAAAAATGGTGCCAAACGGTTGGAAATGCTCTCCTGAAAGGTTTGGCTGAAGAAACTGAAGGCTTTTTATCACAGGAAAAGAAATCAGCCCTCGACAACTTAACCAGCAAAAAATTATTTTTTTGAAAAAATCCCTAAGCCCCGGGGTCACAATTTCAAAAAAAATCTGACTTTCGGCAATTCACTCAAAAATGGTGAAAAACGGTTGGGAAAGCTCTCATGAAAGGTTTGGCGGTCAAAACAGAAGGCTTTTTATCACAGGAAAAGAAATCAGCCCTCGACAACTTAACCGGTAAAAAATTATTTTTTTGCAAAAATCCCTAATCCCCGGGGTAACAATCTCATCAAAAATCTGACTTTCGGCAATTCACTCAAAAATGGTGAAAAACGGTTAGAAAAGCTCTAGTGAAAGGTTTGGCGGTCAAAACAGAAGGCTCTTTATCACAGGAAAAGAAATCAGCCCTCGACAACTTAACCGGCAAAAAATTATTTTTTTGAAAAAATCCCTAAGCCCTGGGGTCACAATTTCAAAAAAAATCTGACTTTCGGCAATTCACTCAAAAATGGTGCCAAACGGTTGGAAAAGCTCTCCTGAAAGGTTTGGCGGTTGAAACAGAAGGCTTTTTATCACAGGAAAAGAAATCAGCCCTCGACAACTTAACCGGCAAAAAATTATTTTTTTGAAAAAATCCCTAAGCCCCGGGGTCACAATTTCAAAAAAAATCTGAATTTCGGCAATTCACTCAAAAATGGTGAAAAACGGTTGGGAAAGCTCTCATGAAAGGTTTGGCGGTCAAAACAGAAGGCTTTTTATCACAGAAAAAGACCTCAGCCCTCGACAACTTAACCGGCAAAAAATTATTTTTTTGAAAAAATCCCTAAGCCCCGGGGTCACAATTTCAAAAAAAAATCTGACTTTCGGCAATTCACTCAAAAATGGTGCCAAACGGTTGGAAAAGTTCTCATGAAAGGTTTGGCAGTTGAAACAGAAGGCTTTTTATCACAGGAAAAGAAATCAGGCCTCGACAACTTAACCGGCAAAAAATTATTTTTTTGAAAAAATCCCTAAGCCCCGGGGTCACAATTTCAAAAAAAATCTGACTTTTGGCAATTCACTCAAAAGTGGTGCCAAACAGTTGCAAATGCTCCCCTGAAAGGTTTGGCTGTCGAAACAGAAGGCTTTTTATCACAGGAAAAGAAATCAGCCCTCGACAACTTAACCGGCAAAAAATTATTTTTTTGAAAAAATCCCTAAGCCCCGGGGTCACAATTTCAAAAAAAATCTGACTTTCGGCAATTCACTCAAAAATGGTGCCAAACGGTTGCAAATGCTCTCCTGAGAGGTTTGGCGGTCGAAACAGAAGGGTTTTTATCACAGGAAAAGAAATCAGCCCTAGACAACTTAACCGGCAAAAAAATATTTTTTTGCAAAAATCCCTAATCCCCGGGGTAACAATCTCATCAAAAATCTGATATTCGGCAATTCACTCAAAAATGGTGAAAAACGGTTAGAAAAGCTCTAGTGAAAGGTTTGGCGGTCAAAACAGAAGGCTTTTTATCACAGGAAAAGAAATCAGCCCTCGACAACTTAACCGGCAAAAAATTATTTTTTTGAAAAAATCCCTAAGCCCTGGGGTCACAATTTCAAAAAAAATCTGACTTTCGGCAATTCACTCAAAAATGGTGCCAAACGGTTGGAAAAGCTCTCCTGAAAGGTTTGGCGGTCGAAACAGAAGGCTTTTTATCACAGGAAAAGAAATCAGCCCTCGACAAGTCAACCGGCAAAAAAGATTTTTCTGAAAAAATCCCTAAGCCCCGGGGTCACAATTTCAAAAAAAATCTGACTTTCGGCAATTCACTCAAAAATGGTGAAATACGGTTGGAAAAGCTCTCCTGAAAGGTTTGGCTGTCGAAACAGAAGGCTTTTTATCACAGGAAAACAAATCAGCCCTCGACAAGTCAACAGGCAGAAAAAGATTTTTCTGAAAAAATCCCTAAGTTCCGGGTTCACAATTTAAAAAAAAATCTGACTTTCGGCAATTCACTCAAAAATGGTGCCAAACGGTTTGAAAAGCTCTCATGAAAGGTTTGGCGGTCAAAACAGAAGGCTTTTTATCACAGGAAAATAAATCAGCCCTCGACAACTTAACCGGCAAAAAATTATTTTTTTGAAAAAATCCCTAAGCCCCGGGGTCACAATTTCAAAAATAATCTGACTTTCGGCAATTCACTCAAAAATGGTTAAAAACGGTTGGGAAAGCTCTCCTGAAAGGTTTGGCGGTCAAAACAGAAGGCTTTTTATCACAGGAAAAGAAATCAGCCCTCGACAAGTCAACCGGCAGAAAAAGATTTTTTTGAAAAAATCCCTAAGCCCCGGGGTCACAATCTCATCAAAAATCTGACTTTCGGCAATTCACTCAAAAATGGTGCCAAACTGTTGCAAATGCTCCCCTGAAAGGTTTGGCAGTCGAAACAGAAGGCTTTTTATCACAGGAAAAGAAATCAGCCCTCGACAAGTCAACCGGCAGAAAAAGATTTTTTTGAAAAAATCCCTAAGCCCCGGGGTCACAATTTCAAAAAAAATCTGACTTTCGGCAATTCACTCAAAAATGGTGCCAAACGGTTGGAAAAGTTCTCATGAAAGGTTTGGCGGTTGAAACAGAAGGCTTTTTATCACAGGAAAAGAAATCAGGCCTCGACAACTTAACCGGCAAAAAATTATTTTTTTGAAAAAATCCCTAAGCCCCGGGGTCACAATTTCAAAAAAAATCTGACTTTTGGCAATTCACTCAAAAGTGGTGCCAAACAATTGCAAATGCTCCCCTGAAAGGTTTGGCGGTCGAAACAGAAGGCTTTTTATCACAGGAAAAGAAATCAGCCCTCAACAACTTAACCGGCAAAAAATTATTTTTTTGAAAAAATCCCTAAGCCCCGGGGTCACAATCTCATCAAAAATCTGACTTTCGGCAATTCACTCAAAAATGGTGAAATACGGTTGGAAAAGCTCTCATAAAAGGTTTGGCGGTCGAAACAGAAGGCTTTTTTTCACAGGAAAAGAAAACAGTCCTTGACAAGTCAACCGGCAGAAAAATATTTTTTTGAAAAAATCCCTTAGCCCCGGGGTCACAATTTCAAAAAAAATCTGACTTTCGGCAATTCACTCAAAAATGGTGCCAAACGGTTGGAAAAGTTCTCATGAAAGGTTTGGCGGTTGAAACAGAAGGCTTTTTATCACAGGAAAAGAAATCAGGCCTCGACAACTTAACCGGCAAAAAATTATTTTTTTGAAAAAATCCCTAAGCCCCGGGGTCACAATTTCAAAAAAAATCTGACTTTCGGCAATTCACTCAAAAATGGTGAAAAACGGTTGGAAAAGCTCTCCTGAAAGGTTTGGCGGTCGAAACAGAAGGCTTTTTATCACAGGAAAAGAAATCAGCCCTTGACAAGTCAACCGGCAGAAAAAGATTTTTCTGAAAAAATCCCTAAGCCCCGGGGTCACAATTTCAAAAAAAATCTGACTTTCGGCAATTCACTCAAAAATGGTGCCAAACGGTTGGAAATGCTCTCCTGAAAGGTTTGGCTGTCGAAACAGAAGGCTTTTTATCACAGGAAAAGAAATCAGCCCTCGACAACTTAACCGGCAAAAAATTATTTTTTTGAAAAAATCCCTAAGCCCCGGGGTCACAATTTCAAAAAAAAATCTGACTTTCGGCAATTCACTCAAAAATGGTGCCAAACGGTTGGAAAAGTTCTCATGAAAGGTTTGGCAGTTGAAACAGAAGGCTTTTTATCACAGGAAAAGAAATCAGGCCTCGACAACTTAACCGGCAAAAAATTATTTTTTTGAAAAAATCCCTAAGCCCCGGGGTCACAATTTCAAAAAAAATCTGACTTTTGGCAATTCACTCAAAAGTGGTGCCAAACAGTTGCAAATGCTCCCCTGAAAGGTTTGGCTGTCGAAACAGAAGGCTTTTTATCACAGGAAAAGAAATCAGCCCTCGACAACTTAACCGGCAAAAAATTATTTTTTTGAAAAAATCCCTAAGCCCCGGGGTCACAATTTCAAAAAAAATCTGACTTTCGGCAATTCACTCAAAAATGGTGCCAAACGGTTGCAAATGCTCTCCTGAGAGGTTTGGCGGTCGAAACAGAACGGTTTTTATCACAGGAGAATAAATCAGCCCTCGACAACTTAACCGGCAAAAAATTATTTTTTTGCAAAAATCCCTAATCCCCGGGGTAACAATCTCATCAAAAATCTGACTTTCGGCAATTCACTCAAAAATGGTGAAAAACGGTTAGAAAAGCTCTAGTGAAAGGTTTGGCGGTCAAAACAGAAGGCTCTTTATCACAGGAAAAGAAATCAGCCCTCGACAACTTAACCGGCAAAAAATTATTTTTTTGAAAAAATCCCTAAGCCCTGGGGTCACAATTTCAAAAAAAATCTGACTTTCGGCAATTCACTCAAAAATGGTGCCAAACGGTTGGAAAAGCTCTCCTGAAAGGTTTGGCGGTCGAAACAGAAGGCTTTTTATCACAGGAAAAGAAATCAGCCCTCGACAAGTCAACCGGCAAAAAAGATTTTTCTGAAAAAATCCCTAAGCCCCGGGGTCACAATTTCAAAAAAAATCTGACTTTTGGCAATTCACTCAAAAGTGGTGCCAAACAGTTGCAAATGCTCCCCTGAACGTTTTGGCGGTCGAAACAGAAGGCTTTTTTTCACAGGAAAATAAATCAGCCCTCGACAACTTAACCGGCAAAAAATTATTTTTTTGAAAAAATCCCTAAGCCCCGGGGTCACAATTTCAAAAAAAATCTGACTTTCGGAAATTCACTCAAAAATGGTGCCAAACGGTTGGAAATGCTCTCCTGAAAGGTTTGGCTGAAGAAACTGAAGGCTTTTTATCACAGGAAAAGAAATCAGCCCTCGACAACTTAACCAGCAAAAAATTATTTTTTTGAAAAAATCCCTAAGCCCCGGGGTCACAATTTCAAAAAAAATCTGACTTTCGGCAATTCACTCAAAAATGGTGCCAAACGGTTGGAAAAGCTCTCCTGAAAGGTTTGGCGGTCAAAACAGAAGGCTTTTTATCACAGGAAAAGAAATCAGCCCTCGACAACTTAACCGGCAAAAAATTATTTTTTTGCAAAAATCCCTAATCCCCGGGGTAACAATCTCATCAAAAATCTGACTTTCGGCAATTCACTCAAAAATGGTGCCAAACAGTTGCAAATGCTCCCCTGAACGTTTTGGCGGTCGAAACAGAAGGCTTTTTTTCACAGGAAAATAAATCAGCCCTCGACAACTTAACCGGCAAAAAATTATTTTTTTGAAAAAATCCCTAAGCCCTGGGGTCACAATTTCAAAAAAAATCTGACTTTCGGCAATTCACTCAAAAATGGTGCCAAACGGTTGGAAAAGCTCTCCTGAAAGGTTTGGCGGTCGAAACAGAAGGCTTTTTATCACAGGAAAAGAAATCAGCCCTCGACAAGTCAACCGGCAAAAAAGATTTTTCTGAAAAAATCCCTAAGCCCCGGGGTCACAATTTCAAAAAAAATCTGACTTTTGGCAATTCACTCAAAAGTGGTGCCAAACAGTTGCAAATGCTCCCCTGAACGTTTTGGCGGTCGAAACAGAAGGCTTTTTTTCACAGGAAAATAAATCAGCCCTCGACAACTTAACCGGCAAAAAATTATTTTTTTGAAAAAATCCCTAAGCCCCGGGGTCACAATTTCAAAAAAAATCTGACTTTCGGCAATTCACTCAAAAATGGTGCCAAACGGTTGGAAAAGCTCTCCTGAAAGGTTTGGCGGTCAAAACAGAAGGCTTTTTATCACAGGAAAAGAAATCAGCCCTCGACAACTTAACCGGCAAAAAATTATTTTTTTGCAAAAATCCCTAATCCCCGGGGTAACAATCTCATCAAAAATCTGACTTTCGGCAATTCACTCAAAAATGGTGCCAAACAGTTGCAAATGCTCCCCTGAACGTTTTGGCGGTCGAAACAGAAGGCTTTTTTTCACAGGAAAATAAATCAGCCCTCGACAACTTAACCGGCAAAAAATTATTTTTTTGAAAAAATCCCTAAGCCCCGGGGTCACAATTTCAAAAAAAATCTGACTTTCGGAAATTCACTCAAAAATGGTGCCAAACGGTTGGAAATGCTCTCCTGAAAGGTTTGGCTGAAGAAACTGAAGGCTTTTTATCACAGGAAAAGAAATCAGCCCTCGACAACTTAACCAGCAAAAAATTATTTTTTTGAAAAAATCCCTAAGCCCCGGGGTCACAATTTCAAAAAAAATCTGACTTTCGGCAATTCACTCAAAAATGGTGAAAAACGGTTGGGAAAGTTCTCATGAAAGGTTTGGCGGTCAAAACAGAAGGCTTTTTATCACAGGAAAAGAAATCAGCCCTCGACAACTTAACCGGCAAAAAATTATTTTTTTGCAAAAATCCCTAATCCCCGGGGTAACAATCTCATCAAAAATCTGACTTTCGGCAATTCACTCAAAAATGGTGAAAAACGGTTGGAAAAGTTCTCATGAAAGGTTTGGCAGTTAAAACAGAAGGCTTTTTTTCACAGGAAAAGAAATCAGCCCTTGACAAGTCAACCGGCAGAAAAAGATTTTTCTGAAAAAATCCCTAAGCCCCGGGGTCACAATTTCAAAAAAAATCTGACTTTCGGCAATTCACTCAAAAATGGTGCCAAACGGTTGGAAAAGCTCTCCTGAAAGGTTTGGCGGTTGAAACAGAAGGCTTTTTATCACAGGAAAAGAAATCAGCCCTCGACAAGTCAACCGGCAAAAAAGATTTTTCTGAAAAAATCCCTAAGCCCCGGGGTCACAATTTCAAAAAAAATCTGACTTTTGGCAATTCACTCAAAAGTGGTGCCAAACAGTTGCAAATGCTCCCCTGAACGTTTTGGCGGTCGAAACAGAAGGCTTTTTTTCACAGGAAAATAAATCAGCCCTCGACAACTTAACCGGCAAAAAATTATTTTTTTGAAAAAATCCCTAAGACCCGGGGTCACAATTTCAAAAAAATTCTGACTTTTGGCAATTCACTCAAAAATGGTGCCAAACGGTTGGAAATGCTCTCCTGAAAGGTTTGGCTGAAGAAACTGAACGCTTTTTATCACAGGAAAAGAAATCAGCCCTCGACAACTTAACCGGCAAAAAATTATTTTTTTGAAAAAATCCCTAAGCCCCGGGGTCACAATTTCAAAAAAAATCTGAATTTCGGCAATTCACTCAAAAATGGTGAAAAACGGTTGGGAAAGCTCTCATGAAAGGTTTGGCGGTCAAAACAGAAGGCTTTTTATCACAGAAAAAGACCTCAGCCCTCGACAACTTAACCGGCAAAAAATTATTTTTTTGAAAAAATCCCTAAGCCCCGGGGTCACAATTTCAAAAAAAAATCTGACTTTCGGCAATTCACTCAAAAATGGTGCCAAACGGTTGGAAAAGTTCTCATGAAAGGTTTGGCAGTTAAAACAGAAGGCTTTTTATCACAGGAAAAGAAATCAGGCCTCGACAACTTAACCGGCAAAAAATTATTTTTTTGAAAAAATCCCTAAGCCCCGGGGTCACAATTTCAAAAAAAATCTGACTTTTGGCAATTCACTCAAAAGTGGTGCCAAACAGTTGCAAATGCTCCCCTGAAAGGTTTGGCTGTCGAAACAGAAGGCTTTTTATCACAGGAAAAGAAATCAGAACTCGACAACTTAACCGGCAAAAAATTATTTTTTTGAAAAAATCCCTAAGCCCCGGGGTCACAATTTCAAAAAAAATCTGACTTTCGGCAATTCACTCAAAAATGGTGCCAAACGGTTGCAAATGCTCTCCTGAGAGGTTTGGCGGTCGAAACAGAAGTGTTTTTATCACAGGAAAAGAAATCAGCCCTAGACAACTTAACCGGCAAAAAAATATTTTTTTGCAAAAATCCCTAATCCCCGGGGTAACAATCTCATCAAAAATCTGATTTTCGGCAATTCACTCAAAAATGGTGAAAAACGGTTAGAAAAGCTCTAGTGAAAGGTTTGGCGGTCAAAACAGAAGGCTTTTTATCACAGGAAAAGAAATCAGCCCTCGACAACTTAACCGGCAAAAAATTATTTTTTTGAAAAAATCCCTAAGCCCTGGGGTCACAATTTCAAAAAAAATCTGACTTTCGGCAATTCACTCAAAAATGGTGCCAAACGGTTGGAAAAGCTCTCCTGAAAGGTTTGGCGGTCGAAACAGAAGGCTTTTTATCACAGGAAAAGAAATCAGCCCTCGACAAGTCAACCGGTAAAAAAGATTTTTCTGAAAAAATCCCTAAGCCCCGGGGTCACAATTTCAAAAAAAATCTGACTTTTGGCAATTCACTCAAAAGTGGTGCCAAACAGTTGCAAATGCTCCCCTGAACGTTTTGGCGGTCGAAACAGAAGGCTTTTTTTCACAGGAAAATAAATCAGCCCTCGACAACTTAACCGGCAAAAAATTATTTTTTTGAAAAAATCCCTAAGCCCCGGGGTCACAATTTCAAAAAAAATCTGACTTTCGGAAATTCACTCAAAAATGGTGCCAAACGGTTGGAAATGCTCTCCTGAAAGGTTTGGCTGAAGAAACTGAAGGCTTTTTATCACAGGAAAAGAAATCAGCCCTCGACAACTTAACCAGCAAAAAATTATTTTTTTGAAAAAATCCCTAAGCCCCGGGGTCACAATTTCAAAAAAAATCTGACTTTCGGCAATTCACTCAAAAATGGTGAAAAACGGTTGGGAAAGCTCTCATGAAAGGTTTGGCGGTCAAAACAGAAGGCTTTTTATCACAGGAAAAGAAATCAGCCCTCGACAACTTAACCGGTAAAAAATTATTTTTTTGCAAAAATCCCTAATCCCCGGGGTAACAATCTCATCAAAAATCTGACTTTCGGCAATTCACTCAAAAATGGTGAAAAACGGTTAGAAAAGCTCTAGTGAAAGGTTTGGCGGTCAAAACAGAAGGCTCTTTATCACAGGAAAAGAAATCAGCCCTCGACAACTTAACCGGCAAAAAATTATTTTTTTGAAAAAATCCCTAAGCCCTGGGGTCACAATTTCAAAAAAAATCTGACTTTCGGCAATTCACTCAAAAATGGTGCCAAACGGTTGGAAAAGCTCTCCTGAAAGGTTTGGCGGTTGAAACAGAAGGCTTTTTATCACAGGAAAAGAAATCAGCCCTCGACAACTTAACCGGCAAAAAATTATTTTTTTGAAAAAATCCCTAAGCCCCGGGGTCACAATTTCAAAAAAAATCTGAATTTCGGCAATTCACTCAAAAATGGTGAAAAACGGTTGGGAAAGCTCTCATGAAAGGTTTGGCGGTCAAAACAGAAGGCTTTTTATCACAGAAAAAGACCTCAGCCCTCGACAACTTAACCGGCAAAAAATTATTTTTTTGAAAAAATCCCTAAGCCCCGGGGTCACAATTTCAAAAAAAAATCTGACTTTCGGCAATTCACTCAAAAATGGTGCCAAACGGTTGGAAAAGTTCTCATGAAAGGTTTGGCAGTTGAAACAGAAGGCTTTTTATCACAGGAAAAGAAATCAGGCCTCGACAACTTAACCGGCAAAAAATTATTTTTTTGAAAAAATCCCTAAGCCCCGGGGTCACAATTTCAAAAAAAATCTGACTTTTGGCAATTCACTCAAAAGTGGTGCCAAACAGTTGCAAATGCTCCCCTGAAAGGTTTGGCTGTCGAAACAGAAGGCTTTTTATCACAGGAAAAGAAATCAGCCCTCGACAACTTAACCGGCAAAAAATTATTTTTTTGAAAAAATCCCTAAGCCCCGGGGTCACAATTTCAAAAAAAATCTGACTTTCGGCAATTCACTCAAAAATGGTGCCAAACGGTTGCAAATGCTCTCCTGAGAGGTTTGGCGGTCGAAACAGAAGGGTTTTTATCACAGGAAAAGAAATCAGCCCTAGACAACTTAACCGGCAAAAAAATATTTTTTTGCAAAAATCCCTAATCCCCGGGGTAACAATCTCATCAAAAATCTGATTTTCGGCAATTCACTCAAAAATGGTGAAAAACGGTTAGAAAAGCTCTAGTGAAAGGTTTGGCGGTCAAAACAGAAGGCTTTTTTTCACAGGAAAATAAATCAGCCCTCGACAACTTAACCGGCAAAAAATTATTTTTTTGAAAAAATCCCTAAGCCCTGGGGTCACAATTTCAAAAAAAATCTGACTTTCGGCAATTCACTCAAAAATGGTGCCAAACGGTTGGAAAAGCTCTCCTGAAAGGTTTGGCGGTCGAAACAGAAGGCTTTTTATCACAGGAAAAGAAATCAGCCCTCGACAAGTCAACCGGCAAAAAAGATTTTTCTGAAAAAATCCCTAAGCCCCGGGGTCACAATTTCAAAAAAAATCTGACTTTCGGCAATTCACTCAAAAATGGTGAAATACGGTTGGAAAAGCTCTCCTGAAAGGTTTGGCTGTCGAAACAGAAGGCTTTTTATCACAGGAAAAGAAATCAGCCCTCGACAAGTCAACCGGCAGAAAAAGATTTTTTTGAAAAAATCCCTAAGCCCCGGGGTCACAATTTCATCAAAAATCTGACTTTCGGCAATTCACTCAAAAATGGTGCCAAACGGTTGGAAATGCTCTCCTGAAAGGTTTGGCGGTCGAAACAGATGGCTTTTTATCACAGGAAAAGAAATCAGCCCTTGACAAGTCAACCGGCAGAAAAAGATTTTTCTGAAAAAATCCCTAAGCCCCGGGGTCACAATTTCATCAAAAATCTGACTTTTGGCAATTCACTCAAAAATGGTGCCAAACTGTTGCAAATGCTCCCCTGAAAGGTTTGGCGGTCGAAACAGAAGGCTTTTTATCACAGGAAAAGAAATCAGCCCTCGACAACTTAACCGGCAAAAAATTATTTTTTTGAAAAAATCCCTAAGCCCCGGGGTCACAATTTCAAAAAAAAATCTGACTTTCGGCAATTCACTCAAAAATGGTGAAAAACGGTTAGAAAAGCTCTAGTGAAAGGTTTGGCGGTCAAAACAGAAGGCTCTTTATCACAGGAAAAGAAATCAGCAATCGACAACTTAACCGGCAAAAAATTATTTTTTTGAAAAAATCCCTAAGCCCTGGGGTCACAATTTCAAAAAAAATCTGACTTTCGGCAATTCACTCAAAAATGGTGCCAAACGGTTGGAAAAGCTCTCCTGAAAGGTTTGGCGGTTGAAACAGAAGGCTTTTTATCACAGGAAAAGAAATCAGCCCTCGACAAGTCAACCGGCAAAAAAGATTTTTCTGAAAAAATCCCTAAGCCCCGGGGTCACAATTTCAAAAAAAATCTGACTTTTGGCAATTCACTCAAAAGTGGTGCCAAACAGTTGCAAATGCTCCCCTGAACGTTTTGGCGGTCGAAACAGAAGGCTTTTTTTCACAGGAAAATAAATCAGCCCTCGACAACTTAACCGGCAAAAAATTATTTTTTTGAAAAAATCCCTAAGACCCGGGGTCACAATTTCAAAAAAATTCTGACTTTTGGCAATTCACTCAAAAATGGTGCCAAACGGTTGGAAATGCTCTCCTGAAAGGTTTGGCTGAAGAAACTGAACGCTTTTTATCACAGGAAAAGAAATCAGCCCTCGACAACTTAACCGGCAAAAAATTATTTTTTTGAAAAAATCCCTAAGCCCCGGGGTCACAATTTCAAAAAAAATCTGAATTTCGGCAATTCACTCAAAAATGGTGAAAAACGGTTGGGAAAGCTCTCATGAAAGGTTTGGCGGTCAAAACAGAAGGCTTTTTATCACAGAAAAAGACCTCAGCCCTCGACAACTTAACCGGCAAAAAATTATTTTTTTGAAAAAATCCCTAAGCCCCGGGGTCACAATTTCAAAAAAAATCTGAATTTCGGCAATTCACTCAAAAATGGTGAAAAACGGTTGGGAAAGCTCTCATGAAAGGTTTGGCGGTCAAAACAGAAGGCTTTTTATCACAGAAAAAGACCTCAGCCCTCGACAACTTAACCGGCAAAAAATTATTTTTTTGAAAAAATCCCTAAGCCCCGGGGTCACAATTTCAAAAAAAAATCTGACTTTCGGCAATTCACTCAAAAATGGTGCCAAACGGTTGGAAAAGTTCTCATGAAAGGTTTGGCAGTTGAAACAGAAGGCTTTTTATCACAGGAAAAGAAATCAGGCCTCGACAACTTAACCGGCAAAAAATTATTTTTTTGAAAAAATCCCTAAGCCCCGGGGTCACAATTTCAAAAAAAATCTGACTTTTGGCAATTCACTCAAAAGTGGTGCCAAACAGTTGCAAATGCTCCCCTGAAAGGTTTGGCTGTCGAAACAGAAGGCTTTTTATCACAGGAAAAGAAATCAGCCCTCGACAACTTAACCGGCAAAAAATTATTTTTTTGAAAAAATCCCTAAGCCCCGGGGTCACAATTTCAAAAAAAATCTGACTTTCGGCAATTCACTCAAAAATGGTGCCAAACGGTTGCAAATGCTCTCCTGAGAGGTTTGGCGGTCGAAACAGAAGGGTTTTTATCACAGGAAAAGAAATCAGCCCTAGACAACTTAACCGGCAAAAAAATATTTTTTTGCAAAAATCCCTAATCCCCGGGGTAACAATCTCATCAAAAATCTGACTTTCGGCAATTCACTCAAAAATGGTGAAAAACGGTTAGAAAAGCTCTAGTGAAAGGTTTGGCGGTCAAAACAGAAGGCTCTTTATCACAGGAAAAGAAATCAGCCCTCGACAACTTAACCGGCAAAAAATTATTTTTTTGAAAAAATCCCTAAGCCCTGGGGTCACAATTTCAAAAAAAATCTGACTTTCGGCAATTCACTCAAAAATGGTGCCAAACGGTTGGAAAAGCTCTCCTGAAAGGTTTGGCGGTCGAAACAGAAGGCTTTTTATCACAGGAAAAGAAATCAGCCCTCGACAAGTCAACCGGCAAAAAAGATTTTTCTGAAAAAATCCCTAAGCCCCGGGGTCACAATTTCAAAAAAAATCTGACTTTTGGCAATTCACTCAAAAGTGGTGCCAAACAGTTGCAAATGCTCCCCTGAACGTTTTGGCGGTCGAAACAGAAGGCTTTTTTTCACAGGAAAATAAATCAGCCCTCGACAACTTAACCGGCAAAAAATTATTTTTTTGAAAAAATCCCTAAGCCCCGGGGTCACAATTTCAAAAAAAATCTGACTTTCGGAAATTCACTCAAAAATGGTGCCAAACGGTTGGAAATGCTCTCCTGAAAGGTTTGGCTGAAGAAACTGAAGGCTTTTTATCACAGGAAAAGAAATCAGCCCTCGACAACTTAACCAGCAAAAAATTATTTTTTTGAAAAAATCCCTAAGCCCCGGGGTCACAATTTCAAAAAAAATCTGACTTTCGGCAATTCACTCAAAAATGGTGAAAAACGGTTGGGAAAGCTCTCATGAAAGGTTTGGCGGTCAAAACAGAAGGCTTTTTATCACAGGAAAAGAAATCAGCCCTCGACAACTTAACCGGCAAAAAATTATTTTTTTGCAAAAATCCCTAATCCCCGGGGTAACAATCTCATCAAAAATCTGACTTTCGGCAATTCACTGAAAAATGGTGAAAAACGGTTAGAAAAGCTCTAGTGAAAGGTTTGGCGGTCAAAACAGAAGGCTCTTTATCACAGGAAAAGAAATCAGCCCTCGACAACTTAACCGGCAAAAAATTATTTTTTTGAAAAAATCCCTAAGCCCTGGGGTCACAATTTCAAAAAAAATCTGACTTTCGGCAATTCACTCAAAAATGGTGCCAAACGGTTGGAAAAGCTCTCCTGAAAGGTTTGGCGGTTGAAACAGAAGGCTTTTTATCACAGGAAAAGAAATCAGCCCTCGACAAGTCAACCGGCAAAAAAGATTTTTCTGAAAAAATCCCTAAGCCCCGGGGTCACAATTTCAAAAAAAATCTGACTTTTGGCAATTCACTCAAAAGTGGTGCCAAACAGTTGCAAATGCTCCCCTGAACGTTTTGGCGGTCGAAACAGAAGGCTTTTTTTCACAGGAAAATAAATCAGCCCTCGACAACTTAACCGGCAAAAAATTATTTTTTTGAAAAAATCCCTAAGACCCGGGGTCACAATTTCAAAAAAAATCTGAATTTCGGCAATTCACTCAAAAATGGTGCCAAACAGTTGGGAATGCTCCCCTGAACGTTTTGGCGGTCGAAACAGAAGGCTTTTTTTCACAGGAAAATAAATCAGCCCTCGACAACTTAACCGGCAAAAAATTATTTTTTTGAAAAAATCCCTAAGCCCCGGGGTCACAATTTCAAAAAAAATCTGACTTTCGGCAATTCACTCAAAAATGGTGCCAAACGGTTGGAAAAGTTCTCATGAAAGGTTTGGCGGTCAAAACAGAAGGCTTTTTATCACAGGAAAAGAAATCAGCCCTCGACAACTTAACCGGCAAAAAATTATTTTTTTGCAAAAATCCCTAATCCCCGGGGTAACAATCTCATCCAAAATCTGACTTTCGGCAATTCACTCAAAAATGGTGAAAAACGGTTGGGAAAGCTCTCATGAAAGGTTTGGCGGTCAAAACAGAAGGCTTTTTATCACAGGAAAAGAAATCAGCCCTCGACAACTTAACCGGTAAAAAATTATTTTTTTGCAAAAATCCCTAATTCCCGGGGTAACAATCTCATCAAAAATCTGACTTTCGGCAATTCACTCAAAAATGGTGAAAAACGGTTAGAAAAGCTCTAGTGAAAGGTTTGGCGGTCAAAACAGAAGGCTCTTTATCACAGGAAAAGAAATCAGCCCTCGACAACTTAACCGGCAAAAAATTATTTTTTTGAAAAAATCCCTAAGCCCTGGGGTCACAATTTCAAAAAAAATCTGACTTTCGGCAATTCACTCAAAAATGGTGCCAAACGGTTGGAAAAGCTCTCCTGAAAGGTTTGGCGGTCGAAACAGAAGGCTTTTTATCACAGGAAAAGAAATCAGCCCTCGACAAGTCAACCGGCAAAAAAGATTTTTCTGAAAAAATCCCTAAGCCCCGGGGTCACAATTTCAAAAAAAATCTGACTTTTGGCAATTCACTCAAAAGTGGTGCCAAACTGTTGCAAATGCTCCCCTGAAAGGTTTGGCGGTCGAAACAGAAGGCTTTTTATCACAGGAAAAGAAATCAGCCCTCGACAAGTCAACCGGCAGAAAAAGATTTTTTTGAAAAAATCCCTAAGCCCCGGGGTCACAATTTCAAAAAAAATCTGACTTTCAGCAATTCACTCAAAAATGGTGCCAAACGGTTGGAAAAGCTCTCCTGAAAGGTTTGGCGGTCGAAACAGAAGGCTTTTTATCACAGGAAAAGAAATCAGCCCTCGACAAGTCAACCGGCAAAAAAGATTTTTCTGAAAAAATCCCTAAGCCCCGGGGTCACAATTTCAAAAAAAATCTGACTTTTGGCAATTCACTCAAAAGTGGTGCCAAACGGTTGGAAATGCTCTCCTGAAAGGTTTGGCTGAAGAAACTGAAGGCTTTTTATCACAGGAAAAGAAATCAGCCCTCGACAACTTAACCGGCAAAAAATTATTTTTTTGAAAAAATCCCTAAGCCCCGGGGTCACAATTTCAAAAAAAATCTGACTTTCGGCAATTCACTCAAAAATGGTGAGAAACGGTTGGGAAAGCTCTCATGAAAGGTTTGGCGGTCAAAACAGAAGGCTTTTTATCACAGGAAAAGAAATCAGCCCTCGACAACTTAACCGGCAAAAAAATATTTTTTTACAAAAATCCCTAATCCCCGGGGTAACAATCTCATCAAAAATCTGACTTTCGGCAATTCACTCAAAAATGGTGCCAAACGCTTGGAAAAGCTCTCCTGAAAGGTTTGGCGGTCGAAACAGAAGGCTTTTTATCACAGGAAAAGAAATCAGCCCTCGACAAGTCAACCGGCAAAAAAGATTTTTCTGAAAAAATCCCTAAGCCCCGGGGTCACAATTTCAAAAAAAATCTGACTTTTGGCAATTCACTCAAAAGTGGTGCCAAACAGTTGCAAATGCTCCCCTGAACGTTTTGGCGGTCGAAACAGAAGGCTTTTTTTCACAGGAAAATAAATCAGCCCTCGACAACTTAACCGGCAAAAAATTATTTTTTTGAAAAAATCCCTAAGCCCCGGGGTCACAATTTCAAAAAAAATCTGACTTTCGGCAATTCACTCAAAAATGGTGAAAAACGGTTGGGAAAGCTCTCATGAAAGGTTTGGCGGTCAAAACAGAAGGCTTTTTATCACAGGAAAAGAAATCAGCCCTCGACAACTTAACCGGCAAAAAATTATTTTTTTGAAAAAATCCCTAAGACCCGGGGTCACAATTTCAAAAAAAATCTGAATTTCGGCAATTCACTCAAAAATGGTGCCAAACAGTTGGGAATGCTCCCCTGAACGTTTTGGCGGTCGAAACAGAAGGCTTTTTTTCACAGGAAAATAAATCAGCCCTCGACAACTTAACCGGCAAAAAATTATTTTTTTGAAAAAATCCCTAAGCCCCGGGGTCACAATTTCAAAAAAAATCTGACTTTCGGCAATTCACTCAAAAATGGTGCCAAACGGTTGGAAAAGTTCTCATGAAAGGTTTGGCGGTCAAAACAGAAGGCTTTTTATCACAGGAAAAGAAATCAGCCCTCGACAACTTAACCGGCAAAAAATTATTTTTTTGCAAAAATCCCTAATCCCCGGGGTAACAATCTCATCCAAAATCTGACTTTCGGCAATTCACTCAAAAATGGTGAAAAACGGTTGGGAAAGCTCTCATGAAAGGTTTGGCGGTCAAAACAGAAGGCTTTTTATCACAGGAAAAGAAATCAGCCCTCGACAACTTAACCGGTAAAAAATTATTTTTTTGCAAAAATCCCTAATTCCCGGGGTAACAATCTCATCAAAAATCTGACTTTCGGCAATTCACTCAAAAATGGTGAAAAACGGTTAGAAAAGCTCTAGTGAAAGGTTTGGCGGTCAAAACAGAAGGCTCTTTATCACAGGAAAAGAAATCAGCCCTCGACAAGTCAACCGGCAAAAAAGATTTTTCTGAAAAAATCCCTAAGCCCCGGGGTCACAATTTCAAAAAAAATCTGACTTTTGGCAATTCACTCAAAAGTGGTGCCAAACTGTTGCAAATGCTCCCCTGAAAGGTTTGGCGGTCGAAACAGAAGGCTTTTTATCACAGGAAAAGAAATCAGCCCTCGACAAGTCAACCGGCAGAAAAAGATTTTTTTGAAAAAATCCCTAAGCCCCGGGGTCACAATTTCAAAAAAAATCTGACTTTCAGCAATTCACTCAAAAATGGTGCCAAACGGTTGGAAAAGCTCTCCTGAAAGGTTTGGCGGTCGAAACAGAAGGCTTTTTATCACAGGAAAAGAAATCAGCCCTCGACAAGTCAACCGGCAAAAAAGATTTTTCTGAAAAAATCCCTAAGCCCCGGGGTCACAATTTCAAAAAAAATCTGACTTTTGGCAATTCACTCAAAAGTGGTGCCAAACGGTTGGAAATGCTCTCCTGAAAGGTTTGGCTGAAGAAACTGAAGGCTTTTTATCACAGGAAAAGAAATCAGGCCTCGACAACTTAAGCGGCAAAAAATTATTTTTTTGAAAAAATCCCTAAGCCCCGGGGTCACAATTTCAAAAAAAATCTGACTTTCGGCAATTCACTCAAAAATGGTGAGAAACGGTTGGGAAAGCTCTCATGAAAGGTTTGGCGGTCAAAACAGAAGGCTTTTTATCACAGGAAAAGAAATCAGCCCTCGACAACTTAACCGGCAAAAAAATATTTTTTTACAAAAATCCCTAATCCCCGGGGTAACAATCTCATCAAAAATCTGACTTTCGGCAATTCACTCAAAAATGGTGCCAAACGCTTGGAAAAGCTCTCCTGAAAGGTTTGGCGGTCGAAACAGAAGGCTTTTTATCACAGGAAAAGAAATCAGCCCTCGACAAGTCAACCGGCAAAAAAGATTTTTCTGAAAAAATCCCTAATCCCCGGGGTCACAATTTCAAAAAAAATCTGACTTTTGGCAATTCACTCAAAAGTGGTGCCAAACAGTTGCAAATGCTCCCCTGAACGTTTTGGCGGTCGAAACAGAAGGCTTTTTTTCACAGGAAAATAAATCAGCCCTCGACAACTTAACCGGCAAAAAATTATTTTTTTGAAAAAATCCCTAAGCCCCGGGGTCACAATTTCAAAAAAAATCTGACTTTCGGCAATTCACTCAAAAATGGTGAAAAACGGTTGGGAAAGCTCTCATGAAAGGTTTGGCGGTCAAAACAGAAGGCTTTTTATCACAGGAAAAGAAATCAGCCCTCGACAACTTAACCGGCAAAAAATTATTTTTTTCCAAAAATCCCTACGCCCCGGGGTCACAATTTCAAAAATATCTGACTTTCGGCAATTCACTCAAAAATGGTGCCAAACGGTTGGAAATGCTCTCCTGAAAGGTTTGGCTGTCGAAACAGAAGGCTTTTTATCAGAGGAACAAAAATCAGCCCTCGACAAGTCAACCGGCAGAAAAAGATTTTTTTGAAAAAATCCCTAAGCCCCGGGGTCACAATTTCATCAAAAATCTGACTTTCGGCAATTCACTCAAAAATGGTGCCAAACGGTTGGAAAAGCTCTCATGAAAGGTTTGGCGGTCGAAACAGAAGGCTTTTAATCACAGGAAAAGAAATCAGCCCTCGACAAGTCAACCGGCAGAAAAAGATTTTTCGGAAAAAATCCCTAAGCCCCGGGGTCACAATTTCAAAAAAAATCTGACTTTTGGCAATTCACTCGAAAATGGTGCCAAACTGTTGCAAACGCTCCCCTGAAAGGTTTGGCGGTCGAAACAGAAGGCTTTTTATCACAGGAAAAGAAATCAGCCCTCGACAAGTCAACCGGCAGAAAAAGATTTTTTTGAAAAAATCCCTTAGCCCCGGGGTCACAGTTTCAAAAAAAATCTGACTTTCGGCAATTCACTTAAAAATGGTGCCACACGGTTGGAAATGCTCTCATGAAAGGTTTGGAGGTCGAAACAGAAGGCTTTTTATCACAGGAAAAGAAATCAGCCCTCGACAACTTAACCGGCAAAAAATTATTTTTTTCCAAAAATCCCTAAGCCCCGGGGTCACAATTTCAAAAAAAAATCTGACTTTCGGCAATTCACTCAAAAATGGTGCCAAACGGTTGGAAATGCTCTCCTGAAAGGTTTGGCGGTCGAAACAAAAGGCTTTTTATCACAGAAAAAGACCTCAGCCCTCGACAAGTCAACCGGCAAAAAAGATTTTTCTGAAAAAATCCCTAAGCCCCGGGGTCACAATTTCAAACAAAATCTGACTTTTGGCAATTCACTCAAAAGTGGTGCCAAACAGTTGCAAATGCTCCCCTGAACGTTTTGGCGGTCGAAACAGAAGGCTTTTTATCACAGGAAAAGAAATCAGCCCTCGACAAGTCAACAGGCAGAAAAATTTTTTTTGGGAAAAATCCCAAAGCCCCGGGGTCACAATTTCAAAAAAAATCTGACTTTTGGCAATTCACTCAAAAGTGGTGCCAAACGGTTGGAAAAGTTCTCATGAAAGGTTTGGCGGTTGAAACAGAAGGCTTTTTATCACAGGAAAAGAAATCAGCCCTCGACAAGTCAACCGGCAGAAAAAGATTTTTTTGAAAAAATCCCTAAGCCCCGGGGTCACAATTTCAAAAAAAATCTGACTTTCGGCAATTCACTCAAAAATGGTGCCAAACGGTTGGAAAAGTTCTCATGAAAGGTTTGGCGGTTGAAACAGAAGGCTTTTTATTCCAGGAAAAGAAATCAGGCCTCGACAACTTAATCGGCAAAAAATTATTTTTTTGAAAAAATCCCTAAGCCCCGGGGTCACAATTTCAAAAAAAATCTGACTTTCTGCAATTCACTCAAAAATGGTGAAAAACGGTTGGAAAAGCTCTCATGAAAGGTTTGGCGGTCGAAACAGAAGGCTTTTTTTCACAGGAAAAGAAATCAGCCCTTGACAAGTCAACCGGCAGAAAAGGATTTTTCTGAAAAAATCCCTAAGCCCCGGGGTCACAATCTCATCAAAAATCTGACTTTTGGCAATTCACTCAAAAATGGTGCCAAACGGTTGCAAATGCTCCCCTGAAAGGTTTGGCGGTCAAAACAGAAGGCTTTTTATCACAGGAAAAGAAATCAGCCCTCGACAAGTCAACCGGCAGAAAAAGATTTTTTTGAAAAAATCCCTAAGCCCCGGGGTCACAATTTCATCAAAAATCTGACTTTCGGCAATTCACTCAAAAATGGTGCCAAACGGTTGGAAAAGCTCTCATGAAAGGTTTGGCGGTCGAAACAGAAGGCTTTTTATCACAGGAAAAGAAATCAGCCCTCGACAACTTAACCGTCAAAAAATTATTTTTTTGAAAAAATCCCTAAGCCCCGGGGTCACAATCTCAAAAAAAATCTGACTTTCTGCAATTCACTCAAAAATGGTGAAAAACGGTTGGAAAAGCTCTCATGAAAGGTTTGGCGGTCGAAACAGAAGGCTTTTTTTCACAGGAAAAGAAATCAGCCCTTGACAAGTCAACCGGCAGAAAAAGATTTTTCTGAAAAAATCCCTAAGCCCCGGGGTCACAATCTCATCAAAAATCTGACTTTTGGCAATTCACTCAAAAATGGTGCCAAACTGTTGCAAATGCTCCCCTGAAAGGTTTGGCGGTCGAAACAGAAGGCTTTTTATTACAGGAAAAGAAATCAGCCCTCGACAAGTCAACCGGCAGAAAAAGATTTTTTTGAAAAAATCCCTAAGCCCCGGGGTCACAATTTCATCAAAAATCTGACTTTCGGCAATTCACTCAAAAATGGTGCCAAACGGTTGGAAAAGCTCTCATGAAAGGTTTGGCGGTCGAAACAGAAGGCTTTTTATCACAGGAAAAGAAATCAGCCCTCGACAACTTAACCGTCAAAAAATTATTTTTTTGAAAAAATCCCTAAGCCCCGGGGTCACAATCTCATCAAAAATCTGACTTTCGGCAATTCACTCAAAAATGGTGCCAAACGGTTGGATATGCTCTCCTGAACGGTTTGGCAGTCGAAACAGATGGCTTTTTATCACAGGAAAAGAAATCAGCCCTTGACAAGTCAACCGGCAGAAAAAGATTTTTCTGAAAAAATCCCTAAGCCCCGGGGTCACAATTTCATCAAAAATCTGACTTTTGGCAATTCACTCAAAAATGGTGCCAAACTGTTGCAAATGCTCCCCTGAAAGGTTTGGCGGTCGAAACAGAAGGCTTTTTATCACAGGAAAAGAAATCAGTCCTCGACAAGTCAACCGGCAGAAAAAGATTTTTTTGAAAAAATCCCTAAGCCCCGGGGTCACAATTTCAAAAAAAATCTGACTTTCGGCAATTCACTCAAAAATGTTGCCAAACGGTTGGAAAAGTTCTCATGAAAGGTTTGGCGGTTGAAACAGAAGTGTTTTTATCACAGGAAAAGAAATCAGGCCTCGACAACATAACCGGCAAAAAATTATTTTTTTGAAAAAATCCCAAAGCCCCGGGGTCACAATTTCAAAAAAAAATCTGACTTTTGGCAATTCACTCAAAAGTGGTGCCAAACAGTTGCAAATGCTCCCCTGAAAGGTTTGGCTGTCGAAACAGAAGGCTTTTTATCACAGGAAAAGAAATCAGCCCTCGACAACTTAACCGGCAAAAAATTATTTTTTTGAAAAAATCCCTAAGCCCCGGGGTCACAATTTCAAAAAAAATCTGACTTTCGGCAATTCACTGAAAAATGGTGAAATACGGTTTGAAAAGCTCTCATGAAAGGTTTGGCGGTCGAAACAGAAGGCTTTTTATCACAGGAAAAGAAATCAGCCCTCGACAACTTAACCGTCAAAAAATTATTTTTTTGAAAAAATCCCTAAGCCCCGGGGTCACAATCTCATCAAAAATCTGACTTTCGGCAATTCACTCAAAAATGGTGCCAAACGGTTGGATATGCTCTCCTGAAAGGTTTGGCAGTCAAAACAGATGGCTTTTTATCACAGGAAAAGAAATCAGCCCTTGACAAGTCAACCGGCAGAAAAAGATTTTTTTGAAAAAATCCCTTAGACCCGGGGTCACAATTTCAAAAAAAATCTGACTTTCGGCAATTCACTCAAAAATGGTGCCAAACGGTTGGAAATGCTCTCCTGAAAGGTTTGGCTGAAGAAACTGAACGCTTTTTATCACAGGAAAAGAAATCAGCCCTTGACAACTTAACCGGCAAAAAATTATTTTTTTGAAAAAATCCCTAAGCCCCGGGGTCACAATTTCAAAAAAAATCTGAATTTCGGCAATTCACTCAAAAATGGTGCCAAACGGTTGGAAAAGTTCTCATAAAAGGTTTGGAGGTCGAAACAGAAGGCTTTTTTTCACAGGAAAAGAAATCAGCCCTCGACAACTTAACCGGCAAAAAATTATTTTTTTGAAAAAATCCCTAAGCCCCGGGGTCACAATCTCATCAAAAATCTGACTTTCGGCAATTCACTCAAAAATGGTGCCAAACGGTTGGATATGCTCTCATGAAAGGTTTGGCGGTCGAAACAGGAGGCTTTTTTTCACAGGAAAAGAAATCAGCCCTTGACAAGTCAACCGGCAGAAAAAGATTTATCTGAAAAAATCCCTAAGCCCCGGGGTCACAATTTCATCAAAAATCTGTCTTTTGGCAATTCACTCAAAAATGGTGACAAACTGTTGCAAATGCTCCCCTGAAAGGTTTGGCGGTCGAAACAGAAGGCTTTTTATCACAGGAAAAGAAATCAGCCCTCGACAAGTCAACCGGCAGAAAAAGATTTTTTTGAAAAAATCCCTAAGCCCCGGGGTCACAATTTCAAAAAAAATCTGACTTTCGGCAATTCACTCAAAAATGGTGCCAAACGGTTGGAAAAGTTCTCATGAAAGGTTTGGCGGATGAAACAGAAGGCTTTTTATTCCAGGAAAAGAAATCAGGCCTCGACAACTTAACCGGCAAAAAATTATTTTTTTGAAAAAATCCCTAAGCCCCGGGGTCACAATTTCAAAAAAAATCTGACTTTCTGCAATTCACTCAAAAATGGTGAAAAACGGATGGAAAAGCTCTCATGAAAGGTTTGGCGGTCGAAACAGAAGGCTTTTTTTCACAGGAAAAGAAATCAGCCCTTGACAAGTCAACCGGCAGAAAAGGATTTTTCTGAAAAAATCCCTAAGCCCCGGGGTCACAATCTCATCAAAAATCTGACTTTTGGCAATTCACTCAAAAATGGTGCCAAACTGTTGCAAATGCTCCCCTGAAAGGTTTGGCGGTCGAAACAGAAGGCTTTTTATCACAGGAAAAGAAATCAGCCCTCGACAAGTCAACCGGCAGAAAAAGATTTTTTTGAAAAAATCCCTAAGCCCCGGGGTCACAATTTCATCAAAAATCTGACTTTCGGCAATTCACTCAAAAATGGTGCCAAACGGTTGGAAAAGTTCTCATGAAAGGTTTGGCGGTTGAAACAGAAGGCTTTTTATCACAGGAAAAGAAATCAGCCCTCGACAAGTCAACGGGCAGAAAAAGATTTTTTTTGAAAAAATCCCTAAGCCCCGGGGTCACAATTTCAAAAAAAAATCTGACTTTCGGCAATTCACTCAAAAATGGTGCCAAACGGTTGGAAAAGTTCTCATGAAAGGTTTGGCGGTTGAAACAGAAGGCTTTTTATCACAGGAAAAGAAATCAGGCCTCGACAACTTAAGCGGCAAAAAATTATTTTTTTGAAAAAATCCCTAAGCCCCGGGGTCACAATTTCATCAAAAATCTGACTTTCGGCAATTCACTCAAAAATGGTGCCAAACGGTTGGAAAAGCTCTCATGAAAGGTTTGGCGGTCGAAACAGAAGGCTTTTTCTCACAGGAAAATAAATCAGCCCTTGACAACTTAACCGGCAAAAAATTATTTTTTTGAAAAAATCCCTAAGCCCCGGGGTCACAATATCATCAAAAATCTGACTTTCGGCAATTCAATCAAAAATGGTGCCAAACGGTTGGATATGCTCTCATGAAAGGTTTGGCGGTCGAAACAGGAGGCTTTTTTTCACAGGAAAAGAAATCAGCCCTTGACAAGTCAACCGGCAGAAAAAGATTTTTCTGAAAAAATCCCTAAGCCCCGGGGTCACAATTTCATCAAAAATCTGACTTTTGGCAATTCACTCAAAAATGGTGCCAAACTGTTGCAAATGCTCCCCTGAAAGGTTTGGCGGTCGAAACAGAAGGCTTTTTATCACAGGAAAAGAAATCAGTCCTCGACAAGTCAACCGGCAGAAAAAGATTTTTTTGAAAAAATCCCTAAGCCCCGGGGTCACAATTTCAAAAAAAATCTGACTTTCGGCAATTCACTCAAAAATGTTGCCAAACGGTTGGAAAAGTTCTCATGAAAGGTTTGGCGGTTGAAACAGAAGTGTTTTTATCACAGGAAAAGAAATCAGGCCTCGACAACATAACCGGCAAAAAATTATTTTTTTGAAAAAATCCCAAAGCCCCGGGGTCACAATTTCAAAAAAAAATCTGACTTTTGGCAATTCACTCAAAAGTGGTGCCAAACAGTTGCAAATGCTCCCCTGAAAGGTTTGGCTGTCGAAACAGAAGGCTTTTTATCACAGGAAAAGAAATCAGCCCTCGACAACTTAACCGGCAAAAAATTATTTTTTTGAAAAAATCCCTAAGCCCCGGGGTCACAATTTCAAAAAAAATCTGACTTTCGGCAATTCACTGAAAAATGGTGAAATACGGTTTGAAAAGCTCTCATGAAAGGTTTGGCGGTCGAAACAGAAGGCTTTTTATCACAGGAAAAGAAATCAGCCCTCGACAACTTAACCGTCAAAAAATTATTTTTTTGAAAAAATCCCTAAGCCCCGGGGTCACAATCTCATCAAAAATCTGACTTTCGGCAATTCACTCAAAAATGGTGCCAAACGGTTGGATATGCTCTCCTGAAAGGTTTGGCAGTCGAAACAGATGGCTTTTTATCACAGGAAAAGAAATCAGCCCTTGACAAGTCAACCGGCAGAAAAAGATTTTTTTGAAAAAATCCCTTAGACCCGGGGTCACAATTTCAAAAAAAATCTGACTTTCGGCAATTCACTCAAAAATGGTGCCAAACGGTTGGAAATGCTCTCCTGAAAGGTTTGGCTGAAGAAACTGAACGCTTTTTATCACAGGAAAAGAAATCAGCCCTTGACAACTTAACCGGCAAAAAATTATTTTTTTGAAAAAATCCCTAAGCCCCGGGGTCACAATTTCAAAAAAAATCTGAATTTCGGCAATTCACTCAAAAATGGTGCCAAACGGTTGGAAAAGTTCTCATAAAAGGTTTGGAGGTCGAAACAGAAGGCTTTTTTTCACAGGAAAAGAAATCAGCCCTCGACAACTTAACCGGCAAAAAATTATTTTTTTGAAAAAATCCCTAAGCCCCGGGGTCACAATCTCATCAAAAATCTGACTTTCGGCAATTCACTCAAAAATGGTGCCAAACGGTTGGATATGCTCTCATGAAAGGTTTGGCGGTCGAAACAGGAGGCTTTTTTTCACAGGAAAAGAAATCAGCCCTTGACAAGTCAACCGGCAGAAAAAGATTTATCTGAAAAAATCCCTAAGCCCCGGGGTCACAATTTCATCAAAAATCTGTCTTTTGGCAATTCACTCAAAAATGGTGACAAACTGTTGCAAATGCTCCCCTGAAAGGTTTGGCGGTCGAAACAGAAGGCTTTTTATCACAGGAAAAGAAATCAGCCCTCGACAAGTCAACCGGCAGAAAAAGATTTTTTTGAAAAAATCCCTAAGCCCCGGGGTCACAATTTCAAAAAAAATCTGACTTTCGGCAATTCACTCAAAAATGGTGCCAAACGGTTGGAAAAGTTCTCATGAAAGGTTTGGCGGATGAAACAGAAGGCTTTTTATTCCAGGAAAAGAAATCAGGCCTCGACAACTTAACCGGCAAAAAATTATTTTTTTGAAAAAATCCCTAAGCCCCGGGGTCACAATTTCAAAAAAAATCTGACTTTCTGCAATTCACTCAAAAATGGTGAAAAACGGATGGAAAAGCTCTCATGAAAGGTTTGGCGGTCGAAACAGAAGGCTTTTTTTCACAGGAAAAGAAATCAGCCCTTGACAAGTCAACCGGCAGAAAAGGATTTTTCTGAAAAAATCCCTAAGCCCCGGGGTCACAATCTCATCAAAAATCTGACTTTTGGCAATTCACTCAAAAATGGTGCCAAACTGTTGCAAATGCTCCCCTGAAAGGTTTGGCGGTCGAAACAGAAGGCTTTTTATCACAGGAAAAGAAATCAGCCCTCGACAAGTCAACCGGCAGAAAAAGATTTTTTTGAAAAAATCCCTAAGCCCCGGGGTCACAATTTCATCAAAAATCTGACTTTCGGCAATTCACTCAAAAATGGTGCCAAACGGTTGGAAAAGTTCTCATGAAAGGTTTGGCGGTTGAAACAGAAGGCTTTTTATCACAGGAAAAGAAATCAGCCCTCGACAAGTCAACGGGCAGAAAAAGATTTTTTTTGAAAAAATCCCTAAGCCCCGGGGTCACAATTTCAAAAAAAAATCTGACTTTCGGCAATTCACTCAAAAATGGTGCCAAACGGTTGGAAAAGTTCTCATGAAAGGTTTGGCGGTTGAAACAGAAGGCTTTTTATCACAGGAAAAGAAATCAGGCCTCGACAACTTAAGCGGCAAAAAATTATTTTTTTGAAAAAATCCCTAAGCCCCGGGGTCACAATTTCATCAAAAATCTGACTTTCGGCAATTCACTCAAAAATGGTGCCAAACGGTTGGAAAAGCTCTCATGAAAGGTTTGGCGGTCGAAACAGAAGGCTTTTTCTCACAGGAAAATAAATCAGCCCTTGACAACTTAACCGGCAAAAAATTATTTTTTTGAAAAAATCCCTAAGCCCCGGGGTCACAATATCATCAAAAATCTGACTTTCGGCAATTCAATCAAAAATGGTGCCAAACGGTTGGATATGCTCTCATGAAAGGTTTGGCGGTCGAAACAGGAGGCTTTTTTTCACAGGAAAAGAAATCAGCCCTTGACAAGTCAACCGGCAGAAAAAGATTTTTCTGAAAAAATCCCTAAGCCCCGGGGTCACAATTTCAAAAAAAATCTGACTTTCGGCAATTCACTCAAAAGTGGTGCCAAACGGTTGGAAAAGTTCTCATGAAAGGTTTGGCGGTTGAAACAGAAGGCTTTTTATCACAGGAAAAGAAATCAGCCCTCGACAAGTCAACCGGCAGAAAAAGATTTTTTTGCAAAAATCCCTAAGCCCCGGGGTCACAATTTCAAAAAAAATCTGACTTTCGGCAATTCACTCAAAAATGGTGCCAAACGGTTGGAAAAGTTCTCATGAAAGGTTTGGCGGTTGAAACAGAAGGCTTTTTATTCCAGGAAAAGAAATCAGGCCTCGACAACTTAACCGGCAAAAAATTATTTTTTTGAAAAAATCCCTAAGCCCCGGCGTCACAATTTCAAAAAAAATCTGACTTTCTGCAATTCACTCAAAAATGGTGAAAAACGGTTGGAAAAGCTCTCATGAAAGGTTTGGCGGTCGAAACAGGAGGCTTTTTTTCACAGGAAAAGAAATCAGCCCTTGACAAGTCAACCGGCAGAAAAAGATTTTTCTGAAAAAATCCCTAAGCCCCGGGGTCACAATCTCATCAAAAATCTGACTTTTGGCAATTCACTCAAAAATGGTGCCAAACTGTTGCAAATGCTCCCCTGAAAGGTTTGGCGGTCGAAACAGAAGGCTTTTTATCACAGGAAAAGAAATCAGCCCTCGACAAGTCAACCGGCAGAAAAAGATTTTTTTGAAAAAATCCCTAAGCCCCGGGGTCACAATTTCATCAAAAATCTGACTTTCGGCAATTCACTCAAAAATGGTGCCAAACGGTTGGAAAAGCTCTCATGAAAGGTTTGGCGGTCGAAACAGAAGGCTTTTTATCACAGGAAAAGAAATCAGCCCTCGACAACTTAACCGTCAAAAAATTATTTTTTTGAAAAAATCCCTAAGCCCCGGGGTCACAATCTCATCAAAAATCTGACTTTCGGCAATTCACTCAAAAATGGTGCCAAACGGTTGGATATGCTCTCCTGAAAGGTTTGGCAGTCGAAACAGATGGCTTTTTATCACAGGAAAAGAAATCAGTCCTCGACAAGTCAACCGGCAGAAAATTTTTTTTTTGAAAAAATCCCTAAGCCCCGGGGTCACAATTTCAAAAAAAATCTGACTTTCGGCAATTCACTCAAAAATGGTGCCAAACGGTTGGAAAAGTTCTCATGAAAGGTTTGGCGGTTGAAACAGAAGGGTTTTTATCACAGGAAAAGAAATCAGGCCTCGACAACATAACCGGCAAAAAATTATTTTTTTGAAAAAATCCCAAAGCCCCGGGGTCACAATTTCAAAAAAAATCTGACTTTCGGCAATTCTCTCAAAAATGGTGAAATACGGTTTGAAAAGCTCTCATAAAAGGTTTGGAGGTCGAAACAGAAGGCTTTTTATCACAGGAAAAGAAATCAGGCCTCGACAACTTAACCGGCAAAAAATTATTTTTTTGAAAAAATCCCTAAGCCCCGGGGTCACAATTTCAAAAAAAATCTGACTTTTGGCAATTCACTCAAAAGTGGTGCCAAACAGTTGCAAATGCTCCCCTGAACGTTTTGGCGGTCGAAACAGAAGGCTTTTTATCACAGGAAAAGAAATCAGCCCTCGACAACTTAACCGGCAAAAAATTATTTTTTTGCAAAAATCCCTAAGCCCCGGGGTCACAATCTCATCAAAAATCTGACTTTCGGCAATTCACTCCAAAATGGTGAAAAACGGTTGGAAAAGCTCTCCTGAAAGGTTTGGCGGTCGAAACAGAAGGCTTTTTATCACAGAAAAAGAAATCAGCCCTCGACAAGTCAACCGGCAAAAAAGATTTTTCTGAAAAAATCCCTAAGCCCTGGGGTCACAATTTCAAAAAAAATCTGACTTTTGGCAATTCACTCAAAAGTGGTGCCAAACAGTTGGAAATGCTCTCCTGAAAGGTTTGGCTGTCGAAACAGAAGACTTTTTATCACAGGAAAAGAAATCAGCCCTCGACAACTTAACCGGCAAAAAATTACTTATTTGCAAAAATCCCTAAGCCCCGGGGTCACAATCTCATCAAAAATCTGACTTTTGGCAATTCACTCAAAAGTGGTGCCAAACAGTTGCAAATGCTCCCCTGAACGTTTTGGCGGTCGAAACAGAAGGCTTTTTATCACAGGAAAAGAAATCAGCCCTCGACAAGTCAACAGGCAGAAAAAGATTTTTGGGAAAAAATCCCTAAGCCCTGGGGTCACAATTTCAAAAAAAATCTGACTTTCTGCAATTCACTCAAAAATGGTGCCAAGGGGTTGGAAAAGCTCTCATGAAAGGTTGGGCGGTCGAAACAGAAGGCTTTTTATCACAGGAAAAGAAATCAGCCCTCGACAACTTAACCGGCAAAAAATTATTTTTTTGAAAAAATCCCTAAGCCCCGGGGTCACAATCTCATCAAAAATCTGACTTTCGGCAATTCACTCAAAAATGGTGCCAAACGGTTGGAAATGCTCTCCTGAAAGGTTTGGCTGTCGAAACAGAAGGCTTTTTATCACAGGAAAAGAAATCAGCCCTCGACAAGTCAACAGGCAGAAAAAGATTTTTGGGAAAAAATCCCTAAGCCCCGGGGTCACAATTTCAAAAAAAATCTGACTTTCGGCAATTCACTCAAAAATGGTGCCTAACGGTTGGAAATGCTCTCCTGAAAGGTTTGGCTGAAGAAACAGAAGGCTTTTATCACAGGAAAAGAAATCAGCACTCGACAACTTAACCGGCAAAAAATTATTTTTTTGCAAAAAATCCCTAATCCCCGGGGTAACAATCTCATCAAAAATCTGACTTTCGGCAATTCACTCAAAAATGGTGCCAAACGGTTGGAAATGCTCTCCTGAAAGGTTTGGCGGTTGAAACAAAAGGCTTTTTATCACAGAAAAAGAAATCAGCCCTCGACAAGTCAACCGGCAAAAAAGATTTTTCTGAAAAAATCCCTAAGCCCCGGGGTCACAATTTCAAAAAAAATCTGACTTTTGGCAATTCACTCAAAAATGGTGCCAAACTCTTGGAAAAGCTCTCATGAAAGGTTTGGCGGTGAAAACAGAAGGCTTTTTATCACAGGAAAAGAAATCAGCCCTTGACAAGTCAACTGGCAGAAAAAGATTTTTCTGAAAAAATCCCTAAGCCCCGGGGTCACAATTTCAAAAAAAATCTGACTTTCGGCAATTCACTCAAAAATGGTGCCAAACTGTTGGAAAAGCTCTCATGAAAGGTTTGGCGGTCAAAACAGAAGGCTTTTTTTCACAGGAAAAGAAATCAGCCCTTGACAAGTCAAACGGCAGAAAAGCCCCGGGGTCACAATCTCATCAAAAATCTGACTTTTGGCAATTCACTCTAAAATGGTGCCAAACTGTTGCAAATGCTCCCCTGAAAGGTTTGGCGGTCGAAACAGAAGGCTTTTTATCACAGGAAAAGAAATCAGCCCTTGACAAGTCAACTGGCAGAAAAAGATTTTTCTGAAAAAATCCTTAAGCCCCGGGGTCACAATTTCATCAAAAATCTGACTTTTGGCAATTCACTCAAAAATGGTGCCAAACTGTTGCAAATGCTCCCCTGAAAGGTTTGGCGGTCGAAACAGAAGGCTTTTTATCACAGGAAAAGAAATCAGCCCTCGACAAGTCAACCGGCAGAAAAAGATTTTTTTGAAAAAATCCCTAAGCCCCGGGGTCACAATTTCAAAAAAAATCTGACTTTCGGCAATTCACTCAAAAATTGTGCCAAACGGTTGGAAAAGTTCTCATGAAAGGTTTGGCGGTTGAAACAGAAGGCTTTTTATCACAGGAAAAGAAATCAGCCGTCGACAACTTAACCGGCAAAAAATTATTTTTTTGAAAAAATCCCAAAGCCCCGGGGTCACAATTTCAAAAAAAATCTGAATTTCGGCAATTCACTCAAAAATGGTGCCAAAGGGTTGGAAATGCTCTCCTGAAAGGTTTGGCGGTCGAAACAGAAGGCTTTTTATCACAGGAAAAGAAATCAGCCCTCGACAACTTAACCGGCAAAAAATTATTTTTTTGCAAAAATCCCTAAGCCCCGGGGTCACAATCTCATCAAAAATCTGACTTTCGGCAATTCACTCAAAAATGGTGAAAAACGGTTGGAAAAGCTCTCATGAAAGGTTTGGCGGTTGAAACAGAAGGCTTTTTATCACAGGAAAAGAAATCAGCCCTCGACAACTTAACCGGCAAAAAATTATTTTTTTGAAAAAATCCCTAAGCCCCGGGGTCACAATTTCAAAAAGAATCTGACTTTTGGCAATTCACTCAAAAGTGGTGCCAAACAGTTGCAAATGCTTCCCTGAAAGGTTTGGCTGTCGAAACAGAAGGCTTTTTATCACAGGAAAAGAAATCAGCCCTTGACAACTTAACCGGCAAAAAATTATTTTTTTGAAAAAATCCCCAAGCCCCGGGGTCACAATTTGAAAAAAAATCTGACTTTCGGCAATTCACTCAAAAATGGTGCCAAACGGTTGGAAAAGTTCTCATGAAAGGTTTGGCGGTTGAAACAGAAGGCTTTTTATCACAGGAAAAGAAATCAGGCCTCGACAACTTAACCGGCAAAAAATTATTTTTTTGAAAAAATCCCTAAGCCCCGGGGTTCACAATCTCATCAAAAATCTGACTTTCGGCAATTCACTCAAAAATGGTGAAAAACGGTTGGAAAAGCTCTCATGAAAGGTTTGGCGGTCGAAACAGAAGGCTTTTTATCACAGGAAAAGAAATGAGCCCTCGACAACTTAACCGGCAAAAAATTATTTTTTTGAAAAAATCCCTAAGCCCCAGGGTCACAATTTCAAAAAAAATCTGACTTTTGGCAATTCACTCAAAAGTGGTGCCAAACAGTTGCAAATGCTCCCCTGAACGTTTTGGCGGTCGAAACAGAAGGCTTTTTATCACAGGAAAAGAAATCAGCCCTCGACAAGTCAACCGGCAGAAAAAGATTTTTGGGAAAAAATCCCTAAGCCCCGGGGTCACAATTTCAAAAATAATCTGACTTTCGGCAATTCACTCAAAAATGGTGAAAAACGGTTGGGAAAGCTCTCATGAAAGGTTTGGCGGTCGAAACAGAAGGCTTTTTATCACAGGAAAAGAAATCAGCCCTCGACAACTTAGGCGGCAAAAAATTATTTTTTGGGGAAAATCGCAAAGACCCGGGGTCACAATTTCAAAAAAAATCTGACTTTCGGCAATTCACTCAAAAATGGTGCCAAGGGGTTGGAAATGCTCTCCTGAAAGGTTTGGCTGTCGAAACAGAAGGCTTTTTATCACAGGAAAAGAAATCAGCCCTCGACAACTTAACCGGCAAAAAATTATTTATTTGCAAAAATCCCTAAGCCCCGGGGTCACAATCTCATCAAAAATCTGACTTTCGGCAATTCACTCAAAAATGGTGAAAAACGGTTGGAAAAGCTCTCATGAAAGGTTTGGCGGTCGAAACAGAAGGCTTTTTATCACAGGAAAAGAAATGAGCCCTCGACAACTTAACCGGCAAAAAATTATTTTTTTGAAAAAATCCCTAAGCCCCGGGGTCACAATCTCATCAAAAATCTGACTTTCGGCAATTCACTCAAAAATGGTGCCAAATGGTTGGAAAAGCTCTCCTGAAAGGTTTGGCGGTCGAAACAGATGGCTTTTTATCACAGGAAAAGAAATCAGCCCTCGACAACTTAACCGGCAAAAAATTATTTTTTTGAAAAAATCCCTAAGCCCCGGGGTCACAATTTCAAAAAAAATCTGACCTTTGGCAATTCACTGAAAAGTGGTGCCAAACAGTTGCAAATGCTCCCCTGAACGTTTTGGCGGTCGAAACAGAAGGTTTTTTATCACAGGTAAAGAAATCAGACCTCGACAAGTCAACAGGCAGAAAAAGATTTTTTTGAAAAAATCCCTAAGCCCTGGGGTCACAATTTAAAAATAAATCTGACTTTCGGCAATTCACTCAAAAATGGTGCCAAACGGTTGGAAATGCTCTCCTGAAAGGTTTGGCTGTCGAAACAGAAGGCTTTTTATCACAGGAAAAGAAATCAGCCCTCGACAACTTAACCGGCAAAAAATTATTTTTTTGAAAAAATCCCTAAGCCCCGGGGTCACAATTTCAAAAAAAATCTGACTTTCGGCAATTCACTCAAAAATGGTGCCTAACGGTTGGAAATGCTCTCCTGAAAGGTTTGGCTGAAGAAACAGAAGGCTTTTTATCACAGGAACAGAAATCAGCCCTCGACAACTTAACCGGCAAAAAATTATTTTTTTGCAAAAAATCCCTAATCCCCGGGGTAACAATCTCATCAAAAATCTGACTTTCGGCAATTCACTCAAAAATGGTGCCAAACGGTGGGAAATGCTCTCCTGAAAGGTTTGGCGGTTGAAACAAAAGGCTTTTTATCACAGAAAAAGAAATCAGCCCTCGACAAGTCAACCGGCAAAAAAGATTTTTCTGAAAAAATCCCTAAGCCCCGGGGTCACAATTTCAAAAAAAATCTGACTTTTGGCAATTCACTCAAAAATGGTGCCAAACTGTTGGAAAAGCTCTCATGAAAGGTTTGGCGGTGAAAACAGAAGGCTTTTTATCACAGGAAAAGAAATCAGCCCTTGACAAGTCAACTGGCAGAAAAAGATTTTTCTGAAAAAATCCCTAAGCCCCGGGGTCACAATTTCATCAAAAATCTGACTTTCGGCAATTCACTCAAAAATGGTGCCAAACTGTTGGAAAAGCTCTCATGAAAGGTTTGGCGGTCAAAACAGAAGGCTTTTTTTCACAGGAAAAGAAATCAGCCCTTGACAAGTCAACCGGCAGAAAAGCCCCGGGGTCACAATCTCATCAAAAATCTGACTTTTGGCAATTCACTCAAAAATGGTGTCAAACTGTTGCAAATGCTCCCCTGAAAGGTTTGGCGGTCGAAACAGAAGGCTTTTTATCACAGGAAAAGAAATCAGCCCTTGACAAGTCAACCGGCAGAAAAAGATTTTTCTGAAAAAATCCCTAAGCCCCGGGGTCACAATTTCATCAAAAATCTGACTTTTGGCAATTCACTCAAAAATGGTGCCAAACTGTTGCAAATGCTCTCCTGAAAGGTTTGGCTGTCGAAACAGAAGGCTTTTTATCACAGGAAAAGTAATCAGCCCTCGACAACTTAACCGGCAAAAAATTATTTTTTTGCAAAAATCCCTAAGCCCCGGGGTCACAATCTCATCAAAAATCTGACTTTCGGCAACTCACTCAAAAATGGTGGAAAACGGTTGGAAAAGCTCTCATGAAAGGTTTGGCGGTTGAAACAGAAGGCTTTTTATCACAGGAAAAGAAATCAGCCCTCGACAACTTAACCGGCAAAAAATTATTTTTTTGAAAAAATCCCTAAGCCCCGGGGTCACAATTTCAAAAAAAATCTGACCTTTGGCAATTCACTGAAAAGTGGTGCCAAACAGTTGCAAATGCTCCCCTGGACGTTTTGGCAGTCGAAACAGAAGGTTTTTTATCAGAGGAAAAGAAATCAGACCTCGACAAGTCAACAGGCAGAAAAAGATTTTTTTGAAAAAATCTCTAAGCCCCGGGGTCACAATTTCAAAAAAAATCTGACTTTCGGCAATTCACTCAAAAATGGTGCCAAACGGTTGGAAAAGCTGTCATGAAAGGTTTGGCGGTCGAAACAGAAGACTTTTTTTCACAGGAAAAGAAATCAGCCCTTGACAAGTCAACCGGCAGAAAAAGATTTTTCTGAAAAAATCCCTAAGCCCCGGGGTCACAATTTCAAAAAAAATCTGACTTTTGGCAATTCACTCAAAAGTGGTGCCAAACGGTTGGAAAAGTTCTCATGAAAGGTTTGGCGGTTGAAACAGAAGGCTTTTTATTCCAGGAAAAGAAATCAGGCCTCGACAACTTAACCGGCAAAAAATTATTTTTTTGAAAAAATCCCTAAGCCCCGGGGTCACAATTTCAAAAAAAATCTGACTTTCTGCAATTCACTCAAAAATGGTGAAATACGGTTGGAAAAGCTCTCATGAAAGGTTTGGCGGTCGAAACAGAAGGCTTTTTATCACAGGAAAAGAAATCAGCCCTCGACAACTTAACCGTCAAAAAATTATTTTTTTGAAAAAATCCCTAAGCCCCGGGGTCACAATCTCATCAAAAATCTGACTTTCGGCAATTCACTCAAAAATGGTGCCAAACGGTTGGATATGCTCTCCTGAAAGGTTTGGCAGTCGAAACAGATGGCTTTTTATCACAGGAAAAGAAATCAGCCCTTGACAAGTCAACCGGCAGAAAAAGATTTTTCTGAAAAAATCCCTAAGCCCCGGGGTCACAATTTCATCAAAAATCTGACTTTTGGCAATTCACTCAAAAATGGTGCCAAACTGTTGCAAATGCTCCCCTGAAAGGTTTGGCGGTCGAAACAGAAGGCTTTTTATCACAGGAAAAGAAATCAGCCCTCAACAAGTCAACCGGCAAAAAATTATTTTTTTGAAAAAATCCCTAAGCCCCGGGGTCACAATTTCAAAAAAAATCTGACTTTCGGCAATTCACTCAAAAATGGTGCCAAACGGTTGGAAAAGTTCTCATAAAAGGTTTGGAGGTCGAAACAGAAGACTTTTTTTCACAGGAAAAGAAATCAGCCCTCGACAACTTAACCGGCAAAATATTATTTTTTTGAAAAAATCCCTAAGCCCCGGGGTCACAATCTCATCAAAAATCTGACTTTCGGCAATTCACTCAAAAATGGTGCCAAACGGTTGGAAAAGCTGTCATGAAAGGTTTGGCGGTCGAAACAGAAGGCTTTTTATCACAGGAAAAGAAATCAGCCCTTGACAAGTCAACCGGCAGAAAAAGATTTTTCTGAAAAAATCCCTAAGCCCCGGGGTCACAATTTCATCAAAAATCTGACTTTTGGCAATTCACTCAAAAATGGTGCCAAACTGTTGCAAATGCTCCCCTGAAAGGTTTGGCGGTCGAAACAGAAGGCTTTTTATCACAGGAAAAGAAATCAGCCCTCGACAAGTCAACCGGCAGAAAAAGATTTTTTTGAAAAAATCCCTAAGCCCCGGGGTCACAATTTCAAAAAAAATCTGACTTTCGGCAATTCACTCAAAAATGGTGAAATACGGTTTGAAAAGCTCTCATAACAGGTTTGGAGGTCGAAACAGAAGGCTTTTTTTCACAGGAAAAGAAATCAGCCCTCGACAAGTCAACCGGCAGAAAAAGATTTTTTTGAAAAAATCCCTAAGCCCCGGGGTCACAATTTCAAAAAAAATCTGACTTTTGACAATTCACTCAAAAATGGTGCCAAACGGTTGGAAAAGCTCTCATGAAAGGTTTGGGGGTCAAAACAGAAGGCTTTTTATCACAGGAAAAGAAATCAGCCCTCGACAACTTAACCGGCAAAAAATTATTTTTTTGAAAAAATCCCTAAGCCCCGGGGTCACAATTTCAAAAAAAATCTGACTTTTAGCAATTCACTCAAAAGTGGTGCCAAACAGTTGCAAATGCTCCCCTGAAAGGTTTGGCTGTCGAAACAGAAGGCTTTTTATCACAGGAAAAGAAATCAGCCCTCGACAACTTAACCGGCAAAAAATTATTTTTTTGAAAAAATCCCTAAGCCCCGGGGTCACAATTTCAAAAAAAATCTGACCTTTGGCAATTCACTGAAAAGTGGTGCCAAACAGTTGCAAATGCTCCCCTGGACGTTTTGGCAGTCGAAACAGAAGGTTTTTTATCACAGGAAAAGAAATCAGACCTCGACAAGTCAACAGGCAGAAAAAGATTTTTTTGAAAAAATCTCTAAGCCCCGGGGTCACAATTTCAAAAAAAATCTGACTTTCGGCAATTCACTCAAAAATGGTGCCAAACGGTTGGAAAAGCTGTCATGAAAGGTTTGGCGGTCGAAACAGAAGACTTTTTATCACAGGAAAAGAAATCAGCCCTCGACAACTTAACCGGCAAAAAATTATTTTTTTGAAAAAATCCCTAAGCCCTGGGGTCACAATTTCAAAAAAAATCTGACTTTCGGCAATTCACTCAAAAATGGTGCCAAACGGTTGGAAATGCTCTCCTGAAAGGTTTGGCGGTCGAAACAGAAGGCTTTTTATCACAGGAAAAGAAATCAGCCCTTGACAAGTCAACCGGCAGAAAAGGATTTTTCTGAAAAAATCCCTAAGCCCCGGGGTCACAATCTCATCAAAAATCTGACTTTTGGCAATTCACTCAAAAATGGTGCCAAACTGTTGCAAATGCTCCCCTGAAAGGTTTGCGGGCGAAACAGAAGGCTTTTTATCACAGGAAAAGAAATCAGCCCTCGACAAGTCAACCGGCAGAAAAAGATTTTTTTGAAAAAATCCCTAAGCCCCGGGGTCACAATTTCATCAAAAATCTGACTTTCGGCAATTCACTCAAAAATGGTGCCAAACGGTTGGAAAAGCTCTCATGAAAGGTTTGGCGGTCGAAACAGAAGGCTTTTTTTCACAGGAAAAGAAATCAGCCCTTGACAAGTCAACCGGCAGAAAAAGATTTTTCTGAAAAAATCCCTAAGCCCCGGGGTCACAATTTCATCAAAAATCTGACTTTTGGCAATTCACTCAAAAATGGTGCCAAACTGTTGCAAATGCTCCCCTGAAAGGTTTGGCGGTCGAAACAGAAGGCTTTTTATCACAGGAAAAGAAATCAGCCCTCGACAAGTCAACCGGCAGAAAAAGATTTTTTTGAAAAAATCCCTAAGCCCCGGGGTCACAATTTCAAAAAAAATCTGACTTTCGGCAATTCACTCAAAAATGGTGAAATACGGTTTGAAAAGCTCTCATAACAGGTTTGGAGGTCGAAACAGAAGGCTTTTTTTCACAGGAAAAGAAATCAGCCCTCGACAAGTCAACCGGCAGAAAAAGATTTTTTTGAAAAAATCCCTAAGCCCCGGGGTCACAATTTCAAAAAAAATCTAACTTTCGGCAATTCACTCAAAAATGGTGCCAAACGGTTGGAAAAGCTCTCATGAAAGGTTTGGCGGTCAAAACAGAAGGCTTTTTATCACAGGAAAAGAAATCAGCCCTCGACAACTTAACCGGCAAAAAATTATTTTTTTGAAAAAATCCCTAAGCCCCGGGGTCACAATTTCAAAAAAAATCTGACTTTTAGCAATTCACTCAAAAGTGGTGCCAAACAGTTGCAAATGCTCCCCTGAAAGGTTTGGCTGTCGAAACAGAAGGCTTTTTATCACAGGAAAAGAAATCAGCCCTCGACAACTTAACCGGCAAAAAATTATTTTTTTGAAAAAATCCCTAAGCCCCGGGGTCACAATTTCAAAAAAAATCTGACCTTTGGCAATTCACTGAAAAGTGGTGCCAAACAGTTGCAAATGCTCCCCTGGACGTTTTGGCAGTCGAAACAGAAGGTTTTTTATCACAGGAAAAGAAATCAGACCTCGACAAGTCAACAGGCAGAAAAAGATTTTTTTGAAAAAATCTCTAAGCCCCGGGGTCACAATTTCAAAAAAAATCTGACTTTCGGCAATTCACTCAAAAATGGTGCCAAACGGTTGGAAAAGCTGTCATGAAAGGTTTGGCGGTCGAAACAGAAGACTTTTTATCACAGGAAAAGAAATCAGCCCTCGACAACTTAACCGGCAAAAAATTATTTTTTTGAAAAAATCCCTAAGCCCTGGGGTCACAATTTCAAAAAAAATCTGACTTTCGGCAATTCACTCAAAAATGGTGCCAAACGGTTGGAAATGCTCTCCTGAAAGGTTTGGCGGTCGAAACAGAAGGCTTTTTATCACAGGAAAATAAATCAGCCCTTGACAAGTCAACCGGCAGAAAAGGATTTTTCTGAAAAAATCCCTAAGCCCCGGGGTCACAATCTCATCAAAAATCTGACTTTTGGCAATTCACTCAAAAATGGTGCCAAACTGTTGCAAATGCTCCCCTGAAAGGTTTGGCGGTCGAAACAGAAGGCTTTTTATCACAGGAAAAGAAATCAGCCCTCGACAAGTCAACCGGCAGAAAAAGATTTTTTTGAAAAAATCCCTAAGCCCCGGGGTCACAATTTCATCAAAAATCTGACTTTCGGCAATTCACTCAAAAATGGTGCCAAACGGTTGGAAAAGCTCTCATGAAAGGTTTGGCGGTCGAAACAGAAGGCTTTTTATCACAGGAAAAGAAATCAGCCCTCGACAACTTAACCCTCAAAAAATTATTTTTTTGAAAAAATCCCTAAGCCCCGGGGTCACAATCTCATCAAAAATCTGACTTTCGGCAATTCACTCAAAAATGGTGCCAAACTGTTGCAAATGCTCCCCTGAAAGGTTTGGCGGTCGAAACAGAAGGCTTTTTATCACAGGAAAAGAAATCAGCCCTCGACAAGTCAACCGGCAGAAAAAGATTTTTTTGAAAAAATCCCTAAGCCCCGGGGTCACAATTTCAAAAAAAATCTGACTTTCGGCAATTCACTCAAAAATGGTGAAATACGGTTTGAAAAGCTCTCATAAAAGGTTTGGAGGTCGAAAAGAAGGCTTTTTTTCACAGGAAAAGAAATCAGCCCTCGACAAGTCAACCGGCAGAAAAAGATTTTTTTGAAAAAATCCCTAAGCCCCGGGGTCACAATTTCAAAAAAAATCTAACTTTCGGCAATTCACTCAAAAATGGTGCCAAACGGTTGGAAAAGCTCTCATGAAAGGTTTGGCGGTCAAAACAGAAGGCTTTTTATCACAGGAAAAGAAATCAGCCCTCGACAACTTAACCGGCAAAAAATTATTTTTTTGAAAAAATCCCTAAGCCCCGGGGTCACAATCTCATCAAAAATCTGAATTTCGGCAATTCACTCAAAAATGGTGCCAAAGGGTTGGAAATGCTCTCCTGAAAGGTTTGGCTGTCGAAACAGAAGGCTTTTTATCACAGGAAAAGTAATCAGCCCTCGACAACTTAACCGGCAAAAAATTATTTTTTTGAAAAAATCCCTAAGCCCCGGGGTCACAATTTCAAAAAAAATCTGACTTTTGGCACTTCACTCAAAAGTGGTGCCAAACAGTTGCAAATGCTCCCCTGAAAGGTTTGGCTGTCGAAACAGAAGGCTTTTTATCACAGGAAAAGAAATCAGGCCTCGACAACTTAACCGGCAAAAAATTATTTTTTTGAAAAAATCCCTAAGCCCCGGGGTCACAATTTGAAAAAAAATCTGACTTTTGGCAATTCACTCAAAAATGGTGAAATATGGTTGGAAAAGCTCTCCTGAAAGGTTTGGCGGTCGAAACAGAAGGCTTTTTTTCACAGGAAAAGAAATCAGCCCTTGACAACTTAACCGGCAAAAAATTATTTTTTTGAAAAAATCCCTAAGCCCCGGGGTCACAATTTCAAAAAAAATCTGACCTTTGGCAATTCACTGAAAAGTGGTGCCAAACAGTTGCAAATGCTCCCCTGGACGTTTTGGCAGTCGAAACAGAAGGTTTTTTATCACAGGAAAAGAAATCAGACCTCGACAAGTCAACAGGCAGAAAAAGATTTTTTTGAAAAATTCTCTAAGCCCCGGGGTCACAATTTCAAAAAAAATCTGTCTTTCGGCAATTCACTCAAAAATGGTGCCAAACGGTTGGAAAAGCTGTCATGAAAGGTTTGGCGGTCGAAACAGAAGACTTTTTATCACAGGAAAAGAAATCAGCCCTCGACAACTTAACCGGCAAAAAATTATTTTTTTGAAAAAATCCCTAAGCCCTGGGGTCACAATTTCAAAAAAAATCTGACTTTCGGCAATTCACTCAAAAATGGTGCCAAACGGTTGGAAATGCTCTCCTGAAAGGTTTGGCGGTCGAAACAGAAGGCTTTTTATCACAGGAAAAGAAATCAGCCCTTGACAAGTCAACCGGCAGAAAAGGATTTTTCTGAAAAAATCCCTAAGCCCCGGGGTCACAATCTCATCAAAAATCTGACTTTTGGCAACTCACTCAAAAATGGTGCCAAACTGTTGCAAATGCTCCCCTGAAAGGTTTGGCGGTCGAAACAGAAGGCTTTTTATCACAGGAAAAGAAATCAGCCCTCGACAAGTCAACCGGCAGAAAAAGATTTTTTTGAAAAAATCCCTAAGCCCCGGGGTCACAATTTCATCAAAAATCTGACTTTCGGCAATTCACTCAAAAATGGTGCCAAACGGTTGGAAAAGCTCTCATGAAAGGTTTGGCGGTCGAAACAGAAGGCTTTTTATCACAGGAAAAGAAATCAGCCCTCGACAACTTAACCGTCAAAAAATTATTTTTTTGAAAAAATCCCTAAACCCCGGGGTCACAATCTCATCAAAAATCTGACTTTCGGCAATTCACTCAAAAATGGTGCCAAACGGCTGGATATGCTCTCCTGAAAGGTTTGGCAGTCGAAACAGATGGCTTTTTATCACAGGAAAAGAAATCAGCCCTTGACAAGTCAACCGGCAGAAAAAGATTTTTCTGAAAAAATCCCTAAGCCCCGTGGTCACAATTTCATCAAAAATCTGACTTTTGGCAATTCACTCAAAAATGGTGCCAAACTGTTGGAAAAGCTCTCATGAAAGGTTTGGCGGTCGAAACAGAAGGCTTTTTATCACAGGAAAAGAAATCAGCCCTCGACAAGTCAACCGGCAAAAAATTATTTTTTTGAAAAAATCCCTAAGCCCTGGGGTCACAATTTCAAAAAAAATCTGACTTTCGGCAATTCACTCAAAAATGGTGCCAAACGGTTGGAAATGCTCTCCTGAAAGGTTTGGCGGTCGAAACAGAAGGCTTTTTATCACAGGAAAAGAAATCAGCCCTTGACAAGTCAACCGGCAGAAAAGGATTTTTCTGAAAAAATCCCTAAGCCCCGGGGTCACAATCTCATCAAAAATCTGACTTTTGGCAATTCACTCAAAAATGGTGCCAAACTGTTGCAAATGCTCCCCTGAAAGGTTTGGCGGTCGAAACAGAAGGCTTTTTATCACAGGAAAAGAAATCAGCCCTCGACAAGTCAACCGGCAGAAAAAGATTTTTTTGAAAAAATCCCTAAGCCCCGGGGTCACAATTTCATCAAAAATCTGACTTTCGGCAATTCACTCAAAAATGGTGCCAAACTGTTGCAAATGCTCCCCTGAAAGGTTTGGCGGTCGAAACAGAAGGCTTTTTATCACAGGAAAAGAAATCAGCCCTCGACAAGTCAACCGGCAAAAAATTATTTTTTTGAAAAAATCCCTAAGCCCCGGGGTCACAATCTCATCAAAAATCTGACTTTCGGCAATTCACTCAAAAATGGTGCCAAACGGTTGGAAAAGTTCTCATAAAAGGTTTGGAGGTCGAAACAGAAGGCTTTTTTTCACAGGAAAAGAAATCAGCCCTCGACAACTTAACCGGCAAAAAATTATTTTTTTGAAAAAATCCCTAAGCCCCGGGGTCACAATCTCATCAAAAATCTGACTTTCGGCAATTCACTCAAAAATGGTGCCAAACGGTTGGAAAAGCTGTCATGAAAGGTTTGGCGGTCGAAACAGAAGGCTTTTTATCACAGGAAAAGAAATCAGCCCTTGACAAGTCAACCGGCAGAAAAAGATTTTTCTGAAAAAATCCCTAACCCCGGGGTCACAATTTCAAAAAAAATCTGACTTTCGGCAATTCACTCAAAAATGGTGCCAAACGGTTGGAAAAGCTGTCATGAAAGGTTTGGCGGTCGAAACAGAAGACTTTTTATCACAGGAAAAGAAATCAGCCCTCGACAACTTAACCGGCAAAAAATTATTTTTTTGAAAAAATCCCTAAGCCCTGGGGTCACAATTTCAAAAAAAATCTGACTTTCGGCAATTCACTCAAAAATGGTGCCAAACGGTTGGAAATGCTCTCCTGAAAGGTTTGGCGGTTGAAACAGAAGGCTTTTTATCACAGGAAAAGAAATCAGCCCTCGACAACTTAACCGGCAAAAAATTATTTTTTTGAAAAAATCCCTAATCCCCGGGGTAACAATCTCATCAAAAATCTGACTTTCGGCAATTCACTCAAAAATGGTGCCAAACGGTTGGAAATGCTCTCCTGAAAGGTTTGGCGGTTGAAACAAAAGGCTTTTTATCACAGAAAAAGAAATCAGCCCTCGACAAGTCAACCGGCAAAAAAGATTTTTCTGAAAAAATCCCTAAGCCCCGGGGTCACAATTTCAAAAAAAATCTGACTTTTGGCAATTCACTCAAAAATGGTGCCAAACTGTTGGAAAAGCTCTCATGAAAGGTTTGGCGGTGAAAACAGAAGGCTTTTTATCACAGGAAAAGAAATCAGCCCTTGACAAGTCAACTGGCAGAAAAAGATTTTTCTGAAAAAATCCCTAAGCCCCGGGGTCACAATTTCATCAAAAATCTGACTTTCGGCAATTCACTCAAAAATGGTGCCAAACGGTTGGAAAAGCTCTCATGAAAGGTTTGGCGGTCAAAACAGAAGGCTTTTTTTCACAGGAAAAGAAATCAGCCCTTGACAAGTCAACCGGCAGAAAAGCCCCGGGGTCACAATCTCATCAAAAATCTGACTTTTGGCAATTCACTCAAAAATGGTGCCAAACTGTTGCAAATGCTCCCCTGAAAGGTTTGGCGGTCGAAACAGAAGGCTTTTTATCACAGGAAAAGAAATCAGCCCTTGACAAGTCAACCGGCAGAAAAAGATTTTTCTGAAAAAATCCTTAAGCCCCGGGGTCACAATTTCATCAAAAATCTGACTTTTGGCAATTCACTCAAAAATGGTGCCAAACTGTTGCAAATGCTCCCCTGAAAGGTTTGGCGGTCGAAACAGAAGGCTTTTTATCACAGGAAAAGAAATCAGCCCTCGACAAGTCAACCGGCAGAAAAAGATTTTTTTAAAAAAATCCCTAAGCCCCGGGGTCACAATTTCAAAAAAAATCTGACTTTCGGCAATTCACTCAAAAATGGTGCCAAACGGTTGGAAAAGTTCTCATGAAAGGTTTGGCGGTTGAAACAGAAGGCTTTTTATCACAGGAAAAGAAATCAGCCGTCGACAACTTAACCGGCAAAAAATTATTTTTTTGAAAAAATCCCAAAGCCCCGGGGTCACAATTTCAAAAAAAATCTGACTTTTGGCAGTTCACTCAAAAGTGGTGCCAAACAGTTGCAAATGCTCCCCTGAACGTTTTGGCGGTCGAAACAGAAGGCTTTTTATCACAGGAAAAGAAATCAGCCGTCGACAACTTAACCGGCAGAAAATTATTTTTTTGAAAAAATCCCTAAGCCCCGGGGTCACAATTTCAAAAAAAATCTGAATTTCGGCAATTCACTCAAAAATGGTGCCAAAGGGTTGGAAATGCTCTCCTGAAAGGTTTGGCTGTCGAAACAGAAGGCTTTTTATCACAGGAAAAGAAATCAGCCCTCGACAACTTAACCGGCAAAAAATTATTTTTTTGCAAAAATCCCTAAGCCCCGGGGTCACAATCTCATCAAAAATCTGACTTTCGGCAATTCACTCAAAAATGGTGAAAAACGGTTGGAAAAGCTCTCATGAAAGCTTTGGCGGTTGAAACAGAAGGCTTTTTATCACAGGAAAAGAAATCAGCCCTCGACAACTTAACCGGCAAAAAATTATTTTTTTGAAAAAATCCCTAAGCCCCGGGGTCACAATTTCAAAAAAAATCTGACTTTTGGCAATTCACTCAAAAGTGGTGCCAAACAGTTGCAAATGCTTCCCTGAAAGGTTTGGCTGTCGAAACAGAAGGCTTTTTATCACAGGAAAAGAAATCAGCCCTCGACAACTTAACCGGCAAAAAATTATTTTTTTGAAAAAATCCCTAAGCCCCGGGGTCACAATTTGAAAAAAAATCTGACTTTCGGCAATTCACTCAAAAATGGTGCCAAACGGTTGGAAAAGTTCTCATGAAAGGTTTGGCGGTTGAAACAGAAGGCTTTTTATCACAGGAAAAGAAATCAGGCCTCGACAACTTAACCGGCAAAAAATTTTTTTTTTGAAAAAATCCCTAAGCCCCGGGGTCACAATCTCATCAAAAATCTGACTTTCGGCAATTCACTCAAAAATGGTGAAAAACGGTTGGAAAAGTTCTCATGAAAGGTTTGGCGGTCGAAACAGAAGGCTTTTTATCACAGGAAAAGAAATGAGCCCTCGACAACTTAACCGGCAAAAAATTATTTTTTTGAAAAAATCCCTAAGCCCCAGGGTCACAATTTCAAAAAAAATCTGACTTTTGGCAATTCACTCAAAAGTGGTGCCAAACAGTTGCAAATGCTCCCCTGAACGTTTTGGCGGTCGAAACAGAAGGCTTTTTATCACAGGAAAAGAAATCAGCCCTCGACAAGTCAACCGGCAGAAAAAGATTTTTGGGGAAAAATCCCTAAGCCCCGGGGTCACAATTTCAAAAAAAATCAGACTTTCTGCAATTCACTCAAAAATGGTGAAAAACGGTTGGAAAAGCTCTCATGAAAGGTTTGGCGGTCGAAACAGAAGGCTTTTTATCACAGGAAAAGAAATCAGCCCTCGACAACTTAGCCGGCAAAAAATTATTTTTTGGGAAAAATCGCAAAGACCCGGGGTCACAATTTCAAAAAAAATCTGACTTTCGGCAATTCACTCAAAAATGGTGCCAAGGGGTTGGAAATGCTCTCCTGAAAGGTTTGGCTGTCGAAACAGAAGGCTTTTTATCACAGGAAAAGAAATCAGCCCTCGACAACTTAACCGGCAAAAAATTATTTATTTGCAAAAATCCCTAAGCCCCGGGGTCACAATCTCATCAAAAATCTGACTTTCGGCAATTCACTCAAAAATGGTGAAAAACGGTTGGAAAAGCTCTCATGAAAGGTTTGGCGGTCGAAACAGAAGGCTTTTTATCACAGGAAATGAAATGAGCCCTCGACAACTTAACCGGCAAAAAATTATTTTTTTGAAAAAATCCCTAAGCCCCGGGGTCACAATTTGAAAAAAAATCTGACTTTCGGCAATTCACTCAAAAGTGGTGCCAAACGGTTGGAAAAGTTCTCATGAAAGGTTTGGCGGTTGAAACAGAAGGCTTTTTATCACAGGAAAAGAAATCAGGCCTCGACAACTTAACCGGCAAAAAATTATTTTTTTGAAAAAATCCCTAAGCCCCGGGGTCACAATCTCATCAAAAATCTGACTTTCGGCAATTCACTCAAAAATGGTGAAAAACGGTTGGAAAAGCTCTCATGAAAGGTTTGGCGGTCGAAACAGAAGGCTTTTTATCACAGGAAAAGAAATGAGCCCTCGACAACTTAACCGGCAAAAAATTATTTTTTTGAAAAAATCCCTAAGCCCCAGGGTCACAATTTCAAAAAAAAACTGACTTTTGGCAATTCACTCAAAAGTGGTGCCAAACAGTTGCAAATGCTCCCCTGAACGTTTTGGCGGTCGAAACAGAAGGCTTTTTATCACAGGAAAAGAAATCAGCCCTCGACAAGTCAACCGGCAGAAAAAGATTTTTGGGGAAAAATCCTTAAGCCCCGGGGTCACAATTTCAAAAAAAATCAGACTTTCTGCAATTCACTCAAAAATGGTGAAAAACGGTTGGAAAAGCTCTCATGAAAGGTTTGGCGGTAGAAACAGAAGGCTTTTTATCACAGGAAAAGAAATCAGCCCTCGACAACTTAGCCGGCAAAAAATTATTTTTTGGGAAAAATCGCAAAGACCCGGGGTCACAATTTCAAAAAAAATCTGACTTTCGGCAATTCACTCAAAAATGGTGCCAAGGGGTTGGAAATGCTCTCCTGAAAGGTTTGGCTGTCGAAACAGAAGGCTTTTTATCACAGGAAAAGAAATCAGCCCTCGACAACTTAACCGGCAAAAAATTATTTATTTGCAAAAATCCCTAAGCCCCGGGGTCACAATCTCATCAAAAATCTGACTTTCGGCAATTCACTCAAAAATGGTGAAAAACGGTTGGAAAAGCTCTCATGAAAGGTTTGGCGGTCGAAACAGAAGGCTTTTTATCACAGGAAAAGAAATGAGCCCTCGACAACTTAACTGGCAAAAAATTATTTTTTTGAAAAAATCCCTAAGCCCCGGGGTCACAATCTCATCAAAAATCTGACTTTCGGCAATTCACTCAAAAATGGTGCCAAATGGTTGGAAAAGCTCTCCTGAAAGGTTTGGCGGTCGAAACAGATGGCTTTTTATCACAGGAAAAGAAATCAGCCCTCGACAACTTAACCGGCAAAAAATTATTTTTTTGAAAAAATCCCTAAGCCCCGGGGTCACAATTTCAAAAAAAATCTGACCTTTGGCAATTCACTGAAAAGTGGTGCCAAACAGTTGCAAATGCTCCCCTGAACGTTTTGGCGGTCGAAAAAGAAGGTTTTTTATCACAGGAAAAGAAATCAGCCCTCGACAAGTCAACAGGCAGAAAAAGATTTTTTTGAAAAAATCCCTAAGCCCCGGGGTCACAATTTCAAAAAAAATCTGACTTTCGGCAATTCACTCAAAAATGGTGCCAAACGGTTGGAAAAGCTGTCATGAAAGGTTTGGCGGTCGAAACAGAAGGCTTTTTATCACAGGAAAAGAAATCAGACCTCGACAACTTAACCGGCAAAAAATTATTTTTTTGAAAAAATCCCTAAGCCCTGGGGTCACAATTTAAAAATAAATCTGACTTTCGGCAATTCACTCAAAAATGGTGCCAAACGGTTGGAAATGCTCTCCTGAAAGGTTTGGCTGTCGAAACAGAAGGCTTTTTATCACAGGAAAAGAAATCAGCCCTCGACAACTTAACCGGCAAAAAATTATTTTTTTGAAAAAATCCCTAAGCCCCGGGGTCACAATTTCAAAAAAAATCTGACTTTCGGCAATTCACTCAGAAATGGTGCCTAACGGTTGGAAATGCTCTCCTGAAAGGTTTGGCTGAAGAAACAGAAGGCTTTTTATCACAGGAAAAGAAATCAGCCCTCGACAACTTAACCGGCAAAAAATTATTTTTTTGCAAAAAATCCCTAATCCCCGGGGTAACAATCTCATCAAAAATCTGACTTTCGGCAATTCACTCAAAAATGGTGCCAAACTGTTGCAAATGCTCCCCTGAAAGGTTTGGCGGTTGAAACAAAAGGCTTTTTATCACAGAAAAAGAAATCAGCCCTCGACAAGTCAACCGGCAAAAAAGATTTTTCTGAAAAAATCCCTAAGCCCCGGGGTCACAATTTCAAAAAAAATCTGACTTTTGGCAATTCACTCAAAAATGGTGCCAAACTGTTGGAAAAGCTCTCATGAAAGGTTTGGCGGTGAAAACTGAAGGCTTTTTATCACAGGAAAAGAAATCAGCCCTTGACAAGTCAACTGGCAGAAAAAGATTTTTCTGAAAAAATCCCTAAGCCCCGGGGTCACAATTTCATCAAAAATCTGACTTTCGGCAATTCACTCAAAAATGGTGCCAAACTGTTGGAAAAGCTCTCATGAAAGGTTTGGCGGTCAAAACAGAAGGCTTTTTTTTCACAGGAAAAGAAATCAGCCCTTGACAAGTCAACCGGCAGAAAAGCCCCGGGGTCACAATCTCATCAAAAATCTGACTTTTGGCAATTCACTCAAAAATGGTGCCAAACTGTTGCAAATGCTCCCCTGAAAGGTTTGGCGGTCGAAACAGAAGGCTTTTTATCACAGGAAAAGAAATCAGCCCTTGACAAGTCAACCGGCAGAAAAAGATTTTTCTGAAAAAATCCCTAAGCCCCGGGGTCACAATTTCAAAAAAAATCTGACTTTTGACAATTCACTCAAAAGTGGTGCCAAACAGTTGCAAATGCTCCCCTGAACGTTTTGGCGGTCGAAACAGAAGGCTTTTTATCACAGGAAAAGAAATCAGCCCTCGACAATTCAACAGGCAGAAAAAGATTTTTTGGAAAATATCCCTAAGCCCCGGGGTCACAATTTCAAAAAAAATCTGACTTTCAGCAATTCACTCAAAAATGGTGCCAAACGGTTGGAAAAGCTCTCATGAAAGGTTTGGCGGTGAAAACAGAAGGCTTTTTATCAGAGGAAAAGAAATCAGCCCTTGACAAGTCAACTGGCAGAAAAAGATTTTTCTGAAAAAATCCCTAAGCCCCGGGGTCACAATTTCATCAAAAATCTGACTTTCGGCAATTCACTCAAAAATGGTGCCAAACTGTTGGAAAAGCTCTCATGAAAGGTTTGGCGGTCAAAACAGAAGGCTTTTTTTCACAGGAAAAGAAATCAGCCCTTGACAAGTCAACCGGCAGAAAAGCCCCGGGGTCACAATCTCATCAAAAATCTGACTTTTGGCAATTCACTCAAAAATGGTGCCAAACTGTTGCAAATGCTCCCCTAAAGGTTTGGCGGTCGAAACAGAAGGCTTTTTATCACAGGAAAAGAAATCAGCCCTTGACAAGTCAACCGGCAGAAAAAGATTTTTCTGAAAAAATCCTTAAGCCCCGGAGTCACAATCTCATCAAAAATCTGACTTTTGGCAATTCACTCAAAAATGGTGCCAAACTGTTGCAAATGCTCCCCTGTAAGGTTTGGCGGTCGAAACAGAAGGCTTTTTATCACAGGAAAAGAAATCAGCCCTCGACAAGTCAACCGGCAGAAAAAGATTTTTTTGAAAAAATCCCTAAGCCCCGGGGTCACAATTTCATCAAAAATCTGACTTTCGGCAATTCACTCAAAAATGGTGCCAAATGGGTGGAAAAGCTCTCATGAAAGGTTTGGCGGTCGAAACAGAAGGCTTTTTATCACAGGAAAAGAAATCAGCCCTCGACAAGTCAACAGGCAGAAAAAGATTTTTTGGAAAATATCCCTAAGCCCCGGGGTCACAATTTCAAAAAAAATCTGACTTTCAGCAATTCACTCAAAAATGGTGCCAAACGGTTGGGAAAGCTCTCATGAAAGGTTTGGCGGTCAAAACAGAAGGCTTTTTATCACAGGAAAAGAAATCAGCCCTCGACAACTTAACCGGCAAAAATTATTTTTTTGAAAAAATCCCTAAGCCCCGGGGTCACAATTTCAAAAAAAATCTGACTTTCGGCAATTCACTCAAAAATGGTGCCAAAGGGTTGGAAATGCTCTCCTGAAAGGTTTGGCTGTCGAAACAGAAGGCTTTTTATCACAGGAAAAGCAATCAGCCCTCGACAACTTAACCGGCAAAAAATTATTTTTTTGCAAAAATCCCTAAGCCCCGGGGTCACAATCTCATCAAAAATCTGACTTTCGGCAATTCACTCAAAAATGGTGCCAAACCGTTGGAAAAGCTCTCATGAAAGGCTTGGCGGTCAAAACAGAAGGCTTTTTATCACAGGAAAAGAAATCAGCCCTCGACAACTTAACCGGCAAAAAATTATTTTTTTGAAAAAATCCCTAAGCCCCGGGGTCACAATTTCAAAAAAAATCTGACTTTTGACAATTCACTCAAAAGTGGTGCCAAACAGTTGCAAATGCTCCCCTGAACGTTTTGGCGGTCGAAACAGAAGGCTTTTTATCACAGGAAAAGAAATCAGCCCTCGACAATTCAACAGGCAGAAAAAGATTTTTTGGAAAATATCCCTAAGCCCCGGGGTCACAATTTCAAAAAAAATCTGACTTTCAGCAATTCACTCAAAAATGGTGCCAAACGGTTGGAAAAGCTCTCATGAAAGGTTTGGCGGTGAAAACAGAAGGCTTTTTATCAGAGGAAAAGAAATCAGCCCTTGACAAGTCAACTGGCAGAAAAAGATTTTTCTGAAAAAATCCCTAAGCCCCGGGGTCACAATTTCATCAAAAATCTGACTTTCGGCAATTCACTCAAAAATGGTGCCAAACTGTTGGAAAAGCTCTCATGAAAGGTTTGGCGGTCAAAACAGAAGGCTTTTTTTCACAGGAAAAGAAATCAGCCCTTGACAAGTCAACCGGCAGAAAAGCCCCGGGGTCACAATCTCATCAAAAATCTGACTTTTGGCAATTCACTCAAAAATGGTGCCAAACTGTTGCAAATGCTCCCCTAAAGGTTTGGCGGTCGAAACAGAAGGCTTTTTATCACAGGAAAAGAAATCAGCCCTTGACAAGTCAACCGGCAGAAAAAGATTTTTCTGAAAAAATCCTTAAGCCCCGGAGTCACAATCTCATCAAAAATCTGACTTTTGGCAATTCACTCAAAAATGGTGCCAAACTGTTGCAAATGCTCCCCTGTAAGGTTTGGCGGTCGAAACAGAAGGCTTTTTATCACAGGAAAAGAAATCAGCCCTCGACAAGTCAACCGGCAGAAAAAGATTTTTTTGAAAAAATCCCTAAGCCCCGGGGTCACAATTTCATCAAAAATCTGACTTTCGGCAATTCACTCAAAAATGGTGCCAAATGGGTGGAAAAGCTCTCATGAAAGGTTTGGCGATCGAAACAGAAGGCTTTTTATCACAGGAAAAGAAATCAGCCCTCGACAAGTCAACAGGCAGAAAAAGATTTTTTGGAAAATATCCCTAAGCCCCGGGGTCACAATTTCAAAAAAAATCTGACTTTCAGCAATTCACTCAAAAATGGTGCCAAACGGTTGGGAAAGCTCTCATGAAAGGTTTGGCGGTCAAAACAGAAGGCTTTTTATCACAGGAAAAGAAATCAGCCCTCGACAACTTAACCGGCAAAAATTATTTTTTTGAAAAAATCCCTAAGCCCCGGGGTCACAATTTCAAAAAAAATCTGACTTTCGGCAATTCACTCAAAAATGGTGCCAAAGGGTTGGAAATGCTCTCCTGAAAGGTTTGGCTGTCGAAACAGAAGGCTTTTTATCACAGGAAAAGCAATCAGCCCTCGACAACTTAACCGGCAAAAAATTATTTTTTTGCAAAAATCCCTAAGCCCCGGGGTCACAATCTCATCAAAAATCTGACTTTCGGCAATTCACTCAAAAATGGTGCCAAACTGTTGGAAAAGCTCTCATGAAAGGCTTGGCGGTCAAAACAGAAGGCTTTTTATCACAGGAAAAGAAATCAACCCACGACAAGTCAACCGGCAAAAAAGATTTTTCTGAAAAAATCCCTAAACCCCGGGGTCACAATTTCAAAAAAAATCTGACTTTTGGCAATTCACTCAAAAATGGTGCCAAACTGTTGGAAAAGCTCTCATGAAAGGTTTGGCGGTGAAAACAGAAGGCTTTTTATCAGAGGAAAAGAAATCAGCCCTTGACAAGTCAACTGGCAGAAAAAGATTTTTCTGAAAAAATCCCTAAGCCCCGGGGTCACAATTTCATCAAAAATCTGACTTTCGGCAATTCACTCAAAAATGGTGCCAAACTGTTGGAAAAGCTCTCATGAAAGGTTTGGCGGTCAAAACAGAAGGCTTTTTTTCACAGGAAAAGAAATCAGCCCTTGACAAGTCAACCGGCAGAAAAGCCCCGGGGTCACAATCTCATCAAAAATCTGACTTTTGGCAATTCACTCAAAAATGGTGCCAAACTGTTGCAAATGCTCCCCTAAAGGTTTGGCGGTCGAAACAGAAGGCTTTTTATCACAGGAAAAGAAATCAGCCCTTGACAAGTCAACCGGCAGAAAAAGATTTTTCTGAAAAAATCCTTAAGCCCCGGAGTCACAATCTCATCAAAAATCTGACTTTTGGCAATTCACTCAAAAATGGTGCCAAACTGTTGCAAATGCTCCCCTGTAAGGTTTGGCGGTCGAAACAGAAGGCTTTTTATCACAGGAAAAGAAATCAGCCCTCGACAAGTCAACCGGCAGAAAAAGATTTTTTTGAAAAAATCCCTAAGCCCCGGGGTCACAATTTCATCAAAAATCTGACTTTCGGCAATTCACTCAAAAATGGTGCCAAATGGGTGGAAAAGCTCTCATGAAAGGTTTGGCGGTCGAAACAGAAGGCTTTTTATCACAGGAAAAGAAATCAGCCCTCGACAAGTCAACAGGCAGAAAAAGATTTTTTGGAAAATATCCCTAAGCCCCGGGGTCACAATTTCAAAAAAAATCTGACTTTCAGCAATTCACTCAAAAATGGTGCCAAACGGTTGGAAAAGCTCTCATGAAAGGTTTGGCGGTCAAAACAGAAGGCTTTTTATCACAGGAAAAGAAATCAGCCCTCGACAACTTAACCGCCAAAAATTATTTTTTTGAAAAAATCCCTAAGCCCCGGGGTCACAATTTCAAAAAAAATCTGACTTTCGGCAATTCACTCAAAAATGGTGCCAAAGGGTTGGAAATGCTCTCCTGAAAGGTTTGGCTGTCGAAACAGAAGGCTTTTTATCACAGGAAAAGTAATCAGCCCTCGACAACTTAACCGGCAAAAAATTATTTTTTTGCAAAAATCCCTAAGCCCCGGGGTCACAATCTCATCAAAAATCTGACTTTCGGCAATTCACTCAAAAATGGTGCCAAACTGTTGGAAAAGCTCTCATGAAAGGTTTGGCGGTCAAAACAGAAGGCTTTTTATCACAGGAAAAGAAATCAACCCTCGACAAGTCAACCGGCAAAAAAGATTTTTCTGAAAAAATCCCTAAACCCCGGGGTCACAATTTCAAAAAAAATCTGACTTTTGGCAATTCACTCAAAAATGGTGCCAAACTGTTGGAAAAGCTCTCATGAAAGGTTTGGCGGTGAAAACAGAAGGCTTTTTATCACAGGAAAAGAAATCAGCCCTTGACAAGTCAACTGGCAGAAAAAGATTTTTCTGAAAAAATCCCTAAGCCCCGGGGTCACAATTTCATCAAAAATCTGACTTTCGGCAATTCACTCAAAAATGGTGCCAAACTGTTGGAAAAGCTCTCATGAAAGGTTTGGCGGTCAAAACAGAAGGCTTTTTTTCACAGGAAAAGAAATCAGCCCTTGACAAGTCAACCGGCAGAAAAGCCCCGGGGTCACAATCTCATCAAAAATCTGACTTTTGGCAATTCACTCAAAAATGGTGCCAAACTGTTGCAAATGCTCCCCTAAAGGTTTGGCGGTCGAAACAGAAGGCTTTTTATCACAGGAAAAGAAATCAGCCCTTGACAAGTCAACCGGCAGAAAAAGATTTTTCTGAAAAAATCCTTAAGCCCCGGGGTCACAATCTCATCAAAAATCTGACTTTTGGCAATTCACTCAAAAATGGTGCCAAACTGTTGCAAATGCTCCCCTGTAAGGTTTGGCGGTCGAAACAGAAGGCTTTTTATCACAGGAAAAGAAATCAGCCCTCGACAAGTCAACCGGCAGAAAAAGATTTTTGTGAAAAAATCCCTAAGCCCCGGGGTCACAATTTCATCAAAAATCTGACTTTCGGCAATTCACTCAAAAATGGTGCCAAATGGGTGGAAAAGCTCTCATGAAAGGTTTGGCGGTCGAAACAGAAGGCTTTTTATCACAGGAAAAGAAATCAGCCATCGACAACTTAACCGGCAAAAAATTATTTTTTTGAAAAAATCCCTAAGCCCCGGGGTCACAATCTCATCAAAAATCTGACTTTCGGCAATTCACTCAAAAATGGTGCCAAACGGTTGGAAAAGCTCTCATGAAAGGTTTGGAGGTCAGAACAGAAGGCTTTTTAACACAGGAAAAGAAATCAGCCCTCGACAACTTAACCGGCAAAAAATTATTTTTTTGAAAAAATCCCTAAGCCCCGGGGTCACAATTTCAAAAAACATCTGACTTTCGGCAATTCACTCAAAAATGGTGACAAACGGTTGGAAAAGCTCTCATGAAAGGTTTGGCGGTCAAAACAGATGACTTTTTATCACAGGAAAAGAAATCAGCCCTCGACAAGTCAACAGGCAGAAAAAGATTTTTTTGAAAAAATCCCTAAGCCCCGGGGTCACAATTTCAAAAAAAAATCTGACTTTCGGAAATTGATTCAAAAATGGAGCCCAACAGTTGCAAATGCTCCCCTGAACGTTTTGGCGGTCGAAACAGAAGGCTTTTTATCACAGGAAAAGAAATCAGCCCTCGACAAGTCAACAGGCAGAAAAAGATTTTTTGGAAAATATCCCTAAGCCCCGGGGTCACAATTTCAAAAAAAATCTGACTTTCAGCAATTCACTCAAAAATGGTGCCAAACGGTTGGAAAAGCTCTCATGAAAGGTTTGGCGGTCAAAACAGAAGGCTTTTTATCACAGGAAAAGAAATGAGCCCTCGACAACTTAACCGGCAAAAAATTATTTTTTTGAAAAAATCCCTAAGCCCCGGGGTCACAATCTCATCAAAAATCTGACTTTCGGCAATTCACTCAAAAATGGTGAAAAACGGTTGGAAAAGCTCTCATGAAAGGTTTGGCGGTCGAAACAGAAGGCTTTTTTTCACAGGAAAAGAAATCAGCCCTTGACAAGTCAACCGGCAGAAAAGCCCCGGGGTCACAATCTCATCAAAAATCTGACTTTTGGCAATTCACTCAAAAATGGTGCCAAACTGTTACAAATGCTCCCCTGAAAGGTTTGGCGGTCGAAACAGAAGGCTTTTTATCACAGGAAAAGAAATCAGCCATCGACAACTTAACCGGCAAAAAATTATTTTTTTGAAAAAATCCCTAAGCCCCGGGGTCACAATCTCATCAAAAATCTGACTTTCGGCAATTCACTCAAAAATGGTGAAAAACGGTTGGAAAAGCTCTCCTAAAAGGTTTGTCAGTCGAAACAGATGGCTTTTTATCACAGGAAAAGAAATCAGACCTTCACAAGTCAACAGGCAGAAAAAGATTTTTTTGAAAAAAATCCCTAAGCCCCGGGGTCACAATTTCAAAAAAAATCTGACTTTCGGCAATTCACTCAAAAATGGTGCCAAACGGTTGGAAAAGCTCTCATGAAAGGTTTTGCGTTCGTAACAGAAGGCTTTTTATCACAGGAAAAGAAATCAGCCCTTGACAACTTAACCGGCAAAAAATTATTTTTTTGCAAAAATCCCCAAGCCCCGGGGTCACAATGTCATCAAAAATCTGACTTTCGGCAATTCACTCAAAAATGGTGAAAAACGGTTGGAAAAGCTCTCATGAAAGGTTTGGCGGTCGAAACAGAAGGCTTTTTTTCACAGGAAAAGAAATCAGCCCTCGAAAACTTAACCGGCAAAAAATTATTTTTTTGAAAAAATCCCTAAGCCCCGGGGTCACAATTTCAAAAAAAAATCTGACTTTCGGCAATTCACTCAAAAATGGTGCCAAACGGTTGGAAATGCTCTCCTGAAAGGTTTGGCGGTCGAAACAAAAGGCTTTTTATCACAGAAAAATAAATCAGCCCTCGACAAGTCAACCGGCAAAAAAGATTTTTCTGAAAAAATCCCTAAGCCCCGGGGTCACAATTTCAAAAAAAATCTGACTTTTGGCAATTCACTGAAAAGTGGGGCCAAACAGTTGCAAATGCTCCCCTGAACGTTTTGGCAGTCGAAACAGAAGGTTTTTTATCACAGGAAAAGAAATCAGCCCTCTACAAGTCAACAGGCAGAAAAAGATTTTTCTGAAAAAATCCCTAAGCCCCGGGGTCACAATTTCAAAAAAAATCTGACTTTCGGCAATTCACTCAAAAATGGTGCCAAACGGTTGGAAAAGCTCTCATGAAAGGTTTGGCGGTCAAAACAGAAGGCTTTTTATCACAGGAAAAGAAATCAGCCCTCGACAAGTGAACCGGCAAAAAATTATTTTTTTGAAAAAATCCCTAAGCCCCGGGGTCACAATTTTAAAAAAAATTTGAATTTCGGAAATTGATTCAAAAATGGAGCCCAACAGTTGCAAATGCTCCCCTGAACGTTTTGGCGGTCGAAACAGAAGGCTTTTTATCACAGAAAAAGAAATCAGCCCTCGACAAGTCAACAGGCAGAAAAAGATTTTTTGGAAAATATCCCTAAGCCCCGGGGTCACAATTTCAAAAAAAATCTGACTTTCAGCAATTCACTCAAAAATGGTGCCAAACGGTTGGAAAAGCTCTCATGAAAGGTTTGGCGGTCAAAACAGAAGGCTTTTTATCACAGGAAAAGAAATGAGCCCTCGACAACTTAACCGGCAAAAAATTATTTTTTTGAAAAAATCCCTAAGCCCCGGGGTCACAATTTCAAAAAAAATCTGACTTTCGGCAATTCACTCAAAAATGGTGCCAAACGGTTGGAAATGCTCTCCTGAAAGCTTTGGCTGTCAAAACAGAAGGCTTTTTATCACAGGACAAGAAATCAGCCCTCGACAACTTAACCGGCAAAAAATTATTTTTTTGCAAAAATCCCTAAGCCCCGGGGTCACAATCTCATCAAAAATCTGACTTTCGGCAATTCACTCAAAAATGGTGAAAAACGGTTGGAAAAGCTCTCATGAAAGGTTTGGCGGTCGAAACAGAAGGCTTTTTTTCACAGGAAAAGAAATCAGCCCTTGACAAGTCAACCGGCAGAAAAGCCCCGGGTTCACAATCTCATCAAAAATCTGACTTTTGGCAATTCACTCAAAAATGGTGCCAAACTGTTACAAATGCTCCCCTGAAAGGTTTGGCGGTCGAAACAGAAGGCTTTTTATCACAGGAAAAGAAATCAGCCATCGACAACTTAACCGGCAAAAAATTATTTTTTTGCAAAAATCCCTAAGCCCCGGGGTCACAATCTCATCAAAAATCTGACTTTCGTTAATTCATTCAAAAATGGTGAAAAACGGTTGGAAAAGCTCTCCTAAAAGGTTTGTCAGTCGAAACAGATGGCTTTTTATCACAGGAAAAGAAATCAGACCTTCACAAGTCAACAGGCAGAAAAAGATTTTTTTGAAAAAAATCCCTAAGCCCCGGGGTCACAATTTCAAAAAAAATCTGACTTTCGGCAATTCACTCAAAAATGGTGCCAAACGGTTGGAAAAGCTCTCATGAAAGGTTTTGCGTTCGTAACAGAAGGCTTTTTATCACAGGAAAAGAAATCAGCCCTTGACAACTTAACCGGCAAAAAATTATTTTTTTGCAAAAATCCCTAAGCCCCGGGGTCACAATGTCATCAAAAATCTGACTTTCGGCAATTCACTCAAAAATGGTGAAAAACGGTTGGAAAAGCTCTCATGAAAGGTTTGGCGGTCGAAACAGAAGGCTTTTTATCACAGGAAACGAAATCAGCCCTCGACAACTTAACCGGCAAAAAATTATTTTTTTGAAAAAATCCCCAAGCCCCGGGGTCACAATCTCATCAAAAATCTGACTTTCGGCAATTCACTCAAAAATGGTGAAAAACGGTTGGAAAAGCTCTCATGAAAGGTTTGGCGGTCGAAACAGAAGGCTTTTTATCACAGGAAAAGAAATCAGCCATCGACAACTTAACCGGCAAAAAATTATTTTTTTGAAAAAATCCCTAAGCCCCGGGGTCACAATCTCATCAAAAATCTGACTTTCGGCAATTCACTCAAAAATGGTGCCAAACGGTTGGAAAAGCTCTCATGAAAGGTTTGGAGGTCAGAACAGAAGGCTTTTTATCACAGGAAAAGAAATCAGCCCTCGACAACTTAACCGGCAAAAAATTATTTTTTTGAAAAAATCCCTAAGCCCCGGGGTCACAATTTGAAAAAAAATCTGACTTTCGGCAATTCACTCAAAAATGGTGACAAACGGTTGGAAAAGCTCTCATGAAAGGTTTGGCGGTCAAAACAGATGACTTTTTATCACAGGAAAAGAAATCAGCCCTCGACAAGTCAACAGGCAGAAAAAGATTTTTTTGAAAAAATCCCTAAGCCCCGGGGTCACAATTTCAAAAAAAAATCTGACTTTCGGAAATTGATTCAAAAATGGAGCCCAACAGTTGCAAATGCTCCCCTGAACGTTTTGGCGGTCGAAACAGAAGGCTTTTTATCACAGGAAAAGAAATCAGCCCTCGACAAGTCAACAGGCAGAAAAAGATTTTTTGGAAAATATCCCTAAGCCCCGGGGTCACAATTTCAAAAAAAATCTGACTTTCAGCAATTCATTCAAAAATGGTGCCAAACGGTTGGAAAAGCTCTCATGAAAGGTTTGGCGGTCAAAACAGAAGGCTTTTTATCACAGGAAAAGAAATGAGCCCTCGACAACTTAACCGGCAAAAAATTATTTTTTTGAAAAAATCCCTAAGCCCCGGGGTCACAATTTCAAAAAAAATCTGACTTTCGGCAATTCACTCAAAAATGGTGCCAAACGGTTGGAAAAGCTCTCATGAAAGGTTTGGCGGTCGAAACAGAAGGCTTTTTTTCACAGGAAAAGAAATCAGCCCTTGACAAGTCCACCGGCAGAAAAGCCCCGGGGTCACAATCTCATCAAAAATCTGACTTTTGGCAATTCACTCAAAAATGGTGCCAAACTGTTTCAAATGCTCCCCTGAAAGGTTTGGCGGTCGAAACAGAAGGCTTTTTATCACAGGAAAAGAAATCAGCCCTCGACAAGTCAACCGGCAGAAAAAGATTTTTTTGAAAAAATCCCTAAGCCCCGGGGTCACAATTTCATCAAAAATCTGACTTTCGGCAATTCACTCAAAAATGGTGCCAAACGGTTGGAAAAGCTCTCATGAAAGGTTTGGCGGTCGAAACAGAAGGCTTTTTATCACAGGAAAAGAAATCAGCCATCGACAACTTAACCGGCAAAAAATTATTTTTTTGAAAAAATCCCTAAACCCCGGGGTCACAATCTCATCAAAAATCTGACTTTCGGCAATTCACTCAAAAATGGTGAAAAACGGTTGGAAAAGCTCTCCTAAAAGGTTTGTCAGTCGAAACAGATGGCTTTTTATCACAGGAAAAGAAATCAGGGCTTCACAAGTCAACAGGCAGAAAAAGATTTTTTTGAAAAAAATCCCTAAGCCCCGGGGTCACAATTTCAAAAAAAATCTGACTTTCGGCAATTCACTCAAAAATGGTGCCAAACGGTTGGAAAAGCTCTCATGAAAGGTTTTGCGTTCGTAACAGAAGGCTTTTTATCACAGGAAAAGAAATCAGCCCTTGACAACTTAACCGGCAAAAAATTATTTTTTTGCAAAAATCCCTAAGCCCCGGGGTCACAATCTCATCAAAAATCTGACATTCGGCAATTCACTCAAAAATGGTGAAAAACGGTTGGAAAAGCTCTCATGAAAGGTTTGGCGGTCGAAACAGAAGGCTTTTTATCACAGGAAAAGAAATCAGCCCTCGACAACTGAACCGGCAAAAAATTATTTTTTTGAAAAAATCCCCAAGCCCCGGGGTCACAATCTCATCAAAAATCTGACTTTCGGCAATTCACTCAAAAATGGTGAAAAACGGTTGGAAAAGCTCTCATGAAAGGTTTGGCGGTCGAAACAGAAGGCTTTTTTTCACAGGAAAAGAAATCAGCCCTCGAAAACTTAACCGGCAAAAAATTATTTTTTTGAAAAAATCCCTAAGCCCCGGGGTCACAATTTCAAAAAAAAATCTGACTTTCGGCAATTCACTCAAAAATGGTGCCAAACGGTTGGAAATGCTCTCCTGAAAGGTTTGGCTGTCGAAACAGAAGGCTTTTTATCACAGGAAAAGAAATCAGCCCTCGACAACTTAACCGGCAAAAAATTATTTTTTTGAAAAAATCCCTAATCCCCGGGGTAACAATCTCATCAAAAATCTGACTTTCGGCAATTCACTCAAAAATGGTGCCAAACGGTTGGAAATGCTCTCCTGAAAGGTTTGGCGGTTGAAACAAATGGCTTTTTATCACAGTAAAAGAAATCAGCCCTCGACAATTCAACCGGCAAAAAAGATTTTTCTGAAAAAATCCCTAAGCCCCGGGGTCACAATTTCATCAAAAATCTGACTTTCGGCAATTCACTCAAAAATGGTGCCAAACTGTTGGAAAAGCTCTCATGAAAGGTTTGGCGGTCAAAACAGAAGGCTTTTTATCACAGGAAAAGAAATCAGCCCTTGACAAGTCAACCGGCAGAAAAGGATTTTTTGGAAAAAATCCCTAAGCCCCGGTGTCACAATTTCAAAAAAAATCTGACTTTCGGCAATTCACTCAAAAATGGTGCCAAACGGTTGGAAAAGCTCTCATGATCGTTTGGAGGTCAGAACAGAAGGCTTTTTATCACAGGAAAAGAAATCAGCCCTCGACAACTTAACCGGCAAAAAATTATTTTTTTGAAAAAATCCCTAAGCCCCGGGGTCACAATCTCATCAAAAATCTGACTTTCAGCAATTCACTCAAAAATGGTGCCAAACTGTTGCAAATGCTCCCCTGAAAGGTTTGGCGGTCGAAAGAGAAGGCTTTTTATCACAGGAAAAGAAATCAGCCCTCGACAAGTCAACCGGCAGAAAAAGATTTTTTTGAAAAAATCCCTAAGCCCCGGGGTCACAATTTCATCAAAAATCTGACTTTCGGCAATTCACTCAAAAATGGTGCCAAACGGTTGGAAAAGCTCTCATGAAAGGTTTGGCGGTCGAAACAGAAGGCTTTTTATCACAGGAAAAGAAATCAGCCATCGACAACTTAACCGGCAAAAAATTATTTTTTTGAAAAAATCCCTAAGCCCCGGGGTCACAATCTCATCAAAAATCTGACTTTCGGCAATTCACTCAAAAATGGTGCCAAACGGTTGGAAAAGCTCTCATGAAAGGTTTGGAGGTCAGAACAGAAGGCTTTTTATCACAGGAAAAGAAATCAGCCCTCGACAACTCAACCGGCAAAAAATTATTTTTTTGAAAAAATCCCTAAGCCCCGGGGTCACAATTTGAAAAAAAATCTGACTTTCGGCAATTCACTCAAAAATGGTGACAAACGGTTGGAAAAGCTCTCATGAAAGGTTTGGCGGTCAAAACAGATGACTTTTTATCACAGGAAAAGAAATCAGCCCTCGACAAGTCAACAGGCAGAAAAAGATTTTTTTGAAAAAATCCCTAAGCCCCGGGGTCACAATTTCAAAAAAAAATCTGACTTTCGGAAATTGATTCAAAAATGGAGCCCAACAGTTGCAAATGCTCCCCTGAACGTTTTGGCGGTCGAAACAGAAGGCTTTTTATCACAGGAAAAGAAATGAGCCCTCGACAACTTAACCGGCAAAAAATTATTTTTTTGAAAAAATCCCTAAGCCCCGGGGTCACAATTTCATCAAAAATCTGACTTTCGGCAATTCACTCAAAAATGGTGCCAAACGGTTGGAAAAGCTCTCATGAAAGGTTTGGCGGTCGAAACAGAAGGCTTTTTATCACAGGAAAAGAAATCAGCCATCGACAACTTAACCGGCAAAAAATTATTTTTTTGAAAAAATCCCTAAACCCCGGGGTCACAATCTCATCAAAAATCTGACTTTCGGCAATTCACTCAAAAATGGTGAAAAACGGTTGGAAAAGCTCTCCTAAAAGGTTTGTCAGTCGAAACAGATGGCTTTTTATCACAGGAAAAGAAATCAGGGCTTCACAAGTCAACAGGCAGAAAAAGATTTTTTTGAAAAAAATCCCTAAGCCCCGGGGTCACAATTTCAAAAAAAATCTGACTTTCGGCAATTCACTCAAAAATGGTGCCAAACGGTTGGAAAAGCTCTCATGAAAGGTTTTGCGTTCGTAACAGAAGGCTTTTTATCACAGGAAAAGAAATCAGCCCTTGACAACTTAACCGGCAAAAAATTATTTTTTTGCAAAAATCCCTAAGCCCCGGGGTCACAATCTCATCAAAAATCTGACATTCGGCAATTCACTCAAAAATGGTGAAAAACGGTTGGAAAAGCTCTCATGAAAGGTTTGGCGGTCGAAACAGAAGGCTTTTTATCACAGGAAAAGAAATCAGCCCTCGACAACTGAACCGGCAAAAAATTATTTTTTTGAAAAAATCCCCAAGCCCCGGGGTCACAATCTCATCAAAAATCTGACTTTCGGCAATTCACTCAAAAATGGTGAAAAACGGTTGGAAAAGCTCTCATGAAAGGTTTGGCGGTCGAAACAGAAGGCTTTTTTTCACAGGAAAAGAAATCAGCCCTCGAAAACTTAACCGGCAAAAAATTATTTTTTTGAAAAAATCCCTAAGCCCCGGGGTCACAATTTCAAAAAAAAATCTGACTTTCGGCAATTCACTCAAAAATGGTGCCAAACGGTTGGAAATGCTCTCCTGAAAGGTTTGGCTGTCGAAACAGAAGGCTTTTTATCACAGGAAAAGAAATCAGCCCTCGACAACTTAACCGGCAAAAAATTATTTTTTTGAAAAAATCCCTAATCCCCGGGGTAACAATCTCATCAAAAATCTGACTTTCGGCAATTCACTCAAAAATGGTGCCAAACGGTTGGAAATGCTCTCCTGAAAGGTTTGGCGGTTGAAACAAATGGCTTTTTATCACAGTAAAAGAAATCAGCCCTCGACAATTCAACCGGCAAAAAAGATTTTTCTGAAAAAATCCCTAAGCCCCGGGGTCACAATTTCATCAAAAATCTGACTTTCGGCAATTCACTCAAAAATGGTGCCAAACTGTTGGAAAAGCTCTCATGAAAGGTTTGGCGGTCAAAACAGAAGGCTTTTTATCACAGGAAAAGAAATCAGCCCTTGACAAGTCAACCGGCAGAAAAGGATTTTTTGGAAAAAATCCCTAAGCCCCGGTGTCACAATTTCAAAAAAAATCTGACTTTCGGCAATTCACTCAAAAATGGTGCCAAACGGTTGGAAAAGCTCTCATGATCGTTTGGAGGTCAGAACAGAAGGCTTTTTATCACAGGAAAAGAAATCAGCCCTCGACAACTTAACCGGCAAAAAATTATTTTTTTGAAAAAATCCCTAAGCCCCGGGGTCACAATCTCATCAAAAATCTGACTTTCAGCAATTCACTCAAAAATGGTGCCAAACTGTTGCAAATGCTCCCCTGAAAGGTTTGGCGGTCGAAAGAGAAGGCTTTTTATCACAGGAAAAGAAATCAGCCCTCGACAAGTCAACCGGCAGAAAAAGATTTTTTTGAAAAAATCCCTAAGCCCCGGGGTCACAATTTCATCAAAAATCTGACTTTCGGCAATTCACTCAAAAATGGTGCCAAACGGTTGGAAAAGCTCTCATGAAAGGTTTGGCGGTCGAAACAGAAGGCTTTTTATCACAGGAAAAGAAATCAGCCATCGACAACTTAACCGGCAAAAAATTATTTTTTTGAAAAAATCCCTAAGCCCCGGGGTCACAATCTCATCAAAAATCTGACTTTCGGCAATTCACTCAAAAATGGTGCCAAACGGTTGGAAAAGCTCTCATGAAAGGTTTGGAGGTCAGAACAGAAGGCTTTTTATCACAGGAAAAGAAATCAGCCCTCGACAACTCAACCGGCAAAAAATTATTTTTTTGAAAAAATCCCTAAGCCCCGGGGTCACAATTTGAAAAAAAATCTGACTTTCGGCAATTCACTCAAAAATGGTGACAAACGGTTGGAAAAGCTCTCATGAAAGGTTTGGCGGTCAAAACAGATGACTTTTTATCACAGGAAAAGAAATCAGCCCTCGACAAGTCAACAGGCAGAAAAAGATTTTTTTGAAAAAATCCCTAAGCCCCGGGGTCACAATTTCAAAAAAAAATCTGACTTTCGGAAATTGATTCAAAAATGGAGCCCAACAGTTGCAAATGCTCCCCTGAACGTTTTGGCGGTCGAAACAGAAGGCTTTTTATCACAGGAAAAGAAATCAGCCCTTGACAAGTCAACAGGCAGAAAAAGATTTTTTGGAAAATATCCCTAAGCCCCGGGGTCACAATTTCAAAAAAAATCTGACTTTCAGCAATTCACTCAAAAATGGTGCCAAACGGTTGGAAAAGCTCTCATGAAAGGTTTGGCGGTCAAAACAGAAGGCTTTTTATCACAGGAAAAGAAATGAGCCCTCGACAACTTAACCGGCAAAAAATTATTTTTTTGAAAAATTCCCTAAGCCCCGGGGTCACAATTTCAAAAAAAATCTGACTTTCGGCAATTCACTCAAAAATGGTGCCAAACGGTTGGAAAAGCTCTCATGAAAGGTTTGGCGGTCGAAACAGAAGGCTTTTTTTCACAGGAAAAGAAATCAGCCCTTGACAAGTCCACCGGCAGAAAAGCCCCGGGGTCACAATCTCATCAAAAATCTGACTTTTGGCAATTCACTCAAAAATGGTGCCAAACTGTTTCAAATGCTCCCCTGAAAGGTTTGGCGGTCGAAACAGAAGGCTTTTTATCACAGGAAAAGAAATCAGCCCTCGACAAGTCAACCGGCAGAAAAAGATTTTTTTGAAAAAATCCCTAAGCCCCGGGGTCACAATTTCATCAAAAATCTGACTTTCGGCAATTCACTCAAAAATGGTGCCAAACGGTTGGAAAAGCTCTCATGAAAGGTTTGGCGGTCGAAACAGAAGGCTTTTTATCACAGGAAAAGAAATCAGCCATCGACAACTTAAGCGGCAAAAAATTATTTTTTTGAAAAAATCCCTAAACCCCGGGGTCACAATCTCATCAAAAATCTGACTTTCGGCAATTCACTCAAAAATGGTGAAAAACGGTTGGAAAAGCTCTCCTAAAAGGTTTGTCAGTCGAAACAGATGGCTTTTTATCACAGGAAAAGAAATCAGGCCTTCACAAGTCAACAGGCAGAAAAAGATTTTTTTAAAAAAAATCCCTAAGCCCCGGGGTCACAATTTCAAAAAAAATCTGATTTTCGGCAATTCACTCAAAAATGGTGCCAAACGGTTGGAAAAGCTCTCATGAAAGGTTTTGCGTTCGTAACAGAAGGCTTTTTATCACAGGAAAAGAAATCAGCCCTTGACAACTTAACCGGCAAAAAATTATTTTTTTGCAAAAATCCCTAAGCCCCGGGGTCACAATCTCATCAAAAATCTGACATTCGGCAATTCACTCAAAAATGGTGAAAAACGGTTGGAAAAGCTCTCATGAAAGGTTTGGCGGTCGAAACAGAAGGCTTTTTATCACAGGAAAAGAAATCAGCCCTCGACAACTTAACCGGCAAAAAATTATTTTTTTGAAAAAATCCCCAAGCCCCGGGGTCACAATCTCATCAAAAATCTGACTTTCGGCAATTCACTCAAAAATGGTGAAAAACGGTTGGAAAAGCTCTCATGAAAGGATTGGCGGTCGAAACAGAAGGCTTTTTTTCACAGGAAAAGAAATCAGCCCTCGAAAACTTAACCGGCAAAAAATTATTTTTTTGAAAAAATCCCTAAGCCCCGGGGTCACAATTTCAAAAAAAAATCTGACTTTCGGCAATTCACTCAAAAATGGTGCCAAACGGTTGGAAATGCTCTCCTGAAAGGTTTGGCGGTCGAAACAAAAGGCTTTTTATCACAGAAAAAGAAATCAGCCCCCGACAAGTCAACCGGTAAAAAAGATTTTTCTGAAAAAATCCCTAAGCCCCGGGGTCACAATTTCAAAAAAAATCTGACTTTTGGCAATTCCCTGAAAAGTGGGGCCAAACAGTTGCAAATGCTCCCCTGAACGTTTTGGCGGTCGAAACAGAAGGTTTTTTATCACAGGAAAAGAAATCAGCCCTCGACAAGTCAACAGGCAGAAAAAGATTTTTGGGAAAAAATCCCTAAGCCCCGGGGTCACAATTTCAAAAAAAATCTGACTTTCGGCAATTCACTCAAAAATGGTGCCAAACGGTTGGAAAAGCTCTCATGAAAGGTTTGGCGGTCAAAACAGAAGGCTTTTTATCACAGGAAAAGAAATCAGCCCTCGACAAGTGAACCGGCAAAAAATTATTTTTTTGAAAAAATCCCTAAGCCCCGGGGTCACAATTTTAAAAAAAATTTGACTGTCAACAATTCACTCAAAAATGGTGCCAAACGGTTGGAAATGCTCTCCTGAAAGGTTTGGCTGTCGAAACAGAAGGCTTTTTATCACAGGAAAAGAAATCAGCCCTCGACAACTTAACAGGCAAAAAATTATTTTTTTGAAAAAATCCCTAAGCCCCGGGGTCACAATCTCATCAAAAATCTGACTTTCGGCAATTCACTCAAAAATGGTGAAAAACGGTTGGAAAAGCTCTCCTGAAAGGTTTGGCGGTCGAAACAGAAGGCTTTTTATCACAGGAAAAGAAATCAGCCCTCGACAACTTAACCGGCAAAAAATTATTTTTTGAAAAAATCCCTAAGCCCCGGGGTCACAATCTCATCAAAAATATGACTTTCGGCAATTCACTCAAAAATGGTGAAAAACGGTTGGAAAAGCTCTCATGAAAGGTTTGGCGGTCGAAACAGAAGGCTTTTTTTCACAGGAAAAGAAATCAGCCCTTGACAAGTCAACCGGCAGAAAAAGATTTTTCTGAAAAAATCCCTAAGCCCCGGGGTCACAATTTCAAAAAAAATCTGACTTTCGGCAATTCACTCAAAAATGGTGTCAAACGGTTGGAAATGCTCTCCTGAAAGGTTTGGCGGTCGAAACAAAAGGCTTTTTATCACAGAAAAAGAAATCAGCCCTCGACAAGTCAACCGGCAAAAAAGATTTTTCTGAAAAAATCCCTAAGCGCCGGGGTCACAATTTCAAAAAAAATCTGACTTTTGGCAATTCACTGAAAAGTGGTGCCAAACAGTTGCAAATGCTCCCCTGAACGTTTTGGCGGTCGAAACAGAAGGTTTTTTATCACAGGAAAGAAATCACCCCTCGACAAGTCAACAGGCAGAAAAAGATTTTTTTGAAAAAAATCCCTAAGCCCCGGGGTCACAATTTCAAAAAAAATCTGACTTTCGGCAATTCACTCAAAAATGGTGCCAAACGGTTGGAAAAGGTCTCATGAAAGGTTTGGCGGTCGAAACAGATGACTTTTTATCACAGGAAAAGAAATCAGCCCTCGACAAGTCAACAGGCAGAAAAAGATTTTTTTGAAAAAATCCCTAAGCCCCGGGGTCACAATTTCCAAAAAAAATCTGACTTTCGGAAATTGATTCAAAAATGGAGACCAACAGTTGCAAATGCTCCCCTGAACGTTTTGGCGTTCGAAACAGAAGGCTTTTTATCACAGGAAAAGAAATCAGCCCTCGACAAGTCAACAGGCAGAAAAAGATTTTTTGGAAAATATCCCTAAGCCCCTGGGTCACAATTTCAAAAAAAATCTGACTTTCAGCAATTCACTCAAAAATGGTGCCAAACGGTTGGAAAAGCTCTCATGAAAGGTTTGGCGGTCAAAACAGAAGGCTTTTTATCACAGGAAAAGAAATCAGCCCTCGACAACTTAACCGGCAAAAAATTATTTTTTTGAAAAAATCCCTAAGCCCCGGGGTCACAATCTCATCAAAAATCTGACTTTCGGCAATTCACTCAAAAATGGTGAAAAACGGTTGGAAAAGCTCTCATGAAAGGTTTGGCGGTCGAAACAGAAGGCTTTTTATCACAGGAAAAGAAATCAGCCCTCGACAACTTAACCGGCAAAAAATTATTTTTTTGAAAAAATCCCTAAGCCCCAGGGTCACAATTTCAAAAAAAATCTGACTTTGGCAATTCACTCAAAAGTGGTGCCAAACAGTTGCAAATGCTTCCCTGAACGTTTTGGCGGTCGAAACAGAAGGCTTTTTATCACAGGAAAAGAAATCAGCCCTCGACAAGTCAACAGGCAGAAAAAGATTTTTGGGAAAAAATCCCTAAGCCCCGGGGTCACAATTTTAAAAAAAAATTGACTGTCGGCAATTCACTCAAAAATGGTGCCAAACAGTTGGAAATGCTCTCCTGAAAGGTTTGGCTGTCGAAACAGAAGGCTTTTTATCACAGGAAAAGAAATCAGCCCTCGACAAGTCAACCGGCAAAAAATTATTTTTTTGCAAAAATCCCTAAGCCCCGGGGTCACAATCTCATCAAAAATCTGACTTTCGGCAATTCACTCAAAAATGGTGAAAAACAGTTGGAAAAGCTCTCCTGAAAGGTTTGGCGGTCGAAACAGAAGACTTTTTTGCACAGGAAAAGAAATCAGCCCTTGACAAGTCAACAGGCAGAAAAAGATTTTTTGGAAAATATCCCTAAGCCCCGGGGTCACAATTTCAAAAAAAATCTGACTTTCAGCAATTCACTCAAAAATGGTGCCAAACGGTTGGAAAAGCTCTCATGAAAGGTTTGACGGTCGAAACAGAAGGCTTTTTATCACAGGAAAAGAAATCAGCCATCGACAACTTAACCGGCAAAAAATTATTTTTTTGAAAAAATCCCTAAGGCCCGGGGTCACAATCTCATCAAAAATCTGACTTTCGGCAATTCACTCAAAAATGGTGCCAAACGGTTGGATATGCTCTCCTAAAAGGTTTGTCAGTCGAAACAGATGGCTTTTTATCACAGGAAAAGACATCAGGCCTTCACAAGTCAACAGGCAGAAAAAGATTTTTTTTGAAAAAAATCCCTAAGCCCCGGGGTCACAATTTCAAAAAAAATCTGACTTTCGGCAATTCACTCAAAAATGGTGCCAAACGGTTGGAAAAGCTCTCATGAAAGGTTTTGCGGTCGAAACAGAAGGCTTTTTATCACAGGAAAAGAAATCAGCCCTTGACAACTTAACCGGCAAAAAATTATTTTTTTGCAAAAATCCCTAAGCCCCGGGGTCACAATCTCATCAAAAATCTGACTTTCGGCAATTCACTCAAAAATGGTGAAAAACGGTTGGAAAAGCTCTCATGAAAGGTTTGGCGGTCGAAACAGAAGGCTTTTTATCACAGGAAAAGAAATCAGCCCTCGACAACTTAACCGGCAAAAAATTATTTTTTTGAAAAAATCCCCAAGCCCCGGGGTCACAATCTCATCAAAAATCTGACTTTCGGCAGTTCACTCAAAAATGGTGAAAAACGGTTGGAAAAGCTCTCATGAAAGGTTTGGCGGTCGAAACAGAAGGCTTTTTTTCACAGGAAAAGAAATCAGCCCTCGAAAACTTAACCGGCAAAAAATTATTTTTTTGAAAAAATCCCTAAGCCCCGGGGTCACAATTTCAAAAAAAAATCTGACTTTCGGCAATTCACTCAAAAATGGTGCCAAACGGTTGGAAATGCTCTCCTGAAAGGTTTGGCGGTCGAAACAAAAGGCTTTTTATCACAGAAAAAGAAATCAGCCCTCGACAAGTCAACCGGCAAAAAAGATTTTTCTGAAAAAATCCCTAAGCCCCGGGGTCACAATTTCAAAAAAAATCTGACTTTTGGCAATTCACTGAAAAGTGGGGCCAAACAGTTGCAAATGCTCCCCTGAACGTTTTGGCGGTCGAAACAGAAGGTTTTTTATCACAGGAAAAGAAATCAGCCCTCGACAAGTCAACAGGCAGAAAAAGATTTTTCTGAAAAAATCCCTAAGCCCCGGGGTCACAATTTCAAAAAAAATCTGACTTTCGGCAATTCACTCAAAAATGGTGCCAAACGGTTGGAAAAGCTCTCATGAAAGGTTTGGCGGTCAAAACAGAAGGCTTTTTATCACAGGAAAAGAAATCAGCCCTCGACAAGTCAACCGGCAAAAAATTATTTTTTTGAAAAAATCCCTAAGCCCCGGGGTCACAATTTTAAAAAAAATTTGACTGTCGGCAATTCACTCAAAAATGGTGCCAAACGGTTGGAAATGCTCTCCTGAAAGGTTTGGCTGTCGAAACAGAAGGCTTTTTATCACGGGAAAAGAAATCAGCCCTCGACAACGTAACCGGCAAAAAATTATTTTTTTGCAAAAATCCCTAAGCCCCGGGGTCACAATCTCATCAAAAATCTGACTTTCGGCAATTCACTCAAAAATGGTGAAAAACGGTTGGAAAAGCTCTCCTGAAAGGTTTGGCGGTCGAAACAGAAGGCTTTTTTTCACAGGAAAAGAAATCAGCCCTTGACAAGTCAACAGGCAGAAAAAGATTTTTTGGAAAATATCCCTAAGCCCCGGGGTCACAATTTCAAAAAAAATCTGACTTTCAGCAATTCACTCAAAAATGGTGCCAAACGGTTGGAAAAGCTCTCATGAAAGGTTTGGCGGTCAAAACAGAAGGCTTTTTATCACAGGAAAAGAAATCAGCCCTCGACAACTTAACCGGCAAAAAATTATTTTTTTGAAAAAATCCCTAAGCCCCGGGGTCACAATCTCATCAAAAATCTGACTTTCGGCAATTCACTCAAAAATGGTGAAAAACGGTTGGAAAAGCTCTCATGAAAGGTTTGGCGGTCGAAACAGAAGGCTTTTTATCACAGGAAAAGAAATCAGCCCTCGACAACTTAACCGGCAAAAAATTATTTTTTTGAAAAAATCCCTAAGCCCCAGGGTCACAATTTCAAAAAAAATCTGACTTTTGGCAATTCACTCAAAAGTGGTGCCAAACAGTTGCAAATGCTCCCCTGAACGTTTTGGCGGTCGAAAAAGAAGGCTTTTTATCACAGGAAAAGAAATCAGCCCTCGACAAGTCAACAGGCAGAAAAAGATTTTTGGGAAAAAATCCCTAAGCCCCGGGGTCACAATTTCAAAAAAAATTCTGACTTTCTGCAATTCACTAAAAAATGGTGAAAAACGGTTGGAAAAGCTCTCATAAAAGGTTTGGCGGTCGAAACAGAAGGCTTTTTTTCACAGGAAAAGAAAGCAGCCCTTGACAAGTCAACCGGCAGAAAAGCCCCGGGGTCACAATCTCATCAAAAATCTGACTTTTGGCAATTCACTCAAAAATGGTGCCAAACTGTTGCAAATGCTCCCCTGAAAGGTTTGGCGGTCGAAACAGAAGGCTTTTTATCACAGGAAAAGAAATCAGCCCTCGACAAGTCAACCGGCAGAAAAAGATTTTTTTGAAAAAATCCCTAAGCCCCGGGGTCACAATTTCATCAAAAATCTGACTTTCGGGAATTCACTCAAAAATGGTGCCAAACGGTTGGAAAAGCTCTCATGAAAGGTTTGGCGGTCGAAACAGAAGGCTTTTTATCACAGGAAAAGAAATCAGCCATCGACAACTTAACCGGCAAAAAATTATTTTTTTGAAAAAATCCCTAAGCCCCGGGGTCACAATCTCATCAAAAATCTGACTTTCGGCAATTCACTCAAAAATGGTGCCAAACGGTTGGAAAAGCTCTCATGAAAGGTTTGGCGGTCAAAACAGAAGGCTTTTTATCACAGGAAAAGAAATCAGCCCTCGACAAGTCAACCAGCAAAAAATTATTTTTTTGAAAAAATCCCTAAGCCCCGGGGTCACAATTTTAAAAAAAAATTGACTGTCGGCAATTCACTCAAAAATGGTGCCAAACGGTTGGAAATGCTCTCCTGAAAGGTTTGGCTGTCGAAACAGAAGGCTTTTTATCAGAGGAAAAGAAATCAGCCCTCGACAACTTAACCGGCAAAAAATTATTTTTTTGCAAAAATCCCTAAGCCCCGGGGTCACAATCTCATCAAAAATATGACTTTCGGCAATTCACTCAAAAATTGTGAAAAACGGTTAGAAAAGCTCTCATGAAAGGTTTGGCGGTCGAAACAGAAGGCTTTTTTTCACAGGAAAAGAAATCAGCCCTTGACAAGTCAACCGGCAGAAAAAGATTTTTCTGAAAAAATCCCTAAGCCCCGGGGTCACAATTTCAAAAAAAATCTGACTTTCGGCAATTCACTCAAAAATGGTGCCAAACGGTTGGAAATGCTCTCCTGAAAGGTTTGGCGGTCGAAACAAAAGGCTTTTTATCACAGAAAAAGAAATCAGCCCTCGACAAGTCAACCGGCAAAAAAGATTTTTCTGAAAAAATCCCTAAGCGCCGGGGTCACAATTTCAAAAAAAAATCTGACTTTTGGCAATTCACTGAAAAGTGGTGCCAAACAGTTGCAAATGCTCCCCTGAACGTTTTGGCGGTCGAAACAGAAGGTTTTTTATCACAGGAAAAGAAATCACCCCTCGACAAGTCAACAGGCAGAAAAAGATTTTTTTGAAAAAAATCCCTAAGCCCCGGGGTCACAATTTCAAAAAAAATCTGACTTTCGGCAATTCAATCAAAAATGGTGCCAAACGGTTGGAAATGCTCTCATGAAAGGTTTGGCGGTCGAAACAGATGGCTTTTTATCACAGGAAAAGAAATCAGCCCTCGACAAGTCAACCGGCAGAAAAAGATTTTTTTGAAAAAATCCCTAAGCCCCTGGGTCACAATTTCAAAAAAAATCTGACTTTCGGCAATTCACTCAAAAATGGTGCCAAACGGTTGGAAAAGCTCTCATGAAAGGTTTGGCAGTCGAAACAGAAGGCTTTTTATCACAGGAAAAGAAATCAGCCCTCGACAACTTAACTGGTAAAAAATTATTTTTTTGAAAAAATCCCTAAGCCCCGGGGTCACAATCTCATCAAAAATCTGACTTTCGGCAATTCACTCAAAAATGGTAAAAAACGGTTGGAAATGCTCTCCTGAAAGGTTTGGCTGTCGAAACAGAAGGCTTTTTATCACAGGAAAAGAAATCAGCCCTCGACAACGTAACCGGCAAAAAATTATTTTTTTGCAAAAATCCCTAAGCCCCGGGGTCACAATCTCATCAAAAATCTGACTTTCGGCAATTCACTCAAAAATGGTGAAAAACGGTTGGAAAAGCTCTCATGCAAGGTTTGGCGGTCGAAACAGAAGGCTTTTTATCACAGGAAAAGAAATCAGCCCTCGACAACTTAAACGGCAAAAAATTATTTTTTTGAAAAAATCCCTAAGCCCCGGGGTCACAATCTCATCAAAAATCTGACTTTCGGCAATTCACTCAAAAATGGTAAAAAACGGTTGGAAATGCTCTCCTGAAAGGTTTGGCTGTCGAAACAGAAGGCTTTTTATCACAGGAAAAGAAATCAGCCCTCGACAACTTAACCGTCAAAAAATTATTTTTTTGCAAAAATCCCTAAGCCCCGGGGTCACAATCTCATCAAAAATCTGACTTTCGGCAATTCACTCAAAAATGGTGAAAAACGGTTGGAAAAGCTCTCATGAAAGGTTTGGCGGTCGAAACAGAAGGCTTTTTATCACAGGAAAAGAAATCAGCCCTTGACAAGTCAACCAGCAGAAAAGCCCGGGGGTCACAATCTCATCAAAAATATGACTTTCGGCAATTCACTCAAAAATGGTGCCAAACTGTTGCAAATGCTCCCCTGAAAGGTTTGGCGGTCGAAACAGAAAGCTTTTTCTCACAGGAAAAGAAATCAGCCCTCAACAAGTCAACCGGCAGAAAAAGATTTTTTTGAAAAAATCCCTAAGCCCCGGGGTCACAATTTCATCAAAAATCTGACTTTCGGCAATTCACTCAAAAATGGTGCCAAACGGTTGGAAAAACTCTCATGAAAGGTTTGGCAGTCGAAACAGAAGGCTTTTTATCACAGGAAAAGAAATCAGCCCTCGACAACTTAACCGGACAGAAATTATTTTTTTGAAAAAATCCCTAAGCCCCGGGGTCACAATCTCATCAAAAATCTGACTTTCGGCAATTCACTCAAAAATGGTGCCAAACTGTTACAAATGCTCCCCTGAAAGGTTTGGCGGTAGAAACAGAAGGCTTTTTATCACAGGAAAAGAAATCAGCCCTCGACAAGTCAACCGGCAGAAAAAGATTTTTTTGAAAAAATCCCTAAGCCCCGGGGTCACAATTTCAAAAAAAATCTGACTTTCGGCAATTCACTCAAAAATGGTGCCAAACGGGACTTCCGGAGGCGGCGCGAAACAGCAATGGCGGTCCTCTTTGCGCTGTGAAGAGGGGCTCCGCGAAAAAGGGTCGTCCGCTGCGGCAAAGCGGAGACCCATCAAGAAAAACCGCAGGCAGAGTGAGCCTGCGGCCGTGGGACTCGGCGGGCGCCTGGAGCCCCCCCAGAAGCTGTGAAGGAGCCTCGTAAGAGGCTCCGGAACGTGAAAGGGGGAGCGGCGCTGTGAGTTCATCGCTCTTTTCGTGGAAGCAAAGCCGCGCTGCTGCTGCTGATGAGCGCTGACCTTTCTTCTTGAAATTATCGGAATTGGAGCAACATACCCGTGAGTAAGGGTCCTAAATTTTCCAACTAAATTGAAGAAATTCGGCCGAAAGCGGGAGGCGAGTAACAGGAAGTCCGCCTTCCGACTCTGCTAATCAGATCAAAGCAAGGGCTCGGAAACGAGCTGAAGTATTTAAAAAGGGATTGTTAAAGTGGAAGAAAGGGTGCATTGAGAGACTCTGTATTTTGAAGCCAAAAAGGAAAAGAACTGTGGGTTGTATAGACTTTTATTCTTTAGAACTATCCTCCAATCTTTGGGCTAAACGGGGGTGAAAGAGATAACCCCGTCATCGGGCTGCCAGTGCATAGAAAAAGAACTGTCAAACTGCTGTCAAACTGACGATACTATTGCAGAGATCGAAATTGTTGCATAGACTGAGATACTAATATTAAACATTGTTACATGGACTTGTATTGATACTTTATGGCTGGATTTTAAAGAAACTAGAAGTCCTGGAAACCTTCCTTTTGTGTTTGGGAATTATTAAACCCAATATGGGGAATTGAGGAACTTCAATGGCGGAAAATAGTTCCTTTCTTTTTCGAAGCTTTGGAATACTCCCCCTATAGGACTGTGGAAACATAGTTGCATGGGAACTGAGTTTTATTGAAATCTTTCGTGGTTTTTTTATTTATATTTGGGACTTGTTTTTCTCATGGGACAAAAGACCATTTGACCTTGAACAGAGGCAGGTGTGGAATGAGCGGCACAGGGAGAACAAGAGCAGCTAAAGCTAAAGATAAAGAAAAAGAGAAAAAATCTGGGCAACTTTTGCAAACAACTTTAACTCATCATCGCAGATCATCTGTCCCAACTGTGCTGACAGCACAGGAGGTGGAACTAGTGCAGCCTGCTGCAGAAGACATGGCAACTGGAGGATCTGAAACAGTTTTAAAACAAATTTTGGAACAATTGGCAGTCTTAAACCAAAAAGTGGACAATCAAACATCAAAGATTGACCAAGCTACATCCTCTATTGGCAAATTAACTGAACAGGTTTCGCAGCACACTCAGGCAATTGAGAAATTGCAAGGAGCTACGGCAGAAAACTTTAAATTAGCTGTGGAAGCCAACCAAAAAGCAGAACAGGCGAACTTAAAGGTGGATGAAATTAAAGGAGAGGTAAGACCTTTGAGAAGGCAGGTAGGGGAACAACAAGCCTATCTGGCATTGGTTGAATTGAAGAGTAAAGATAGTAATCTCAGGATAAGGGCTATCCCGGAATTGGAACAAAATAATTTAGAGGGATTTTTGACACTTTTGTTCACCAAATTCTGGGGAATTGAGGAAGAAAAGGACTTTAAAATTGTGACAGCCTTTAGACTGGGAAAATCAGTAAAGAAAGATAAGCCCAGAGACTGTTTGGTTGCTCTGAGATCAAGAGAAGAAAGGGATAAGATACTAGGCCTACATTTTAAGAAATCTTTGGAGGTAGAAGGTAAAAGGGCCGAAATTTACAGAGATATACCCAAATATCTCTTGGAACTTAGGACTACCTATATAGATTTGACCAAATTGTTGAGACACAACGGAATTCCTTACAGGTGGGAGTTTCCACAAGGACTTTCATTTACTTACAAAGGAAGGAAAATAAAGATTAAATCACCTGAAGACCAGCAGAAGTTCCTACACGACCACGAGGAGGACCTGCAAAAAGGAGCCGCAGCTTCTTGGCCTCCACCACCACCGGGACCATCTCCAAGAGATATACCACCAGGACCAGGACCAGCATTACCTCCCCCGGGATCGGGAGGAAGCTTAGATACCCCTTTGTAGAACCCGTCAACTGATTCAGGATGTCTCTGCAGCTTCTTAGTTGGAATATAAATGGCGGAAATTCCCCGGAAAAAAGAAGGAAAGTCTTTCACATTTTGAAAAAGGAACAATTGGACGTTATCTGCCTACAGGAAACACATGTGACAAGGCTCCATAGAAAAGTGTTAATTAACAAAAGACTAGGCCAAGAATTTATTTCTTCGGACAAAGTTAAGAAGAGAGGAGTGGTGATTTATGCAAAGGAGAGCCTGTCACCGAAATTTTTATTTAAAGATGAACACGGCCGAATTTTGGCGATTGAAATACAGACACAAGGAGAAAAAATTTTGATATTAGGAATATATGCTCCAAATGAGGGAAAGTCGGAATTTTTCAGGAAGCTGCATGAGACCATGCTGGATTATTTGGATTATAGCAACATCATTATGCTGGGTGATATGAATGGGGTTGTCTCTGTACATATGGATAAGTCACAAAGTGCTAACATATCGAAAGACGGCAGACTACCCAAAACTTTTTTTGAAATGACAGACAATATGGACTTAGTGGACATCTGGAGGGTTAAGAACCCTCTAGGGAAAGAAGGGACTTTCTTTTCTGAAGCTCATCTGACATGGACACGAATCGACCAAATCTGGACAACTAGAGGACTGGCACCTAAGACTAGAAAAGTGGAAATCTGCCCAAAAACCTGCTCCGACCATAGTGCTTTGAAAGTGGAATTGAGACTTAACACAACCGGTACCTTCAGATGGAAAATGAATGACACCTTATTAAGAGATCAGGAGATTGTGAAGAAGGCCCAAAAAACCTTAAAGGACTATTTTGAGATAAATTTGAATACCACCGTGGAAAAAAGAACAATCTGGGACGCAAGTAAGGCAGTTATGAGAGGGTTTCTAATACAACAAAACACAATTAAGAAAAGGCTCTGGAATGAAAAGAAGGAGAAGATATTGGAGAAAATAAGAGAAGGAGAGAAAAAATTAAGATCTAGGCCTAAGTCGAAGGACGTGTTAAGAGAAGTGAAATTCTTCCAGGCGCAATATTCAAAACTGATAAACCAAGAGGTGGAATGGAAAATTAAACAAATGAAACAAAGATCCTTCGAATCGGCGAATAAGTGTGGGAAACTGCTAGCTTGGCAGTTGAAAAAGAGACAAAAGCTTAATACGGTTACAAATCTAGAGATCGAAGGGAGAATGGTTCAGAAACCCGAGGAAATCAGAAAGTGCTTCCAGAGGTATTTCAAAGAACTTTATACACAAGGGCCGCAAAAAGCCTCAGAGGTGGATCAATTTCTAAAAACTAATGGATTACAAAAAATACCCCTGGAAATGAGAACAAACCTGAACTGTAATATTACACAACAAGAAATTGAAAGTGCCATTCAAAATCTTCAACTTGGCAAGTCCCCAGGCCCGGACGGCTTAACCTCCAAATATTATAAAGTTTTAAAGGACTATTTGACACAACCTTTGATGGAGGTTTGCAACCAGATAATGGAGGGAGGGAGGGCACCGGAAACGTGGAAAGAAGCTTTCATCACATTGGTACCTAAATCAGAGACTGAAAAGACCCAACTTAAGAACTACCGCCCCATCTCACTCCTAAATGTGGATTATAAAATTTTTGCAGATATTTTGGCAAATAGACTTAAAAAAGTACTAAATGAAGTGATTCACAAAGACCAGGCTGGCTTTCTCCCTGGTAGGCATTTGTTTGACAACACAAGAAACATTATTGACATTTTGGAACTTCTACAAACAAATCTGAATACCAGAGCGGTTTTGATTTTTGTTGATGCAGAGAAGGCCTTTGATAATATTTCTTGGATGTTTATGAAGAAAAATTTGGAAGGGATGGGAGTGGGGCGGGGGTTCGAAAATGGTATAGAAGCAATCTACACAGAACAAAAAGCTAAATTGATAGTAAACAATGTGGTGACAGAGGAGTTTAAAATTGAAAAAGGGACACGCCAGGGGTGCCCCCTATCCCCCCTATTGTTTATTTCAGTCCTGGAGGTGTTGCTAAATATGATTAGAAAGGACCGGTTGGTCCAGGGGATTGAGGTCGGAGTGAAACAATATAAATTGAAAGCATTTGCAGATGACTTGGTATTAACACTTCAGGAACCAGTCTCCAGCACTAAAAGAGTGTTAGAATTAATTTCTGATTTTGGTCGGGTGGCGGGGTTTAAGTTAAATAAGCAAAAAACCAAGGTTTTAGCAAAAAATTTGACAGTTACAGAAACAGATGAGTTCTCTAAAGAAACGGAGCTGAATGTGGTTAAAAAAGTAAAATACCTAGGGGTGTACTTGACCTCCAAAAATTTGAATTTGTTTAAAGATAATTATGAGAAATGCTGGTCAGAAATCAAAAGAGACTTGGATATATGGTCAAGATTGAAACTTTCCTTGTTAGGCCGAATAGCTGCTGTAAAGATGAATGTATTGCCGAAAATGTTATTTTTGTTTCAGGCCCTACAGATCGTGGACAAGGTGGAATGTTTTGGAAAGTGGCAGAAGGATATTTCTAAGTTTGTTTGGCAGGGCAAAAAGCCCCGAATAAAGTTTAAAATATTAACTGATGCGAAAGAAAGAGGGGGATTTGCCCTGCCAGACTTGAGGCTATATTATGAATCTGCAGCCTTCTGCTGGTTGAAAGATTGGATTTTATTGGAGAACACTGATGTCCTGGATCTGGAAGGGTTTGACAATGCGTTTGGGTGGCATGCATATTTGTGGTATGACAAGGCCAAAGTGCACAAATTGTTTAAAAACCATATTGTCAGAAGAGCAATTTGGAGGGTCTGGATAAAATACAAAGACTTATTGGAGAGTAAAACTCCGAGGTGGCTCTCACCGGTGGAGGCCAAGGCACGTAAGAGACCCAACATGGAGGCCCATTGGCCTAAATATTGGGAAATAATTGAAAAAACTGGAGACAATTGGAGGTTGCTAAGTTTGGAGAAATTGAAAACTAAGGTACGAGATTGGTTGCACTATGCGCAAATTCAAGAGGTATTCAAAATAGATAAAAAAGTTGGATTCCAGGTGGAAAAATCGAAACTAGAGACTGAATTGTTAGAGCCAAAAAGTAAACTACTTTCGAGAATGTATAACTTGCTGCTTAAGTGGAATACACAGGATGAGACAGTCAAATCCGCTATGATAAAATGGGCTCAGGATGTGGGGCATAACATTATGTTTGCAGACTGGGAAAGGTTATGGAACACCGGTTTGAAATTCACGGCATGTACTGCCTTGAAGGAAAATATTATGAAAATGGTATACCGGTGGTACATGACCCCAGTCAAGTTAGCCAAGATATATCATCTGTCTGACAACAAATGTTGGAAATGTGGAGAGGCGGAAGGGACATTCTTCCATCTCTGGTGGACCTGCCCGAAAGTGAAGGCCTTCTGGGAAATGATCCATAATGAACTAAAAAAGGTATTGAGATTTACCTTACCTAAAAAACCAGAGGCCTTCCTTCTGGGCATGGTGGACCAGAGAGTGCTTAAGAAGGACAGAACCTTTTTTATGTATGCTACCACAGCAGCAAGGATCCTGATTGCAAAATACTGGAAGATACAAGATTTACCCACGCTGGAGGAATGGCAATCGCAGTTGATGGACTATATGGAACTGGCTGAAATGACTGGCAGAATCCGAGACGCGGGAGAAGAAACAACTGAGGAGGATTGGGAAAAGTTTAAGGACTATTTGAAAAAACACTATAAGTTGTATGAATGTTAAAAAAAAAAATGCACCTTTCAGGAAATTCTAGCTTCAGCAAATGTAAGTTATTGGAATGAAAATTAAGACACAAGAATTCAGAGGTAAAATAATGAAATAACTTTATTGTGTTTAATATAAAACATATAAGAATTGAGCGACAGTAAAATTGAAAATAGGGAACATGATAAAATGGAAGTTACAATAAGTTTTGAAATAAGTTAACAAATTGCTGATGCTTTATAAGACAGAGAACGCAGGGTTCGGAGGATGAGGGGAAGTCCTATAGAATAGAAGGAAAAAGAATATGGAAACTTGTTACCTATACCCTATCTTCTTATAACCACTCTTTATTCTTTTTTCTGTATTTCTAAAAAGCAATAAAAATATTTAAAAAAAAAAAAAATGGTGCCAAACGGTTGGAAAAGTTCTCATGAAAGGTTTGGCAGTTGAAACAGAAGGCTTTTTATCACAGGAAAAGAAATCAGGCCTCGACAACTTAACCGGCAAAAAATTATTTTTTTGAAAAAATCCCTAAGCCCCGGGGTCACAATTTCAAAAAAAATCTGACTTTTGGCAATTCACTCAAAATTGGTGCCAAGCAGTTGCAAATGCTCCCCTGAAAGGTTTGGCGGTCGAAACAAAAGGCTTTTTATCACAGAAAAAGAAATCAGCCCTCGACAACTTAACCGGGAAAAAATTATTTTTTTGAAAAAATCCCTAAGCCCCGGGGTCACAATTTCAAAAAAAAATCTGACGTTCGGCAATTCACTCAAAAATGGTGCCAAACGGTTGGAAATGCTCTCCTGAAAGGTTTGGCGGTCGAAACAAAAGGCTTTTTATCACAGAGAAAGAAATCAGCCCTCGACAAGTCAACCGGCAAAAAAGATTTTTCTGAAAAAATCCCTAAGCCCCGGGGTCACAATTTCAAAAAAAATATGACTTTCGGCAATTCACTCAAAAATGGTGCCAAACGGTTGGAAAAGCTGTCATGAAAGGTTTGGCGGTCGAAACAGAAGGCTTTTTATCACAGGAAAAGAAATCAGCCCTCGACAACTTAACCGGCAAAAAATTATTTTTTTGAAAAAATCCCTAAGCCCCGGGGTCACAATTTCAAAAAAAAATCTGACTTTCGGCAATTCACTCAAAAATGGTGCCAAACGGTTGGAAATGCTCTCCTGAAAGGTTTGGCTGTCGAAACAGAAGGCTTTTTATCACAGGAAAAGAAATCAGCCCTCGACAACTTAACCGGCAAAAAATTATTTTTTTGCAAAAAATCCCTAATCCCCGGGGTAACAATCTCATCAAAAATCTGACTTTCGGCAATTCACTCAAAAATGGTGCCAAACGGTTGAAAATGCTCTCCTGAAAGGTTTGGCGGTCGAAACAGAAGGCTTTTTTTCATAGGAAAAGAAATCAGCCCTTGACTATTCAACCGGCAGAAAAAGATTTTTCTGAAAAAATCCCTAAGCTCCGGGGTCACAATTTCAAAAAAAATCTGACTTTCGGCAATTCACTCAAAAATGGTGCCAAACGGTTGGAAATGCTCTCCTGAAAGGTTTGGCTGTCCAAACAGAAGGCTTTTTATCACAGTGAAAGAAATCAGCCCTCGACAAGTCAAAGGGCAGAAAAAGATATTTTGAAAAAAACCCTAAGCCCCGGGGTCACAATTTCATCAAAAATCTGACTTTCGGTAATTCACTCAAAAATGGTGCCAAACGGTTGGAAAAGCTCTCATGAAAGGTTTGGCGGTCAAAACCGAAGGCTTTTTATCACAGGAAAAGAAATCAGCCCTCGACAACTTAATCGGCAAAAAATTATTTTTTTGAAAAAATCCCTAAGCCCCGGGGTCACAATTTCAAAAAAATTTCTGACTTTCGGCAATTCACTCAAAAATGGTGCCAAACGGTTGGAAATGCTCTCCTGAAAGGTTTGGCTGTCGAAATAGAAGGCTTTTTATCACAGGAAAAGAAATCAGCCCTCGACAACTTAACCGGCAAAAAATTATTTTTTTGAAAAAATCCCTAATCCCCGGGGTAGCAATCTCATCAAAAATCTGACTTTCGGCAATTCACTCAAAAATGGTGAAAAACGGTTGGAAAAGCTCTCCTGAAACGTTTGGCGGTCGAAACAGAAGGCTTTTTATCACAGGAAAAGAAATCAGCCCTCGACAAGTCAACCGGTAAAAAAGATTTTTCTGAAAAAATCCCTAAGCCCCGGGGTCACAATTTCAAAAAAAATCTGACTTTTGGCAATTCACTCAAAAGTGGTGCCAAACAGTTGCAAATGCTCCCCTGAACGTTTTGGCGGTCAAAAAAGAAGGCTTTTTATCACAGGAAAAGAAATCAGCCCTCGACAAGTCAACAGGCAGAAAAAGATTTTTCTGAAAAAATCCCTAAGCCCCGGGGTCACAATTTCAAAAAAAATCTGACTTTCGGCAATTCACTCAAAAATGGTGAAAAACGGTTGGAAAAGCTCTCATGAAAGGTTTGGCGGTCAAAACAGAAGGCTTTTTATCACAGGAAAAGAAATCAGCCATCGACAACTTAACCGGCAAAAAATTATTTTTTTGAAAAAATCCCTAAGCCCCGGGGTCACAATTTCAAAAAAATTTCTGACTTTCGGCAATTCACTCAAAAATGGTGAAAAACGGTTGGAAAAGCTCTCATGAAAGGTTTGGCGGTCGAAACAGAAGGCTTTTTATCACAGGAAAAGAAATCAGCCCTTGACAAGTCAACCAGCAGAAAAGCCCCGGGGTCACAATCTCATCAAAAATATGACTTTCGGCAATTCACTCAAAAATGGTGCCAAACTGTTGCAAATGCTCCCCTGAAAGGTTTGGCGGTCGAAACAGAAAGCTTTTTCTCACAGGAAAAGAAATCAGCCCTCAACAAGTCAACCGGCAGAAAAAGATTTTTTTGAAAAAATCCCTAAGCCCCGGGGTCACAATTTCATCAAAAATCTGACTTTCGGCAATTCACTCAAAAATGGTGCCAAACGGTTGGAAAAACTCTCATGAAAGGTTTGGCAGTCGAAACAGAAGGCTTTTTATCACAGGAAAAGAAATCAGCCCTCGACAACTTAACCGGACAGAAATTATTTTTTTGAAAAAATCCCTAAGCCCCGGGGTCACAATCTCATCAAAAATCTGACTTTCGGCAATTCACTCAAAAATGGTGCCAAACTGTTACAAATGCTCCCCTGAAAGGTTTGGCGGTAGAAACAGAAGGCTTTTTATCACAGGAAAAGAAATCAGCCCTCGACAAGTCAACCGGCAGAAAAAGATTTTTTTGAAAAAATCCCTAAGCCCCGGGGTCACAATTTCAAAAAAAATCTGACTTTCGGCAATTCACTCAAAAATGGTGCCAAACGGTTGGAAAAGTTCTCATGAAAGGTTTGGCAGTTGAAACAGAAGGCTTTTTATCACAGGAAAAGAAATCAGGCCTCGACAACTTAACCGGCAAAAAATTATTTTTTTGAAAAAATCCCTAAGCCCCGGGGTCACAATTTCAAAAAAAATCTGACTTTTGGCAATTCACTCAAAATTGGTGCCAAGCAGTTGCAAATGCTCCCCTGAAAGGTTTGGCGGTCGAAACAAAAGGCTTTTTATCACAGAAAAAGAAATCAGCCCTCGACAACTTAACCGGCAAAAAATTATTTTTTTGAAAAAATCCCTAAGCCCCGGGGTCACAATTTCAAAAAAAAATCTGACGTTCGGCAATTCACTCAAAAATGGTGCCAAACGGTTGGAAATGCTCTCCTGAAAGGTTTGGCGGTCGAAACAAAAGGCTTTTTATCACAGAGAAAGAAATCAGCCCTCGACAAGTCAACCGGCAAAAAAGATTTTTCTGAAAAAATCCCTAAGCCCCGGGGTCACAATTTCAAAAAAAATATGACTTTCGGCAATTCACTCAAAAATGGTGCCAAACGGTTGGAAAAGCTGTCATGAAAGGTTTGGCGGTCGAAACAGAAGGCTTTTTATCACAGGAAAAGAAATCAGCCCTCGACAACTTAACCGGCAAAAAATTATTTTTTTGAAAAAATCCCTAAGCCCCGGGGTCACAATTTCAAAAAAAATCTGACTTTCGGCAATTCACTCAAAAATGGTGCCAAACGGTTGGAAATGCTCTCCTGAAAGGTTTGGCTGTCGAAACAGAAGGCTTTTTATCACAGGAAAAGAAATCAGCCCTCGACAACTTAACCGGCAAAAAATTATTTTTTTGCAAAAAATCCCTAATCCCCGGGGTAACAATCTCATCAAAAATCTGACTTTCGGCAATTCACTCAAAAATGGTGCCAAACGGTTGAAAATGCTCTCCTGAAAGGTTTGGCGGTCGAAACAGAAGGCTTTTTTTCACAGGAAAAGAAATCAGCCCTTGACTATTCAACCGGCAGAAAAAGATTTTTCTGAAAAAATCCCTAAGCTCCGGGGTCACAATTTCAAAAAAAATCTGACTTTCGGCAATTCACTCAAAAATGGTGCCAAACGGTTGGAAATGCTCTCCTGAAAGGTTTGGCTGTCCAAACAGAAGGCTTTTTATCACAGTGAAAGAAATCAGCCCTCGACAAGTCAAAGGGCAGAAAAAGATATTTTGAAAAAAACCCTAAGCCCCGGGGTCACAATTTCATCAAAAATCTGACTTTCGGTAATTCACTCAAAAATGGTGCCAAACGGTTGGAAAAGCTCTCATGAAAGGTTTGGCGGTCAAAACCGAAGGCTTTTTATCACAGGAAAAGAAATCAGCCCTCGACAACTTAATCGGCAAAAAATTATTTTTTTGAAAAAATCCCTAAGCCCCGGGGTCACAATTTCAAAAAAATTTCTGACTTTCGGCAATTCACTCAAAAATGGTGCCAAACGGTTGGAAATGCTCTCCTGAAAGGTTTGGCTGTCGAAATAGAAGGCTTTTTATCACAGGAAAAGAAATCAGCCCTCGACAACTTAACCGGCAAAAAATTATTTTTTTGAAAAAATCCCTAATCCCCGGGGTAGCAATCTCATCAAAAATCTGACTTTCGGCAATTCACTCAAAAATGGTGAAAAACGGTTGGAAAAGCTCTCCTGAAACGTTTGGCGGTCGAAACAGAAGGCTTTTTATCACAGGAAAAGAAATCAGCCCTCGACAAGTCAACCGGTAAAAAAGATTTTTCTGAAAAAATCCCTAAGCCCCGGGGTCACAATTTCAAAAAAAATCTGACTTTTGGCAATTCACTCAAAAGTGGTGCCAAACAGTTGCAAATGCTCCCCTGAACGTTTTGGCGGTCAAAAAAGAAGGCTTTTTATCACAGGAAAAGAAATCAGCCCTCGACAAGTCAACAGGCAGAAAAAGATTTTTCTGAAAAAATCCCTAAGCCCCGGGGTCACAATTTCAAAAAAAATCTGACTTTCGGCAATTCACTCAAAAATGGTGAAAAACGGTTGGAAAAGCTCTCATGAAAGGTTTGGCGGTCAAAACAGAAGGCTTTTTATCACAGGAAAAGAAATCAGCCATCGACAACTTAACCGGCAAAAAATTATTTTTTTGAAAAAATCCCTAAGCCCCGGGGTCACAATCTCATGAAAAATCTGACTTTCGGCAATTCACTCAAAAATGGTGCCAAACGGTTGGATATGCTCTCCTAAAAGGTTTGTCAGTCGAAACAGATGGCTTTTTATCACAGGAAAAGAAATCAGGCCTTGACAATTCAACAGGCAGAAAAAGATTTTTTTGAAAAAAATCCCTAAGCCCCGGGGTCACAATTTCAAAAAAAATCTGACTTTCGGCAATTCACTCAAAAATGGTGCCAAACGGTTGGAAATGCTCTCCTGAAAGGTTTGGCTGTCGAAACAGAAGGCTTTTTATCACAGGAAAAGAAATCAGCCCTCGACAACTTAACCGGCAAAAAATTATTTTTTCTGAAAAAATCCCTAAGCCCCGGGGTCACAATTTCAAAAAAAATCTGACTTTTGGCAATTCACTCAAAAATGGTGCCAAACGGTTGGAAATGCTCTCCTGAAAGGTTTGGCGGTCGAAACAAAAGGCTTTTTATCACAGAAAAAGAAATCAGCCCTCGACAAGTCAACCGGCAAAAAAGATCTTTCTGAAAAAATCCCTAAGCCCCGGGGTCACAATTTCAAAAAAAATCTGACTTTCGGCAATTCACTCAAAAATGGTGCCAAACGGTTGGAAATGCTCTCCTGAAAGGTTTGGCTGTCGAAACAGAAGGCTTTTTATTACAGGAAAAGAAATCAGCCCTCAACAACTTAACCGGCAAAAAATTATTTTTTTGAAAAAATCCCTAAACCCCGGGGTCACAATTTCAAAAAAAAATCTGACTTTCGGCAATTCACTCAAAAATGGTGCCAAACGGTTGGAAATGTTCTCCTGAAAGGTTTGGTGGTCGAAACAAAAGGCTTTTTATCACAGAAAAAGAAATCAGCCCTCGACAAGTTAACCGGCAAAAAAGATTTTTTTGAAAAAATCCCCAAGCCCCGGGGTCACAATTTCAAAAAAAATCTGACTTTCGGCAATTCACTCAAAAATGGTGAAAAACGGTTGGAAAATCTCTCATGAAAGGTTTGGCGGTCAAAACAGAAGGCTTTTTATCACAGGAAAAGAAATCAGCCCTCGACAACTTAACCGGCAAAAAATTATTTTTTTGAAAAAATCCCTAAGCCCCGGGGTCACAATTTCAAATAAATCTGACTTTCGGCAATTCACTCAAAAATGGTGCCAAACGGTTGGAAAAGCTCTCATGAAAGGTTTGGCTGTCGAAACAGAAGGCTTTTTATCACAGGAAAAGAAATCAGCCCTCGACAAGTCAACCGGCAGAAAAAGATTTTTTTGAAAAAATCCCTAAGCCCCGGGGTCACAATTTCAAAAAAAATCTGACTTTCGGCAATTCACTCAAAAATGGTGAAAAACGGTTGGAAAAGCTCTCATGAAAGGTTTGGCGGTCGAAACAGAAGGCTTTTTATCACAGGAAAAGAAATCAGCCCTCGACAACTTAACTGGCAAAAAAATATTTTTTTGAAAAAATCCCTAAGCCCCGGGGTCACAATTTCAAAAAAAATCTGACTTTCGGCAATTCACTCAAAAATGGTGCCAAACGGTTGGAAAAGCTCTCCTGAAAGGTTTGGCGGTCGAAACAGAAGGCTTTTTATCACAGGAAATGAAATCAGCCCTCGACAAGTCAACCGGTAAAAAAGATTTTTCTGAAAAAATCCCTAAGCCCCGGGGTCACAATTTCAAAAAAAATCTGACTTTTGGCAATTCACTCAAAAATGGTGCCAAACAGTTGCAAATGCTCACCTGAACGTTTTGGCGGTCGAAACAGAAGGCTTTTTATCACAGGAAATGAAATCAGCCCTCGACAAGTCAACCGGTAAAAAAGATTTTTCTGAAAAAATCCCTAAACCCCGGGGTCACAATTTCAAAAAAAATCTGACTTTCGGCAATTCACTCAAAAATGGTGCCAAACGGTTGGAAAAGCTCTTATGAAAGGTTTGGCGGTCAAAACAGAAGGCTTTTTTTCACAGGAAAAGAAATCAGCCCTTGACAAGTCAACCGGCAGAAAAATATTTTTCTGAAAAAATCCCTAAGCCCCGGGGTCACAATTTCATCAAAAATCTGACTTTCAGCAATTCACTCAAAAATGGTGCCAAACGGATGGAAAAGCTCTCATGAAAGGTTTTGCGGTCGAAACAGAAGGCTTTTTATCACAGGAAAAGAAATCAGCCCTCGACAACTTAACCGGCAAAAAAATTACTTTTTTGAAAAAATCCCTAAGCCCCGTGGTCACAATTTCAAAAAAAAATCTGACTTTTGGCAATTCACTCAAAAATGGTGAAAAACGGTTGGAAAAGCTCTCATGAAAGGTTTGGCGGTCGAAATAGAAGGCTTTTTATCACAGGAAAAGAAATCAGCCCTCGACAAGTCAACCGGCAGAAAAAGATTTTTTTGAAAAAATCCCTAAGCCCCGGGGTCACAATTTCAAAAAAAATCTGACTTTCGGCAATTCACTCAAAAATGGTGCCAAACGGTTGGAAAAGCTCTCATGAAAGGTTTGGCGGTCGAAACAGAAGGCTTTTTATCACAGGAAAAGAAATCAGCCCTCGACAACTTAAAAGGCAAAAAATTATTTTTTTGAAAAAATCCCTAAGCCCCGGGGTCACAATTTCAAAAAAAATCTGACTTTCGGCAATTCACTCAAAAATGGTGCCAAACGGTTGGAAATGCTCTCCTGAAAGGTTTGGCTGAAGAAACAGAAGGCTTTTTATCACAGTAAAAGAAATCAGCCCTCGACAACTTAACCGGCAAAAAATTATTTTTTTGCAAAAATCCCTAATCCCCGGGGTAGCAATCTCATAAAAAATCTGACTTTCGGCAATTCACTCAAAAATGGTGAAAAACGGTTGGAAAAGCTCTCATGAAAGGTTTGGCGGTCGAAACAGAAGGCTTTTTATCACAGGAAAAGAAATCAGCCCTCGACAAGTCAACCGGCAGAAAAAGATTTTTTTGAAAAAATCCCTAAGCCCCGGGGTCACAATTTCATCAAAAATCTGACTTTCGGCAATTCACTCAAAAATGGTGCCAAACGGTTGGAAAAGCTCTCATGAAAGGTTTGGCGGTCGAAACAGAAGGCTTTTTATCACAGGAAAAGAAATCAGCCCTCGACAACTTAATCGGCAAAAAATTATTTTTTTGAAAAAATCCCTAAGCCCCGGGGTCACAATTTCAAAAAAATTTCTGACTTTCGGCAATTCACTCAAAAATGGTGCCAAACGGTTGGAAATGCTCTCCTGAAAGGTTTGGCTGTCGAAACAGAAGGCTTTTTATCACAGGAAAAGAAATCAGCCCTCGACAACTTAACCGGCAAAAAATTATTTTTTCTGAAAAAATCCCTAAGCCCCGGGGTCACAATTTCAAAAAAAATCTGACTTTCGGCAATTCACTCAAAAATGGTGCCAAACGGTTGGAAATGCTCTCCTGAAAGGTTTGGCGGTCGAAACAAAAGGCTTTTTATCACAGAAAAAGAAATCAGCCCTCGACAAGTCAACCGGCAAAAAAGATCTTTCTGAAAAATTCCCTAAGCCCCGGGGTCACAATTTCAAAAAAAATCTGACTTTCGGCAATTCACTCAAAAATGGTGCCAAACGGTTGGAAATGCTCTCCTGAAAGGTTTGGCTGTCGAAACAGAAGGCTTTTTATTACAGGAAAAGAAATCAGCCCTCGACAACTTAACCGGCAAAAAATTATTTTTTTGAAAAAATCCCTAAGCCCCGGGGTCACAATTTCAAAAAAAAATCTGACTTTCGGCAATTCACTCAAAAATGGTGCCAAACGGTTGGAAATGTTCTCCTGAAAGGTTTGGCGGTCGAAACAAAAGGCTTTTTATCACAGAAAAAGAAATCAGCCCTCGACAAGTTAACCGGCAAAAAAGATTTTTTTGAAAAAATCCCTAAGCCCCGGGGTCACAATTTCAAAAAAAATCTGACTTTCGGCAATTCACTCAAAAATGGTGCCAAACGGTTGGAAAAGCTCTCATGAAAGGTTTGGCTGTCGAAACAGAAGGCTTTTTATCACAGGAAAAGAAATCAGCCCTCGACAAGTCAACCGGCAGAAAAAGATTTTTTTGAAAAAATCCCTAAGCCCCGGGGTCACAATTTCAAAAAAAATCTGACTTTCGGCAATTCACTCAAAAATGGTGAAAAACGGTTGGAAAAGCTCTCATGAAAGGTTTGGCGGTCGAAACAGAAGGCTTTTTATCACAGGAAAAGAAATCAGCCCTCGACAACTTAACTGGCAAAAAAATATTTTTTTGAAAAAATCCCTAAGCCCCGGGGTCACAATTTCAAAAAAAATCTGACTTTCGGCAATTCACTCAAAAATGGTGCCAAACGGTTGGAAAAGCTCTCCTGAAAGGTTTGGCGGTCGAAACAGAAGGCTTTTTATCACAGGAAATGAAATCAGCCCTCGACAAGTCAACCGGTAAAAAAGATTTTTCTGAAAAAATCCCTAAGCCCCGGGGTCACAATTTCAAAAAAAATCTGACTTTTGGCAATTCACTCAAAAGTGGTGCCAAACAGTTGCAAATGCTCACCTGAACGTTTTGGCGGTCGAAACAGAAGGCTTTTTATCACACGAAATGAAATCAGCCCTCGACAAGTCAACCGGTAAAAAAGATTTTTCTGAAAAAATCCCTAAACCCCGGGGTCACAATTTCAAAAAAAATCTGACTTTCGGCAATTCACTCAAAAATGGTGAAAAACGGTTGGAAAAGCTCTTATGAAAGGTTTGGCGGTCAAAACAGAAGGCTTTTTTTCACAGGAAAAGAAATCAGCCCTTGACAAGTCAACCGACAGAAATATATTTTTCTGAAAAAATCCCTAAGCCCCGGGGTCACAATTTCATCAAAAATCTGACTTTCGGCAATTCACTCAAAAATGGTGCCAAACGGATGGAAAAGCTCTCATGAAAGGTTTTGCGGTCGAAACAGAAGGCTTTTTATCACAGGAAAAGAAATCAGCCCTCGACAACTTAACCGGCAAAAAAATTACTTTTTGAAAAAATCCCTAAGCCCCGTGGTCACAATTTCAAAAAAAATCTGACTTTTGGCAATTCACTCAAAAATGGTGAAAAACGGTTGGAAAAGCTCTCATGAAAGGTTTGGCGGTCGAAACAGAAGGCTTTTTATCACAGGAAAAGAAATCAGCCCTCGACAAGTCAACCGGCAGAAAAAGAATTTTTGGAAAAAATCCCTAAGCCCCGGGGTCACAATTTCAAAAAAAATCTGACTTTCGGCAATTCACTCAAAAATGGTGCCAAACGGTTGGAAAAGCTCTCATGAAAGGTTTGGCGGTCGAAACAGAAGGCTTTTTATCACAGGAAAAGAAATCAGCCCTCGACAACTTAAAAGGCAAAAAATTATTTTTTTGAAAAAATCCCTAAGCCCCGGGGTCACAATTTCAAAAAAAATCTGACTTTCGGCAATTCACTCAAAAATGGTGCCAAACGGTTGGAAATGCTCTCCTGAAAGGTTTGGCTGAAGAAACAGAAGGCTTTTTATCACAGGAAAAGAAATCAGCCCTCGACAACTTAACCGGCAAAAAATTATTTTATTGCAAAAATCCCTAATCCCCGGGGTAGCAATCTCATCAAAAATCTGACTTTTGGCAATTCACTCAAAAATGGTGAAAAACGGTTGGAAAAGCTCTCATGAAAGGTTTGGCGGTCGAAACAGAAGGCTTTTTATCACAGGAAAAGAAATCAGCCCTCGACAACTTAACTGGCAAAAAAATATTTTTTTGAAAAAATCCCTAAGCCCCGGGGTCACAATTTCAAAAAAAATCTGACTTTCGGCAATTCACTCAAAAATGGTGCCAAACGGTTGGAAAAGCTCTCCTGAAAGGTTTGGCGGTCGAAACAGACGGCTTTTTATCACAGGAAATGAAATCAGCCCTCGACAAGTCAACCGGTAAAAAAGATTTTTCTGAAAAAATCCCTAAGCCCCGGGGTCACAATTTCAAAAAAAATCTGACTTTTGGCAATTCACTCAAAAGTGGTGGCAAACAGTTGCAAATGCTCACCTGAACGTTTTGGCGGTCGAAACAGAAGGCTTTTTATCACAGGAAATGAAATCAGCCCTCGACAAGTCAACCGGTAAAAAAGATTTTTCTGAAAAAATCCCTAAACCCCGGGGTCACAATTTCAAAAAAAATCTGACTTTCGGCAATTCACTCAAAAATGGTGCCAAACGGTTTGAAAAGCTCTCATGAAAGGTTTGGCGGTCAAAACAGAAGGCTTTTTTTCACAGGAAAAGAAATCAGCCCTTGACAAGTCAACCGGCAGAAAAATATTTTTCTGAAAAAATCCCTAAGCCCCGGGGTCACAATTTCATCAAAAATCTGACTTTCGGCAATTCACTCAAAAATGGTGCCAAACGGTTGGAAAAGCTCTCATTAAAGGTTTGGCGGTCAAAACAGAAGGCTTTTTATCACAGGAAAAGAAATCAGCCCTCGACAACTTAACCGGCAAAAAATTATTTTTTTGAAAAAATCCCTAAGCCCCGGGGTCACAATCTCATCAAAAATCTGACTTTCGGCAATTCACTCAAAAATGGTGAAAAACGGTTGGAAAAGCTCTCATGAAAGGTTTGGCGGTCGAAACAGAAGGCTTTTTTTCACAGGAAAAGAAATCAGCCCTTGACAAGTCAACCGGCAGAAAAAGTTTTTTCTGAAAAAATCTTTAAGCCCCGGGGTCACAATCTCATCAAAAATCTGACTTTCGGCAATTCACTCAAAAATGGTGCAAAACGGTTGGAAATGCTCTCCTGAAAGGTTTGGCTGTCGAAACAGAAGGCTTTTTATCACAGGAAAAGAAATCAGCCCTCGACAACTTAACCGGCAAAAAATTATTTTTTCTGAAAAAATCCCTAAGCCCCGGGGTCACAATTTCATCAAAAATCTGACTTTCGGCAATTCACTCAAAAATGGTGCCAAACGGTTGGAAAAGCTCTCATGAAAGGTTTTGCGGTCGAAACAGAAGGCTTTTTATCACAGGAAAAGAAATCAGCCCTCGACAACTTAACCGGCAAAAAATTATTTTTTTGAAAAAAACCTTAAGCCCCGGGGTCACAATCTCATCAAAAATCTGACTTTCGGCAATTCACTCAAAAATGGTGCCAAACGGTTGGAAAATCTCTCCTGAAAAGTTTGGCGGTCGAAACAGATGGCTTTTTATCACAGGAAAAGAAATCAGCCCTCGACAAGTCAACCGGCAGAAAAAGATTTTTTTGAAAAAATCCCTAAGCCCTGGGGTCACAATTTCAAAAAAAATCTGACTTTCGGCAATTCACTCAAAAATGGTGCCAAACGGTTGTAAAAGCTCTCATGAAAGGTTTGGCGGTTGAAACAGAAGGCTTTTTATCACAGGAAAAGAAATCAGGCCTCGACAACTTAACCGGCAAAAAATTATTTTTTTGAAAAAATCCCTAAGCCCCGGGGTCACAATCTCATCAAAAATCTGACTTTCGGCAATTCACTCAAAAATGGTGCCAAACGGTTGGAAAAGCTCTCCTGAAAGGTTTGGCGGTCGAAACAGATGGCTTTTTATCACAGGAAAAGAAATCAGCCCTCGACAAGTCAACCGGCAGAAAAAGATTTTTTTGAAAAAATCCCTAAGCCCCTGGGTCACAATTGCAAAAAAAATCTGACTTTCGGCAATTCACTCAAAAATGGTGCCAAACGGTTGGAAAAGCTCTAATGAAAGGTTTGGCGGTCAAAACAGAAGGCTTTTTATCACAGGAAAAGAAATCAGCCCTCGACAACTTAACCGGCAAAAAATTATTTTTTTGAAAAAATCCCTAAGCGCCGGGGTCACAATCTCATCAAAAATCTGACTTTCGGCAATTCACTCAAAAATGGTAAAAAACGGTTGGAAATGCTCTCCTGAAAGGTTTGGCTGTCGAAACAGAAGGCTTTTTATCACAGGAAAAGAAATCAGCCCTCGACAACTTAACCGGCAAAAAATTATTTTTTTGCAAAAATCCCTAAGCCCCGGGGTCACAATCTCATCAAAAATCTGACTTTCGGCAATACACTCAAAAATGGTGAAAAACGGTTGGAAAAGCTCTCATGAAAGGTTTGGCGTCGAAACAGAAGGCTTTTTATCACAGGAAAAGAAATCAGCCCTCGACAACTTAACCGGCAAAAAATTATTTTTTCTGAAAAAATCCCTAAGCCCCGGGGTCACAATTTCATCAAAAATCTGACTTTCGGCAATTCACTCAAAAATGGTGCCAAACGGTTGGAAAAGCTCTCATGAAAGGTTTGGCGGTCAAAACAGAAGACTTTTTATCACAGGAAAAGAAATCAGCCCTCGACAACTTAACCGGCAAAAAATTATTTTTTTGAAAAAATCCCTAAGCCCCGGGGTCACAATCTCATCAAAAATCTGACTTTCGGCAATTCACTCAAAAATGGTGCCAAACGGTTGGAAAATCTCTCCTGAAAGGTTTGGCGGTCGAAACAGATGGCTTTTTATCACAGGAAAAGAAATCAGCCCTCGACAAGTCAACCGGCAGAAAAAGATTTTTTTGAAAAAATCCCTAAGCCCCGGGGTCACAATTGCAAAAAAAAATCTGACTTTCGGCAATTCACTCAAAAATGGTGCCAAACGGTTGGAAAAGCTCTCATGAAAGGTTTGGCGGTCGAAACAGAAGGCTTTTTATCACAGGAAAAGAAATCAGCCCTCGACAACTTAACCGGCAAAAAATTATTCTTTTGAAAAAATCCCTAAGCCCCGGGGTCACAATCTCATCAAAAATCTGACTTTCGGCAATTCACTCAAAAATGGTAAAAAACGGTTGGAAATGCTCTCCTGAAAGGTTTGGCTGTCGAAACAGAAGGCTTTTTATCACAGGAAAAGAAATCAGCCCTCGACAACGTAACCGGCAAAAAATTATTTTTTTGCAAAAATCCCTAAGCCCCGGGGTCACAATCTCATCAAAAATCTGACTTTCGGCAATTCACTCAAAAATGGTGCCAAACTGTTACAAATGCTCCCCTGAAAGGTTTGGCGGTAGAAACAGAAGGCTTTTTATCACAGGAAAAGAAATCAGCCCTCGACAAGTCAACCGGCAGAAAAAGATTTTTTTGAAAAAATCCCTAAGCCCCGGGGTCACAATTTCAAAAAAAATCTGACTTTCGGCAATTCACTCAAAAATGGTGCCAAACGGTTGGAAAAGTTCTCATGAAAGGTTTGGCGGTTGAAACAGAAGGCTTTTTATCACAGGAAAAGAAATCAGGCCTCGACAACTTAACCGGCAAAAAATTATTTTTTTGAAAAAATCCCTAAGCCCCGGGATCACAATCTCATCAAAAATCTGACTTTCGGCAATTCACTCAAAAATGGTGCCAAACGGTAGGAAAAGCTCTCCTGAAAGGTTTGGCGGTCGAAACAGATGGCTTTTTATCACAGGAAAAGAAATCAGCCCTCGACAAGTCAACCGGCAGAAAAATTATTTTTTTGAAAAAATCCCTAAGCCCCGGGGTCACAATTTCAAAAAAAATCTGACTTTCGGCAATTCACTCAAAAATGGTGCCAAACGGTTGGAAAAGTTCTCATGAAAGGTTTGGCGGTTGAAACAGAAGGCTTTTTATCACAGAAAAAGAAATCAGCCCTTGACAAGTCAACCGGCAGAAAAATATTTTTCTGAAAAAATCCCTAAGCCCCGGGGTCACAATTTCATCAAAAATCTGACTTTCGGCAATTCACTCAAAAATGGTGAAAAACGGTTGGAAAAGCTCTCATGAAAGGTTTGGCGGTCGAAACAGAAGGCTTTTTTTCACAGGAAAAGAAATCAGCCCTTGACAAGTCAACCGGCAGAAAAAGTTTTTTCTGAAAAAATCTTTAAGCCCCGGGGTCACAATCTCATCAAAAATCTGACTTTCGGCAATTCACTCAAAAATGGTGCAAAACGGATGGAAAAGCTCTCATGAAAGGTTTTGCGGTCGAAACAGAAGGCTTTTTATCACAGGAAAAGAAATCAGCCCTCGACAACTTAACCGGCAAAAAAATTACTTTTTGAAAAAATCCCTAAGCCCCGTGGTCACAATTTCAAAAAAAATCTGACTTTTGGCAATTCACTCAAAAATGGTGAAAAACGGTTGGAAAAGCTCTCATGAAAGGTTTGGCGGTCGAAACAGAAGGCTTTTTATCACAGGAAAAGAAATCAGCCCTCGACAAGTCAACCGGCAGAAAAAGAATTTTTGGAAAAAATCCCTAAGCCCCGGGGTCACAATTTCAAAAAAAATCTGACTTTCGGCAATTCACTCAAAAATGGTGCCAAACGGTTGGAAAAGCTCTCATGAAAGGTTTGGCGGTCGAAACAGAAGGCTTTTTATCACAGGAAAAGAAATCAGCCCTCGACAACTTAAAAGGCAAAAAATTATTTTTTTGAAAAAATCCCTAAGCCCCGGGGTCACAATTTCAAAAAAAATCTGACTTTCGGCAATTCACTCAAAAATGGTGCCAAACGGTTGGAAATGCTCTCCTGAAAGGTTTGGCTGAAGAAACAGAAGGCTTTTTATCACAGGAAAAGAAATCAGCCCTCGACAACTTAACCGGCAAAAAATTATTTTATTGCAAAAATCCCTAATCCCCGGGGTAGCAATCTCATCAAAAATCTGACTTTTGGCAATTCACTCAAAAATGGTGAAAAACGGTTGGAAAAGCTCTCATGAAAGGTTTGGCGGTCGAAACAGAAGGCTTTTTATCACAGGAAAAGAAATCAGCCCTCGACAACTTAACTGGCAAAAAAATATTTTTTTGAAAAAATCCCTAAGCCCCGGGGTCACAATTTCAAAAAAAATCTGACTTTCGGCAATTCACTCAAAAATGGTGCCAAACGGTTGGAAAAGCTCTCCTGAAAGGTTTGGCGGTCGAAACAGACGGCTTTTTATCACAGGAAATGAAATCAGCCCTCGACAAGTCAACCGGTAAAAAAGATTTTTCTGAAAAAATCCCTAAGCCCCGGGGTCACAATTTCAAAAAAAATCTGACTTTTGGCAATTCACTCAAAAGTGGTGGCAAACAGTTGCAAATGCTCACCTGAACGTTTTGGCGGTCGAAACAGAAGGCTTTTTATCACAGGAAATGAAATCAGCCCTCGACAAGTCAACCGGTAAAAAAGATTTTTCTGAAAAAATCCCTAAACCCCGGGGTCACAATTTCAAAAAAAATCTGACTTTCGGCAATTCACTCAAAAATGGTGCCAAACGGTTTGAAAAGCTCTCATGAAAGGTTTGGCGGTCAAAACAGAAGGCTTTTTTTCACAGGAAAAGAAATCAGCCCTTGACAAGTCAACCGGCAGAAAAATATTTTTCTGAAAAAATCCCTAAGCCCCGGGGTCACAATTTCATCAAAAATCTGACTTTCGGCAATTCACTCAAAAATGGTGCCAAACGGTTGGAAAAGCTCTCATTAAAGGTTTGGCGGTCAAAACAGAAGGCTTTTTATCACAGGAAAAGAAATCAGCCCTCGACAACTTAACCGGCAAAAAATTATTTTTTTGAAAAAATCCCTAAGCCCCGGGGTCACAATCTCATCAAAAATCTGACTTTCGGCAATTCACTCAAAAATGGTGAAAAACGGTTGGAAAAGCTCTCATGAAAGGTTTGGCGGTCGAAACAGAAGGCTTTTTTTCACAGGAAAAGAAATCAGCCCTTGACAAGTCAACCGGCAGAAAAAGTTTTTTCTGAAAAAATCTTTAAGCCCCGGGGTCACAATCTCATCAAAAATCTGACTTTCGGCAATTCACTCAAAAATGGTGCAAAACGGTTGGAAATGCTCTCCTGAAAGGTTTGGCTGTCGAAACAGAAGGCTTTTTATCACAGGAAAAGAAATCAGCCCTCGACAACTTAACCGGCAAAAAATTATTTTTTCTGAAAAAATCCCTAAGCCCCGGGGTCACAATTTCATCAAAAATCTGACTTTCGGCAATTCACTCAAAAATGGTGCCAAACGGTTGGAAAAGCTCTCATGAAAGGTTTTGCGGTCGAAACAGAAGGCTTTTTATCACAGGAAAAGAAATCAGCCCTCGACAACTTAACCGGCAAAAAATTATTTTTTTGAAAAAAACCTTAAGCCCCGGGGTCACAATCTCATCAAAAATCTGACTTTCGGCAATTCACTCAAAAATGGTGCCAAACGGTTGGAAAATCTCTCCTGAAAAGTTTGGCGGTCGAAACAGATGGCTTTTTATCACAGGAAAAGAAATCAGCCCTCGACAAGTCAACCGGCAGAAAAAGATTTTTTTGAAAAAATCCCTAAGCCCTGGGGTCACAATTTCAAAAAAAATCTGACTTTCGGCAATTCACTCAAAAATGGTGCCAAACGGTTGTAAAAGCTCTCATGAAAGGTTTGGCGGTTGAAACAGAAGGCTTTTTATCACAGGAAAAGAAATCAGGCCTCGACAACTTAACCGGCAAAAAATTATTTTTTTGAAAAAATCCCTAAGCCCCGGGGTCACAATCTCATCAAAAATCTGACTTTCGGCAATTCACTCAAAAATGGTGCCAAACGGTTGGAAAAGCTCTCCTGAAAGGTTTGGCGGTCGAAACAGATGGCTTTTTATCACAGGAAAAGAAATCAGCCCTCGACAAGTCAACCGGCAGAAAAAGATTTTTTTGAAAAAATCCCTAAGCCCCTGGGTCACAATTGCAAAAAAAATCTGACTTTCGGCAATTCACTCAAAAATGGTGCCAAACGGTTGGAAAAGCTCTAATGAAAGGTTTGGCGGTCAAAACAGAAGGCTTTTTATCACAGGAAAAGAAATCAGCCCTCGACAACTTAACCGGCAAAAAATTATTTTTTTGAAAAAATCCCTAAGCGCCGGGGTCACAATCTCATCAAAAATCTGACTTTCGGCAATTCACTCAAAAATGGTAAAAAACGGTTGGAAATGCTCTCCTGAAAGGTTTGGCTGTCGAAACAGAAGGCTTTTTATCACAGGAAAAGAAATCAGCCCTCGACAACTTAACCGGCAAAAAATTATTTTTTTGCAAAAATCCCTAAGCCCCGGGGTCACAATCTCATCAAAAATCTGACTTTCGGCAATACACTCAAAAATGGTGAAAAACGGTTGGAAAAGCTCTCATGAAAGGTTTGGCGTCGAAACAGAAGGCTTTTTATCACAGGAAAAGAAATCAGCCCTCGACAACTTAACCGGCAAAAAATTATTTTTTCTGAAAAAATCCCTAAGCCCCGGGGTCACAATTTCATCAAAAATCTGACTTTCGGCAATTCACTCAAAAATGGTGCCAAACGGTTGGAAAAGCTCTCATGAAAGGTTTGGCGGTCAAAACAGAAGACTTTTTATCACAGGAAAAGAAATCAGCCCTCGACAACTTAACCGGCAAAAAATTATTTTTTTGAAAAAATCCCTAAGCCCCGGGGTCACAATCTCATCAAAAATCTGACTTTCGGCAATTCACTCAAAAATGGTGCCAAACGGTTGGAAAATCTCTCCTGAAAGGTTTGGCGGTCGAAACAGATGGCTTTTTATCACAGGAAAAGAAATCAGCCCTCGACAAGTCAACCGGCAGAAAAAGATTTTTTTGAAAAAATCCCTAAGCCCCGGGGTCACAATTGCAAAAAAAAATCTGACTTTCGGCAATTCACTCAAAAATGGTGCCAAACGGTTGGAAAAGCTCTCATGAAAGGTTTGGCGGTCGAAACAGAAGGCTTTTTATCACAGGAAAAGAAATCAGCCCTCGACAACTTAACCGGCAAAAAATTATTCTTTTGAAAAAATCCCTAAGCCCCGGGGTCACAATCTCATCAAAAATCTGACTTTCGGCAATTCACTCAAAAATGGTAAAAAACGGTTGGAAATGCTCTCCTGAAAGGTTTGGCTGTCGAAACAGAAGGCTTTTTATCACAGGAAAAGAAATCAGCCCTCGACAACGTAACCGGCAAAAAATTATTTTTTTGCAAAAATCCCTAAGCCCCGGGGTCACAATCTCATCAAAAATCTGACTTTCGGCAATTCACTCAAAAATGGTGCCAAACTGTTACAAATGCTCCCCTGAAAGGTTTGGCGGTAGAAACAGAAGGCTTTTTATCACAGGAAAAGAAATCAGCCCTCGACAAGTCAACCGGCAGAAAAAGATTTTTTTGAAAAAATCCCTAAGCCCCGGGGTCACAATTTCAAAAAAAATCTGACTTTCGGCAATTCACTCAAAAATGGTGCCAAACGGTTGGAAAAGTTCTCATGAAAGGTTTGGCGGTTGAAACAGAAGGCTTTTTATCACAGGAAAAGAAATCAGGCCTCGACAACTTAACCGGCAAAAAATTATTTTTTTGAAAAAATCCCTAAGCCCCGGGATCACAATCTCATCAAAAATCTGACTTTCGGCAATTCACTCAAAAATGGTGCCAAACGGTAGGAAAAGCTCTCCTGAAAGGTTTGGCGGTCGAAACAGATGGCTTTTTATCACAGGAAAAGAAATCAGCCCTCGACAAGTCAACCGGCAGAAAAATTATTTTTTTGAAAAAATCCCTAAGCCCCGGGGTCACAATTTCAAAAAAAATCTGACTTTCGGCAATTCACTCAAAAATGGTGCCAAACGGTTGGAAAAGTTCTCATGAAAGGTTTGGCGGTTGAAACAGAAGGCTTTTTATCACAGAAAAAGAAATCAGCCCTTGACAAGTCAACCGGCAGAAAAATATTTTTCTGAAAAAATCCCTAAGCCCCGGGGTCACAATTTCATCAAAAATCTGACTTTCGGCAATTCACTCAAAAATGGTGAAAAACGGTTGGAAAAGCTCTCATGAAAGGTTTGGCGGTCGAAACAGAAGGCTTTTTTTCACAGGAAAAGAAATCAGCCCTTGACAAGTCAACCGGCAGAAAAAGTTTTTTCTGAAAAAATCTTTAAGCCCCGGGGTCACAATCTCATCAAAAATCTGACTTTCGGCAATTCACTCAAAAATGGTGCAAAACGGTTGGAAATGCTCTCCTGAAAGGTTTGGCTGTCGAAACAGAAGGCTTTTTATCACAGGAAAAGAAATCAGCCCTCGACAACTTAACCGGCAAAAAATTATTTTTTCTGAAAAAATCCCTAAGCCCCGGGGTCACAATTTCATCAAAAATCTGACTTTCGGCAATTCACTCAAAAATGGTGCCAAACGGTTGGAAAAGCTCTCATGAAAGGTTTTGCGGTCGAAACAGAAGGCTTTTTATCACAGGAAAAGAAATCAGCCCTCGACAACTTAACCGGCAAAAAATTATTTTTTTGAAAAAAACCTTAAGCCCCGGGGTCACAATCTCATCAAAAATCTGACTTTCGGCAATTCACTCAAAAATGGTGCCAAACGGTTGGAAAATCTCTCCTGAAAAGTTTGGCGGTCGAAACAGATGGCTTTTTATCACAGGAAAAGAAATCAGCCCTCGACAAGTCAACCGGCAGAAAAAGATTTTTTTGAAAAAATCCCTAAGCCCTGGGGTCACAATTTCAAAAAAAATCTGACTTTCGGCAATTCACTCAAAAATGGTGCCAAACGGTTGTAAAAGCTCTCATGAAAGGTTTGGCGGTTGAAACAGAAGGCTTTTTATCACAGGAAAAGAAATCAGGCCTCGACAACTTAACCGGCAAAAAATTATTTTTTTGAAAAAATCCCTAAGCCCCGGGGTCACAATCTCATCAAAAATCTGACTTTCGGCAATTCACTCAAAAATGGTGCCAAACGGTTGGAAAAGCTCTCCTGAAAGGTTTGGCGGTCGAAACAGATGGCTTTTTATCACAGGAAAAGAAATCAGCCCTCGACAACTTAACCGGCAAAAAATTATTTTTTTGAAAAAATCCCTAAGCGCCGGGGTCACAATCTCATCAAAAATCTGACTTTCGGCAATTCACTCAAAAATGGTAAAAAACGGTTGGAAATGCTCTCCTGAAAGGTTTGGCTGTCGAAACAGAAGGCTTTTTATCACAGGAAAAGAAATCAGCCCTCGACAACTTAACCGGCAAAAAATTATTTTTTTGCAAAAATCCCTAAGCCCCGGGGTCACAATCTCATCAAAAATCTGACTTTCGGCAATACACTCAAAAATGGTGAAAAACGGTTGGAAAAGCTCTCATGAAAGGTTTGGCGGTCGAAACAGAAGGCTTTTTATCACAGGAAAAGAAATCAGCCCTCGACAACTTAACCGGCAAAAAATTATTTTTTCTGAAAAAATCCCTAAGCCCCGGGGTCACAATTTCATCAAAAATCTGACTTTCGGCAATTCACTCAAAAATGGTGCCAAACGGTTGGAAAAGCTCTCATGAAAGGTTTGGCGGTCAAAACAGAAGACTTTTTATCACAGGAAAAGAAATCAGCCCTCGACAACTTAACCGGCAAAAAATTATTTTTTTGAAAAAATCCCTAAGCCCCGGGGTCACAATCTCATCAAAAATCTGACTTTCGGCAATTCACTCAAAAATGGTGCCAAACGGTTGGAAAATCTCTCCTGAAAGGTTTGGCGGTCGAAACAGATGGCTTTTTATCACAGGAAAAGAAATCAGCCCTCGACAAGTCAACCGGCAGAAAAAGATTTTTTTGAAAAAATCCCTAAGCCCCGGGGTCACAATTGCAAAAAAAAATCTGACTTTCGGCAATTCACTCAAAAATGGTGAAAAACGGTTGGAAAAGCTCTCATGAAAGGTTTGGCGGTCGAAACAGAAGGCTTTTTATCACAGGAAAAGAAATCAGCCCTCGACAACTTAACCGGCAAAAAATTATTCTTTTGAAAAAATCCCTAAGCCCCGGGGTCACAATCTCATCAAAAATCTGACTTTCGGCAATTCACTCAAAAATGGTAAAAAACGGTTGGAAATGCTCTCCTGAAAGGTTTGGCTGTCGAAACAGAAGGCTTTTTATCACAGGAAAAGAAATCAGCCCTCGACAACGTAACCGGCAAAAAATTATTTTTTTGCAAAAATCCCTAAGCCCCGGGGTCACAATCTCATCAAAAATCTGACTTTCGGCAATTCACTCAAAAATGGTGCCAAACTGTTACAAATGCTCCCCTGAAAGGTTTGGCGGTAGAAACAGAAGGCTTTTTATCACAGGAAAAGAAATCAGCCCTCGACAAGTCAACCGGCAGAAAAAGATTTTTTTGAAAAAATCCCTAAGCCCCGGGGTCACAATTTCAAAAAAAATCTGACTTTCGGCAATTCACTCAAAAATGGTGCCAAACGGTTGGAAAAGTTCTCATGAAAGGTTTGGCGGTTGAAACAGAAGGCTTTTTATCACAGGAAAAGAAATCAGGCCTCGACAACTTAACCGGCAAAAAATTATTTTTTTGAAAAAATCCCTAAGCCCCGGGATCACAATCTCATCAAAAATCTGACTTTCGGCAATTCACTCAAAAATGGTGCCAAACGGTAGGAAAAGCTCTCCTGAAAGGTTTGGCGGTCGAAACAGATGGCTTTTTATCACAGGAAAAGAAATCAGCCCTCGACAAGTCAACCGGCAGAAAAATTATTTTTTTGAAAAAATCCCTAAGCCCCGGGGTCACAATTTCAAAAAAAATCTGACTTTCGGCAATTCACTCAAAAATGGTGCCAAACGGTTGGAAAAGTTCTCATGAAAGGTTTGGCGGTTGAAACAGAAGGCTTTTTATCACAGAAAAAGAAATCAGCCCTCGACAACTTAACCGGCAAAAAATTATTTTTTTGAAAAAATCCCTAAGCCCCGGGGTCACAATTTCAAAAAAAAATCTGACTTTCGGCAATTCACTCAAAAATGGTTCCAAACTTTTGGAAAAGCTCTCATGAAAGGTTTGGCGGTCAAAACAGAAGGCTTTTTATCACAGGAAAAGAAATCAGCCCTCGACAACTTAACCGGCAAAAAATTATTTTTTTGAAAAAATCCCTAAGCCCCGGGGTCACAATTTCAAAAAAAATCTGACTTTTGGCAATTCACTCAAAAGTCGTGCCAAACGGTTTGAAAAGCTCTCATGAAAGGTTTGGCGGTCAAAACAGAAGGCTTTTTATCACAGGAAAAGAAATCAGCCCTCGACAACTTAACCGGCAAAAAATTATTTTTTTGAAAAAATCCCTAAGCCCCGGGGTCACAATTTCAAAAAAAATCTGACTTTCGGCAATTCACTCAAAAATGGTGCCAAACGGTTGGAAATGCTCTCCTGAAAGGTTTGGCTGAAGAAACAGAAGGCTTTTTATCACAGGGAAAGAAATCAGCCCTTGACAACTTAACCGGCAAAAAATTATTTTTTTGCAAAAATCCCTAACCCCCGGGGTCACAATCTCATCAAAAATCTGACTTTCGGCAATTCACTCAAAAATGGTGAAAAACGGTTGGAAAAGCTCTCATGAAAGGTTTGGCGGTCGAAACATAAGGCTTTTTATCACAGGAAAAGAAATCAGCCCTCGACAACTTAACCCGCAAAAAATTATTTTTTTGAAAAAATCCCTAAGCCCCGGGGTCACAATCTCATCAAAAATCTGACTTTCGGCAATTCACTCAAAAATGGTGCCAAACGGTTGGAAATGCTCTCCTGAAAGGTTTGGCGGTCGAAACAAAAGGCTTTTTATCACAGAAAAAGAAATCAGCCCTCGACAAGTCAACCGGCAAAAAAGATTTTTCTGAAAAAATCCCTAAGCCCCGGGGTCACAATTTCAAAAAAAATCTGACTTTTGGCAATTCACTGAAAAGTGGGGCCAAACAGTTGCAAATGCTCCCCTGAACGTTTTGGCGGTCGAAACAGAAGGTTTTTTATCACAGGAAAAGAAATCAGCCCTCGACAAGTCAACAGGCAGAAAAAGATTTTTCTGAAAAAATCCCTAAGCCCCGGGGTCACAATTTCAAAAAAAATCTGACTTTCGGCAATTCACTCAAAAATGGTGCCAAACGGTTGGAAAAGCTCTCATGAAAGGTTTGGCGGTCAAAACAGAAGGCTTTTTATCACAGGAAAAGAAATCAGCCCTCGACAACTTAACCGGCAAAAAATTATTTTTTTGAAAAAATCCCTAAGCCCCAGGGTCACAATTTCAAAAAAAATCTGACTTTTGGCAATTCACTCAAAAGTGGTGGCAAACAGTTGCAAATGCTCCCCTGAACGTTTTGGCGGTTGAAACAGAAGGCTTTTTATCACAGGAAAAGAAATCAGCCCTCGACAAGTCAACAGGCAGAAAAAGATTTTTGGGGAAAAATCCCTAAGCCCCGGGGTCACAATTTAAAAAAAAAATTGACTGTCGGCAATTCTCTCAAAAATGGTGCCAAACGGTTGGAAATGCTCTCCTGAAAGGTTTGGCTGAAGAAACAGAAGGCTTTTTATCACAGGAAAAGAAATCAGCCCTCGACAACTTAACCGGCAAAAAATTATTTTTTTGCAAAAACCCCTAAGCCCCGGGGTCACAATCTCATCAAAAATCTGACTTTCGGCAATTCACTCAAAAATGGTGAAAAACGGTTGGAAAAGCTCTCCTGAAAGGTTTGGCGGTCGAAACAGAAGGCTTTTTATCACAGGAAAAGAAATCAGGCCTCGACAACTTAACCGGCAAAAAATTATTTTTTTGAAAAAATCCCTAAGCCCCGGGTTCACAATCTCATCAAAAATCTGACTTTCGGCAATTCACTCAAAAATGGTGCCAAACGGTTGGAAAAGCTCTCCTGAAAGGTTTGGCGGTCGAAACAGATGGCTTTTTATCACAGGAAAAGAAATCAGCCCTCGACAAGTCAACCGGCAGAAAAAGATTTTTTTGAAAAAATCCCTAAGCCCCTGGGTCACAATTGCAAAAAAAATCTGACTTTCGGCAATTCACTCAAAAATGGTGCCAAACGGTTGGAAAAGCTCTCATGAAAGGTTTGGCGGTCGAAACATAAGGCTTTTTATCACAGGAAAAGAAATCAGCCCTCGACAACTTAAACCGCAAAAAATTATTTTTTTGAAAAAATCCCCAAGCCCCGGGGTCACAATTTCAAAAAAAATCTGACTTTCAGCAATTCACTCAAAAATGGTGCCAAACGGTTGGAAATGCTCTCCTGAAAGGTTTGGCAGTCGAAACAAAAGGCTTTTTATCACAGAAAAAGAAATCAGCCCTCGACAAGTCAACGGGCAAAAAAGATTTTTCTGAAAAAATCCCTAAGCCCCGGGGTCACAATTTCAAAAAAAATCTGACTTTTGGCAATTCACTGAAAAGTGGGGCCAAACAGTTGCAAATGCTCCCCTGAACGTTTTGGCGGTCGAAACAGAAGGTTTTTTATCACAGGAAAAGAAATCAGCCCTCGACAAGTCAACAGGCAGAAAAAGATTTTTCTGAAAAAATCCCTAAGCCCCGGGGTCACAATTTCAAAAAAAATCTGACTTTCGGCAATTCACTCAAAAATGGTGCCAAACGGTTGGAAAAGCTCTCATGAAAGGTTTGGCGGTCAAAACAGAAGGCTTTTTATCACAGGAAAAGAAATCAGCCCTCGACAACTTAACCGGCAAAAAATTATTTTTTTGAAAAAATCCCTAAGCCCCAGGGTCACAATTTCAAAAAAAATCTGACTTTTGGCAATTCACTCAAAAGTGGTGGCAAACAGTTGCAAATGCTCCCCTGAACGTTTTGGCGGTCGAAACAGAAGGCTTTTTATCACAGGAAAAGAAATCAGCCCTCGACAAGTCAACAGGCAGAAAAAGATTTTTGGGGAAAAATCCCTAAGCCCCGGGGTCACAATTTAAAAAAAAATTTGACTGTCGGCAATTCTCTCAAAAATGGTGCCAAACGGTTGGAAATGCTCTCCTGAAAGGTTTGGCTGAAGAAACAGAAGGCTTTTTATCACAGGAAAAGAAATCAGCCCTCAACAACTTAACCGGCAAAAAATTATTTTTTTGCAAAAATCCCTAAGCCCCGGGGTCACAATCTCATCAAAAATCTGACTTTCGGCAATTCACTCAAAAATGGTGAAAAACGGTTGGAAAAGCTCTCCTGAAAGGTTTGGCGGTCGAAACAGACGGCTTTTTATCACAGGAAAAGAAATCAGCCCTCGACAACTTAACCGGCAAAAAATTATTTTTTTGAAAAAATCCCTAAGCCCCGGGGTCACAATCTCATCAAAAATCTGACTTTCGGCAATTCACTCAAAAATGGTGAAAAACGGTTGGAAAAGCTCTCATGAAAGGTTTGGCGGTCGAAACAGAAGGCTTTTTTTCACAGGAAAAGAAATCAGCCCTTGACAAGTCAACCGGCAGAAAAAGATTTTTTTGAAAAAATCCCTAAGCCCCGGGGTCACAATCTCATCAAAAATCTGACTTTCGGCAATTCACTCAAAAATGGTAAAAAACGGTTGGAAATGCTCTCCTGAAAGGTTTGGCTGAAGAAACAGAAGGCTTTTTATCACAGGAAAAGAAATCAGCCCTCGACAACGTAACCGGCAAAAAATTATTTTTTTGCAAAAATCCCTAAGCCCCGGGGTCACAATCTCATCAAAAATCTGACTTTCGGCAATTCACTCAAAAATGGTGCCAAACTGTTACAAATGCTCCCCTGAAAGGTTTGGCGGTAGAAACAGAAGGCTTTTTATCACAGGAAAAGAAATCAGCCCTCGACAAGTCAACCGGCAGAAAAAGATTTTTTTGAAAAAATCCCTAAGCCCCGGGGTCACAATTTCAAAAAAAATCTGACTTTCGGCAATTCACTCAAAAATGGTGAAAAACGGTTGGAAAAGTTCTCATGAAAGGTTTGGCGGTTGAAACAGAAGGCTTTTTATCACAGGAAAAGAAATCAGGCCTCGACAACTTAACCGGCAAAAAATTATTTTTTTGAAAAAATCCCTAAGCCCCGGGGTCACAATCTCATCAAAAATCTGACTTTCGGCAATTCACTCAAAAATGGTGCCAAACGGTTGGAAAAGCTCTCCTGAAAGGTTTGGCGGTCGAAACAGATGGCTTTTTATCACAGGAAAAGAAATCAGCCCTCGACAAGTCAACCGGCAGAAAAAGATTTTTTTGAAAAAATCCCTAAGCCCCTGGGTCACAATTGCAAAAAAAATCTGACTTTCGGCAATTTACTCAAAAATGGTGCCAAACGGTTGGAAAAGCTCTCATGAAAGGTTTGGCGGTCAAAACAGAAGGCTTTTTATCACAGGAAAAGAAATCAGCCCTCGACAACTTAACCGGCAAAAAATTATTTTTTTGAAAAAATCCCCAAGCCCCGGGGTCACAATCTCATCAAAAATCTGACTTTCGGCAATTCACTCAAAAATGGTGAAAAACGGTTGGAAAAGCTCTCATGAAAGGTTTGGCGGTCGAAACAGAAGGCTTTTTTTCACAGGAAAAGAAATCAGCCCTTGACAAGTCAACCGGCAGAAAAAGATTTTTTTGAAAAAATCCCTAATCCCCGGGGTCAGAATCTCATCAAAAATCTGACTTTCGGCAATTCACTCAAAAATGGTAAAAAACGGTTGGAAATGCTCTCCTGAAAGGTTTGGCTGTCGAAACAGAAGGCTTTTTATCACAGGAAAAGAAATCAGCCCTCGACAACGTAACCGGCAAAAAATTATTTTTTTGCAAAAATCCCTAAGCCCCGGGGTCACAATCTCATCAAAAATCTGACTTTCGGCAATTCACTCAAAAATGGTGCCAAACTGTTACAAATGCTCTCCTGAAAGGTTTAGCGGTAGAAACAGAAGGGTTTTTATCACAGGAAAAGAAATCAGCCCTCGACAAGTCAACCGGCAGAAAAAGATTTTTTTGAAAAAATCCCTAAGCCCCGGGGTCACAATTTCAAAAAAAATCTGACTTTCGGCAATTCACTCAAAAATGGTGCCAAACGGTTGGAAAAGTTCTCATGAAAGGTTTGGCGGTTGAAACAGAAGGCTTTTTATCACAGGAAAAGAAATCAGGCCTCGACAACTTAACCGGCAAAAAATTATTTTTTTGAAAAAATCCCTAAGCCCCGGGGTCACAATCTCATCAAAAATCTGACTTTCGGCAATTCACTCAAAAATGGTGCCAAACGGTTGGAAAAGCTCTCCTGAAAGGTTTGGCGGTCGAAACAGATGGCTTTTTATCACAGGAAAAGAAATCAGCCCTCGACAAGTCAACCGGCAAAAAAGATTTTTCTGAAAAAATCCCTAAGCCCCGGGGTCACAATTTCAAAAAAAATCTGACTTTTGGCAATTCACTCAAAAGTGGTGGCAAACAGTTTCAAATGCTCCCCTGAACGTTTTGGCGGTCGAAACAGAAGGCTTTTTATCACAGGAAAAGAAATCAGCCCTCGACAAGTCAACAGGCAGAAAAAGATTTTTGGGAAAAAATCCCTAAGCCCCGGGGTCACAATTTCAAAAAAAATCTGACTTTCTGCAATTCACTAAAAAATGGTGAAAAACGGATGGAAAAGCTCTCATGAAAGGTTTGGCGGTCGAAACAGAAGGCTTTTTCTCACAGGAAAAGAAATCAGCCCTTGACAAGTCAACCAGCAGAAAAAGATTTTTCTGAAAAAATCCCTAAGCCCCGGGGTCATAATCTCATCAAAAATCTGACTTTTGGCAATTCACTCAAAAATGGTGCCAAACGGTTGGAAAAGCTCTCATGAAAGGTTTGGCAGTCGAAACAGAAGGCTTTTTATCACAGGAAAAGAAATCAGCCCTCGACAACTTAACCGGCAAAAAATTATTTTTTTGAAAAGATCCCTAAGCCCCGGGGTCACAATTTCAAAAAAAATCTGACTTTCGGCAATTCACTCAAAAATGGTGCCAAACGGTTGGAAAAGTTCTCATGAAAGGTTTGGCGGTTGAAACAGAAGGCTTTTTATCACAGAAAAAGAAATCAGCCCTCGACAACTTAACCGGCAAAAAATTATTTTTTTGAAAAAATCCCTAAGCCCCGGGGTCACAATTTCAAAAAAAAATCTGACTTTCGGCAATTCACTCAAAAATGGTGCCAAACGGTTGGAAATGCTCTCCTGAAAGGTTTGGCAATCGAAACAAAAGGCTTTTTATCACAGAGAAAGAAATCAGCCCTCGACAAGTCAACCGGCAAAAAAGATTTTTCTGAAAAAATCCCTAAGCCCCGGGGTCACAATCTCATCAAAAATCTGACTTTCGGCAATTCACTCAAAAATGGTGCCAAACGGTTGGAAAAGCTCTCCTGAAAGGTTTGGCGGTCGAAACAGATGGCTTTTTATCACAGGAAAAGAAATCAGCCCTCGACAAGTCAACCGGCAGAAAAAGATTTTTTTGAAAAAATCCCTAAGCCCCTGGGTCACAATTGCAAAAAAAATCTGACTTTCGGCAATTCACTCAAAAATGGTGCCAAACGGTTGGAAAAGCTCTCATGAAAGGTTTGGCGGTCAAAACAGAAGGCTTTTTATCACAGGAAAAGAAATCAGGCCTCGACAACTTAACCGGCAAAAAATTATTTTTTTGAAAAAATCCCTAAGCCCCGGGGTCACAATCTCATCAAAAATCTGACTTTCGGCAATTCACTCAAAAATGGTGCCAAACGGTTGGAAAAGCTCTCCTGAAAGGTTTGGCGGTCGAAACAGATGGCTTTTTATCACAGGAAAAGAAATCAGCCCTCGACAAGTCAACCGGCAGAAAAAGATTTTTTTGAAAAAATCCCTAAGCCCCTGGGTCACAATTGCAAAAAAAATCTGACTTTCGGCAATTCACTCAAAAATGGTGCCAAACGGTTGGAAAAGATCTCATGAAAGGTTTGGCGGTCAAAACAGAAGGCTTTTTATCACAGGAAAAGAAATCAGCCCTCGACAACTTAACCGGCAAAAAATTATTTTTTTGAAAAAATCCCCAAGCCCCGGGGTCACAATCTCATCAAAAATCTGACTTTCGGCAATTCACTCAAAAATGGTGAAAAACGGTTGGAAAAGCTCTCATGAAAAGTTTGGCGGTCGAAACAGAAGGCTTTTTTTCACAGGAAAAGAAATCAGCCCTTGACAAGTCAACCGGCAGAAAAAGATTTTTTTGAAAAAATCCCTAATCCCCGGGGTCACAATCTCATCAAAAATCTGACTTTCGGCAATTCACTCAAAAATGGTAAAAAACGGTTGGAAATGCTCTCCTGAAAGGTTTGGCTGTCGAAACAGAAGGCTTTTTATCACAGGAAAAGAAATCAGCCCTCGACAACGTAACCGGCAGAAAAAGATTTTTTTGAAAAAATCCCTAAGCCCCTGGGTCACAATTGCAAAAAAAATCTGACTTTCGGCAATTCACTCAAAAATGGTGCCAAACGGTTGGAAAAGATCTCATGAAAGGTTTGGCGGTCAAAACAGAAGGCTTTTTATCACAGGAAAAGAAATCAGCCCTCGACAACTTAACCGGCAAAAAATTATTTTTTTGAAAAAATCCCCAAGCCCCGGGGTCACAATCTCATCAAAAATCTGACTTTCGGCAATTCACTCAAAAATGGTGAAAAACGGTTGGAAAAGCTCTCATGAAAAGTTTGGCGGTCGAAACAGAAGGCTTTTTTTCACAGGAAAAGAAATCAGCCCTTGACAAGTCAACCGGCAGAAAAAGATTTTTTTGAAAAAATCCCTAATCCCCGGGGTCACAATCTCATCAAAAATCTGACTTTCGGCAATTCACTCAAAAATGGTAAAAAACGGTTGGAAATGCTCTCCTGAAAGGTTTGGCTGTCGAAACAGAAGGCTTTTTATCACAGGAAAAGAAATCAGCCCTCGACAACGTAACCGGCAAAAAATTATTTTTTTGCAAAAATCCCTAAGCCCCGGGGTCACAATCTCATCAAAAATCTGACTTTCGGCAATTCACTCAAAAATGGTGCCAAACTGTTACAAATGCTCCCCTGAAAGGTTTGGCGGTAGAAACAGAAGGCTTTTTATCACAGGAAAAGAAATCAGCCCTCGACAAGTCAACCGGCAGAAAAAGATTTTTTTGAAAAAATCCCTAAGCCCCGGGGTCACAATTTCAAAAAAAATCTGACTTTCGGCAATTCACTCAAAAATGGTGCCAAACGGTTGGAAAAGCTCTCATGAAAGGTTTGGCAGTCGAAACAGAAGGCTTTTTATCACAGGAAAAGAAATCAGCCCTCGACAACTTAACTGGTAAAAAATTATTTTTTTGAAAAAATCCCTAAGCCCCGGGGTCACAATCTCATCAAAAATCTGACTTTCGGCAATTCACTCAAAAATGGTAAAAAACAGTTGGAAATGCTCTCCTGAAAGGTTTGGCTGTCGAAACAGAAGGCTTTTTATCACAGGAAAAGAAATCAGCCCTCGACAACTTAACCGGCAAAAAATTATTTTTTTGCAAAAATCCCTAAGCCCCGGGGTCACAATCTCATCAAAAATCTGACTTTCGGCAATTCACTCAAAAATGGTGAAAAACGGTTGGAAAAGCTCTCATGAAAGGTTTGGCGGTCGAAACAGAAGGCTTTTTATCACAGGAAAAGAAATCAGCCCTCGACAACTTAACCGGGAAAAAATTATTTTTTTGAAAAAATCCCTAAGCCCCAGGGTCACAATTTCAAAAAAAATCTGACTTTTGGCAATTCACTCAAAAGTGGTGGCAAACAGTTTCAAATGCTCCCCTGAACGTTTTGGCGGTCGAAACAGAAGGCTTTTTATCACAGGAAAAGAAATCAGCCCTCGACAAGTCAACAGGCAGAAAAAGATTTTTGGGAAAAAATCCCTAAGCCCCGGGGTCACAATTTCAAAAAAAATCTGACTTTCTGCAATTCACTAAAAAATGGTGAAAAACGGATGGAAAAGCTCTCATGAAAGGTTTGGCGGTCGAAACAGAAGGCTTTTTCTCACAGGAAAAGAAATCAGCCCTTGACAAGTCAACCAGCAGAAAAAGATTTTTCTGAAAAAATCCCTAAGCCCCGGGGTCATAATCTCATCAAAAATCTGACTTTTGGCAATTCACTCAAAAATGGTGCCAAACGGTTGGAAAAGCTCTCATGAAAGGTTTGGCAGTCGAAACAGAAGGCTTTTTATCACAGGAAAAGAAATCAGCCCTCGACAACTTAACCGGCAAAAAATTATTTTTTTGAAAAGATCCCTAAGCCCTGGGGTCACAATTTCAAAAAAAATCTGACTTTCGGCAATTCACTCAAAAATGGTGCCAAACGGTTGGAAAAGTTCTCATGAAAGGTTTGGCGGTTGAAACAGAAGGCTTTTTATCACAGAAAAAGAAATCAGCCCTCGACAACTTAACCGGCAAAAAATTATTTTTTTGAAAAAATCCCTAAGCCCCAGGGTCACAATTTCAAAAAAAAATCTGACTTTCGGCAATTCACTCAAAAATGGTGCCAAACGGTTGGAAATGCTCTCCTGAAAGGTTTGGCAATCGAAACAAAAGGCTTTTTACCACAGAGAAAGAAATCAGCCCTCGACAAGTCAACCGGCAAAAAAGATTTTTCTGAAAAAATCCCTAAGCCCCGGGGTCAGAATTTCAAAAAAAATCTGACTTTTGGCAATTAACTCAAAAATGGTGCCAAACTTTTGGAAAAGCTCTCATGAAAGGTTTGGCGGTCAAAACAGAAGGCTATTTATCTCAGGAAAAGAAATCAGCCCTTGACAAGTCAACCGGCAGAAAAAGATTTTTCTGAAAAAATCCCTAAGCCCCGGGGTCACAATTTCATCAAAAATCTGACTTTCGGGAATTCACTCAAAAATGGTGCCAAACTGTTGGAAAAGCTCTCATGAAAGGTTTGGGGGTCAAAACAGAAGGCTTTTTATCACAGGAAAAGAAATCAGCCCTCGACAACTTAACCGGCAAAAAATTATTTTTTTGAAAAAATCCCTAAGCCCCGGGGTCACAATCTCATCAAAAATATGACTTTCGGAAATTCACTCAAAAATGGTGAAAAACGGTTGGAAAAGCTCTCATGAAAGGTTTGGCGGTCGAAACAGAAGGCTTTTTTTCACAGGAAAAGAAATCAGCCCTTGACAAGTCAACCGGCAGAAAAAGATTTTTCTGAAAAAATCCCTAAGCCCCGGGTTCACAATTTCAAAAAAAATCTGACTTTCGGCAATTCACTCAAAATTGGTGCCAAACGGTTGGAAATGCTCTCATGAAAGGTTTGGCGGTCAAAACAAAAGGCTTTTTATCACAGGAAAAGAAATCAGCCCTCGACAACTTAACCGGCAAAAAATAATTTTTTTGAAAAAATCCCTAAGCCCCGGGGTCACAATCTCATCAAAAATCTGACTTTCGGCAATTCACTCAAAAATGGTGCCAAACGGTTGGAAATGCTCTCCTGAAAGGTTTGGCTGTCCAAACAGAAGGCTTTTTATCACAGGAAAAGAAATCAGCCCTCGACAAGTCAAAGGGCAGAAAAAGATTTTTTTTGAAAAAATCCCTAAGCCCCGGGGTCACAATTTCATCAAAAATCTGATTCGGCAATTCACTCAAAAATGGTGCCAAACGGTTGGAAAAGCTCTCATGAAAGGTTTGGCGGTCAAAACAGAAGGCTTTTTATCACAGGAAAAGAAATCAGCCCTCGACAACTTAACCGGCAAAAAAATATTTTTTTGAAAAAATCCCTAAGCCCCGGGGTCACAATTTCAAAAAATATCTGACTTTCAGCAATTCACTCAAAAATGGTGCCAAACGGTTGGAAATGCTCCCCTGAACGTTTTGGCGGTCGAAACAGAAGGCTTTTTATCGCAGGAAAAGAAATCAGCCCTCGACAAGTCAACAGGCAGAAAAAGATTTTTCTGAAAAAATCCCTAAGCCCCGGGGTCACAATTTCAAAAAAAATCTGACTTTCGGCAATTCACTCAAAAATGGTGCCAAACGGTTTGAAAAGCTCTCATGAAAGGTTTGGCGGTCAAAACAGAAGGCTTTTTATCACAGGAAAAGAAATAAGCCCTCGACAACTTAACCGGCAAAAAATTATTTTTTTGAAAAAATCCCTAAGCCCCGGGGTCACAATCTCATCAAAAATCTGACTTTCGGCAATTCACTCAAAAATGGTGAAAAACGGTTGGAAAAGCTCTCATGAAAGGTTTGGCGGTCGAAACAGAAGGCTTTTTTTCACAGGAAAAGAAATCAGCCCTCGACAAGTCAACCAGCAAAAAATTATTTTTTTGAAAAAATCCCTAAGCGCCGGGGTTACAATTTAAAAAAAAATTTGACTGTCGGCAATTCACTCAAAAATGGTGCCAAACGGTTGGAAATGCTCTCCTGAAAGGTTTGGCTGTCGAAACAGAAGGCTTTTTATCACAGGAAAAGAAATCAGCCCTCGACAAGTCAACAGGCAGAAAAAGATTTTTCTGAAAAAATCCCTAAGCCCCGGGGTCACAATTTCAAAAAAAATCTGACTTTCGGCAATTCACTCAAAAATGGTGAAAAATGGTTTGAAAAGCTCTCATGAAAGGTTTGGCGGTGGAAACAGAAGGCTTTTTTTCACAGGAAAAGAAATCAGCCCTCGACAAGTCAACAGGCAGAAAAAGATTTTTTTGAAAAAATCCCTAAGCCCCGGGGTTACAATTTCAAAAAAAATCTGACTTTTGGCAATTCACTCAAAAGTGGTGCCAAAAAGTTGCAATGCTCCCCTGAACGTTTTGGCGGTCGAAACAGAAGGCTTTTTATCACAGGAAAAGAAATCAGCCCTCGACCATTCAACATGCAGAAAAAGATCTTTTTGAAAAAATCCCTAAGCCCCGGGGTCACAATTTCAAAAAAAATCTGACTTTCGGCAATTCACTCAAAAATGGTGCCAAACGGTTGGAAATGCTCTCCTGAAAGGTTTGGCTGAAGAAACAGAAGGCTTTTTATCACAGGAAAAGAAATCAGCCCTCGACAACTTAACCGGCAAAAAATTATTTTTTTGCAAAAGTCCCTAAGCCCCGGGGTCACAATCTCATCAAAAATCTGACTTTCGGCAATTCACTCAAAAATGGTGAAATACGGTTGGAAAAGCTCTCATGAAATGTTTGGCGGTCGAAACAGAAGGCTTTTTTTCACAGGAAAAGAAATCAGCCCTTGACAAGTCAACCGGCAGAAAAAGATTTTTCTGAAAAAATCCCTAAGCCCCGGGCTCACAATTTCATCAAAAATCTGACTTTCGGCAATTCACTCAAAAATGGTGCCAAACGGTTGGAAAAGCTCTCATGAAAGGTTTGGCGGTCGAAACAGGAGGCTTTTTTTCACAGGAAAAGAAATCAGCCCTTGACAAGTCAACCGGCAGAAAAAGATTTTTCTGAAAAAATCCCTAAGCCCCGGGGTCACAATTTCATCAAAAATCTGACTTTCGGCAATTCGCTCAAAAGTGGTGCCAAACAGTTGCAAGTGCTCCCCTGAACGTTTTGGCGGTCGAAACAGAAGGTTTTTTATCACAGGAAAAGAAATCAGCCCTCGACAAGTCAACAGGCAGAAAAAGATTTTTTTGAAAAAATCCCTAAGCCCCGGGGTCACAATTTCAAAAAAAATCTGACTTTCGGCAATTCACTCAAAAATGGTGCCAAACGGTTGGAAATGCTCTCCTGAAAGGTTTGGCTGAAGAAACAAAAGGCTTTTTATCACAGGAAGAGAAATCAGCCCTCGACAACTTAACCGGCAAAAAATTATTTTTTTGAAAAAATCCCTAAGCCCCAGGGTCACAATTTCAAAAAAAATCTGACTTTCGGCAATTCACTCAAAAATGGTGCCAAACGGTTGGAAAAGCTCTCCTGAAAGGTTTGGCGGTCGAAACAGATGGCTTTTTATCACAGGAAAAGAAATCAGCCCTCGACAAGTCAACCGGCAGAAAAAGATTTTTTTGAAAAAATCCCTAAGCCCCTGGGTCACAATTTCAAAAAAAAATCTGACTTTCGGCAATTCACTCAAAAATGGTGAAAAACGGTTGGAAAAGCTCTCATGAAAGGTTTGGCGGTCGAAACAGGAGGCTTTTTTTCACAGGAAAAGAAATCAGCCCTTGACAAGTCAACCGGCAGAAAAAGATTTTTCTGAAAAAATCCCTAAGCCCCGGTGTCACAATTTCATCAAAAATCTGACTTTTGGCAATTCACTCAAAAATGGTGCCAAACAGTTGCAATGCTCCCCTGAACGTTTTGGCGGTCGAAACAGAAGGCTTTTTATCACAGGAAAAGAAATCAGCCCTCGACCATTCAACATGCAGAAAAATATTTTTTTGAAAAAATCCCTAAGCCCCGGGGTCACAATTTCAAAAAAAATCTGACTTTCGGCAATTCACTCAAAAATGGTGCCAAACGGTTCGAAATGCTCTCCTGAAAGGTTTGGCTGTCGAAACAGAAGGCTTTTTATCACAAGAAAAGAAATCAGCCCTCGACAACTTAACCGGCAAAAAATTATTTTTTTGCAAAAATCCCTAAGCCCCGGGGTCACAATCTCATCAAAAATCTGACGTTCGGCAATTCACTCAAAAATGGTGAAAAACGGTTGGAAAAGCTCTCATGAAAGGTTTGGCGGTCGAAACAGGAGGCTTTTTTTCACAGGAAAAGAAATCAGCCCTTGACAAGTCAACCGGCAGAAAAAGATTTTTCTGAAAAAATCCCTAAGCCCCGGGGTCACAATTTCATCAAAAATCTGACTTTCGGCAATTCACTCAAAAATGGTGCCAAACGGTTGGAAAAGCTCTCATGAAAGGTTTGGCGGTCGAAAAAGAAGGCTTTTTATCACAGGAAAAGAAATCAGCCCTCGACAACTTAAACGGAAAAAAATTATTTTTTTGAAAAAATCCCTAAGCCCCAGGGTCACAATTTCAAAAAAAATCTGACTTTCGGCAATTCACTCAAAAATGGTGCCAAACGGTTGGAAAAGCTCTCATGAAATGTTTGGCGGTCGAAACAGAAGGCTTTTTTTCACAGGAAAAGAAATCAGCCCTTGACAAGTCAACCGGCAGAAAAAGATTTTTCTGAAAAAATCCCTAAGCCCCAGGGTCACAATTTCATCAAAAATCTGACTTTCGGCAATTCACTCAAAAATGGTGCCAAACGGTTGGAAAAGCTCTCATGAAAGGTTTGGCGGTCGAAACAGGAGGCTTTTTTTCACAGGAAAAGAAATCAGCCCTTGACAAGTCAACCGGCAGAAAAAGATTTTTCTGAAAAAATCCCTAAGCCCCGGGGTCACAATTTCATCAAAAATCTGACTTTCGGCATATCGCTCAAAAAAGGCTGCCAAACGGTTGGAAAAGCTCTCATGAAAGGTTTGGCGGTCGAAACAGAAGGCTTTTTATCATAGGAAAAGAAATCAGCCCTCGACAACTTAACCGGCAAAAAATTATTTTTTTGAAAAAATCCCTAAGCCCCGGGGTCACAATTTCAAAAAAAATCTGACTTTCGGCAATTCACTCAAAAATGGTGCCAAACGGTTGGAAATGCTCTCCTGAAAGGTTTGGCGGTCGAAACAGAAGGCTTTTTATCACAGGAAAAGAAATCAGCAATCGACAACTTAAACGGAAAAAAATTATTTTTTTGAAAAAATCCCTAAGCCCCGGGGTCACAATTTCAAAAAAAATCTGACTTTCGGCAATTCACTCAAAAATGGTGCCAAACGCTTGGAAAAGCTCTCCTGAAAGGTTTGGCGGTCGAAACAGATCGCTTTTTATCACAGGAAAAGAAATCAGCCCTCGACAAGTCAACCGGCAGAAAAAGATTTTTTTGAAAAAATCCCTAAGCCCCTGGGTCACAATTTCAAAAAAATCTGACTTTCGGCAATTCACTCAAAAATGGTGAAAAACGGTTGGAAAAGCTCTCATGAAAGGTTTGGCGGTCGAAACAGGAGGCTTTTTTTCACAGGAAAAGAAATCAGCCCTTGACAAGTCAACCGGCAGAAAAAGATTTTTCTGAAAAAATCCCTAAACCCCGGGGTCACAATTTCATCAAAAATCTGACTTTCGGCAATTCACTCAAAAGTGGTGCCAAACAGTTGCAATGCTCCCCTGAACGTTTTGGCGGTCGAAACAGAAGGCTTTTTATCACATGAAAAGAAATCAGCCCTCGACCATTCAACATGCAGAAAAAGATTTTTTTGAAAAAATCCCTAAGCCCCGGGGTCACAATCTCATCAAAAATCTGACGTTCGGCAATTCACTCAAAAATGGTGAAAAACGGTTGGAAAAGCTCTCATGAAAGGTTTGGCGGTCGAAACAGGAGGCTTTTTTTCACAGGAAAAGAAATCAGCCCTTGACAAGTCAACCGGCAGAAAAAGATTTTTCTGAAAAAATCCCTAAGCCCCGGGTTCACAATTTCATCAAAAATCTGACTTTCGGCAATTCACTCAAAAATGGTGAAAAACGGTTGGAAAAGCTCTCATGAAAGGTTTGGCGGTCGAAACAGGAGGCTTTTTTTCACAGGAAAAGAAATCAGCCCTTGACAAGTCAACCGGCAGAAAAAGATTTTTCTGAAAAAATCCCTAAGCCCCGGGGTCACAATTTCATCAAAAATCTGACTTTTGGCAATTCACTCAAAAATGGTGCCAAACAGTTGCAATGCTCCCCTGAACGTTTTGGCGGTCGAAACAGAACGCTTTTTATCACAGGAAAAGAAATCAGCCCTCGACCATTCAACATGCAGAAAAAGATTTTTTTGAAAAAATCCCTAAGCCCCGGGGTCACAATCTCATCAAAAATCTGACGTTCGGCAATTCACTCAAAAATGGTGAAAAACGGTTGGAAAAGCTCTCATGAAAGGTTTGGCGGTCGAAACAGGAGGCTTTTTTTCACAGGAAAAGAAATCAGCCCTTGACAAGTCAACCGGCAGAAAAAGATTTTTCTGAAAAAATCCCTAAGCCCCGGGGTCACAATTTCATCAAAAATCTGACTTTCGGCAATTCACTCAAAAATGGTGCCAAACGGTTGGAAAAGCTCTCATGAAAGGTTTGGCGGTCGAAACAGAAGGCTTTTTATCACAGGAAAAGAAATCAGCAATCGACAACTTAAACGGAAAAAAATTATTTTTTTGAAAAAATCCCTAAGCCCCTGGGTCACAATTTCAAAAAAATCTGACTTTCGGCAATTCACTCAAAAATGGTGAAAAACGGTTGGAAAAGCTCTCATGAAAGGTTTGGCGGTCGAAACAGGAGGCTTTTTTTCACAGGAAAAGAAATCAGCCCTTGACAAGTCAACCGGCAGAAAAAGATTTTTCTGAAAAAATCCCTAAGCCCCGGGTTCACAATTTCATCAAAAATCTGACTTTCGGCAATTCACTCAAAAATGGTGCCAAACGGTTGGAAAAGCTCTCCTGAAAGGTTTGGCGGTCGAAACAGATGGCTTTTTATCACAGGAAAAGAAATCAGCCCTCGACAAGTCAACCGGCAGAAAAAGATTTTTTTGAAAAAATCCCTAAGCCCCTGGGTCACAATTTCAAAAAAAAATCTGACTTTCGGCAATTCACTCAAAAATGGTGAAAAACGGTTGGAAAAGCTCTCATGAAAGGTTTGGCGGTCGAAACAGGAGGCTTTTTTTCACAGGAAAAGAAATCAGCCCTTGACAAGTCAACCGGCAGAAAAAGATTTTTCTGAAAAAATCCCTAAGCCCCGGGGTCACAATTTCATCAAAAATCTGACTTTTGGCAATTCACTCAAAAATGGTGCCAAACAGTTGCAATGCTCCCCTGAACGTTTTGGCGGTCGAAACAGAACGCTTTTTATCACAGGAAAAGAAATCAGCCCTCGACCATTCAACATGCAGAAAAAGATTTTTTTGAAAAAATCCCTAAGCCCCGGGGTCACAATTTCAAAAAAAATCTGACTTTCGGCAATTCACTCAAAAATGGTGCCAAACGGTTCGAAATGCTCTCCTGAAAGGTTTGGCTGTCGAAACAGAAGGCTTTTTATCACAAGAAAAGAAATCCGCCCTCGACAACTTAACCGGCAAAAAATTATTTTTTTGCAAAAATCCCTAAGCCCCGGGGTCACAATCTCATCAAAAATCTGACGTTCGGCAATTCACTCAAAAATGGTGAAAAACGGTTGGAAAAGCTCTCATGAAAGGTTTGGCGGTCGAAACAGGAGGCTTTTTTTCACAGGAAAAGAAATCAGCCCTTGACAAGTCAACCGGCAGAAAAAGATTTTTCTGAAAAAATCCCTAAGCCCCGGGGTCACAATTTCATCAAAAATCTGACTTTCGGCAATTCACTCAAAAATGGTGCCAAACGGTTGGAAAAGCTCTCATGAAAGGTTTGGCGGTCGAAACAGAAGGCTTTTTATCACAGGAAAAGAAATCAGCAATCGACAACTTAAACGGAAAAAAATTATTTTTTTGAAAAAATCCCTAAGCCCCGGGGTCACAATTTCAAAAAAAATCTGACTTTCGGCAATTCACTCAAAAATGGTGCCAAACGCTTGGAAAAGCTCTCCTGAAAGGTTTGGCGGTCGAAACAGATCGCTTTTTATCACAGGAAAAGAAATCAGCCCTCGACAAGTCAACCGGCAGAAAAAGATTTTTTTGAAAAAATCCCTAAGCCCCTGGGTCACAATTTCAAAAAAATCTGACTTTCGGCAATTCACTCAAAAATGGTGAAAAACGGTTGGAAAAGCTCTCATGAAAGGTTTGGCGGTCGAAACAGGAGGCTTTTTTTCACAGGAAAAGAAATCAGCCCTTGACAAGTCAACCGGCAGAAAAAGATTTTTCTGAAAAAATCCCTAAACCCCGGGGTCACAATTTCATCAAAAATCTGACTTTTGGCAATTCACTCAAAAGTGGTGCCAAACAGTTGCAATGCTCCCCTGAACGTTTTGGCGGTCGAAACAGAAGGCTTTTTATCACATGAAAAGAAATCAGCCCTCGACCATTCAACATGCAGAAAAAGATTTTTTTGAAAAAATCCCTAAGCCCCGGGGTCACAATTTCAAAAAAAATCTGACTTTCGGCAATTCACTCAAAAATGGTGCCAAACGGTTGGAAATGCTCTCCTGAAAGGTTTGGCTGTCGAAACAGAAGGCTTTTTATCACATGAAAAGAAATCAGCCCTCGACAACTTAACCGGCAAAAAATTATTTTTTTGCAAAAATCCCTAAGCCCCGGGGTCACAATCTCATCAAAAATCTGACGTTCGGCAATTCACTCAAAAATGGTGAAAAACGGTTGGAAAAGCTCTCATGAAAGGTTTGGCGGTCGAAACAGGAGGCTTTTTTTCACAGGAAAAGAAATCAGCCCTTGACAAGTCAACCGGCAGAAAAAGATTTTTCTGAAAAAATCCCTAAGCCCCGGGGTCACAATTTCATCAAAAATCTGACTTTTGGCAATTCACTCAAAAGTGCTGCCAAACAGTTGCAATGCTCCCCTGAACGTTTTGGCGGTCGAAACAGAAGGTTTTTTATCACAGGAAAAGAAATCAGCCCTCTACAAGTCAACAGGCAGAAAAAGATTTTTTTGAAAAAATCCCTAAGCCCCGGGGTCACAATTTCAAAAAAAATCTGACTTTCGGCAATTCACTCAAAAATGGTCAAAAACGGTTGGAAAAGCTCTCATGAAAGGTTTGGCGGTCAAAACAGAAGGCTTTTTATCACAGGAAAAGAAATCAGCCCTCGACAAGTCAAAGGGCAGAAAAAGATTTTTTTTGAAAAAATCCCTAAGCCTCGGGGTCACAATTTCATCAAAAATCTGACTTTCGGCAATTCACTCAAAAATGGTGCCAAACGGTTGGAAAAGCTCTCATGAAAGGTTTGGCGGTCGAAACAGAAGGCTTTTTATCACAGGAAAAGAAATCAGCCCTCGACAACTTAACCGGCAAAAAATTATTTTTTTGAAAAAATCCCTAAGCCCCGGGGTCACAATTTCAAAAAAAATCTGACTTTCGGCAATTCACTCAAAAATGGTGCCAAACGGTTGGAAAAGCTCTCATGAAAGGTTTTGCGGTCGAAACAGATGGCTTTTTATCACAGGAAAAGAAATCAGCCCTCGACAACTTAACCGGCAAAAAATTATTTTTTTGAAAAAATCCCTAAGCCCCGGGGTCACAATTTCAAAAAAAAACTGACTTTCGGCAATTCACTCAAAAATGGTGCCAAACGGTTGGAAAAGCTCTCATGAAAGGTTTTGCGGTCGAAACAGAAGGCTTTTTATCACAGGAAAAGAAATCAGCCCTTGACAACTTAACCGGCAAAAAATTATTTTTTTGCAAAAATCCCTAAGCCCCGGGGTCACAATCTCATCAAAAATCTGACTTTCGGCAATTCACTCAAAAATGGTGAAAAACGGTTGGAAAAGCTCTCATGAAAGGTTTGGCGGTCGAAACAGGAGGCTTTTTTTCACAGGAAAAGAAATCAGCCCTTGACAAGTCAACAGGCAGAAAAAGATTTTTTGAAAAAATCCCTAAACCCCGGGGTCACAATTTCAAAAAAAAATCTGACTTTTGGCAATTCACTCAAAAGTGGTGCCAAACAGTTGCAAATGCTCCCCTGAACGTTTTGGCGGTCGAAACAGAAGGTTTTTTATCACAGGAAAAGAAATCAGCCCTCGACAAGTCAACAGGCAGAAAAAGATTTTTTTGAAAAAATCCCTAAGCCCCGGGGTCACAATTTCAAAAAAAATCTGACTTTCGGCAATTCACTCAAAAATGGTGCCAAACGGTTGGAAAAGCTCTCATGAATGGTTTGGCGGTCAAAACAGAAGGCTTTTTATCACAGGAAAAGAAATCAGCCCTCGACAACTTAACCGGCAAAAAATTATTTTTTTGAAAAAATCCCTAAGCCCCGGGGTCACAATCTCATCAAAAATCTGACTTTCGGCAATTCACTCAAAAATGGTGCCAAACGGTTGCAAATGCTCTCCTGAAAGGTTTGGCTGTCGAAACAGAAGGCTTTTTATCACAGGAAAAGAAATCAGCCCTCGACAACTTAACCGGCAAAAAATTATTTTTTTGCAAAAATCCCTAAGCCCCGGGGTCACAATCTCATCAAAAATCTGACTTTCGGCAATTCACTCAAAAATGGTGAAAAACGGTTGGAAAAGCTCTCATGAAAGGTTTGGCGGTCGAAAGAGAAGGCTTTTTTTCACAGGAAAAGAAATCAGCCCTTGACAAGTCAACCGGCAGAAATAGATTTTTCTGAAAAAATCCCTAAGCCCCGGGGTCTCAATTTCATCAAAAATCTGACTTTCGGCAATTCACTCAAAAATGGTTGCAAACGGTTGGAAAAGCTCTCATGAAAGGTTTGGCGGTCGAAACAGAAGGCTTTTTATCACAAGAAAAGAAATCAGCCCTTGACAAGTCAACCGGCAGAAAAAGATTTTTCTGAAAAAATCCCTAAGCTCACAATTTCATCAAAAATCTGACTTTCGGCAAGTCACTCAAAAATGGTGCCAAACGGTTGGAAAAGCTCTCATGAAAGGTTTGGCGGTTGAAACAGAAGGCTTTTTATCACAGGAAAAGAAATCAGCCCTCGACAACTTAACCGGCAAAAAATTATTTTTTTGAAAAAATCCCTAAGCCCCGGGGTCACAATTTCAAAAAAAATCTGACTTTCGGCAATTCACTCAAAAATGGTGCCAAACGGTTGGAAATGCTCTCCTGAAAGGTTTGGCGGTCGAAACAGAAGGCTTTTTATCACAGAAAAAGAAATCAGCCCTCGACAAGTCAACCGGCAAAAAAGATTTTTCTGAAAAAATCCCTAAGCCCCGGGGTCACAATTTCAAAAAAAATCTGACTTTCGGCAATTCACTCAAAAATGGTGCCAAACGGTTGGAAAAGCTCACATGAAAGGTTTGGCGGTCAAAACAGAAGGCTTTTTATCACAGGAAAAGAAATCAGCCCTCGACAACTTAACAGGCAAAAAATTTTTTTTTTGAAAAAATCCCTAAGCCCCGGGGTCACAATTTCATCAAAAATCTGACTTTCGGCAATTCACTCAAAAATGGTGCCAAACGGTTGGAAATGCTCTCCTGAAAGGTTTGGCTGTTGAAACAGAAGGCTTTTTATCACAGGAAAAGAAATCAGCCCTCGACAACATAACCGGCAAAAAATTATTTTTTTGCAAAAATCCCTAAGCCCCGGGGTCACAATTTCATCAAAAATCTGACTTTCGGCAATTCACTCAAAAATGGTGCCAAACGGTTGGAAAAGCTCTCATGAAAGGTTTGGCGGTCGAAACAGAAGGCTTTTTTTCACAGGAAAAGAAATCAGCCCTTGACAAGTCAACCGGCAGAAAAAGATTTTTCTGAAAAAATCCCTAAGCCCCGGGGTCACAATTTCATCAAAAATCTGACTTTTGGCAATTCACTCAAAAGTGCTGCCAAACAGTTGCAATGCTCCCCTGAACGTTTTGGCGGTCGAAACAGAAGGCTTTTTATCACAGGAAAAGAAATCAGCCCTCGACAATTCAAAATGCAGAAAAAGATTTTTTTGAAAAAATCCCTAAGCCCCGGGGTCACAATTTCAAAAAAAATCTGACTTTCGGCAATTCACTCAAAAATGGTGCCAAACGGTTGGAAAAGCTCTCATGAAAGGTTTGGCCGTCAAAACAGAAGGCTTTTTTTCACAGGAAAAGAAATTAGCCCTTGAGAAGTCAACCGGCAGAAAAAGATTTTTTTTGAAAAAATCCCTAAGCCCCGGGGTCACAATTTCATTAAAAATCTGACTTTTGGCAAGTCACTCAAAAATGGTGCCAAACAGTTGCAAATGCTCCCCTAAAAGTTTTGGAGGTCGAAACGGAAGGCTTTTTATCACAGTAAAAGAAATCAGCCCTCGACAAGTCAACAGGCAGAAAAAGATTTTTTTGAAAAAATCCCTAAGCCCCGGGGTCACAATTTCCAAAAAAATCTGACTTTCGGCAATTCACTCAAAAATGGTGCCAAACGGTTGGAAAAGCTCTCATGAAAGGTTTGGCGGTCGAAACAGAAGGCTTTTTATCACAGGAAAAGAAATCAGCCCTCGACAACTTAACCGGTAAAAAATTATTTTTTTGAAAAAATCCCTAAGCCCCAGGGTCACAATCTCATCAAAAATCTGACTTTCGGCAATTCACTCAAAAATGGTGACAAACGGTTGGAAATGCTCCCCTGAAAGGTTTGGCGGTCGAAACAGAAGGCTTTTTATCACAGGAAAAGAAATCAGCCTTCGACAACTTAACCGGCAAAAAATTATTTTTTTGAAAAAATCCCTTATCCCTGGGGTCACAATTTCAAAAAAAATCTTGCTTTTGGCAATTCACTCAAAAATGCTGCCAAACGGTTGTAAATGCTCCCCTGAAAGGTTTGGTGGTTAAAACAGAAGGCTTTTTATCACAGGGCAGGAAATTAGCCCTCAACAACTTATCCAGCGGAATGACCGCTCCCCGCTTAAAATGGGGGGTGCCCTTTGCATGGTCACGTGCAGCCCCTAGATCTGGAGCGGCTCCATCAGCATAGGCTTGGCTTTGCCTTCCCTCAGGTGGGATACTTGGAGGTCTCCGCCTACCTCAATCAGTTGTCCAATCCCACCTGGGGGAAGCGTTGCCAGGGAGACCAGGCCAGGTAGGGGAGGGATTACCTGCCCACACAACAGAGGGAGGATCTTACCTGGGAATCCTCACTTGGCTCCAGAGATTCTCCCACCCTACCCACCCTCATTAATGTCTTATTTTGCAGGTTAACTTTTATTCACAAGTTTTGCAGGTTAACATTTCTTCACAGGTATGCGGGCGCTGCTACGTTAAGGTCGCTGTTAAAGGGCCGGAAAGGAATTTCCCTGCATTGGCAGGTTTCGCCTTTCCCGTAGCAAAACGTCACAACTTTGGCGGTATCAGGCCTTGGGTGGAATCCTTAAGTCCATCTTCCTCTTTGCGGTGGCGATACCAGGGTTCCCTGTTAAAGGGGTTTCTGAAGGGAGGCTTTGACCCTACGCCGAAAGGTCCTCATTGCTCTCCCCTGCGGCGGTGGTGTAACGGGGGCGGCTATCTCTGCTTGAACATATGTTCGCCAGAGCCGGCCCATCCCCCACACAAACACTGGATAACCCTGATGCTCCCTAGGTCCCCGGCTGGGGACTGGGGAGGGAGAACGCCCAATGCCTGAGCCAAGGTCTACCCACATTTGAAATTTAATAAAGTTGTGGCCAATTTAATCCCATAGTACGTTGTCATGAGTCGTTATTCCACAGGATGGGGGGAACCACTTGCGATCTGGGGACTCCGCCTGCCCATGCAAAAACATTTTTTTGAAAAAGTCCCTAAGCCCCGGGGTCACAATTCCAGCAAAAATCTGATGTTCTCCAATTCACTCAAAAATGGTGCCACATGGTTGCAAATGCTCCCCTGAAAAGTTTGGCGGCCGTAATAGAAGTCTTTTAATCACAGGTCAAGAGATCAGCCCTCGACAACTTATCCTGCGGAAAAACCAAAGTACCGCTGTAATTGGACTTGGGGCTGCTGCCTTAATATGGCCACTGTTGCAAATCATGGTGAGATGGTTATGGTGAGTCATTTATACGAGACAACTTTCTCATCACTATCACTTCTCCTTTGGGAGTTGGCTGTTTGTGATGATGTTGAGATGAGCACCTAAGCCAATTGCTGAATTGCTACATAGAAATGGCTTACTCACACAGTAAAAAAACTGCCATGGGGAGCTACTATTTAAAAATGCCCTATGCATGGCAACTGTAACACAAACATCTCCTATCTATCAACCAACAAGCAGATAACTCCAGTAGGTAAAGTAAAGGTAAAGGGACCCCTGACCATTAGGTCCAGTCGTGACCGACTCTGGGGTTGCGACGTTCATTTTGCTTTATTGGCCGAGGGAGCCGGTGTACAGCTTCCGGGTCATGTGGCCAGCAGGACTAAGCCGCTTCTGGCGAACCAGAGCAGTGCACAGAAATGCCGCTTACCTTCCCGCTGGAGCGCTACCTATTTATCTACTTGCACTTTGACATGCTTTCAAATTGGTAGGTTGGCAGGAGCTGGGACTGAGCAACGGGAGCTCACCCAGTCATGGGATTCGAACTGCCTACCTTCTGATCGGCAAGTCCTAGGCTCTGTGGTTTAACCCACAGCGCCTTCCATATAAAGTACAATATTAGAGGTGTGTTTTACATTTCTACTGACAGCTCATTGGAGTGATTTCCAAAAGACAATAATGTTACTTGTATTACAAATCCCTGAACAAAGATTCAGAGATACTGAATTAGAATCAAACCCAAGTGTGACCCCCCCCCCCTGCAAATCTTCATGTACTATATAAAAGAGAAGAAAAATCCTGGCAGGTTTTTGTTTTTTGTTTTACTTGCTCTTCTTTTCCCCAGCCTCTAAAAGTCCTTTCTTAAAAGGCAGATTTTGGGAACTGATTCTCCCTCACCCTCCTTAGCAACACAACAGCCACACATTTCAAGCTGGATTTATTATTTCCCGTTTCCATTTGATAAGGAATGTTTGCTCAAGAAGCCGCAATGTGCTCACATAGAAGAAGAAATAAGCAAGAAACCATCATTTTGCCATTTGCTTCTTTGAAATAGCAAATGTTGCCCAGCAAGAAAGCACAGAATGGTCACATGGTACCTGAAAAGAGAAGGTCCCTTTTTTTGCTAGTGCTGATAGATCATATCTGAAGTGAACACTGATAGGCAGAAGACTCTTTTGTAAAATTATGGATGCAGGCAGGCTGAAGGGAAAAAAGGCTCATTGGGGAGAAAATATATTCCAACGTGATAGGTTTAAAATGTTTCTTGCTTTCACAGGAACCGAGTAATCCATGTCAAATGAATGTGCCTTTTCTGCTAAACTGGGTATTATCACTATCAAAATTGCACCCCACCACAGTGGCACACTCCAATGTCGCTGTGCATAAGAACAGCAATGGCAAAAATGTCGCAAGTAAAGCTTTTACCAAAAACAAAAGACAGAAAACAAACCCAAGTTAAATTGTTTGGCAATTACTAATTGTTTCTTTTTAAAACCTTTTAATGTACTGAGAGATTTTACTTTCTTGGGCTCCATGATCACTGCAGATGGTGACAGCAGTCATGAAATTAAAAGATGCCTGCGATGACAAACCTAGACAGCATCTTAAAAAGCAAAGACATCACCTTGCCGACAAAGGTCCATATAGTTAAAGCCATGGTTTTCCCGGTAGTGATGTATGGAAGTGAGAGCTGGACCATAAAGAAGGCTGATCGCCGAAGAATTGATGCTTTTGAATTATGGTGCTGGAGGAGACTCTTGAGAGTCCCATGGACTGCAAGAAGATCAAACCTATCCATTCTGAAGGAAATCAGTCCTGAATGCTCACTGGAAGGACAGGTCCTGAAGCTGAGACTCCAATAGTTTGGCCACCTCATGAGAAGAGAAGACTCCCTGGAGAAGACCCTGATGTTGGGAAAGATGGAGGGCACAAGGAGAAGGGGACAACAGAGGACGAGATGGTTGGACAGTCAAACATGAGTTTGACCAAACTGCGGGAAGCAGTGGAAGACAGGAGTGCCTGGCATGCTCTGGCCCATGGGGTCACAAAGAGTCGGACACAACTAAACGACTAAGCAACAACAATCATGTAGCACATCAAGCTTCAGCTACAGCTCTTCTTAAACAACTGGGTATCTGAAACCATAGAATTGTAGAGTTCAAAGGGATCCTAAGGGCAATGCAGGAATCTCAACACATGATGTGATCCTTCATCCAATTTGAAACCATACCAGAGCCAGTTTAGCTTTACAAAAGTTTTATTGCTGCTCTACTAGGACCATAGTATAAGGTGTCAGTGTGTGTTCCACCTCATCCTGAAGATCATTCTGCAAAGCGGGGGCCACCACTGAAAAGGTTTGTTGACACTGTTTGAATTTTGGATACATGGCTCAATCCTGCCGTGACAAATTTTCAAATTTAAGTAAGTAATGGATCAGTCCCTATCATTGCAGATGAGGCTCAGTACGTCTGCTCCTGCTTTTAAGTAAGGGATCAATTTCACTTGATGGTATTTAGAATTTTCTGCAACAATTCTGGACATAAGTGGAGATAAAAGTTAGAAGAGAGAGAGAGAGAGTCTATTTTGTCAGCATAATTTTGGCCAAAAGATGTCAGTCTTCTGGTAATGTTAAAGTTTAGTCTTGTGGGCTGGCACAGACCTGGTATGCAGGCTGAGACCCAACCTGCCCGCAGACTATCTCACCAGAGTGGTGCATGCTCTAGTTATCTCCCACTTGGACTACTGCAACATGCTTTACATGGGGCTACCTTTAAAGGTGACCCAGAAACTACAACTAATCCAGAATGCGGCAGCTAGACTGGTGACTGGGAGTGGCAGCCGAGACCATATAACACCAGTCCTGAAAGATCTTCATTGGCTCCCAGTACATTTCCGAGCATAATTCAAAGTGTTGGCGCTGACCTTTAAAGCCCTAAACGGCCTTGGTCCAGTATACCTGAAGGAGCATCTCCACCACCATCATTCTGTCCAGACACTGAGGTCCAGCGCCGAAAGCCTTCTGGCGGTTCCCTCGCTGCGAGAAGTGAGGTTACAGGGAACCAGGCAGAGGGCCTTCTTGGTAGTGGCGCCTGCCCTGTGGAATGCCCTCCCAGCAGATGTCAAGGCAATAAACAACTATTTTACTTTTAAAAGACAACTAAAGGCGGCCCTGTTTAGGGAGGTTTTTAATGTCTGATGCTGTATTGTTTTTAATATTCGGTTGGAAGTCGCCCAGAGTGGCTGGGGAAACCCGGCCAGATAGGTGGGGTATGAATAATAATTTTTGTATTATTATTATTATTATTATTATTATTATTATTATTATTATTATTATTGGCCTCCCCTCCCCTTCTGGGTGTTTAATGGACCATTGTCTTATTTTACAGCCTTTGCTAAGCAGATAATGGTACTTGCAAGGGAATCATCCTCTGAGTCAGATGGTGGTAGGGCTGTGGCTTCCAGCTTAGCCCTGAATAAATTATGGGTGGCTCTCTCCTTGAGGAAGCAGTCTGAACCTTGTCCTCATCCGAGTCCTACACTGGGCACTGCAATGTCCCTGGATTGTGGCCTGTGGCCATAATGATATAAGGATCTACTATGTGAACCAACCTACTCCAACTTTTTTTTTTTTTAAAAAAAGCTATTTTTTTGTTTTCTTCCACTTTCAGAGACTATCATAGAAATATAAAGAATCCATATTGAACAGTATGATAAACTATTATAAAAGGCCGTTTGCCATTCCCCACATTCATATGTTTCATAATTCCCCTGTCCACATGAGAAATTCAATTCCCAGGCTCCTTTTAATTTTGAGATTGTAGCCAAAGCCAAAGATCCTTAATTCTCAATAAGAAAAAGAAAACAAATGAAATAGAAAGGAAGAAAAGAAGATGACAAAGATGACTCTGTCCCTCTCTGTATCACAACCTCCCTTCCTCAGACAGGATGGTCGTTTCTACTCACTCATCTTCAGAGATGCAAGTCTACTGCCCCATCCTTTAGGGGAACTTCCTTCATCTCTCCATGCCTAGAAGAGGTCCCATGCCTGCTTCCCATAGTAGTATATAAAACACATGAATATGATCTGTTTTGCCAGCGTTTGTGAGTCTGGGGAAATTCATCTGGGATCCTGTACAATGAATTCACAGCTTTGCCAATGAATAATCCATTGTCATGCCTCTGATCTCATAATATAGATGGTATACATATTTATGCACTAATGTCTCGCGGAGGACACAAGCTTTTGATGAAAGTCATTTTCAATGGGGTTTTTTTTTTCTGGCTTAAGAATGTGCGTTCGCACATTCCATCATTTGAACGCAGGCCTGAGGTACCAGTAGTCTGACTGAAGCAGGCTGATGAAATCCCATTTTAAAATTCTGGGTTTCACAAGCCTGCCAGCAAGACCTTCATGTCTGATCAATTTATTCCACTTTCCCCCTGAGAATGACTCCTGCAAAAAAGAGAGAGCAGCATTCATACCTTCTACAAATTAGATTTGTAATGTATTGAAAGGCAAGCTCTCCAAGTCACACACAATACAGAGGCAGAGCTCAAAGTGTTAATCAGGTTCGTTACTGATCAGCTCATTAAATGTACCAGCAGCTAGCTAGCCATTAGATTCCAACCCTTATCCATCAATTTTAGATGCTTGCTGTGAAACCATTGATAGAACAGGACAAAGGATAAAAGAGATGTATTGGACTGTCTCCAGTGGCTATAAGAGATATTAAATGGCAATGCTACTTGGAATTCTCTAAATGTGTTATAAATGAATCCTTTCTTCCTATATTTGGAAATCCAGTAATTGCTCCATCTTGTATGTATTAACTACCAGAGCAACCAAAGTAGCTCACTTTCAAAGTCTGATGTGTATACATTCAGCTATATTATGCAAATGGTAAAAATCATTAATAGAAAAGGAAACTATGGCTAGCATTTGTGTAAAAAAGCACTTTCACCAGTTCTTCTTACAATTATTCTAATCTTAGATGTGAATAGAAGCACTGACTTTAAAAAATAATAATCAGCTGTACCCTGCTGTTTCCAGCAGACTTTTAAAAAAGAAAGAAATCAAACTATGAACTATTAGTTATAATCAAAAATTATATATGGGTTCGGGAATATAAAAATAATGAATGATTTAGACTGGAAGGGAGCAGGAGGTTAACTAGTTCAGACACAGAAGATTTAGAATCCTAAAAGTAATACATTGCAGTTATTTCAAGTTGAATTAAAGGTAAAGGGACCCCTGACCACCAAGTCCAGTCACGAACGACTCTGGGGTTGCAGCAGCTTCCATGTCATGGGACCGAACAACAGGAGCTCACCCCATCGCGGGGATTTGAACCGCCGACCTTCCGATCGGCAAGCCCTAGGCTCAGTGGTTTAACCCACAGCGCCACCCACGTCCTCAGGTAGAATCACTCCTCCTTAAACATGGTTGACCAAAAATGGACAAAGCTGCCAGTGTGCTATACAGAGGTAGGAAGACTTTTTAGTCCTTTTTGGAAATGCCACCTGTCCTGAAACCCTGGTCTGCCGGTGACAAGTCAGTATGTCAAGTCCAAAGTTCAAATCATTGTATCTGAGCTATATAGGCTCTTTCCACACTGACCTCTTATGGCAATATAGCAAAACACGCACTCTTTCTCTCTCTCTCTCTCTCTCTCACACACACTATATATATATATATATATATATATATATATATATATATATATATGCTTTCGTAGATTTTCACGGGTACAGGAATGCAGGTTTTGGTGTCCTCGGGTGTCTTCCCGTGTAAAAGTTGGGGTGTCTAGGCGACGTTTCGACGAGGTCTCACTCGAAGATGACGAGTGAGACCTCGTCGAAACGTCGCCTAGACACCCCAACTTTTACACGGGAAGACACCCGAGGACACCAAAACCTGCATATATATATATATATATATGTAATATCATTTGGCTTTACTGCTCCTGGCAATATATCGTTCAGAATGTTCAAGGAGCTCATTCTTCGATCTTTCCCTGTAAGAAAGCCCTTTGATTTTGGGAAGTTTGTAAATACCAATTTTTGGGGATTTAAGATCAGGTTCCAACATCTTGCCTGAGTAAAGGCTTGCCCATCTTGTATAGTGTTGTCATCGCGATTGGGCATTGCATCGTCCCCATTTCTCAATTTGCTAAGCGGTTTGCTGCCTTCATTGTTAGGGACCGCTTCTCCCCCAGTATCAAGTTCACTGAGTGACCTATTACCAGGGCTCTGGGATGTTGCTTCCATCCTCCCATTTAGTTCTAAACTCCGGTTCAGAGATACCTCCTTAGTCAGCATCAACCATGGACCACTGTCTAACTCTCTATCACCTTGCCAGTAAATACACTGCACCAAGGCAAGGCCACTTGTTTGCCGCTTTCATGGACCTGGAGGCCGCCTTTGATTCCATTCCTAGGCAGAGATTATGGTCCAAACTTGCCCATCTGGGAATTGATCCGCACCTCCTCTCCCTAATTATTTCCCTTTATTCAAACACCACAGCTCGCGTCCGAATTGGTCCCAACGGCTCCCTTACCTCTCCATTCCCAACGGCCAGGGGCGTCCGACAAGGTTGTCTCTTGGCCCCTTTACTGTTTAATCTTTATCTTCATGATGCTCTTTCCCCTTTGAAGCTAGCAACTAAGTATCCTCCTCACTTAGCAGGCCACCCCGTTGCTTCCCTTTTCTATGCAGATGATGCCGTCATCTTATCCAGAACAGCTGCGGACCTAGCAAATGCAGTTAATGCATTTATCGCCTATTGTAAGGCGGAAGCTCTTAATATTAATTATAAAAAATCGAAAGTCCTCCACTTCACTCGTTCCCGCAAACTCAAGCTGGAGCCGCTTAAGATCACAGGTGGCTACTTAGAAAAGCCTTTAAATATCTAGGCTTAATATTTACTTATAATCTCTCCTGGACCACCCATCTACAATCTGCCTCCCTTGCTGCAACCACGACCTCTAATGCCATTGTCCGATTTTATCACCAGAAGGGCGGCAAACACCTTCCAGCAGCAATTCAAATATTTAATGCCAAAGTTGTCCCTAAATTATTATATGGCTGCGAAGTATGGACCACAGCAATATCAGGTAACTTGGATCGCCCACTTCACATGTTTCTGAGATCTCTTTCCGGCGTCCCGAGATGTGTCTCAGGTGCAGCCCTACGACTTGAGTTCGCCCAGCCCTCAATTGTAAAACGAGCATGGAGTCGAGCCATTTCCTATAGCTCCCACCTACTAGCATCGGATGCTCGAATTAGAGGTGGTTTCTCCAATCTAATCCTAAGAGATATTCATAATTCTCCTTGGAAAACCGCAATTAATCTCAAATTCCGCTCTCTTCTCAATTTGAACCGCAAAACTGTTTTTAACTTAGAGTGTATTAGCCTGGCGGCCCTACCTCCAATCAAAAAGAAGCTACAGCAACTTGACTTCTCTAACACAGCTTCCCATGCAAGAGGGCCCTGTTCAGGCTTAGCCCTAGCTATTCCACCCCCTGAAGGGATCCCTCTATACTGCCTCACAATTCCTTCGGAGGCTAAGCGAAGGGCCTTTACCTGTGCCCGTCTCAACTGTTTTCCTACAGCAGTTCTGTCGGGTCGTTATTCCAGAGTTTCCATCGCAAATAGAACATGCACCTGCAATGACACAGCTCTGGAGACTATGGAACATGTAATGCTCTTCTGTCCCAACTGGACAGATGAAAGATCTCAGTTTCTAACTCCTCTTGTGAACAAGCTTCATCTTCCAATCCAGCCTTGGATAGTGTCCCTTCTTCTGCAAGATTCTGACTGTTGGATTACCGAGATGACAGCTAACTTCCTGCTTAGTGTGATGAAGAGGAAAGCGGCACCAACTTCTTCTTTAATACCACAGATGTAGTCGATACGCCGCACAATCGAACCTGTTTTTGTATTCTCTGTCACTCGATGTTTTAAATCCCTTGTTACTTTTGTTATCCCCATTTTTTCAAAGTATTCGCCCAGGACGACATCCACTTTTATCTCCCCACCCCCATTTTATGTTGTTATTTCTATGTATATTATGCTATGGCCACATGGCTAATGCAATAAAATCGAACTATATATATATATATATATATATATATATATATATGGGATTCCATACTCTCCAACTTTTCTCTGATGAAAGTAAGGACATCCTATTCAATTTTTTATTTTTTATTATTATTTGCTGCAACTTCCAACATATATTAAAACAAAACAAAACATTAAACATTAAAAGACTTCCCTGTCCAGATGTCTAGAAGGTTGTATATTTACTTATCCCATTGGCTCAGGGCTTGTGTAACCCAGCTCCCTGGTGAACTGTTACATATGTGTACAGACTCCTATAGATGTGTACAATATAGTACATGACCTGCTTTTGTAAAGTCCAGGAACACACACACACACACACACACACACACACACACACAACTATATAGTATAAGGCAGCATTTCAAACTTTTTTAAAGAGAGCAATGCATGATCAGTTTCAGATACAAGGTATCTAACAAGATTACACTGTCACTTAACATTGTTTCTGCCAACATTATTCTCTCTAGAAATTAGAATAACTATGCTTTCCATTTTAGCTTTTTCTAAAGTGTAAGAAGAACGGCACCTTCTCTGCAGTGGCTCCCTGTTTGTGGAATGCGCTTCCCAGGGAAATTCACTTGGCGCCTTCATAATACACCTTGAGGTGCCAGGCGAAAACCATTTTAACCAAGCCTTTTGTTGATCCAATTTACATCCTATTTACATCCTATTTTTTGGGGGGGGGGGGCGGGTGGCTATTGGGTTGTAGTTTTTATTTTTACAGTATTAGGTATTTTGTGATTTTATATCTTGATTTTGTTATGTGAACCACCCTGAGACCCCTGGGTATAAGGGCGGAACATAAATTTAATAAACAATAATAAAGAAGAAGCCAAACACACTCCTCCAAACACTTGACATTCACATTGGCAGCAGAACTGTTTGCACTTAGTCTAAGACGCTTACCAGGCCTCAGCCTTGCTAATGCACCCACCCCACCCCACCCCACCCCACCCCACCCCACCCCGTTATGTACTGAGCTGAATCCTAGAACAATAGGATCCAGAATGCAGCAGTCTGATTGGTTCGCAGTAGCAGCCAATCAGGATCCTGGATGAAGTGAATCAGCGGCCTGATTGGCCTGCAGGAGCAGCCCAGAATTAGCCAATCACGCAGGGCCCATTGTGTAAATAATGTATATATAGCTAGATGTTTGGGGGGAAGTTTCATTCATTGCCACTATGAGCTGAATAAAGAGCATGAAATTCACACTCAACTCCGAGTATATTTCACCCCCTCAAAAAAACCACCCTGATTACAACTAGAAGGGGAACGGGATGTTTTCCTTCAGCAAAAGACTGAGGGAAACTTCCCTTCACCACTAAGCCTCTTCTCCCTCGTTTGATGCAGAAGAAATATGGCTTCTGACTCTGCCTGGGGTTTAATGTTTGTCGAACGGAAGAAGAATTAGGATTTCTCCCTCTGAAAACGTCTGTGCTCTGATGCACCTCAAGGGAAGGCAGTTTTGGAGTGCTGGGAGTTGTAGGGCTCTGTGAGGGGGGAAACTCCAGTTCCCAGGATCCTTTCGGGCAAGTCATGTGTTTTAAATGTGTGCCGGATGGGCTTGAAATGTACAGCGTGGATCTAAGCTTCGGTCAGGTCCGTGGTGTGCATTAAGCTATGGTCATTAGAGCAGGAAACACCATTTAAAAATGATTTAAAAATGACACTGATTAGCTGTTTTATGGAATGGCGGAAGCGGGGGGTGGGGGGTGGGAGGACACCTAATTATTTTCTACCACCTTTTACCTAAGGGAGGAGTCATGAGGCCACAAAACAGAGACAGCGCAGGATATACCGTATTTTTCGCCCTATAGGATGCACTTTCCCCCCTCCAAAAATGAAGGGAAAATGTGTGTGCGTCCTATGGGGTGAATGCAGGCTTTCGCTGAAGCCTGTAGAGCGAGAGGGGTCGGTGTGCACCGACCCCTCTCGCTCTCCAGGCTTCGCGGACCTCTCCGCAAGCAGCGGGAGCGCTCCCGCTGCTTGCGGAGAGTTGCCTGCATGCTGAAGCCTGCGTGCGCTGAGCTCAGCGCATCCAGGCTTCGCGGACCTCTCCGCAAGCAGCGGGAGCCAGCACTGGGCTCCCACGGCTTGCAGAGAGCTGCCTGTTTGGGGACTGGGGTCGGGGGAAGCTCGGGCCTCCCCCACCCCAGCCCCGCACCTGGGGGGGGGAAAATAATTTCCCCCCTTTATTTCCCCCCCAAAAACCTAGGTGCACCTTATGGGACGGTGCGTCCTATAGGGTGAAAAATACAGTATACTTTCCTTATCACACCCATATGGTATCAATATCCTCTTTTAAATACACCCATTAGATTTTCTTTTCTAGTGTACTAATAATATGTTTTAATACACACACTATCTGCTGATATACTAATTACAGAATAAAATATGGATGAGTTCAAGCAAGACTGACAGATGAGCAATAATTTACTTCACATAGTGACAGCAACACAAAGGACAGTTATAAAAGTAACAGTCAAATATTGCACAGAGTTCATGGGGGGGGGGAATGGAAGTGATAGAAGGGTAATTGGTTTTATTAGAACCGACTAAAATATTGCAAAGGAGTGACAATGCATATGTTGTCTATCGCTGTTGCTTATTGCATTCACCTGCCCCTTACGACATAAGATGCCAGAGAATTACAACTTTCTCCAAATGACATATAAATACATACTACACTTTATATGTCCATCTTGTGGGAAGGCATTCCTCAGGGCAGGTGCCACTACTGAGAAGGGCCTCTGCCTGGTTCCCTGTAACTTGGTTTCTCCACAAGCCAGTAGAGGCTCCCAGTTGTTGGGTCTGAGGCCTCCCAACAGATGTCAAAGAGAAAAACAACTACCAGACCTTTAGAAGACATCTGAAGGCAGCCCTGTTTAGGGGAAGCTTTTAATGTTTAATAGACTATTGTATTTTAATATTCTGTTGGAAGCCACCTAGAGTGGCTGAGGAAACCCAGCCAGATGGGCGGGGTATAAATAATAAACTATTATTAATATTATTATTAATTATTAATTATTATTAAAAGTTTGGAAATGATTTTGAAGGACTTGTTTTTACCTTGTTGAGAACTAATTTCATTCCTGCTCTTACACTGCCATCCAGTGGGTTCGTACTACAATTGCATACTTCGAACTACTTCCGTTGAACTTGTGGTTGGTTAAGTTGTGCAGATAATTATAGCAACTGCCAATGTCATTTTTCCTAGAAAAAGCAGTGCCAGAACTAACCGTGAACAGCTCCTTCGTTCCCTTAGAATGGCAATGGTGCCTACATGAGAAGTGCCAGAACTGACCAGAAGCCTTTTTATTGGGTATAGTGGGCAAAAAGATACCAAGGAAAGATAAAAGATTGTTTATGCATGCAACAACTGCGGCAAGAATTCTTTTAGCCCAAAAATGGAAACAACAAGAAGTACCAACAAAAGAAGAGTGGCAGACGAAGATGATAGACTTTGCAGAACTGGTGAAGCTGACAGGAAAAATCTGAAACTAGCAAGAGCAAGCATTCCAAAAGGACTGGAGTAAATTTATATGATATCTGAAAGTTTATTGTAAGCAATTAACATCACTAGCAGGGTTGTTTGAAGACTTGTAATGAGGAAATTTCTTCCTTTCTATATTTATTTAAATTTTGAGTTATGTTGTGATGTGTGTAATTAGAATTGGAAAACGTGCAACATGCAATGATATCAAGATTAATTTTGAAAGACACGAGGAAGGAAGTTGACAGGCTCTAAAGTGGAGTGTAAATATTATAAAATGGAAAATAAATAAAAATTATATAGAGAGAGAGAAGTGCCAGAACTGAGTTCCAGCAAGTTCCGGTTGAAAAAAACCATGGCAACAGCTAACAAAGCAAATATAAGCCTATTTTAAGAGTCATATGTTTTCTACAATCCTTAACAGGCAAGGAGGAGGAAACTATTTTAAATGGATGTATGCACAGAATTTGGTGCTTCTGACCTGTTCAAGCATTGCCTGCATTGGACTGCATGCCCACTTACATCTGAGCTGCATTGAAATTATATACATATTGAAATTATATATATATGAGAGACAGCACACCTGAGTACTTGTATGCAAAATTATACACCAAAAATTACATATTATAATATATATAAGAGCCAAGCCCCATGCAATGCTATTTTCCCCACAGTGCATTTTTATAAGTATTAATAAGTATTTTAATGAATGCATTGTTGCAAGTATCTGTATATTGTAGGAATCCTGTAGCACATATACATATAAGAATTTATTTTATGCATAAGTATGACGCTGTTGTTGTTGTTAGTCATTTAGTCGTGTCCGACTTTTCGTGACTCCATGGACCACAGCACACCAGGCACTCCTGTCTTCCACTGCCTGCCACAGTTTGGTCAAACTCATGCTGGTAGCTTCAAGAACACTGTCCAACTATCTCGTCCTCTGTCGTCCCCTTCTCCCGGTGCCGTCAATCTTTCCCAGCATCAGGATCTTTTCCAGGGAGTCTTCTCTTCTCATGAGGTGGCCAAAGTATTGGAGCCTCAGCTTCAGGATCTGTCCTTCCAGTGAACACTCAGGGCTGATTTCCTTAAGAATGGATAGGTTTGATCTTCTTGCAGTCCATGGGACTTTCAAGAGTCTCCTCCAGCACCATAATTCAAAAGCATCAATTCTTCGGCGATCAGCCTTCCTTATGGTCCAGCTCTCACTTCCATACATCACTACTGGGAAAACCATGGCTTTAACTAGACAGACCTTTGTTGGCAAAGTGATGTCTCTGCTTTTTAAGATGCTGTGTCGGGTGCATAAGTATAGTAATGCATATAATATGTGAGAATTGTTTGCATTTTTGGAGGAGCTGGTAAAATTGCTAGCTTCCCATAGAGATCATGGAGAGAGAGACAGAGGAAACAGAAAAAGCCATATGGATAATGTTGACACTGAGATTTTCAGAAACCCACATCCTTAGAACTGAATAGTAATATCCAAGTCTCCAAGCAGTACAAGTGGTCGGACACAGTGAAGAGAAGAATGATGCTTAAAAAAATTGAAATTAAATCTTATCCACGGGCATTTGTCGAACAAGTTCAAGCTGTGTGGGTTTCAGTATGTTTAGAGGAGTCATATGGGAACCTGTAGCATACTAAAACCAATAATGGGCAATCACTTTTTAAAAATAGAATAAATGAGATACTTTCAGAGAACAGAAATTCACTAGCTGTCATTCAGAAATGAGATTCGATATCATTCAGTCTTAACCTTTGTACTACTTTAAAATGATTTGCTTCAACACATGGAATTCAAATAGACTTTTCTGTCTCTCTCATAACTTCTGTTTTTTTTTTACTGAAAATACTCCAACCCATGGAGTAATTGGACTTGGGGACGTTGTCTTAGTGTAAATAATGTGGCGTGACAATTGTGGTGAGCTGTTTGGACTGGGCAATTGCCTCTTCACTATCACTTACTCTTCGCGAGGTCCTGTTTGTGACAGTACTCGGATGAGCACCCTAATCCAAATGTTAAATTGTTGCACAGAAAATGGCTTTCTGTGTGGCAATAAAGGTGCCACATAGAGCTACTATTTAAAGCGTAACATATGCACCCTTCCCATTTACTACGATATATATATATATTCTGTCAGAAAGCAGATGACTCCTGCAGGTACTTTGGTATAAAGTACCGTATTAGAAAAGAGCAATACGTTTCTACTGACAGAATATTGCAATACTCTCCAAAATAGATTCATATATTACCAATCCCTGAACAAAGATATTGAGCTAAAGTCAAACCCAAGACACTTATCAGACATCTTATGAATCCACTTTACATTTTACAAATCAGAATTCCTGGTAGATTTTTCCTCCTGTTCTTGTTCACAGCCTTTAAAACTATTTTTCTGGAACTCATCTATAAAGAAAGTGCATGTCTTACAAGGCAGAATTTCAGAAATGGTTGTTCATCTTTGACCTCTTCGGCAACATAATAATGGCCACTCATTTCAACTTGGATTTATTATTTCCTCTTTCCATCTGGTAAGGAATGTTTGCCCAAGAAGCTGCAGATTACTCACAAAGAAAAAATGAAATAGAAGCCGTCATTTTTGCCATTTGCTCCTTGGAAATGGCAGATGCTGCCCTGCAAGAAAGCAGAGAATTGTTGTGCGTTCCCTGAAAAGAGAAAACACTCTCCTGCTGCCACATTGAAGTGAGCAACCTCTAGGTTGAAGGCTGAGGAAACTTAACATTGTGCAAAATAATGAATGCAAGGAGACAGGCAGGCAGGGTGGAAAACACATCTCAAAATAAATGTATTTCACTTTGGCACATTTGAAAAAAATTCCTTGGTCTCAGAAGAACCGTAAATGACTTCTTTGGCGATCACTCGTTGCCAAGTAAGATTGTCTTCCATAAACACAGTTTTAACAGTGAGTCCGTCAGTGACTGTGGAGGCCCATTCTGGATCCACACGTCCAACCCACAGGTTTCTGGGTGGGAGCTGATCACAATGTGGATTTGCCAAGCGTGCCTTCCTCTTAGCACATTTCTCCCTTGCATCCGGAGTTCGAGTGTCTTCAAAGCCCACAACACCTTTGGTAAAGGCTGTTTTCCAACTGGAGCACTCGCAGGCAAGTGTTTCGCAACCCAGTGTCAAATGAGCATGATTTTCCCCCTGTTCATCTAGTTACTAGCTCTATCAAAACTGGACCTGACCAGGGTGGTGAAGGTTTTAACAAATATTGTTTAATTTGTTTAGGAAACAGATGTTTTTTGTTGTTGTTGTTGTTTTTAAAAAATAGTTTTCTCAATATAACATTTCTGGAGTTTATCATTTTCTGGACAAATTTCCCTCTTAATGCAAGAAAAATAAAATAAAAAATAAAAATGAGTTGGCAGGATGCTAAAAGCAGAGTTTATTGGCAGTTTCTCTTTACAGACCTAGGCTAGGTTCGTAATCTCCATATCCATTGTATTATTATTATTTACAGTAGTACCTCGGGTTAAGAACTTAATTCGTTCTGGAGGTTCATTCTTAACCTGAAACTGTTCTTAACCTGAGGTACCACTTTAGCTAATGGGGCCTCCTGCTGCCACTGCGCCGCTGCTGCACGATTTCTGTTCTCTTCCTGAAGCAAAGTTCTTAACCTGAGGTACTATTTCTGGGTTAGCGGAGTCTGTAACCTGAAATGTCTGTAACCTGAAGCGTCTGTAACCCAAGGTACCATCATCATTATTATTATTATTATTATTATTATTATTATTATTATTTATTATTATTATTATTATTATTATTATTCTCTCCCCCCCACCAGGACTTGGGGTAGCGCAAAAAATCAAAACAAATACAGATAAAATACACACAGCTAAAAGCATAAAATGTTATTGTTAAAAAATAATGAACTTATCTGCTATTTGTGGGAAATGCTTTTCAGTGGAAACAGTTGGTCCTGTTTATTAACCACTCTCAATTCCAACCTGATAATTGCCACCTGCCCAGATTTTAACTTGTCTGAATTAATTTTAAGATGTATTTTAATTAATTGATGTCTGCTTTTATGCATATTGTGTTGTTTTTATGATGTTTGCCACTCTGAGCCCAGCCTTGGCCGGGGAGGGCGGGATACAAATAAAAAAATCTTATTATTATAATTATTTTCCGACTGGCATCACATTGCAGCTCTCATTGCACTCTTCCTGTTTGTTGAAATTCTGGATCATCAAGCGCCCGAGCCAGATATTAGTGGCGGCAAATCACAGCTCATAAAATGTGTAGCGTTTCTTGCAGCAACATTATGCAACAGACACCACTAAGTGGCAGTGCTGCGCAATTCGTCATCCCCGAAGCAGCTCTTACTCTCTATTTGCCGGTGTCATCAATGCTTAAATCCTTCATTAATGGTGGCTTTATACCATACTGTCTGTACTCATTTTGCCCTATTAGTGTTTCTCTGACGCTTCCCCAATAATGTTGCTGCATTATTGCTACTTAGAGAGGCACTCTTGCAACAAAAGCGGGGACCGAAAAGACAGGCTAAACTGGAACACCTGTGGCATAAAAACTGCAGGATTTCAGCATGAAGGCTGTGGGACTTTCAGCAATTAGAAATGAAGCAAAACCTTCGCAGGAAAAACACTACTGAAAGCTGGATTGCATATAACTGCCCCTATACCATGCTGAGCTCAAATAATAAATGCACAATAAAAAGGACATCTGGAAGCCAGCACACAAGCAAAAGGTTCGTTCGTCTTTTCTTGCCCAGGGGGGCCACCAGCAAAGGCCTTTGCCACACTTGTTAAGTTGTGGGTGAACATATCAGACGACACAGTGATTCTTCAAACAGCTCTTGTTTATTCACAGGTCAGAACATAACTGAACTGAAGGGTTCCGCCAGCCTGCTTATATAGAGCTCCACTACAACGCAACAGTAACCACTTTCTGTAACTATCCAATCACTGAACATCACTTTCAATCCCTTATTTGCATATGTGGACCTGAGTGAAAACTATCTACAGTATCCCCCTGCTGGCCCAGGGTGAGAGCTTCAGTACATAACAACACTGTCATAGAATTATAGAGTTGGAAAGGAACCTCAGGATCATCTTCTAGCCATGGGGTCAGCAAACTTTTTCAGCAGGGGGCCAGTCCACTGTCCCTCAGACCTTGTGGGGGGCCAGGCTATATTTTGAAGGGGGGGAAATGAACAAATTCCTATGCCCCACAAATAACCCAGAGATGCATTTTAAATAAAAACAAACATTCTACTCATGTGAAAACACACTGATTCTCACACCATCTGTGGGCCAGATTTAGAAGGCGATTGGGCTGGATCCGGCCCCCGGACCATAGTTTGCCTACCCATGTTCTAGCCCAATGTAGGAATATGCAGCTGTCCCATACGGGGACTAGACAGGCAACCTTGCTGTTATCAGCAGCACACTATTTGAGCTATCCAGTCCAAATTTTATTCTCATACATCCTGCTGATCAAAATCTGGATGTACATTTTTGGGACTCGTGTTGGTGCTGACCTTTAAAGCCCTAAATGGCCTCGGCCCAGTATATCTGAAAGAACGTCTCCACCCCCATCGTTCTACTCAGACACTGAGGTCCAGTGCTGAGGGCCTTCTGGCGGTTCCCTCGCTGCGAGAAGCCAAGTTACAGGGAACCAGGTAGAGGGCCTTCTCGGTAGTGGCGCCCACCCTGTGGAACGCCCTCCCACCAGATGTCAAAGAGAACAACAACTACCAGACTTTTAGAAGACATCTGAAGGCAGTCCTGTTTAGGGTAGCTTTGAATGTTTAATAGGTTATTATATTTTAATATTCTGTTGGAACTAGCCCAGAGTGGCTGGGGAAACCCAACCAGATGGGCAGGAAATAAACAAACAAACAAACAAACAAACAAACAAACACAGGCGTGAGCAGCTGTGGCGCTTAGTATGCAAGAAGGCTCCAACAAATCATCTGTTGCTGTTCATGTTGGGAAGGGGGGCACCCAGGACCCCGCTGTCTTATTTCATGTTGCCCACTGACCTTGGCACCGAGTGCCCACCAGGACAGACAGAAAACTTTGAGTTTTAGAAGGTTGTTGACAAATACTCCCTCAAAACAGATTTGCAAGCCAAGCAACACAACTCAGGTAGCAAAACTTGCAGATTGCTCGCTGCAGCTGGACTTGCTCATAACCGGGGGATGTGAGGGGAGGAGAATGCATGGTCCTTTTCCTGAATGATGCAAGTTAATCTGGCAAGATGAAATATACTCGGAGTGTGTGAATTTCATGCTCTTTATTCAGCTCATAGTAGCAATGAATGAAACTTTCCCCAAAACTTCTAGCTATATATACATTATTTACACAATGGGCCCTGCGTGATTGGCTAATTCCGGGCTGCTCCTGTAGGCCAATCAGGTTGTGGATTCACTTTCTCCAGAAGCCTGATTGGCTGCTCTAGCAGGCCAATCAGGTCACTGATTCACTTCCACCTGGATAGGGTGGCTCCTGTGGACCAATCAGACTGCTCCATTCTGAATCCTATTGTTCTAGGATTCAGCTCAGTACATAACACAAGATATTACACCTGCCACCCAAAAAGACCTCAAATCCACATTTTAAAGGTGCCAGAGGAGCAGCTGTGTTAAGTCTGTTACAGAAAATGCAACGGAGGGTCTTGTGGCAACTTAAAGTTTAACAGATTTTATTTCTGCATAAGCTTTCATGGCCTGGAATCTGTTTCATCAGATGCATGTGTGGGTTTGTACACAGACACAGACACACACGCACACACACACACACACACACACAGGCACTGTAGTAAGTGGGAGTTGAAAGCTTTGGCGTGACAGAAAATGAAATGCAAAACTACAGATAGTGACATTTCAATTGGAGCTAGGATGTATGCAAAATAAGCACAGTTGACCCTTCAGAACAGCAGTGATAGGTGATAAAACAATTAACTCGGCAATGCGGAGTTAATTAACATCTGTAGTGGGAAAGGAAACATTGTCTCTATTCAGACCCAAATGAATAGAGTTTCACGCTCCAGTTTCATGCTGGAGGCTCCTTTTGAAATCCCTTTGTTCAAGCAAGGCCACCTTAAGATCAGTGTCAGAGTGTCCTGATAGATTGAATACCCCCCCTTACAAATATTGCCATTTTTGATGTCAGATTTGTGCCTGCCCATTGATCGTTTTAAATAGTGTTGGGACTGTTTCTCCTGCGTCGAATCCAGAAGGGCATTACTGGCAGATGGTGGGATATACTTCCCTAGAAGATAAGCAGTGAACAAAAGCTGCTTTCTGCTACCACCCTAAGACATTGCTATAAATAACAACAACAAAAACTACTAATGAACTGAAACACTCAGGAAAATTCTCTTGGCATTTTTTAACCCAGATGTTTTGGGGTTATTTTGGAGGGAGGTCTAGATGCTGAGGAATGCAACAGGGCAATCCAAAAACAACCACCACCCAAACCAAGGTCAGAGACACTCCATTATGTACTTTCAATTCAGGCAGCTTCAAGGAACTCCATGACCTAGTCTATTATTATTATTATTATTATTATTATTATTATTATTATTATTATTATTATTTATACATTGCCCTATACCTGCAGGTCTCAGGGCAATTCACAGGATAAAATCACAATATAAAAAACAGAGAACACATAATCAAAACAAAAGCAACTGAACACCTCCCTTCCAAAAACCAAACCGAAACAAAAATAAAACCACTTTAAAAGGGCATTTGATGGCAATCCACCAAAGGCCTGGTGAAAGAGGAATGTTTTTGCCTGGCGCCTAAAGGTGCATAATGAAGGCGCTGGGTGAACCTCCCTGGGGAGAGGATTCCACAAGTGGGGAGTCACTGGAAAAAAGCCTGTTCTTGTCTTGCCACCCTCATGGACAGTGGCATAGCTAGCCACCTGCGTGCCCGGGCCACCATGCACACTGCACATGGAGGACGGGGTTGTCAGGAGTTCAGCCTACACTTGAGTAGGACCCTGGCAGAGACACATGCCAGACTGGCATGTTCTCTCCCTCCTGGTCGATCTTTCGGGAGCTTTATAAGCTTTCTTTAGCCCGAACATCACAGCGACTGATGCCAACCAACACTGGCACACTTAGGGATCTGCAGAGTTTTCACACCTTGTGTGACAGACCTCAGCAACTCAGCATTTTGGCTAATCTACTTTATTTACATATAAACACACACAGAGCACTGCAACATGGCTCCCTCTCTCTAGCAACAGACAGCAAAGAGACAGAACATAGGATAATAGTCCCACTCCACGAAACACAGTAACACAAACATCCTGTCTCCGTCACTTCCCACTCTGTGGAGTCAAAACATACCATGTCATGTGAAAGACAACAATCCCATGACTGCAATCATGGAGTAGGAATTCTAACAGGGGCAAGGGGGCCTGCAGAGCAGGACGCATCAGAATCCCAGTGCCCAAGCTCTGCTCTAGCACCCTGCAGGTTTGGGTTGCTTTTTTGGGCACCCAAGCCACTGTGTCATGCCCAGGAGAGATGCGTGGCTCGGGCAGGATAAGTGCCACACCCCACAGTGTGGCACCCAGTGCCCCCCGCCCCTCCTTAGCTATGCCTTTGCTCAGGGAGGAGGCACACAAAGAAGGACCTCAGAAGATAATCTCAAGGACCAGGTAGGTTCATATGGAATGACTTAAGCTGCCTCGTTTTTCTTTGGTATTTGGCTCGCTGAAAGTGGATAGGAAGAAGCTTTCTCGTCTCATTTAATACCAGAAATTGGGGGCCATCCTATGAAGCGGAATGTTGGAAGGTTTGGGATGGACACCAGGAAGTTGTTCAGACAGTGGATAGCCAATCTACAGAATTTGCTCCCCCAGGAGGTAGCTATTGCCACCTTCCCACTCACACTTTACAGCCCTCCCGATCTCCCAAGTCTACTTGCAGCTCCTAGTACAGTGGTACCTCAGGTTAAGAACTTAATTGTTCTGGAGGTCCGTTCTTAACCTGAAAATGTTCTTAACCTGAGGTACCACTTTAGCTAATGGAGCCTCCCGCTGCCGCAGTGCGATTTCTGTTCTCATCCTGAAGCAAAGTTCTTAACCCGAGGTACTATTTCTGGGTTAGCGGAGTCTAACCTGAAGCATAGGGACGTGGGTTGCACTGTGGGTTAAACCACAGAGCCTAGGACTTGCTGATCAGAAGGTCAGCGGTTCAAATCCCTGCGACGGGGTGAGCTCCCGTTGCTCAGTCCCTGCTCCTGCCAACCTAGCAATTCGAAAGCACGTCAAAGTGCAAGTAGATAAATAGGTACCGCTCCAGCGGGAAGGTAAACGGCGTTTCTGTGCGCTGCTCTGGTTCGCCAGAAGCAGCTTAGTCATGCCGGCCACATGACCCGGAAGCTGTATGCCAGTTCCCTCGGCCGATAAAGAGAGATGAGCGCTGCAAGCCCAGAGTCGGCCAAGACTGGACCTAATGGTCAGAGGTCCCTTTACCTTTACTATAATGTATATACTGTATGTATCATCTAAAAACAAAGGGTTTTATCCTTTTAAGTCACACTTGGAGTAAACTTTTGAAATAAATGGATTTTAATAATTCAACTCATGACTTAAGTGGGTACAACCCAAAGAAAGTAAGTTGCTCCAAAATAGGGTTGTTATCTATGTAGAATTAATTGATCAGATGATTACTTGACTATACCATTTATTCAGCGTACAAATAGCTTGAGATAAATATATACAAATACAAATGATGTTGGCACGTTGCTATAATAACTTTAAAAAATGGCTTGTAACCTAAAACACTTGGAATGAGAAAATGAAGAGAGATATACACATTAGTAGGTGCTTCAACTTAAGATAGGATACCTACTAACCTACTTACCTGAGCTTGAGAAGGCATGTATAAAAACATTTTCATTGACTAAATATGCACAGCCACATAAATAGAGGTCTGCTTCTATGTGTATTTAAGAAATACTTCTAACAAGTGCAGATGGCAAGTACCAACTTAAGATGGAGAAAAGTGTGTTCCCCCTTTTCTCTCATATAGTTGGAGTGTCTTTTTAAATTGATCCTTGGTATAATGCATATAGGGACGTGGGTGGTTCTGTGGGTTAAACCACAGAGCCTAGGACTTGCTGATCAGAAGGTCGGCGGTTCGAATCCCTGCGACGGGGTGAGCTCCTGTTGCTCAGTCCCTGCTCCTGCCAACCTAGCAGTTCGAAAGCACGTCAAAGTGCAAGTAGATAAATAGGTACCGCTCCAGCGGGAAGGTAAATGGCGTTTCTGTGCGCTGCTCTGGTTCGCCAGAAGCGGCTTAGTCATGCTGGCCACATGACCCGGAAGCTGTACGCCGGCTCCCTCAGCCAATAAAGCGAGATGAATGCTGCAACCCCAGAGTCAGTGACGACGGGACCTAATGGTCAGGGGTCCCTTTACCTTTACCTTTAACGTGACGCATCTGTAACATGAAATGTGTGTATCCCGAGGTACCAACTGTACTGGCATGTGATGTAACATGGCTCTGGCCACCCACTGCCCACCTGGTTTACACAGGAAAAACTGGTGGTGGCGTAATATACCTTCTTCTTTTCTTCCAGACCTTTCTGTAGCAATTTTTTCATCAAGTCAGAAAAAGCGCTTGTCCTCTGTGACTTCAGATGTGCCACAATTGCTGCTAGGTAAAACCCATTCTGGGAGGAATTGGGAGGGGTGTGTGTGAGGGGCAGAAAGCCAAATATGCAAAAGTGGCTCTCATACCTCGGTGCTGACCGAGTCAATTTTATATATATTTGGTACAAATGATGGGAACAAAAAACACCCACTAAAGGGCTCTCTCCCCGCCTCCCCCCTTCCTTCCACTGCCCCTGCTATGCAGTGATCTGTAAAAGGAACCTACTCTGATGCAGTTTGAAAAGTGCATTTTGTACTTGGCCGTCCCTTTGATCAAATTAATCTGAGCCTTTTTGTCGTCCTAAATGGGGGCCTATGGGTTGACAATGTAGCTGTTTAAAGGGGATTTTAGGGGATAATAGCCAATGCAAATAGTGCCATGAGAATGGCAACTTTGCTTTTGCACTCTCTCAATTGCATAATAACGGCGAAGGAGGCTTAAAAAAAAGGGGAGAAAAAGAATTGAAATTTTGTGGCCACGCCATCTGGGATTATTTGAGGGGAAACCAATTCTGAATGCTGCAGTTGTATAAAAAGTTGTATGAAAGAGTGGCCCACTCTTAAGCTGACATGTTTCAGATGGTAACCTTATGCTAACTGCTGCAAAGTTGGCTAGCATCCCCCCCCCCATATTTCTTTCTTTCTTTTTGGGCTATCTGCCCCCCACCCACCCCTCCTAAAATGTCTTTTGGGCTTGGAAAAACTTTGTCATTGTTAGGGAATTCAATTCAAGCCCCTAGCAGCTGCTGATCCTGTCATTGTTCTGATCATTATATATATGCCGCAGAGATGAATGTAGCCCAAGCCTTTTAGTGCCTTAATAGGTGTCTGCATAAAGGTCATTTCTGCTTGTGGTCCTTGTTTTAACAAAAGTTTAAACACAAACAAGTGCAGCGAAAACATCCAAGTTGGTCAGGGTGCTCCTTGTGACAAAAGTGACGAGGATGGGTAATGGAAACCTATGTGAAGCCATATAGAAAAATATAGCCATATAGCCATATAGAAAAATAGCTTCATAGATTTTCCACCTCCAAGTGGTTGTGTAGAGCTAGAAATTGTTGAGGTATTTTCCAGGTGCAGCTAGCCTTGGGGGGGGGGGTGGATTTGATGCAGGATTATTATTTTATTTTAATTTTCCGAGCACATTTCAAAGTGTTGGTGTTGACCTTTAAAGCCCTAAACTGCCTCGGCCCAGTATACCTTAAGGAGCGTCTCCACCCCCATCGTTCTGCCCAGACGCTGAGGTCCAGCGCCGAGGGCCTTCTGGCGGTTCCCTCATTGCGAGAGGCAAAGCTACAGGGAACCAGGCAGAGGGCCTTCTCGGTAGTGGCACCCGCCCTGTGGAACGCCCTCCCATCAGATGTCAAAGAAACAAACAACTACCTGTCATTCAGAAGACATCTTAAGGCAGCCCTGTTCAGGGAAGTTTTTAATGTATGACATATTAGTGTATTTTTGGTCTTTGTGGAAGCTGCCCAGAGTGGCTGGGGAAACCCAGCCAGATGGGCAGGGAACAATTAATAAATTATTATTATTATTATTATTATTATTATTATTATTATTATTATTATTATATTCATTTATATAACACTACCGTATTGGCCTGAATATAAGCCTCACTTCCCCCCCCCCCAAATTCCAACTGTGAAAAGTTAAAGTGTGGCTTATATTTGCGACCTTACGGTATGCAGCCGGGAGCGTAGCAAAGCGGTGCCTGCCCCACTTGTAGTCCCCCATCCTCTCCCCCCAAGGCCAGGAAGGGAGAGAGCGAGGAATGGGAAAGGCTACCGGCAATGTAGTGCAGTTCCCCCCTCTCTGCCCAGTATGCAGCCAGGAACAGCGAGGAATGGAGCGGCTTATATTTGGGTATTTTTTTCTCCCCCCTCTTTCAATTGTAAAGGTGCGTCTTATATTTGGGTGTGTGGCTTATATTTGGGCCGATGCGGTATCATCTTCCAAGGATCTCAAGGTAGTGTACATGGTTCTCCTTCTTCCCATTTCATCTTCACAAGAACCCTGTGAGGTAGATTAGGCTAAGAGATGGTGACTGGCCCAAGGTCACGCAACGAGCTTCAACGTCTGACTGGGGATTCAAACTCTGCTCTCCCAGGCCCTAGTCCAACACTCGAACCATTACACCACAGTGGCAGTGGTAGTGCTGTTTGCTGAAGGAATTGTTTGCGCCTACTCTGCTGTACCTGTATATTTGTAAGCAATTAGGAAGATGATAAAGGCGCAGTCCTAAAGTGCTGCTCTGCCAATGGAAAAGTACCTGGTACACCCAAAGCAAGCTCCACAGTCAAATCTGTTCTGTTACTGGTGTTCTCCCAGCTGTGGGGGAGTGTGAAATGGGGCTCATTGGGGAAGCCTCTCATTTCCCCAACATGCTCCCCTCAAGGGAGCCCTGAACTCCACAAACTCTGGAGATGGTATATGAAATATACTCGGAGTCGAGTGTGAATTTCATGCTCTTTATTCAGCTCATAGTAGCAATGAATGAAACTTTCCCCAAAACATCTAGCTATATACAGTGGGCGCTCGCATAGGCGCCGGCTCCATGGGGCCTGAGGGGGCCCGAGCCCCCTCAAAAATTCGTTTGGGGGGGCTCCGCCCCCCCAATAATTTAAGAAAATTATTAGTTATATTATGCTTTGTAAAATCACAAAATTATGTTGGTATTTTTTATTTTCCTTGTTTGACGATAGTTACCTTTTAAAATACATTCAGTAATGAGTTAAAACAAAGCCACTCCCGATCTAGAGAGGGGGTGGGGTTGCGGGCTCTCGACCCATCAACAATCTCGCGGGGCTGGCGTCAGCCCCACGAGAAGCGGGGATTCCCCCTAGCTCATTAATATTCACCGCCCACGGCGGCAGCCAATCGGCTGCCGCAAAGGGCGGGCCCTCACAGGTTCACTTAAGGTCGGGGCAGCCCGGGGCTCGCCCCTTTCGTTCCCCCAGCAGCAGCGGTTTGGAGGCCCCCCCAATATTTTTTATAAGTCGGTATGGGCCCCCGCCCCCCCCAATATTTTTTATAAGTCGGCGCCCCGGGCGCTCGGGTTGTGAACGTGATCCGTGCAGGATGCACGTTTGCAACCCGCAGCGTTCGCAACCTGCAGTGGCGCGTCTGTGCAAACACGGGTTGCGATTCAGTGCTTCTGCGCAGGCACAAAGTGTGATTTAGCGCTTCCAGGTTTTGGCACATCCGTAACCTGAAAAAACGCAACCTGCAGTGTCTGTAACCCAAGGTATGACTGCATACATTATTTACACAAGGGGCCCTGTGTGATTGGCTAATTCCAGGCTGCTCCTGTAGGCCAATCAGGTTGTGGATTCACCTCCTTCAGAAGCCTGATTAGCTGCTCCTGCAGGCCAATCAGGTTGCTGATTCACTTCCACCTGGAGCTGGATTGGGTGGCTCCTGCAGACCAATCAGACTGCTGCATTCTGGATCCTATTGTTCTAGGATTCAGCTCAGTACATAACAGTATAGTTTATCCCTTCCCTTACAGTCAAATAGGGAGGGGGAGCGAGGGAGGGGACACCCACCCTCACCTCCGACTTTGGCCAGTCAGCTGGCAGTGCTTGGAAACAGCGGGTGGCTGAACCCTGGAATCTCACTCCTCCCTGATACTAAACTGGAATGCTAGTTCCCAGTGCTCCTCAATCGAAAGAAAAACAAAACCTCGATTTCTCCCAGCACAGAAAATTAGGAAGCTCTCCTACAATATCTCAGGCTCCTGACCACAATTAACTTGGCATGACTTAGCTTCCTGATGATGGTGTCACCTGCCAACGAACAAAGATTCTCAATACTCAACTGATCAAAAGAAACGCAGGCAACATTTTTTGGGCTCAGTGGGGTAGATCTTTATCTCCCCCACCAGGCCAACTATCTTTGTTGGACTGTGCTTAATAGAGATCTTTTATTTCCCTTCTCTTCCCTCCCCCTCCCCTTTTATGAAGATCACCCGCTCTGAGACCCCACAGCTAATTCTCCTCTGGCCTCCTCGCTGGCCCAAGTAGGACTAATTCAGCCAGCTAGCCCTGGTGACTATCTAATGCTTATTAGATGGATTTCCCCCAAATTGATTTCTGAACTTTGAATTTTATTGTTATTCATGTTTTTACACTGTAGTTTATGCTGCTTTTACAATTAAGTGTTTTAAATTTGTTGTTAGCTGCTCTGAGCCCGGTTTTCTGAACAGGGAAGGGTGGGGTATAAATAAAAAATTATTATGTATTATAGTCACATGGTTTACAGCTTTGATTCACTTGGTTCACGCCTGCCAGAGCCAACTTCTAAGTATCAATATGCAACCCATGCCCTTTGGGCAGAGGCTTGAAACACCTATTCTCACTTTTCAGCAAGGGACCAGTTTCTCTTGGTTATGAAAGTGATAATCTTCAGGCACTCCACCTCCATTTTAGAATTTTCTGCAACAATGCACAACCCATAAATTTGGGAAGGTTAACAACAATTTCACAGTCAGAGGGTGTGTTTTTCTGGCCAACAGATGTCAGTCTTGCAGTAGTCTTTTCAGCCTTGCTCCCATCTACACTCCCTATAACCTTTCGTTCTGACATCCTGAATATTATAGCATCCCTCCCCCCTCTAACAAATGAAAGCAAACAAATTCCACTGCAGCAAAACTGTCTTGAAGCTTATTTTCCTGACGCTTCCTGGAGACGAAGCAAATTGGCACAATCTTTTAGGAATAAAGTCCTTTCCCCACTCCACTGCAAAAAAAGAAAAGAAAAGAAAGCAAAACCAGCTACGGTGGTGTGCAGTAGCGGAGGTGCACAAGAAGAAACGAAAACGAGGATGGGATGTGCTGGAGTTGCCAGTGTATCTAACTGACCTTTAGAATCCATCGCTGCAAAAAGTGGCGGCAACACTAAGTTGGTGATAGTGCCCTTAGACTATTTCTGATAAGGACTGGACAAATTCATGGAGGGCAGGCCGGCCAACAACTATTGACAAAATGGTGTCAAAACAGACACCCCCTTATTCAGAGGGAGCATAGTGGTGAGAACCAAATGGCTAACAAGGGAGGCGGTTGGAGGCTGGTCCATTAGAGTGAATGGGACACTTCCCAACCAACCTTAGCCTGCCTTCAGCCAGCTCCCACCTGCTGCCTCCTTACTTATAACCAGCCCAGGGGGTGGCAATGGGTGCGAGCTTCCTTCTCCTTATTCTCTGTGTTGCCTTTGTTGAACCAACAGGGAGGAGGTTGTGTAAAAGGGAAGGACTGGCTGGATGGGTGAAGAGGAGGAGGAAGAAAAAGAGTTTGGATTTGATATCCCACTTTATCAGTACCCTAAAGGAGTCTCAAAGTGGCCAACATTCTCCTTTCCCTTCCTCCCACACAACAAACACTCTGTGAGGTGAGTGAGGCTGAGAGACTTCAGAGAAGTGTGACTAGCCCAAGGTTACCCAGCAGCTGCATGTGGAGGAGCGGGGAATTGAACCTGGTTCACCAGATTATGAGACTACCACTCTTAACCACTACACCACACTGGAGGAGTGGTGGGAGGCACCAGCTGGGGAACCCCCCCCCCCCAAAGGAAATCCCAGAGGAGAAAGGCTCAGAGCCAGGAGGGTTGGTGGTGGGACACTGAGGAGAGGTTAGAGAGGGAAGCATGGGAAGAGATGCTGTATACTGAAGGGGCAACAAGGTTTAGTGAGCAAGAGGAGTCTGTGATAGGGAGCAGTTCAGACTCAGAGGCTGATGCTGAGGAAGGGGAGGCGGTCAAGAGACAGCTAAAGAATCCTGGGAGTCTCTCTGTCCTGCTGCAACAAGCTCCGCTCCCCCCTGTTCTCCCAAGAATGTGCAGAATAATGAGGAGGGCAGGACAGGTGCGCAGAGGCAGTTTGAGAATGCTTGGGAAACAGCAGGGTGAGGAGCTGCCTTAGAAAGAGTGGAAGGCAGGGGCAAGACCTGCTGGGAAATGTTGCTAAGTTGTATCCTGTTTCCTTGAATAGAGCATGAACCTCACCGACAATGGAGCCTTGTGTCTTTCATACTGACTCCAGCCCTGACAGACCCTTGATCCATATCATAGAATCATAGAATCATAGAATCATAGAGTTGGAAGAGACCACAAGGGCCATCGAGTCCAACCCCCTGCCAAGCAGGAAACACCATCAGAGCACTCCTGACATATGGTTGTCAAGTCTCTGCTTAAAGACCTCCAAAGAAGGAGACTCCACCACACTCCCTGGCAGCAAATTCCACTGTCAAACAGCTCTTACTGTCAGGAAGTTCTTCCTAATGTTTAGGTGGAATCTTCTTTCTTGTATTTTGGAACCATTGCTCCGTGTCCGCTTCTCTGGAGCAGCAGAAAACAACCTTTCTCCCTCCTCTATGTGACATCCTTTTATATATTTGAACATGGCTATCATATCACCCCTTAACCTCCTCTTCTCCAGGCTAAACATGCCCAGCTCCCTTAGCCGTTCCTCATAAGGCATCGTTTCCTTTTTTTTAAAGTGATTTTTATTAAGGTTTCAACAGATTTGTAATAACAAACAAGACAAAATAACACAACAGCAAACAATAAACAATGAAAAAAAACCACAAAAACCAAACGAAAATATATAAGTTCAACTCTTAAGTTCATATAACTTACTTTCCTGACTTCCTCACATCTCCCTTTTCTGTATTCAAATTTCCAGTTTTAGTTTCAGCAAATTCTTCTTCTATTTTAACTAATTTTAATGTTTCTTAATTTCTTTTAAATTAACCACTCCCACTGCTATCCACTTACCTTCTAATCCCCCCTCATTTGATTAATTTAACTATGTTTCTTTACTTGTTACTCTTAAAACATCTTTACACATTCCTTTCAGCTTTGTCACTAATGCCACATTATCTCACTATCCTGCATCACTTTAACATTCAAATAATTTACAATGTTTTTGCAGATAATCTTTAAATTTCTTCCATTCTTCTTCTGTTTGTTCTTCTCCCATGTCTCGGATTCTGCCAGTCATTTCTGCCAATTCCATGTAGTCTGTCAATTGCGTCTGCCATTCCTCCAAGGTGGGCAAATCTTGTGTCTTCCAATACTTTGCGATAAGTATTCTTGCTGCTGTTGTTGCATACAAGGTTCTATCCTTCTTTAACACCTTCTGGCCAACGATGCCCAAGAGGAAGGCCTCTGGTTTCTTAAGGAAGGTATACTTAAATACCTTTTTCAGTTCATTATAGATCATTTCCCAGAAAGCCCATAAGGCATCGTTTCCAGGCCTTTGACCATTTTGGTTGCCCTCCTCTGGACACGTTCCAGTTTGTCAGTGTCCTTCTTGAACTGTGGTGCCCAGAACTGGACACAGTACTCCAGGTGAGGTCTGACCAGAGCAGAATACAGTGGCACTATTACTTCCCTTGATCTAGATGCTATACTCCTATTGATGCAGCCCAGAATTGCGTTGGCCTTTTTAGCTGCATATAGCTCAGGCTCATCTGCACAAGCCTTCCTGTCTTGCCAAATGCAAGGTGGTTCTTTTAAAATGAGATTCAGAGGCAATAGAAACACGAATGAGAGAGAAGATGAATGATTTTTATTCTAAACAGCAAGCAATATATACATTACCAAGCAAGCACTTCAACCTGCCACTTGGAAGCCCTCAATAAGCAGCGAAGCAATCCCCCAGGTAGCCTTGGTTTGCGCGGCCCTGTGGCCATCAGTCCATGCATCAGCGTCTAAGAACTCGGCCCCAAACCATCCGATTTATAGATAGATAATCTGTCAACCTGCGTGGCTTGCCTGACTGCCTACATACTACTAGCTACATGCAGATTATTCATTAGCTACCTCTCCCAATGCCTCACATTCTTCAAACAATGTCCAACATCAAAAGAAGGTACTCAGCACTATCACTTCCTTCCAACAGGACTAGGAAATTAAAGGCTGTTCTTCAGCCATCAAAGAGCTTAGAGAGGGAGAAGCAAACAGATGCATGAATGATAACCATGTTAGAGCACTATCTCCTCGAAATACAATTATCTTCCAGGTAGATTGCCCATACACCTTTCCCAATGAGTTGCCTTCAGAGATATTTTGGATAATATGTATCTAATACTGAATAAGGTTGAGTGCCAGTAAAAGTGAATCTGCCCCTTTTGGGATCCCTACTTTGTTTGACTCTATGCCCTCTTTGATGTACAGAGGTACTTCATTCCCACTGCACCCTGCTCAGCCCTTCCTAGTATAGAGGTTATATCCTGAGATAACCATATCCTACTAGCCCCCCCCCATTCCAGCAGGTTTGTGCTATGTCCACTATAACTAATGTGTCAGCATCGCCCTTGAGCCAGTGTCATCAACTGGACTTATCCACTCAGCCCCGACTGGGCTAGGCGAGCTGGGTAGCACTTCCAGAGACCACCTTCTAGACAGGAACAGGTCAAAGTGCTGTGGACTCACAGCTTAGAGTTGTGAGCACCGGATTCACTTATACCAGAAGACAGTCGTCGCACAGCAGACTATAGCAGAGTACAGCAGAGCATAAACGACTCGGAGAGCAGCTCTGTAGAATATCTTCTTTATTCTATCTACAACTATAATACACAATTATATACAGAGCTAAATAAGGTCTAAACGAAAATGCTGAACTGCACTGAGTGTCTGCAGCTGCTCTTAGCAGCAATCTTATCTATACACACGATCTCTCTCTAACACTCAGTCTCTCTCTCTCTGACACTTTGATGTGAGGCTGGAGCGGAATAAGTAGAGAGCAGAAACCGCCCCCTCCTCTCTGGAGAATCAGCAGAGCACATCAGCAGATTCTCGGATATGGGAGGGGTGAAATCTGCCCCTTTTGGGATCCCTACTTTGTTTGACTCTATGCCCTCTTTGATGTACAGAAGTACTTCATTCCCACTGCACCCTGCTCAGCCCTTCCTAGTATAGAGGTTATATCCTGAGATAACCATATCCTACTAGCCCCCCCCCCCATTCCAGCAAGTTTGTGCTATGTCCACTATAACTAATGTACCATCTGATTGTTAGAATTCCTGCTCCATGACTGCAGTCATGGGATTTCTGTCTATCACATGACGGTGTATGTTTTGACTCCACAGAGTGGGAAGTGACAGAGACAGGATGCTTGTGTTACTGTGTTCCGTGAAGTGGGACTATTGTCCTTTGTTCTTTCTTCTTTGCTGTCTGATGCTAGAGAGAGAAGGAGTGTTGCAGTGCTCCATGTGTGTTTATATGTCAATAAAGTAGATTAGCCAAAATGCTGAGTTGCTGAGGTATGTCATGTCAGCTGATCCCTAAGTGTGCCAATGTTTGTTGGCATTGGTTGCTGTGTTGTTCAGGCTGAAGAAAGCATTTGAAGCTCCTGAACGATCGACCAGAAGGGAGACAACATGCCAGTCAGGCATGTGTCTCTGCCAGGGTCCTACTCGAGTGTAGGACGAGCTCCTAACACTGATATCCTAGGTTTAGTTGCAGTAATCTGTAACACTTTACTGAATATTAGTAGTTGCAAAGAAACAATGACCCCTATCTGTGCAAAGTTCCCAGGGAAGAGGGATTGGTTGCTAAACCACTCTGGAAATTGTAGCTCTGGTGGGGAGAATAGCAGACTCCTAACAACACTCAGGACCCATAACACACTACACTTCCCAGAGTTCTTTGAGGGAAGCCATGACTGTTTAAAGTGGAATGATACCGCTTTAAGTGTATAGTGCAGATGGATGGGGCCAGTGTCAAAGAAATTACATCTTTGAAATAATAATACAGCTTTTTAAAAAAATATATCTTACTTGTAGGAATATTTTCTAATGGCACAAAAACACCAATAACATCATTTACTAACTTGATAAATAAAAATGTACTGCAGCATTTCTTTTAGTTAATGTAAACATAGCCAGTGGAAAAGAACAAAATATATAATTTCTCGAGAGATAGTGATTGCACTCCATGTAATTTTCAACAGCAGGCATTCATTATTGCTAAGTGTTTTGTTACTATTTCGTTTTGGGTTGCAGAGTAATTCTCCCCCTCACTCTTTCACTTGAGCAATTTAATGTTTTAATTTGATGCTGAAGGTAGCACGGGAAAATGGGATGAAATTTTGCATCCATATAGAAAGTATTTGGAATAATCACAGTTTGTAGCAAGCTATCAAAAGAGGCAAATGAGACTTAAAAGAAAAAATAAATCAATCAATTAAAAACCATGTTCAACAAATACTGTGTTATGCGCCTCACACATTTACATTTTATAACAAATAAAAGTAACTGAAAACTTGCCAGAATAATTAACAGCCTGTTGCTTATTTAAATGACATCCACATTGGACTGGGAAGCATTGGTAAGGAATGAACCCATTTAGGATTCTGTTCTATCCATGGAAGAAAATTGGTGCACTACTGCTGGCTGTTGATAAGGCAATCTGGAAAAATCCTGTGCTCACACATACACACTATACGGCTCTATAGATAGCTGTGCTTAGGACATTTGCATTTTTTACATGTAGCAATAATGGCGCGGAACTGTGGTTAAATATTCAGAGAACCTTGTTTACATTTTGGAGATAGTTTAGAAACAAAAACAACCCAGAAATCCTACTTAACACAAAACTAATAGTGTGGACCTCTGTATCCTACATGTTTACTTGGAAGTAAGATCCACTGTGATCAGTACTGCTGCCAGGAATACCAGCAGGGTCCAAGGAAGGATTAAACCCCTAAATCAGGCTTCCTCAACCTCGACCCTCCAGATTTTTTTGGCCTACAACTCCCATAATCCCTAGCTAGTAGGACCAGTGGTCAGGGATGATGAAAATTGTAGTCCCAAAACATCTGGAGGCCTGAGATTGAAGAAGCCTGCCCTAAATACTGATGTCTTGCAGGGCATCTTCAGGAGAAAAGGCTAAGCAGTAAACTATACCCAAATCTGAAGCAGAGCCCCCAAGACAGTTGGATAGCACCTTGTACACATCCCTCTGGCAACCTCTGCAGCAAAGCTAGTGCCAATGTATTGCTCTGCTTTCTTTTGGACCACATCAGTGTTGAATGGTCTCCTTAAATTTGAAGGTTCATTATTGCTTCACAAGATGTGTATTTCTTTAAAGGCCAGAGCAAATAACATGACCTAGTTTTACAGCTGTGAAGCAGTATAGCAGGTGCTGTTAAGTTGTGGTAATTAAGCTGTTGGGTATGGTATATAAAGAGCAGCGTGTAGCTCTCAGCACCCTGGTGGATGGGTCATGGTTATTGATATATTGTAATTTAGTGTACAAGGAGTTTTTGTTATTTGTTATGTACTGAGTTGAATAGGATCCAAAATGCAGCAGTCTGATTGGTCTTAGAACAATAGGATTCAGAATGCAGCAGTTTGATTGGTCCTAGAACAATAGGATCCAGAATGCAGCAGTCTGATTGGTCCACAGGAGCCATCCAGTCCAGCTCCAGGTGGAAGTGAATCCACAACCTGATTGGCCTGCAGGAGAATCCCGGAATTAGCCAATCACGTGGGGCCCATTGTATAAATAATGTATATAAAGCAGACATTCTGGGGGAATTTCCATTCCTCCTCACTACTATGAGCTGAATAAAGAACATGAAATCCACTCTCGACTCTGAGTATATTTCATTATTAAAACCTAGCAAAAGTTATTTTGTGTTTCTTGAATGTATGGTCTCCCCAGCATGCTTTCTGCAGCGCAACTAATCTGCAATAACCAATAATCAGTGAGGCCGAGAGGGTGGGTCTTGTTGTCTGGGCAACCCAGGACCTCCATACAGGCTTGTGCCCCAAAGACATCACTTTAGTGCTGCTAATGCAGTGGTTTGACTTCACCCCTGGAGGCACACTCCATTGTCTCTTGAAACAGACAGGTGCCAACAACAATAATACCCTAACCATTCATCAATGAAAGTGATTGTTAGCAAGTAAGTGGCAAACACCATTTTTTTCTCTTCACGTGTTGCAAAATATTGTGAAGCTTTACAAATGGATTAGGTACATTCATGGGTGACAATACATCAGCGCTCATTAGCCATCACAGCCAAAAGAATCTGCCATGTTCAAAAGAAGCACACCTCTGGATATGAGATGCTGCAGACAGACAATAAGGAATGGTCATTAAAATCATACTGCTTGTGAGTTTCCATCTGGCTGGCTACTGTTGGAAGGAGATTACGGAATGCTGTAGACAGATCTTGGTTTCATTCAGTAAGCTAACATTCTTATCCATTATATTAGAAAGATCAAAGTAGCAATAACATAACCAAGCTTCAGCATTTTATTCCATGAACATTCTCCAGCAAAATAGGAAAGCACAATCAGCTGTCTCTAAACTTCAGAGCTGTCATCCTTTCGTGGGGCTTCCAAAATCAACAGCCACTTTGCAAAAATGATGAGCTCCTTACTAAAGAAATTTGCTCCTCTTTAACGAGGACGGATAATGGAATTGAAAGTAGATTTGATAGAACAATGGATTGCTTAAGTAAAATAAATGTTTTAGCCACCCACCAGCACCATTCAAAGAGACACTCTAGCTGGACATTAACAATTCAATCTTAATTAGTGGAATTTAGAGCTATGATTAGAGCACACGTGACCATCAGGAAGTCAAGCTGCATATAGTTAGCCACACTGTTACCAGATCTGCTTATGCGCCTATCTAAACACACATGCACACAAACCGTGGTGATCACGGATCTCTGTCCTGAACCCCTGGCTTACCTGGCAGCAAGTCAGTGTGTCAAGTCCCCAGATCAGAGTCAATCCATGTGTCCAAAGTCCAAACCAAAAGCACAGCCCTGCAGAGAACCTGGAGCATCCAAACTGAGGTCCTTCAACATATGCAGTTGAGCAGACACAGCACCACCATTTTCCTTCCCCTTTATACTATGCATTCTGATTGCAGCATCTGGGCTTGATGATATAATAATAATAATAATTTATTATTTATACCCCACCCATCTGGCTGGGTTTCCCCAGCCACTCTGGGCGGCTTCCAACTGAATATTAAAAACAGAACAGCATCAGACATTAAAAACTTCCCTAAAGAGGGTTGCCTTCAGTTGTCTTTTAAAAGTAAAATAGTTGTTTATTGCTTTGACATCTGCTGGGAGGGCGTTCCACAGGGCAGGCGCCACTACCGAGAAGGCCCTCTGCCTGGTTCCCTGTAACCTTACTTCTCGCAATGAGGGAACCGCCAGAAGGCCCTCGGCGCTGGATCTCAGTGTCCGGGCTGAACGATGGGGGTGGAGACGCTCCTTCAGGTATATAGGACCGAGGCCATTTAGGGCTTTAAAGGTCAGCACCAACACTTTGAATTGTGCTCGGAAACGTACTAGGAGCCAATGCAGATCTCTCAGGACCGGTGTTATGTGGTGCCGGCAGCCACTCCCAGTCACCAGTCTAGCTGCCGCATTCTGGATTAATTGCAGTTTCCGGGTCACCTTCAAAGGTAGCCCCACGTAGAGTGCGTTGCAGTAGTCCAAGCGGGAGATAACCAGAGCATGCACCACTCTGGCAAGACAGTCCGCGGGCAGGTAGGGTCTCAGCCCGTGTACTAGATGGAGCTGGTAGACAGCTGCCCTGGACACAGAATTAACCTGTTCCTCCATGGACAGCTGTGAGTCCAAAATGACTCCCAGGCTGGGCACCTGGTCCTTCAGGGACACAGTTACCCCATTCAGGACCAGGGAACCCCCCACACCCGCCCGCCCCCTGTCCCCCCAAAACAGTACTTCTGTCTTGTCAGGATTCAACCTCAATCTGTTAGCTGCCATCCATCCTCCAACAGCCTCCAGGCACTCACACAGGACCTTCACCGCCTTCACTGGTTCTGATTTAAAGGAGAGGTAGAGCTGGGTGTCATCTGCATACTGATGAACACGCAGCCCAAACCCCCTGATGATCTCTCCCAGCGGCTTCAAATAGATATTAAAAAGCATGGGGGAGAGGATGGAACCCTGAGGCACCCCACAAGTGAGAGCCCAGGGGTCTGAACACTCATCCCCCACCACCACTTTCTGGACACGGCCCAGGAGAAAGGAACGGAACCACCGTATAACAGTGCCCCCAGCTCCCAGCCCCTCAAGACGGTCCAGAAGGATGTTATGGTCGATAGTGTCAAAGGCCGCTGAGAGATCCAGCAGAACTAGGAAACAGCTCTCACCTTTGTCCCTAGCCCGCCGGAGATCATCAACCAGCACAACCAAGGCAGTTTCAGTCCCATGGTGAGGCCTGAATCCCGATTGGAAGGGATCCAAATGGTCCGCATCCTCCAGGCGTGCTTGGAGTTGTTTGGCAACCACCCGCTCAATTGATGAGGCATGTGACTCTCACCTGCTCCAAACCTATCCACTTGAGGAATCACACACCTCCTCCCAGAGCTAGTGAGCTCTACCTAGCAAGCTAGTGAGCTGGGCTGTGGGCCCGTGCCTGCCTTTGCCTCCTGGAGCACCCTACCCGCTGCTCCCTAATGCCTCAGAGCCCACCATGTTCATGGAGACGGGTCCTTCTGGCTCTGGGGATGGCTCCTACTGCACTGGTATGCTGCGCACTGACCACTACCCCTCATAATCCTCTGTCACCCCGTGAGTACTTACTACATCTTCTTTCCCATCCCCAGCTTGCCCCAGTGCTGGTTACACCCCTTGCCAGGACCCTCCTCTTCCTCCTCCTCTTCCTTCCCATAGTCCTGCCAGTTCATGAAAATCCAAGGCATTATCTATATTTGCCTCTTGGTTTCCTCCGGCTTCTTTGCATTATTCAGAATCTTCCCATTTGAAAAGACGTTGGCTGGTGCCTTCCTATGGTTCTCGTTGCTCAACTTCTAATCACGCCTGATTAACATCAGGCATGAATAGAATAACAACTGCAGATCAGAGGCAAGGGAAGAGGAATTAGATGCAAGGGAAAGGATGCTGACTAAAGCTCCAGGACAAGAGAAGCCCACTCCTACAGAGACCAACAGAGTCAAACTGTCTTGAAAAAGAGAAGTCTGAAGCAGGCTTCAGGATGTGTTGGAAAATTCTGAACCACTTGGGCAGGCAAAGTGGGGAAGGGGCTTTTCGGTGGGCATTAACCTGAATTTGTAAAGGGGCTTTCACTGATGCATAGGATGGGAAAGGGTAATGCCATATAAAAGGGCACAGGCAAGGGAGGTCATGAGTCATAACAATTAAATTTCCTGCCGCAGAACTGTGGCACAATTACTGGTAAGTCTTAGCCAAACAGATTATATCTAAGAAGGTAACCCAGCACTTGCTAAAGAAATATGAATCCCCCCCCCCAAAAAAAATGCAAGAGGAACTTGGTTTAATCAAAACAAAAAATGTTTTCTGCATGGATCTACTTTTCAAAAGAGATGATTAATTGCTGAAATAGATGGGGCACTGTGTCTGGGGAACATACATGAGTCATTATGCACATTACAGGGAAATTCCCCTCTACAACAGCCACTCTTAAGAGGTTTGGTGGAAACCTCTGGAAATTGCTGATGTGACTTATACACAGCTCTTGCTGAGACTGAGTGATGGTGTCATTGTGCTTGCTGGCCAGAGCAAGGTTCAATCCCAGGACATGTATATGAATATGTATATGTATATATATATATATGCATATGTATATGTATATGTTTGTGTGTGTGTGTTTGTGTGTGTGTGTGTATATATATATATATATATATATAGTTTTAACTGAATGAGTTTCTCAGTAATAATCCCTAAAACCAGTAACTAAATTCTGAAATTAAAAGTGCTAGGGCCTAGTATTGAAATTGCTAGGGTCAGGGATGATGGGATTGGTTTTTCCAGATGTTTCTGGACTACAACTCCTATCATCCTTGATTGCTGGCTATTCTGGCTGGGACTAGTGGGAGTTGGGTGCCCAATAACTTGATACTGTAAACTGTCCCATGATCTTCAGATGAAGGGCAGTATAATTCGAAGGGACCCTGAGGATCATGTAGTTCAACCCTCTGCAATGCAGGAATATGCAGCTGCCCCATATGGGGATGGAATCCGCAACCCATGCTCTAACCAGCTGAGCTATCCATCCTCTTAATAAAGAATTTTAGTAATAGTAATAGCAATACTTGGAATGTTTTTTTCAGTTCTGAGAAGACTGCACTCTACAATAGTTAAAGGGCATCAGCTTTATAATTTCCACGTTACATGACCATGCCTGGACTAGAACATAGGATCGAGAACTGAGATTTAGCGCAGGAGTAGGGAACTTGTAGCCTGCCATTTGGCCTGTGAGGTGGTTTTGGAGAAGCGATGCCTCCTGCCCTACACCTGGTGTCTGACTGCAAAGCCTGAAAGCAGGACACATGGGAGACTTGGAAAGCCTGCCCCTCTCTGATTCTTTCCATCTCCAATTTTGGAGGTGGAAAAGATCAGTACCAGGCAGGCTTTGCAAGCACAAGTGATTTGACAGATGAGGCAAATGCAACCCACGGATGACTGGCAGGGGGGTTGCCTGCAGGGTGTGGACAGATAAAAGATCTGGCCCCACAGCCAAAAGGGTTCTCAAGCCCCACTTGAGAGCATGTGTTGCATATTAAGGGTTCATGAAAGTTGATCCCATTCATTGTACAACTCAGAAGTCTGATGTCTGTATGCTACAAGGCTGCAATGGCAAAAGAAGCTGCAGAGTTTATCCCATTCACTGAACTGCAGTTCCCAGAATTCAATGTGAGAAGCGACATTTGCAGTTGCACAACTGCATGGATATTGAGAAGCAAAAGTGCTTCAGATTGCTACTACACTGTACTCTGATATACTCTAAAATTCTCAGGGATGATTCACACCCTGGCCGGCACTTTCTTGATCTCCTGCCCTCAGGCAGAAGATATAGAAGCATGATTAGTCGCACCAACAGGGTAAAGAACAGCTTCTATCCATGGATTGTTAGGCTGCTGAATGAAAAGATAACAACAGGGCAACTGACTTTTGGGTTTGGTGTGCGTGCAACAGTAAACGAGGGGAATTAAGACTAAGAGAGCTGAGTGGGGTGTGTATGCTCGTGTAATCTCACTGTATACAAGTTGTACAAGTGACAATAAAGTAGTTCAAATTTCAAATGTCCATACACACATTCACACATTCTTTATTTCAAACATTTTCAAAAGCAAAATAAAACAGAAATACAGGGAAAGGGTTCCAAGGCGGTTGCTATGTTTTATCCAGAGCATGTAGGTTTCGTTTTCTTAATACTTCCAAGAGGAACTTAGCCACAGACAGCGTAGTATCATTTGGCATATCTCCAAGCAGGTACTTAAGGTGGAAGGCTTTGGATTTTCCAGTTAAGTTTACCAATAGGGGTTTAATTAATTGATCCCTGGATTGTTTGAACTGCTCACAGTGTAGGAGGATATGCTTCAGAGTCGACACCCTAAGAGCATGAGCAGAGCCTATTCTGATTGGGTATACCAGACAGTCTGCCGTTTAGTACTTCTGATGGAAATGACCGCTCCCCGCTTAAAACGGGGGGCGCCCTTTGCGTGGATGCGTGCAGCCCCTAGATCTGGAGCGACTCCAACAGCATAGGCTTGGCTTTGCCTTCCCTCAGGTGGGATACCTGGAGGTCTCCGCCTACCTCAGTCAGTTGTCCAATCCCACCTGGGGGAAGCGTTGCCAAGGAGACCAGGCCAGGTAGGGGAGGGATTACCTGCCCACACAATAGAGGGAGGATCTTACCTGGGAATCCTCACTTGGCTCCAGAGCTTCTCCCACCCTACCCACCCTCAGTTAATGTCTTATTTTGCAGGTTAACTTTTCTTCACAGGTTTTGCGGGTTAACTGTTCTTCACAGGTATGCGGGCGCTGCTACGTTAAGGTCGCTGTTAAAGGGCCGGAAAGGAATTTCCCTGCATTGGCAGGTTTCGCCTTTCCCGTAGCAAAACGTCACAACTTTGGCGGTATCAGGCCTTGGGCGGAATCCTTAAGTCCATCTTCCTCTTTGCGGTGGCGATACCAGGGTTCCCTGTTAAAGGGGTTTCTGAAGGGAGGCTTTGACCCTACGCCGAAAGGTCCTCATTGCTCTCCCCTGCGGCGGTGGTGTAACGGGGGCGGCTATCTCTGCTTGAACATATGTTCGCCAGAGCCGGCCCATCCCCCACACAAACACTGGATAACCCTGATGCTCCCTAGGTCCCCGGCTGGGGACTGGGGAGGGAGAACGCCCAATGCCTGAGCCAAGGTCTACCCACATTTGAAATTTAATAAAGTTGTGGCCAATTTAATCCCATAGCACGTTGTCTTGAGTCGTTATTCCACATGACGGGAGGACCGCGCGGGATCTGGGGACTCCGCCTGTCTACGCAATACCTTTAGTCCAGCTTTGGTGAATAACCAGTGATAGTTAAATACAGACAGATTCATGAAACATGATGGTAACTGAAAATCATGGCCATAGTGGATTCCAGATGCAAACGATCCACAGGTTACATAGGATTTAGAGCAAAGATTGCTGTGTGAAATATCCCGTAACCTCCACCTCAGCGATTTAAGGGCAATATCATAGTCCAGATGATGTAAAAAGGATGGTGAAATACCAAATCAAGTAGGCTTTTCGGTCCATAGTTTTCAACCATGAGCTGATACAACTCCTCACTGGTTAGATGTAAAAGTAATCCCTTCCTCAGGCCCAATAGTGAGATCTTTAGCCAATATTTCAAGGCAGCCCACCACGCTTTGATGGAGAATGGGCATTCACCTGTTTCCAACAATAGAACTGAGTTAGGGACACAGTTTGGGAGCTGTAGTAGGGACCGAAGGAACTTAGCTTGGAACCCATATAACTTAGAAAATAGACCATTGTACCAAATGTTGGAAGCATAAAGGAGTTGGGAAACAGATTTCGCTTAAAAGACCATTATGGCTTATGGAACATAGTGAAAAAGAAACGGAGTATAGCAAGTTTGCTCATCTCCGCCTTCTGGCAGATAGTCTGCCAGTGGCAATTCCAGGGATGCCCATATACAGAAAACTAGGTGCAGAATCATAGAGTTGGAAGGTATCCTAAGGGCCAGGTAATTCAACTCCCTGCAATGCAGGAATCTCAACTAAAGCATCCAATGAAGAAGAGTCCACAACCTCCTGAGAGTCCATTCCACTGTTGAACAGCTCTTATTGTCAGAAATATCCTCCTGATATTTAATCAGAATCTTCTTTCTTGTAACTTGAATCCATTGGTTCAAGCCCTACCCTCCAGAGAAGACAAGCTTGCTCCATCTTCCATGTGATAGAACTTTAGATATTTGAAGATGGCAACCAGCCTCTGAGTGTCCTTTCCCCCCCAGGCTAAACACACCCAGCTTCCTCAAGAGCAAGATCTGAAGGACCACCTCTTTTGATAGGAACCTACCCAGACCTGAGATCATCTTCTGTTCTCCATAAGGCCTGGTTTCCAAACCCTTGATCATCTTGGTTGCCTGCCACTGCACGTTCCAGCTTGTCAATGTCCTTTTTAAATTGTGGTGCCCAGAACTGCACAGTCTTCCCAGCATGGTGTTACCAAGGCAGAATACAGAGGGATTATTGCTTCCCTTGATCGGGACAGTATACTTTTGTTGACATAGCCTAGAATAGCATTCACTTTTTTGCTGCTGCATCACACTGTTGACTCATGTTAAGCTTGTGGTCTACTATGACCCCTAGAACTTTTTCATAATGTACTACTAGTAAGCAAGGTGTCCCCCACCTTATATTTGTGCAGCTGGTTATTCCTACCTAAGTGTATAACCTTACATTTGTTCCTATTGAATTTCATAGCCCAGTTATCCAATCTGCTAAGGTCATCTTCAATCTCAATTTTATCTTCTGCTACCTCTCCCAGTTTGGTGCCATGTGCAAATTTGATGAGCATCTCCTCAAGTCCTTTGTCCAAGTCATTTATAAAGACAATGAACAACAAAGGGCCCAGGACAGAACCCTATGGCATCCCACTTATCACATTTTTTCCAGGATGAGGAGGAACCATTCATGAGCACTCTTTGGGTTCAGTCAGTCAACCAGCTACAAATCCACCTAACAGTTACCTCATCTAGCTTCCTCACAAGAATATCATGGGAGACTTTGTCAAAAGCCTTACTGAAATCAAGATACACTACGTCCAAAGCATCCCCCTGATCCATTTTTTGAAAGGTTCAAAATGGACCTCAAAGAGAGGGGATTTACAGAGAAAGAATCGAAATTTCAAATGGAGATAATTGATAATGATGTTAAGATATTGTCAAAAATGTACAAAATACTTTTGGAATGGCAAACAAAAGATGAGGAGATAAAGTCGGTCATGATTCAATGGGCCAGAGATTTTGGTTATAATATACAATTGGATGATTGGGAAAAGGTATGGAATGATAATATGAAATTCACTGCATGTACGGCGTTAAAGGAAAATATTATGAAAATGGTTTACAGATGGTATATTACACCCGTAAAGTTAGCAAAAATGTATAAAACATGTAATAAGTGTTGGAAATGTAAAGAAAAAGAAGGTTCATTTTTTCATATGTGGTGGGAATGTAAGAAGGTAAAGGGTTTCTGGGAAATGATATACAATGAATTGAAAAAGATGTTTAAATATACGTTTGTTAAAAAACCAGAAGCCTTTTTGTTAGGAATAACAGGAAGAGAGATAAAAAGATGTGATTATAAACTGTTTCAATATGCAGTTACAGCGGCAAGAATACTAATGGCCCAAAAATGGAAACAAGAGGAACTACCGACCTTGACTGAGTGGAGAATGAAACTTATGGATTATGCAGAATTGGATAAAATGACTGGAAAAATTAGATATCAGAAAGATCACAAATTCATTGAGGACTGGGGAAAGTTTACGGAATATCTGAAAACTGTATGTGATGAACAGACAACGCTAGTGGGTTTTAAAGAGGCTTTGTGATAAACCAAGGTATATTGTAAGAAAGAAACTGAGATGGAAGGTTATTATCAAATCGGCAATACTACATAGAAAATGTGTAAAGATATGAAAAATGGATGATTGAAGGAGGTACTGGTGGAAGTTCAAAAACTGTAAATTGGTAAACATGGTTGTCAAAATTATTTGTTAAAGAAAAACTTAATAAAAATTTATATATAAATAAATAAATAAATAAATAAAAGCATTCCCCTGATCCACCTTGTAACCCTATCAAAAAAAGAAATGAGATTCACCTGACATGACTTGTTTTTCATAAACCGATGCTGGGTCTAAGTAATCACATCATCCCTTTCTAAGAGCTCACAGACTGTTTAATTATCTGTTCAAGCACCTTTCCTGGTATTAACGTCAAGTTCATGTGGTTGATAGCTAACTGGGTCTTCTTTTTTATCCTTTCTGAAGGTGGGGACAACATTTGCCGGCCTCCAGTTTGCAGGGACCTCACCTGTTTTCCAAAAATTCCCAAAGATTATAGAGGCTCTGGGATTACACCCACAACTTCCTTTAGTACCCTTGGGTATAGTTCACCAGACCCTGGAGATCTGAATTCATTTAAAGTACTAAAGTGTTCCCATACCACATGTTTTCCTATTTTGGGCTGCAGCTTCCACCTTGCATCATTTATTTTGTTATTGCCAGGTTAGGCACTGCTTTCCTTTTGGATGATGGCAGAGCCAAAGTAGTTCTACCTTCTCTCCTTCACTCAACAGCATTTCTCCGTCTTCTCCATGCAGAGGACCTACCACTTTCTTGTTCTTCTTCTAGGCAAACCTCTCTTGCAAGCTCCAGCTTCTTCTGAGCTTTGACCTGCCTGACATTCACCCTGAAACTGTTGGCTACTTGTGTATACTCCTCCTTTGTGAATTCCTCTTTCTTCCATTTCATATACATGCCCTTCTTCAATTTCAGTTAATCTGTAGGCTACTTTTGCTACCACGCTGGGTTTTTTTTTTAGATGCCTCCCGCTTTTCTTTCTTGTTGGAATTGTCTTCATTTGGGCTTTCAATATTTCATCTTTAAGAAACTCCCATCCATCTTGGACTCCCTTCTCTGTATTTCTGACAATGAGATCTCTAGCTCCTTAAGCATTTTGAAATGGGCCTTCTTGAAGTTCAGAGTGCATGTCTGACTACACTTTGCTGAACCATTATATTACTACAACAACAACAATTTGTTTATTTATACCCCGCCCATTTGGCTGGGTTTTCCCAGCCACTCTGGGCAGCTTCCAACAAAAGATTAAAAATACATTAAAACATTAGTCATTAAAAACTTCCCTAACAGGGCTGCCTTCAGATGTCTTCTAAACATGAGCTAGTCGTTTATCTCTCTGACATCTGATGGGTGTTCCACAGGGCGGGTGCCACTACCGAGAAGGCCCTCTGCCTGGTTCCCTGTAACGGTTTCTTCACAGTGAGGGAACTCCCAGAAGGCCCTCAGGGCTGGGCCTCAGTGTCCGGGCAGAATGATGAGGGTGGAGACGCTCCTTCAAGTATACTGGGCCAAAGCCATTTAGGGCTTTAAAGATCAACACCAACACTTTGAATTGTGCTCAGAAATGTATTGGGAACCAATGTAGGTCTTTCAAGACTGGTGTTATGTGGTCTTGGCGGCCGCAATAATATTTATTGAGCTGAATAAAAGGCAGTCTAGAAGATTCACAGGAAAGCAGAACTCTATCTGCACCACAAGGTTGGATGGTAGCACTGATTATATGGATTTATTTCAGTTCAGGCTGAGCCCAGGCTTTGATTAAAGCAGTCTTGGTCTGCTGTCCTTTTCCAGCCTACCTTGGAGCAAGGCCTACTGAATTCAGTAGGACTTGCTGCTGAGCAGACATTGTGCTGTTGGTCATTCTGATGGTTGACTTTTGTGGTCACCAGAGCAGGGAAGAACATGCAGCCTAACTGGTTCTCAACTTCTCAAAGGCTTTAAATACCATTAACTATGGTATTCGCTTGGCCAGGTTGGACTGGGAGGCGTACGGTCACAGTGGCTTGTTAACAGAAGATGTTATTGGATGTTTACTGTTCCAACCCATGGCCTTTGGCTTACTAGGTGACTCAATGTCCTACCTTGCCCCACATGTTATAGAACATCTATATGAAAGCACTGGGAGAAGTCATCTGGCGATTGGGGCTGCAGTATCATCAGAATACAGATGGTACACAAATTTATCTCTTTTTTGCAACTACTCATCCCATGGATGCTATGGAACTGTTGGATTGGCATCTTGAGGTGCTCTTGGCATGGATGAAGGCCAACAGAATGATCTCGATTGTGGGATGCAGCATCCACAACATGGTTGCCCCAATGACAGTGAACAATTTTCCCCAGGAGGTATATGCCTTAATTATTTAAAACTTACTTGCCAAAATAGGTGGCAAAATAAGGGACACGGGTGGCGTTGTGGGTTAAACCACATAGCCTAGGGCTTGCCGATCAGAAAGTCGGCAGTTCAAATCCTCACGACGGGGTGAGCTCCCGTTGTTTGGTCTGTGCTCCTGCCAACCTAGCAGTTTGAAAGCACATCAAAGTGCAAGTAGATAAATAGGTATTGCTCTGGCAGGAAGGTAAACGGTGTCCCCGTGTGCTGCTCTGGTTTGCCAGAAGCGGCTCAGTCATGCTGGCCACATGACCCGGAAGCTGTGCGCCGGCTCCCTTGGCCAATAAAGTGAGATGAGCACCGCAACCCCAGAGTCATCTGCGACTGGACCTAATGGTCAGGGGTCCCTTTACCTTTACTTGCCAAAATGACTTTTAAGTGGGTTGTAACTTTATAAAAAGATAGCCTTGCATAGTTGAACTATACAGGAAAACAATTACATCACAACATTAGCATAAACATCCATAATTAAAATGTACAATAAACAACCCCATTAAAACAACATAACAATTAGAACAGGAAGTTTGAGCCAGGAGAGTCAGGGAATACTTGTCGAAGCAGGTGTGTCTTCAAGAGCAGGAGAAATGCCAATGCTAATGGGGGCTTTTTGAATTTTATGTGTTCCTCCCTCGTAAGCTTTAAGCACTTCCATAACGCCAGCTTATTTTTTTGAAGGGTTTTGGATCAGTTGGAATGTCCTGTGTGCATCTGGCTGCTATAATGGCTCTTGTTTCTGCTTTTTCTTTTAATAACGAAACTCAGGATATAAATAAAATACAGGATATAAATAAAAGACACTTTTTTTAAAAAATGGGTACAGTGGTACCTCGGGTTACATACACTTCAGGTTACATACGCTTCAGGTTACAGACTCTGGTAACCCAGAAATAGTGCTTCAGGTTAAGAACTTTGCTTCAGGATAAGAACAGAAATCGGGCTCTGGCAGCGCGGCAGCAGCAGGAGGCCCCATTAGCTAAAGTGGTGCTTCAGGTTAAGCACAGTTTCAGGTTAAGAACGGACCTCCAGGACAAATTAAGTACTTAACCCGAGGTACCACTGTACTTAATTTATGTGCTCCCGAGAACCGTGTGTTAGAAATATTTCAAACAACTAAACAAATCACGTTTTAAGAATTTAAGTTGCTGGCCAGAATTTTTGCACAGTCACCATACTGCTGCTACTACATTATGCTGGAGAAAAGTAACCCAGTTGCAGCTAACTGCTATGAAGATGCTACATCAGTATTCAATATTTTAATAGATGTGTTGCTTTGCATGCTCCATCCTTGTATCTCTTTTCCTCCGGAGTGTCTGGTGACACGATTTGTATTCACTGTGGAGAGAGAATTCTTATAAAAGCTGAACGCCAAAAGAGAGTCCGCTGTCATAAAAAACAGAAACCACTTGCCACCTGCCATTTGGAAAGGCTTCCAAAATCACTTTGCAATAAAATAAATAAAGATTGCCACTGGGCATAATATTCAAATAAATCACTTGAGATGAATAATGAAATATCAATAATATGGAAGGAAACCATAAAATTAAGGGTGTGTTTGAGCAGAATATCAGTTGCAACTTCTGATTGGGAGCAATCTTTCTGTTCTATTTTATTTTTTTGAAAAGGAATACTTGCGTGCAAGAAACACGCAGTGGTACCTCGGGTTAGACGCTTCAGTTTACAGACGCTTCAGGTTACAGACTCCGCTAACCCAGAAATAGTACCTCGGGTTCAGAACTTTGCTTCAAGATGAGAACAGAAATTGTGTGGTGGTGGCAGTGGGAGGCCCCATTAGCTAAAGTTTCAGGTTAAGAACGGACCTCCGGAACGAATTAAGTTCTTAACCCGAGGTACCACTGTAAATGAGTTTTTTTGCACACTTGGGTCTATAATGTTCAGAGGATTCCTGAAATATTAGGGACAAAACTACACCTGTACAACAACTGGCATGGTTACACACGCACACCCTAATGAGATTCCTCCAAGTCGGTAGTGTAGCCTAAGTTTAGCTCAGCCTGAGGTTCCATCTGAGCATTTGTTTACATTATCACTTACCAAGCCAGAAAAGGATAACCATGACTCCCGTGCCTGCCACCCACCAACTTTCTAATGGTAAATCTGAAACGGAAGATAAATTTAAAGTGAGAGGCTGATGAACTTGACGACGAGTGCTTCATTTAAATAACAGGTTAAGATTATCTTCAATAAAAGGACAACTTAGCTAGCTAGTTGCTTTTGATTCATTGCTACTTCTCATTTGCACAGCTATAGAGCAGGAATGGGGAAGCTGGGGCCCAGTTGTTGCTGGACAGGAGCTCCCATCATGCCTGACCATTGCCCATGCTGGCTGGGGCTGATGGGAGCTGGAAACCAGGAACGTCTGGCAGGTCCTCAAGTTCCCTACCACTGCCATAAAGGTAAAGGTAAAGGGACCCCTGACCATTAGGTCCAGTCGCAGACGACTCTGGGGTTGCGGCGCTCATCTCGATTTATTGGCCGAGGGAGACGGTATACAGCTTCCGGGTCATGTGGCCAGCTTGACAAAGCCGCTTCTGGCGAACACATGGAAACGCCGTTTACCTTCCCACCGGAGCGGTACCTATTTATCTACTTGCACTTTGACATGCTTTCGAACTGGTAGGTTGGCAGGAGCAGGGACAAAGCAACAGGAGCTCACCCCGTCGTGGGGAGTCGAACCACTGACCTTCTGATCAGCAAGCCCTAGGCTCTGTGGTTTAGACCACAGCGCCACCCATGTCCTACAGCTATAGAGTATAGTAATTAGGAAAACTATGTGGCTACTTCTACAGTACAAGACAGAGCACCAGTATACCCAGGAGACACCCAAAGGACATCTAAGGATGAACTGAGATTTGGGGTTTTGTTTAGCTTTTTTAGTTTATTATTAGTTTAATTAACCACCCTACAAAATCAAAGGGAACAAAGACATCAATGTTAGCTGACAAAGCACACAGATAATAAAGAATAATTGAAAACACTTTTGGAAGAAAAGTAGTACAGCAAGCCAACCAAATGAATGTTGGGCACAGGAAAATAATCATGCCTATTAACCCCTATCCAACTAAAATTAGTAGCAGCTGTGGGTTAAACCACAGAGCCTAGGACTTGCTGATCAGAAGGTCGGCGGTTCGAATCCCCGCGACGGGGTGAGCTCCCGTTGCTCGGTCCCTGCTCCTGCCAACCTAGCAGTTCGAAAGCACGTCAAAGTGCAAGCAGGTACTGCTCTGGCGGGAAGGTAAATGGCGTTTCCGTGCGCTGCTCTGGTTCGCCAGAAGCAGCTTAGTCATGCTGGCCACATGACCCGGAAGCTGTCTGCGGACAAACGCCGGCTCCCTCAGCCAATAAAGTGAGATGAGCGCCGCAACCCCAGAGTCGGTCACGACTGGACCTAATGGTCAGGGGTCCCTTTACCTTTAAACACACATTTTAGAGTGTAAACTCTCTCAGCTTCAATGATACTCACTTCTGTGTAGATATAGTTTGGACTGCACTACATATCCCATTGAAACCAATGGATCAGTTAGTCATACCTAACTTAAGTTCCATTTTTACTGTTTTAGGTTGAAGTCTGGTTAACCACAATCCCCCCCCTTTTTTTGTAATGTATACAATTTCTTTTATTTATTTTCTGTTCTCATTTGTTTTCTATATGGGTACTATTCCTTCATCTTCTTTGTGTATTATCTTATTCCGTGCACTTGTAATTATGTATGTACTTTTTATTTTTCAATAAAGAACATTTGAAAGTTCCATTGATGTCCATGGAATTTGATTGTGATTAACCTTTCCTGCAGAAATTACATAAGTTTACATAGGAAATTATAGGTAGCCTGTTATTTTGAATTTTTTCAAATTGTGTTGAATGGAACTCACTCCCCGCTAGTAAATTTGTGCCTCAATCTAAAAAAAAAGCACAACTCTGCTCCTGCCATTTTCACTGGGAGAGAACCAGCTACTGGCCCAAAAGTTCCCAGTGCATATTATGGAAATGGGGCAGTGTGGTAAGCTGTTCCAATCATAGTATGGGTGGAAACAAGGGTTAAAATACCTCCCACATCTCAATCCCAATTCCTCACAGCTACAATTTAACTTTAAAAAATGGAAAAAAAATTAATTATGCAATGCCAGACTCCTTTTAATTTAACATAAAGACAACTAGATTCCCAAGTGTCATTGGAGAAGTGAAGAGTAGAAACTTTGCTGGTTCATTTAAGATTACATGACATCAGCATGGACTTCTAACGTTTTTCATTCACTGTCACGGAACTGCCATCAGTGCTGGAGGGAGAGAGCAAAAGCCAGAGGGATTCCAGAGAGCGTCCAGGGATCGGGAGGAGCAGCCCATCGTCTGGGGAAGAGAATCAGCGTAGCACCAGTGGAGAAGGGGGGCAGATGGGGGAAGCGGCGAGGCAGTCCCATGACTCCTTGCCTGGGACCAGTGAGGAGAATAGGTGTCCTCCGTTGCCCACGCCCTCCTTGCGCAGAAGGCTTTCGCGCAGAGAGAGTAGGAGGAGACTAGGCGTCAAAGAGCTTCTTTGCTGGAAGAAGTTTAAGAAACGCCCACTCACGGATTCTGCCAGCGACTGAGTCAGGCATGGGCGAGTGGCGTCCGGAGAGAGAAGGTTCACTTTGGCAACCCACCCAGGTGTTTGCACCCAGCCGGGGAGATAGACACCTGCTTACGCACGAGCAACCCCTAGAACCATTACATTCACCATGAATAGTCTCTCTCCCTCTCCCCTCCATTCTGCTCTTAGTTGGCACATCTTTGATTATGTTGGAGGCAAAGACGAGCTGGCACACTTCCTTGCCCAAGTCCTATTTTTTATCAGAAGCACATGTTTCATTTTCCCTTTCTCTTAGCTGCAAGGTGATTCTTCTACCTAGCCTCTCTGAAACTCAGAGCGGAACAAGTCCAAAAGTTAAAAGTGCTTTCGCTTTGTCATTTTCAACAAGAATACACTGCTAAAATGGCTTTAGAAATATTTAATCAGAATTTAATGGTATGTAGGGTTGGTACACCTGTGTACAGTGGTACCCCGGGTTACAGATGCTTCAGGTTACAGACTCTGCTAACCCGGATGTAGTACCTCGGGTTAAGAACTTTACCTCAGGATGAGAACAGAAATTGTGCACAGGTGCCATTAGCTAAAGTGGTACCTCAGGTTAAGAACAGTTTCAGGTTAAGAACGGACCTCCAAAACGAATTAAGTTCTTAACCCAAGTTACCACTGTATTTAAAATATCTGCTGATACGGCTCCCCTTAAAAGAAACTGACAACAGTAACATAGGCAGGACATTGGTCCATCTAGTTCAGTATTATCTACACTGATTGGCAGCAGCTGCCCAGGGTTTCAGACGGGGAATTTTCCCCAGCCCTAATCGGGAGGTGCGAGAGATTGGACCTAGGCTGAGCTACAGCCCTTCCCTCAAGCCTACAGCACCTGGAATTCTCAAGTGATACCCCATCTCACTACCAGCCATGGCCAACTCTTCTTAGATTCTGGGATCAGACGGGCACGTTCAAGGCAATATGGTTGCAGAAAATGCTCCCCATGTCTTCTTAGGAGTTGAGTGCAGAGTGAGAGTCCTTGGACTTCATGGACTGGCTTACCACTTCAACATGACTGTCTATATGTAGAAAGGAAGGGACACACTCAATTTGCATTGGGCTATGATTGAGATAAGGTCCATAGAGTTAAAGCTATGGTTTTTCCCAGTAGTGATGTATGGAAGTGGGAGCTGGACCATAAAGAAGGCTGATCACTGAAGAATCGATGCTTTTGAATTATGGTGCTGGAGAAGACTCTTGAGAGTCCCATGGACTGCAAGAAGATCAAAACTACCCATTCTTAAGGAAATCAGCCCTGAGTGCTCACTGGAAGGACGGATCCTGAAGCTGAGGCTCCAATACTTTGGCCACCTCATGAGAAAAGAAGCCTCCCTGGAAAAGACCCTGATATTGGGAAAGATGGAGGGCACAAGGAGAAGGGGACGACAGAGGACGAGATGGTTGGACAGTGTTCTCGAAGCTACCAGCATGAGTTTGACCAAACTGCGGGAGGCAGTGGAAGACAGAAGTGCCTGGTGTGCTCTGGTCCATGGGGTCACAATAACAACAAGAGTCGGTGTAGTCAGAATTGAAATGACCGTTCTTGGAACAACTAAAATGAGAAACCACTAAACCACAATAACAACAAGAGTCGGTGTAGTCAGAATTGAAATGACCGTTCTCAGAACAACTAAAATGAGAAAGTATTTGGGAAGCAAGAAATTAGCAGAACCCAAGATCTTTCATGCCCAGCACAACAGCAAGTCTTTACCTGACCACAGCTTTGTAAGTCGCAGCTTTTCTTCAAGTTATATCTCCAAAACAGTTCAGCTGGAAAGTCTTGGCTGCAATTCTGCATTAAATAGACCTCTTAGCCTTGGAGCGGGATTAATGAACCAGACAAGGTGAATTACCTTTAAAAGCCAGATTGGACTGCTTAAAAGCATATTTCTAAATTGCCCATCCTCCAAAAGAGCATAGGGTGATATACAACAAACATACAAACACCATTACACAAACAGGACAGCTTGTTCCAAATGGGCACACATGTTACATGGCTTAGAGTAGTGGAAGAATAAAATCTAGAAGCGATGAAATAAAAACGGTTCCATGATTGCCAGCATGGCCACCTACAGTAGCAAAAAGGCATCCTGTAACATTAACTACAAATATCACCAAAAGCAAACCTAAAACATGGCGACAGGTTTCATGCTATTCGCTGTGCTGGAATGGACAGGATGGCAACAGAAATGTGTTATACTGAAACATCTGGGCAGACACAGCATGAATTACTGCTTCTGTAAATCAATGCCCATGCCCATGCCTTTTCAATCTCCCAGCAAGCCAAGGGCATTAGGGGAGACTTTCCCACAAAATCTGCTACTGGATCCCAGGACACACAAAAATTTGAAGTAAATGACCCAGAGGAGGAGAAACCTCGTTTGTTGCTTCAGAGTGCCACCTCTTTATTTACTTGTCTTACTTCTTGGGCTGCTGTTCTTTAAGTGAAACTGTGTTTATTTACTTTGGGTCTGATTGTTTAGGATGCTCCCTGTGGGCCAGTGTGAAACATGTATAGTGGTAAAAGGTAAAGGGACCCCTGACCGTTAGGTCCAGTCGCAGACAACCAAGGGAGCCAGCGTACAGTTTCCGGGTTATGTGGCCAGCATGACTAAGCCGCTTCTGGCGAACCAGAGCAACACACAGAAATGCCGTTTGCCTTCCCACCGGAGTGGTACCTATTTATCTACTTGCACTTTGACGTACTTTTGAACTGCTAGGTTGGCAGGAGCAGGAAATCAGCAATGGGAGCTCACCCTGTTGTGGGGATTCGAACCGCCGACCTTCTAATCGGGAAGCCCTAGGCTATGTGGTTTAGACCACAGCACCACCCGCATCCCTCTATATAGTGGTAGCCATGCCCAACTGCCCACAGGATAATAACCTGTTTGTGGGGAAGGGTTTAATCGCCATAGTTGAGAGGGTAGGGAGAGGGTGTCTGTATTTCCCCAGTTGAGGGGATGGTGAGAAAACGAATGCTTCTTGACTTTTCTACTATTTGATTGCTTTTACTTCTTGGACCTGTCTTCTGTATTGGTTAGATTTTTGTTATTTCAACACTGGAATGTTTATTGAAGTGAGTAGATAGATGGAGTGACATGTGGTATACTTTTTATATATTTATAAATTTGTAACTATATATATTGCATTGAGTGTTTATGTATCTTGATGTTTTGTATATGGTTTATTTTGGATTCTTCTTTTAATTAAGGTTTGCATTGAGGGACATTTATTTATGTTACTTAAAATTTGGAATTGTGATGCTGATGATAATTAAGTCGTATTGCTGTTTTGAATGTGGAATTTGTATTCTACATCTTTTTTGGGATTTGTAAAATGTTAAGGGATTTCTGTTGCAATATGAGGTGGACTACAAATTAGATAAACAAATAAATAAAATGCAAGAGTGCTTTATTTATATTAAATTATCTGCTGGAGATGATGCAATATATTTTGTTCCAAACTCAGATTAATTTGCAGTCCATTTTCAAGAGAAATGACCTGGAAGCATCCAAAGAACTTCACTTAATAGAGAAGTTTTGTCACATCTGTTACTGTAAAACCAGCGAGGCAGGATCTCAAACATCTACACCAAAGAAGTGCAGAATATCTCTATAAATTATGCAAATAGCGTAAATGTGCTTATTTTTTCTATTTTTCGGTGCATAGCAACGAAAGCCTTGCCTGCTTGGATATTTCACTGTCCCCTCATCCAGCTTCTGAGTTGCCTGCTCCACTTTATCTTTGCGGTCAAAACATTAAAAACACTTCAGTTTTGTAAATGAAAGACAGAGGTTCTCAGAATTATGCCTTTTTTCCTGCATGTGCACAGAATCTACACGTCCCTCGCCATTAGGGTTCCCCGCGCACCGGTATAACCAGCCACAACCGGCGTTTTATTTCTTTTGTAAACACAGACGTGGCGGCTGGATTGCTAGGGAAAACTAAAAAAAAGAGAATTTAGACCGGGCACGCGAAGTCGATCGGCCGGCGGGATTTTAAAAGCCTGCTAAGATGCGACTGTCGCGAAACCCGAGTAAGCTAAGCCAGCAATGGCACGGCAGAGAAGCGACCGTTGCGCCACGGATGGAGCTTTTTTTCCCACCAGTGGAGGAAACAGCGCGCCCAGAGAACCCGATGCTTCCCCTCCGAGGGAGCTGCGGCGTGGAGGAACTTTCCTCTTCCCCTCGCGCGCTCGACTCCTTTCGCCCTGCGCGCCTCTGCGAGTGCGTAAAAACCATGGCGAGGCGGCTGCTCCAGGGCGCCAGACGTACCCAAGCGCCGCAGCCGGAGCATTTCCCTCGCTCAGCCCCTTTCTAAACGCGGGTCTGAGTGCCACGCCGAGCTCGCTGGCGTCGCGGAAAAGCAGGCAGGAAGGCAGGCGCGGCGGCGGCGCCTCCACCGCCCTTCGCCAAGCCGTGCGCCCTGGCACCAAGGCGCGCGCCACGGCGGCTCCAAAGGGCGCAAGCGAGCCAAGCGCAACCGGAGCCTCCTGGGAGAGAGAGAGAGGGTAAAAAAGGCAAGGAGCCCTTTCTTGCCCCGGCGGGCCTCGAGGTGCCTTCCTTTGATTGGCTGAGGCGCATGTTGGAGAAGAGGCGCGCGCAGGGGACCCCTCCGCCGCGCGCCCAACTTTGCCCCCGCCGCCAACTTTTGTCGCCGTCGGGCGGGAACCCCACGGAACACAACAGCCACCTGCGCGCTCGGGGCTCTTGTGGGAGGAGAGCGCGAGCGGGAGAGAGGAGCGAGGAGGCTGGGAAGGGGGCGGAGAGGAGGGAAAAAGCCGGGTGCGGCGCATGCGCTGTGCGCTGCCCCGGGCCTGCCGCGGCCGCAGTCACTTCCTGCCCTTGCGCCCATCCGGCTCCGGGGTCGCGTCGCGGGGCCGCTTGGGCGGGACAGGCGACGGCGAGTTCGCGTCGGGGCGCGGCGACAACAGCGCACTGCCCTTCTCCACCGGGCCCCGTATCGTCGGCGGTGGCAGGGTCCCCCGCGCCCGCCTCCGCGGAGCCTCCTCTCCGGGCGCCCTGCTCGCTGTCACCTGCTGCCTGCGCCTCCTCGGAGAAGCCCAGGGGCTCCTTCTTCCTTCCTCCCTCTCCGCCTCCCGCGCGCGTCCCGCCGGCCGGTGGCGGGCAGGCGAAGAGGGGCTTCGCTCACGCCCAGCCGCTGCCCGCCCGGCAGGCACCCCACGCGCCTCGCTCGGGCCGGGCTGGCGTTTCCCGCAGGAGCCTTTCCCGTAAGTGTGGTCGCTGCTGAAACTCGCCTCTCCGCCTTTCCTCCGTCACGGGCACCCTCGCCCGCCGCGGAAAACACGGAGGAGATGCGTGTTGGTTGGTTGGTTGGTATGGCTGGCGTGTGTGGGTATACGCGCGCGTGCCCGCCCCCTCTCCTCGCGCGCCGATGCTGGGTTGTGTGAAGCGGGCGACCCGTGTGACAGGTGGCCCCGGAAGAGCGCGCGAGGAATTGGTAACCTGGGAGGAGGTGGTGTGTTCGGGGGAGAGGGAACTTGTGTGCCAGAGAGGGAGAGGGGTGTGTGTGTGTGTTTGGGAATGTGGGTTCTGCACTGGAATGCTTGCTGTTGTTGTTGTTTTATTCCTGCATCGCTGATGGAAAGGCTAGTGATGGGGTGGGTGGCCAGGTCGTAATGGTTGACATGGTCTGGGTTGGCATTCCTGTGTGTGGCATGGATCAGCCCAGCGCCAGATTTAGGGCAGTGTCGGGCGGTTCCACATCACAGGGCGCTGAGCCGAAGGATGATGATGATAATATCTTATATTTATGTGGGAATATTTATGTGGGTACCTACTGAGAAGATCGGTTAAAAAGCAACCATGCCAAATTGAGTTATTGCCAATTTTAAAAAACATATTTATTGAAAGTTCAAAAAGTACATGATTATATGTACACTAAACGTTGTGAGATGTAAGTAAATGAGAGAAAAGGAAAAAGAGAAACAGAACCTGGGTAGAAGGGAAAATAAAGGTGGGGAGGGGGAAAACCCCGGTATTCTTACAAATCCTGTAATAGGTTAGGATTTGGTGAAGTACAATAACAACCCCCTCCCCCCTTTATGAATTATTGTCAAATTAACATTTGGGGTGTGTGTGCCAAATTTCATCCTCACCTACAGTGCCATATTACCCAGGGGCAAAACTAGGCGTTACTTCACAAGGGTCAAAGACCCAGTTTGGCACTGCCCCTCACGCACATTTGTGGGTGCTGGTGTTTGAAACTCCCACTGTTCCAGGCGCGTTTTGCGACAGGAAATTTTACTAACGCGAGCAGTTTTTGAGCTCTGGGCGCAGTACTGCGCCTAAGATTTCAGATTAAAACTGTGGAGTGGAAGGAAAGGAGGACCTTTTTCAGCCTCCCCACTTCCAGCTACTCTCTGAAGCCTGGAGAAGAAATCCAGAATATTAAGGGGGTAGGCAGGGAAAGGACTAGACCATGTGAAAAATGAACATAATATTTTAGCTGCTGTTCATTCATTTTCAACTTTGTATTATTAGGTTTAAGGTGCCGTTTAGCTCCTAGCTTTCACATTTCAGTTTCTAACACTGCCATGTAAACACACACACACAGAGAGAGGGGGGGTGGGGTGGGGTGGGAGCCTCAGTGGCACCCCTCTATGCTTCATCCAGGGCAAAAACCTGGCCAGCTCTTGCATAGCTATGGCACTGTATTACCAAAGTCCACCCCTGGATAGTCATGACTTTTCACAAGGGGACACTCTGAGGATTTGGCCAAGGATAGTGGGCCAGTGCATTGCCCCCTCTTCCCCATCTGCCAGCCTGCAACATCTCTTGCCATAGGGCCAACAGATTGATCCTACATATCCTCCAGCAACAGGACATTTACCCAGTGCAGCATTGCTGACTTCTGTGGCGCTGATCTCCTTTACATCATCACATGTTTGAAGCTACGTGCACAGGACACGTCTTATTTTGGTTTATATTTGACAACTGGAGGGCAAGGGAGTGCCTAGCTCGGGAATAGGTTTGGATCCAGTTCTTGATCCCTCATTTATGGTAAATGTGAGATTGGGGGGGGGGGAGGGTGTAGAACTGCATGGTTTGACTTGTCAGGTAAGAAGGGACTGGTTTTGACTCCTCAGTTGCAGTAAACCGTATGTGGTCATTGATTCCTGACAATAAAAATAGGTTTGTTATTTACTTATGATGTTTATATACTGCTTAATTATTTCCATTTATAAGCAGTGTGCATAAAAACAGTCCACAGAAAGTGAGACAACAAAATGGGTTCTGTAGATAGTTCTAAAATTGTCTGGCTTAAGTTGTTAAGGGAGTGTTTTGCTGCATATATGGAGAGGAAGGGAGAGAGGAGGTGTCAAGTTTGGTATGTAAGGTAAGGTAGGATGACTTTTTTGATGGAGATATTTGTGCAGAGAAATGTGCGTTTTCAAATACAGTTGTGGTTGCCAACAGTTAAACACATTTTCCAGCCGTATTGCTGGATACATGGGGAAGCAACAGGTGCTGATGAAAAGTGATAGAACTAGTATTCTGGGATGCCGTGTTACCTGACTGGGTACATTTGACATATTGCATGTTATAATGCATATCTGGTTTAAGGAGCCGTTTGGTGCCTAGCTGATATATTTAAGTTTCTAACACTGGTCCACACATGGAGATGAGATAGTCTTCGTCAAGGACACAAAGCTTGATCATTTATTTAGATGCTGGTGCTGCAATCCTACATATTCTTTTTTGGGAAGTGAGTCCCATTGCGGGGGGGGGGGGGGAGAGACTTACCATTGATTAAACATGCTTGAGTTGAGTTGTGTGTAGATCTTGCCATGATTCGTCTTCTTTGGTGATCACTCGTAGCCGAGTAAGATTATCTACCATGAATATGGTCTCAACCGTGGGTCCGTAGGTGACTGTAGAGGCCAATTCTGGATCCACATATCCTTCCACAGTGGGGACATATGTTTCCGGGCAGGAGTTGATGACGATGAGGATTTGCCAAGCGTGCCTTCATCTTAGTACATTTCTCCCTTTCATTTTGAGTTCAAGTGTCTTCAAACTCCATGATGCCTTTAGCAGAGGCCAATTGGAGCACTCGCAGGCCAGTGTTTTCCAGTTGTCTGTGTTTATACTACACTTTTTAAAGGTTTGCCTTGAGAGCATCTTTGAACCTATTGTTCATCGACATTACACTTTCCATTGTTATGCTGGGAATAGAGTAATAGCTGGTATAACTGGACAACATAGTACTTTTCCTTTGAATGGAAAGTAAATGTGTTAAGGCATGACCTGCAATGGTTACTCCTGAAGGAGCTCTTGTGGTTCATGATTATTAAATCAATTTATAGACTGCTTCAGAACACAAAGCCATCAATGTGGTGTGTGTACACGTAGAAACAGAATTAAATGTTATGCTGTTACGAAGGAGCAAGCATCATATACTTTTTCTGCAAACAGTTGGACCATTTTAGAGAATGACATTTTGTAGTGCTCTTAACTCCTTCAGTTGCAGCATGAGGGAACCTGCCCAAAGTTCTGCAGTTCTGTGTGTACAGTTCAAATATGTCAAAACAAAAAAATTCCTTCCAGTAGCACCTTAAAGACCAACTAAGTTAGTTCTTGGTATGAGCTTTCGTGTGCATGCACATGAAAGCTCATACCAAGAACTAACTTAGTTGGTCTTTAAGGTGCTACTGGAAGGAATTTTTTTGTTTTGACTATGGCAGACCAACACGGCTACCTATCTGTAACTGAAGTTCAAATATGTGTGAGGCTGCAAAGGAGACCAGTGGCTTAGAAGTTGGCAGTGATGTGACTTGATGCATGCAATTTGAAATCTGTATTGGAGGATATTTAGGAACAAGTTGCATAAAAAATACTGGATTGGTAAAGGCACTCCATAAGCTCGTAGATATGCTTTACTCTAAAGTAGTGTATTTCTGAAGTTTTTAAAACTCACTGCTGTTCCCGCCTCTCCTGTTTTGATTGGATGCTGGTGGAGTGCTGAAAACCACAAACAGCCCTTTTTTTTTGAGTAGGCCATCATCTGTCCTCCCGTGAATTATTTCATTCCGATAAATAAAATCCTTTGTGAATGTCAGTTTGCATTACAAAATGTTTGTAAATAGAGCTGAGCGAAACTGTTATTTCGGTTACTCGGATGTGCATTTTATAGGCTTCTAAGGCTCGGCTGAAAGAATCCAGGAGAATTATTCTACCTTTTGGATTAAAATCCAAGTCAAGACAATAATTGCTGTCCCAGAGCCCTTTCCCAGCTGGAAAGTAGCAAATAGCCAGGGGGGAAAAGAGAAGAAAAGAGATTCCCAAAAAGAGTTCTAGCAGTGCTTTTCAGGAAAGCTACATTTCCCAGAGACTGCTGCACTGGAGAAACTTTCCTCCTTTACACATCCCATAGTTATTTGCTGTTCTTGAAGCAGTATAACTGGCTAACCAGCCAGGTAACTACGTATATGCCCTGCTTCATCACAGGGTGGTTCAAACATAATGGGGGGTTAGAGAGAAGGAATAAGTAGGGTTGGGGATTGAGGTGGAACAAAATGTATTTGGGGGTTTACAGAGCTTAGATCAGCTAATTTGAATTAGTGCTGAAAAGGAGTGAAGAACTTTCCTGATTTGGGAGGGAAGGACTTACCTCGTTTCCAAGCCCGTTTGATGCAACTTAAGCTGCCTCTAATTGCAATAGCTATTTCTAAAACAAAATTTATCCATGTACAGTGGTGCCCCGCAAGACGAATGCCTCGCAAGACGGAAAACTCACTAGACGAAAGAGTTTTCCGTTTTGGAGGTGCTTCGCAAAACGAATTTCCTATGGGCTTGCTTCGCAAGACGAAAATGTCTTGCGAGTCCCTGCGGGGTTTTTTCCTCCCCCCCCTTTTTCTAAACCGCTAAGCCGCTTATCCGCTAAGCCGCTAAAAGCCGCTAATAGCGCTAATCCGCTAAGCTGTCAATGGGCTTGCTTTGCAAGACGAAAAAACCGCTAGACGAAGAGACTCGCAGAACGGATTCTTTTCGTCTTGCAAGGCACCACTGTATCCATGTCGTAACAGTGGCAGAGTTGAGAAGATTTCGTTTTTTCATATGTGGAATTGCTCTTTGTATACATGTTCAATATTCACTGCTCGTTCTTAGATCAGTGGTTTTTACAGGGAAGTTATGTAACACTGCAGGACCTTCTTTTCCTTGGTAAATGATAGAAAATTTGCTTATTTTAGCAGAAACGAGCTACTAGATGTAGAAGGAAAGTAGGGCGTTGATGTAGAAAATGCCTCTAAGGGACAAGTGTTGTCAGACTGACCATCATCACCATGGCTGCTGTGAACCAGGTAATAGTGCTTTAGTAATCTACCTTCCTTAAAAAAGAAATAAATAAAGGCAGTAAGACGCTGTCGGGAAAAGATAGCCTATATTATGCTGCCGTAATGGAATTAGGACATCTTCAAATATTGTTGTATTGCCAGTATTTTAAAAATGGCTGGGTTTTGATGGAGTACTTCTTAAATCTGTGTTTCCTTTTTATAGACTGGGTTGAGGGAGAAGGCAGGGAATAAACATTTCTGAAAACTATGTTTCCAAGGCCTGCAAAACAAAATTTATTCAGCGTACAAATAGCTTGATATAAATATATACAAATACAAATGATGTTGGCACGTTGCTATAATAACTTTAAAAAATGGCTTGTAACCTAAAACACTTGGAATGAGAAAATGAAGAGAGATATACACATTAGTAGGTGCTTCAACTTAAGATAGGATACCTACTAACCTACTTACCTGAGCTTGAGAAGGCATGTATAAAAACATTTTCATTGACTAAATATGCACAGCCACATAAATAGAGGTCTGCTTCTATGTGTATTTAAGAAATACTTCTAACAAGTGCAGATGGCAAGTACCAACTTAAGATGGAGAAAAGTGTGTTCCCCCTTTTCTCTCATATAGATGGAGTGTCTTTTTAAATTGATCCTTGGTATAATGCATATAGGGACGTGGGTGGTTCTGTGGGTTAAACCACAGAGCCTAGGACTTGCTGATCAGAAGGTTGGCGGTTCGAATCCCTGCGACGGGGTGAGCTCCTGTTGCTCAGTCCCTGCTCCTGCCAACATAGCAGTTCGAAAGCACGTCAAAGTGCAAGTAGATAAATAGGTACCGCTCTGGTGGGAAGGTAAACGGCGTTTCCGTGCACTGCTCTGGTTCGCCAGAAGCAGCTTAGTCATGCCGGCCACATGACCCAGAAGCTGTATGCCAGTTCCCTCGGCCGATAAAGAGAGATGAGTGCTGCAAGCCCAGAGTCGGCCAAGACCGGACCTAATGGTCAGGGGTCCCTTTACCTTTACTATAATGTATATACTGTATGTATCATCTAAAAACAAAGGGTTTTATCCTTTTAAGTCACACTTGGAGTAAACTTTTGAAATAAATGGATTTTAATAATTCAAGCCCATTAATATCAACTCATGACTTAAGTGGGTACAACCCAAAGAAAGTAAGTTGCTCCAAAATAGGGTTGTTATCTATATAGAATTAATTGATCAGATGATTACTTGACTATACCATCTATGGCTAATCATCTCAGATTTCTTTAATCGGGTGACATGTCTGTTAGGAATCTCTACAAATAAAACACTGTGATTGAAATAAATGTTCTTGCAAAGATGCTCAGTTGTGTCTTGACTGACTCAGCAGAGTTAACAAACACTATCATAATTCATTCCTTAAATTGAGATTAATGCAACAGAGCAGCAAACATAATCCTAATATGAATGTAGGTACATGAGCGTAGGAATTGCTAGACAACATTGGTAAAACCTTATGGCAATTATTTCTAGTATTCTATCTTTCAGAAATGTTATCTGTTATTTCTAGTGGTAACTGCTTTCTAGATAAGCTGTATATAAACAGTAGAACCTCATTCCCGAATGTCTCCGTTGTCGTACGTTTCGGTTCTCGAACGCTGAAAACCTGGAAGTAAATGATTCCATTTTCAAAGGTTTTTTGGAACCTGAACATGCCACACGGCTTCCGCTGAGGGCAAGAAGCTCTTGCAACCAATCTGAAGTCGTGCCTTGGTTTTCGAATGTTTCGGAAGCTGAACAGGCTTCCAGAATGGATTTCGTTCGAGAACCTAGGTTCCACTGTACCTCTATTTGTGTGTGAATATGCTTTTTGGAGCTTAACTGAGACAGTCACAGACATTACAGTTGTTTTGGAAATAGCAATAAAAAACCTACATATTTGTCATTTTTTATGTCCAGACTGTATTGCAATGTTTTAATAGAACTTTAATAGAGCAGCTTCAGTGCAGTTAACATTTATGTGTGGACATGTACCTTAAGCTCTTTTTTTTACTATTTATTGTGACTATTTTGCAGTGCATATACTGGAACCTGGAGATCATCCTTTATTGCAGCAGCCTCTTCAGACATCAAAATCCGGCATTCAGCAAATTATTGAATGTTTTCGATCAGGTATGAGTAGGTGGCATAAATAACATCTAATGAACAATCTAAAATCATTATTTCACGTTTTAAGAAAAATGGCGCTCTTGGATTTTCATGGATTTGATTTTGGGTTGTATCCAACATTAGTCATATTCACAGTAGAACCACAGGGTTGTAACCAACAAAATAATTGCACATGCAAGCCTACTTCCGCAGGCAATATGGAACCTCTTCTCTCCCTCCTCCACCTCCAAAATCTGCTCTGGGGGTTCCCCCCAAGTCTCTGGAGCAGTTTTAGGGGTGAGGGTGGAAGGAGAAAGAAGTAAAGTTCTCTTGTGCCCATGCAAGTTAGTTCATGTTCACACTGATATCCCTGGATACAACCCACTGAAATTACAGTGGTACCCTGGGTTACATACGCTTCAGGTTACATACGCTTCAGGTTACAGACTCCACTAACCCAGAAATAGTGCTTCAGGTTAAGAACTTTGCTTCACGATAAGAACAGAAATCGTGCTGCGGCGGCAGCAGGAGGCCCCATTAGTGGTGCTTCAGTTTAAGAACAGTTTCAGGTTAAGAACGGACCTCCGGAACGAATTAAGTACTTAACCCGAGGTACCACTGTAATGCGCATGACTAACTTTAGTCCATTAATTTTGGTGGGTTGGCGCTGAGGAAGGTTCAGCTGGATGCTACCCAATGTTTTAAGAATTGCTTGTTTTAATTATTGTATTGATATTTGATTGTAAGTATACCACCCTGGGTTCCTATTTTAAGATGAGGACTTGGAGAATTTCTAAATGAATAAATAGGTCTAACGAAGATTCACCGACTCTGCTATTCTATTACCAACAGTAAGTAGTCAGTCAGATGCTTCTGGTACCTCCTGGCCTTTGCTGGTGTCCTGCGGTGAATGTTGATCAGACAGGGTGTTGTTGTTGTCGTTTCAGCTTTTTAAATCTTCTGTTGTAATGTTCTTTGGTTGTACAGTCGTACCTTGGTTTTTGAACAGCTTATTTCTTGAACGTTTTGGCTCCCGAATGCCACAAAGCCAGAAGTGACTGTTCTGGTTTGTGAATTATTTTTGGAAGCTGAACGTCCGACGGGCCTTCCGCGGCTTGTGATTGGCTGCAGGAGCTTCCTGCAACCAATCAGAATCCACACTATGGTTTCTGAATGTTTTGTAAATCGAACGGACTTCGTTCGACTTCCAAGGTACGCCTTTACTGTATACATCGTAGCTGAGACTGTAGCATTTCAAATTTTGAAAACCCCTTTGGGAAAATGTACACCACAAATGATGTGTTTACAATAGCAGTGTAGTTCTGAAGCATGCAGTAAACTTTTTTAAAAAATCATTGCTTTTGATGGCAACGAGTGACAGCTGTTATGAAATAAAAATGATGCTTGATTGTTTATTTTACTGTATAATAATTATGTATGATGTTGTTATTGACTGCCTTGAGATGCCCATATAAAAAGCATATACAAATATTTTAATAAAATATAAATAAATAAATTTAGGGACGGAAAACTCATAACTATAAATCTACTCTAACGTTAATCTTGCCACTCCATTTGTAAAATCATCTAAATTAGTGGCTTTTGCCATATCTTTTAGTAAATTTCATATGCTTATTTTGTGTTGTAGGGAAGAAACATTTCTTTGCCCTATCTGCAGAAATTTGGAATTTCTCCTTTGTGACCTTAGAAATTTCGGGCTTAGGTTGAATGTTCAGAGAAGTTTTTAATGTATGACATTTTAATGTATTTTTGATCTTCTTTAAAGATTAAAAATGATGATGATGTCCAATGTGGTCTTGTTGCTTTCTGAAAAAAGGAGTAGGGATTGTCGTTGGCGTTCTCAAGCAGGATTGTAGTATATTGTTTCTATTTGGATTGTCTTTTCTAGTTAGGATAGCAATTGAATGGATATGTGTGTGTTGCTAACTATAGTCATTTATGGGAGCGGGTGGCACTGTGGTCTAAACCACTGAGTCTCTTGGGCTTGCGGATCAGAAGGTCGGTAGTTCTTATCCACGCGACGGGGTGAGCTCCCATTGCTCTGTCTCAGCTCCTGCCAACTTAGCAGTCAGAAAGCATGTCAAAGTGCAAATAGATAAATAGGAAGCTAAACGTCATTTCCATACACTCTTGTTTCTGTCACGGTGTTCTGTTGCGCCAAGCGGTTTAGTCACACTGGCCACATGACCTGGAAAGCTGTCTGTGGACAAATGATGGCTCCCTCGGCCTGAAAGTGAGATGACACCGCAGCCCCATAGTTGCCTTCAACTGGACTTAACCGTCCAGGGGTCCTTTACCTTTACCTTTACCTAGTCATTTAAGGTGGTTTTTTAGGTGTTTATTGTTTTATGCTACTTGTATTTCTACCTTTCAGTGTTTTAATTGTTAGCAGTTTTTATCTTCACTGTTTTATTGTTTTATACTAATTCCTTTCATATGTAAACCTAAGTGATAATTTAGTTGCAAGGCAGTATAGAAATACCCAGAATAAGATAATAATACTGTATTCGAAATGGTTGGTAAGACAGTACTGGACTCCTATAAGTTTCTATCCAGCCCCTGCTTCCTTCCAGTTAGAATAATTATACTCTACTGTGGAATGGGCCAGGTAAGGGCCAGGTAATGAAAGCTATAAAGAGGAAACAGCAATCTATATCTATCTATCTGTCTGTCTATCATCTGTCTGTCTGTCTATCTATCTATCTATCTATCTATCTATATCTATCTATCTATCTATCTATCTATCTATCTATCTATCATCTATCTATATCAGTGTTTCCCAACCGGTGTTCCGCGGCACACTAGTGTGCCGTGAGACGCTGCCTGGTGTGCCGTGGGAGGGAGGCGGGCGAGTCGGGCGGCGAGAGGCCGGGCGGCGGCGAGCACACGCGGGGCGGCGAGCTCCCTCCCCCCCACATCCCATCGCCGCTCGCTTCGGCAGGCTGCCCCGTGCTCCGCGCTTGTGTCGGCTGCCCCGTGCTCCCCCCGAGAGCGCAAGGCTTGCGGGCGGCAGCTGGCAGCGCGGAGCACGGGGCGCCCTTCGGAGGACGCCAGGTGTTCCGCGCTGGTGTCGGCCAGCCTTGCGCACCCGGGGGATCTCCCCCCAGGAGCGCAAGGCTTGCGGGCGGCAGCCGGCAGCACGGAGCAGGGGCGCCCTTCGGAGGACGCCCCGTGCTCCTCGCTGGTGTTGGCCAGCCTTGCGCACCCGGGGGATCTCCCCCCAGGAGCGCAAGGCTTGCGGGCGGCAGCTGGCAGCACGGAGCACGGGGCGCCCTTCGGAGGACGCCCCGTGCTCCGCGCTTGTGTCGGCAAGCCTTGCGCACCGGGGGACCTCCCCCCGAGAGCGCAAGGCTTGCGGGTGGCAGCTGGGAGCACGGGGCGCCCTTCAGAGGACGCCCCGTGTTCCGCGCTGGTGTCGGCCAGCCTTGCGCACCCGGGGGATCTCCCCCCAGGAGCGCAAGGCTTGCGGGCGGCAGCTGGCAGCACGGAGCACGGGGCGCCCTTCGGAGGCCGCCCCGTGCTCCTCGCTGGTGTTGGCCAGCCTTGCACACCCGGGGGATCTCCCCCCTGGAGCGCAAGGCTTGCGGGCGGCAGCTGGCAGCACGGAGCACGGGGCGCCCTTCGGAGGACGCCCCGTGCTCCGCGCTTGTGTCGGCAAGCCTTGCGCACCCGGGGGATCTCCCCCCGGGAGCGCAAAGCTTGCGGGCGGCAGCTGGCAGCGCGGAGCACGGGGCGCCCTTCGGAGGACACCCCGTGCTTCGCGCTGGTGTTGGCCAGCCTTGCGCACCTGGGGGGCGCGTGGGGCGCCCTGAAACAGAGGGTTCCCCATGCTGCGGACTGTAGCCTGCCGCCCGACGCGCGGGGCGCCCTGAAGCAGAGCGCCCCTCGCGCCAGGCAGACATGGGCCAGCCCCACAAGCTCGGGGGACAGCGGGGAGGCCCAGCACCGCCATCCCACTGTTCCCCGACCTGGTTTTTTTTGGGGGGGAAATAAAGGAAAAATACGGTACTTACTATTTCATAATAAAGTAATTATAAAATACTTTCTTTGTGTTTATTTGATGCCTATTAACGAGAGTTACTTTATATATAGTCAATATAGGCACAGAGTTAATTTTTTAAACATTTTCTAATGGTGGTGTGCCTCGAGATTTTTTTCATGAAACAAGTGTGCCTTTGCCCAAAAAAGGTTGGGAAACACTGATCTATATCTATCTATCTATCATCTATCTATCTATCTATCTATCTATCATCATCTATATCATCATCATCATCATCTTAAGTTCAAACATCACTGTTGTAATAACCATGGTCAAGCTTCCTAACAATCAGGCAAACACTGATTTAGAACTGTTTTTTCTTTTCATTTTCAGTCTACTCCAAACTTCCGAATTTAGCTGTATCTGGGTTCCAAAAGAGGAGCAGCAGACCATATTTGGTATCTAAATTCAGACATTAAGCCAAGCTGTGTTTTCTCAAACATGTTTCCTGGCTACTTAGAATCAATTTAGATAAGGTAAAACAAGAACAACACAGTTAAGCTTTACAGAACATACTTTGTAATGATATCTGAAATAAAACTTAGAAAAAGGAAATACTAGTAGAGGAAAATGAAAAAGTAAAGTAACAGGCGATTCCATGGAAATACCGACCCATTTTTCATTTTCATATATAGTTTTCATTTTCATATATATATATATATATATATATATATATATATATGCAGGTTTTGGTGTCCTCGGGTGTCTTCCCGTGTAAAAGTTGGGGTGTCTAGGCGACGTTTCGACGAGGTCTCACTCGTCATCTTCAGGCTGGTGCTTTCGGCTTCTTGTTACTGGAACAGAGCGGGATCTCAATGTTTGGGAACTTCCTCTCTGCCCAGAACATTGGAGGCTAGACACCACACCCCCTCTACAGTATTTATAGGAACTCAAACATTGAGATCCCGCTCTGTTCCAGTAACAAGAAGCCGAAAGCACCAGCCTGAAGATGACGAGTGAGACCTCGTCGAAACGTCGCCTAGACACCCCAACTTTTACACGGGAAGACACCCGAGGACACCAAAACCTGCATTCCTGTACCCGTGAAAATCTACGAAAGCAAATATATATATATATATATATATATGACATCTGGTGGGAGGGCGTTCCACAGGGCGGGTGCCACTACCAAGAAGGCCCTCTGCCTGGTTCCCTGTAACCTCACTTCTCGCAGTGAGAAAACTGCCAGAAGGCCCTCAGAGCTGGACCTCAGGGGGGTGGAGATGCTCCTTCAGGTATACTGGCCCGAGGCCGTTTAGGACTTTAAAGGTCAGCACCAACACTTTGAATTGTGCTCAGAAGCATACTGGGAACCAATGTAGGTCATTCAGGACCGGTGTAATATGGTCTCGGCAGCCACTCCCAGTCATATGTGTTGTCATGTGCATCATTTATACCTCTTTATAGGACTGCCATACTTATTTCCCTGATAACGCAATAATTATTAGGCCTCTTATTTGTATCGTGCCATCAGTGTAGGGCATTTTGCAGAGTTCTGCAAAAAGTGAAAGATGTTTCTCCTTAAGAAGCTTAAAATCTGAAAGACAAGTCATGGTGGGGGAATCTGTTCTACTGTTTCCAGTAGAGGGTACTTCAGTCACCCGTACACATTGCACTGAGCATACTAACACACTTACACTGCTGTTCTGTAGTACAAAGGAGGCTGATGTTTTGAGTTGGAAAGAGGATGGTAGTAATTTGACTGTGTTCAGAGCCTCCCATCCTTTTCAGTAAACTTCTGTGCATTGCAAACTCTTATTTTAGTTTGAAATATGCAGAAGCGGCTAAAGAACTGCAGGTTCACTTCAGCTAAGTGAATTGCAAATTGCACAATTAACACCTTTTAACAGAAATCTCTTGGTTTTAAAGCATAGCTGTCAACCGTCCCTTATTTGGCGGGAAAGTCCCTTAGCCCAACACTGTGTCCTGCTGCTGTCCCTTATTGATGATGTCCCTGAAATTTCCTTGGTTTCAAAGGAAGCAGCTCCTCTCCCTCTCTCTCTGCCAGCCGGCCAGGGAGGAGGGAGGCTCCAACTGTGTTGCTTGGCTGCATTGCTCACCCAGGAAGGAGTCTAAGAACGATTGGGGGGTGGAGCTTGCATGCCTTGTGCCAATCAAATCGGCTGCGTTGCCTGGGGACTCGCCTTTGCTCAGCGCTTCCCAGCGGAGAGGTGACGGTGGTTTTCCTTGCTGCATCCCCTTTGCCGGGTTGCTGCACTGTGGGAACCACTGTTTGAGGCTTCGTTTTGTCTGCTGGCTGGGCCTTCTGCCTTTGGCTTGGAGGGGCTCAGAAGTTGATCATACCTGTGCTTGGAAAATCCCTTATTTTGGCTGCCGGTCCCTTATTTTCGAGGCTGCTGGTCCCTTATTTTCAAATCTGTAAGTTGACAGCTATATTTTAAAGCCTTGTATGTATTTTCTCAGTTTCCCCTCACACCACTTTCTCACTCCTTACTGGAATAGCATCTGTAGTTATTGCTTCTTCTTACTTTTGTCTTCATGGCCTTACATATCTTGCCCCTGTACCTAGTATAGCTCTTTTTAAAAGGAAAGCAACTTCCTGCTTCTCCAGTACAATGAGTTCAAAGTGTTTTCTGGACTACCTTAGCCTTGTACTGCCCGCCACTTGGCTTCCCCATGCCCTATATCCTTGTTCATTCATCTCTGAACACACCTCCACCCCAGCCTTTTTCTTGTAAATCTAATTTAAATGGCAAGTCAGCTCCATGGCCTGACATGTCTATGTTCTCGAGTATTTACTTAGTGCACCGGCACTGTCAAATGGCAGCAGCAATAATTTATGGGACTACAAATGGCTTTTTTGCTCAGGTGTTTGACATAAGAGAAATAGAAGTGCTTTGAAAAGGAACTCTGAAACTTTTATAAAAGGGATGCTCTGTGGGCCCAGGTTTGTCTTTAGCTTTTAGGATATTTTACCAGGTCACACCTGATCAATCTGGATACCTGATCGTGTGCTAGGCAAATAAACTTTTGAAAATGGAAATAATGTTCCATATACCAAGCGTGTTGTTGGATGATCCCTTCAAACACCGAAATAACAGTTTTGCACAGAATTGCAGCCTCATTCTTGCCCATTTAGTACCATTTTAACTATTATATTTGCCTGTGAAAATAGTATAAGTATTGTACAGTCGTGCTATTGTATGATCCTTGCTTTTGAAACCATAGTTTTTATCAGTATACTAAGTAAAATAGGCTAAGCTGAAAACAAGCAATCTTTTTGTTCGTTTGTTTTTACTTCCTCATTAATGTCTTACTAAGGCTTTCTGAGAAGTGGCATTAAAATTAATTCAGTAGATGTTTTAATATTAAATAAATTTGTGTTTCGGGGAGAAATGGACTTTGATTTTATATAACTTATATCTGAAAGAAATAACGCTAGTGAAAAATATACAATTTTGCAGTATTGGAGTAATAAAGGTAAAGGACCCATGGATGGTTCAGTCCAGTCAAAGGCAACTATGGGGTTGCGGCGCTCATCTCACTTTCAGGCTAAGGGAGCCAGTGTTTGTCCACAGACAGCTTCCCAAGTCATGTGGCCAGCATGACTAAACCACTTCTGGTGCAATGGGACACCATGACAAGTGCCAAAGTGCATGGAAATGCCATTTACCTTCCCACCACAGCGGTACCTATTTATTTACTTGCACTGGTGTGCTTTAGAAGTGCTAGGTTGGCAGGAGCTGGGACAGAGCAACAGGAGTAATAGGAATAATCAATCAATCAATTTCCTTTATTCGACCGATAGTCAGAAATAAAACATTACACAATACAGAATTATAAACTAAAACATCATAGGGGTACATAAATAAGGTAGGGCCACAGTACTAGACCTCTCACAGATAACCCACATCAAGGCATTCAGTTATACGTTTCCGGCACTTGAGTGCCAGGAAAAGGAATTTAGCCACTGACAAAGTTGTTTTCCCAGAAGACTTATTTAGCAGATATGCTGTCTGCTTTCCTCTTTGCCGGGAACTGAGCTGGGGTAAGTATGGAGTTATAAGATACTGTCTTAAATCGTTGTAGAAGGGACAGCTCAGTAAAATGTGCTCTGTGGATTCTACCTCACCCAACGCACAATGGCATAATCTCTGGTCATATGGGACTCCTCCATATCTTCCCTTCAGAACCGCCGAGTCAAGAACATTCAGCCTAGCCGCAGTAAATAGTCTGCGGTATTCCACGTAGTGGATATCCGCCAGGTAGCGAGCTGGAGCAGCCCGATACAACTGCTCCCCCAGAAACAACCCAGGTTTCACACGGGCTATGTCCTCCTGTCTGGCAATATCCCTTAATCTTTGAGCGATCACCGCCTTTGCGTGGCTATACGTCATGGACTCTATATAAAGGGAGGACAACCCGCACTTCTGCACTTCCTCCACTATCTCCCCTTCCCATGGAGATTTAAAGTTATCCCTCAGAATCAAGGGGGCCAAACCCACCGGTCTGAAACAGAGCTTGAGCCATAGCCATAACGTAATAGGAATAATAGTAGCATCAGTTGGATCTCTAAACTGATATCGTTTAATGTTGAGAGAGGCATACCCACATTCACACTTTTAAACAGAACTTTACATCATCTTGAAGTCCAGATTTGGTTAAAAAAAGAGATAGAAATATATGGATAAGAATACATCATAGAAAGTATCATTCATTATTCAGTAACTAGATGTTGAAGGGTTTGAAATAAATTACTCAAGATTGTTGTTAGTTTGTGCTCAAGGGTCTAACTGATTTCCGTCTGGCTTTGGCCTGTTTTTGAGTCACCCAGCTGGATGATTTATGCTGGGATATTGTTAGGAATCATCTAATTCTTTTCTGATGGGCCTCTAAACAGCTTTAAATACCATCAACAATGGGCTGTCTCTCTGGACCAAGACATTCCAGAGGTTTGGACCCAGAAGGTGGTGTTTGACGATTTCTGTTCCATCTTATAGTTTTGTCTTTGAGGTTCCCATGCTATTTAACATTCACATGAAGCTGCTGAAAGAAGTCATTTGAGGAGGTTTGGATCCCTTTATTTTACCTGCTCTAGTCAAAATAATAATAATTTAACTAAAACAATAACATTATAGCATATGTATCTGTAATGGGAAAAGGGGGCTGCTCGTGCGTAAGCGTTTAAGTCCTCCAAGCTTTACCATCAGTTCCTAAACTTTCCCAGTCCGAGGAGCCATGGGTGCATGGCTACCTCAATCGCTGGCAGAATCCGTCAGTGGGCGTTTCCGGAATTTACGCCAACATAAGAGTTCCTTGACGGAAACTCTCCTTCTGGATTCTCTGCGTGACAGTTTCCTCCGCGGAGTGGGCGTCCCCAGCGGAGGTCCTGAGCCCTCCCCGCTGTTCTCACTGGAAACATCTTGGAGCCGTTCCTCCGATTGAGTTTCTGCAGGAACTCTCCCTCTTCCCCTACTGGTTCCTTCCTCCGCATCCGAAGGTCTCCTAGCCTCCTTGAGCCCTTCCACCACCTGACTCTCTGATGGCTGTTCCCTGACAGTATCCATGTTGGTTAAACATATTTTTTTTTAAAAAAAAAAAAATAGACTGAGTTTTAGCACACATGAAAAACTTAAAACAAATTCTTATTTCCTGATGAATAGACTTTGGAATGTAATGTAACTTAAACAGAAAACTATCTTTAGAAAGATTTTTCCTCCAAAAGCATTTTATTTTAAAAAATCCAATTTAAATTTAAAAAATCTGATTTAAATTTTAAAAAAATCTGTTTTTTTAAAATAAAAAAATATCATTGACTTTTATCCACCCTGTGCTGTACCATTGGTTTTCAGGCTCAGTTTAAAGTATTCATGTTGACCTTTAAAGCCCTAAACAGGCTGTTTGAGGGACCACTTGTACCCATATTAAACTGCCCTGGCCTTTTAATTCTGGAGTCAACTAAAAGTGTAAAAGACTATTAGCATAAATAGCTGGCAAGGCATGCACTTTGTGGTGCACAATACTGATTGTTCTGCAGCCCCTTCATGACCCACCTGTAGGGACTCCCCCCCCCCCCCCCGGCCTTTTTTAGCGAGTCATTATTACATGAACAGCTCGCTGTCATGGTGCAAGTTTGTCAGTGAGTACTAACCAGTTACTGACAACTAGTCATTTCCGAGCACAATTCAAAGTGTTGGTGCTGACCTTTAAAGCCCTAAACGGTCTTGGCCCAGTATACCTGAAGGAGCATCTCCACCCCCATCGTTCTACCCGCACACTGAGATCCAGCGCTGAGGGCCTTCTGGCGGTTCCCTCACTGTGAGAAGTGAGGTTACAGGGAACTAGGCAGGGGGCCTTCTCGGTAGTGGTGCCCGCTCTGTGGAACGCCCTCCCACCAGAAATAAACAACTATATGACTTTTAGAAGACACCTGAAGGCAGTTTAGGGAAGTTTTTCATGTTTAATGCTATACAGTAGTACCTCGGGTTAAGAACCTGCTGTATTTTTCGCTCCATAAGACGCACCAGACCACAAGACGCACCTAGTTTTTGAGGAGGAAAACAAGAAAAAGAATATTCTGAATCTCAGAAGCCAGAACAGCAAGAGGCATCGCTGCGCAGTGAAAGCAGCAATCCCTCTTGCTGTTCTGGCTTCTGTGATAGTTACGCAGACTGCATTCGCTTCATAAGATGTACACACTTTTCCCTTACTTTTTAGGAGGGAAAAAGTGAGTCTTATAGAGCAAAAAATACGGTAATTCATTCCGGAGGTCCGTTCTTAACCTGAAACTGTTCTTAACCTGAGACACCACTTTAGCTAATGGGGCCTCCTACTTCTACGGCGCCATCACCACACGATTTCTGTTCTCATCCTGAAGCAAAGTTCTTAACCCGAGGTACTATTTCTGGATTAGTGGAGTCTGTAACCTGAAGCATCTGTAATCTGAAGTACCACTGTATTGCGTTTTTAATATTCAGTTGGAAGCTGCCCAGAGTGGCTGGGGAAACCCAGCCAGATGGGCGGTGTATAAATTAATGATTAAAATTATTATTATTATTGACCACCATGCAAGCCCTCCAGCGGCCCAAGGGGCCAAAAACTAAGTACTTAAGGGTTGCTATCCTGTACACACTTACATGCGAGTAAGTCTCATGGAACTCAGTGGGGTAAGTATGGGTAGGTATGTGTAACATTCAACCATTAGTCTTACTTATGTCTGTGGGAAAGATGTTGGTGTTTGATTAATTTCCCCATAAACATAATTGAACAGTTAAAGTACTTACCTTCACCTGGATCATGCCTCGAATGCTTTTTATATGTTTCAGGAACTAAGCAACTTAAACATATTTTGCTGAAAGATGTGGACACCATCTTCGAATGTAAATTATGCCGCAGCCTCTTCAGAGGACTACCGAATTTAATAACCCACAAGAAGTTCTACTGTCCTCCAAGTCTCCGGATGGATGACAGTAAGTTTTGTTCTCTTAAGTCTCTTGTTCAACATACAGTCATACCTTGGAAGTCGAACGGATTCTGTTCCGGAAGTCCATTTGACTTCCAAAACTTTCAGAAACCAAAGTGCTGCTTCTGCTTGGCTGTAGGAAGCTCCTGCAGCCAATTGGAAGCCGCGGAAGTCTGATAACCCACAAACATAGCAAGAGCTCTGCTGGATCAGGCTAAAGGCCAGTCTTATCCAGCACTCTGTTCTCCCAGTGGCCAACCAGATGCATGCAAGAAGGAGATGAGTGCAACAGAGGATGAGGAGACGATGCTTAACCTTTCCCCCATATCTAAATTCCTTGTCTAAATTGCTACCTGAGTGTTTTTATCCTGGCAGAGGGGGAAACAGAAGTACAGTGGTACCTTGGGTTACAGACGCTTCAGATTACAGGCGCTTCAGGTTACAGACTCCGCTAACCCAGAAATAGTGCCTCGGGTTAAGAACTTTACCTCAGGATGAGAACAGAAATTGCGCAGCGGTGGCACAGTGACAGCGGGAGGCCCCATTAGCTAAAGTGGTACCTCAGGTTGAGAACAGTTTCAGCTTAAGAACAAAGTTCTTAACCCGAGGTACCACTGTATCACTGTACTGTATACAACACTTAATGTCTCACATCATATGTAACTAATCCACAACCTGAAAAAGAGGCAATGCATGTTGTAAACCAAGAAAATCTATAATAAAATAGTGACACCTGTGAAATAATATAATGTAAACATTGTGGGTTGTTTTTTTTTTTGTTTAATCTACAGACTCTCCTGATGTAAATGATAAGCAGAGCCAAGCCATAAGCGATCTCCTGGAAGCTATGTATCCTAGAGTGGACAAGCAAGACTATATAATCCGTTTGGAACCTATAGAGACAAACCGGAATGCTGTCTTTCAATATGTTTCAAAGGCGGATAGCACAGTTGAGAACATTGAGATGAATGTCACCACCGAACCAGCTCCTGTAGCAGAAACGCCAGAACCTACCGCAGAACCTCCTAAAGTGGTTCCTAGTCCCTCACAGGAAGAAACGGCAGAGATTCTTGTGGCTGCTGCTGCTAGCAAGGTAATATTGACTCCAGAAGAACCGTCTCTGTCAACAAAGCCTAAGCTGGAACGTGATAAACCAGATTTGGGTCACCAGTTAATTTGCTGCCTCTGTAAAAAAGAATTTCATTCCAGACGCAGTGTACGCCGGCATATTAGAAAAGTACACAAGAAGAAGATGGAAGAACTGAAGAAATTTATTGAAATTAAAAGGCGGCCAAATCAGACATCTGGGAGGGGGCGCAATAAGAACATTCTTGTAACACTGGGTAGGAGCTGTCCTGTATGCTATAAATCCTTTGCTACAAAAGCCAATGTAAGGAGGCATTTTGATGAAGTTCACAGGGGACTGAGGAGGGATTCCATCACTCCTGACATAGCTACAAAGCCTGGGGAACCTTTGTCCTTGGAATCGGCTAAAAAATCTGTTAAGACCCGAAAACAAAAGTCCCTTAAGGCTGAATACAACTTAACCACCTGCAAATGCCTCTTGTGCAAGAGGAAATACAGTTCGCAGGTAATGCTCAAAAGGCATATGCAAATTGTTCACAAGATCACCCTTTCAGCAAAAAATGCTAAAAGAGAGAAGAAGCCCAATAACGCAGTTAGCACAGAAGTGAAAGAGAAAACGGAACCAGCAGAATCTGTGGAATCAGTGCCTCCCATCATCAGCACCCCGCAGAATGAAACAAAGGGAACAAATCATTCGAATGAAAGGAAGAATGCATCTTCATCGACTGAGAAAAAGAATGCCTTGTCATCCGCCGAACGAAAGAATGCATCATCTGCTGAACGAAGGAATGCATCAGCTGCTGAACGGAAGAATGCATCGTCCGCTGAACGGAAGAATGCATCGTCCGCTGAACGGAAGAATGCATCGTCCGCTGAACGAAAGAATGTATCATCTGCTGAACGAAAGAATGCATCGTCCGCTGAACGAAAGAATGCATCGTCCGCTGAACGAAAGAATGCATCGTCCGCTGAACGAAAGAATGCATCATCTGCTGAAAGAAAGAATGCATCATCCGCTGAACGAAAGAATGCATCGTCCGCTGAACGAAAGAATGCATCGTCCGCTGAACGAAAGAATGCATCGTCCTCTGAACGAAAGAATGCATCGTCTGCTGAACGAAAGAATGCATCTTCTTCAACTGAAAGGAAGAACGCACCACCCACAAAGAAAAACAAAGTTAAGCCGAGCTCTGAAAATTCTAAGTCAAGTAATCAGTCCATTGCAAGTGGTCTCCGAAAGCCCAGGAAGCCGAGACTTTCCGTTGGCTTTGACTTTAAAAAGCTTTACTGCAAACTCTGCAAACGCCAATTTACGTCCAAGCAAAATCTAACGAAGCACATCGAGTTGCACACGGACGGAAATAACATTTTTGTGAAATTCTACCGGTGCCCGCTCTGCCCTTACGAAACCCGCCGGAAGCGCGACGTGATCAGACATATAACCGTGGTCCACAAAAAGTCTTCGCGATACCTTGGCAAGATAACGGCAAGCTTGGAAATCAGAGCGGTGAAAAAACCCATTGACTGCGTTTTAAACAAGGTGACGAGAAGAGGCGCTCCGAGGGATGAAGGTAAGCAAAATAGTGCAAAGCCGGACGTCACCTCTAACTCGCCGAGCAAGAAGTATGAAGGGGCTGATGTGGGCATTGAAGTGAAAGTCACAAAGAATTTCTCTCTGCACAGATGCAATAAATGCGGGAAAGCGTTTGCCAAAAAGACTTTCCTAGAACATCACAAGAAGACTCATAAGGCAAATGCATCCCATTCGCCCGAAGAAAACAATACAACCAAAGGCAGAAGCACGAGATCTAAAGCTCTTGTCTGCTGAGGAACAACGAGTGCCTTGCAAAACGTTTGCCTGAATTTTTCGCTGGTGTTTCTAGCTCAGACTCTGACGCTGTAGAACATAAAAAGAATATTGCATTTATTCTCCTCAGCCCCGTATTTATAGGATTCAGTATGAATTTGTCTTTGTTCAAGAAAGTGAACCTAGCACAGTTGTACATGGTCGGTTCCTGAAAGTTTAATAATATTCTGTAACAAGTTGTTTGGGGCATAATGTTTAGCGGTAGGGACCGTAGTTCCAAAGGTTTTTTTAAATTAACTTTGCACTTCGTTGGTACTGACCAGGTAGAGGAAAGCCTTTGATGGGCTTGAAATAGCCTGTTAGTGCTGTGTTTCCCTGTGGTTTTAGTCTGTTAGCAAATATTTCTGGCATATAGAGTTTTTGCATAAATGCTAGCATACTTAAGATGAGCATAAATTTAGGGTACATAGCTCTATATAGCTATATAGTTTAGAGTCAACACTTTTGCGTTAAAATTCCGTTTCTCTGTTTGACACAAGGCGTCCATTCCTTTTAGAGAAACTAAAATCTCAGGTTTTTTCCTGAGCTAAAATTTTGGTACCTGGACCTTTATAGCTAGCATTTTAACCGTAACGTTTGTTTCCACCTACCCTGTTTAGACACCTGCGGGTGGGGATATTGGATATTCCACAGTTCAGTGGCCATTTTACATGACGTACAAAACAACAGTCTTAACTAGCTTCAGTTGAAATGTTGTTGGGCAACCAGCCATCAAGGAGAGAATAGTTTGGTGGCTTTTTTTTAATTACTACTTTATACGAAAGATTATTAATCTCTAACAGATGTTTATTAAGAGTATATCTATGTTGATAATTCAGATCCAAAGTTCCCATTAGGTGAAGGTATCTTTCCAGAGTTAAACCACTTGTGGATTCTGGTTTTAATGTGAAATGGTTATATGTAGACAAGCCTCCAGATACTTGGGAGCCACCCTCAGGTTGCTGGGGGGAAGTTGGTGGGTTTTTTCGTTTTGTCTTTTAAAGGCTAAATAATAAAGATATGGGTTATTCTTACCAAAACCACAATCAGCTTATTGGACACAGAAAGTGCTTCTGGCTTTTGTGTGGAAAATGTTCATGCTGCCTACAAGTAAAGCCCCTTTTTTAAAGTTGGCTAAATATTATATTGATATATGTATTTCTCCTTAACATGAGATGATGTGTGGTAAAATTTGGAATTAGAACCACTAATATCTTGAAATAGTTCTATGAGAGGAAATATTTTTATAAGCTATTTTCTTAGTAAATGTATTGATTGTTCCTAAAAGATAACGTCTTGTCTGAGTTTTTCAAGAGCAATTAAACTCCATTTAAAATAGCCCTTTGAATTAATAGCCAGCTTTCTTATTTCATGTGTGCAGTAGTGCTGGTAACAGAAAAATGAACATTTTAAAAGGGAAATTTTGCAAACCATTTATGAAGACCTATTCTTTTTAAGGACGTTATCAACTTGGAGCATGCGTTCCAGACTTGGCCCTTACTTAATTCTAATTTTGCTGAACAGATTTTACGTCCATTGTGATATACTACTAAGCAAACACTTGTTGTGTGATGTACTTTAAAAATATTTTTTTACAGATGAATGTATATGAGCAGTTTCTTAGCGTAATTTGAATGAACTGCAATTTGAATCGTAATATTTTTTAGCATTGGCGCTAATTTCAATTCATGGTTCAATACTTTTTTGGGAGTATTAAGTTTGACTGTACTGAACTTGCTGCAAAAAAAAAATGTATAGTAATTTTGCATGGTTAGCATATTGGTCAGTCTTTCATATGGAAGTTTACAAGTTACCCACATTCCCCTATTTTAATTGTTGTTGTTTTTTTAAAAAGATTATACGCAAGCACTTTAATAGATGCAGTTTAAAATTTTAGTTATTTTTTAAAACACAGTACACTAATGTTCATGTGAAGATAGTAGATGGGTTTTGTAGACAATTCATATTCAACTGTAGTTCCTTAAATATTCTTTAAACGGAAGATAGTGGAAGGACTTTTTTTCTTTCTTTTGCCCACAAGATGTTGAATGACCACTGTAGATGGCACTTGACTTTCACTGTAAAGTTTATGAAATTCTTGCTTCCTGTCTTATTTTATAATCGATTCTATAGCAAAACATTAGTATACCTACCATTATGAAATTTTTGGCAGGTTTCTGCGCTTTCTTAATTTTTAGAAAATGTTTAGTGATTTGTGTCAAATTGCCACAGTTTAAAAGATGATGGGTTAGATCCAGAGGACCTGTGAACAGGATGCTGCTCACAGGATCCTCCTACTGGAGGAAGGCGGATGCAGATATTTTCACTGATTCCTCCTTCTCCCGCCTCCAGAGCAGTGTGAGGTGTGACATGGAGGGCTAGAGAGGAAACAGGAAGAGGCAAAAACCACCTCGCTTCACCTTCCTCCTGTGGGAGCTTCTGCTGGTTCTTGGTCCCTTCTGTTCACAGAAGGGACTCTCTCTGGATCCAACCCAATGTACAAATGAAGAAATGCCATTTTTAAAATATTGGTTGACTCCCTTGCTTAGGGAATGCCTTGTGTCCATATATACTTTTTTGTATAAAATATATCTAAAAATGTTGATCATAAATAAAAAAATATTCTTTTATGGATAGGTAAGTGTTTGGCCTTTTAGTGCTTTGCACTAAAAAAACAAAACTGTGAATGGGAAATAGACTGTAACTGTTGCTGGAAATGTTCTATGTTTGAATACACTTGCTTCTTGGAGAAATGTACTTTATTTGGAAATAAAGCAGACTGGAAGTTATTTGAGGTAAATGTACTCGAATGTTTGTACTTGATTTTATTAGTTGAATTTGTGCATGTTTACAACTCCCAAGAATAATATGGGTTATGCTAGCCTTTATCTCAGTGCCCAGGTACTCTTGGAGCTAGGGATGCAGGTGGTGCTGTGGTCTAAACCACTGAGCTTCTTGGGCTTGCCGATCAGAAGGTCGGCGGTTTGAATCCCCAAAACAGAGTGAGCTCCTGTTGCTCTGTCCCAGCTCCTGTCAACCTAGCAGTTCAAAAGCATACCAGTTCAAGTAGATAAATAGGTATTGCAGCAGCGGGTAGGTAAACAGCGTTTCCCTGCACTCTGGTTTCTGTCACAGTGTCCCGTTGCGCTAGAAGCGGTTTAGTCCTGCTGGCCACATGACCCGGAAAGCTGTATGTGGACAAACGCCGGCTCCCTCGGCCTGAAAGCAAGATGAGTGCTACAACCCCATAGTCACCTTTGACAGGACCAACTCAGTTCAGTGGTGGGTTCCTGGGTCAAACTTACCTTCTCTAAGATACAGCCAAACTCCCATCAACCTAGTCAGTGATTATTTAATGACTCCCATGTCCATTTGCTCTTTCACATTCACTGCTTCTTGAACTTCACCCAATCAGTAAAGTTAATGCAGGGGTGATCACTGACTTCTCTTGAGGAAACTGCAAGAGAACCTTAGACAACCACTTGCATAATGATTACAGGTAATTAACCTGTTTTTAGCTGGAATGGGCCATGTGTAAAGACAGCCTTATGGTCCCATCATCTGAGTGTTGATACAGTGATACTTGTGCATGTGTTCACTCTGATGAAAGCCATATAATCTAGTTTTCTGATCTCAAATGATTGGGCAATCCAGGCCATTGCAGAATGGCAAGTTTTAAAAACAGTTTTCAAGTCTGTTAACTGACTTCTGTAAGCTGTTACTAAATTTCCTCCAGGCCGCTTAATCAAGTGCTGACAGAAAGAAATGTTGGGGAAATAAATACATATAAACAGTACTTTTTTTGATTAAAAAATGTTTAAGGGTACTCTCATTTTCCTTCAGGGTTATGCGTTGCAAACCCCCCCCCCCCCCAAAAAAAGCACTGCATATAAATACATGAAGAAAATTACAGGTCACATTACAGATTTTTCAGAGCTGTCTATGTTGGTGCAATTTAGAATTCCCGGATCTCAGGAGCCAAGTCTGAGACAAGTATTCTTTGGTGAGAAGACCCCAGCAGAGATTAAAAATCACAATACATGGAGCAAAGTAAAGCGTGGAAATGTGTGTTGTTAGACCTTTAAAATATGCCATTTCAGGTGAGTTCCAAAACTTCCTTCTTCACTAGCATAGAAAAAGACCACGTTTGGTAAGCTAAAAATGGTTTACTTAGAAACTCTCCAAAGGTCAGATTCATGTGCTTTTCCATACAGTGATCATAAAAAATTGCACAGACAGTAAAACTTAGTTTACCTACAAAGTAGTGCAAGTTCCTAAATTATTGGTATAGGAACTCAAGAGTGGCTTGTGGTCTCAGGTGGAGCAACCAGCTCGAACCTCTTCACACATTGAAATTGAGGGGGAACAACAGGATAGATTACCTATTTCCCCCCAAGGTAGGGGAAGTGGACATAGCTAAGTTTGGCAGGACAGCTTACTCTATGGTTTTAACCCCTTCATGCATTAATTAGACTTAAGGATGTTGGTTATATGAGGCTCATCCCACAGTCTATAAACACCATTCTTTTGAAGTGGCTGAAGCACCCAACAAACAAACTATATCTGTAATTGCTTTGCTCTACCTCCACCCAATCTATAGAGCGTGTAGATTTCCAAAGACATAAAATCATAGCATTGGAAGGAACACAAGGGTCATCTAGTCCAACCCCCTGCAATGCAAATATTTCTGATCACTGGACTCCAGAAATCCTGCCCTAGTTATCCCCAATTGGTTTGTTTTCTTTGTTTCTTTGTTATTGTTTCCACATAAGCATCTTATCCTCACATTTCAGGTATGACTCCTTCACTACTATAAAGATTATTAGATGTGTAGGTTCCTGTCTGTGGCACCAAAGACGCTCTGAATTGGCCTTTCAGATGTCTTAGATAAGGAGTCAGCAAACTTTTTCAGCAGGGGGCCAGTCCACTGCCCCTCAGACCTTGTGGGGGGCCAGACTATATTTTTAGGGGAAGTGAACGAATTCCTGTGCCCCACAAATAAATAAAAGGGCACTTTCTACTTACGTAAGAGCATGCTGATTCCCGGACAATCTGCAGGCCGGATTTAGAAAGTGATTGGGCCGGATCCAGCCGCCAGGCCTTGGTTTGCCTACCCATGTCTTAGGTGGAGTTATTTATATAGGAATAACTAGCTGGCTTCAATTAATGATGTTTCAGAAGGGTTCTTGTAGGATGTGGATTCTAAAAAGGGATGCAGGTAGCGCTGTGGTATAAACCACTGAGCCTCTTGGGCTTGATGATTGTAAGGTCAACAATTCGAATCCGCATGACAGTGGTGAGCTCCCGTTGCTCTGTCCTGGCTTCTGCAACCTAGCAGTTAGAAAGCACACCAGTGTAAGTAGATAAATAGGTACCGCTGTGGCGGGAAGCTAAACGGCTTTTCTGTGTACTCTGGTTTCTGTCATGCTGTCCCGTTGCACCAGAAGTGGTTTAGTCATGCTGGCCATATGACCCAGAAAGGTGTCTGTGGACAAAACGGCTGCCTCGGCCAGAAAAGCGAGATGAGCTCCACACCCCATAGTCGCTTTTGACTGGACTTTACCATCAAGGGGTCCTTTACCTTATCTAAAAAGTCATGATGCGGCTCTGGGAAGTATATTAAAGAGGACAAGATTTTATAGCATGTATAATCTACTCAGTTCATTGTAGCTATGCTACTGTGTATTAAAATACGTTCCCACACTACAACAGAATTCAGCTTCCCCCCATCTTTTCAGCGGTCCTCAACACTCAGTAAACCAGTGCAAACAGTCTGGACCATTCCTAGACTTTTAGGACCCTCTACAGAGCTGGTCCTCTTCAGCAAATAGGCTTAGCAATGTTTGATGATAATGTGATGTCAACAAATTCTGAACATATTTCTTGTGGTGTGCGTCTTCCCCCAGGTTGCAGCACACACTCGTGAAATATATATGTGGATCAAAGCCCACGTAAATAAAATAAGACTTGACTCTTAGGCCTGGATGTGCAAATACAACCCTGAGTTTGTTGCTAGTGGATAGATAGGTGAGTATAAACTGCTGCCCTTTGTCTGTTTCAACAGTTATTACATTACCCAGTGAATAGATGGCAGCATCTCACAATACTTTGCTCTATCTTAACATTTTGTTGAAAAGCGGGGGACTTCAGTAGGCTATGGTACATAGGCTTATAGTTGTGGTGGACTATGTGTGTGTTTTAAGTAGGACATAACGTAGTCACAAAAGCTTACGTAAGCTGCTTCAGTCTGTGATGAATGAATGAGGCCCTGATTGAACTAGACTTGCTGTTTTCTGTACACAATTCACAGCTTTCTAAATTTGTGATGCTTTTCTATGGACAGATGGGCTAGTTCATTGTGACGTGCTAAAGGTTTTATTGATTAGTGTTGCTGCTTCAGTGCTGCCCCCTTCACTTTTTTTTTATAAGGTGTCCAGATCTCTTTCTCGCACTCATTGTGAGTAGGCCCAATACTGTGGTACCTCGGGTTAAGTACTTAATTCGTTCCGGGTGTCCGTACTTAACCTGAAACTGTTCTTAACCTGAAGCGCTCCGGTGGTGCGCTCTTTCTGTTCTCATCCTGAAGCAAAGTTCTTAACCTGAAGCACTATTTCTGGGTTAGTGGAGTCTGTAACCTGAAGCGTATGTAACCTGAGGTGCCACTGTACTATGGTTTTTCTTCAAGTATGAGTCACTTTTATGAGTCACTTAAAAAAAGAAAAGGAGCTGAATGGCTCTTAATGACCTGGGGTCTTTTTGCAGTCTCTGGGATGTGTTGTCCCTCAGAGTTGGACAGGAAGAGCTAGAGGTAATCTGAGTTTGAAAGGTGTGAGAGAGCGCCTTGTCGGTTTTAAACTGGAGTTAGCCAAAACTGCTCTTGAGTCTTGGGTAGGAAGGCTGCACTCATTGCTTTTGGGGAATCTGGTACAGGATCAGTGCCTTTTCTGCCTCTTCTAATACCCCTTGCTTTCACAGTGTGTACAATGTACTGCCATCTCAGCTCATAAAACAGCTGACCAACCCTGCGATTTAGAAAGAGTTCTATATATCCTATATTCACCAGACATAGAAAAATGCCCTAGGACATTGTGGTCCCTGTCACAGCACCACCTTTCCTTGTGTGGAGGCTATAGCTAAGGTGCAAAGGAACAAACTTGACAAGACAACTATATGGGATAAAAATAGTTGCAACTTTGTTGATTTCAGATGTTGGTGGACATCGGCTAAGGCGTTGGGTATCTATCCATTTCAGCTTCCTGCCATAGGGCTGATTTTTTTTTTATAGGGTTCTGCCAAGGATTGGGGCCTCCCCAAGATGGGGGAGGTGTCATCGTGGGAAGCAATATGGCAGGGATATGCAACCTAAGGCCCGTGGGCCGGATGCGGCCCAATTACCTTCTCAATCCGGCCCGCGGATGGTCCGGGAATCAGCGTGTTTTTACATTAGTAGAATGTGCCCTTTTATTTAAAATGCATCTCTGGGTTATTTATGGGGCATAGGAATTTGTTCATTCCTCCCCCCCCCCCCCCCGCAATATGCGGCCCACCACATGCTCTGAGAGACGGTGTACCAGCTCACAGCTGAAAAAGGTTGCTGACCCCTGCTCTATGGCCTATCTGCCCCACGCTTGGCTTTTGGACAGAGACTTCCACCTAACGGTGTACCCTGAGTATGCACCTATTCTTTGGTCTGGGTGATGCACTAATTCACCCAAGACCTTGATGACTCCACAAGTCAGCTTTTCAGTGTAGTTGGTCGACCAGAGTGGAAACATTCATGTCATGGTCTGCTAGCAAGGCTCCGCCCCTTCAGGTGCCCATGCTTTGGCCAGTTTGAATTAGTGTATTTGGCAGGCAGTCCCACCCTGCAATGTGGTTTGCTGCATGGACTAATTTGCTAGAGCTCAAACCACAGTATTGAACGGCTGTGATTTTCCTCCATCCCTTACAACTCCTTCTTTGGAATATTTATGTGTGTTATGGTTGCAGGAACCTTATGGGCATGTATTGGATAGTGTCCATCATGTCACTAGCGCCTGTTTACACCACCCTCCCTTTCTAGGTAAAGGTAAAGGGACCCCTGACCGTTAGGTCCAGTCATGGCCGACTCTGGGGTTGCGGTGCTCACCTTGCTATATTGGCCGAGGGAGCCGGCGTACAGCTTCCGGGTCACGTGGCCAGCATGACTAAGCCACTTCTGGCAAACCAGAGCAGCGCACAGAAACACCGTTTACCTTCCCGCCAGAGTGGTACCTATTTACTTGCACTTTGATGTGCTTTCGAACTGCTAGGTTGGCAGGAGCAGTGACAGAGCAACGGGAACTCACCCCGTCGCAGGGATTCGAACCGCCGACCTTCTGATTGGCAAGTCCTAGGCTCTCTGGTTTAACCCACAGCGCCACCTGCGTCCCATCCTCCCTTTCTACACGTGTGCTATTTTATGCATCTTCTTCAAAGCTTGGTTTAAATTTTTTAAAATTACTCCTATTGTGCCTCTTGAGACAAACCCCCGGTAATATCCTGTCTCCACAGCAATGTCCCTGTTGTTTCATGGGTCTTTTATGTTTTTCAAATTGGTATCCTTTCTTCATTTAAGATGTTTGTGAATAAAGTTTGCTACATGTAGGTGTAAGAAGAACTTTAGTATAGGCAGTTAAAAATTCTAAAGGGTGGGGGAAACTCCCTTGCTGCAGCAGAGTACTGCATAGTTTCCCTGATTGTAAAGAAACACACACCCAGCAATGCCAAATTTCAAATCCTTCATACCTTTTGATGAAGGAAACCGAGGTGGCAAGGGAGAGTAGCGTGGCAATGATCAGAGGCGAGGAAAGAGTCTGAAACTGCCAAGATTTGCCAAGGATCATGCTGTTACCAACAGAGGACCTTTCATTAAAGAGGCCCGTTGAGGAATAGAAAACATGTTTGCAAAGATGTAAACAGGGCAACGGGAAGAGGTTATCTTCAGCGGTTGATGAAATGGCAATTCAGGAGTGAGCAGGATGAAGGGAGGGAGGGTCAGGTAATTGGAATGAGCTGGGGGAGATAAGAGGAGCAACAGTCTAGGGTTTGGGACGCTGAATGTAATATTTTGCTTTGATACATCCGTAGCATAGAAAGAAATGGCAGGTGCAGCTCCTCAAACTATTGCATATTGCGACGGGAAGAGATGCTGTTTGTTTAGGTCTGCCCCCCGGGCGTTTTAAGGATGACGTTTTAAATAGCTACCAAGAAATGATAACAGCAGTTTCCTTGCTTGTGTCACATGGAGACTCATCAGACTTGCTGCATCTCAAAGTGATAAAATTTGTAAAGCTGCAAATCTTTTTATATGCTGACATACATACTCTGACAGTGTAATTTGGTGTAGCTCTATTGAAGGCTCGGGGACAATTCCGCGCTGATTGAAAGAGCAATCCTGTACTCTCTTTGAAAGATAAATCAGCATTGACTTCATTCTGATTTCTGTCTGCCCACAAACCAAGTGGGAGAGAATGAAATGATGGCCTACATTAACTTTTAACTTGTGGGAAAGAATGAATTTGATTAAAAGGCTATCAACTGCTCCGATTTTGCTGTCTTTGCCAACAAGTGATCCTCCTATTGAATACGTTCAGTCTGTATTTCATACTGCAGGAAAAGCTTCAAATAATTCACCCCTATGTATCAAAAAAGGTGTTGTAAGTCACGTTCCTTTGGAACCCACATCACAGTTCTTCAGTGAAAACATTTTTATTCAGTGCTAAATAAAGTGGAAATAACTAAGGCCTTTCTGTTCTGGTTTACATATGGATGTTTATCCTCAGGCAAATAACTCCTGGAGCCATTTCCTTACATATGCCCTTCCTGTTTGGGTTTAGTGTGAATTTAATTCATTCTGGAGGTCTGTTCTTAACCTGAAACTGTTCTTAGCCTGAAGCACCACTTTAGCTAATGGGGCCTTCTGCTGCCGCCGCGCCGCCAGGGCACGATTTCTGTTCTCATCCTGAAGCAAAGTTCTTAACCCGAGGTACTATTTCTGGGTTAGCAGAGTCTGTAACCTGAAGCGAATGTAACTTGAAGCATATGTAACCCGAGGTACCACTGTAATGCACATCACTCTGTGTGAATGTGGTGTTTGGAAGCGGCAAGACAGCAAAGGACTCCAAGCACACACACTTGGGGGAAATAGATGTGTGTACTGAGTTTTGCCCAGGGGTAGGCAACCTAAGGCCTGTGGGTCGGATGCAGCCCAATCATCTTCTCAATCCGGCCTGCAGACGATTCAGGAATCAGCGTGTTTTTAAATGAGTAGAATGTGTCCTTTTATTTAAAATGCACCTCTGGGTTATTTGTGGGGCCTGTCTGGTGTTTTACATGAATAGAATATGTGCTTTTTTAAAAAATGCATCTCTGGGTTATTTGTGGGCATATGAATTCGTTCATTATTTTCCCCAAAAAATATAGTCTGGCCCACCACAATGTCTGAGGGACAGTGGCCCGGCCCACGGCTGAAAAAGGTTGCTGACCCCTGGTTTTGCCCCATGCTGTAACCACTTTTTTTGAGGGGGGAGGGCATAGGAGTCAATTCCTAGGGGCCAAGGTCCTAATCTTTGTGAACAGCTTGCAGATGAACACCTGTAAAGCAATTATTTCTCCAGGTCTGAAGTTTAAAGATGAGGGCGGTAGCTAGGCTTTCCATTGATTCTAGGAAAGTCCACCTCTTCCTTTGATGACCTTGCTCTAAACTAACCAATACAAATATAGGTCTTGCTTCCACCTGCAGATCAGAAAAAGTGCCACCCCCCTTTATAGAAACAGTCAAGAAAGCGCAATGAGCTATTGACTGGCAATTATTGCTTGTTGTGTTGGAGCCTTGTGGGTAGTTATTGGGGAACCGTAGAATAAGACTGAATTGTGTCTATTCCCTTTAGTGCTCTAGATTCTTGTTTGTGGAGTGTGTGATCTGTTTAGCCCTTAGCAGGGCTGGCCTGCCCGCCCAGGAGGTAGACTGAAGCAGCTGCTTTGGGCAGCGGAATCCCATGAGGCAGAGCCCCTGTGGGTGTTCTGCCCCAGAGGCAGTTTCAAGCAATATATTGTGAAAAAAATGGTTAAATCTCCCAGAAGCCACCATTCTGTCCCAATAACCTTCATGTTTTGCCTCAGGTGGTGAAATGCACCAGGCAGCCCTGGCCCTTACACTGACCTCTTTAGACACTGTGACAGGAAACAGCAACTTATGCCATGCTAGTATCTTATGGTCTGACTGTGCTGTGTGCTTATACAGGATCTTGCTTCTACTGCATATTTATAAACTGTGTTAGGGCTGTGGATGGTTGAAAGGGATAGAATGAAGTTGCTGTGTCCTTTTTCACATTCTTTTACTCCTCATATCATTAGTTTCTTCAAATAACTGCTGTATTCTGGGAAATAGTGTGGTTTTATGCCTCATGACAAGAAGCTAAGGTCCTGGCCGGGGGGGGGGGGGAATGGATTTTCCCCTTTAACAACGGAAGAAGTTTTGAAAGAGAGAGAGAGAGAGAAAGAACAAAACAATGAATACAAATGCGGAGCTTGTAAGGAGACTGTATAAAGTTGTTATTAGGCCTGTCGGAGGTCAGTATGAGAAGAAGATTACATGGGAATGTTACTGGTTTCAGAACTCACAGGGTTAAGGAGTTCTGAGTGACGTCTCTCCATTCCTGAGGCGTGACCAGAAGGTGGGAGTGGCTTTATCTCACTGCCTGTTCTGTCTCTGCGTCCGAAAGAGACGGAAGCAAAATGTGTGAGCTGAGTCCAGGAAGGCTCCGTAATTGTTTAACTGCTTGAATAAAGAATGAGTTATAAACACACTGACGCCTAGGTGTGTTTGATCAGTTTAACACCGGGGAGCAACAGCACGCTGCGTGAAACGCTCTGCATTTGTGGCTGCCGGAGGAGGACCAGCAGAGAGGTCCCAGACGGAAGAGTGCCGGGCTGCCATTCAAGTAGCTGCGCCTAATTGGGGTCCATTCCAATTAGCTACGCCAATTATTCAACAGGGAAGATTAGCTGTTGTCAGGTTTCCAGAAAACTCCTATGCTGCTGTTCTTTTACAAAGTAGAGCAGGCTTCCTCATCCTCAGCCCTCCAGATGTTTTTTGGCCTACAACTCCCATGATCCCTAGCTAGCTGGACCAGTGGTCAGGGATGATGTAGTCTCAAAACATCTGGAGGGCCAAGGCTGAGGAAACCTGAAGTAGAGGATGCTCAGGGGACCATGCTGGCTGGAGTGGGATGTGGTGTGGCGGCGGCGGGGAGTTAGGGGTGCTAAGGTGCAGATTGCAGAAAATTGGGCAGAGGTACCTTCTGTGAGGGGGAATCCTATTCAGATAAAGTAGCTCTGCCCAGACATGGGGGTCAGCTTCTGCCCCACACTCACTCAGGCAAATCTCTGGATGACAGAAGGTGGGGGGAGCTCTCAAAAGTTTATGGCAGATTACCCTGATTATATAGGTGAGAATTTATTAAGTTTTGGAAGATACTTTTTAATAAAAAAATCCAAAAAATGACCTCCCCACTGAGGACGTTTTTCTCCACTTGGCACAGAGACACCTTCGGAAACCACAGTTGAGACAATTGTGGAAGATGGTGGAAGAATGTTGCACCTTCTCCCTTCATCCCCCCCCCACCCCCAGCAGAGAAGTGGCGACTGGGGTTTCCAAACCCACATTTTCTTTCTGAATGTGTAGATTGGCTGTAACACACTGGCACTGGGGGCTGGCTGGCGCCCATGGGGACTGGTGGGGTGGGCAGCAAAGAGGTCCCACAGTAGATGGAGGCAGAGCCAATGCTAATTCTAGTTTGGTACCCACCCTCTTGCCTGTCGAGGGATGGACACCACTGCAAATGCAAGAGGATGAAGCTGACTGCTGGCATTACACCTGGACTGTTTATAAGTCAGAAGACAGGCAGCCAGGGGCTGGCTGAGGGCATACTAAGGTTGATGGGGCAGTGCCCCATTTTTCCTCATGAACCAGCCTCCACTACACACCAATGGTGGAGGGATGGTATCTGTTCAAGAAAGTCATATTCAGAGTACATCCACTGACACAGATGGAGTTAGGTTAGTCAAGTTTATTCATTTCATTAGCTCTACTTTTAGTTGGATTCCATGCAGCATACTTTACTCACAGATATACTTGTGAACGCGGATGTGGCGGGTGTGGCACTGTGGTCTAAACCACTGAGCCTAGGGCTTGCCAATTGGAAGGTCAGCGGTTCGAATCCCCGCAATGGGGTGAGCTCCCGTTGCTCGGTCCCAGCTCCTGCCAACCTAGCAGTTCGAAAGCACATCAAAGTGCAAGTAGATAAATAGGTACTGCTCCGGCGGGAAGGTAAATGGCGTTTCCGTGCACTGCTCTGGTTTTGCCAGAAGCGGCTTAGGCATGCTGGACACATGACCTGGAAAAACTGTCTGTGGACAAACGTTGGCTCCCTTGGCCAGTAAAGCGAGATGAGCGCCGCAACCCCAGAGTCGTCTGCGACTGGACTTAACTGTCAGGGGTCCTTTACCTTTTATGCTTGTGAAAGCTTTTTGACTCGTTGCTTACCCACCTTGTGAAAATGTTGTTAGTGGACAGGAACAGATTTTTAGTGTACTAAACCACCTTGAATATGTGCGCTGCTCCGTTGTAGTTCTATTTATGTAGCTAAGCCAAAATCGCTGGATGCACCAGAGATTCCTGGATAGAAAAAAAGAGAGGTTTTAAAACATCTCTGTATAGTTTAATTAATTCATTGGTGCTTTGCTTTTTTATATATGTCTTCTGAGAAAATGAATGTTTTGATCAAAAGCCTTTAAAAAAACACACCAAAAGCCATTTTGTTTTCAAATAGAAAAATTAATCTGTGTTTGAGCAGCTGATATGTTTATTAAAGGCAATGGAAGATTAGAATTTAGGCTTTGGCATATTGAAAGGCTAAATTAAAGTCTCTCAGACAGCTTCCATTAATTATTATTTAATATGGGTTTCACATTTAAACACGAATTTATAAGCTCTTCAATTTTTTTTAAAAAAAAATCAACACACATTTTGTCAAGGTTCTTCATTTTCTCCTCATAATGCAGTGGTTTGTTGAATTGTAGTGAGCCATATTTCAAATAGTACTTGAGCCAAAGTATACATAAAATGCCAAGAGATCTCTCCTCCTTTTTATATATATCTAAATACAACACTGGGGAATGTGTAGGGAGTTACTTGGGAGGAGCTGATTTGATCAGAAGGAATTAATATGATCAGGAAAACAGTGGCAGAGGAGAGGTTATTAATCGTCTTTCTCTGTGTTTACATTAACTAAATGTCCCATTTGCTTTCTCTCGTGTGTGTGTGTGTGTGTGTAAATACAAGCATGAGATAGGCACCTATAGTTTGTCTCTGTCCAGCAAATCTTGCCTTGCCAGAAAGGTGCGATTTAAATAACAAAAATGGCAATAAGGTGTGTGTCGCCAACATCATGTTGAGACTCCAGCTTCCTTGATCAACAAGAATGGCCAGAGGTCAAAAATGATGATCTGGAGGGCATCATGTTGGCTATTTCTGATGTAGGGGAAAGGGTTGCTGCTTCCTTGATCAAATTAGCAGTTTTTCCCGATTTCCACAGTTCCGTTTAGGAGGGGTTTTTTTGTTTTTAAGGGAGCCAATCACAGGTCTCACAGTTTAATTTCTAGTTTGTCTGCAAGACTGAAAGCAAAGTATAATTCAGAATATAGTCTACACCAGTCGTTTTCAACCAGTGTGCCATGGCACCCTGGGGTGCCTTGAATGATGGTCAGGGGTGCCGCGAACAACACTGGCCTCTGTCCCTCTTTCCTTCCCTCCCTCCTCTGGTGCCCTCGCATGTCTCTGCTTCCCAAAGGCTGGTGCGGCTGTTTGTTGCAGCAGCCCTGGCTACAAGCTCTGTAGGTGATTGGTGCCTCTGGGGCTGGCCAGGAAGTGCTCTGGGGCAGGAGGGGCAGCTCAGAAACCAGGGGCAGCGGCAGCGGCAGCCCAGAGGACTCCCAAGGAGAGAGGAGAGGAGGCTGAGGACCACATAACACCGGTCCTGAGAGATCTGCATTGGCTCCCAGTATGTTTCCAGGCACAATTCAAAGTATTGGTGCTGACCTTTAAAGCCCTAAATGGCCTCAGCCCAGTATACCTGAAGGAGCATCTCCACCCCTATCATTCAGCCCGGACACTGAGATCCAGTGCCGAGGGCCTTCTGGCGGTTCCCTCATTACGAGAAGTGAGGTTATAGGGAACCAGACAGAGGGCCTTCTCGGTAGTGGCGCCCACCCTGTGGAACACCCTCCCTTCAGATGTGAAGGAAATAAGCAGCTATCCTATCTTTAAAAGACACCTGAAGGCAGCCCTGTTCAGGGAAGTTTTTGATATTTAATGCTGTACTGTTTTTAACATTTGATTGGGAGCCACCCAAAGTGGCTGGGGAAACTCAGCCAGATGGGCGGGGTATAAATAATAAATTGCTATTATTATAACACTCCACAAGGAAGGGTGTTTGAAAAAGGGTGAGAGGCTGCCAGCTGTGCAGGCAAGGGGTGACATAACTGGGCTCCTGAGCCCCACAGGGGTGCCGCAGAAAGAATGCAGTTGGTCAAGGGAGCCGTTGACTCAAAAAAGGTTGAAAACCTTTTTGGTCTACGCTATTGATCACATATATATTATATCCTCATTGTGTTGATGCAAATTGGTACTGGCTGCCAATTAGTTTCCAGGACTTGTTCAAAGTGCTGGTTTTGAAGTATAAAGCCTTGTGGTTCAGGGCTGCAATACCCCAAGGACCACATCTCCTCATGTGAACTGACCTGGACCATGCGATTAAAGACCTTCTTTGGAGGTCTTTAAGCAGAGGCTTGACAACCATATGTCAGGAGTGCTCTGATGGTGTTTCCTGCTTGGCAGGGGGTTGGACTCGATGGCCCTTGTGGTCTCTTCCAACTCTATGATTCTATGATTCTATGATCTGAGGCTGCTCTTCATGTATCTCCTCCTTTAAAGATCTGACCGGGACCATCCTTGTTATGTTGAGCTCGTATTTTGCACAATTTGTATACAGTGTCTGTTTGATAATGTGTGGTTTGCTATGCCTAATAAAGGATGACTATCTCCTCCACAATAGGTCTGGAGGGGACGCATCACAAGAATGGTCCTTTTCTGAAGTGGCTCCCCATTTTTGGAACGCTCTCCTGCCTAGCACCTTCACTGCATATCTTTAAGCACCAGATGAAAATGTTTTTTTCTATACTAGAATATTATTAGCCCAAAAATGGAAGCAAGGAGAATTGCCGACGATTGAAGAATGGAGAATGAAGTTGATGGACTATGCAGAACTAGACAAATTGACAGGAAGGATCCGAAACTGACGGGACCAGAGATTTACCGAAGACTGGAGTAAATTTATGATCTATATGAAAGGTATTTGTGATGAACAAACAATGTTTGTAGGTTTGCAAGAATTTCTGTGAGGAGTATTGTCAGAAATATTGTAAAATTGGAGAAGGGGAGATGATAGGTTAAAAGAGGTAAAGACAATATAAAATTAAGTAATGCATAAAAAGTGATTAAGACGGAAGATCATTGGAAGTGCTGATGGAAGTCCAAAAAGAATGTATTTGTTATAATATGTGGGTATGTTTTATAATTTGTATGTTAAAATTAATAAAAAATGTATTTTTAAAAAATAAAACATTTTTCTATAACCAGGCTTTTGCCCTTTACATAGGAGCCAACTCCAGGGAGCCATGGGTGCTTGGGCACCCCCACTCTGGGGGCCAGGCACCCATAAAGTCAATTAACAAAGCCCGAGAGAGGCAGCCAGCCTGCCTCTGCGACGCTACCTCTGAGAGAGAAGCAGTTCAGCTTTGCCCTCTGCAGCCAGCCAGAGCAGAGTCCGAGCCCCTCCCCACAGAAAAGGGTGTGTCACAGGCATGTCTCCTCACAGATTCCCCTCACAGAGAGGAGGAAGAGGAGCCACTGAGAGCAGCCGCTGCAATACAGATGTGCGACATCACACGCCTCCAAAAATGTGACATATACAGAATGTGGATCTCACATCCTGCTCGGATGCATGTGGCTGGTTGCACAGCACTTCGTGGTTCAATCTCTGCCAATGTACTCTTATATGTGACCCACTGTTGATCAATAAAAACTTTACAGTGGTACCTCGGGTTACAGACTCTTCAGGTTACAGATGCTTCAGGTTACAGACTCCGCTAACCCAGAAATAGTGCCTTGGGTTAAGAACTTTGCTTCAGGATGAGAACAAAAATCGTGTGGCGGTGGGGTGGCGGAAGCGGGAAGCCCCATTAGCTAAAGTGGTACCTCAGGTTAAGAACAGTTTCAGGTTAAGAATGGACCTCCGGAACGAATTAAGTTCTTAACCCTAGGCACAACTGTACTGGATAGAAGAATATGCAAAACTTCCATGACACACAAGTGTAATCACTGATTGACTGAATGATTGATTGATTGATTGATTGACTGATTACTTGCATTTCTATCCCATTTTTTCTCCAAAGAGCTCAAGGTGAGTTTCATGGGGCCAAGTGGGGATTTTAACCCTCATCTCCCAGGTCCTAGTCTTGCATGCTAACCATTGCACCACACTGAGGCCTGTTCATCCTACTGGATGGACCCAGAAAAATTCTGTCTATAGTTTGAAAATGAAACCAGGGTTATAGTTTAATTTACGCTGTGAATATTTTAATCAAAAGCACAGATGTAACAAAAACTGTATTATGCCATTATTGTCACCGTAATAAGGAACTTGGGAGATGGGGAAAAGGGAAAACCCAAAACCGAATACAAATGATCCTTAGATAAAGTATTGATAAGCTGGCTCCAACACGAATTTTTGGCGGTATCAGGGCTTGGGCGGAATCCTTTAGTCCATCTTCCTCTTTGTGGCGGCGATACCAGGGTTCCCCGTTAAAGGGGTTTCTGAAGGGAGGCTTTGACCGTACGCCAAAAAGTCATCATTGCTCTCCCCTGCGGCGGAGGGAGAACCCCCAATGCCTGAGCCAAGGTCTACCCACATTTGAAATTTAATAAAGTTGTGGCCAATTTAATCCCATAGCACGTTGTCTTGAGTCGTTATTCCACATGATGGGGGGGGGACCGCGCGGGATCTGGGGACTCCGCCTGTCCACGCAATAAGGAACTTGGGAGATGGGGAAAAGGGAAAACCGAAAACTGAATACAAATGATCCTTAGATAAAGTATTGATAAGCTGGCTCCAACACGAATTTCTGTGCTCCAGAATCTGAAAAAATAAATGTTTATACTCTGTTGGAATTCACCTTAGGACTAAATTCAGTGACTTCCAAGAATGAAAGCTAAAGAAGAGGGAGGAACTAGAAAAGGGATTGAAGTTGAAAAAGCAAAACAGAGCAGCAAGCTATAAGAGATTATGGGAGCAAATATAAAAATAGAGGTCAGTTTGAAGAGTAAGGAGGCGCAGTGATGGCTGGGCCATGTCTTTGAACTCAGACCAATGCTTAGCTTAAAAGTGCCTGGGAAGTCAGACAAAATTTCCTAAATTTTATGCAGTTCACATCTCTTCTGGAAAGTCAACCATGCCTGGTCTACAATAGGTCTTTTCTGTCTTTGAGCCACTGTAATGCTAGCAGAAAATTGGTTTTCCACTGAAGCAGTGTTAATCCCTTAGCCACCCAACTTGGCTTGGTAAAAAAATTAAGCAGGTATGTTCTGGGATACTTTTTCTGGGAAGAAAGAATGTAAGCATGGATACAGTTGAAAGCTGTGCGTTTCAACAATGCTCAGTCTAAGCATGATGCTTCTTGGTGTCTGTCGTGTCATTATCTTCTGACATTAATAATGACAATAATACCCTCCACAGGTCCCGATTTTCCAGGGATGGTCCTGGAATTACAGAAGCCATCCGGGTTTCTGATTTAATCCTGGAATGTCCCACTTTTCCTTTTTCCTCCCCTCCACATCTCTGAGAACAATTAAAAGGGGTGTGTGTGTGGGGGTGTGTGTGTGTAGAAGAAAGGAGTCCTGTTTGTATGGAAAATAAAATCCCTACACCAAATGAAGGAAATGGTGAAGCTGGCCTACAAAGCCCTTCCTATAATTGTGATGGAAAATCCACTTTAAGTTCTTTAAATTGCAACACTTTCGCAGCCAGACATTTCTTAGGAAATGTGGGGAATGTTTATTCCTTTATTGTAAATGGAGCCTTACACTGTCTACTCAGAAGTAAGTCCCATGGTATTCAATGGAGCTTTCTCCCAGGTAACTGGCTCAAGACTGGGCAGCCTTACCCTGCAATGTTGTTGTTGTTGTTTCTAAAAAAATTACTGATTTTCCAAATTTATAACAAATATACAAGAAAGAAAAAAGTAGAAAATAAAAAATAAAAATAAAGAAAGAACATACAACTAAACACTTAATCCTTCTAAAACCAATTTAGTTTTCATTGTTAACTGACTTCCTCAAATCCCCCCTCACTGAATTCCATTGTATCCCCTCGTAACAGTTTTCCAATATCTTCTTTCTAACAAAATTTACTTTTTCAAATTACTTTCTTTACTTCTTTTCACAATTTCTCCCATAATGTTTTACAATTTAGTCATATTCTATTCCTCAGCCAAACTGATACATTCAATTAGCTTCTACTTGTCTTATATTACAATATTTAACTAAATAATCTTTAAATTTCTTCCATTGTTCTTGATGTTCCTCTTCCTTCTGATCACGGATTGTTGTTGTTGTTATTGTTACCTGCCTTTTTCCCTGACAGGTACCACTACAATTTTATTTCATTGCATTTATCTGTGGAAGGTGTTATACAAGTTCCCTTGCCTCCCACATTTTTTCTTTACAACAACCCTGTGAGGTAGGTAAGGCAGGGAGGTTGCAATTGGCTCGAGGTGACCGATGTAGATGTGTATATGACATATGTGTGTGTGGCAGATGCTTTCTGATGTAGAATAGGCTGTTCCTAGTTTCATCGGATAAATGTTGGAGGGTACTATGTTACATATTTTTGTGTTTTTACCTTGTAAGGTGCCTCATGATCATTGGATGAAGGGCAGTGTAGAAATTTAATGAATAATAATAATACCAAAGGACACTTTGGGCTTGTGTGTCTTGCACAATAGCCACCTCTAGTCATGTGCTAAATCATTTTGGCAAGGCAGAGCAGGTAGCGATCTGAAAGAGAGGCTATTAATCAAAGTAAAAAATAAAATAAAAATTCCATTCAGTGTACCCAAACACTTGGATGCATCTAAAGTGCATTCCAGTCACTTTCTTGGAAGATAACCTATGACCTTAGGGGAAGGTTGTTGGTAGATCAAATTTGCAGATGACACCAAACTGGGAGGGGTGGCTAACACCCCAGAGGACAGGATCACACTTCAAAACGACCTTGACAGATTAGAGAACTGGGCCAAAACAAACAAGATGAATTTTAACAGGGAGAAATGTAAAGTATTGCACTTGGGCAAAAAAAAATGAGAGGCACAAATACAAGATGGGTGACACCTGGCTTGAGAGCAGTACATGTGAAAAGGATCTAGGAGTCTTGGTTGACCACAAACTTGACATGGGCCAACAGTGTGACGTGGCAGCTAAAAAAGCCAATGCAATTCTGGGCTGCATCAATAGGAGTATAGCATCTAGATCAAGGGAAGTAATAGTGCCACTGTATTCTGCTCTGGTCAGACCTCACCTGGAGTACTGTGTCCAGTTCTGGGCACCACAGTTCAAGAAGGACACTGACAAACTGGAACGTGTCCAGAGGAGGGCAACCAAAATGGTCAAAGGCCTGGAAACGATGCCTTATGAGGAACGGCTAAGGGAGCTGGGCATGTTTAGCCTGGAGAAGAGGAGGTTAAGGGGTGATATGATAGCCATGTTCAAATATATAAAAGGATGTCACATAGAGGAGGGAGAAAGGTTGTTTTCTGCTGCTCCAGAGAAGCGGACATGGAGCAATGGATCCAAACTACAAGAAAGAAGATTCCACCTAAACATTAGGAAGAACTTCCTGACAGTAAGAGCTGTTCGACAGTGGAATTTGCTGCCAAGGAGTATGGTGGAGTCTCCTTCTTTGGAGGTCTTTAAGCAGAGGCTTGACAACCATATGTCAGGAGTGCTCTGATAGTGTTTCCTGCTTGGCAGGGGGTTGGACTCGATGGCCCTTGTGGTCTCTTCCAACTCTATGATTCTATGATTCTATATAGAGCACCTGCCTTGAAACCCAAATGTCTGGAACTCAATCCATCACATCTCCTGGCAGGACTAAGGAAGACTCCTCTCTGAAAATCTGGGGAGCTACTAGATCAATCTTCTTCAACCCAATTTCCTCCAGGTGTGGTTGGACTACAGCTCACATAATAACTGACTACAGGTCATGCTGGCTGAGGCTGATGGGAATTGGAGTCCAACAACCTCTAGAGCAGTGTCTCCAGCAGTTTTGGAGCTACAATTCCCATCATCCCTGACCACTGGTCCTGCTAGCTTAGGGATGATGCTCTAAAAGCAGCTGGAGACCCAAGTTTGGGAAACATTGCTCTAGAGGGCACCAGGCTGAAGAAGGCAGGTGTAGACAGTACCAAATGTAATGGACCAATAGCTTGGGTCAGTATAAGACAGCTTCCTATGTGTGTTGACCCTAAAGGCGAGCTGGTCTGGAAGCCCTGTTTGTAGCAGGGCTTCCACGATGACCCCTGCAGCTGTAGCACTGAGCTCATTTGTGTTTCACATGCCTTGATGCATCCACAGGCCCCAGGCATAGCTAGAGGGACAGGCAATGGTTAATACCATCCACCTGGGTTCCCAAGGGATCCCAGGCAATAGTTAATAGGAGCCACCCGGGCCTAAAAAGATTGCATCTTTGCTTGGGTGTGGGAAAGCCATCTCCTTGCCATGGAGTCTGTCCCATGGAATGCTGTGAGCCCAGGGCAAGGAGGTGAGCTGTTGGACCTTTGCTGTAAGTTTGTACCCTTCCTTAACAAATTCTTAGACCTGATCACTTTGGTGGTTTGGGGCATCTTTCTGTGGAATTACTGCGTATCAGAGCTCCTGTGAACCCCCCCTCCTCATACAGTTAGAGGAAGCCATGTAAATTCAATGGGAATAGGCACTTTAGGGATTGGTTTTGACTGCAACTCAGGAAAGGGAAAAGAATTTGAATTGCACGACCGTGTCAAAATGCTTCTTTGAACTTACACAAGGAACAAAAGCTTTAAGAGGATATTGAATTATGTGCAGAAAAATTGAATCTCCTGGCCCTGAAGAACTAAGTCTAATTCTTTGGAGTCTCTCTCCCCCCACCCCCAACCCCCAATATCCCACTCCTCCTCTTCTGGGTGTGAGGACAGGAATGCTCTAATTGGGGAAAATGGTTAGCATGTTAGCGAGCAGCAAAACCAAAGATTTTTTGTGGGTGTATCTTGCCTCAGATATTAACATCTGCTCTGCTGTGGGGGGAAAGGCTTGTAAGAAGTCTCCTACAATAGGATTTATCTCGGTTATCAGACAGAAAACAGGGGAATTTTTATTAGTATTATTATTTTGCTAGCATCCCATTACGATGACAGATGAGCTGGCAGTTAATAATCATAAATTCTGCAATTGCATAAGAATTTTTCTGCCTCTTCAATAAATCTCTGGAATAAAACCCGATCTAATTACACCATCTATGATTGCTAGTCATTAGGCTACAAGAGTGAGCTACAATAAGCCAAGACTCATTAACCCTAATACCAGGCACGAGACTCGAGTGGCTTGGAAATGCCCTCAGTCTGCCAGCACCATTTATCATAGCTTGCCTGTTTTTCTACATATGTCGTGCCATTGCTTTGCACCTAAGGATCTGTGGAAGGGAGCACCCCAAATTCTAATACTCACAGCTGTGATTAGCATGGGGGTGCTAGGAGCTACCGAGGCTGGAGATCAAGATGGACAGAGACATTGTGTAGCATATAATAATTACCCATGACATCTGGTATCCCAAGACACTTGGGCGGTGAGTCCCCATGTCTGGGAGATAGACAAGGTACCTGTTTGGGTTGAGGTGCTTAGCTTGGAAGTATTCGTAGATACATCTCTGTCAGAAGAGGCCCAAGAATCTTCTGTTATTAGGAGTGTCTTTTACCAGCGTTGTCTGGCTCACTAGCTCACTGGCTCACACTGGTGGCGCTGTGGTCTAAACTGCTGAGCTTCTTGGGCTTGCCGATCAGAAGGTCAGTGGTTCGAATCCCTGCGACGGGGTGAGCTCCCGTTGCTCTGTCCCAGCTCCTGCCAACCGAGCAGTCCGAAAGCACGCCGGTGCAAGTAGATAAATAGGTACCGCTGCGGCAGGAAGATAAACAGTGTTTCCATGCGCTCTGGTTTCTGTCACAGTCTTCTGTTGTGCCAGAAGTGGTTCAGTATGCTGGCCACATGATGCAGAAAGCTGTCTGCGGACAAAAGCCAGCTCTCTTGGCCTGAAAAGCAAGATGAGCGCCGCAACCCCATAGTCGTCTTTGACTGGACTTAACCATCCGGGGTCCTTTACCTTTTACCTTAGTCTGACCGCTGCAGTCCATGTATTGGTAACCTCTAGGCTTGGTTACTGTAAGACGCTCTACATGGGACTGCCCTTGGGCCTGGTCCAGGATCTGCAACTGGTGCCAAATGTGGCGGTCAGATTGCAGGTGGCAGGCAACATGTGACACCAATGTTAAAACATCTGCAGTGGCTGCCCGTCTATTACTGTGTCAGGTTCAAAGTCATTGCATTAATGTGCAAGGCCCCAGACAATTTTGATCTCGAGTACCTTATGGACTTCCTGAACCCTTATATCCTAGCTTGATCACTGAGATCTATAGGGGCATCAGTGGTCATCCCTGGAGTTAGTGAAGCTCATCTGACGTCCACACAAAATTGAACTTTTAGTTTTATCGACCCAGGCCTGTGGAATGCTTTTCCAATAGAGATTCAGCTTTAATCCTTTATAGAAAACCTTTCTATGTCCCCAGGTTTAGGCAGACAGCCAAGAAAGCATCTTGTATAATTCTTTAAAAGGTTTTTATTGTGTGTGTTTAGTTGTAAACTACTGATATATTTTTTTTTTAATATGAAATAGTGATATACACTAGTGGCCAAAATTGTGGGAACCTTTTGGAAAAAGTGTATTTCTGACATTTGATGGCTCATAACACCACTGTTTTTGTAGTAATACCATAAAATTATATACCAATGGAAAGATAATGTAATGAAGAATGTAATACAATGGAGTTTGTTCAGTTATCCGTATTCTATCAAAAGTTATAGCCAAATAACCAGAAAAAGGAAGCACAACTTGCTTAGATTGATATGCAGTAGCTTTCCTTCATGTGAATGTAGCCAATGAGCATGAGCGTTCAGAGAGCCAATCAAACCTTGGAAATACACTTTTCCCAAAAGGTTTCCACAATTTTGGCCACTAGTATACAAGCCTTTTATTATTATAGACAATTCTAAATTATAGATAATTCTAAAGGAGCATCTCCAGCCCCATCATTGAGCCCAAACATTGAGATCCAGCTCCGAGGACCTTCTGGCAGTTCCCTGATTGCTCGGTCCCTGCTCCTGCCAACCTAGCAGTTCAAAAGCACATCAAAGTGCAAGTAGATAAATAGGTACTGCTCTGGCGGGAAGGTAAATGGCGTTTCTGTGCGCTGCTCTGGTTCGCCAGAAGCGGCTTAGTCATGCTGGCCACATGACCCAGAAGCTGTATGCCGGCTCCCTTGGCCACTAAAGCGAGATGAGCGCCGCAACCCCAGAATCGGCCATGACTGGACCTAATGGTCAGGGGTACCTTTACCTTTACCTTTATTATTATTAGTAAAGCTACCATGATTTCAGATCCATCACTAGCGTATGCCTTTGGCTCTAAATCCAGCTTCTTTTAGCCATCATGTTGCACTCTGGAATGGGTCATTCTTACAGATTTGAAGCACATGGTGGAACATATGCTTAATGTCCTCATTGTTGCGTCAAAGAGATATTTCAAGTTGTATTTGAGACCTAATGTGGCTTTGGCAATGACAAAACAATGCTGGAGATGTGGTCAGATGCCACTTTGAAATGTCTGTGCCCTGTATCCTTCAGCTGCTTATCTGTGCCTGGAGCTTTGATGTCATTGACTACGCAGATGCCGTCACAGATCCCTGGCATCCCATCCTCCGAAAAAATAATCTCTCAAAGGACCTGTTGGTGGCATTTTACCCATTGTACTGTTGAGAGTGTATTAACTTATGGTCTATGTGTGTGGTTTGGGAGCTGCACGGTCAGGGGAAAAGCAATGTTGTCCAGGGTTGTAAAGACTGCAGAGAGAATAATTGGGTGCACTCTTCCCACCTTGGATCAAATCTACGCTTCCAGGTTCCATAAGAAAGCTGCAGAGATAGTGCAAGTGAGAAGATAAAGGTGCTGTGAAGGTAAAGCATATACACACTCATGTCTTTTGCCCTGCTGTTGTTTGGAACTTGAAAAATTGTCGGGACACAAAAGTACCTTATTTTTTTGCTGTATATGACTCACTTTTTCCCTCCTAAAAAGTAAGGGGAAATGTGTGTGCGTCTTATGAAGTGAATGCAGGCTGCGCAGCTATCCCAGAAGCCAGAACAGGAAGAGGGATCACAGCTTTTGCTGCGCAGCAATCCCTCTTGCTGTTCTGGCTTCTGAGATTCAGAATATATTTTTTTCTTGTTTTCCTCCTCCAAAAACTAGGTGCGTCTTATGGTCTGGTACGCCTTATAGAGCGAAAAATACGGCAATAAGAAAATAGCCCTGCTGTATATGGGGGCATTTTCACTCAGCATTCTGTTTGCACCCGTGGCCATCCAAAACTGGTGATTTATTTATTATTTTTATTTATTAAATTTGTATAGTGCCTTTCACACATATATAGTGCCTTGATTTCAGGGCGGTTCACAACATAAAAATACAAGATAAAAACCGTAATAAAAAGAACACCCCCTCAATAATAATAATAATAATTACTTGTAACCTGCCCATCTGACTGTGATGCCCTAGCTATTCCCCCCACCCAATGACACGTTTAATAGGGTATCAGATGTGCATCCGCTAAAGGTCTGGTTGAAGAAGAATGTTTTCGCCTGGTGCCTAAAGGTGTAGGCTGAAGACGCCAGTCAAACCTCTCTGTTGAGAGCATTCCACAAACAGGGAGCCACTGCAAAGAAAAGGGTGGTTCTTGTGTTGCCACATTTTGGGCCTCTCATGAAGGAGGTGCATGAAGAAGGGCCTCAGCGGGTCCAGGTCAGTTCATATGGAGAAAGGTGGTCCTTGAGGTAATGTGGTCCTGAGCCATTTAAGGCTTTATAGGCCAAAACCAGCACTTTGAATTGCTGTGGTTAGTCCACAGCAGGACATAAAGGCAACAGGGACAGAGTGTTTGACTAGCACTGGAGAGACCCAAGTTCCAATTGCCACCACTCATTCCCCAAACCTCCTGAGAGAACTTCAGCCATTCTCTCCCTCCCTCTCTCTCTCACCCTCACCTCACAGGGATGCTGTGAGGATTAAAATGAGGGGAGAAGATCAAATGTATGCCACTTTGAGCTCCTTGGAAGAAAGATGAGGTAAACAAAGAATAAAACGGATAAAGGCTCCTCTGGTGTTGCTTGTCCCCTTCTACCATCAACTGGTATTCCAAGTGTGTCTGCCCCATTAGCTCTCTTGCCTCCTGTCCACTAATAGATCTGTCTTCCATACATTTGTCTAATCACATTTAAAGACATCTGGGTGGTGCTGTGGGTTACCTTTACCTTTACCTTTAAGACTAAGCCCTCTCCTTGTGGTGGCAAGTTTCACAGTAGGCTAGATGTGGACATGACTGGTGACAATCGCTGCATCAGGCCATGTTCTTTTGGCCAACCATTTGGAATTTCCTAGCACAGTCAAGTCATCCCATGTTGCCTCTAATTCCATTTCAGAACTGAGTAAAGCACATCTCGGCCTGTAAAACTGGTTTATGGGAAAGGTGCTTAATTAGGGCATCATCGTCAAGCTAGATGCAGATTACACTTTTGGAATGTGCAGTGTGCTCTTGTAAATGATCTCATGATTGTTATAAAATGGGCTGTAATAAGAATGGTGGGCTTGAGGGACCCATTGAAGGTTGCTACTGCACCTCTGCTTGCATAGAGCAAGCCATGGCTGTGCAAGATTAACAAGGTAACTGATGGGAGAACTAGACATGAATGGGGAAGACTTCCGTCCAGAATCCCAGATTTTTAGGGCATTTCCCCCAGGGTGCCATGGCCCTTTCTGTTCATCTGTGCATGTGTGGTAGAGGGTTTCTTCATGTTAGCAGTTAAATGCTAACCCTTTCTTTAACATTATAGTGGTACCTCTGGTTAAGAACTTAATTCTTAACCTGAAACTGTTCTTAACCTGAGGTACCACTTTAGCTAATGGGGCCTCCTGATGCTACCGCACTGCCAGAGCATGATTTCTGTTCTCATCCTGAAGCAAAGTTCTTAACCTGAGGTACTATTTCTGGGTTAGCGGAGTCTGTAACCTGAAGTGTCTGTAACCGGAAGCGTCTGTAACCCGAGGTACCACTGTATAAGGTAAGAGCCCCATTTCCCAACAAATCTAGGGCTACCCAAGCTGGTAATCAAGTGTTTTACTGTCTTAAATACCCAAGGCCATGCTATGAGTTTATGCTCAACACAGGCATGCAGTCATAGGAGCCACCTCCTAAGGGCTGAGGTCCCTTTTCTCCCCCCAATAAAATATTTGAGGGGACCACCTCCTCAAGTTGATGGACATTGCCATTGATGGTGTCTGTGTGCACCATGTGATTGATTATGTGGGTGGAACTTACCTGCTCCCCCTAATTTATTCAAGTTGGCACTTGAATAAATGCAGAGAGTGTATTCAGAGAGTGCATGCCACCAAGGCGTATTAGTACCCCTCATTTTTTGCTATCTCATTTGCTGTACTGGCTGTCCGCCAAAGGTCACATTTACAGCACATGGCTTCCTCAAAAAAAAAAAAACCCCAACAAAACCATGGGAACCATCGTGCTGGGAACTGTAGTTCCATCAGAGGTAAACTACTGTTTCCAGAATACTTTGGGGGAAGGCGTGTGCTCTACATGTATGCTGTAGAAGTGACCACAGTATATTAAATTTGTGTATACTATAGTAGGCTTAGATAGATCTCTTGGCAGACTTCTAAGGGAACAGCAAGAATTGTTTAACAGCTGACTGACCCCCCCCCCCAAAAAAAATGTTTAACAATAGCAGCAGCGAAAAGGCTTCTCTCTGCCTGCCCACTTCTAAATTAGGTTGCTAACATGAACATAACTTAGCAAGGGAAGGGAGAGTCAAGAGTAGGTTTTTGTCTGACGTGAGTTTGAACTCAGGTTTGGTCCTGAGCTTTCAACAGTTTTCAAATGGACACACTGCGGGGCCATGCAGAATCGACCTGCGATAAGCTTTCATTTTCAGAGCGAAACCACTTTCACAAGAAGCACTTTTCAGGGGAAAGTCGTATATACAGTAGATTTGGAAAAAACAGTGTTTTTCAAACTTGGGTCTCCAGCTAAATTGGGACTACAATTCCCACCGTTCCTGATTACTGGACCTGCTGGCTAGGAATGATGGGAGTTGTAGTCCCCAAAACGGCTGGCGACCTAACTTCAGGAAATGCTGATTGTAGATCGTGTATCGACAACGCGGTCTCCATTGATTCTGGGAAAGAATCGTGTGGCTACGCAGCCCAAATCTGCAGAAACGCGCAGCTAAAAACAAAACAATAGTTCTTCGGGGGTGGGGAGAACCTTTCTTTGTTTTTCCAGGATGAGACCCAGAAGGTAGCTTCTTACCAGAGGAATTCGGGGCGGAGGTGCGAGGAATGCCTCTTTGAAGGTGGCTGTTGTAAACTTGTGGGTTTGGCAAGCATTTGTGCAGAAAATAATCACTGAGCGACGGGAGGGGGGGAGGGCTTTTATTACACAGCTTTAAAATCAACCGATTGATCGCTGCCCCGAGTAATAAAAGCTGCGAGTGGCAGGTTCTGGACTCCCCTCTCCAGATGTTTCGCGAGGACCCCGTAACCCTGGACGGTCCAGACTCCGGCCACGCTCCTTCCTACCTCGCCCCACCTGCTGCGTCCTTCTCCTTTCCTCTCCAGTCTCCAACGCAGGGCGCCTCCTTCGCCCTCTCCGTCTTCTCTCGCTTCCTCCCGCTTGCGTCGCCGCTCTAGTTGCGACAGGGCGACGTCGTCGGTGACTCATCCTGTCACCCGAAGCGAGAGAGTGGTGGGGGAAAAAAAAATCCTGCCCGGGCAACCTGGGCGAGCCTGCAGTTGCAAGCAGATGCCTGCAGATGGAACCTGTTCACCAAGGCAGCAATGCACCCAGAAGGGGGCGAGGGAAGCGCAGCGCATCGGGAACCATGGGAAACGGACGCGGCGGCGGATTCCCTCCAGGGCCGCTTTCCGGAGAGACCAGAGAGGGAAACATCCGATTCAGGAGGAAGAGGCGACCCGGCGGCTGTCCTCAGACTAGAGGGGGCGCCATCGGAGCAGAAGGCTCCGACGCGCGACGTTGGGAGATGAGCGCCCCTTCCTCGGACGGTTGGGCTTGGACAGCCAGCCGGAGGCAACTGCAGGCAGCGAAGAGGAGGCCTTGCAAAGTTTGACCGGCAGCCTGCGTCCGCCGTCGGGCTTCCCCCGTCGGAAGAGCCCCGAGCGAGTTCTAGAAGGGGCTGCTTAAGACCTGGGCGCGGCGTGACGCCTGGAGCGCTAGCGACGCGCGTCGCTTAATGAGTGCACTCGCGCGCGCGCTCACACATAGACACACAACTCGGGGAAAGGGAGGCTAGCTTGCTCCTCCCGCCCCGCTTCCCTTGGCTGACTCGCCTTCATTCAAGAGAAGCCGCAGTTCATACCCACACATTCCTGATTAGCCCCCACCTCCGCAACCGAGCCCTAAACTGGCTCTTCCTTTCCAATAAAACCTGGTGGAAACAGTTCTCGTCCTGAGCGTTTGTGGTGCCAGATTAAGGGGGGGAGCAGGGGGGGGGGTCGGGAGAGAGAAAGCGTGTGCGCAGGAAAGCTTTGCAGGGGAAAGGGGGCGGGGGGGGAGAGTAGATCCTGCTGTGATCTTTCCGATCCACATAAAAAAAAAATTGGGGGCGGAGAGAGCGCGGAAGAAAGAGGAATGATTCTCCGATGCAACCGGCTCTGGGAGCTTTTCCTTGTGTTGGGAAGGCTGCGGCATTTCAGGAGTGACTTCGGTTTGGGCGCTCGAAAACTACCCCCCGAGTGTGTGTGTGCGAGAGAGAGAAGAGGCGGGGAGCAGAATTGGCCGGGATTGGGCTGGGCTGCGGTGGGGGAGGTGGGGGTGTTGTGAGAGCGACGGAGCTTCCCCGACTATCTCCCCGGCGCCACCTCTTTTCCTTTTGCCCGTGGCCAGACTGAACGTCTGATAAGAGGTGGATTAGGAGGGGAGTTGAGAGACAGACCAATAGCTGCTGCCAGTGGGAGTATTTTGTGATTCACATGTAAGAGGCTCGGGAATCGCTGCCTCCTCCTTTCTTTCAGCACCAAGAACAGCTACAAGTGCAGCTCCTCGCTCGCTTGCTTTTGCTTCCCCCTCCTCGGAAAAGCCAGGCAACGTGCGCGCAAATGGAGCCGCAAGAAGGCGCCCCGAGGGCTCCTCTCCAGCCCGGGTGAGTGAGCGAGCCGGGACCCCGCACCCTACCCCGTCTGCAACTTCGCGACGGGAGCGCATGCATCAAGTTGACCCGGAGTTGGGAGCCAGGGGACTGGATCCCCGGCTGCTTTGATCGCTCGGCCAAAAGCCACCCGGGGCCGAGACGCCCCGGAAGCCCCGGAGTCTCCCTCCGGCTCCTTCCCGAGAAGTTCGAGGGCGCGGCGATGGAGGAGGCTGGCACCGCTGCCCCGGCGCTTTGCAGCCCTGCCGGGATCGACGGATCTCCCGCGGGGGGCGGGGAGTGGGCCGAGGGGGCGGGGAGTCGCTTGGAGAGAGAGGCTGGTGGGCTGAAATTACCTAATCCTCTCTCCCTGCCCGGGCGCCGCCGCCGCCGCCGCCGCCGCCGTCTATTAATTCCACCACTGACCCCCGCCGCTCCCCGCGCGATGGAGCTGCAAGTCTTGCCGAGCGATTGGGGGAATCGAGGTAGCTTTATTATTACTATTACTATTATTTATTATTATTTATTAGGCTGAATGCAGTGTGTATGTGGGAGGGGAGGATGAGAGGAATGATATCAAGGGAAATGGGAGGGGTGCAATCCAGGAGGGGCAGGAAGAAGAGTGATGCGTGAATGCAAGTTGTGTGTGGGGTTTTTTGGGTGGGGGGTGTTGAGAGAAATCCAACTTGCTGGCCAGGGGAGCTGCCGGGGTTTGTTTCTGTAGCACTTGGTGGAGCTTTCGGATCTGGAAAGACACCTGATGGGGAGCTGGGAACGGAATTGGCAACGTGAAGGGGCAGTGATCAAGCTTCTTGTGCCTGGTGCAAGGATGAAATCCGAACACACACACACAGAGCTTACAAACCAGTTTCGACCCCCTTTTTATTTATGGCTCCTCACCACCATCGGCTGATTTTTTTTTTTTAAATGCATATGGCTTTCAGTCCTGAAGACTTTAAAAAAAAAATTTGCTTTTTTAAACGAGCCTGTTCCCTTGGGTTTAATCCGGAGTTATGAACCATTCCTAGGGGGCGCGGGAGCACTTGGGGGCTGCCCCCGAACTTTCCTTTGAAAGCTATGCAAAGCGGAGCTTGGCGAAAGTCCTCCCAGCGCGATTTCTTCCTCTGATCTCAGGATTTAAATTTAAGCAGCTTGATCCACTTCCTCCTTGAACCTCCACCCCCCACCTCACCGCCGCCCGGAGGAAGGAAGTGGAGCTTTTAAGGCTCTTGGAGATCAGCAAGCCCACCCTACTGTGGAGAGAGAGGGGGGGAGAGAGGTCCCTTGAGGCTTGTTCAAGCTGGTAAAATCGCTCAGGATTGACCCGTGTGCCTCTTCGTGTAAATTGTAAGCTGGCGGGGGGGGGGGGCGTATCCTAGCTGTCAGATTGTGCAGGACATGACAGGAGCCCCTGGGAGCCCTCACCAATTGATTCCCCATACTTGTATTTCAGAGGAGGGGGGGACAGAGGAAGCTCTCTTGATGTCTCTCCAAAAAAAGAAAGAAAGAAAAAAGCTATTTATAGAAAAGAATATGAGATGTCTGCTAATGGAATCTCATCCCTTTTGGAGATGTCTAATCTGTCCTTTTTTTTAAAGGGAGGTATTTTAAAGACAAGTAGGTAAATGGATCACACTGAAAACACATGCCCCCAATAACCATTTCAAACTATCAAGAGTAATTATGGATTTAGGAGAGCAGTAAGGCCAAGCCGGCACACTGACATTTGCCATTACAAGCAAGCTTGGGGATTGAAATTCCTCACTAAAAAGGATGTTACATTTGCACAGAGGGATTTCTATGCAGAGGGAAGCAATTGCAGTTCTTCCTTTCTTTTTAAGGAGACAGGGCTGTGGCAGTTGCATCTGAGCACATATGCACACACAGGACATTTGGGAAGACTCGAACGCTACATGCTTTGTGAACCTGCTTTTTTTTAGAGAACGAATGAAGCCATTTCATTCTAATGTTTCAGAATCTACAAAAGACTGAACTGCAATAAGAGATAGCGGAAGGGTTGCTGCTCACCCTTTGGCGGCAAAATACTCCACCTCCCCTTGGCAGTCTTCCAATTAGGGTTGAAATTCCTTAGGTGCAGAAGGAAATTGTATGGGGACAAGTAAAAAAAAAACAAACAGAACTCAGCCGTCAACAGAGGGCACCCGCCTGAGTGCATTTACTATCCAGGTAACAGCAGGTTTTTGTGGGATTTTTTTAATGGAACAAAGTGGTGAAATCCTGCTTGCTGATTGAACTTCTGGGCCTCCCAGTCTTAAAGCTGTTTGCTTGGAAGGACACTCCATAGATGTGAGGGGAACTTACCTTGATCCCCTGCAACGAACGGCTACATTTAGAATACACTGCAAATATGAATGGAAGATGAGTATAAGTGCCGGGAATGAAAGTGTGGCCGATTGTTTGGGATGAAACTGACTCTGAGAGGTGAGAGGAAGGGGAGCTGGAATACAATGGCAGGCAATGTTTGATTCAGCCAAATGTATGGAGAGTTGGCAGAGCCAGCGAAAGCTGCTCTTTGGCAGCTTTTGCTGGGTGAAATTGGCAGCCAGACAGGCAGTAGCCTGATCAGACAGTGACCTTGGCTGCATTAGGGCATTAATGTTCACTTTTGGACGAACAGATCTCCAGCATCTCCAGTGCGTTAGGTGAAAGGAGGCCCAGCCTCCTGAGGTTAGATATGTGCCCTGTTCCATTCCCCCTCTTTCACGTTTCTTTGACAAATGCATTTATGACAGCCAGCGCGAGGAAACTCCTCCTCTGTTTTTCACGTTTGTTCTCCACTCTTCCGATAGGAGTATTTTGGGTCACTGATGCAGAACAGGAACTTCCGATAAACTGGAGCTGCAGCAATCTGTTGGCCAGAGAATTGCCTCCTCCAGGCTGATTTGGAAAGTCTGCTTGCATTTCACAAAGGAGACCGGGGATGGGAAGATGCTGCAGTTGAAGGATCAGTGAAGCACAGAGAGGAGCATTGTAGCTCTCTCTCTGTGTACCCCAGTTTCTCAACTCGTTGGGAAGATTTCTCCCCTTTTCTGGCATAAGAATGTGGCTGTCTTTAATTTAACAAAAACCAGAGGGGCGGAGGATCAGTGCGAAGTATTTTAAAAGAGAATGCAGCTGTGTTCATGAGGAGCTGATTTTCCCAGATAGTATTGAAATAGCCTTATTTGAAATACTGTGGATGCATTTTAAGAGTTTTCCCCCCCAATGGAAAACATGTTCTAGAACTGATGCTGGTAAGAGTGGCTGTTAGCATTTACACTACTTTTAGCATTCCTTACAAGAATTATGTAGGATAGTTAAATTCTCAATGCATTGTCAGCGGGGGCTTAGAGACCGTGATTTGCCTCCAGTCACCCACTAAATGGATGGCAGCTGATATGTGAATTGGGGGCTTCCCAGATCACACTCTCAGCTGTCAGCATGGCGCCAGGTTTTTGATTAGGACCATGAACTTGGGAGAAGCACATCTATTTAGTCTTGCTCCCAGCCTAGTGCGGGATCTAAAATACAGGATACAACTACTGAAACCCTGAGCTATAGCTGTCTAACATCTCTCCTTCATTATCTCCAGCAAAACAGAGCCCACCACCTACGAAGTCAGTCTTTCCTCCTATCACATAACTCTTGCCATTAGGAAGCTTCTCCTAATGTTTACTCACTTTGGGTGAAATTTATAAAGAGTTTGCTGAGCGAGGGAGAGTTTGGCCTTGCAAATCGTTATGTGCCTGGATAAAGAAGGATGGTTTTGAGAAAGACCTGGTCCTGGAATGATAAATTGTGAGATAAAGGGACCCGCCTTCTGCTAGTCCCAGGACTGGATCTTGCCAGCAACTTATCATTTGCCTTTTATTGTTGTGTGTGCGGAGGTACGAAACTGTATTAGCCGGCAGTTGAATTCTCAGACTTGGTCAGGTTTAGAGCTGAGCCACTGAAATAAACGGGTCTCTTCTGGTCACAACTCTGGATACTTTTTTCATGTGGCACCTCAAACAGGGCAGTAAATGGCACGTAAAACGATTGAGAAGGGGCTGGAATATGTTCCCCAGGAAGAAAGGCTGCAATGTCTGGAGATCTGTAATTCAGAAAAAAATAATGATAAGGCAGGTGATGTTATAAGCACAGTGTGAAGAAAGGAGATGGAGAGATTGGTAATAGTAAGTTAACTGTATCTGCAATACACACCCTGGCTGACTTCAGGCATTAGACCACAGGGACTAACGTTCATTAGATGTAGCAACAGCCAAAACTCTTAATGTAGCCAAGAGATGCAAGGTTTGCTACATTCACTGCTGAAGGTGTCCCACACTTTTTCTGCTGACAGTTTTCTAGCCTGTTAGCAGCAGCGTTCAGCAACACTCACTGCTGTCCACCAAAACCTGTTGCCACCATTTGTCCAGAACAGCTTTCTTAGACGCCCCCCCGCCGAACAGCTTTTCATGACATTGGGTGTCTCATTGCTCCCAAAAGCAACCCTTTCTCCTGTACCCTGATTTACCTAATCAAAATCCCCTTCCCACTTCAAGAGTTGTTGGCAGTACCACAGGAAGGTAAAAGGGATACTTCTATTTCCCCCTCTGCCAGGATAAAAGCACTCAGGTAGCAATTTAGACAAGGAATTTAGATATGTGGAAAAGGTTAAGCATCATCTCCTCATCCTCTGTTGCATTCATCTCCATCTTGCATGTTTTCCAAATGCATCTGTTTGGCCACTGGGAGAACAAAGTGCTTGGTAAGTCTGGCTTTTAGCCTGATCCAGCAGAGCTCTTGTTATGTTTGTGGGTGGCAGACCACTATGATCTCTGAATTGAGCAAGTGTCAGAATTTAATAAATGCTTGGGGAGTTAACACCAGGAAATTGCTAGACCCATGTGTACTAAGCTGTGTGCTAGACACATCTCTAACCCCCCTGGAATCAGCATGTGTTAAAAGCTCCTGTGATTTAGCCTGGGGTAATGCACCATTAGACAACCAAAGATCAAAGGAACTCTGCACGAGGCGCCCAGTACGTGGGGCTTCTCCCTACAGATAAAGCCAAGAGCTTAGCGTGGAAAGCGGTGGCAGCAACAGAAGCCATGTGAGCTGGAAGCTGAGGTCTGGATGAATCCAGGGCTGCAGCTATGGGAGAAGCAAGACCCTCCTGGAGTGTCAGTGCTGTGAACCCATCATAGGGTCAGGTTGTATATGTGTATATATCTTTATACATCACAAAGATACCACAGCCCCCACTGTTCCTTTCCCCCAAAAGACAGCATGGACACCTGGAACCCCTAGTATCTTGCAACGCTTGGAGATTGGGGTGGCATGCAACAATATGTTCTTATGTTGTGTTTAGTGGCATTGCTTTGATCAAATATGGAGTTCTCACACCTATCGAGACATCCATATAGCATGTCGTTTGGCATTCACCAAGTTTTTAGCAGCAGAGCTGGTAAAATATTGGTGAACTATGTACCGTAGTTAGGATGAATAATTCACATCTCTCTCTTTGCAGAGCTTGGAGAAGGGAAATCAACCATTCCCACTTGCTGTGTATATTTAGACGACAAATCCAGGCTGAGTAGTGTTACTGGAATCCTCTCAGATAACACTGCTACCACTGCCATGATACTCTCCCAGAAGCAAGCAGTATTTGGGGACTAATTTAAGGAGCTTGGGTAGATTTGTTGTTTAAGTGTCCATGACTGACCGGCGTATTTGTCCTTCAGCCTAAGTTACTTGCATTGTCCCGCATTTCTGTGGGGCATTACAGTACCCCTTTGGGCACCAAGGCTTTCGGTTGCGACTGTTGCAGAAAAGTTGTCTGTGTTGCTTTGAGAAGTACTTTCTGCAGCGTCAATTGTGCACTCGATTCTCTGAGCTAAAGTGTGTTCAGCTACCTATATCGATGTGTTGACAGGTTGTGCCTGGAGGGGGAATGGAAAGAGTTTGTATTTTAAAAATTGTGCCCCCAATACACACAGACATTGCAGGTTTTTTCTTCCAATTCTGTATCTATAAAGTTTTTAAACTGCAATGGAATCAACCAGAACATTTAATATATTTTTTTTAAAAAAACCTTTTGGTCATCACTAAACCGGTCTTTCAGGATTTGCTTATTCCAGCGCACCATGCTCGGCTGTACTTGTTTATTAATTAATAAAAATTATATACTGCTTAACTGAGATTGCCAAGCAGTTACATAAAATATAACGATATCTTTAGAAAAAAATCCTGTATCACCACATTACAATCAAAGCCTCAAAGTGTGTTTATTCACATTTTTCATGTCTTATGAAAAATCTGGACAATTGTAATCTGAATTATTCTGAATACTATTAGTATTCCCCACATGGTTTCTTTACACACACACACACACACACACACACACACACACACTGTCTCGCAGGCTGGGACAAATCTTGTGTCTCCTTGCATCATTTGATACATTGAGATTTTGTTGTATTTTTACATATGTTTCCCTCATTTAAGCCATTATCTCTTTGCCTGAGAGATAGCAAAATAAGAATGTGCTGGGCATTGGCATTCTTAAAACAAAACATTTACATTTCATGTCCTCTTCTATGCATCTCATTTAAAATGACAATACAATGGTGGTGTTGTTGTTGTTTTTTAATGCCCCAATATTCTTTTTTTTTTTTAACCAGTAGAGATCAGCTGTCAGAACATGACCAGTTTCAGTATTCTGTATAGAAACAAAATGGATCACTGAACTGTGTTGCCCAAACAGGCTTGACCTTGCTTTGAAATGGAATCAAAAATAATGTGTGTGAAGTGGTTTGTAACTCTTGTCTCCACCTTACTTTCATTTAGCATCGGTAGCATGCCAGATACCTTACAGGATAAAGATATGAAATCATATCTGTTTGGAGCTGGATAAGGTGGGTTTGGTTGCTGAAGGATTATACGTGGGGCTGCCTCTGAAGGCAGTTCAGAAACTTCAGCTGGTGCAGAATTTGGCAGCCAGGTTGTTGGCTGGGGCAAGGTGGTTTGAGCATATTACATTGATCCTGACCCAACTCCACAGGCTGCCAATTGGTTTGCTGGCCCAATTCAAAGAGCTGTTTTTCACCTATAAAACCTTAAATGGCTCAGGACCATAATACCACAAGGACCGCCTCTCCTCATATGAACTGACTCAGACGCTGTGATCATCCTCTGAGGCCCTTCTTCATGTGCCCTCTCCATGAGAGCGGGTGGCGCTGTGGTCTAAACCACTGAGCCTCTTGGGCTTGCTGATCAGAAGGTTGGTGGTTTGAATCCCCGTGGCGGAGTGAGCTCCTGTTGCTCTGTCCTAGCTCCTGCCAACCTAGCAGTTCGAAAAGCACACCAGTGTAAGTAGATAAATAGGTACCGCTGCGGCGGGAAGGTAAACAGCATTTCTGTGTGCTCTGGTTTCTGTCACGGTGTTCCGTTGCACCAGAAGCGGTTTAGTCATGCTGGCCACATGACCTAGAAAGCTGTCTGTGGAGAAATGCCAGCTCCCTCGGCCTGAAAGCGATGTGAGTGCCACAACCTCATACAGGGCTGTCTTAAGCATATGCGGCACTTAAGCATATCCACACCCCCAGGTTGCCCAGTCCCAGGGTGCTAATGGTTTGTTGTGGCTTTTTTATGTTGGGTTTTTTGGGTGTTTTTATCCTGTATTTTTACACTGTGATCTGCCATGTGATCTTCAAATGAAAGGCAGTATACAATTTTAATAAATAATAGAATTGTCAAATTGAAAGGGACCTCGGAGGTCATTGGTCCAACCCTTGCTCAGTGCAGGATCTGCAACTGCAGCATCCTTGAGAGATGGCTGCCCATCCTCTCCTTCAAGAACTCCAGCAAAGGAGAGACTTGATTTGCAGCATCCTAGGGGGATCAAGTAATACAGGCATGAGCAAACAAATCCTCTTTAACAGCCCTCATATGGGAGTGCAGAGTTTTCTCAAGTCAAGTTGTGCAAGGGCCAAACGCTCCCTATTTGTATTCATCGGAGTGCAGTCGCTATAAACAAAACTCCCTGCAGCCTTCTTACCAAAATGAACCCGGTACTTTGCACGGAACTAGCATTGCGATGCATTATTTAGAGTTCATTAATATAAAGTACACTACAGCTGACACTGGCGACTTCTGTAAGAAGTAATGAGCTTGTAATAAGAATAATGACTAGTCCCATTAGCCTCTTCTTTCTCCCTACTCTTTCTATTGTCAACATGGAATCGCATGCTGAGCATGAACTTAACTCTGGCCACGTATGGGAAGATGAGGCCATTCCTGCGCATCGCTAGTCACGCCTAAGTCCAACTGACACCAAGCACAACTTGTAGACGTTGAACTGCAATGAGGATTGCAGTCCACAGTAACCAGTGAGAGCAAGATTTGCAGAAGCCACCCACTCTTACCTTCCAGCAGAACACCATTTAGTTTCTTCCTTTGTTCATAAACAGAGCAATGGCTTTTCTAGCATTAGAGCAACAGTCTATGGGGAAATGCCCACCTTTCACTCAAACTGCTAAAATATCCTAGGCTGGTTGTCCATTGCTACTACTAAAAGGGCATTTACACATGAGTAGATTTCTCCAGAGTGGTTCTGTGCATTTGAATCCACATCTCATTGAAAGCAATGCCATGCACCAAGGCAAACACCACAGCTATATGCATGATCCCATGTGCATCGGAATGTGTGTCTGGTTTATGCTTGTGGTTCCTAATACAGAAGCTTGCTTATGTAGGAGGAGCTCCTCTGTTCTGTTGGATTAGGACATCTCTTTGTGAGTTTTTTCTCCTCCCACTTATATACTCTTCCTCTTTTGTTTCTCCTTTCTGAAACAAACTTAAAATGCTTGTCTGCCAGTGGTTCAACACACTCCAGGGCCATGTTTGCACCATACAATTTAAGCACTGTGATACCACTTTAAACAGTCATAGCTTCTTCCCCCAAGGAATTCGGGGAGCTGTAGTCTGTTGAGCTGTCAGAAGAGTCCACTTCCTCTTGGAAAGCTATTAATTCTTGGAGTTCCCTGAGCTCTCAGCACCCTTAACAAACTACAGTTCCCATAATTCTTTGGGAGGAACCATGACTTTTTAAAGGGATATCATAGAGCTTTAAAGGTATAGTGTGAATGTGGCCTAGGTGACACTTCCTGCCTGTAGGTCACAACATACCAGCTGAAGATAAATGCATTAGTGCATCTGAGTGCTTATTCAACACAATGTAATTTAGATCCACTATGTAGACTCAAGGTATTCTAATCATGCACATTCAGTAAGTGACATGCAAATGCTTTCTGTATTTATTTAACATGTGGACCCTGGCTGAAACTATGTACAAAAAAACAACAACAACCCACAGAACTCTGATAACTTGGGAATACAGTTAGATTAATTCAGATTTATAGCTACAGGAGTGAGGTTTTATTTTGAATAAGAATTCTGACTATGAAAGGAGGCTGTCTGGATTTATAGCACAGCAGGTCAATATTTTTTCATTTGTCTAAAGTGCATTGATAACAATGAAAACAAATGTTTATGAAATTATTTCGCTGTTAGCTGCAGGAGTTCAGATGACTGCATTTGTATTACTGTAATATTTAATATTAATCAATAGAGCAAAAGTGATGTGGTTTGAATAAGCCAGGGAGTATAATGAAAGCTTTTACTTATTCAATGACATAAAGAGCCTAAAAGTAATTCAGTGCAATGTAATTTTCATTGCACTGGACTGTGACGTAGTCTAAAAATAATGCATTATAAGCAATTCATTTTATATTTCCCAGACAGGTTTTAGCCATTAACAGCAATGAATCAGATGTCCCCTTGTTTTAGGCAGCGGAGAGTGATCTAACCCTTTGATACACAAGCATCAAACGTGTATGTAGTACTTTATTCAGCTTGTGGGATTTCTTTATGCTTCCACACGCTATAAATGTCCCTACGTTTATAGCGTGTGGAAGCATAAGGAAGTCCCACAAGCAGAATAAAGTACTACATACACATTTTGATGCTCATACATCAAAGAGTTAGATCACTGCCTGCTGCTGAAGACGGGACATGTGATTCATTGTTGCTGGTGGTGAAAACCTGTATGGAGAACAGAATATGAATTGCTTACAACGCATTGTTTCTGGGAATACGTCACAGTCAAGTGCAATGAAAATCACATTCCTCTGAATTACTCTTAGCTCCCTTATGTCATTAAATAAGTAAAAGCTTTGATCACATGGCCATCCTGGCTGTATGACAACAATGTCATATTATGGAATCCCTGAAATAGCTGCTGGAGATTAGCTTATTATACTTCCCCAGTGTAGTTATAGAGTGCCAGACTATGAGGCCCTGGTAGACCACAGTTCAAATCCTCACTCGGCCACCAAGCTCACAAGGTTGCCTTGGGCCAGTTCCAAGTCTCTCAGCTTAACCTATCTGGCAGGGTGGTGGTTGTTGTCAGGAAAAATATGGGGAGGAGGAGAGCCATGTAAATGTGGAATAGAGAAATAATGAATAAAACTGAATGCAGAGCAAGTCTTTGGAAGTAAACGGATCCTAATCACAACTTTACATGTTATTACAGTGGTACCTCAGGTTACAGACACTTCAGGTTACACACGCTTCAGGGTACAGCCTCCACTAACCCAGAAATAGTACCTTGGGTTAAGAACTTTGCTTCAGGATGAGAACAGAAATTGTGCAGTGGCAGCGGGAGGCCCCATTAGCTAAAGAGGAGTTTGGATTTGGATTTTATATCCTGCTTTATCACTACCCAAAGGAGTCTCAAAGTGGCTAACATTCTCCTTTCCCTTCCTCCCCCACAACAAACACTCTGTGAGTTGAGTGGGGCTGGGAGACTTCAGAGAAGTGTGACTAGCCCAAGGTCACCCAGCAGCTGCATGTGGAGGAGCGGAGACGCAAACCCGGTTCACCAGATTATGAGTCCACCACTCTTAACCACTACACCACACTGGCTCTCCTGAGTACCTGGTACATGAGTGGTACCTCAGGTTAAGAACAGTTTCTGTGTGTTAAGAACAGGGCTGTGTGTGCATTTGTGTGTTTGCGCTGTGCTGCGCTGTCTTTCAAGACGAAAGCCCTCCCCCAGCAGTATGCATGTACAGCTTTGAATATAGATAAATATCAAACTCATTAAGATTATGCAGTCAAGAACCCTGATCCACCATACCACATGTTGGAGGGTGTTTGCAAGAAGCAGAGGCTCGTTCTCCAGCTGGGCTCTGTTGCTGTCCAGGCTCTGGTCCTGCAGAGATCACCACTCTGCTGAAAATACGGACGGATGGACACTCACATTGGCAGTATCCTCACTGGTGGAAGCAGCTCAAAGCCCCAATATGAGGTGTTGCAGAGGTGGAGCAGCACACTTGCATCCTAAACTGGCCCAGTGAGCTGCAAGTTGTGATGTTTGTGGGATAGAGGCCTGCTTGCATTTCCAGCTCTGGAGCTGGAGTAGCAGAGCAGCCTGTTTTTCATGGCTTGGCGTGAGTGATGAGGCTGTGGAAGCAGCGGTGGCGCCGCCATAGCCCAGTTGGGGTTTGCTTTGTGCCCAAAGGCAGCAGTCTAAAACCACTCCATAGCCCAGCACAGCAAGTCCAATAAAACAATTTGAAACCATTTAAAACTGAGAGGACAAGAGTATAAACAATAAAGGAACCGGCACAGCGCCTTTTAACAAAAAGCAAGGAAGGCAAAATGGTTTTCAAGGCTCATCTAAACGTCGGTAAGGGAGGGGCTGAATGTGCATTTCCTCAGAGGGGAGTTTCACAAGTTAACATACCCTCCACCCTGTTGAAGGCAGAAACCAAGACTCAATTCTCTGTGACTCCATCTTCCAGTTTTTTTCCTCATGAGAGCACAGCGGTCATTTTGGACATGTGATTTTGTACAATTTCACTCCACAATTCACCCCAAAGTGCTTTTGGTCCAAAAATGCTTTTGGGGAGATGTACAAGATCATGCCCCCCCCCAAAAAAGCAGCATGAAATCATGCGAGATTACAATGCCCAAAATCGTGTGAGATCACAATGTCCAAAATGGCTGCCATGGTCTCGTGAGATAAAAAATGAGATGCCCTGGTTTTTCTGGGGACTGTTGATGGGTATGCAAGTATGGGGTCATCATTGAGATGGTTTTGTGTAAAATGCCTACCAGTCTTGTTGATCCTGAAGAAGGGTCTACAAACAAGGGCCTCTGAGGCTGATATTAAGGCCTGGCTCTAATATTCATAAGGGTGTAGGAGGTCCTTCAAATATATTGCTGGTTTTTACACTCCTCATGCTGATACAGGGCCCCACACCTGGTTTCTAACATTCATACAGAAAATGGGGGTGCTTGAAGGAATAGGGGACATCAAAAAGTCACAGGAGTCTTGCTTTCGGCATGCTAGAAAAATAACCTGCTTCCTCCAAGTTCCTCTTTCCAGTCACTTCTAAGTTCATTCAGTGAAAAAATAATACGAGAGCTTTCATTTGCGCATCATATTTTGCTGCTTGGGGCATACTTGCATACCTGTCAACAGTCCCAGAAAAACCAGGACATCCCATTTTTTTCTCGCAAGAGCATGGCAGCCATTTTGGGCATTGTGATCTCGCATGATTTCACCTCACTTTTGGGGGGGGGCATGATCTTGTGCATCACCCCAAAACATACATGCATCATCATCATCATCATCATCTATACTCTTGCATCTTTAATTTCAGATTTTGACATTTAAATATGAGGTTCATTAAATGATGTGTATAGAAAGATCTACTTTTGCCATTCTTCCAGAGCTGCGTTAAAATTCTGAAGCAGGCATATGCCCTGTTTGTAATGGGAACCAATGACTCAGCATATGCAATAATCTAATACCCGGGAATTACTGTTAACTGTAGATACTGTTTTTATTGGAGTGTTTTCTACCTGGAGACACTATCCAATAAATGTAAAGCTGATGTCCAGTGTTTTGAGGTTAAGGGTGACTCATAATCAGCAGGGCCAAATTCTGCTTTCTGAGTTACACAGCCATAAATCTAGATGGATATATATTTAAGCCACTGAAGCTACTTTAGACTTACTTATATGGAACTAAGAGCAGAGAGTGTCCTAGTCGCTTGTCTCAAGGAACCTGAATAGAACAGAATCTGTACAGATTTATACCTTGAGATGTGCCAAGAAGGCCAGTTTGATGGTATCTGGTGTCCTGTAAATCTTGGACTCACAGAGGCTTAACCTAAGCCAAATAATAGGAGGGAAAATTGTGCTATCCTTAAAAATAAAATAAAATAAAAATAAAAAAGCCTTGTGCTTCACACAGCCCTGATCCCTGATATTTCTAATAGGTACACTCTCTCGTTCACACTGCTTCTCTATGTTTCATTTTCAAGTCTTTATTTTGGTATCACAGTGAGATATTTTAACCGTGAACACAGGAGATTTCAGCCTGACTCATTTTCACAGGCTTTGAAACGCTCATCCGTTTATACTTCTCCTGTTAGGTCTATGCCCTATTAAGTTTTAACTGGTGGAATATTGAAAATCCAAACAGGATTCACTAAGAGGTGGTAACCTGGGACAAAGGTCATGTGGGTGGTTAAACTGTGAGGCCGGGGCATGGAATCACATTGTTTTGCTAATGAGTCAAATCATATTTTGGTTGCTTGGTTCATACTTTAGGTTTACATCCTGGGTTTGGCTATCAACTGGGTTTTGGCTCTGAAATTTGGGTGTCGTTCTTAGATTCCTAAGAAGTGCAAAAAGGACTGCTTACCCAATCTTGCGGTGGGCGGTGGTTGTGGCCTATTTTAGGAGGCCCCAGTCCCTGGACAGTTAGCCAGAAGTTGGGGGATTCCCCTGGTTGCTAACTTTGCATGTTGCGGATAACCCATTAATCCTGGGATTGATCCTGTCATGCCTCAGCCCTCCATCAGGAGGCTGAGAAGAATATACAGTGATACCTTAGGTTACAGATGCTACAGGTTACAAACACTTCAGGTTACAGACTCCGCTAACCCAGAAATAGTACCACGGGTTAAGAACTTTCCTTCAGGATGAGAACAGAAATATTGTGGCGGCAGTGGGAGGCCCCATTAGCTAAAGTGGTACCCCAGGGTAAGAACAGTTTCAGGTTAAGAACAGACCTCCAGAAAGTTCTTAACCCGAGGTACCACTGTACACCCAATGCCTAAGCCGAATCCTACCTACACCTGGAATCAAAGTTCTGGCCAATTTTGAAATCCCAGAACATTGTATTGTCCAGTTTATTCACCTTCCTTAGTTGAGGCCTTGCAGTTGCTTCCACACAGCGCCTTATCACACCACTGCAGCAATGCTATAAGAGGGGTGCCCAAGCTTTTTTCAAAGAGGGCCAGATTTGATATTTGATGAAGTGAACACGCATGAGGGCCACTAAAATTTTAGTGGCAAGAAATTGGGAAAATACTAAAACACTTAATATAGCAGACTGGTAAACATTAATGGTAGAATACTTGCAGCTGGCAAAGGTGATGGGAAGAGTTAGAGGCCTAACAAAACAAAAAGTTCACAAGGAATGGAGAATATTTAAAGAATATTTGAAGAACCATGGTGTAAAGGGTAATCTCCTGGCAGACCTAGACTGAGCCTTGTTGTATATAAAGGCAATTGACAGTTTACATAGAAATATGATAAAAAATAGAAGAAAGAAGTAACTGTGAGGTAAAAGTTTATTTAACAGATAACATACAATGAGAATGTGGAAGTCTTTTTTAGAACCTCAAGTAGTTTTTCTTCTTCTTTATTCCCCCCTTTTTTTCTTTTTTCTTAAATTGTAGTGTCATGTGTATTGTGAGGTATACAAAGTATCTTTGCTTCAGTTGCCATCATTTTCTTCTTTGTTACCAACAAAAACAGAGAGCGTTGTATAAATGTATATTTTAAAAAATAATAAATATTTAATAATAATAATAATAATCATAATAATAATAATAATGCATGAGGGCCAACCAAAGTTGCTGAGCTTTGGAGAAATATTGGAGGGCATGAAGTTTTCCAACCCCTGAGCTGTCTGAGGACAGCTCTGTATAGGGAAGCTTTTTATGTTTAATGTTTTATTATGTGTGTATATATATATATATATATATATATATATATATATATATATATATATTATATATATTGGAAGCTGCCCAGAGTGGCTGGGGCAACCCAGTCAGATGGGCTGGGTACAAATAGTAAAGAAGCTGTTGTTGTTGTTGTTGTTGTTGTTGCTATGGAATAGGACCTCCCTATTTTCATCAGAGAAATATTGGAGGGTTTGGGATAATATGATTTCTTCATATGTCTGTGCTGCTCACCCACCGGAAACAATTGTTGTTGTTTAGTCATTTAGTTGTGTCCGACTCTTCGTGACCCCATGGACCAGAGCACGCCAGGCACTCCTGTCTTCCACTGCCTCCCGCAGTTTGGTCAAACCTCAATCTTATTAAGGCAGTGGAAGAACACAACCTTAAGTTCTCTATCTGTAAAGTGAGGAGAGTGATATCTCTCAAAGAACTATAGATCACCTATAGAGGTAACATAATTAGTAGCCATATACATAATAATAATAATAATAATAATAATAATAATAATAATAATTTATTTATACCCCACCCATCTGGCTGGGTTTCCCCAACTGAATATTAAAAATAATACAGCACCAGACATTACAAAATTCCTTAAACAGGTCCGCCTTCAGTTGTCTTTTAAAAGTAAAATAGTTGTTTATTGCCATGACATCTTTTGGGAGGGTGTTCCACAGGGCAGGCACCACTACCGAGAAGGCCCTCTGCCTGGTTTCCTGTAATCTCACTTCTCACAGCAAGGGAACCACCAGAAGGCCCTTGTTGCTGGACCTCAGTGTCCAAGCTGGATGATGGGGGTGGAGACGCTCCATACAAGATGGCTTCCATTTTCCTTCAACCATGTTGCATTTCCATTCACATGGGAAGCCGTAATATTGCAGTGGTTTCAATATGGTTTCTTTACACAGTGAGTCCCCTTCCCAAACCCTTGAGGTAGACATAAAGATGAGTCTGCCGCATCAAGCCAGTGGCTCAGCCAGTCCAGCATCATGTTCTCACAGTGGCCAGCAAAGATGTCAGGTGGGCCCTGTGATTTGCAGCAAATGGCCTCTGGAGGCTTAATGCCTCTGACAGGGGAGATGGAACAAATAAGCTGGTGGCTGTTGAAAGCCTTATCCTCTAGGAATTTGTCCAATCCACTTATACTACAAATACAATTTCATATGATATACAGTTAATTCTTTACAGCCACCCAAAAGTAGCTTTTAGTTTTCAGCTGTGAGCATAAAACCCAAACCTGATGGAAGATTTAGCTTTTATCGTGCTTGATCCTCTAATCTGCCATGCAGGACAAGAAACGGACAGGATCAAGTACTGTTTTTATGGCAGCGTTGAAAGTCTCGGAGTTACGCCGTTTCTACAAATTTCCTAACAGGAATGTTGAATGAGTGAAACAGTTTGGATCAGTGAAGCAGTGCTGATGAAATTCATTTCTTCTTTTTTTTTTTTGGGGGGGTATTTATTTATTTATTTATTTATTTATTTATTTATTTATTTATTACATTTATACCTCCCACCTTTCCTCCAGGGAGCTCAAGGTGGAATACATAATTCTCCTCATTCCTACTTTATTCTCACAGCAACCCTTTGAGGTAGGTCAGGTTGAGATTGAGTGACTAGCCCAAGGCCTCCCAGTGAGTTCTATGACTGGGTGGAAGTTTGAACTTTGGTCTTCCAGGTTCTCATCCTATACTCTTAACTATTATGGTACACTGGCTCTGTAATCCACACTAATAATAAATATCACATCACTGATAATACAGTGGTACCTCAGGTTACATATGCTTCAGGTTACAGACTCTGATAACCCAGAAATAGTGCTTCAGGTTAAGAACTTTGCTTCAGGATGAGACGAGAAATCGTGCTCTGGTGGCCCCATTAGCTAAAGTGGTACTTCAGGTTAAGAACAGTTTCAGGTTAAGTACGGACCTCCGGAATGAATTACCAGTAAGTACTTAACCTGAGGTACCACTGTATATCACTTCTCATTAAAATAATATTAAGGGTGTGTACAGTAAAAAACAAAAACTGAATACAAAACCATTTCAACACCTCCCCCAATTAAATATACAATAAAAACAATTCACTATGAATTCAATTACAGTAGCCACTAATTATTCCACTGGTGTCAAGAGGCCAGGGAAAGCTTTGGAAAATAGTTATATTTGCCATCTTTTTTGCCTCACAAAAAACAGATGTAGGCACAAGAATGAAAGTATAGGACAATGCGGCGGAATAGCAATAAGATTATACAGTCTTTTCCTTAGGAACATGATCGGGCAGAAATTCCCTTATGCTGATGCAGTTTTGCAAACATAAAGGATATGCATTATCTCAACAGCATGAGCACTATGTTTCAAAGCTTATATACCTGCAACCCAAAGGAATAGAATGCAAAGAATAGAATGCAATGGAACTGTCGGTTCAGACCTTGTTGGGTTGAGCTTCTGCTGTCACTTCAGCTCTGCTAATGTAATCGCTGCCTTGCTCTCTCAGGGGTAATCATGGAATCATAGAATTGTAGTGTCGGACATCGTAGACTTGTGCCAAAAAGAGACTTGTGAATGAGTTGTGCATCTTTCCAGAATACTGGGTAGTATCTGAAGCGGAAGATTTCCCTTCATTCCCCTCTGAGACATGTGAGCTAAAAGTGCATCTGCGCTTGAAATTCTTCCCGCAGAGGAGATGTTTGAGTCACTCCTTCAGTTGCCCCCTGAAACTAATGTTTCCAAGTAATGGAATGTGTGTATATTGACAAAGAGCAACCAGTTAATATCTCCAGAGGAAATGAAGGGTAAAACCTCAGCAATAAACTCTGTTCCAGAAAATGATAATAGTGTAATAGCAAAATTAAGATAGCTGAACTAAGCAGTTTTCTATATTTCCCCCCTGATATTTCAGGAGTGTCTCCATCTCAGGACATCATCCAAGGATGTGAACTGCTGATCTCCTCCCAGTATCAGATGCATTTACCCTAATGACAGCCTGCCATCGCTGAAAATACTCCATAAGCAAAGGTAACACATGGAAAAGTTCATCCCAATGGATTCCTTTTGTGAAAGGCTTCTTGAGGACTTTTGTTGAGAAGCAACCACCACCCTACTGCCCTCCTTTTCTACCTACTGCATGGTCCTATCTTCTGATTCATTGGGCACTGATGGTAGCCTTCAGAAGGGGCAGTTTCAAATCGTCCACCTTCACCTCTAGCCAGAGAAGAACCTGGGTCTTGGATTGCAACAACACCTTCCGGAAAAATGGTATACGAGGACAAGTATCTAGTCTCCGGCCACTGTTTCTTCCTTCTCGCAGCCAAATTCTGTTGGATGCTCCCGATGATGCGAGGAACTCACGGCCAGGAATATGCCCACTCCATCCGACTTGATGGAGATATCATCTTGGGGGGACTCTTCCCTGTCCACGCAAAGGGGGAAAGAGGAGTACCTTGTGGGGAGCTCAAGAAGGAAAAGGGGATCCATCGGCTTGAGGCAATGCTATATGCAATCGATCAGATCAACAAGGACCCTGACCTCCTTGCCAATGTCACTTTAGGTGTCCGGATACTAGACACATGCTCCAGGGACACCTACGCTTTGGAGCAGTCTTTAACATTTGTGCAAGCCTTGATAGAGAAAGACGGGTCCGACGTGAAGTGTGCTAATGGAGACCCACCTATTTTCACAAAGCCGGACAAGATAACAGGGGTTATAGGTGCAGCTGCAAGTTCAGTGTCCATTATGGTGGCTAATATTTTAAGACTTTTTAAGGTAGGTGTGCTTTTAACTCTTCATCTAATGTGTGAAATGTAATGAACGCAAGTAAGAAGTAATCTAGTTGTGGTTTGGGGTATCCCAGGACAATATTTCATATCTTAAGTGTGTGTGTGTGTGTGTGTGTGTGTGAGAGAGAGAGAGAGAGAGAGAGGCGGGGGGAAAGGTCTAATGGGGAAACAATGAAGATTGTTGTAGACTGTATATTATTATCAACAAGTGCTATATAGAAATGTACATGGCACTTCACAGGACATGCTAATGTCCCTGCCTTGAGAAGTTTATAGTCAAATATCTTCTCCCTTTGAGGAGATGTTGGAGAAGATTGGTGGGAGTTGAATGATAGTGTAGGCTTGTAGACTTGGGGTAGGGCAGGGGTCAGCAAACTTTTTCAGCGGTGGGCTGGTCCACCATCCCTCAGACCATGTGGTGGGCCGGACTATATTTTGAAGGAAAAAAAAATGAACGAATTCTTATGCCCCACAAATAACCCAGAGATTCATTTTAAATAAAAGCACACATTCTACTCATGTAAAAACACCAGGCAGACCCCACAAATAATTCAGAGATGCATTTTAAATAAAAGGACACATTCTACTCATGTAAAAACATGCTGATTCCCGGACCGTCCGCAGGCCGGATTGAGAAGGCAATTGGGCCACATCCGGCCCCCGGGCCTTAGTTTGCCTACCCCTGGGGTAGGGGGTGAATAGACTTCACTACGTTTATTACTATTACCAAAGTTAAAATAAGTTAAAAAGGTAAAGGACCCCTGGATGGTTAAGTCCAGTCAAAGGTGACTATGGGGTTGCGGCGCTCATCTCGCTTTCAGGCCGAGGGATCTGGCATTTGTCCACAGACTGCTTTCTGGGTCATGCAGCCAGCATGACTAAACTGCTTCTGGCGCAACAGAACACTGTGACGGAAATCAGATCGCACGGAAACGCCATTTACCTTCCCACCGCAGTGGTACCTATTTATCCGCTTGCACTGGCGTGCTTTCAAACTGCTAGGTTGGCAGGAGCTGGGACAGAGCAATGGGATTCGAGCTGCCAACCTTCCGATTGACAAGCCCAAGAGGCTCAGTGGTTTAAGATCACATTACAAGTCATATGTGGAGTTTTTGCTTAGACATGAGTGTGTGACTGTGTTCTAATATTATTTTGAAACCTTTGAAGCAGAAGTCCATTCAAATAACTTTAAGAGTGGCCTAGATGGGATAATAACAAAATACAACAACATAGGGTTAGAAGTTATGCCTCAACGCAGCAGGGCAGATTAAATTCCCAGGTAAAAAATCCTGTTACAGACTGATAAATCTAAATGGCTTTGGCATTAAAAAAAAAAAAAGGCATTCCCTTGAGTATAAAAATAAAACAGAGATGGTGCCAGGGAAACCTTCCTGGGGAGGGAATTCCACACCAAAGATGGGATGTCACAACTGAATCAACTTTCTCTCTGGTCACTACCCACCTTGCTCCTGGTGGCATGCAGACTTGCAGACAGGCCTAAGAGTATGATCTTATTACTCAGACAGATTTGTGTGGGAGGAAAAGCAATCATTTAGACCCTTAGCTATTTTTGCTTTAAAGCAGGGGTTAGGTCCTGGGGGCAAAATGTGTCTGGCCTTTAGGACTCTCCCCAGAGCACACACTTTCTTCAGCCTGGTTAGAGTGTGTCTTGAACCCTTGTTTGTCTGGACGGGGGATAGAGAGGAGCACATGAATGTGTGAATATAGAAGTCAGTCTATATACAAAGATAAAAGTTACACTCATTGCTCTAACCATTTTTACCTCTGTCTCTGTGCTCCACTGTTATGTGGCCCCTGGAAGGTGGTCCAGGATGGAATTTGGCCCTCGGTCTGAAAAAAAGGTTTTCTTATTCCTCACTTAAAGGTTAAGGACAGTGCTCTGAATTGTGCTTGGCTTGGGGGACCCAGAACGGGATCATTGCGCAGAAGAGAAGCCATTTTGTGCTTAACAATTGCTAGCGCAGACTTTTGTTTTGCAGAACTTTGGTTATGCACCTGTGAACTTAATGGATCATTTAATTGAGGTAGATGCAACTATCAATACTGAAGTGTGTTCACTGTTGTGGCTCAGGCTATTTCTGTATTTAATTGTAAGTTCTTCTAGACTACCCCTGTCTGACAACACAATTACAGGACAATCAGATGCAAGTCTTACACACAAATCGGCTTGTAAGAGGACCAGGGAGGATCTTTTAAATGGGCAAATATGCCTGGAATGCTGGAAATATTGATCTGTATGTCTAACCAAATTAAATATAATGAAGTGTCATTACTTCTCTGAGAAACTTAGCCTCTTCCTTAATTTTTGCAAGGTTATAATTTTTCCCAGATGAGTCCCAGCAGATTGCTTCAGAACAACAATTGTGTTGACGTGTAATTGATTACCTTCATCATATACTTTATTATGTCCTAGAGCATAAACAGTGGAAAGGTAAACCTGCCACTTCTAGACTCATCAAGCACAGTGGACAGATGACAGAGCCCTGATCAATAAACTCAGTGGGAACTGATTAGGCAGCTAGCATTTAATTTTAAATCCTGCAGGATGGTAAATAGATAATGGTGCATTAGATGGTTTCAGTACATACCATGGATGCTGCCTCTTATTATCTGGAGTGACACTTATTATCCCAGTTCTCTTCTCATCTTCTGTTGGGAATGGTCATGCTTATAACGAAGCCTACATACCACACACAAACACAGATGTGTGAACCGCTTCCATTTGCAAAGGCTGCAAAGTATCTGAGCTGAATGTTGTGAAAGTTCTATCCTTTTCATTCATACATGAAAATGTCCGGCAACTGGAGTTAGCATTTGGCTAGCAGTTCAGCCACAAAATTCAAACAAGAGACAGGGCACAGTGCTGAATGCTTCCTTAAGTTGCCAAGAATTAAGCTCTCCTTTTGGAGGATAGCACAGTTGTCTCGTGGAGCCCCCACATTGGCGGTCAACATGGCTCTAAGCATTTAGGGATGGTGAAGCTATAGAGGGCAAAGGAGTAGTTTGACTTTCCATTGGCAACTGTCCTAGGTCACCCAAAGGAATATTTACACCACAGAGACTAGAGATGGATGAATCTCTCAGTTTCATTTTGTCGTTTTTGCACGGTTAAGTTCCTTTCTCCGCATTTCCACATCAGTTTGCAATTTTTGTAAGTCACAAAAATTCACCAAATTTCTTCTAAAATACACGTCTTGTACTTTTGCCCAGTGCATGTTTTTGCAAAGCAGGTTCCTATAATTTAACACATTGTTCTGTGCTGCCTTCACTAATACGTGCATCTTTATGCATACATTACCCAGTATATGCATATTTTGTACACGTCACTTGACTGGAGAACTTCATTGCAAAATTTGAAGGTCTGCTGCGTTTCTGGTTCGCGTCCCATTTCAGGAAGTGCAAATTAGGTAAATGTGCCTTTAAATGTGGACTATCTCTAACATCCCTAACTGGTTTTGAAAGAGATGCTTTTTTCCCAGCCATTCCTCATGGCATTCCTTGGAGATGCAGTAACACATCTGGTGTGAATTCACTTGCCTGCAATTTTCCAGCTGCTGCCAGACATGATGAGTGAAAAGGATCAGATCAGTGAAAGCTTATAAGAAATATTGTTCATATTTGTATCTTGCCATTGCCCACAGAGTTCTGGAAAGTGGTTTTAGAATCATAGGACTGGAAGGGACCTGAATAACACCAACTGCTTAATGTAGGAAATCCAGAATTGAGAGCACACCTAACTCGCCTCTGCTTATAGACCTCTAGCAAGAGGGAACCCATCACCCCTTTAGGGCACTGGCTGCCATTCCTGAGCTGCTCTTACCATCAAGTCATTTTTCCAAATGCTCTCTAGCTAAATCTTATAACTTATGCCCTCTTGGGCAATAGAGAATACAGCAATCCTATGAAGTAGTTCAGGATGAAGGAAATGCAACTTTTCTGGCTCAGCTGGCAAACAGCATAGCTTAGTAAAGATGAGACACATTACTCTCCCCTCCCAAATCCTTATGCTATAGAGTGCTTAGAATCATGGAAATCATTTTTATATTTAAATGGCTGAAAGTGCAGCATAGAATAAAAGCATCTAAGCACGCTCAAAACACTCCTTTTCTTTATAGCATTGGTTGTGAGTACTGGCTCAGAGGTTTGCAGGGAATTACTATTTCATACCTTAAAAATGCTGCTATAGAAATGAATGTTTGAAAATGATCTGTCTAGGTGGTATTTAAACCCACCATCCCCCAAAAATCTGAGCCACTCTTGATTACATTCCTGTCTTTGCAGGTAACTATCATGCTGCCTTCTGTATGCATCTCTTTTTTAATTGCCTGCTCCTTTTTCTTAAGCCTTTTCTAGCCCAGTTAAATAATACATAAATCAGAAGTAGTGATAGACATCTTGGTCACTTAATGCAGGGTCAACTAGATTACAGCTCTCCCTCGTTTTTTACTATTGGAGACAGCAAAGTCGACTGATTTTAGAAACTAATCCCTGTAGAACATGCATTAGCTGCACATTGAGAACAGCAAGAAGGAGGGGAGCCTATGAATTGTCTCCGATAGCAGCAATTTGTCTTCTGAAAGCATGACAGCTACTTCCTGATTTCCATTATGCAATGAGATTGCAAATAACATTCCACTGCAGTCTTAATCAATACAGAGTCACATGGTGCCCCCCTCTGGGGAAGCTCCTACTTACCCATTTAATTGATGTAACACAGTTGCTGGCAAAAGGAGGCGACATCTCTTTCAGGTTTTAATTATAGATCATGCAAAATATCTTTAATGAGAGTGGGGTGGGGGAGAACCTAGAACATGATATTTGAAGGGACTTGTATTTTAGGGCTTATATAGGTGTTTGAGAGTTAATCCCTGAGAAGTACACAAAATTGCTTTGGAATGGAGGAAATCAACATTCTGTTCTTCACAATATTGTCATTGGCGAATCTTATCACATGAGTTCAAGCTGAAGCCCAGACTCCCTGAAAGACCTGGGGCAGTTCACTGTCTCAGCCTCCTCTTCCTCAAGAACCACCTCATCCCTCACACTCTCCCAAAGCCATTTCCCAACATACTGTCACACTCTGCTGTGACCAAGAATAACTCTGGCTCTATACCAGTAGGAGCAAGATTGATATCCATATTCAATTGTTGCAGAAGTGTGTGAAGAAATTAGTAAAAAGAGAGCTTAGCATCACATCCAAATCCAATGTTGTTGTTGTTTAGTCGTGTCCGACTCTTTGTGACCCCATAGACCAGAGCACGCCAGGCACTCTTGTCTTCCACTGTCTCTTGCAGTTTGTTGGTAGCTTTGAGAACACTGACCAACAAGCTCGTCCTCTGTCGTCCCCTTCTCCTTGTGCCCTCAATCTTTCCCAGCATCAGGATCTTTTCCAGGGAGTCTTCTCTTCTCATGAGGTGGCAAAAGTATTGGAGCCTCAGCTTCAGGATCTGTCCTTCCAGTGAACACTCAGGGCTGATTTCCTTCAGAATGGATAGGTTTGATCTTCTTGCAGTCCATGGGACTTTCAAGAGTCTCCTCCAGCACCATAATTCAAAAGCATCAATTCTTCGGCGATCAGCCTTCTTTATGGTCCAGCTCTCACTTCCATACATGACTACTGGGAAAACCATAGCTTTAACTATACGGACCTTTGTCGGCAAGGTGATGTCTTTGCTTTTTAAGATGCTGTCTAGGTTTGTCATTGCTTTCCTCCCAAGAAGCCGGTGTCTTTTTATTTTGTGACTGCTGTCACCATCTGCAGTGATCATGGAACCCAAGAAAGTAAAATCTCTCACTGCCTCCACTTCTTCCCCTTCTATTTGCCAGGAGGTGATGGGACCAGTGGCCATGATCTTAGTTTTTTTGATGTTGAGCTTCAGACCATATTTTGCGCTCTCCTCTTTCACCCTCAGTAAAAGGTTCTTTTATTCATCCTCACTTTCTGTCATCAAGGTTGTGTCATCAGCATATCTGAGGTTGTTGATATTTATTCCGGCAATCTTAATTCCAGCTTGGAATTCATCCAGTCCAGCCTTTTGCATGATGAATTCTGCATATAAGTTAAATAAGCAGGAAGACAATATACAGCCTTGTCATACTCCTTTCCAAACTTTGAACCAATCAGTTGTTCCGTATCCAGTTCTAACTGTAGCTTCTTGTCCCACTTAGAGATTTCTCAGGAGACAGATGAGGTGATCAGACACTCCCATTTCTTTAAGAACTTGCCATAGTTTGCTATAGTTGACACAGTCAAATGCTTTTGCAAACCCAATATTGTGTTTATTTATCCCTTACAAGCCACAACCCCTAGCCAAACACAATGCATAGTTTGGTGTTGACTTACAGTCAGGGCTGGCCCAATGCATTTTGACACCTGAGACAAACCACAAAATGGTGGACCCCTACCAGGGAAGAAGGAATGAGTGAAAATCTATAACAAGCTTCCTCAACCTGGGCCCTCCAGATGTTTTGAGACTACAGTTCCCATCATCCCTGACCACTGGTCCTGCTAGCTAGGGATCATGGGAGTTGTAGGCCAAAAACATCTGGAGGGCTGAGATTGAGGAAGCCTGATATATAAGAAGAACAAAGGGGGAATAAACAGACCCCCTTTTCCAGGGACATTTCCCTATTTTCCAGGGACAGTCCTGGATTTACAGAAGCCATCCTGGTTTCTGATTTGATCCCAGAACGTCCCTATTTTCCTTGGAGAAATGTTGGAGGGTATGGTAGGATGTTCCTTTTTTCATTAGAGAAATGTTGGCGGGTATGGAGTTATGCAACCTCTGAGCCAAGGAGATATGTAACTATACAATCTTTGGAAGACATCTGAAGGCAGCCCTGTATAGGGAAGGGTTTTTTTTTTAAAAAAAGAAATGTTTCATGCTTTATTATGTTTTTATATATGTTGGAAGCCACCCAGAGTGTGGATGCAGGCAATGGCTAGGGTCATAAGAAAGTAAGGAGAGCCCTGCTGGATTAGGCTAATCGCCCGTCTAGTCTAGCATCTTGTTCCCCCAGTGGCCAACCGGTTCTTATGAAAATCCTGCAAGCAATAGCACTCTCCTTACTTGTGATTTCCAGCAACTTGGTCTGTGGGGAAATGGTGTCTCTAAGATGTTTAATGATTCTGCATGCCTGCCAATTTTCTGCTGAAAAACCACCTCTGACCACCTCTCCCAAGGCTTCAGATACATATTCCCCCCTCTCTACCAAACCATGGGGAGGATGAGCAGCTGCAAGCAGGAAGGTTTTTTGTTTTTTTTTTGCGGAGAGTGGGGGGTGGAAAGGAGCAGAGACAAATTGAACCTGCCTACTGCTGCTTTCCCACTCCAAATCACTCTTTTCTGAGGCTGCTTTTTCTCACTTCTGCAAGAAGTGGCTGTTTGCATAACACCTGTTCACATATAGTCATTCTGTAATCCTGCTTTTAGAGGGATAAAACATAATGACTGCTGCTTTATGTTTTTATTGCTTGCTGTGTATTGCGCAGACCTGTCTCCTTAGCCACAGCCACTCATGGAACAACCTTTTAGGGGCTGAGCCTACGGCTTGCCGATTGGAAGGTCAGCGGTTCAAATCCCCGCGACGGGGTGAGCTCCTGTTGCTCGGTCCCTGCTCCTTCCAACCTAGCAGTTTGAAAGCACGTCAAAGTGCAAGGAGATAAATAGGTACCGCTCCGGCGGGAAGGTAAACGGCATTTCCGTGCACTGCTCTGGTTTCGCTTAGTCATGCTGGCCACATGACCCAGAAAAACTGTGGACAAACATCAGCTCCCTCCGCCATTAAAGCGAGATGAGCACCACAACCCCAGAGTTGTTTGCGACTGGACTTAACTGTCAGGGGTCCTTTACCTTTACCTAATAACAAGGTGAAAACTTGGCATCTCTCACTCATAATGCCTAGGATTTTCCCTGCATCTCTTGATCACACAAGTAATGCATGCTTTGTGAGTGTTTTTGGGAGTGTGTGTGTGTGTGTTGATTTATTGCATCCTGATGTAAGCTGCCTTGAGGATCACTTGTTTCAAAAGTAGGTATAAGTAAATTAATGCTTTGCTCCAGTGGCATCATTGAGATGGGCAAAAATGTATAGGCTTCCTTGATCTTTCTCAAGTGTCCCTGAAGGCTTAGAAGATACACCAATCTCACAGCTAGGCGAGAACTGTACTATCTTTGTTAAACAAGAACATAACAGCAACGGGGAACTCCCTACTCCGCCCAGCAATGATTAAATCCTGTGATTAATCTATACACACACTGGAGCTTCATGTGGAAAGGAGCCGCACTCTGGTTGCTTCTGAAGACGCCTTTCTTATCAGTCAGTCCTCCTACTATCCACATGAAAGAGATTGTAATCATTCCAATTAGTGCAAGGAATTGTTCATTTTGCCTCTTTCTTGTACACCCACATTGTACCTAGTATAAATTTGTCTCCAAACAATGTGTTTACATGATCTTGGGGAAGCGGATGCTGCTGCAAAGGCTGCTAATTTAGACTTGCTAACCTGATGGCGACTCTTTGGTATCAGTAAGGAACTTCAGGGCATTTGAATCCCCTTCCTTCCACTCTAGCCTGCCGTTATTTTCATCAGCTGATGTGTAGAGCAAAGGTGGCATTTTTCCACCTCCACCATATTAAGCAGTTGGTCCCTTACCTTTCTCACCCTGATCTGGCCATAATGATCCATGCGACTGTCACCTCCCGGCTTGATTATTGTAACTCGCTCTACACAGGGCTGCCCTTGAAGCTGACCCAGAAACTCCAGCGGGTGCAGAATGCCGCAGTGAGGCTCCTTACGGGGTCCTTGCCATGGGATCACATTCATCCAGTGCTTTACCAACTGCACTATCTCCTGGTGGAGTACAGGGTCAGGTTTAAGGTGCTGGTTTTGACCTTTAAAGCCCTATGCAGCCTAGGACCCACGTACCTACGGGATCACCTCTCCTGGTATGCCCTGTGGAGGAACTTAAGGTCCACAAATGACAACACCTTGGAGGTCCCAACTCGCAAGGTGGTTAGATTGGTCTCAACTAGGGCCAGGGCCTTTTCAGTACTGGCCCCGACTTGGTGGAACGCTCTGTCACAAGAGACTAGGGCCCTGCGGGACTTGACATCTTTCCGCAGGGCCTGCAAGACAGAGCTGTTCCACCTGGCCTTTGGTTTGGACTCAGTATGACCCTTTTGTTTCCCTCCCCTTATGGTTTTGATTTATGGGCTACCGTTAAAATGAGGTTGCATTTTAAATTGTACTTTAACCCGTATTTTAAATTGCCCCCCCATTATGTTTTTATTGTAATTTTACTGGTGTTAGCTGCCCTGAGCCTGGCTCTGGCCGGGGAGGGCAGGGTATAAATAAAAAATTATTATTATTATTACATTTAATTCAACATTCAAGCTAAATGAGAGACATGTTGCAGATATTTATTTATTTTTGTTAAGAAACGAATGCTCCATCTTTCTGACATCATTGGCAAGGTGCCTTGCGAAAATAAGTTTTTACCTGATACCTAAAAGATAGTGAAGAAGGCACCAGGTGAAAGATAGTTCATGGTTGGGGTGCCACGACAGAGAATGTACTGTTCTCACTTGACACCCCATGTAACCACAAAAAATGGGGACACCGAGATCTTGGTCTGAGATGATCTTGATGTATGTGCATGTTGATAATTCAAAATTGAGCAAAATTGAGAAAGTGTCAAGTGCCATGTCAGAGGGTCTGTACAAACTGAAGTCCAGGTTGAACGGCTCAACAATAAAGCTTTCTCTTGATCACAACAGAATCCTGTGTATTGGGCCAAAGATGTAAATCCAGCTACATGTCTCCACCCACATTACAATGTTCATTGGCCTTATTTTGAACTGGAGGCATGCTTCTTTTGATGGGAAGATGGATATGCAAGTTTTACATTGCATGAACTTTAAGCGGCATTTGGGTATTTGCATGCTGCTAATTTTGGTATATTGCAACTGACTTTTCTTTTTCTTTTTAGCAAGTAGGAACATTTGTTTTTACTTGGTTGCTTTTTTTCTTTGTGTGAGAGAGAATACTGACTGACACCAGTTACTTCAGTGCTCGTTATTTTGGCAATGCCGCATTTAAATATCATAAAGAATAATCCAATCAGTGGTCTATCAGAGGTGCTGTGGTCCAAAGCTAATGGGAAGTTATCGTTCTAAAGTTCTACTGAAACCAGTGCAGTAAGTTACTTGTGATTACTTTCAACCCCACGAACTTCAATGGGCCTTGACAGTGCTATTTTTTCTAGAAAAAGAGGTGCCGGAACTCACCATGAATGCCTCCCTTGTTCTCTTATAATGGCAATGGTGTCCACCTGAGAGGAGCTGGAACTGAGTTCCAGCGAGTTGTGGCTGAAAAAAAAGCCCTGGGCCTTGGGTGCAATAGCTAACGCATTCCTGTGCATCAATACTCAGAAATACGTCCAGTCAGTTCCCTTGTACTGCAAACAAGATATGAGTAGTTTTGCAGACTAATGTTCTTTCTTCGGAGATGTGAGCACACAGCAAAGGGTTCAGGGAGCACAATCCAAGTCCCAGTGCCAAAACACTGCGCTAAATATTTTACTGCACTTGGAAGAGATAATTGATTTTCAAATTTCATGTACATTGCTTGGATTGATTAGCATCAACATTAATTTGTGTTAATTTTCTTGAGCTGAAGGAGTGTCAACTTAACAGTGCATTAATTTGGGGTTTTGCAGGAGATTGTAGGCTTTTACACCCTAGGTGTCATGAACATGATTCACCCTTTCTGGTGTCTGCTAGGTGTCAGAGGACGTTTCTGTGCTATGAGTGGGAGTGAAAAAACACATACCGGATTCTCAGGTTCAGAATCTGATTACAGCCACAGGTGAGCTATGCAGAGAAAGTGGAGAGGCTAATGCTTCCTATAGTCTTTTTGAGTTTGGTTTGAGCCTATACAACAGGTCTGGAGAAACTTTGATCCTCCAGATGTTGCTGAACTGCTACTCCCATCATTCCTGGCTATTGGCCATGCTGGTTGGGGCTACAGTATCACAACATCTGGAGGGCCAATGGTTCCTCACACTTGTTGTACAACCTTAGCACCATATATTAGTTGCACATCACATGCACAACTGTAACACACAACCTGCGCTGTAGTCATAGCATGAGTGCTAGTTTGTCTTGTCCCAGTTGCTCCTTTTTGTAGAGGTCCGTGGCGATATGATTCTGCTCAGCTCATGACAGTATTGATGGAGCTTGAACGTACAGGCAGATGCAACCGATGCTTGATAACTTATCATAATGATGTGAACAGATTTTATTGTGCACTTAAACTCAGAGGAAAGTTAAACATCCAGATGCGTCCCAAACTGTTATAGTGTGAAATTATGTGAAAAATTGAAAGGATGCATGAAATTGGAAACCACACAACTTATCTCCAATTCCAAAATTAACTCTCATGTGTATCTGGTGTCATAACTGATCCTGAAGTGTTATATATTATATTATACTGTACTTCTTTCCCTTGAACCAGTATATCCCATTCTTCTTAGTGGTTTTATTTTGCTTTAATTTGAAGGTTTCACTAGGCGGAGATGGAGCCAATTAAAATCCTGGTTGAAGCGAACATTCAAGACAATGGGACACAGTTACCTCAAACTCTCATTTCATACGTCTTGTATTTTTAAAATTTAAAAAGATCAAGTCTGTAGTCCTTAGCAGTTGCAAAGCTATTCTTGAAAGTGTGTGGGCCAGGCCTGCGACAATTTCAGAAACTAGAAGGATGCCTGAATATAATTTCCCATGGTTGGGGGCAGGATTTGGGCTTATCATAGCTCCTTGCTCCTCTACAGTACTAGCAAAACCAGAATATGTTATGCAAAATAGCTTATGCAAAATAAGAGGGACTCTGGAAATGCACTCGGTTTGTAATGCAGGTCACAGAACTCAGCTTCCTTCGGCACAGAATTGTTATTGATTTGGTGCTGAATTTATTTATTTAGTGCAGAATAAACTCTGCCCTATGTAAGGAGATGCACAAATGGAGAGGAAAAACTTGATTTCCTCTGGCTGAGGCCCAGTTTATGCATTAGCTATGTGGCATGCTTGCTGCAGCAAAACCTCTCCTTGACATTTGGTTTTCTGTACATAGGAATTTGTCTCTTTGTGCCAGAAAGAGTGTGCAGTAACAGGAACTCAAACCCACAATTTGACTGTGTGAATCAGGGAACACTTGTTAGGCACAATGGGGAATTTCATGTATGTACATGAATAGTTTATTTGAAGGCTATCAACCACATTGGTTATTTTGCATGCGTCCCAATTTTCCAGGGACAGTCCTGGATTTACAGAAGCCGTCCCAATTTCTGATTTGATCCTGGAATGTCCTGCTTTTCCTTTGTTTGTTGTTGTTGTTTAGTCGCTTAGTCGTGTCCGACTCTTCGTGACCCCATGGACCAGAACACGCCAGGCACTCCTGTCTTCCACTGCCTCCTGCAGTTTGGTCAAACTCATGCTGGTAGCTTCAAGAACACTGTCCAACCATCTCGTCCTTTGTCTTCCCCTTCTCCTTGTGCCCTCCATCTTTCCCAACATCAGGGTTTTTTCCAGGGAGTCTTCTCTTCTCATGAGGTGGCCAAAGTATTGGAGCCGCAGCTTCACGATCTGTCCTTCCAGTGAGCACTCATTGAAGAAATGTTGGAGGGTATGGAATTATGTATCCCCTGAGCCAGGCCTGTACAGTGGTACCTCTGGTTATGTACTTAATTTGTTCCAGAGGTCCGTTCTTAACCTGAAACTGTTCTCAACCTGAAGCACCACTTTAGCTAATGGGGCCTCCTGCTGCTGCCATGACGCCACCACCGCACAATTTCTGTTCTCATCCTGAAGCAAAGTTCTTAACCCAAGGTACTATTTCTGGGTTAGCGGAGTCTGTAATCTGAAGCGTATGTAACCCAAGGTACCACTGTATAGGGAAGTTTTTTTAATGTTCAATATTTTATTGTGCTTTTATATGAGTTGGAAGTTGCCCATCGTATTATGGAATAGGACGCCCCTATTTTCATCTGAGAAATGTTGGCGGATGTACACCCCCCCTGCCAATCAGCAGACATCACTGGATGAGTAAAAGTTACAGCATTTGGGGCTTTTTAGCTTAGTTTAGGGGAAAACTGAGTAAGGGTGTATTGACAGAGGTGTATGGAATTAGGCACACTGTGAAAAAAGTGAATAGGCATAATTTGTTCTCCATCTCTCTTAAAGCTAGAATCCAGAGTCATCAAATGAATGTTGGAAATTCTGGGCAGACAAAAGATCAACACTGAGCTGAACCATATAATTATTTACCACAGAGTAAATCCATTTTACTTTTAAAAGCCCATGAACCTATCTGTCTGCATTTTGGGAGGGCTTAATCTACTCAAGGTGAGCTCTTGTGCCCGTAAATTTTACCAACTTTGGCCCAAAGTGGAAGAGGTTATTAGCAATTTTAGATTCCCCATGATAGGGAATGGGGAACACAGAATTTCATATTATACGAAGCAGCTTGGAACCCTGTGGCAGTTTAAAGCAGAGTGAGCACAGAGTGATTTGGGAACATATCCTAATATTCTTAAATGAAACACCATCATACAATAGAGTTGTAGTCAGGGCCTGTTTGCAAGTTGATCACAGGCATCTGGTTGGCTGCTAAGAGAATAGGATGTAGGACTAGATGGAATTTTTATTTGATTTGGCAGTGTTTTTCTTATATTTTTATGATTTTAATGACCCCTTCTCCCCTGCTGGGAAATGTATCTCTGCTCCCCCTTCTAATTCTTGGAATAAATAGGGTAGCTTCCTGATGAGGTGAAAGCCTGGTTAATGGGCCAATATGGGAACAAAGCGAGAGGTTTGTACTAGAGAGAAAACGAGTGGGCTGGCAGTTAGAAAGACAAAAAGCAAGAGCTGAGAGTTGAGTGATGTGAGCTAGATGCTAGAAGCAAAGTTTCAGACTGGGAAGCCATGAAGAGTAAGAGGGATGTTTCTGTTCGAGTTCAAGGTTGGGGGTTATGAGGGAAGCAAGGCCCTCTTGGGGGTGTTAATGCGGTGAACCCCTCCATCATAGGCTCAGTTTGCATATACAGTGGTACCTCGGGTTAAGTACTTAATTCGTTCCAGAGGTCCGTTCTTAACCTGAAACTGTTCTTAACCTGAAGCACCGCTTTAGCTAATGGGACCTCCTGCTTCTGTCGCGCCGCTGCCGTGCAATTTCTGTTCTCATCCTGAAGCAAAGTTCTTGACCTGAAGCACTATTTCTGGGTTAGCAGAGTCTGTAACCTGAAGCGTATGTAACCTGAAGCGTATGTAACCTGAGGGACCACTGTATGCACATATTATAGAAACACTGCCTTCTCTGCCGTGCCTCATTCTAAGGGAAATACACACCCAGGTAGGATCCTGGAATTCCTGGAATATTGCACTGCTCAGAGATTGGGTTGGCATGTAGCAATATTTTGGACTTTGGGTGTTACTGATGCTCACTGTTAAATGTCCCATAGTCTCCAGTTCTGCACATCACACAGCCAACCATCAATAGCACCTCTACTGGGTTACAGTTTAAGATGAAAATGCTCTTCATTACCATTTCATCTAAGTGTAATGTTCGTCTGAAGCAAACCTCTATTTGCTGGTGCTGCAGAGAGCCACAGATGCCACACCAGGTCCCTGGCGAGCGCAATGTGACTAAAATAGCTCTCCCCCCCATTGCCTTATGTTCATTCCCCACCCCCTCCTCCTAGCCCAGCATGGCACAGTAGCAGCAAAGCAGTTTTCTCTCTCCCTACCTCCGCTGCAGAAGAGGAGCAATCTGTCAGCTGGACAAAGGTGACAGGCAACAAAAGTGTGGCTCTTGCTTTCAGATCTCGGAGGGTGCCCAGTGTCACTTACCCTTTTAGCAAAGATTATGATAGCAACAGGACATGCAGCGTCTGGGGAAGTTGTATCAGATACATGAGCATAATTTGAACCACAAGCTTTACTCTCCTAATGACAACAAGTGCTGGTTTTGCAACACAGGCGACTCTATTTATGCAGGGGTTATTATGGCGATCACACAGGGTCCCCGGACGTTTCACCGTCTATTGATCCCTGTGCCACCACTTTATTTCTCGCTGCCACCACCCAGGCCCTATCTGGTACAATACTGAGTCCAGTCAGGGTTAAATTGGAACATAAACTTCTGTTTATTTATTGCAGTTAATAAGTGTGTGGTTTCATAGACGGTATCGGTCAATTACAATCATGGGGTGCCTATCCAGACCTATAACTTCTGCTACCTGCTCTCACTCATTAAACCACCTCTCAGATATTTACTTGTCTTCCTAGCTCCTAACTGGTCCTGACACAGCTTATTTCGCTACACTAACTCAACCTACCCACAGACTCTGTCCCAATTCACTTCCACTCTAACCAGCCACCCAACTCCCAACAAACTCTCCCCTTTGCCCCTCCCAGAACTGGTTTTATAGTCCCTCTGACTCCACCCCCTGGGTTCTGATTGGGTAACCTGTTTAACTATTTCACCTCCAGCACTCTCATATGCTAACGTTACAGTTACATACTGGGGATAGCACATGGAAGCCAAAATTGAGTTTAGACAAAACACATTGGGTTCAATAGTGGGTGGGGTTGCCAAAGTCTGCCCCCTTCTCACCCACTTTTTCATTAAATTTTTATTTTATTTTAATTTTTTTTGCTGAGTGGGTAAAACTGAATGTGCAAAAGTTAAATGTGCGCAAGTTGAAAGTTGCCTGTAATGATAATTAACGTCAGGTCTCCTCCTCCTCCTCCTGTCTTTTTGGTGCCTTCATGCACCAACTTAGGTTCTTTAGTCCTGGTTTGCCTAAGACTTTATTATTTGAAATGGGAAACTCTGGTTTAGATAGGGTTGCCAGGACACCCCAAAATGTTATTCAGCTCTTTTAGAAACCCCAACCCCCCAAAAACCCATGATTTTTTTATTGCCTTGCCTAAGATTCTGGACGCCTTTGAAATCCTGGTTTCAGCCCTAGTTTAGGAAAACTTTCCAACAGTAAGAGCTGTTTGACACTGGAATCGTCTCTATTGGGAGGTTGTGGACTCTCCTTCCTTGGAGGTTTTAAGGCAGAGGTTGGATGGTCATCTGTCATGGACGTTTAATTACGATTCTTAGGGTCTCTTCCAACTCTACAATTCTATGATACTAATGTTGATATACCTTAAACCGCACTTTGTTCCTCAGAGTTTCCGATTTTGAATGTAAAAGGGAACTCCAGAGTAATTCCCAGGTTTCCGGACAAACGAAAGAGTATGCTGGTCTGATGCTTGTTCTTGAAAGCCAGGATCGTTGGTCTGTACCCTGAAATGAAATGAAATGAAATGAAAGGGACGTGGGTGGTGCTGTGGGTTAAACCACAGAGCCTAGGACTTGCCGATCAGAAGGTCGGCTGTTTGAATCCCCACGACGGGGTGAGCTCCCATTGCTTGGTCCCTGCTCCTGCCAACCTAGCAGTTTGAAAGCACGTCAAAGTGCAAGTGATAAATAGGTACCGCTCTGGCGGAAAGGTAAATGGCGTTTCCGTGCGCTGCTCTGGCTCACCAGAAGCGGCTTAGTCATGCTGGCCACATGACCCGGAAGCTGTACACTGGCTCCCTTGGCCAGTAAAGCGAGATGAGCGCCGCAACCCCAGAGTCAGTCACGACTGGACCTAATGGTCAGGGGTCCCTTTACCTTTACCTTTACCCTGAAATGAACTGTTCAGTTGACTTGAGCAGGGATAGCCAAAAGGGTGCTGCTCTCCATTGGCCATGCTGGCTTGGAGTGATGGGAACTGGAGCCCAACCACATTTGAGAGGGACCACATTGGTTACCCTGCGCATACCCTGCTTTTGACACACAAAAAGATGGATGCTCACTTCTGCTCTCCATCATTCATTCCAGAATGAACACTGCTAGGTTCATAAGCTGTTCTGACAGTGAAGCCCTTGTTTGTTTGTTTTGTTTTCAACTTCTCCTCCAACCAGGAAATTCACATAGTCTGGCAGCACATCAATTATTTTGCTCTTTTCCCCCCATCCAGGAAATAAGATCCTTGTCAGATGTGCAATATGCATCAGGCTCCTAGGCCATACAAAAAGGAAAAGTCTGCCATGAAACCATGTGGCCATAGACCACTTCCTCTCGTTGTGCTTGCAGCCCTCATTCAGGAAATGTTTGTGAGTCCTGTTTGTGAGTACAGCAGCATATCTGACCATCAGTTAATTTGATAGAGAAATGTAGGATTGGGAGTCCTTCAAAGAAGACAGACTCTAGAATCCTGACTTGGAGCCAGGAAGCAATGGTTCCTCTCACCATTTTGGGAAAGTCAACTGAGTCTGGCAGCAGCAGCAGCGTCTGAGATACTGGCTTACAAATGCATAGCAACAGATGAGTTGTTATCTGTGGCAGAAAGGCAAAGAGATAAGGGGCCCATAAAGCTCATGAATGCAGGTGCCTCTGGATTTAGTACAGGCTAATATTGTCCTAGGGCTATGCTGAGCTCCTTCCTACCATGCAAATCTAGCGATTGACTACAACCAGAGAAGCACAGCAGGGAGCTTCCCCCAAGCTCCTGTCTCTGGCAAAAATTATATATATATATATATATATATATATATATATATATATATATTTGCTTTCGTAGATTTTCACGGGTACAGGAATGCAGGTTTTGGTGTCCTCGGGTGTCTTCCCGTGTAAAAGTTGGGGTGTCTAGGCGACGTTTCGACGAGGTCTCACTCGTCATCTTCAGGCTGGTGCTTTCGGCTTCTTGTTACTGGAACAGAGCGGGATCTCAATGTTTGAGTTCCTATAAATACTGTAGAGGGGGTGTGGTGTCTAGCCTCCAATGTTCTGGGCAGAGAGGAAGTTCCCACAGATGAATTACTGACACCATCCAGTAGCCAATCCATGGTGGCACCTCCGGATGCTGCACCCCCCTGCAATCCCTACACAGATCTGGCTGACACAAGCCACAAAACCACAGCTCGCCCCTATACACGAAGCCAAGCCAAAGCACAACTAAGTGCAATACAGCCATCTTCTCAGGAAAACTCTTCACAAAGTTCAAGAGGTCAAGACACAAAGACTTTAGCAACTAATCCACACCTAATGACCCACCTAAGTGGTACTCAGGATATCACTCAAGAAATCACTCAAGGTATCTCTCAAGTAATTAAGGAACAAAAGAAGAAAAGGCACACTAGCCTGGGAACTTCCTCTCTGCCCAGAACATTGGAGGCTAGACACCACACCCCCTCTACAGTATTTATAGGAACTCAAACATTGAGATCCCGCTCTGTTCCAGTAACAAGAAGCCGAAAGCACCAGCCTGAAGATGACGAGTGAGACCTCGTCGAAACGTCGCCTAGACACCCCAACTTTTACACGGGAAGACACCCGAGGACACCAAAACCTGCATATATATATATATATATATATATATTTGTTCATTTCAGCCTGTCACAGTAAATTTGAAGTCTGATGCTTCTGAGGCTTTCTGCACCGTTAACTGGCACTTGCTCCACAAAATGCAATTGAATTACATTTGTGTATACTCAGTTTGCACCGAGCAAGGAATAAGTGGCCCACGGAATCCAATTTTTGGGACTATGCAAGCTGGCATTTGACTCCTTGGGCTTGAATTCCCAGCCTTTCTCTCCAGCAAGGCAAGGAAAGATTGAGCTTCCAACATATATAAAAACATAATAAAACATTACACATAAAAAAACCTTCCCTATGCAGGGTGGCCTTCAGATAGCTTCCAAAAGTTGTATACTGCTACCTCAGTTTACGAAATTAATCCATTCCGGAAGTCCGTTCCTAAACCAAAACCATTCTTAAACCAAGGCGTGCTTTCCCTAATGAAGCCTCCTGCCAGCAGTGCCCTTCCACCATTCGGATTCTGTTCTTAGACCGAGGTAAAGTTCTCAAACCAGGACACTACTTCCAGTTTTTGGAGTTCATAAACCAAATCGTTCGTAAACAGGACTGTTCTTAAACCGAAGTACCACTGTATACAGTCATACCTCGGGTTGAATATGCTTCAGGTTGAGAGCTTTTGGGTTGCACTCCGCGGCGACCCGGAAATAACAGAGCGTGTTACTTCCGGGTTTCGCCACTTGCGCATGCACAGACGGTCAAAATGACATCATGCGCATGCGCGAAAGTGGCAAATTGTGACCTGCGCATGCACAGATGCGCAGTCGCGAGTTGCGTTCGCTTCAGGATGCGAACGGGGCTCCAGAATGGATCCCGTTCACATTCTGAGGTACCAATGTAGTTACAGTACTTATCTCCTTGGCTCAGGAGTAGCACAGCCAACATTCCTCTGAGGAAAATAGGGATGTGCTAAGGAAAAGCAGGACATTCTGGGATCAAATCAGAAACCGGGATGGCTTCTGCAAATCTGGGATTGTCTCTGGAAAATAGGGACACTCAGAGGGTCTGTCTAAAGCTGATCTGGTTTAATTGCCATGTGTGGCTTGCCCCACCCCACCCCACCCCCCAACCATGGTATAGGAATTCATGGGGGGGGGGAGGCTTCTCATCTTTGAAGGATGGCATTATCACATAACTGCAGTTCACAGTGTTCCTTTGGTCTTGACGGGTAAAACAAGTTTAAAATAGGTCAGCTGTGCAGTGGGAGGACAGCGCTATGTATAAATGTGGAGTGTGGCCCTGTCAATGAAATTGTGGTAATGTGAACTGCTTCATTTTGGGACTGTGTCTGTAGCACATGATGAGCAGTGATTCTGCACCCATGGCAACTGCCTGGGTTAAAATAGCTCAAGGCACCTGTACTGGACCGGCTGTTCAGAAAGACCTCATCTGTGGCATCACGCATTCGATAATGGATGATCAGGATCTGTTTCAAATCCTTCTAAAGGCACAATAGATTCCAACAAGGTGTTGCCTCCTTGGTGTTCAGGCCTGGGACAAGAACTACAAAGAGGGAATAACGGTGCCTAACATTCCCCTCTGTGATTGGCAGGTAGTATGAAGGCTCTAGATCAGTCAGTCTCATTAGAGTCAGTATTAGGAGCCTGGCCTCTTGATTCCTCCTGGTACAGTGGTATCTCGGGTTACAGACGCTTCAGGTTACAGACGTTTCAGGTTACAGACTCCGCTAACCCAGAAATAGTACCTCGGATAAAGAACTTTGCTTCAGGATGAGAACAGAAATCGTGCCGTGGTGGCGCAGTGGCAGCGGGAGGCCCCCTTAGCTAAAGTGGTACCTCAGGTTAAAAACAGTTTCTGGTTAAGAAAGGACCTCTGGAATGAATTGCCGTATTTTTCGCTCTATAAGACGCACCAGACCACAAGACGCACCTAATTTTTGGAGGAGGAAAACAAGAAAAAAATAATTCTGAATCTCAGAAGCCAGAACAGCAAGAGGGATCGCTGCGCAGTGAAAGCAGCAATCCCTCTTACTGTTCTGGCTTCTGGGATAGCTGAGCAGCCTGCATTCGCTCCATAAGACGCACACACATATTTCCCCTTACTTTTTTTTTTGGGGGGGGGAGTGAGTCTTATAGAGCAAAAAATACAGTAAGTTCTTAACCCGAGGTACCACTGTATTTCCTGCTTGCTTTTCTCCTTCCACCATTGAGTGGTCACGTCCAGGACTCTGATTTTGAGGAACACACTTCCCTAGGTCTAGATTTGGGTGTTATGAATTTGTGGATGTCAGACCACTATAAATTCCTGGATCCAGCAAGTGTTACAATTTAATCAAAGCTTGGGTGTTAAACTGGGTGCCAGACACCTATTCCCTGGACCCAGCAAGTGTTAGAAGCCAATTAGGCCAGGCTAGCTTCCTATGTTCAGGTAATCACCTGGGTGAAGGGCCATTAGGAGAACAAAGTTAAGGTAATGAGCCATTAAGAAAGCAAAGGAGATGGGTCTCTGTGCCAAATGGTAAATGGATACAGTGGTACCTTGGGTTAAGTACTTAATTTGTTCCGGAGGTCCATTCTTAACCTGAAACTGTTCTTAACCTGGAGCACCACTTTAGCTAATGGGGCCTCCCGCTGCTGCTGTGCCGCCAGAGCACAATTTCTGTTCTCATCCTGAAGCAAATTTCTTAACCCGAGGTACTATTTCTGGGTTAGCAGAGTCTGTAACCTGAAGCGTATGTAACCTGAAGCATATGTAACCCGAGGTACCACTGTACTTACCTAGGGTTTGTGTCTCATTTTGAAAATTAGGCACAGTGGAGAGTGTGGTGTGTTTATAATATATGGTATATATATCTGGCTCTTAGTTAGCTGAAAGGACAAAGCCAGAGTTTAGAGGTTAAGTAAGCTGTGATGCTTTTGAATTATGGTGCTGGAGGAGACTCTTGAGAGTCCCATGGACTACAAGAAGATCAAACCTCTCCATTCTTAAGGAAATCAGCCCTGAGTGCTCACTGGAAGGACAGATCCTGAAGCGGAGGCTCCAATATTTGGCAGAGGACGAGATGGTTGGACAGTGTTCTCGAAGCTACCAGCATGAGTTTGACCAAACTGTGGGAGGCAGTGGAAGACAGGAGTGCCTGGTGTGCTCTGGTCCATTGGATCACGAAGAGTCGGACACGACTAAACAACAACAACAACAAGCTGTGATGTGAACCAGAAGGAAAACAACTAGCTGGAAACCCAAAGAGGCAGAGAACATGAACTTTGCCTTTGGAGAAACAAGACCCTTTGGGGGTTTGATGCTTGTGAACCCCTCCATTTTTAGGCCCAGGTTTCATAGATGTGTAAAGAAACATATCATAAAAACACTAGCGTTTCTGTTGTGCCGCATTTCTATGAGCCCTGGGTAAGTGCCTGGAACCTCTGGAATCTTGCGCCATTTTGAGATTGGAGTGGCATGCAACAGTATTGTACCTTACAGTCCTTACCTGGCCATGACAGGAGAGAACTTATGATCATAAACATCTAGCCTACTAGACAGCCCTGTAGCCAGCCTTCCTTGTTAGGTGCGGCAGTCACAGTCCTGGTCTTAATTTGCTCCAGTTCTTAAAACAATCTATCCTTTTAAGGAAGGTGATGATTGCCTGTCATGTCACACACACACACACACACACACACACACAAATTTAAAGTCTGGGGGTGATGGTGGAGCAAAGCACAGCTCTAGGGGGATGCTGTACCCATTTGCCCCACTTTTGCTGCAGAGCTGCCGCTAGAACATAGAATGATTTGGAAGCGAAACATTTTTCCATCTGTTGAACTGTGTCTGGGGACTTCTGTAGCTTTTAGCCACGCATTACATTTTTAAAGAAATGTGATGGAGTTGCTTTCTCAAGCAGTGTAGCATTGTTCTGCATTTATGGGGGGGGTGTTGAGATGACATTTCAGTGCCTTTTCAATATGTATTTAAAGCACTCACGCTGCCTGCTTTTCTAAAAATGTCGCCTCATTTTGGCAGCATTCCATCTGACCTGGGGAACTTGCCCTGTGACATTCTCCTATCCAATACCCATCCATCAGCAAAAGGCTTTTCAAGGTCAAGTATAATGCTAGGTCTCTATGAGGAGAGATCCCAGTACCAAACTGTGTTGCATGTCACATTGCTCCTGTTTAAAGAGGATCTGTTTTGTCCAGCAACTATTCCTCTGAGCTCATGCACAAGCCAGAGGAGGAGAGGGTTAATGCACCCATGGTCTACAATTATATTTCATTTGCTTCTGCTGCACTAACAGGTAGCTGATAACAACAACAACAACAACAACAATTTATTATTTATACCCTGCCCATCTGGCTGGGTTTCCCCAGCCACTCTGGGCAACTTCCAACAAAACATTAAAATACAATAGTCCGCCAAACATTAAAAGCTTCCCTAAACAGGGCTGCCTTCAGATGTCTTCTAAAAGTCTGGTAGTTGTTGTTCTCTTTGACATCTGGTGGGAAGGTGTTCCACAGGGTGGGAGCCACTCCTGAGAAGGCCCTCTGACTGGTTCCCTGGTTTGGATAGCTCAATGAGCATGAGACTCTTCAGGGTCGAGGGTTCGAGCTCCATGTTGAGAAAAATATTCCTGCATTGCAGGGACTTGGCCTGTCACGGTCCCTTCCAACTCTATGATTCTATGAAATTTAACAATCCCACAGAGCCTAGGACTTGCCGATCAGAAGGTTGGCGGTTTGAATCCCCCCGAAGGGGTGAGCTCACGTTGCTTGGGCCCTGCTCCTGCCAACCTAGCAGTTCAAAGCACGTCAAAGTGCAAGTAGATAAATAGGTACCACTCTGGTGGAAAGGTAAACAGCGTTTCTGTGCGCTGCTCTGGTTCTCCAGAAGTGGCTTAGCCATGCTAGCCACATGACCCGGAAGCTGTACGCCGGCTCCCTTGGCCAATAAAGTGAGATGAGCGCCGCAACCCCAGAGTCGGTCACGACTGGACCTAATGGTCAGGGGTCCCTTTACCTTTTTATCACCACCCCTGCAAAATCACTGTGACTGGGAGATGTGAACCAGGAGGGGGCTATATAGAACAGGGGTGGGAAACATTTTTCCAGCCTGAGTGTGATGGCCTGGGAATCCGATTCAGAGGCTGAACCGGAGGAATCCCAGCCTGCACAGGAGTCCCCGCCTCCAGGGCCAGCTGAGCTGGGACAGGGCCTTGATTCTGAAGCGCCTGCACCTGTGTCGGATCCTCAGGAGCAGGCACCAGGTGAATCCACTCTGGCTCCGGAGGCGATTGAGGACGCATTGCCTACAGGTGCGCCTCTCCCAGCCCTGTCGGGGGAGGGTGAGTCTCCCTCTGGGTCCAGTAACCCTTCGGCCTCTCCTGAGCTGCAGAGGCTCAGGGCAGAGAGGCGGAGGGAACTGGTTTCTCCTAGGAACTGGTTTCTCGCTTTAAGGCCAGGAGAGGCGGGTCACCTGGGGGCCGGGACCACCCCTGGCCTCAGAGAAGATAAAGGCCAGTCAGCCCGGTCCCAGGTTGCGGGAGCAATGTCGTTGAAGAACTGTTTCGGCCAGTACCCAGTCCTGTTCCTCCAGAGTTCCTGTCCTTGCTCGGCTCCTCGCTTTGGACCCCACCTTGCCCGTGGAGGACACACTACCGACCCTCGACCCAGGTCCTGGACCTCACCCCACGGTAACCTCCCCCCGGGACCAGCACACTGAGGGTTACACTTCTGGTGAGGCCAGAGGCAAAACTGGATAGATCGCCTAATTTAATTTCACCTTTGTAGAATAGGCTAGATTCTACACACACTCTCACACCTGATTCTGCTTTTTGGCAACCCAGAGGCATTGTCAGAGTTCACAGACACACTAGGGCCAGACGAAAACAGGGTGAGACCAGAACCAAGAGGGTTTGGCTGGTAGTGCTCAATGGCTGAGCTAGAGAGACCTTGAGGGCTTCATTTAGCCCCAGGGGCTGAGGTTCCCCACAACAGAGGGACTGAGTGTTGCAGGTAACTGAGCTTGGTTGCCAGCAGCTCCTGTTGTTGTTTAGTCATTTAGTCATGTCCGACTCTTTGTGACCCCATGGACCAGAGCATGCCAGGCACTCCTGTCTTCCACTGCCTCCCGCAGTTTGGTCAAACTCATGCTGGTAGCTTCGAGAGAACACTATCCAACCATCTCCTCCTCTGTCGTCTCCTTCTCCTTGTGCCCTCCATCTTTCCCAACAGCAGGGCCTTTTCCAGGGAGTCTTCTCTTCTCATGAGGTGGCCAAAGTATTGGAGTCTCAGCTTCAGGATCTGTCCATCCAGTGAGCACTCAGGGCTGATTTCCTGAAGAATGGATAGGTTGGATCTTCTTGCAGTCCATGGGACTCTCAAGAGTCTCCTCCAGCACCACAATTCAAAAGCATCAATTCTTCGGCGATCAGCCTTCTTTATGGCCCAGCTCTCACTTCCATACATCACTACTGGGGAAACCATAGCTTTAACTATACCGACCTTTGTTGGCAAGGTGATGTCTCTGCCAGCAGCTCCTAAGGAGTGCCAAAGGATAAAGATGACAGGATGAAGCTTTCAACAGAGTAAGAGGCAAAATATACTTCTCCAAGAAACTGGGAATGTCATAAGCAGAGGGCAGGTTTAGGTGGCACTCTTAACCATTTCCTGCAATGCATACACCATTCTTTGCATCCCATCCAACTGAATGATCTGCGATGTAAAGTAGATTGCTGCCCTTGGGGTACTGTTGTGATGGGAGCGAAACCCGCTTCCTGCCCTTGAAGGGGGTAACTACCTCCACTAAAAAAGAGAGGACCAAATGAAGATGGGTTTTGCAGTATATTTCTGAGGACAGAGCATGCAAAGACAACTTTAACTAAGCTTAAACTGTAAACTAAAATGGCCATTGTGGTCTTGTGGGGGAAAATGGGAGGTCCCAGTTTTTCCGGGGCAGTTCACAGGTATGGCATTGCCCCAACAGCAGATCATTCACAGTACGATTTTTTGGGGTGGGGTGGGGGTGTATTTAAGTGCAGGTAAAATGCTTGGCATGGGATGTGGGTGGCACTGTGGGTTAAACCACAGAGCCTAGGACCTGCTGATCGGAAGGTTGCGGTTCGAACCCCCGCGATGGGGTGAGCTCCCGTTGCTTGGTTTCTGCTCCTGCCAACCTAGAAGTTCGAAAGCACATCAAAGTGCAAGTAGATAAATAGGTACCGCTCCGGCAGGAAGTTAAACGGCGTTTCTGTGCACTGTTCTGGTTCGCCAGAAGTGGCTTAGTCATGCTGGCCACATGACCCGGAAGCTATACGCCGGCTCCCTCGGCCAATAAAGCAAGATGAGCGCCACAACCCCAGAGTCGGCCACGACTGGTCCTAATGGTCAGGGGTCCCATTAAATTTACCTTTAGCTCCACCTCACCGGGTTGCAGTGAGGACAAAATAGGGGAAGGGGGAAATCATGTAACGCTGGTTGAACACTTTAGGTAGGATACAAATATGACAGAAACAACCAATAAAACAATCCTTAAAAAAAGACAAAAAACTCTCCATGATTGCTGCAATTCATTCTAACAAATTATTGGGGCTTGTGTGCATGTGATAGGGGATAATTGAGTGACCTTCACATGCCATACCTTTCAGTTCTCTTCAGGAGTTAATTTCCCAGGCACACAAGAGCAGCAGTAAACCTTTAATACGATTCAGTGTTAAAACTTTCCCGAAGCATTAAGGAAAACGAATAATTGTCCTCCTGCAAGTCATTTTCCAATCTCATTTGGCTGTCATTTTTCTCAAGCATTTAAAGGGGGGGGGGAGGAGGAAGAAATAATCCCCTCACCTAGATAGAATTAATGTAATTTCTAGCACACCTCTCTTAATCTTCTTTTATCACCCACTATTTAATACCAGGCTTTTGTTGCAATAATGACAGCCGTTTGTTTCTTCAGTCATTTTCCCATGGATTTGGGCTCCCACTTTTAACAGTCTTAATCTTGAAGGGATGGTAATCTGGATATAGTTTTGACTCCCCCTCCTCCTGGAAGGATGTGGAGTTCTTTGGCTTTGACTGTCACGCTGTTCTCTTGAGGATACACAATCTGTAATTACTGTTTAGGCAGGGCTTCAGAACCTGCTTTAGAGCATCTGATAACTTGCATGATAAAACTATACAATGACTCACATAATCACCTCCCATAGAATACAGCAGCCAGGTTTCTTTTTGAGGTTTTTTAACCAGGACTCACTGTTCTGGACATACTTTTTCTGGTTGAAAAAAACTCTGCACTGGCTTCCCATTCCTGACAGGGAGGCTACTAACCCAGAAGCTCTCAAGCACAGCCTCTCAGGATGGGAATGTCTGAAGCAGATCTAGAAACCATGGGGATGCTGGAGGCAGCGTTTGTGTGTATATTCCTTTTCCTGCCCACCTCTAGCCTACACATATACGGGCAAATGCCTGACTAGGACTGTCATGGGTGAGAGATAACATCAAGCCCATCAAATTACTGAATAGCGAAATGTCTTTTGCAATCTTCTTCTTTGGCAGTCACTTGTAGCTGAGTAAGATTGTCTTCCGTAAACACGGTCTTGGATCCACACGTCCTTCCACAGTGAAGACACAGGTTTCCGGGTGGGAGTTGATCACGGTGAGGGTTTGCCAAGCATGCCTTCCTCTTAGTGCGTTTCTTTCTTTTGTTCTGAGTTCGAGTGTCTTCAGAGCCCATGGAACCTTTGGTAAAGGCTGTTCTCCAACTGGAGTGCTCACAGGCCAGTGTTTCCCAGTTGTCGGTGTTTATACTTCACGCTTTTATATTTGCCTTGAGAGAGTCTTTAAATCTCTTTTATTGACCACCAGCATTACCCTTTCCAATTTTAGTTCGGAATAGAGTAGTTGCTTTGGAAGATGATAATTGGGTATCTGCACAACATGACCAGTCCAACGAAGTTGATGTTGAAGAATACCGTATTTTTCCTCTATAAGACGCGCTAGACCACAAGATGCACCTAATTTTTGGAGGAGGAAAAGAAGAAAAAAAATATTTTGAATCTCAGAAGCCAGAACAGCAAGAGGGATCACTACGCAGTGAAAGCAGCAATCCCTCTTGCTGTTCTGGCTTCTTGGATAGCTATACAGCCTGCATTGACTCCATAAGACACACACACATTTCCCCTTACTTTTTAGGAGGGGAAAAAGTGAGTCTTATAGAGCAAAAAATACAGTAATTGCTTCAACACTGGTGATCTTTGCTTCTTCTAGTACACTGCATTAGTTTGCCTGTTTTCCCAAGTGATGTGTAATTTTTTTCAGAGAAACCGTTGATGGAATCTTTCGAGGAGTTGGAGATGGCATTTATAAGTGGTCCATGTTTCACAAACATACAGTAATGTTGGTAATACAATACCAACATTTTGTAAACAAGCATTCCCCCCCCCCCCCGGGAATGTCCCGGTCCTCAAACACTGTGCACTTCAAACGGAAGAAAGCTCCATTTGCAGAGCTCAGGCGATGCTGGATTTTGGCATCAATGTTGGCCCTTGTCTTTTGCAATTAAGGGTATTTCAGTGATCAAGAATTTGATCACCTGTATGTAAAAAAGTCCCAGATTTTGGCTCCAGGATGGCATAGCCATTCCTTTCAGGGTCTAGTTGTGGGACATAGCCTCTCTCCCTGACAATTCCATGTAGGGTTGCCACCTGTCCTGTATAATACAAGATTGTCCTGTATTTTAATGTAAAATGCTGCATCCTGTATTGATACAGCTTTGTCCTGTGTTTCAGGTCTTCTCTATCTTTATCTCTTTGGCAAGTTAAGGATCCTCTCCAAATGCATGTGTTTGAAAGGGTCTGTGAAAGGTCATATATTTAAGGTCTGGGTAGCCAAGCACAGACAGATTTACAAATTCATTTTGTGTGTGCATGCATGACAAATTCTAGAGGGGCCATCCTTTTAGGCTGCAACAGATATTGCTTTGAAATCATTTCAGCACCAGGTAGCAACCCTATGTTCCATACATTGAAGTTTCTTTTAATAGTCCTGAACTTTTTCACAGCATTGGCAATTGGGGTCAATGTGGGTATATATATATTTAAAAAGCCCTCCACTTCAATGCAAGATGTTTGTGGCTGTGTTTGTGAAGACCGTAATGAAATTCATGCTTAAGCATTGTGGGGGATAAATTAAAGGAACGTTTCTAATCAGTTCACGTAAAGAAACGTAGTCATTTGTAATGTTTTCTGCGTCTTGGAATGAGTCATAAGTTTTTGTCTGGAGGGAGAGAATGTACATATGCTGTGTTTTTGTTTAACCATAAGTAGTTCTCCAATACGTGATAACTTATAATGTTTTATATCCCGGGGATTAAGAATGACATTTATTGTTGGCTTTCTTGGTAGTCATTATGAATGGTATTCATTACTTGAGTTTGGTGCCCATATTATAATAGAAAATAACTTTCCATTTTATGACACTTATCGGCTGCAGCCCTGTAGGCTCCTTACTGGAACAAAGTTAAAACCACTAAGATATTGAAACATGGACCAAATGAGCCATAGTATTTACTGTCACATGTACAGATAAAACAAAGTGAATGGACAGTTTCATAAGCCTTCACTGTAGCAGAAGTGACCAGGCCTTTGTAACTGAAGTCCAGGGCACCCCTTTGCTTCCAAAAGACTGGAGGGGAAAAGCAAAACTCACACATTCTTGAAGGTCTTAACGAAAGTATATAACAGTTACGACATTAACCAGGGATGCCTTTCAGACCCAGTGACTGAAAAACAAGACATTGTTTAAGTGTATGTTACAGTATGTGAAATCACATGGAGTGTGGATTGACAAAAAGAAGGAGAAATTTCATAGATGGAATCCAGTACAGATTAGCTGCAATATTAATTCCCTCTGAAATTTATGATACTTCACTGAAATTGAGATGCAAATCCCAGTCCTATGCATGCTTACCGTATTGTTTGCTCTATAAGACCCACTTTTTCCCTCCTAAAAAGTAAGGGGAAATGTGTGTGCGTCTTATGGAGCGAATGCAGGCTGTGCAGCTATCCCAGAAGCCAGAACAGCAAGAGGGATGGCTGCTTTAGCTGCACAGCAATCCCTCTTGCTGTTCTGACTTCTGGGATTCAGAATATTTTTTTTCTTGTTTTCCTCCTCCAAAAACTAGGTGCGTCTTATGGTCTGGTGCGTCTTATGGAGCGAAAAATAAGGCACTCAGAATCATGTTCCACTGAGGAAAGAGAAAACTCGGGTGGTCAGAGGCAAAAGAGGACAGGTGTAGATCCTTAGTAAGAGTGAATTTCTGCAAATGTGCTTTGCTGAATTGTGGAGGCACTCAAGAACAGTAATATGGCAGGCTCTACTTCATTGGAGGCTTTTAAGCAGAGGTTGGATGGCCATCTGTCATGTATGATTTAGTTGAGATTCCTGCATTGTGGTGGGTTGGATTAGACGACTCCTTGGAGTATATTCCATCTCTACAATTCTATGGTTCTGTTATTCTAAGATGCTGATTTTTCTCTCTGCAAAGCCCAGCACAGATAAAAGATGAAGCTGTATGCTTCGGCTGGCTTTAGTCTCTGGCCTTGTTTTTAAATTGCACTGAGTTCTGGAGGCAGCAAGACATCTGGCTTCTGAGTGCCTCCAAAGCCCAGCACTCAGATCAGAGACAGGCCCAAGCCCCTGGTAGGTAAAGGTAAAGAGACCCCTGACCATTAGGTCCAGTCATGGCCGACTCTGGGGTTGTGGCGCTCATCTTGCTTTACTGGCCAAGGGAGCCGGTGTATAGCTTCCGGGTCATGTGGCCAGCATGACTAAGCCACTTCTGGAGAACCCGAGCAGCGCACAGAAATGCCATTTACCTTCCCGCCAGAGCAGTACCTATTTATCTACTTGCACTTTGATGTGCTTTTGAACTGCTAGGTTGGCAGGAGCTGGGACCGAGGAAGGGGAGCTCATCTCGTTGCGGGAATTTGGACCGCCAACCTTCTGATCGGCAAGCCCTAGGGTCTGTGGTTTAACCCACAGCACCACCCACGTCCATTGGTATTTTGTGTCAAACTCTGGACGTCCTATTCATTTCTCTCCTTTGATTAGCATGCCTAGCACACTGCAAAGGGGAGTTTGTTTATTTTTAAACTGCTTCTATACCGCTTAATTACCCAAACATCTAAGTGGTGTTCATAAAGATTAGAAAGCACATACAGTGGGTAGAATCAATACAGATTAATCATGAAATGCAGAAAACTTCCTTGAAATGCCCAGTGAAACAGAAAGGTTGTGAACATGCCGTCGCCTCTGTCCTGCACAGTTTGCATACAATCAAGTGTCTGATGGTCAGTTCCTGGATGATAAAGCCATCAAGAATATAATAACATCTAAAAGCCAGGATGGTTATACTCTGCCTCCATGGTTACATCTCCTTCTTTGGAGGCTTCTGAACAGAAATTGGTTGGCCATCTGCCATGGATGCTTTAGCTGAGATTCCTGCATTGCAGGGGATTGGACTAGATGACCCTTGGGGTCCCTTCCAACTTCTACAGTTCTGTGGTTGACCACTGTGAGAACAGGATGCTGGACTAGATGGACCATTGGCCTGACCCAGCAAGACTCTGGATAGAGAGGGACCCTGTCTGATCTTAGCTGGGAGGCAGCTCTACAGAATTGGGTTCATAATACTGAATGCCCAGCTACTGGGGAATGCAAGAGGTGCATCTGAGCCACGGGAGACCACTAACAGAGACTCCCTCAAAGATCCTAGTGGTTGGAAAGGGCTATAAGTTATCTTTGACCCAAGTTGTTAAAGTCTTGCAAATTAATACAGTAACCTTGACCTGGTAACGTATGGGCAGCCGGTGCAAGCTCATGTGCTGGCAGTAGTTTGGGAAGGTCCTAATAATAATAATAATAATAATAATAATAATAATAATAGTTTATTACTTATACCCGGCCCATCTGGCCAGGCCTCCCCAGCCACTCTGGGTGGCTTCCAACAGGATATTAAAAACACAATAAAACATCAAACATTATAAGCTTCCCTAAAGAGGGCTGCCTTCAGATGTCTTCTAAAAGTCAGATAGTTGTTTAGTTCCTTCCTTGACATCTGGTGGGAGGGCGTTCCACAGGGCAGGTGCCACCACCGAGAAGGCCTTCTGTCTGGTTCCCTATAACCTCACTTCTCGTAGTGAGGGAACTGCCAGAAGGCCCTCGGAGCTGGACCTCAGTGTCCGGGTAGAATGATGGGGGTGGAGATTCTCCCTACTGTCTACCATCTTACTTTATCCAGAAGCACCTATACACATAAATAAGTGCATGCACATTTCTGGCCTTGACCCATGCCCTGATCTTAGCTGAAGAATGCTCTTTTGTTTTTCTTAATGAACACAATCTCCAAATTTGGCTATGAATTCAGAGCAGCAGCAGCGGTTTCCTATACTTCAGGATTGTTTCTTAAAGCTACAGGCGTTTGTTTCATACCCGAAAGCAATTTAGCTTTTGCCAACTGAACATCTGTCATGCAGGCGCTGTAGCTGTGAGTTTAGAACCAAGAGCAATGGGTATAATGATGTGCTTCTCAACCCTATGCTGTAAACTTAGAAATATTAAGCAATGCAACCCAGAGCTCCGATCATTGCATGAACCGACACACCAGCAATCATTTTGACGTTTATAATATTAGCAATGTTCTTCCCCATGCACAGTAGGGGCATTCTTATGTGCAGCTGTATAAATTAGCACAACATAAAGCATATGTAGATAGCAGTCAATGATTGCACATTTGCATGGGGAAGGAGTAGGTTTTCAATCACAGAGTACAACCCCACCTTCAGTTAGTCACAGCTAATAACTAGCTGCAAGATCACATTTGTGATTTGTGCACTTAGATTTCAATTGTTCTTTGTAGATGTAATCATACAAGCATTTCTCTTGCTTTTTTATTGCCCAGCAGTGATGAGTGATGTGGAACATAAATATTGTTGATGCTCTCCTTTGGGTGTGCTCACGGCACACATTTTAACACTTAGCATCGTTTAAACAATATCTGGGAATATCTTTCTTTCTTATAACAAATGTCACTAAATTTATCTATATTCTATATTCTTGCTAAGGACACAAACCTATACATGCTTTTTCCTTACCAAACATGGTGAGGCTTACTTCTGAGTAAACATGTTTAGGATAGCACTGCATGACTCCCCCTGGTGCTGGCTTTTATTCTGACACACACACACATAATTTCATTGTAGGACTCCCAATAGATACTTTGAGTATAATTTTGACATGATACACAGTAGGCTAAAGGTAAAGGTAAAGGTAAAGGTAAAGGTAAAGGGACCCTTGACAGTTAAGTCCAGTCGCGAACGACTCTGGGGTTGCAGTGCTCATCTCACTTTACAGGCCGAGGGAGCCGACATTTGTCCACTCTGCAGACAGTTTTTCCAGGTCATGTGGCCAGCATGACTAAGCCGCTTCTGGTGCAATGGAACACCGACACCAGAGCAGCGCATGGAAACTCTGTTTACCTTCCCACCGGAGTGGTACCTATTTATCTACTTGCACTTTTGGCATGCTTTTGAACTGCTAGGTTGGCAGGAGCTGGGACAGAACAACGGGAGCTCACCCCATCGCGGGGATTCGAACCACCAACCTTTTGATCGGCAAGCCCAAGGGGCTCAGTGGTTTAGACCACAGTGCCACCCGACCCCTACTCAGTAGGCTAATTGGTATGAAATTCTTTGGATCAGCCTTGGAACCTTTTTTGTGAGTGGGGACAACTATACTTACTCCCCCTCTTTGGGGAATCTTCCCGTGATGATTGACATGGGTAAACAATGAAGCAAGGACTGGGGACCACCAACTGGGATTCGATTTGAATAATTCTCCAGGGAGCATATCTTCTCCAGGAGCTTTTTTTGGTAGGGAGGGAATTAATCAAGACATTTATTTCATCATCAGTACTGGGTCCCATTCAGGGCAGCAAGATAGCACATATGTATCTATGTTCTAATGGGAATTCAAGGAGGTTCCTACGTAGGTTAAACTGATTGAAGAGAGAAGAAAAGTAGGCATGCCATCGCACAGAGGTAAATTGATTATTAATGGGGACGTGGGTGGCACTGTGGTCTAAACCACAGAGTCTAGAACTTGCCGATCAGAAGGTTGGCGGTTCAAATCCCCACGACGGGGTGAGCTCCCATTGCTCGGTCCCAGCTCCTGCCACCTAGCAGTTCGAAAGCACATCAAAGTGCAAGTAGATAAATAGGTACCACTCCGGCGGGAAGGTAAACGGCGTTTCCGTGCCCTGCTCTGGTTCGCCAGAAGCGGCTTAGTCATGCTGGCCACATGACCCGGAAGCTGTACACCGGCTCCCTCGGCCAATAAAGTGAGATGATTGCCGCAACCCCAGAGTCGGCCACGACTGGACCTAACGGTCAGTGGGTCCCTTTACCTTTACCTTTATGCCTTTCTTGTATTGTGGGACTCCTGTCAAGCCACAAATTGTGGGATTTAGTTTACAGATTAGTATTAATCAGATTCCAAAGAATGTAAAGTCCTTAAGAAAAATCAAGTTTCTAGACTGTAGAACTGTAGTTTTAATACATATTAAACACTTGCAGACAATATTTACTAAATGAAAAGGCTCTTGGGACTGTCAGATGTTCCTGGCCCTCCCTCCGGGGTTTTTTCCAGTCCATAAAGATTCCCTCATCCCATCTTCAGAGTAGCCTACAATCTTATTTGCTTTGCCTAGGAATGCTCCATTAGACGACTCTGGGGACTGGAGTGGCTTGTCTGCACGATTTAGAACATGGGAGTAAATAGGCATTCCAGTTCTGCTGAAGATGGTAGGAACAAAAGAACCTTTGAAATATAGAAAGGAGAAAGATATATCTCTTCCTTTTTCTATGAATGGTACATCTAACAGGGATACATTTTCTGGTTATCTGCAGTAGTTCAGTTTGCACAGCCCAAAGTTAACTTTGAAAAAGCTCCAAACTCCTGGAATTTAGCTCAGCATAACAATTCATTTTAAAACATGCTCATTTCCTATCTCCTATAATCTATGCAATCAACTCCCACCAGTGCACAAGAGCTAAGGGCATCATCTATCAATGTCACTATCTGCCCAGTCCTTAATGAAGAAATTACACACACCACAAGTTTGAATGGGATGGAATATTCCTTGTTAAAATGATATTGTCATGGTGATTTTTTTTATAAAAAAAAAAAATCCTATGAACTTCAACACAGATTTTGTTTTGCTTTTGGGCAATCAGTTTATGAAAGTTTGATGAATTGGCCTTGTTTTCCTTTCCTTCATGTCAAAATAATGATAGCAGATTTACAGTTATTTTGGAATTAACCACTTCATTTCTATTCCTTAAAAAAACACCTAAAAAAGTTGAAGTAGAGAGAGAGTATTTTCTATCACCAGAAGCACCTGTGTATTTGTCAGTATATTGGGGTCCTTTCAGTTGTGTAGCAGGGTTTGCTGGTACCCAGGGCTGGCACGGAGGGTGAACAGAGCCCACTGTGCAATCCCAGCCTAGCCTTCACCGCTCTCGCCGACAGAACAGTGGGACTATTGACCTTTGTTTTTTCTCTTTGCTTTCTGATGCTAGAGAGAGAGGGAGCCATGTTGCAGTGCTCCGTGTGTGTTTATATGTAAATAAAGTAGATTAGCCAAAATGCTGAGTTGCTGAGGTCTGCAATGCAAGTTGTGCAAACTCTGCGTATCCCTAAGTGTGCCGGTGTTTGTTGGCATTGGTTGTTTTGATGTTTGGGCTGAAGAAAGCTTTTGAAGCTCCCAAATGATTGACCAGGAGGGAGAGAACATGCCAGTTGGGCATGTGTCTCTGCCAGGGTCCTACTCGAGTGTAAGCCGAGCTCCTGACACTTACGCCCCTGGGTCCTTTTGTTCATAGTCTGTGAAATAGCTACAGGTGTACTGCGTGAATTGGGTCACTCTTTATGAGAATCACAAATTCATATTCATAATATGTCTAAAGCAGGGGCAGACTTTTTTGTCCTGTTGAGGGTCACATTCCTTCGGGGTAATCTGTTGGAAGTCTAATGTCAGCCATGGCCAAAGCTTGAACTAATGACAGGCAAAGCAAGAGATAAAAGTATTATGGATTAAGTAATCCAGAATCAAAGACTGCCCTGCTTCAGTTTTCACCAGGGCAGAATTCCTAATCCTAGGAAGGTCTGCTCAGAAGTAAGTTCCACTAGGTTTGATAGGGTTACTCATATACAGAGGATCTTTTTTAAAAGTAGACTAAACCAATGCAGCTGTTATTCTGGAAAGCAAGATAAAGCAATCGCTTTCTGATGTCAGTGTGCAAATATCTATCAATTTGTTCTTTGACATCTGTGTGTGAAAACTTCTTTTCTCCAAGTCATAAAACTAGGATTTCTTTCTTTCTTTTTTAAAAAAAACTATCATCATAAATTTATTTCCATCAAATAATACTGCCACTTCCAATTGTTCTGAAACTACATAAAAGGAAGGAATGTTTTAAAATGACAGGGAAAATAACAAAGACAGGAACAGGGAAAAGGAGCACTGATTGCATAATGTAGAAGCTTCAGGGGATATCAGAGGCCACACAAAATGTTGTCAGTGGCTGTATATAACTCCTGGACTGCAGGTAGTCCACCTCTGATCTAGAGAACAATGGTTTATAGTTGAGAGTATTTATGTTTCCATGAGACCTATATGAATTAGGATTTGCAATGTAGTATTATGGAACAACCACCGGCTAAGATCCAGAGAGCTACTTCAGATACTGTAAAGAGGTGGGGCACAGCTAGTGGGATTTATGGTTTATAAACAAACCAAGCAAGAGACTCCTTTTGCCACTACACAATCTGTTTTTGAGAGTCTCTCAGGTTTCCCCCCAGTGCCCAGATCTCATGGGGTGAATCCCATGGATGGATCAGGAAGTTACAGGTCCAGTCACACCAGCCTGGGGCAGAGGGAGAGGAAGTCTGGTACACTGGGTGAAATCTCTGATCAGAACACCAGTAAACAAGACCTGTCAAAGCAAGGCCTTTCAGGACCTTGGACAGAGCCCATGGCGCAGATGAATTGTTCCTAAGAGCATCAAGCAATGTGCTCTGTTTATTGCAATTAATTGCACAACTAGTAGTAAAACCACAGGTTTTTCTAGTTGCCCCAATCTTCTCCTGGCCCGGAGTCTAACAACTCTCCCTGATTTCTCACCGGGAGTGTTGGGATTTACTTTATTTTGGCTTCAGCCCTGTATACCTGAAGGAGTGTCTCCACCTCCATAGTTCAGCCCAGACACTGAGGTCCAGCTCCGAGGGCTTCTGGTGGTTCCCTCCCTGTGAAAAGTGAGGTTACAGCAAGCCAGGCAGAGGGCCTTCTCGGTAGTGGCACCCTTCCTGTGGAACGCCCTCCCATCAGATGGCAAGGAAATAAACAACTATCTGATTTTTAGAAGACATCTGAAGGCAGCCTTATATAGGGTAGCTTTTAATGTTTTACTGTGTTTGATATTTTAATTTGCTGGAAGTCACCCAGAGTAGTTTGGGAAAACCGAGACAGATGGGCATATTATTATTATTATTATTATTATTATTATTATTATTATTAGTATGAAATAAAATATACTACTACAACAGGATGTTTGGGAGTGCATATGAACAAAAACAAGAGTGTCACACGGAAATGACTTATTTTTGAGTGAATAATGTGAAAGCATGTACCAGCACTTTAGATGTGAGTTTCCTGGGCACGTATCTCCAGCGTCGCGATTGTGCATCACCCATTCTCCCTCACGGAACAATGAATTGGCAGTGCTGTTGTTTTTCAAGTGCAAGTCCTATGTCTGGCCTTGATCGCTGAATGAGTAAACATTCTACGTGACACTTGAAACATTTCAAAAGGATACGTTTCAGGTGATAAACACTTCAGCATCAGAAATGGTATAATGTCGTATTTAAAGTGCCGAGGGGGCCTCAGATGCTTTTGAAGCTCATATTGTCAATGAGCTGCCTAAACTTGAACCAACACAATGAGCATGTCTAGAATCTCCATTCAATATGCAGTCTTGGAGCGGTGTGCTTTATTTTAGAGTATCTGAGCACCATTTGCCTTGAACGCAAAAAGCACTTGAATGGTATTGTGCAATTCTAGGCAAATCTCTGGTGGAATCAAAGCTTTCTGAATCTTGGGCACTCCAACTGTTCCTGTTTACCAAATACAGTTCCTAGTTTCTCCTGCCTGTCCCTGGTAAAATGTTGTGATCCCTGTTTTTGCCTTGAGGGAGGGATATTGAAAATATGCCCACACGTGTATATGTGTGTACTAGACTTGTGTCATGTGGATGGAGGATATAATGACATGGAAGATGTAGTGGTGTCAACATGGCCACAACCTTTCTTGTTTACAGCTCACCAAGTTGGGTCAGGGACCCAGTCATCAGGCAGCCAAATGCTGGCCAATACTGAAACACCATTTATGGAAGTTGCATGAACCTTTGATGTGAGTTGCATAAACCATAGTGCAAACTGATATAGTGGGCCCATTATGCAACCTGGAAGTATTGCACCTGAGTTGGAACCCAAAGCTGGGACTGAATCTCTTATGGTGAGCAAGGTGCCCACCCCTCACTTACCCTTGGTTTGGATCTGACCCATTGCTTCCGGCACCCACAATGATAAAATGTAGCATAATATAGGAGTGGTTAACCTGTACCCTAGAGGCCTGATCTGGCAGAAAATAAATAAATCCAAGTACAGTTGTAACTTGGATCCTGAATGCCTTGCGAGTCAAACATTTTGGCTCCCAAACACCACAAACCCAGAAGTGAGTGTTCCAGTTTGCAAACATTCTTTGAACCCAAACATCAGATGCAACTTCTGTGGTTTCCGATTGGCTGCAGGAGCTTCCTGCAGCCAATCAGAAGGCATGCCTTGGTTTCTGAACATTTTAGAAGTCAAACTGACTTCTGGAACAGATTCTGTTTGACTTCCGAGGTACCACTGTATTCACAACTCTAGGATGGGAAGAAAGGTTTAAACATCTCTGCCCAGCACTCAGATAGGGTTGCAAATAATAACTTTTGCTTATAATAATTTCTTAGACTCTTATGTTCTTAATGCTTTTAAATCTCTTTCAGTAGTCACAGCTATTTTATTTCAATACATAATCTGTATGGGTTTGGAACTCTGCATCCCCCCTCCTGCTTACAACTGTTTAATTTCTTGTTTATTTGTATCTTAAACAAACCAAAAAAGTCTCAAGTAAAATAAGCACAATTTTGATTAACTCTCTTTAGAATTTTGAACAAGTGGGAATTTTAGTAGTGGGGGAAATTAATAAATTATCAGTTTCTGTTCTATAAAAGAGTTGAAAATTGCAGTCCTAAATCAATGTAATGTGGCAACAAAGCAAAATAACAGATTGTTCCGGCTGCTGGAGGTAACAAAATCCTACCTCCTCCCAGAAATATGTGCTCATACGTATTGCTGAACAACATATTCTTCATCATGTTTATAGTGGAAATATTCAAGAGAGGCAGGTGAGGAGTTGAATTAAGCATAATGCCTTTTTGGTGGCTTAGACTTGGAATTATATAATGTATATTAACTGGCAAAATAGCCCAGCAGTTTGGAAGCAATTACCACAGTTTTATGTTTCATGCTCTGCTCATAAATCTTGGTAATGATGGCACCTCTTTTAGGAGCTTACATTAACAGGTTACAGTAATTGTATTCAAACATAGCAAATGTCCAGCCACATAGGTAGCAAATGTCCAGTCGCATAATATGACCTGAGTGAAAACCTTTCAATGGTAGGCATGGGCAGAGCAATCCAGCCCCCTGATCCTCTGCGCCCGAGTGGGTTTTGCATGAGTGGCAGTGGCAGCATGCCCACAGATTCTGCCCCCTGAGTTGGCTGCCCCAATTTGCCCCATGGATGGGCCAGCTCTATTGACTCATATTGACTCCCCATTGCAGAAGTTCACCTTCCCAACACATGGAATGTGATGAGGCCAGTAACAGTGATGTGGATGGAAGGGGTGGGGACAATGGGCTCATTCCCATTTGCCCTGATCACATGATGTTTGAATGCATGAATGCCCTTCCCCTAATATCTCCATAGCTGGTGTCACTATATCACTTATGGGCATAGCTGTCAGCTTACAGATTTGAAAATAAGGGACCAGCAGCCTCAAAAATAAGGGATCAGCAGCCAAAATAAGGGATTTTCCAAGCACAGGTATGTTCAGCATCTGAGCCCCTCCAAGCCAAAGGCAGAAAGCCCAGCCAGCAGCCAAACGAAGCCTCAAGCAGTGGTTCCCACAGCACAGCATCCCAGCAAAGGGGATGCAGCAAGGAAAACCACCGTCACCTCTCCGCTGGGAAGCGTTGAGCAAAGGCGAGTCAAGTCCCCAGGCAATGCAGCCGATTTGATCGGCACAAGGCATGCAAGCTCCACCCCCCAGTCGTTCTTAGACTCCTTACTGGGTGAGCAACGCAGCCAAGCAACACAGTTGGAGCCTCCCTCCTCCCTGGCTGGCAGGGAGGGAGGGAGAGGAGCTGTTTCCTTTGAAACCTGGGAAATTTAAGGGACATCATCAATAAGGGTCAGCAGTGGGACACAGCACTGGGATAAGGGACTTTCCCACCAAATAAGGGACGGTTGACAGCTATGCTTATGGGTTTTGTGAAAATGTGCATGCTCCTCTTGAAGGTGAATCGGTTCTACTGATTTGGCCCCACTGCTGAAATTTACAAGAATTTAGGTAGCAGATCCAATTTGTTTAAAAGGAAACTGAGAGTAGGAACATAGCAGTAATTTTCACAACTGAGAGACGCAAGCAATGCGATCCCCCAGGATCTATATCCGGGATGGAGAAAACTCAAGCTGAATGTGCAGTACTCCAAAACAGCATTTCTAAACTGGGTGAATGGGCAACAAAATGGCAACAGAGATTTTGAAAATGCACACAGTTACAAGCTCATCTTCATATGTAGGCTAATGGGATCTGAGGCCATCTAGGAAAGAGCTCTGTGACCATGGTGGACAGGGAGCTCAAATTAAAAATGTCAAGTCAATGTGCAATGGCAATGAAAAAGCCAGCTCCCATGTTGGGGATTATTGGGAAATGGTCTGAAAACAAAATGGCCAAGCATCCTAATGTCTTTATATAAATCTCTGATGCAGCCACATTTGGAATATTTAGTGTAGTTCTGATTGCCCATCTCACAGAGGATCTCACCGAATACAAAATGATCAGGGAATTGAAGCACGCTCCCGACGAGGGAAGGCTAAAGCATTTAAGCTGGGATTGTTTAGTGTAGGAGGTGAATGACTAAGTGGGGAAAAACATTAGAAATGGAGAGAATAGATGCATTATCTCTTTCATAATACTTAAACTCTGGGTCACCCAATGAAATTGATTGACACAAGATTCAGAAGCGTTTCTTCATACAACACACAACAATTTACCTATGGAATTATCTGTCACAAGATAGCTCAGTTGGTTAGAGCATGGTGCTGGTAACGCCAAGGTTGCAGGTTCAAGCCCCATATGGGACACCTGCGTATTCCTGCATTGCAGGTAGTTGAACAGAGCCCCTTCCAAATCTCTGACTCTATGATTTCTGTGAAGATGTGGTGATGCTCAATTACTTAGATGGCTTCAGAGAATGGTGGTCTAGAACAGTTTCTGAGTATAGGCCACCCAACAGCTGTTAGCTATGGCTTTCAATGTAGTTTTAATGTTTATGGGAAATTGCTGGAGTACAAACAATGGGAGAGGACTCTTACATTTCCCCCTTGCTTGTAGGCTTCTTATGAGCATCTGGCTATCCACTGTTGGAAACAGAAGGCTGGTCTTGAAGAACTGGTACTCTGAGCCAGCAAAGTTCTCCATATGTTCTCTCTTAAGGCCTCTGGGCAGGCCTTAATTTGTGATTCATCTTTAGCAATCCCTCCTGTAGTGGCATGAAAGGCTGTATTCCTCAGTTATTCATAGGAATGAATATTTTTTAAAAATTTTAAAAGCACCAGACAAGTGTGAGAGAGAAACCAGATCTAACAGACTCTTTCCTTTTGTTTAGCCACAGGCTGTTCCTTTCCACCCTAGCTTGGTTTGTCTGCCCTACTGTATCCTTGCATTGATCTTGACAAAGGTTTGGTTTTAGACTAACCATATCAACCTGAGACTGGAGGGCAACGCCTAAACCCCTGCTGCAGGTACAAAAATGCAAAGTGCTTTATTCAGTAATATAGCGGGCGCCTTTGGAAAAAATGATTAAAACATGAGCTGCACACTGTTGACTCACTTCGGCTTCATATGAAAATCTCACCATATTTCAACTACTGCTGTTTTCATCTGATCTGAAAGATGGATTACAGCTCGCCTTGCATGAATGAAGAAAAGAGAAGGAAGTAGCTATATTCCTCCCCCAGTCCCTTTAGCAAGCATCAGATTTTGATTTCAGTCTTCTATTCTTGACTGTGCAAGGTTTGCTTTAAAAAAATACAAAAAGATGCAGGGAGTCAAAGAGAGCTTCTGATTCTGCTGCATGTTGAAGAAACCTAAACTAACCACCTTGACAGGTGTCTTGACCTGCTAAGTAGCTGCAAAAAAAAGCCTATTCGTATTGATGACTGTATCTGGACCATTTCATTGGCTAACAGCAAGCACCTAGTCAGGGTTGTCAGCAGAAGTTAAGGCCAAATGTGACCTCCGCTCTTTCCCCATAACCTATTTAAGGGTGCTTGCCTACAGGTTACATATGGATGTAGATTAAACACAAGCAACAACAAATCAAACAAATCACAGAAAGTTAGATCCCAAAGTCACAAGTTCCCACTAACTTGAATATAATGATGGCCCTTTCTGCTTTGGCTAAATATCAATCAAGTGATTTCTGAATTTGGGCAATGAATCACTGGCTACATAAACAAGGTGTCTGACAATTGGCAGCATTTGAGACTGGCAGTAGCTTATGAGAAACAGCACTGATAAGAAGATTTAAGAGGCTGCTCTCAGACAGTAAGTAAATAAAGGTCTAAAGCAACCTTCTACAACCTCGTGGCAGCAGGTTGCAACTCCCATCAGTCCCAGTCATCTGATAGGAGTTGTAGTTTAAACCACCTGGCTGGTCTAAAAGGAAACCACTCTCTTTGCCACAATTGGTGACTGTATTCTACATCTTTAGCCAGCCTTTCTTCTCCTAGGAACTCAGATAAAGGTTACATGGAATTAACCTGTTCCATCCTCTCATGAACCACAGGCAGTTCATGCCTTGCTTAGTGGGAATTTGAACTCTGGTCTTCCTAGTCTGTCCAATGTGCTTTTTATACTTCCACATTGGCTCCCCAGACAGATTCCGATAATGGAGACAATAAGAGCAGTAGGGACTTTAGTTGTTCTATGTCCTTTCCCTTGGCAAGCGGGTGGCGTTGTGGTCTAAACCACTGAGCCTCTTGGGCTTGCTGATTGGAAAGCCAACGGTTCTAATCTGTACAATGGGGTGAGCTCCCGTTGCTCTGTCCCAGCTCCTGCCAACCTAGCACTTCAAAAGCACACCAGTGCAAGTAGATAAATGGGTATGCTGCTGTGGGAAGATAAATGGCATTTCCGTGTGCTCTGGCACTTGGGTGTCCCATTGCACCAGAAGCAGGTTAGTCCTGCTGGCCACGTGACCCAGAAAGCTGTTTGTGGACAAACACCAATTCCATTGGCCTGAAAGCAAGATGAGCATCACACCCCATAGTCACCTTTGACTGGACTTAACTATCCAGGGGTCCTTTACCTTTACCTATGTCCTTTCCAGTTATTAACCCTTTAGAACAGATCATTGTGGGAATAACAGGCCCTCCTTCCTATTTTGAGATGTAAGTTTCTTCAGTCATCCAACTAGAGACAAACATGCATGGAAATTGGACCCAGTAACACAGATGATCAATGAAAGCATTGATCACTGGTCTGAGAGTGGAAGGAGGTTAGATTTATCCCTGCCCCCAGCTAATTGGTGCTTTTTGAATTTATTTAAATTGTGCTATTTGCACATAGCTGATCTGGAGAATACTCAAAGGTTGCTTGTCTGTGAACAGCTTCTACCTAATATTGAAGTTTACCATTCTGTCCCCACCTGCTTGGGAGAAACCTCACTGATTCCAATAGGAGCAACCATGGTTAGGATTGTACTGTAAGTATACCTGCTTCTCAGCATACCACTTCCAGGCTAGATCTCATAAATCTAATTGTGTTTAGTAAGTTTTGAACTTTATGTGGGGAAATGATTGGGAGGTGGGATATTTTGTGGAGCTAACTGTACCTAAATGTACATACTTCATATTAAGTTCCAGATTATTATTATTTAAATAAAGAAGTAGGTTTCTTTATTTGAGACAGAACAAACTAGTAAATGGTACTCTAAAGCTCGACTCTAGAAGTTCTTTTGCATGCTATACATTTCACTATCATGGGAATTTTTCAAATACAAAATAACTTTTTTCCTTTGTAGACGAATGTTTTTGGCAGCCTAATCTTTTGATTCACACATCGGGTTCCATCAGATACTGCAATTTATGTGCTATTTACAAGTCTTCCTAAAAGAAACATAAGGTTATTAAAGGCTTTTTTAATGGGCCCAGATAACTGCAGTAGCCGTAGTAGTATTTTTCCACTCTCAATGACCTTTGATTTAAACATTAGATTCAACCATAAGAGTTTAATCATGTATGAAAATCACTGTAGAGCATAATCATTTTAGAAAATTACATAATTTAAGACTATGAGCTGAAGGAGAAAGAAGTCTGGAAACATATTGGATATACCTGTATTCCATCTTTCCTATAACAACCTCAAAGTTCCTAAGTTCCTTTTTATGCTCACATCAACCCTATGAGGTAGGGTAGACTGAGCAATAGTGACCGGTCCTGTAAGCTTCATGGATAAAGGGATACATGAATCCAGGTCTCCATTTTAGACTTACTTCCCTAAATATAAAATAAAAAGGTGAGGTTGCTAATGATTTGTGATTTCTGTGAGGGCACATCAAACCTTTAAGTCTATTGGGATAAAGCTCATTCGATGTTACTTCTATCAGCTGCAGATGAGGCAATTATTGTGATTAATGTCATTTACAAGTTTGAAACTCTTCAGAGACATTCCCTACAACTCTTCATATATGAGGGGTGTGTATAAAAACTATTATCTTTTAGTTAGTGATGGGGGGGATCTAATTTTGTTTATCGAATACCGGTGGGTATCGAGTGTACTGAGTCATTTACTTTGTTGGAGATGGATTACAGTTTGCATGTGCTGGCATGAAAACCAGGTTCATAGAGTAAGCTCTGGTGAGCCTCAGCTCTTAAGTGAACCATGCTTAGGATAATGTTCAAGAGGGCACATAAGTCAAAGACAGCTTTCCCTATTTAGTGGCATGAGATGTGAAAGGGGGCAATGTTTGAAATCCTATCTGTTTCATATTAACTTACATGCTGACTGGTGAATGTTGCAAGGGAAGACCCGGGAAGGCCTAAGTAAGATAATTAGAAAGAAATCCAGGGCATGTGGGAATAATGAGACCAATGTGAGGGCACAGAAGAAGCCAGCAAATGTAATTTGAAATTTAGAACTCAAGTATAATGATAGAGAATTTCTTTCTGCCTGATCATCATATCATAATACATACATTTCTTGTCAGTTTTTGAGATGCCTCTAAGATTCTTTAGCAGGTTAAAGAATTGCTTAGAAATTGGTCTGATAGAAATAGATAATTTCCTCACCAAAGTGGTTTTCAAACTATACTTGTCTTTTAAAAAAGTAAAATTATAGATGAAACATAACACATTTGGAAATATATTGTAGTGGTGGGGGGTATCACTTGAATTTCAGAGTTAATCACTGAAATATTCAGCCTTCATTTTTTCAAAAAAAGGGGATTTCTTTTCTCAATTATATTACTATTCCACATATAACTGCGAGCTCAGTCATCTGGTATGTGTATCTCTAAATAAGCCGGTTATTTTTAACTCTCTAACTTTTAAAAAACATTAAAGCTCTTTCTCACCCTTTCTGATAGATGCCTTTCTATTAGTACCCTAGCAAATCCAAGAAGCTTTGTATCGTAAAGTTGTTGTCCACATGCAACTTAAGCATTAAGAGTGGTATTTAGTATTTAGTCTACAAGTTGCTTGATCAGGGAATGAGGTATTCTGAAGCACTAATTTTTGGAGGAATTAATTTTGCTAACTGCTTTCCACTATGACTCCTAACAATCTTCCACCATGGACAGACTGCTGTCAGTCTGGTAGAGCTGACCAAAACCAGCACTCCAAACAAAATGCATAGAAGTCAAGCATGGACAGTGTCCAGATGGTTAAGTCTGCGTAGTAGAGTCTTAAAAGACCCATGAAGATGGTGCATTCTGGAAAAATAAGTTTTATTGACAAACATATAGCAAGGTTGGAGGTAAATGGCTAACTATGAGAGAGAGAGAGAGAGAGAGAGAGAGAGAGAGAGAGAGAGAGAGAGAGAGAAAGAAAGAAAGAAAGAAAGAAAGAAAGAAAGAGGGAGGTAGCAGAAGGAAAGATGGGAAGTCTGCATGGTGAAGAGGTGGAGGGAGGGAGAAATTGCAGTGGGATTGATAGAAACCAGGAAATAGATTTAGGGGAAAGAGGAAAAGGGCACTGTTACCCATGGGGGGGGGGCACAGGGATGGTTGCCCCGGGTGCATAATTGTTAGGGAGCTGAAAAATTCAACTCCCAGTGCTGCCTCAATACAGCTAAACACTTCTGTCACTGAGCTGCATTGAAAATGGTTTCAAGCAAACCAGGAAGTGACTTCTCCAGACAACACAATGACTCTCCTTTTCTTATCACTGCGGCTGCAATCTCCTAGGTGATGTGGACGCTGTTATGCAGTTGAATGAGCATGCGTCCTCTGTCCCTTTCCCTCCCTCCACCCTCCACTCTATGCAGCCTCAGGCACTGGCAACCCACACTATGCCACCCCTGTTACCACCCCTTGCTTATGGTTCTGCCCGGGAAGCAGATAAGGCATAATTCAAGGGCGTAAAGAAGACACAGAAATTTTAGGGGATTTAGGAAAAGAGAAGTTGAAAAACTTGGGGGGGGGGAGGGAATGGAGGCATCTGGAAAATCTGGAAATTCTGGGGATGGAAAGTCAGAGGAATTCTGGCATGCCAGGGCAATTCTAGACCTGGGTGGAAAGAGGCAAGGCTGGTTGTTCAAAAGGGTAGTCCTGGAAGAACAATTTCAGGTGCACATAAAGACAGACCATTTCCCTATGCTTGATTAATAAACGGGGACATTAGACAACAACTTCTTTTTTTGGATTTTAGAGTGGGATTTACAGTACAGTGGTAACTTGGGTTACATACACTTCAGGTTACAGGTTACTGACTCCACTAACCCAGAAATAGTACGGTTAAGAACTTTGCTTCAGGATGAGAACAGAAATAGTGCGGCGGCAGCGTGGTAGCAGTGGGAGGCCCCATTAGCTAAAGTGGTGTCTCAGGTTAAGAACAGTTTCAGGTTAAGAACGGACCTCCGGAATGAATTAAGTACGTAACCAGAGGTACCACTGTACTTTGTGTCCGCCATGTTTTCTTAGCATTCTCACAGCTAGGCAATAGGATGGTTGCGTGCAGGTGGTCCCTGGTACATCCCCTGCCATCTCCAGGTGGAGATGGGAATGTCCCCTGCCTGAAACCCTGGAAAGTCACTATTGAGCTACAGTAGATGGACCAATGATCTGACTCAGTATAAGGTAGCTTCCTATGATGCTTGACGAGAGTGGAGCTGCAGACATGTAGAGTGTTGACAGTCTGAAGAGGTCCCATGCTAGCTGCGTGGTGGGTTGGGATCATTGTCTTATCTATTCATTTGGCAGAGAGAGACCATGAGCCCAGGCTCTGTTTAAGCTATCCTAACAGACAGGGACACAGGTGGTGCTGTGGTCTAAACTACTGAGCATCTTGGGCTTGCTGATCGGAAGGTTGGTGGTTTGAATCCCCACAACGGAGTGAGCTCCCATTGTTCTGTCCCAGCTCTTGCCAACCTAGCAGTTCAAAAGCACACCAGTGCAAGTAGATAAATAGGTACTGCTGTAGCAGGAAGGTAAACAGTTCTGTCACGGTGTCCCGTTGTGCCAGAAGCAGTTTGGTCATGCTGACCACACGACCTGGAAAGCTGTCTGTGGACAAACACCGGCTCCCTTGGCCTGAAAGCAAGATGAGCGCCACAACCTCATAGTCATGTTTGACTGGACTTAACCATCCAGGGGTCCTTTACCTTTACCAGACAAAATGGATCCCTTTGGAACCAAAAGGAAGGTATTTGATCTCCTGCTAGGAGTTTTTATATTGTGGGTTAGGAACCTCAGACCCCTCAGAACCTCTTTACATGGTCCTTGGGGCTCTCCCAAGCCACACTCCCAAGCCACACACAAGTCCTGTTCTGCACCCTTGTTGGTTGGAATGTGTCCTTAAACTCTTATAGTGTTGTTTGCTTGGTTGGATGGAGGGGGGTAGAAACTAGTTTACTGTACACTTTTGCCTCTGGCCATGCCTGCCTCTGCCTCTGCCACTCGTATGTGGTCCCTGGAAGGTTGAGCATAAGGCAGCCTTCTCAACCCTGGGTTCTCAGATGTTGCTGGACTACAACTCCCATCATTCTTAGCTAGCAGTACCAGTGGTCAGGGATGATGGGAGTTGTAGTCCAACAACATCTGTGGACCAGAAGTTTTACGAGAGGCTGTCATATAAAGGATTGCAACCTTTGGGCCGAGAAAGGATTCCACAACCCTGGTGTAGATCATTGCCCATTGACTGAAGAGTAAGGTTGTGGGGTTGCTGGCATTGTGTTTTCTAGTGGTTAAAGTTTCTCACTGGGAAGTTTTGAAAGATGATGCCGGAGAACGGTTTTATTTAGTTTGTTGAACATTTATACCTTTCTGTTATGAAATCAAACTCAAGGCAGCTTGCAAATAAAAATATATAAATCACAGCACAATTAAATGCTCCTAGCAATAAAATAAAACAAACAACAGCAGGAATACAGCATCATAAAAACCATATCAGCAACAACAGTTGTTCCCAGGAGAAGTTCTCTTCTGTGGCCCCTAGGGTCTATTCTGTTTCTAATGCATTTCAGCATCACATGAACTGCTAGAGGAAATCATCCAGAGCTTTGGAATGAGACACCTAGATCTCCCCCCCCCCATGCTATCTGGCTCAGGCATGGTGATTTTGTGTTTGAAGTCTCTAGTGGACTAGCTGAGGATGTATAAGTTGAAACTCAATGGCGATCAGAGGGAGTTACGCATGGTGGGCAATGTCGATTCTGGTGATGTAGTGGATATCGATCTACATGTGGTCACCACACTATGCCAGAAGAAACACAGTTATCATTGGGAAGTGTTTCTGGGTCCAGGATTCCTCCCAAATTCCTAGGATGAGCCAGTGACCAGAAACATGGCCTACCAACTTCAATTAGTACATGAAACATGCCCCTTCTTGAACACTGAAATTTGACTGCTTTAATGCATGCTCTGGTAACCCTCCTTGCTTTTTAAAATTTTCAAGACTTTATTATGAAGTCAAAATAACAATCCAGAGAGAAATACAAAGTAAAATAGGGACGTTTTTAATGACTGGTGTTTTAACGTATTTTTAACCTTCTGCTGGAAGCCGCCCAGAGTGGCTGGGGAAACCTAGCCAGATGCACGGGGTAGAAATAATAATAATAATAATAATAATAATAATAATAATAATAATAATAAAAAATTTGGAGTGGTGGTAGTAGACACTGTCCAAAATCTGCTTGAGGAACTGCGTGGCCTCCTCCTCCGTCAGCGATTCCTTCTCAGCCAGGAAATCGAAGAGCTCTCCGCTGGAGACCAGCTCCAGGATCAACATCAGTGTAATCTCACTGTATACAAGTTGTACAAGTGACAATAAAGTATTTCAACTATTATTAATATTATTATAAAAATAAATAAAGAAGATGATGAAAACTGTGTATAAGATGACAGCAACAACAGGTTCACAGCTGTTACCTGATGAAATAAACTGCATTTTCATGAGACAATAAAACTGGCCTGATATGGGAAGAATATAGAACACATTTTCTGCATACCAAATAAAGCCACATTTCATTGGGACTTGTCCCCCCTGTGATTGGCTTATCATATAAGCCAATAAATGACTATCAAATAGAGGCAAAATCCATGTTCAGCAGCTCCCCAAGATACCTTTACTTTTTAACTCTAAGTTAGAAGTTACCCCTCTGATAACTGTTCATTGGTTCACCTATCCCAGTATTGCCTCCTGACTGGTAGAGACCCTCCAAACCCATTGCTTCCTGGGCTCTTTTTCCCCTTTGCTAGCAGTGCCAGTGATTGAACAAGATGTTTGTACTTCCATTGAGTTGATGGCAGCTCCCCAAGAAAGCTTAGCAGAATTTTTTTTCTTATGTAGGAGATGAAATCCACAGGGCAATAAAAACCAAATTTCAAATCAGACTCTAAAAGAAATTAAAGCACTTCTTTAAAAAAATATAATTTGCTGGATGCATTTGCAACTGAAAACAACTCAGCATGGGATAATTTATCTATCATTTGGGAGCATCCAAGCCTCTGCTGGGCTTGCATTTTTTTTATAGTCTAGTAAGAAATCTAAAGGAGTTCCATGCCAAAGGTATATGCATGCTAGTGGCAGATTAAAAGAGAATTTGTGACTTCTGATGGAGTGAAAGGGTCTGTTGACTCTGCACTTCTCATTATTTAATGACCCAGTGTCTAGAGCTTGGCTGAAACAAGGATGGGATAGTCGTAGAACTCATTGGCTTGGCTCTTTGTTATTTTTTGCTAATAAGAAGGAGATTCTGAATGAAATATCTCAAATGAGATTTAGGAAAGAATTACATGCCTGGTCTTTTTCTTTTTTTTTTAAGATTCCTAACTACAAATATATAGCAATGGTGATGAGTGCACCTTTGTATAATGATGAAATGGTTTGTGTTTCAGCGAGTTATCGGGGGGATGTCAAAGCAGAGAGACTCTAAATTTGTGTGGTCTTAGGGAGTTAAATCTTAAGAACTTAATTCTTAAGAAGTTAATTCCTAAACCATTTAAGTTGCCTAATCGGCTCCTGCCGCTCAATGCAAAATAAAAAGCTAAAGAAAGGGAGAAGATGCAAATAGAAACTTTGCAATTGATCACAAGAAGAAATGCCAAGACTGGGAGATGAAAAACTCCTCTAAGTGCCAATTGCTTAAGCTCATTCCCCACCCCCACCCCCGGACAATGAAAGCACCTGCTGTCTCAAAATCAAGGATCTTTTCTTTGCTGGGAAACATGTCTCCTTTCTCCCTGAGTCTATATTTATAGTCTTTCTTCTTATTGTGCCTCTCAAACTTTTCCAAATCAAATACTGACTTGACTTTCCCTCTGGGACTGAAACGGAAGGGAAATTGTATGCAAGCCATTGAATTATATTCTCCTTCAAGTGGTTTAGTTCAGATAAGATATATTTGCCTTCCCAGCAGACTCTTAACTGAAAGCAGAGCGAGCTGGAGAGAGACAGAGAGAGAAAGGGAAGGAGGGAGGTGTGGAAAAAACAATCAGGCTGTTTTAAAGCCTGTTCGTCATGTAAGCTTTTCTGTGCTAAGTGATAAAAGAAGCATCTCTTGAGAACTCTGTTTTTCACTATAGGGGCATCCACACCCATCAGATGCACCCACCAAACACTGCTTTGTACTGAGTCCAGTGATTGCTCCACCTACTGGAAGTGGTTAGGAAGCGTCTTTTCCAGCTCTGCAAAACACCTTTCGCAGGCAAAATGTCTGCTTCATCACCAAACAATGGCCCCTTCACAGCCCTTTGCATGACAGCATCTCAACAGAGAATCTTGTGAAGTGGTCAGACTGTTTTAAGTGCAGATATTCTCCATAATTCCAAAATGAATTGAGCCGGAATGTTTAGATTTCACATTGCTGAATTCCATCCAACTTTTAAGCAGCGTAATTTGACTCGAGCCCAAATACTTTAGGAGGGATCACAAACAAACTCTGGCAGTCCTGATCTCTGGGTTAGGTTACCCGGGATCCCAGAAAAAACCTAAAAACAAATATTGAGCGGAAATCATTTTGTGATGTTTGAAAGGAAAGCCCCACGCCAAAAGCATGCACACAAGTCTCTGGCTGTCATACGTTTAAGAGGAATGAAAACGACACTGCTAATTTAATTCCTTTCATTGCATGCAATTTTAAAATTGCTCAGTGACTATCACAAAACTTGACGTGCCATATTTAAAATTGCCCAGGAAATAACACTGATGTTGACCTTTTAGAAAGCAGCATCACTCTGATCTGGGATGCAAACTACCCGTTTTGCTCATTCACAGCCAGCCAAGTGGAGTTGGTGGCCTTCAGCCTAGCAATTTCTTCAGCTAAAACTAACCAATCAACAGGAAAGGCCTGTTTACTCTTACATGAAGGCAGCAATGGAGTGCGTACATTTCTTTCTGAAAGCAGCTCTTCCTTGCCTATTGTAATGCACCAGGGGTGTGCAAAAGGTACACACAGGAAGTTGTTTATATAGAGCCAGACCACTGGTCTATCTAATCCAGTAATTGTCTACACTGGGGATGGGGAACCTGTGACCCTCAAGATGTTGCTGGACTACAACTCCCATCATTGGCCATGATGACTTATGTTTGCAGGTCAGTTCTGTGTCCAGGGCAGCTGTCTACCAGCTCCATCTGGTATGCAGGCTGAGACCCTACCAGCCCACAGACTGTCTTGCCAGACTGGTGCAGGCTCTGGTTATCTCCCGCTTGGATTACTGCAATGTGTTCTACATGGGGCTACCTTTGAAGGTGACCCAGAAACTACAACTAATCCAGAATGTGGCAGCCAGACTGGTGACTGGGAGTGGCCGCTGAGACCATACAACACCGGTCCTGAAAGACCTGCATTGGCTCCCAGTACATTTCCAAGCACAATTCAAAGTGTTGGTGCTGACCTTTAAAGCTCTAAACGGCTTCGGTCCAGTATATCTGAAGGAGCATCTCCACCCCCATTGTTCAGCCAGTGCTGAGGGCCTTCTGGCGGTTCCCTCCCTAAGAGAAGCGAGGTTACAGGGAACCAGGCAGAGGGCCGTCTCGGTAGTGCATCCTCACTGTGGAACGCCCTCCCATGAGATGTTAAGGAAATAAATAACTGACTTTTAGAAGACATCTGAAGGCAGTCCTGTTTAGGGAAGTTTTAAATGTTTGATGTTTTATTGTGTTTTTAAAATTCTGTTGGGAGCCACCCATGTGGCTGGGGAAACCCAGCCAGATGAGCGGGGTAGATTTAATAAATTATTATTATTATTATTATTATTATTATTATTATTATTATTATTATTATTATTAAAGAACTTTGCTAAAGAGCTTAGAATGACCATAGGAAGCTGCCTGACCATGGGTCCATCTTGTGGTGTAGTGGTTAATTGCGATAGACTCGTAATCTGGTGAACCGGGTTCGCATCTCCGCTCCTCCACAAGCAGCTGCTGGGTGACCTTGGGCCAGTCACGCTTCTCTGAAGTCTCTCCGCCTCACTCACCTCACAGAGTGTTTGTTGTGGGCGAGGAAGGGAAAGGAGAATGTTAGCCACTTTGGGACTCCTTAAAGGGAGTGAAATCCAAACTCCTCCTCCTCCTCCTCCTCCTCCTCCTCCTCCTCCTCCTCCTCCTCTTCTTCTTCTTCTTCTTCTTCTCCTCCTCAGTATTGTCATCACAGACTGGCAGCAGTTCTTTGGTGTTTCAGTTTTATATGCACATTAAGGAGCACATCTAGAGCTTTCTAATAGGGACAGAGCCTAATTTCCTAAAATTCAAAAATTCTTTTGTTAGCCCAGTGGAGAAGAAAACTCTAATGCATATTATTCCCAGTAAACTGTATTTGTGCTCTCCTCACTGTGTAAGCTCAACAGCCGCTATGAAATACGTGATGAGTAAATACCAGGGTGGATAAATTTAGTACAACTTGTCATTAACCCACGCAAAGAAAGTCCTGCATTCTGGCTCACATGCAGGTGTTTCCTTTTGTGGCTCATAAATATACCAGCCACTGCTTTAGCTCCTGTAATGCGCTGACCCTGCATTTTGAACCTATCATCACTTCATATCCACATGATTGAATTGCAGTAGGAGCTGGGTCCTAATTAAGCGTCTGCCTCTTCTGCTCTGCTAAGTCTTCTACAACATCATAACTTTTGACGAAGGAAGTGCAGTTTTCTACGTTAAAATTTCATTACGCCAAGAAATTTGAAATAAAGGAGCTAAACCTTTTTGTGAGGATTCCAGTGTACACATGCTCCTTCGTTGCTTTTCACAAGTTCTTCATTTAATTCAGAAGCAAGAAATCTTTTTCAGCCCAAAGGTTGCATTCCCCTTCTGAGGGCTGTGTACTAGGAGTGAGTGGAGCCAGAAACAGAAGTGGGTGGAGCAACAGAGTTGACCAGGGATGAGTGATATCTGATTTTCAACATCACAATTTATCAGCAGCTGAACATTGTAATATACCGATATATTGTATCACGATATTTGAAATAAGGATGGTGTTATGTAGAGGTATTGGCTGGTTTCATGGTTTTTCCTCACATTGTAATTTTTGCATGCACCCACCATGATTCATAATATACTGCCAGGTCAAAAATTATGAAACCGATATCACGATGTGGACTTCAAACCAGTTTTGGATGATTTATCAATACCTTGCCCAGCCCTAGAAGTGACTTATATTTTTACAGAGTTGACATTCCATCCAGGCACCATTAATTATTATTATTTATTGAATTTATACTCCGTCGTTCCTCCCCAAGGAGCCCAGAGTGGCAAACAAACTGACAACTTACAATCAAATATACCTGAAAGTCATTACAGTTAAAAATGTTCTTTTTTTAAAAAAAAATTATTTATTCTTAATAAATGATACAAAAAATGAAAATAAACTAAAGTAACATATAGTGATACAAAAAGAAAAAATACATATACCCCCTGTACTATAAACACAAACCCTACATACCACCGTGACTTCCCTCCACCACTACTTTACTTCTTTTGGTTAAAAAATGAATATTATAATTGCATTCTTTGGATAATGCATCTCTTATACAGTGGTACCTCAGGTTAAGAACTTAATTCGTTCTGGAGGTCCGTTCTTAACCAGAAACTGTTCTTAACCTGAAGCACCACTTTAGCTAATGGGGCCTCCTGCTGCCGCCGCACCGCCAGAGCACGATTTCTGTTCTCATCCTGAAGCAAAGTTCTTAACCCGAGGTACTATTTCTGGGTTAGTGGAGTCTGTAACCTGAAGCTTCTGTAACCTGAGGTACCACTGTAACCCTTTCTAATTATTATTCTCATTTATATTTTACATATGCATCCATGCATATAAAAGTAAAGGGACCCCTGACCATTAGGTCCAGTCGTGGCCGACTCTGGAGTTGCGGCGCTCATCTCGCTTTATTGGCCGAGGGAGCTGGCGTACAGCTTCCGGGTCATGTGGCCAGCATGACTAAGCTGCTTCTGGCGAACCAGAACAACGCACGGAAACGCCATTTACCTTCCCACCAGAGCGGTACCTATTTATCTACTTGCACTTTGACTTGCTTTTGAACTGCTAGGTTGGCAGGAGCAGGGACCAAGCCACGGGAGCTCACCCCGTCGCGGGGATTCAAACCGCCAACCTTCTGATCGGCAAGTCCTAGGCTCTGTGGTTTAACCCACAGAGCCACCCGCATCCCAATCCATGCATATAAACATATTCTAATGATCTTGGGGTTGCCAGGAACAGTATTCTTCAGCCATCAAATGCCCGGGTAAACAGAAACGTTTTCAAATTCCTCCCAAAAGTTACTGATGATGGAGACAAGCGCACTTCAGTAGGGAGAGTTTCCCACAACCAAGTGGACAGTGGGGTCAAAAACAAGGCCAGGGACAGGCAGTCTGCCATTTAGAGAGAACGGGCAAGTCTTAAAATGTGAATTCTGCAGCACATTAGAAAATGTACTCATTTAAACAGAATACGCATTGTACCATGGATGACAATCTGTTGGTCCAAATTGGTCGCACCGTCTTAGAACATTTTGCTGCGAATGGGCAACTCTCTCCGCTTGCGTACATGGAAGTTATTTGCAGTAAGGTTGTAGGCACTTCTAAGCAAATCTTAATACTCTAATCTGTCCATTCCACTTCCTTCACTTTTGGAAAACAAAACCTAATTAGGAAAGAACACAAATTGGAAGTCAGAATTAATATTCGTTATATATATATATATATAGGCCTCACTGACCTCTAGGCTGTTTGAGATTTACTTTAGAGACGGATGTTGCAATCAGTTTAATTTACTAGGACAAATGTGGACCATCAAATTTGTCTCTTCCACTGGAATTAATCCATAGGCAGGAACCCACTGGAACACTACCCCACCCCACAAAGTTTTTTTAAATTCTTTGTTTGATGTGGGGAGGCACTTCATTTTTTAATGAAGTTTTAAGGTCTGTAGCTTAGTAGAAGAGCCTCTGCCTTGCATGAGGAACTTCAGAGCTTCTGTCAGTCAGTGAAGGCAATACTGAGCTACATGGACCAATGGTTTGACTCAGTTCAAGGCAGTTTCTGTTGGGACATTGCCTGTGTGCTTCTGTGAAGCTTCGCAGTGTGAGCAATTAGTAAGTTGGCCAAAGGCCAGGGAGACTGACCAGGGGGAGTTTCTGTCTAGAGATATGGGAGCCTTGGATACAGCTCTGCTACAGTCATATCTCGGGTTACAGATGCTTCAGGTTGTGTGTTTTTGGGTTGCGCACTGCGCCAAACCCAGAAGTACCAGAACGGGTTACTTCTGGGTTTCGGCACTCGTGCATGCACAGAAGTGCCGAATTGTGACCCGCACATGCGCAGACACAGTGCTGCGGGATGCAAACACTGCGGGTTGTGAACGTGCCTCCCGCACGGATCACGTTCGCAACCTGAGCGTCCACTGTATTGGATGAGGTCACCCATATAGGCAGAATGACCCATGTGGTGGTGTGGTGGTGTGGTGTAGTGGTTAAGAGCGGTGGACTGGGGAACCGGGTTCGCGTCTCTGCTCCTCCACATGCAGCTGCTGGGTGACCTTGGGCTAGTTATCCAAACTCCTCCTCCTCCTCCTGCTCCTCTTCTTCTTCTTCTTCTTTGTGTAGGAGAGTCCTGGAGTGAGTTGACGTTTGTTGAGAGAGAGAGTTAAAATCCATACCTGTAACTTGTATATAGTAACTTGTGAGTCTGCTATTGTACATAATAAATCTCTAAGAAACCAGGTTACTAAAGGTAAAGGTAAAGGGGCCACTGACCATAAGATCCAGTCATGGATGACTCTGGGGTTGCGGCGCTCATCTCACTTTACAGGCTGAGGGAGCCAGCGTACAGCTTCCGTGTCATGTGGCCAGCATGACTAAGCCGCTTCTGGCGAACCAGAGCAGCACACGGAAACACCGTTTACCTTCCTGCCAGAGTGGTACCTATTTATCTACTTGCACTTTGATGTGCTTTCAAACTGCTAGGTCGGCAGGAGCTGGAACAGAGCAACGGGAGCTCACCCCATCGCAGGGATTCGGACCGCCACCTTCTGATTGGCAAGCCCTAGGCTCAGTGGTTTAGACCACAGCGTTTGCTCCTGATCATCCTGCCAGCTTGCAAAGAAATGCTTCCAGATAGTCTGCGTACGCAATATTGCGTCTGCAATATTCAACAGTTTCCAATGTTCCTCTCACAAGGGATTGATGCCAAGCAAGCCCCAATGAATTCAACTGCTTAGAGATGTGTTGTTTGTTTGTTTGTTGGTTTGTTTTGTGAATAAATTTTTATTAATTTTCCACAATTACGTTTTCACAATTAAAAACAAAAGTTAACTCACATTTCTACCAGATCTGGATTTATACAAATACAGTTTCACAAGTCTTCTCTTGGTTGAATCTTTGAATCTCTAGACTTCCCTTCATACCCTCTTCTGGTTCCTTATACAGTATAAACAAAGTTCTGCTGCATTTCCATACTTACACTTTCCCAATTGTTATTTCCCTTAATTTCATCTAATTTTGTGCTAGTTGCAAGGGTTTACTTAAAATCCTGCTAATGTATCAACTTGTTTACAGTATTTTTGCAAATAATAATAATAATAATAATAATAATAATAATAAATAAATAAAATTTATTATTTATACTCTGCCCATCTGGCTAGGTTTCCCCAGCCACTCTGAGCGGCTTCCAACAAAATATTAAAATACAATAGTGCGTCAAACATTAAAAGCTTCCCTAAACAGGGCTGCCTTCAGATGTCTTCTAAAACGATTCCCACTCTTTTTTAAACTTCTAGTTGTCATAATCTCTGAGCTAGAGATGCATTGTTTGAACCTGGACAGCTCATAGCCTTTGGCTGGAATCTCATCAAGTGAACTACATGGGGCTAGAACTTCACTTTAGAAGCATCCTATACCTTTTTGGTATGCAAGGGGGTGAAAGCTGTACTTGAAGTGATCTTGCTCCAGTACTAAACCAATGTGTCAAAATGCAACAACGATTTCAGTAACATAAATGATTTGTTTGCCTTGCTTCACTTTCTGTCTGGCTGATCTGTGTACTTATTTTTGCTCTATCAGTTCTGGCATCCTGCTTTTCTGATTAACAGGCCAATAGCCACAGGATGGCAGGGCTGAATTTCTGCGTTAGACGGAGTTACGTACGTGGATGTTCATTTCTGACTAACTGTCACAGCTCACTCTTGTAAGCTGTTGCACAATGGCCAGTATTTTTGATGGCATTTTCAGCTGGGTACATATGGATTCCCCACTCTGTTTCCTTTTTTGCCCCCCTCCTGGAACAACCAACTCAAGTAATGTAGCTTCCGCAGGTGTAATACACTACATAGCCTTTGAAAAAAAGGAGATTGGATTGTCATTTTTCCGGTGCGCGGTGATAATTTCTGCAAATTTTCCAGGGCCTGTTTCAGTAATGGCATGCTTGTTTAGTTTATTATAGACAACAGGATGTTGGAATGATTTACCTGCTCTCACTTCGTTCCGCAGCACCTGTTAGAAACGGTGATTGCATTCGCACATTTATGCTTTCATTGGAGCCTATTGCCACATATCAGTGCCAAATCTTACCAAAGTGGAGATCATCATCCTGCTTCAAATTCTAGACCCGGGCCGGGGGATGATGATGATGGTGGTGGTGATGATGATGATTTATTTCTATACCATCCTTCATTCAAGAATCTCAGGGCAGTTTACAATATAAAAGCACAAAAAGACATATAATAATAATTTATTATTTATACCCTGCCCATCTGGCTGGGTTTCCCCAGCCACTCCGGGCAGCTTCCAACTGAATATTAAAAACAAGACAGCATCAGACATTAAAAACTTCCCTAAACAGGGCTGCCTTCATTGTCTTTTAAAAGTAAAATATAATGGTTCCTCTGGTTGTGAACGGGATCCGTTCCGGAGACCCGTTCGCAACATGAGCAAAATGCAACCCGCATCTGCGGGTCGCGATTTGCCGCTTCTGCGCATGCGCATGACGTCATTTTGCGCATTTGTGCATGCACGAGTGGTGAAACCCGGAGGTAACCCTTTCCGGTACTTCCGGGTCGCCACAGGACGCAACCTGAAAATGCTCAACCTGAAGCAAACGTAACATGAAGTATGACTGTAGTTGTTTATTGCCTTGACATCTGCTGGGAGGGCATTCCACAGGGCAGGCGCCACTACCAAGAAGGCCCTCTAGCTGGTTCCCTTTAACCTCACTTCTCGCAGCGAGAGAGATATTTTAGGGAGCAGGCTAGCAGGCGGGGTCCATTACTTACATCATTGGAGCCTACATGACACAAAATATTGTTGCTGTACGTAGGTTTTATTTTGTTTTTTATCTTATATTTTGGAAATGTACATCCAGTTTTTCTCCTTTATTTTTTTTTGGGGGGGGGGCCCTAAGCTGTAGCTTGTTTAGCTTATACGTAAATCCAGCACTGGGTGACCCTCCTCCTCTCCAAACTGAATGGCATTTGATCATTGAAGCTTGCTGTTACAGGGGTTTGTGATGTTGTGATATCTTATGAGTAGCAAAGTGCCCTTTAGTAGGACTGGTATAAATTACTTTTGTTCATGGAAATGAGTGGTGTCCATTGAGTAAGGCATACTGCACTAGAAGCCCCTGTTAAGGGACAGGCTAGTATTTGGATCAGTATTTGGAAACATTCCCTTTTCCCCACCCTACCATCAAGAGTGCGACAATCCAGGCATCATATGCTAGATTGATGGAATGTGGGCACAATTGGGAAATGGCTTTTATGGTTAGATGCAATAACCAAATTTCCTATGAAGGCATTCTAAGTCATAATACCTTATGGTGAGCTGATGGATTTGTTGTGCGGAGAACCTTCTGTGGCAACCCTTAGAATTTTATTTTTGGGTTTGTGCGTTAATGGGTGCCTTTATGAAACTCTCTGCAATCCCCGAAGTCCCTCCTCTTGGGGAAGGTCTGTTGCTTTGTAACCTGACCTTAGTAAGAAAAACAGCTCCAGAAAAAGCAAGAATACAGGTCTGTGTTCCCACAGACACCAGTTGCATGTCCAGACCTTTAAACCTCCCCCTTAAATAAATTCAGACAAGACTCAAATTTTGGTTTGTTTTTGGCAGAATTTAGGCCAGAACTTTATTGATTACAGCAAGTGAGTGGTTGCATAGGCTCTGGTTTGACTAGCTCCCTGCATCGTTGCAGGTAGCGCTGACCCAGGGCACCCAGGGCACCAGCATAGGTCAGCCTAGGGTAAACACCTGGATAAGCGGAAAGCCGGGGACAGGCTATCGCCGCCACCCAAATGCCCCCCTGGACTCAGGCACAGGCACAACCCCCTCTCAGGGGTTGACCAAACCATTGAGTCCCTGGATTCCTTTATCGGAATACCCTTCACATAGGAATGGCGAGAGCGTTCTCCCATCCCTATCACCTGAACCAGAGCCTATCTGCAACCTTACAAGTTGTGATGATTTGCTACATGGCAGGCAAAACCCAAATGGCACCAGCCAATCAGCCAAGTGGGGGAAATTCCTGCCATGATCCTGTCCCACTGACAGACGACACACGATGGCATAGCAGGGGCAAGCGCACAGCCCTAAATATAGGGAGAGGTGGGTGGGTGTTCCGATTGCACAAGCTGAAATAGGAAGCTCTGGGTCATGTGCATCGGTATAAATAGGTCCCTCGAACCATTTAGCCTGCATTCCATTGGCCTGATTAAACCCTGCCTCAAGGGACCTACCAATTGGGTGTTGTGGCTCTCCAATCATACCCACCCACAACACAGCGTTTGGTTGCCAGGTCTCACCACAACACGTGCCCTCTTTAAGGGAGGACCCGATTAACTGAAATGGAAAGCAGTGGGAATGTCTCTGTGGGTTCGCTGATCAGATTGGGGAGTGGGAAGCAAGGAAATGAGAAAACTGATGTATCATTTTGAAACAGGGTGATGGATTGATGGCATGCATAAACCAGATTTAATGCCTTAAAAGGAGAGAGAAAAATACAGTTCTGAAATTGAACAAAACTAGGAGGATGATAATTAGAATGATGGGTATTGAGAAATGTAAATTCAGTAAGATTAGTACATATCTGTGAGATATTAACTTCCATGCTAAGAAATTCAAAAGTAGAGCATTCATCAGAAAAGAGCAGGGTTCACTGTAGACACCATGAGCTGCTTGGAGTGTATCCTAGTGATTATACGGAAATAAACACTGTGCAGATCTTAGGAAGCTATGCACAACTGACTGAGGAAGCTGTTGCACCACTGAATTTCTAGCAGGACATTCAGCGTCCTTGTTGCTGTCTCTTGTTTTGGGGAGCACTGTGGCTTTTACAGATGTCTCAGGCAGAAATTCACTATATAGTATATGCATTAACAAGTGTGAGGGAAAGCTGCACCTGTTGAATTTCGGCCAAGGCACAGTCCCGCCCAATGTCCAAGTTGAAAGGCCAGGACAAAGTGTGGCAGCATGGAGGCTGTTTTGTCAGTGTGTGCAATGTGTATGATTTTTTTAAAAAATTTTTTAGTCTTCTCAGGGTGCAGGAGGTAAGGTACCGTATTATTTGCTCTATAAGACTCACTTTTTCCCTCCTAAGAAGTAAGGGGAAATGTATGTACGTCTTATGGAGCGAATGCAGGCTGCACAGCTATCCCAGAAGCCAGAACAGCAAGAGGGATTGCTGCTTTCACTGCACAGCAATCCCTCTTTCTGTTCTGGCTTCTGAGATTCAGAATATTTTTTTGTTTGTTTTCCTCCTCCAAAAACTAGGTGCGTCTTGTGGTCTGGTGCGTCTTATAGAGCGAAAAATACTGTTCTTTTTGGCAGGGGCAGGTGAAGCATGTTTCCTGCCAGTAGAATAATAGAATCATACAATTGTAGGTTTGGAAGGTTACCCTCTACATTCTCCTCTTACAGATTCCTTTACAACAGAGATGCCTAGTTCTATATGTGCTGCCTAACTGACTATATCAAAACCCATATCATTCGGACGTACTGAGCGAATGTTCCGGTCTCCATTTTATTTTTCAAGTGGCAAGATGTGGAACATCTTGATTTTCAGAAGAAATAACGCAAGGCTGTTAATGCGTGTTCCGATTAAAGCCACTTACATTCTAGAATCAAGATTTAGCCAACAAGCTACCACAACTGAGCTCTTAGAGATAGCAGTGGAAACGATGGTCAGCAAATCTACTTACAGTCTTTTCAGATGCACTTCAAAGTGTTTGAAGTCAGGCACTTCAAATCTTTTCCCCCCATGTCCTTAGGATCAGGACGCTCTTGTCAGTCTAGAGAACTGATTAATTTTGTTATGTGGAGCAAATGAATTTTCATACTTCATATGAATGTTGTTTGATCCATAGCAAGTGTGCCTTATTCCTCATGCTATCAAATTATTGCAGCCTATATACGTAACCAAATCGGAGAAATGAGAAGGGGATAGTTTGGTGATTCTGGAAAATTACTGAGGGCACTATTCTCACAAAGTGATGATATGTCACTATTAAGTCATCCTGATCTTACACAAAGGCCAAAAGAAATAGGTTAATCTCCCACATTTATATTACACTTTTCCTCCAAGGAGATGAGCATACTTCTTTGCTACCTCATTTTATCTTTACAACAACACCATTTAAGGTAAGTCTGGCTAAGAGATAGTGTCTGGCCCAAAGTCATCTACTGAGCTTCATGGCTGAGACAGGATTTGAGCCCTTGTTCCAATTAAGCTAATATCTAGTTTGGTCTTTAGTACGTCATCTCACCTGTGAATTGAAATTGGTACGATTTCACTGGAAGCAAATGGCTGGGTATATACTATTAAGTACTAGTTTGAGGCAACCTTATTTCATGCTCCATGACATTTGGTTATGTTGAACTCATGTACAAATAAATGGATGAAAACAGGACATGATCAGATTTTCACCCTTGGCTTTTCTATGCAATAAATTGGGATGAAAGGTCACGTTATGGCCAAGTTAGGCCTTGTCCAAAGAATCAAATATGTTTGTTGATTGACAAAATTCAGTTGCTCGTCTCAGTCTGGACAGCTGCCTGTTGCGTAATCAGGCAGCTGAATATTTGTGTAATTTATTTGTGCAATTAATTTGTGAAATTTACTGAAGAGTGTTGCCTCTCACATGGACTCTGCCCGTGTGGTGGTTTGTTGGTGAATCAGTGGCACGTGAATTATTAGGCTAATAATAATAATAATAATAATAATAATAATAATAATAATAATAATAATAATTTATACCCTGCCCATCTGGCTGGGTTTCCCCAGCCACCCTGTGCAGCTCCCAACCGAATGTTAAAAACACAATACAGCATTAAGCATTAAAAACTTCCCAAAACAGGGCTGCCTTCAGATGTAAATCTATAAGGATTTACAATGGTGATTCATATTCCCTTGGCTTGCACCTTACAGGGGTTTTCAGCATTCTGTATATCATTATTATTGGCTGATGCAGAGAACCAGGTTACAGGAAAAAAATGTAAATTTTTTAGCAGTTGCCATGCGCATTAAGAAAAAGTATATAAAAGACCAGAAAGTTACTCGCAGGGACAAGTGTGGATTTTGTATTTTACCTGTTTTACGTATCTTAGAATTTTGAAGGTTTATAAACTAGATTTTTTTTCCCAATAAAAAAACCTGGAATATGGTTCTTTGAGTGTTTCTTGGAAAAGACTATGTACATTTGTGCATGTATCTGCACGTTCTAAAGTGAATTCCCCTCACTTCCACAGTTGGTGTTGTCTCTCATTGAATGTAGACCCTCTATTGTGGCTTTCCTTCATTCCATGCCTCTCGGCTTGCCACAATGCTATTGTCTACATCAACCTGGGTGTGTGTTTGTGTTCTGTGCTATTTGGGATGACGCGTTATTGTGCTTCAGTATGCATCTCTATGCCACTGTGCTTTTTATTAAGTCTCCACAGTAGGACACAGGTGCACACACAGTGGGACCAGGTGCTGTTAAGCTTCCTTTGCCAGGATTAGTCTTTTGTGTAAAGACATTGGCAAGTAAAAGTGTAACCACTGACTGTTTCATGAACACGGAAAGGTGTTAATGTATGTCCTCAGCCGGAAAGAGGCAAGGTACGATAATGATTATGGTACTTGAAGCCGAACTTGGAAGAGTAATGTTGAGTCGTCTTTTGATGGCCTCTGTGATATTTGAGGATCTTATCGGGGGGGGGGGAGTTTAAGAACCTACTCCAAATAATGTGCTCGGTGGAATAAGGTATGGTGTCTTGCCTTAAAGTGTGTGTGTGTTACAGAGACTAACAAAAGCTTTCTGACCATTAGATCCTCAAAGCTCTGTAACTGCCACCTTTGAAACAGCATCATTTTTATCTGAGCAACTGATGAAGGCAGAAGCCAAAACATTTTGCTATAAGAATTTAAAATGTTTTTCTTAGTCACTGCAATAAATATCTGGTTTCAGTGATTTAATGCACCCTACCAATATCCAGAACAAATGTGTTTAATTCTTTCCTTACATCATCTTCTTCCTCTTTGGTGATCACTCGTAGCCGAGTAAGATTGTCTTCATTAAACGTGGTTTTAAAAGTGAGTCTGCAAGTGACTGTGGAGGCCAATTCTGGATCCACACGTCCTTCCACAGTGGGGACCTTGGTTTCCGTGTGGGAGTTAATCACAGTGTGGATTTGCCAAGTGTGCCTTCCTTTTAGCACATTTCTCCCTTGCGTCCTGAGTTTGAGTGTCTTAAAAGCCCATGGCACCTTGGTAAAGGCTGTTCTCCAATTGGAGTGCTCACAGGCAAGTGTTTCCCAATTGTTGGTTCTGGTAGGTAGCCGTGTTGGTCTGTCGCAGTCAAAATAAAAAATAAAAATAAAATTGTCCAGTAGCACCTTAGAGACCAACTAAGTTTGTTCTGGGTATAAGCTTTCATGTGCTGAAGAAGGTATCTGAAGAAGTGTGCATGCACACGAAAGCTTATACCCAGAACAAACTTAGTTGCTCTCTAAGGTGCTACTGGACAATTTTAATTTTTTTTTTTATTTATTCCAATTGTTGGTGTTTATAGAGTCTTTGAACCTCTTTTGTTGACCACCAGCATTACGCTTTCCATTTTTAAGTTTGGAGTAGACTGGTTGCTTTGGAAGACGATCATCAGGCATCCGCACAACATGTCCAGTCCAACAAAGTTGATGTTGAAGAATCATTGCTTCAACATGTCTTCATTACATCTATGCACACATGCGTATGTTTGCTCTCTGTTCTCTGGAAACACTAGTTTGGGGGAGCTGTTGTGTTGCTGTGCCGCATTGTGCTAAACTGATATAGTTCTCTCCAGGCTAGTCACAAGCCAAGGACAAACCTTGCTTATGGCTCATGGTTAGTCTGAAAAGAGCTAAACCAGGAGCAAAGGTTTGGATGGCATTGCAGTCAAAGTATGGTTTAACGCAATATAGCGCAGCAGTGGAGCAACCGTGAAGTGAAGTGACTGTGATCTCCACATTCTTGCTTGTTTATGCTAAGCCATGGGTTTGACTGAGCATGACAAGTGAGCCTGGTTATTGCGATGAAGAGAGTAACTGGATGAAATTTATTAGAGTGTTTTCTGAAGAGTTTTATGCTAGGTTGCAGCATGAGTCAGTGTGGCCCACACTGCTGCTGTAAGTGTGAAGATACACAGAGGCTTTGCATTCCCTCTCGACTTCTCTTGCCGATTGCAGTAGCTGTTTGCTCTGTTCTTTCTTGTAAATGCCACAATAAAGTGCTGGGATTTATAGAAAGCTGCTTGAGGTTTTTGACAGTTTCCACATACCAAGGGTATCCATGTGTTTTGGCACACACTGCAAATAGATTACAGCGCTTCCTTTTTCCATATCTGGCACGAAAGAGATCTGATTCCAGTATGAGCACACCACATGCGGTCCAAATTATGAAGCTTTATGTTTATTATATGGTTAATAATTTAATGAAACAGCAAAACATAAAGTGGTTTTAGAAATGTTTGCCTAATGGCAGCTTAAGTATGCAGTGTTTTCCACTAAGGTATATATTAGTCTTTGACTTTTAACGACATATGCTTTTAATAAGTTGGTATTTGCTTTGTGATTATTGTGGTCTGATGTTTATCTTGAGATAATGTCTATGAGCTCACAAATAAATTAATCCCCACTTTTTTTAAAAAAGGTTAGAGAAACTATAAAGAGAAATGCCATTAATGTGAGTCACTAAAGTTGACTGTTTCTAATTTAGTTTGATGCGTACTAGGAATACAGGTTAAAATTGCTAGCAAGATAGATGGATGAATAATTCCAGCAAATTAAGAAATATAAAATGCATTGAGTCAACAGAAGGACGATGTAATCAGAACATGTGTACTTATATTACAAACATATGCTTGAAAATATTTAATTCATTACTTCAAGTGGATTTCCCCCCACCTTTAGGGATCATTTAATTATTGCCTTTAAGTGTCATCTGCTGGGTTTGTAAATTGCAAAGCTTTTCTGTACTTAATTTCAGCCTCTGTATCCTCGCAGCCACAAAAGAAATGAACTGAACCAATGCAAATGACAATGACTTGGTACTAAATAATGGGTTTAATGCAAAATAAAGGGAAGTATTATCTCTGATGGCATCTCTCTCCATACCTGTTGGGTGTCTGCAAACAGAAGTGGCTTGCTGGGTGATGTGTAGCTGCTGTTCTAATAGGTGGGGTGTTTTTGCTTACTGGGAGAGAAAAGCACAATGCAAGTGCATTGGTGGAGTCAATCTGATGTTCCTGTCAGTGTGTTTGCACCGCAATGACCTTCCTGCTGTCTGGCTCCTCTGCCTCGCCCTCCTAGTAAGCTACAGCAGCCCACATGCTGAGAAGCTAATGTAGCGGCTCTGCCCCACCCAGTCCATTGCTTCTGTCTCTGAGTGTTGCTTGTGCCCACCAATCCAGGGCTTTGGGGTGGATTTGATTATCAGCACAGTGCGGTTCCCAAGTACAGCACTTGACTTCCCCCTATATCAGGGGTGTCCAACTTCTAAGAGACTGCGATCTACTCCCGCTATAAATAAACTGGCAGTGATCTACCCATTGGGTTGACCGGAGTTGTTGAACTTTTGGGGGGGTAAAGGTAAAGGTACCCCTGACAGTTAAGTCCAGTTGTGAACGACTCTGGGGTTGTGGCGCTCGTCTCACTTTAAAGGCCAAGGGAGCCGGCTTTTGTCCGCTTCTGCAGACAGTTTTTCTGGGTCATGTGGCCAGCATGGCTAAGCTGCTTCTGGCAAAGCCAGAGCAGCGCACGGAAATACCATTTACCTTCCCGCTGGAGCGGTACCTATTTATCTACTTGCACTGGTGTGCTTTCGAACTGCTAGGTTGGCAGGAGCTGGGCCTGAGCAACAGGAGCTCACCCCGTCGTGGTGTTTCAAACAGCCAACCTTTTGATTGGCAAGCCCAAATGGCACAGTGGTTTAACCCACCCACATCCCATAATTTGGGAGGGGGGAGTAGGATCAGCCAAAGTTGTTCACCTTTTTGGGGGGGAGAATCAGCCAGTGTTGTTGAGCTTGGGGGGTGGGATCAGATATACCCCACTATCGACAGGTAGGTTGCAATCTGTTGTACACCCCTGCCTTATATGAATAAATGGCATGTCATTCTACTTCCTGCAGATCCCTTTATGAGGTGTTCAAGGGCTGCAGGGCTGCTTCTGTCTGTTAAAAATAAAACCCCTTTTCTTTTTAGAAATCTGGAAAGGAGGTCAGCCTGTTGCTGGGTGTTTGGAATACAAGACTGGGGGACATTCTATAGCTCTCAGTGGATATTGTATGGGTGGGGGTGGGAGACAAGGCTGTCTCCGTGTGGAAATTGGTTGTGTGCTATGCAGTGGTACCTCGGGTTACAGACACTTCAGGTTACAGACTCTGCTAACCCAGAAATAGTACCTCGGGTTAAGAACTTTGCTTCAGGATGAGAACAGAAATCATGCGGCGCTGGCATAGCGGCAATGGGAGTCACCATTAACTAAAGTGGTGCTTCAGGTTAAGAACAGTTTCAGGTTAAGAATGGACCTCCAGAACGAATTAAGTTCTTAACCCGAGGTACCACTGTATATTATGAACTGTCCCCTTTACACGTCAGCCAAACATATGATTGGTTCCTGCCATTGCTTATATTTGAATGACTCAGGTATCTAAAAGATCAGTCTGTTGCATGTGGATAATAAGCCTTCTCCCTGTTGAAGAGAGTAAGTGGGGGCTTCGCAAGGAAGCACAATCACTTGGCCTGAAAGCAAGACTTAAATAACCCTCATCAGAACACAGGAAGAGCCCTTCTGGAGCATGGCAAAGGGTCATCTAGTTCAGCTCTCCATTTTCACAGAGGGACTCAGCTACATTAATCTATTTATAGCGTTATAAATGCATTATAACAATGTGACACCAGATGGTGATGTAGAGTTGAAATCCAAAGACAATGACAATTTCCATTGTGAGCTTTAAAACGGGCTTTTTCCACAGTGTTTTTTTTTTTATAGCTGTGCAGATCCAGCCCAGATGTCAATAGGAAGTCCACACAACGGCAATCTCCTCACTCACATTGTTGTTGTTGTTTAGTCGTGTCCGACTCTTCGTGACCCCATGGACCAGAGCACGCCAGGCACTTCTGTCTTCCACTGTCTCCTGCAGTTTGGTCAGACTCGTGTTTGTAGCTTTGAGAACACTGTCCAACCAGCACTCACATTACAGAACGTCAATAATGAAAAACATAATAAAAAGCATACTGACAGACAGACAAATAATAAAATAACAGTCCTCTCCCCCTTTCACTTTCACAGGCCATAGATTATTTAGTAGCCATAGGCCTGGTTAAGGAGAAATGTTTTTACCTGGTGCTTAAAGACATGTAGTGATGGCGCCAGGTGGGCTTCTCTGAGGAGAGCATTCCACAGTCAGGAAGCCACCACAGAAAAGGCCCGTTCTCATGTTGCCACAGTCCGAACCTCTCTGGGATGGAGAACATAGAGAAGGGCCTCAGATGACATGTGCAGGGTCAGGGTTGGTTCGTATGGGGAGAGTCAGTGTGGTGTAGTGGTTAAGAGCAGTGGAATCGTAATCTGGGGAACCAGGTTGGCGTCTCCGCTCCTCCACATGCAGCTGCTGGGTGACCTTGGGCCAGTCACACTTCTCTGAAGTCTCTCAGCCCCACTCACCTCACAGAGTGCTTGTTGTGGGGGAGGAAGGGAAAGGAGAATGTTAGCTGCTTTTTGACTCCTTAGGGTAGTGATAAAGCGGGATATCAAATCCAAACTCCTCCTCCTCCTCCTCCTCCTCTTCTTCTTCTTCTTCTTCTTCTTCTTCTTCTTCTTCTTCTTCTTCTGGTAGTGAGGTCCTGAGCTGTGTAATTTCAGCCACAATGGCCGCTTATCAGGGTATTTATTACCTCTTTCAGGATAATAAATGACAAATTATCCAGGGTCATAATATGAGCTGAAGGGCATTCTCAAAAGTGAATAAAATGGCCCAGTAGCATTCACTATTGGGACAAGCCAAAGTCCAGTTCTATGGGCTGGCAAAAAAGAAGTCTATATACTATGTACCAGTAAATCCACATGTTAATAAATTACTCTTTTAATTAGGCATAACCAACAATAATTAACACTTGACATTTTAATGGAATTTCCTCAAGGAATGGAAATAGCTGAAATCTTTGTTGATTTTTCAGACTGGCAATCTGACTGCTCCTTCAAAAAGCTTGACCTTCTGTGCTAGCACATTAGTGGATAATGTTTCAATTTCCTTTCATTCCCACCCCCCAGCAATCAATTTTATGGCAGGATTTGCAATTTACAAAGTTTCTCTCAACATCCCACCCCCTCTCCTCGCCCCCTTTCAGCCTCGATGCCACCAGTAAATGGCATTGATAATACTCTGGGTCCTCAAAAGATTAGTAGAACTTCAAAGAGGTGTGGGAATTCAAGAACCCTCCCTGCTCCCTTCTCACTTACAATGCATGTGGTAGAAACAAACACACAACAAAGCTTGGAACCATGTTTGCATCCTGTAGTTCTTTGCATATATTTTTCTGGTTGTTGGTTTTAGGTCCCCTTCAAACCATGCATTTAAAACACCATGATAGCACTTAAAGCAGCCATAGCTTCCCCCAAAGAATTCTGGGAACTGTAGTTTGTTAAGGGTGCTGAGAGTCGCTAGGAGACTCCTTATTGCCCTCCCAGAGTTACAATTTTCACCCATCGATTCTTCTTCACAGGAAACTCTGGGAATTGTAGTTCTAGGAGGGCAACAGAGGTCTCCTGGCAACTCTCAGCACCTTTAACAAACCACAGCTCCCAGAATTCCTCTTGGCGAAGCCATGACTGTTTAAAGTAGCATAATACAGTGCTTTAAACGTATGTTGTGAATGTGGCCTTATTCCAATCTCGAATAGGAACATCATCAAAAGACAGTTAAAATGCAGAGGATCATTTACTTGTAAGCCACAACACTGAAACACATGAACACCTGTCATGCTTTATCTGGGCCTCTTTACTTTAGTTTATCTGGGCTGTAGATAATTTGGCAGAGCACCACAATTCCGTGGAACATAATGAATGTCTGCTATTTCATATCACAAGCAGTGAAGGGTCTATTCATTCTGAGAATTAGATGTGGCAAATCTGCGACCATACACCTATCTCTGCTATACCAGAGAATTTCAGCAGGAGAACTGTGTATTCTCCCTCTGAATTACTTTATAATCAAGATAAGAACTTTCTGTATGATTTTCTATTCCGGTCTGCAGGGCTTCTGCAAGGCCAACCAAAATCGATCAAATTTTGTATCAACATGAAAGTTGGTTTGCTAATGCTCCTTTGCTCATTGTGACCAGACTGCAGATTCTTATATATCTTCTAGCATATTGGTGATATAATTGTGTAAGGTGTTTGTGTGATGGAGACTGTATTTGTAAATGTGTATGCCTGTATCATACTTCAAACAATATTCTCTGGAGAGGTTTGGAGCGCACAGCTACAGCACTAGTTTTTATACTATGCATTGAATAGATAAGCAAACAAAAACTTATATATCACATCCATGCCATCTTTAACACAGGACTTTACAACTAGGTTGGGAAAGTTTGTGATTATTTTTCTAGCTACTGGACTTTTTCATTCACCTGCTTTATCCTAGTGAATCTCCAGACATCATTGAGACTAGTTCATCGTCTGTACGGCTTTGTGGGCTAAGCTATTCCACCCCTGGCAACACCATATTTCTCAGTATGTGTGGATGGGACTGCATTTAAACTGGGACTTGCATAACTAGCCCACAAAGGCTAAAATGCAATAGAAGTCATTCATACAGAGAAGTCCTGAGAGACAATGACCAGTGACTTGTCTCGTATTATAGAATGGAGAGTGGGAACTTGAAGCAAGGTCTCTCATGCCTACAAACTATTCTGTCTACTAGATCATGGTGTTTTAGGATTTTTAATATTGCCATGACTTTTGGGGGGGCATAGGCAGTATGCCTGACCCCCCTTCTAATTCCTGGATTCAGCATGGATTCAATTTCTGGAATAGCCAGGCTAGCTTCCTGGTGACTTAATGGCCCTGTAAGTATGAGCCATTAAGGTAACAAAGGAAGTGGCTCTGTGCCAGAACACAAGGGTGCGGTCCTTTCCTTCAACTGGCTGGAAGTTAGAAAGACAAAGGCCAGAGCTGATAATAGAAGTAGATGCTAGGTGTAAGGCTGGGAAGGCAGAGGGTCAGAGGTGTGCCTGATTTCTGCTTGAACCCAATGCTGTGGCTATGGAAGAAGCAAGACACACTATCATAGGCTCAGGTTGTATATATGTGTAAATAAACCACAGACTCCACTGCCCCTCATTCCAAGGAAACTAAACTTTGGGTAAGTGCCTGGAATCTTGCACTGCTCAGAGATTGGGGCTGCTGTGCAACAGTATATAGAGAAACACTGAGTGCTCTGTGCTGCCATCTAAAGGTTGCAAGACCAGTGATGCAAACTGTGCCAACACAGTGTCATCCCAAAGTATTTTTCTGTGTATAAGATGCCCCCATGTATAAGACGACCCCTATTTTTTAAAAACCCCAAATTTAAGAAATTAAGTGGTTTAGCTTTTTTGGGGGGTGGGAGGTTACTTCCACCAATTGCTCACCCACCTGCCTGCCACTGCCAATTGCTTGCCACAGTCACTGCCAATTGCATACCTTGCCAGAGCCACCAATTGTCTGCCTGCTCACCGCCACCAACAGCCTGTTAGAATTCCTGCTCTGTGATTGCAGTCATGAGATTGTTGTCTATCACATGACAATATATGTTTTGACTCCACAAAGTGGAGACAGGATGTTTGTGTTATTGTGTTCTGTGAAGTGGGACTATTGTCCTTTGTTTTTTCTCTTTGCTGTCTGATGCTAGAGAGAGAGAGGGAGCCATGTTGCAGCGCTCCGTGTGTGTTTATATGTAAATAAAGTAGATTAGCCAAAATGCTGAGTTCTGTCTCGCGAACTGTGAAGACTCTGCGGATCCCTAAGTGTGCCAATGTCTGTTGGCATTGGTCACTGTGAAGTTTGGGCTGAAGAAAGCTTTTGAAGCTCCTGAACGATCAACCAGGAGGGAGAGAACATGCCAGTCGGGCATGTGTCTCTGCCAGGGTCCTACTCGAGTGTAGGATGAGCTCCTGACACAGCCCACCTGCCCACTTGCTGCAGCTGCCAATCGCCTGCCTGCCTTGCCACAGCCACCAATCGCCTGCCCAGTTGCCACAGCCACAGCCAATCAACCGCCCAATCACTGTTGCCAATCTCCCGCTTGCTGCCGCCATTGATCGCACGTCCTCCCTCTGCATTCACTGTCAGTGTATAAGATGACACCCAATTTTTGTCATTATTTTTTTTAGCAAAAAGCATCATCTAATACACAGAAAAATATGGTACTTAAGCAAATACAGGAGTTCATGTTGGTCACTCAAGGGCCTCATAATTCAGATTTCACCATCTCAAAAGCCACCTAAGTACTGTTGGCAGCTCAGGTAGACCAAAGCAGCCAAAAGGGCTGTGAGAAACCTTTATGGCTATGGCCGCTGTGTCCTTTGAGCAGACCAGCTGTAACAGAAAAGAAGAAGAGGGGGAAAGATCAGAGGTAGAGGTTGCCGGGTCCAGCACTGCTTTGATAACACCCTCAGTTCAAAGTAAAACATGTAAAGATATGCATAAACCCGTCCCTTATTTTTACAGCGATTTCTCCTATGCCTCCTCATGCTCTTTACCTTTTCGTTCAAACGTTTGTAGCCTGCCTTTCTAACATAAAAAGCAATTTGCTCAAGATAGAGAACAAACAAAAAACCACCAACACAATCAAATCAGATAAATAAAAAAAAACCTTAACAAACAAGCAGCAGATAAAAGTTAAACAAAGCCACAGAATTAGCCAGCAAAATGAACTAACATGCAGGCCAAACACCGGAGTGTTGTTTTCTAAGCAGGGTCTCATCTTCCCCTTAGAAAGCAGTTGTAGCAACTGATTCACGCAATATTAACAAGCCAGAGCTCATGTGCTTCGGATGAGCACATGAGCTCAGATGTGTATTCCAGTTTGTCCCTGGAAGTGCATCCAGACTGACTGTTGTTTTTCTCCATTGTGCTTGCACTAGTGTCACTGATTGTTTGTTTCCCAAATCAGATAGGACTGGGCATAAAAAAGATTTGGGATAATTGTTTGCATTAGAGGAACAGTGTCAGGGTCAAAAACTGAACCTGGGAGGTGACTGTGGCAGGACTCGATAGGGACTGAATATTAATGAAACATGAACACGATAAGCTTTAAACTTTCAAGGGGAAAATGGTGCCGGTACTGTGTGCTAGCGTGTACCGCCAGGAAACAAGGCACTGGGGTTGGGAAGAATGGGGCATCACCAACTTCCTTTCCCTTTGGCTAATCTCATTGCATTTAATTCAATGGCCTAGCAGATTTCAAAAAGTTGCTAGGAGCACACATTAGATATAACTACACCTGGTAGTCCTTGAGGAAAAGATGCTCTCTCTCTCTCTTTCTCTCTCTCTCTCTCTCTGTGTGTGTAGAGATAACCAAGGACACAGGTGGCGCTGTGGTCTAAACCACTAAGCCTCTTGGGCTTGCTGATCGGAAGGTCGGCGGTTAGAATCCCTGCGATGGGATGAGCTCCTGTTGCTCTGTCCCAGCTCCTGCCAACTTAGCAGTTCGAAAGCATGCCAGTGCAAGTAGATCAATAGGTACCGCTGTGACAGGAAGGTAAACGGCGTTTCCATGAGCTCTGGCTTCCGTCACAGTGTCCTGTTGCGCCAGAAGCGGTTTAGTCCTGCTGGCCACATGACCCGGAAAGCTGTCTGTTAACAAACGCCGGCTCCCTCGGCCTGAAAGTGAGATGAGCGCTGCAACCCCATAGTCACCTTTGACTGGACTTAACCGTCCAGGGGTCCTTTACCTTTTTACCTTACATTGAAAAGCAGTTGCAGCTTCTGCCTGAGGAAAACCGCTTCCAGCCCCCAGCCTTTGCTGAGGAGGTAGTAGACTACTTCTGTGTCTGAGAGGGTTCACCCTACCTCCCTCTGCAACCTTGTTTCTGAAAGCAGCTGATCTAGTTTATCCTACAAAACTTAAAGAAAAGACATTGCACGCTGTGTGTGGGAAGCAGGCTGCAATTGAGGGTGCAAGTTTGGCCTCTGGAGGCTGTCATTTGCAATTACGGAATCGGAGGGGAGGAAGAAGAAGAAATTCTGCATCTAGGGACATCATTGTGGTGGCTACAAAACCTCCCAGCAACCCAAATGCAATGCATTTGGCCTTCTCTGCCTCCTGTCGCAATGATGGCACTTTGACTAGTACAGTAATAGCAGGTCTCCTTTCCCCACCCCCTCCGAATCCTTCTGCGTGTGGATTCCCTTTGACAGGCACATTTCGTTCAGGGTGGCTAAGTGCTGCATACAAACGGCTGCAGAGCTCGGATTTCTGTCTCGTCTAGAGATCTATTCATGCTATAATGCACCTGCTAAGCTTCCTCCCCCCCCCCCCACTTTCCAGAACTATTATGTCTTGTTGAATCGTATTTGACTTACTCCTGCCTCGCTGGAAGAACCTGGGAGAAAATGCCCTTTCGGTGCAATCGTAAAGGATGACACACCTGCAGCTTGCAGAGGGTCAGCGGTTTTGCGGGCAGATGGGAGATCGAGTCATATGCACTTACCATTGCAAAAGACTTGGAGAAGGGCAAATAGAAAGCCAGGTGCTTCTGTGCAGATTTAATTGCTCATGTCAGGCATAGCTTCTTCTCTTCCTTGGCTAGGAATATAATAGCTGTGAGTAAGTATGGGGTTGATTTAACAGTGTTTAATTTCATTTATATTTTCTATTGAAGAATAACCTTCAGAGGCTTGGAGGGACTGAGTGGGTTATAAAAGCCAAGAATGAAACTCAATAAATTCAGTCACTATGGTCCAGCTCTAGTCGTGGCTAGCGACCTTGGGTCAGGATCTGAATCTTTGCCCCATCGAAAGATGCATTGCGTTTTATCAGCTCAGTGGAACCTAAATAATAATAATAATAATAATAATAATAATAATAATAATAATAATAATATCTGACTTTTAGAAGACATCTGAAGGCAGCCCTGTTTAGGGAAGCTTTTAACATTTGATGAATCATTTGAAAATTGTATTTTAATATTCTGCTGGAAGCTGCCCAGAGTGACTGGGGAAACCCAGCTAGATGGTTGGGGTATGTATGTATGTATGTATGTATGTATGTATTGTTGTTGTTGTTTAGTCATTTAGTCGTGTCCGATTCTTCATGACCCCATGGACCAGAGCACGCCAGGCACTCCTGTCTTCCACTGCCTCCCACAGTTTGGTCAGACTCATGCTGGTAGCTTCGAGAACACTGTCCAACACTCTTGTCCTCTGTCGTCCCCTTCTCCTTGTGCACTCAATCTTTCCCAACATCAGGGTCTTTTCCAGGGAGTCTTTTCTTCTCATGAGGTGGCCAAAGTATTGGAGCTAGCCCAGCAGCTCGGCCCCATCCAACAAGTTGCATCTGAATGTGTGTTATCCTAAAAACAAATCCACATTCACAACTACATCTCCATGTCTAAGTCTGCTTCTGAATATGTATCCATTTTGCTGAACCAAGGTAATAATGAATGTCACACAGTTGTTGGTTAAGGAGGCTGCAAGGAAGTTGTGACAAGCTGTGGGCTTTTTTTGTCCCTCCAGAGGGTTTTCTATGAAACACTTATTCTAGTTTGTCAAGCCATGCCTGAACTTCAGGTGAACTTGCTCCGGTTTGGTGCTGCTGCGGAAATTGCAAAGGATTCATCATCTGGTGCTATCATTTGCCTTGTGCACTAATGGTCAAACATGGGAGAGAATTACATGAAATGAGTCACCCACCACCTGTCTTCTGGAACCACTGAGTTGTATTTCTCTATGGTTTCCGTTTCTTATTCCACTTTCACCCTTAATTCTTGGAGGAAATTGTGCAATCCACCTAGACACACAAGCCTTAGAGTTATTTAGGCTTTCTACTGTTTTTAATCAGTGCATTTGCACAAAGGGAAGGAACTATTTAGTAGTTCGTTTTAGCTGAAATGGGAAAATGGAGCAAGGAATTTTTTCTTCTTCTTCAACAAAATACCCATAGGCAGCCCAACTGTATATATGTCATATACAGTGATACCTTGCTTCTCAAACCCCTTGGTACTCAAAAAACTTGGAACCCAAACACTGCAAACCCGGGAGTTAAGTCTTTCAGTTTGCACACTTTTTTCAGAAGCCAAACGTGCTGTGTTTTGAGTGCCACACTTTCGTTTTGAGTGCCAAACTTCTGTTTTGAGCGTTACGCTGACGTCTGTCTGTTTTTGCTATTTATTTTGCCTTTTTGTTTTCGCGGCTCTTTTCATTTTGTTTTTGTGACTGTGTGGAACCCAGTTCAGCTACAGATTGATTGGTTGTGTGACTGCAGTATATGGTTTATTTCTTTCATTTTATGGGTTGATGGTTTCATTAGATAGTAAAATTCATGTTAAACTGCTGTTTTACGGGTTTATAAAAGCCTGGAATGGATTAATCCATTTTGTATTACTTTCTATGGGAAAGCGCACCTTGGTTTTGGAATGCTTTGGTTTTGGAACAGACTTCCGGAACAGATTAAGTTTGAGAACCAAGGTACCACTGTATGCTTCTGGCTGTGTTCGCTATGGTTTAATTCCAGGTCAATGGATTTAGGGCTGCAGCTAAGCATAGCTGAACTGACCCCAGTTCCCTGAGCAGATCTGCTTTGCGCTGGAACACCAGCAAAGTCAGTGAGAACTGAAATCAGCTTTGGACAGCAATAAGTGGTCTTAAATAACAGCTGGCAGCATTAATGAATATTTGTTTGCGTGGCCACCATTGCATAGTAAAGTTCCACTTTAAATAGATATATAGATCAGAAACGATGTCTCTGTGCACTCCATCCATTTAAAGCACGCCCAAAGAATTCTGGGAATTGTAATTGGTTAAGGGTGATGGGAATTGTATCTGTGTGAGAGGTTAACTAATGTTCCCAGGCTTGTTTGTGGTTGAATGTGCTTTAAATGGATGGTGTGGATGCAGCTGATATCTTTGCTGCCATGAGAAGTAGAGGTCCTCCCTTTTTCAGTGTGTTTCTCACATCCTCATGATTCTCATCATCAGTTGTGGCTACTTGATCTTGATAGTCATTTGTAGCAGAATTTAGAAGCTGACTTTTGGAGGTTAATTTGCCTAAAGTATTCAATAAGCATTATATATATATATGAATTATGGTGCTGGAGGAGACTCTTGAGAGTCCCATGGACTACAAGAAGATCAAACCTATCCATTCTTAAGGAAATCAGTCCTGAGTACTCACTGGAAGGACAGATCCTGAAGCTGAGACTCCAATACTTTGGCCACCTCATGAGAAGAGAAGATTCCCTGGAAAAGACCCTGATGTTGGGAAAGATTGAGTGCACAAGGAGAAGGGGATGACAGAGGACGAGATGGTTGGACAGTGTTCTCGAAGCTACCAGCATGAGTTTGACCAAACTGCGGGAAGCAGTGGAAGACAGGAGTGCCTGGTGTGCTCTGGTCCATCGGGTCACAAAGAGTTGGACACGACTAAACTATATATATATTCTTATTTACAGACCAGGATTAAGGCTGCAATTCTACACACACATACTTGGAAGATCCATTCAGTAGGTCTCTGCTTCTAAGCATACCTGTGCTGTCAATCTTTATACAGTGGTACCTCGGTTTACGAACTTAATCCATTCCGGAAGTCCGTTCTTAAACCGAAACCATTCTTAAACCGAGGCACACTTTCCCTAATGAGGCCTCCCACCGCCAGTGCCCTTCCACCATTCAGCTTCTGTTCTTACACTGAGGTAAAGTTTGCAAACCGGGACACTACTTCTGGTTTTGCGGAGTTCTTAAACCGAATAGTTAGTAAACTGGGCTGTTCTTAAACCGAGGTACCACTGTATTCTTTAGATCAGGGATGGGGAACTTGTAGCTCACCAGATGTTGTGGGACTCCAACATCCATAAACCTAAACAGCCAGGGATGATGGGAGTTGAAGTCCAACCACACCAGGAGGGGCACATGTCCCCCATCCCTGCTGTAGAAGCAAAGAACCAGGAGAAATGGTACAAGAAAGCATCAAAACAACAACTATATCTCTCATGTTGCTAGGCAATAAGCTAATGCACCAAAAGGGCCCAGGCAAATTCAGAAGAGACATACAAAGCCTCTCTTGTCTCCAGAAGGTTCTCTAGGCAATTGGTTCACCCACTTTACAGGGTCAACTTGACTCACAAAAAGGAAAGCAATGGCAGAAAGGGCAAAGGAGGACCACCCTATGTTGGTTTTCCTTGGAAAGTCTTGAACATTTACCAAGAATTATCCCAGGGACCTCAGAAAATCTGAATCTGTTGTGATGTGAGTGTGCAGGTGAGGTGGAGAGCGGTGTGACCAAATCTTACCTTTCTTCTCACTAAAGCACCATATAAATTCTAAGTGCTGTTGTTACTACTTACATATTCCAGAGCTACTTTGAGAAATGTGTTTCTTCCTGCTCCATTGAGGATGTGTATTAACACAATCATTCAATATAAATATGTCTCCTAAGGACGCATTATTGATTGAGGCATATGTTCCTGTTGTAACGGAGCAGGTTTGAGATGTTGTGTTAGGAAAACAAGAGATCTATTGATTCAGCTTCATTACAGGTCCCGAGGTACCTGTGTTAAAAATCCAGGGTAATGATTAGAAATGAACAGAACCAGGCATCTTAAATTGCTTTAGTGCCAGCTGTGTGACGTAAGAGCCTTTGAAGTCTTCCATGGGAGGTGGAAGACAAAGAACTGCATTTGCTCACATTGGGATTGAAAGCCAGAAATGACTAGGCCCCAAATATTGGAAAGCCCACTTTCATCCCAAGGAGGCTCTCCTGGTAGTTCTGTTGCACTCAGAAACTTTGTTGGGGATGGCAGCACAGGAGAGGACGTTCTCTATAGCAGCCCCTAAACTGTGGAACTCTGTCCCCATAGAGGGTGTTTATGTATGCAACAACTGCAGCGAAAATGCTGATAGCCAAGGAATGGAAAGGAGATAAAATTCCAACAAAAGAGGAGTGGCAGGTTAAACTGAATACACGGAATTGGCAGATATGACGGAAAAGATCAGGGATCGACAGATTCACAAGTTTAAAAAGGAATGGGAGATTTAAAGACAATATTTAAAAGAACATTGTCCCCAGATTAAAACTTTAGAATGCTTTGAATAACTCTCGGAATGACATAAGGTAAAAAGAACACAAATAAGATTTAATACAGGTCAAGTTTATTGAAAAATAGAGGCAAGTAATAAGGAAACAAAGAACCCACACTAAGCAGGGTGGAAGTTGGTGGCTGATTTTTTTCTGTGTTTTTGAGTTGTATTGTTTTTGTTTGTTAGTCCCCCCCTTCTTTTTATTTGTGAATTATGTTGTGTGCTTTTTGTGTGTATGCCATCTATAAACGAATAAAGATTGAATATTGAATATATATACAGTGGTACCTCAGTTTACGAACAGTCCTGTTTATGAACTATTCGGTTTACGAACTCCGCAAAACCAGAAGTAGTGTTCTGGTTTGCGAACTTTACCTCGGTCTATGACTGGAAGCCGAACAGTGGAAGGTTACTGGCAGTGGGAGGCCTCATTAGGGAAAGTGCACCTTGGTTTAAGAACGGACTTCAGGAACGGATTAAGTTCCGAGGTACCACTATCACAGACAGAGGGAGGGGAGGAGATAGATGGCATTGAGGGTGTTGCTATGCAACCAGGAGAAAGGCAGCATTTAGAGGCTCCTTTTCATAGCGGGGATGGGGAAAGTTAACCCACCTTCTCCCGGAACTAGAAGAGCTGAAAGGGTTAAAATGCAACAGCAGTACAAGAGAGGAAGGACTGGACTCTGGCACCCTTTGTGCTGTGAAAGGAGCGGAGACTCAGAGTGACCAACTTGCAGCAATGGCGGCAGGCTCGGAGCCCCTCTTTGGATGTAAATTGTAAATGTCTATAAAACTGTCAGAGACTCATTCATTCTTATTGGAGCTTGCTTGCCTGCCTGAGATCATTACAGCCCCCATTGATCAGGATGAACCCCCATTGATCAAGATTGATCAGGATGGGCTCTAAATGCCACAGGGTTGACTCACAGCACATCAAAGGAACTGAAGTGAAACATCTAAAGAACATCTTCCTCCTCCTTGCATAAGAACATTAAGTCCAGAGTCTGAAATTAACTAAATGAACAACTGACTTTACTACAATTCTGATAGTTAGCGCGCAGCTCCTTAATCTCCTTTCAGGTAGTGTTTGTCACTCCCTATTTACATACTTAATGCCTACTAATGTCCTGTGAATCTCATCCAGCTCCCCCTCCCCCGCTATCTACACCCTTGTGTAAGCATTCTACATCTTCCAAAGTGCCCACGTTTACAGAATGCATGCAAATTAACACACATTAGGGAAATTGCCACATGCTGTTTAATTTATTTCAATTATTGGGTGGAGAAGAATGCAGATTCTTCCCAGAGAAAGTTAAATGCACTCAATTTTCTACAAAAATCAATTTTGGGTTTGTTTGTTTTTTAACTAGGGTGTCTGGGACTGGTGAGATATGTGGGCCTCAATGATGAAATGATCCTTCGAATGATCCCTAGATGTAAAAGGCTTTGATCTACAGAGGGAGTGGTTTCAGAATTACTGACATGAGCTATGTATATTTTATTCCAGTTACTGGCACCAGCTATCAAAGATCAGGAGAAAATCACATTTGGCTCTCCCATGGTTCATGTCAGGGTGAATATTGCAATTTCACAATTCCCCCGGAGACAATTTTAATAGTTGGTAAGGGGAAAAATATATATAATTGCAATATTCTGACTTTTTCAAAAGAATCTATTTGACATCCTTTTGCCTGATGCCATCTCAGCCTGAAATATCCTGCATAAAATGAATAAATGCAGTCAGGACTGGTTATTACATGGACAGTTTTGACACATTTTATTTATTCTTTGGTTTGTTCCTATCACAGATATGAACAAGTGGGGGGGGGATGAAGTGTGGAAATCGATGCAATTAAGTGTTTGATGCAGTTTGAGGAGGCTCTCAAGTGACTTTCATTTTCTGAGAATATTGTGCGAGTGTGTTTTAGAAGTGAAAAAGAAATGGATGGCACTGGGTACTTAACTAGTCTTTGTGCTAATCTGGTAAATAGCAAATGACAGCTTTTGTGTGTGTGTCTGATGCATGGACACTAACCCAGATTGTTCTTGGCTGGTCAAACATTGATATTCAAGTGGGGAGTACTGAGCCAGTTGAAGGAAACAACATTCTCTTCAAAGGACACAGATTTCAACATAAATCTACAACTCAAAGGCGTGGGATGATTTCCCACTATATCTAATTTAACTCCTCCTCTTCTCTATGACGTGGGTGAAGCTGTGGTTTAAACCACATAGCCTAGAACTTGCCGATCAGAAGGTCGGCAGTTCGAATCCCCGCGACGGGGTGAGCTCCCATTGTTCAGTCCCTGCTCCTGTCAACCTAGCAGTTCGAAAGCACGTCAGAGTGCAAGTAGATAAATAGGTACAGCTCCGGCGTGAAGGTAAACGGCGTTTCCGTGCACTGCTCTGGTTCGCCAGAAATGGCTTAGTCATGCTGGCCTCATGACCCAGAAGCTGTACACGGCTCCCTTGGCCAATAAAGCGAGATGAGTGCCGCAACCCCAGAGTCGGTCACGACTGGACCTAATGGTCAGGGGTCTCTTTACCTTTTACTTCTCTATGAGTGCAACTCCCTTTCTTCAATGGAATATTCCAGTGACAATATGTGATGAGCTTTGTTGAGATTGGCCTTACTGATGGAAAAGGTTGAGGTTGTTGGGAAATTTCCCATTCCACCTTTAGTTACAGACGTGGGATTGTTACATGTCACATGTCTGTTTACATTCCAGCACTGTTTTCTGGCATTGGCAGAATGGGGGGAAAATAAATATATTTTCCAAGGCTACCCCACTGCGGAAGGCTCTAATACAGAGTCTGCTGCTGATGCTAACACTGAGGTGAGTTCCACTGATACAGTGGAGGAGATGCACCAGATGTGCGGATCAGGAGGAGCTACAAAGGGTGAAATGCCCACCAGATATGCTCAGGAGTTTGCTAACACAGCTGTTGCAGATTTAGCTGTGGTTAGCAGCTGGACACAGGTCTTGGAACCCAAAGTCTTGAAACGGGTACAGGGTTTGTCCTCAAGGGAAGGGAAACCACGCCCAAATGCTGTGAGAGTAGACACTGTTTCCTCAGAGAAGGAAGCAGAACCACGTCCAAAGGCTGTGTGTGCCAACACTGATTCCTCAGAGAGGAACAAGGCTAGGGTTCGAGTCCGTCCCAACAAAGCCAAGTGTGAGACTTCCTGATAGTCAGAAGGGTTATGATGCCAAGACAGTCAGAAGTGCAAGATGGTAAGGCCCAAGGCCAGTTCAGCTACAGGTAGTTCCAAGGGTGGAACGGGTGATACAGAGGTATACTGTGTGTATGACATCTGTATGTTTGTTGCAGTTACACTGATGACTGCAACACAGTGCATGAATCGGGGGAGGTTACTGGAGATTCATTTCCAGTGTCTGCAGTCATGGGATTGTTGTCTATCACATGACGGTGTATGTTTTCATTCCACATTGTAGGAAGTGATGGAGACAGGATGTTTGTGTTACTGTGTTCCGTGAAATGGGACTATTGTCCTTTGTTCTTTTTCTCTTTGCTGTCTGATGAGAAAGAGGAAGGAGCTAAGTCAAAATGCTCTGAGTGTTTTATATGTAAATAAAGTAGATTAGCCAAAATGCTGAGTTGCTGTGGTCTGTTACGCAAGCTGCAAAGACTCTGCGGATCCCTAAGTGTGCTGATGTCTGTTGGCATCAGTTGCTGTGATGTTCGGGAAGAAGAAAGCTTTTGAAGTTCCCGAACGATCGACCAGGAGGGAGAGAACATGCCTGTCGAGCAGAGGGTCCTACACGAGAGTAGAACGGCTCCTAACAGAGATCTGGTAGTGATGCCACAATCATTGCCTAGAGCACTTTGCCCCATAACACCATTGATTTCTGGTTTTATTGAAATGCTGAATGGTTCAGTTTTGCCTATGTTTATTTTTATTAGATGGCTCGAATGTATATGTAAAACATAATGTCAAGGATACAACAGACAGCAAATCTAAACGTCAGAGCAAGAGAAATGAGCTTTAAGATATTGCAGGTTAAGTTATTTTAGAGATTGATACTCCATAGGCTATTAATAAAAGCAACCAGCTAGCTTTCATCCTAAATGTTGCAAATTATTCGTGGGGGTTGGGGGTGCTTCATAATAAGGACATCTACCAATCAGTCGAATGAGGCAAGTGGGGTTTGGACAAGATGAAGTACCTTCTAACACCATGATGCAATGATGGGAGCTTCAGGCTCTCAGGCAAAGTGGGCATTGTCTGTTGTTGTTGTTTAGTTGTTTAGTCGTGTCCAACTCTTTGTGACCCCATGGACCAGAGCACGCCAGGCACTCCTGTCTTCCACTGCCTCCCACAGTTTGGTCAAACTCATGCTGGTAGCTTCGAGAACACAATCCAACCATCTCGTCCTCTGTCGTCCCCTTCTTCTTGTGCCCTCTATCTTTCCCAACATCAGGGTCTTTTCCAGGGGGTCTTCTCTTCTCATGAGGTGGCCAAAGTATTGGGGCCTCAGCTTCAGGATCTGTCCTTCCAGTGAGCACTCAGGGCTGATTTCCTTAAGAATGGATAGGTTTGATCTTCTTGCAGTGCATGGGACTCTCAAGGGTCTCCTCCAGCACCATAATTAAAAAGCATCAATTCCTCGGTGATCAGCCTTCTTTATGGTCCAGCTCTCACTTGCATACATCACGACTGGGAAAACCATAGCTTTGTCTAGTTTGCATCAAATCAAAGTGGAGCTCAGACAAGAAAAGGCTCTTGAGTGGCTCTAATGGGACCCCTGCTGGCTGAAGCATTGTCCTTCTGCTGCAACCAGAGAAGATGCTCTGCAGAGAGCTGGAACAAACTGAAGCTTCATGTAAACTTCCAAGAACTGGAGTGTGCTGGGTTCCACCTGCTTAAAGGCCCCCTGTTTTATTTTGTAGTCTTTGGCTTTTGTGAGGCTGGGGGGACCGAATCAGTCACCCACTGATTCAGGGTACGATAGCAGGGCTGTATCCTCTGGCCAGGAGGAGCCCAAATAATGTTCTAGTGGTTGTCTTCTCCCCTACTCCTCAAGGACATAGCCTGAGCACTGTCCTCATCACAGCTCTTACTACACACTACAAGTTTTATGTGATGAGTCATGACATATGATATTGTAGTTTACTATAGTAAACCGCAGATGACCTTTTGGTCTTTTTTCATGGGTTATACAAATATATTACATTTTTTTAGGTGGATCAATTCACTCCAGCCATCTGAGATTATCCATTTCTTTTTTAGATATGGTTTTAATGGTGCACAGTCAAAATGGAAAACTAGCAGTTGACATGTATCCAAAGCCAATTAACAAGAATGTTATTTTGCTCTATGGTAGTTTTAATTCCTTTTATCCGAAACATGATATGCTGTTTAGTCAGTTCTTCCCCTTAATAGAAATGGTAGCTTTGATGAAAATGTTGATATTCTACATCCTTTGCAGATTCCCTTGAATTAGGCTGTATCCTTGGTGAGGTGATGCGGGTAGTCACAAATGGCATTTATTGCCAGCGTTCATACGTAATGCCAAGCCATGGTTTATTTTAACCATGGCTTGTTCCTCCAAAGTTGGGTTTGTTTCCTATCTGTTCTTGTTTTGTGCTTTGTAGTTTGGCAGGTGTCTGGGGTGGCTGAAAAAATCATGGTAAAGCAAGGATTTTGAAGTTTGTCATAATGCCAGCAATACAAACCATGGTTTGAAAACCTGCAGCAAAACTGGGCTTCACATCATGGTTTGTTAGTAGAAAATAAACCATGATTAGTCTGCTGGGCTGGGCTCATAAGTTGAAACAAATGATAGTTAAACGAAGTACATTATGGCTTAGCATTGTGTTTGAACCAGGCCGTAGTAAATCTAGGTAATAATTGTTGCATAACCCCAAGCAATTGGAGAAGTAAAAAAAAAATGTTATTTGTTTTGACTATACCCCCTTGATGAATGGTCTTAGGAAAGTAATATATCATTAAGAACATATTCTAGATACAATGCCAGGTTGTTCTAGGCTTCCAATTCGTTGGTTTATATAAAAGAGGAAGCATGAAAATTGAATTGGTTCATTTGGATTTTGTTAGAATTACAGATGGCCCAGTTTTACATGGGCATTTCAAATGCCACAATTGTTGTTTCTAAAAAGCATTTGAAACCAAAATGCTTACAAATTCTCATGATGGTAGGAAGCATATTTTACAATTGCTCTGGTGGGAATGTGGCTTGCTTGATAATATGCAAATACAATATGTTTTATCTGAACAAAACACAGCATGCACTTAAAATTCACATTTTGGAAGACAAAAGTAAAATGAGAAGTTTAGTTTCAGAAGCCCGTGGACTTTAATACATTGTGAAGTAGAAACTAAAGTTTGGATAGATTTTGAGCACTGGAACCAGGGCTTTTTTTCAGCTGGAACTCTGACAAAACTCAATTCCGGCACCGACCAGTTGGGCGCCATTACCATTATAAGAAACAAGGGAGGCAGTCATGGTGAGTTCCGACCCGTGGTGTGCAGTTGGTGGACTAGGGGGGGACTAGGCTAGTCTCCTAAATGTTCCCCTGGCACCTCCTTCCCAAAGCCTGGCTTAGGGAGGGACGTGTGATGCTTACGCACATAACATCAGCTCCCCCAATTGCCCTCTCAAGCTGGCACCTCTGGCCTTAACTGTTCCCCTACGGAAAATTTCACCGCACACCACTGGTTCCGGCACCTCTTTTTCTAGAAAAGTAGCGCTGATTGGAACCAATATGAGCACACTCATTTAAGAGTCTAGACTTGGATAACTCGTTACTGCCATGCAAAGTATTAGAGAACTTTTACATTAAACACCATGCAACCTCCAAGTTTCAAGAATAGGCTTGGTTGTAATGCTTTCTTGAAAGGAGCTATTATGGGTAAAAGTTTTTTACTGTATGTTTGGGTCACCTGCGGCCCCCAAGATGCTGTGGGACTACAACTCCGGCCAATCCTGCTGGCAGTAGATGATGGGAGTTGGAATCCAACAGTATTCCGGGGGGTGGGGCAGAGAGCACGGATTCCCCATTCAGGCACTCTTCATTCATTTATGCATTTTTCGATGCATTCTTGGGTTGGAGAACTGTACTGCAAGATTTGGAAACAGTATGAATTTCAGAGGAGAGCTGCATTTTTCAGTTCGCAAGGTGGGATGTGGAAATTTGGTGGGTTTCCATTAAAATGTGAGCTGGATGAATTCATCCTTCCCCCCTAGCTGGGAAAACTCTTCCCTCCTTCCCTCATCTGACAGCTTAAAGAGGTAACATGGGAGCTGCTAGTGGATAGACTGATACAATGCATTCTAATATATACTTGAATTCCAACTATTATAAGACCCAGGCAAGTAATTAATGAAAGGTTACCATGAATCTGAATAAAAAGAATATGCAGACCTTCCTGTCTGGATGAGATGTCTCAGGAACTTGGTGCAAAAAACATTGCTCCAGGAGGAGGCAAATCTCATAATGACCTCAATATGTAGGTTTAATTATACACAAGGAAATATAGTTTAAATGTCCGCAATGCATAATAGTGACTTATTCATCTCTTGCAGGTAATCCTGGGTAGGCAGTTCAGTGAATGGAATGAGATTAGTGCCACATCGCCCTGTTTTTATGCTCCCACGCTGCACACTGTGTTCATCTGTTAGCTTGAATGCTAAGAAGTATGTTTAAAGCCAACCAGCCTTTTTGTTAGCTTCCGACTGTTGTGACATCTGTGCATATAAAGCCAGCATTTCAATCTTCTCTTAGCAATTTCGTGTTAATCGTTGCTTCACTGTATTGCAGGCAAATTAAGTCCCTTTAAAGGATAGGTATTATTATAATTGTGTGGGGGTTTTTTTTTATAAAAAAGTGAAAAGCTTTGAATCAGCAGTCATGTGGATTTGTAAAGATTTGGAGGAATGCATGTATTTATAACAATGTCAGTTACAAATTAATCCATTTCCCCCTGCGACTGGATCTCATTTGGAAATTTAGCATAAAATAGGGCAACCTTCTCATGGACTACATCTCCCATCAGCCAAAACCACCATGGCCAAGAGTCAGAGATGATGGGAGCTGTTGTCTAAAACACCTGGAGGGCAGCAAGTTGAAGCAGGCTGATTACTGCATTTGTGTCTGAACCATTTTAGTTTATATACAGTGGTACCTCTGGATTTGAACGGGATCCATTCCGGAGCCCCGTTTGCAACCTGAAGTGAATGCAACCCTGTGACCGCGCACCTGCGTCTGCGCGTGCCGCGATTTGCCGCTTCTGCACATGCGCATGACATTATTTTGAGCATCTGTGCATGCACGAGCAGCGAAACCCGGAAATAACACGCTCCATTACTTCCGGGTCGCCACAGAACGCAACCTGAAAATGCTTAATCTGAAGCTACTTCAACCCGAGGCATGACTGTAGTTGTGGCGGCACTGTGTCATTTTATTTGTGGAAGTCAATATGTCCAGCTTGTTACGATTCTTATCAATTGCACTTCTATTTAGAATGTTGAGGAATTCAAGCAGGACAAAGATTTTTGCACATTTAATTCAATTCAGTGTAATAATGGTAGCAAAATCCTGCAAAAACCACCGGGAGGGTGGGAGATAGAAGTGTGTAGTCATCTCTGAAGTGCAAAGAGATGGATCTGCTCTGCTCCTTATCATTTCTAGGCGGAAGAATAGAATAATAGAATCATAGTATTGTAGAGTTGGCAGGGACTATGAGGGTCATCTAGTCCAACCCCTGCAATGCAGGAATCTTTTGCCTAACATGGGGATTGAACCCATAACCCTGAGATTAAGAGTCACATGCTCTACCAGCTGAGCCACATTAGAGCAATAGTAGAGAGCTTACTGCAGGAGACGATATCAAATTAACAAAGCCTTAACATTTTCCTCTCCCTTGGGAAGTAGCATACAAGGACTCTGTGACATGATTATTCTGAGCCAGTTTCCTTCAATCTCTTGCTACTCCTGAATGTGGACTCTATGATCCGGGTGACTAGAAAAAGTAGATGTATGCAAGAGGATACACAGAATAACACAGTCTTTTGCAGTGGGCAGTACCATTTTGTATCACCCAGCTGAGAAAATAAGGAGGTTAGCTGCAGTAATTGTTGCAGATACACAGTCAGGGGTCTTGCTTGATTCACTTGCTGGAAAGGCCTACTTCGGTATTCCACAGCAGGAATACAGTACCTGGCACTGGATTTTTAAGGTAGCAATATGCTTTATAGCAGGAGTGGATTCACAACTGGCCAGCAAAGGCTGCTAAAAATGGCAGGAAAAAGGGATCAGGAACTGAAAGGATTAATTTAGGTCCATTGAGGTTGAAGTCACTAGCTATTTTTAGCCTAGAGTAGAGAAGGGGTGTAAGGGGTGTTATAGGAGGGGTAGTACCTCTGGTTTAAATCACATTGTGCTCCACCTTTGGTCCTCTCTCACCTGTGGCCCCTGGAAGCTGTCAGCATGCGACAGGAGCCACATCCTGGGAAACAGCTTTGACTGGCCAGCTAAACCAGTTTGAGGGTAGCTGATGGGTCTCGAACCCTCAGTGAGTTAGGGGCTTCCCTTGCATGCAAAGACAGACCATCTAGGAGATGGAAAACTCTGGTCCTAAACCTCCACTCATTCATGAGAAAGGCTTTGGGGGTAAACTCCAAGGAAAAATCCATACTGCTGCCTGTGTGAGACATCTTTGGGAGAAATAAAATGTACCTAAATCTGGAGTGGAGCCCCTAAGACAATTGGATGATACCTTGTATGCCTCCTTCCAGCAATTCCTGCAGCTACGCTGGTGTCAAACATACTGCTCTGCTTTCCTTTGGACCACATCAGTGAGGCTGAGAGGCAGGTTTTGTTGTCTGGGCAGCCCAGGACCTCCATACACATAGCCCAGGCTTGCACCCCAGAGAGGTCACTTTGGTGCTGCTCATGTAGCAAAAGCAATGCAGGAGGCAGCAGTTACAAGTTAGCTCTCTCTGCAGCCACAGCAGGTGCTGTGATTCTTCCTGGAGGCACTCTCCATTGTCTCTTGAGGTAGGGTGATGCCAACAACAAAAAAAGAGCAGAGAAGACCATGGGGATATCATGATATTATTCAAAAACCTGAAAACTGTTACATGGAACACGACAAAGGCTTGTCTGCTATCCCAGAAGGCAGGACCAAGGTAGGTTTCAGTTGAACCTTAGGAGAAACATCTTAATTGTAAGAGCCAGTGGTAGCTGGTGCCCATTGGGACTGGTACACCAGCAGACAGGGAGCTCTATGGTATCTGGTGCCAGAGCCAATAAAAGGCTAGTTTAGTTTCCATCCTCTTCCCTGCTGAGTTTTATAAGGGCAACACTGAGATGGAAGAAGAAGAAGCTGATGGCCAGGGCCATTCCCTTGACTGGTTTTAAGCAAGAAGGCAGGCACATAGGGGATGACTGAGGGCAAACTGAGGTTGGTGGAACAGAGCTCTGTTTGCTCTTATGGACCATTTGCCACTGGTAAGAGCAGATCAATCAAAGACCAAGTATGTACAAGGGTGATGGCCTCTCACTGTTACTGAAGGTCTTCAAGCAAAGGCTGAACAGCCATCTGTTGAATATCTGTTGGGGTAGCTCAGCTGGTAGAGCATGAGACTCTTGATCACAGGGTTGTGAGTTTAAGCCCCATGCATTGGGCAAAAGATTCTTGCATTGCAGGGGGTTGGACTAGATGACCCTCATGGTCTCATCTAATTCTATGATTCCTCTAAGTCTCGTATTCCTTTATCAAGCAGGGGGGTTGGACCACCTGAACCTTTCCGTCTCTATGACTCTAAGATTTAAGGATGATAACAACAACAAATAGGGCTGCAAAGAATGTGCAGAGACGAACAAGGAATGGGCATGCGGATTAGGAAGCAGAAAACAGCTATTCCCTCTTCTGGGAGAAACTTTCTTTGAAAACTATGCATCCAAAAATGGCAGAAAGACAATTCTGTACTCCCTGTGGACTCTCCTAATGCTACAGTGAGGGAAGACTATTGGAAGTCAGTGCTGCCTTTTCTTATCTCTGTGCCAAAACAGTGAAGAAATTCTCATGTGTTGGATGCAGGGTTTTGTTGTTGCACTTAGCTTATTTGCATGGGAGTGTTTGTGAGGAACCGTTCTTCAGTTTTACAAATCACCTCTCCAGTACTCTGCAGGGTTCCTGGGTGCTTGCTTTTCCTGAAATCTCCATGGCATCCTCAGCCAGGCTTTTGTGTAAGCACAGGAAGGATGGGAAATTACGTACGGCGATCTGACAGCTGTTCATTGCCGTTGTTTCAAGTGAAGTTCTTCTTTACTTCTAATGAAACCAGTGGTTATTTTTTTTTTAAAAAAAAAAGGTAGAAAAAAGGACTTCCCCTGAACATGAAATCAGTGAGTGAAATTGGCATTCAGTAACGAGTGTCCCTGGTTTCATGTATTTTGGTTAAAGCTCTATGTGACACTTTTACTGCATGTATACCATATATTTAAAGCACATAGAATCTGGGGAAGCATAGTTTGTTAATGGTGCCCTGTGATGGGCAAACTACAGTTCTCACGACAGGGTGAGCTCCCGTTGCTCGGTCCCAGCTCCTGCCAACCTAGCAGTTCCAAAGCACGCCCAAAAGTGCAAGTAGATAAATAGGTACCACTCGGGCGGAAAGGTAAACAACGTTTGTGTGCGCTGCTCTGGTTTTGGTGTTCTGTAGCGCTAGAATTGGCTTAGTCATGCTGGCCACATGACCTGGAAAAACTGTCTGTGGACAAACGCCAGCTCCCTCGGCCTGTAAAGCGAGATGAGCGCCGCAACCCCAGAGTTGTTTGTGACTGGACTTAACTGTCAGAGGTCCTTTACCTTTACCTTTTTATGTGCTTTAAATGTGCCCAGTATGGGGGAGGAACACATTTAAAGAGACAGCTAAAAGTCAAATGGCGAGTTATGAAATAGGTGCTGGTGTTCAAACTGAAAATTTAGAATGTCTGCACCAGATTTCATTCCAATATGTGTTTGTGCATTGGTAGAGGCAATCCAGTGCACCTGCCATTGCAGTAGCACCATGCTGCCCTCTCCAATTCCCCTCCCCTCTCTTTGCCAGGAAGTGACATCAACCCACTTGCTGAGAAACTAGTATGGCAGCTGTGCCTTACCTGGTGGGCTGCTTCAGCTGTCAACTTTCAACCAATTAAGGAAGAAGCTTACAAACTGATCCTAAAAGGCCAAGTTAAATGGGAAGACTATTTTATTCAAGCGGTGAAGTTAGGTATGTTTTAGAACCTTTGAACACACATGCAGAGGCTGAGGAAGATTCCAAGTCCAGGCAAAGCAAGTGATGTCATGAAATCTGAGTTTCCCTACAATAAGTAGAAACAGAATTTTAATGGTTCAAGAAATCCCTTAGGCTTTCTGATCATCTTTGCTCTCCTTTTGATCTGCTGATTGGGAGAGCTCTAAAACTATAAAGGAAGAGTCCAAAAGCCCTTCACAAACTCAACTTTCCACTCTCTTTTTCTCCACTCTTCCCATGAATATCATTCATTTGATCTTTAGCTCCTTCATCTTCCATTGCAGAATGTGGACCTTGCCTGGATTTAAAATATTTAGATAAAAGTTGCTTACAGATGGTGGGAAATTTAATGTGCAGCTGTTTTAATGCAGTGAGTTTGGTTTGGTTTATTTAATTATTATTTTTTTAAAAAAAGAGAGAAGCAAGAAGCTGGATTTAAAAGTGATGGAAGTATTATAGCACAGCTCCCTTGTTGGGAAAAGGCAACTGTTAAACATTTATCAGTTGGCTGCCTTGTGGAGAAAAAGCGTGCCGACAGCCCAAGCTGTCCTTAGGTGCAGCCTCATTTTCCCAGATTTCCAAAGCTGTGCACAGTGTGACAAGATGAGTGTTAAATGCAAAATATTGCATAATGCATACCGTGCCTTTTAATGTCTTTTTGCCATAAAGTGTAGCATTGCAGGGCACGGAGCGGAATGTTTCTTCCGTTTTGTTCCATTCACCCCACATCATCTTAACATGAGATTCCAAATTCTGCAATCAAAGATTACATTCCTTTGCAACAGCTCTCATTAAAAAGGACTTTTTAATGAGTCTTTCACATGCCCTTACCCTATTAAAAAAAAGAAGCAACACTGAATTTCTAGTACCCCACAGTGCGCAATATTTTTTTTTTTAAAAATTACTACATTTACACTGGTATATTGACACAAGAGAGGATGCAAACTAACATACTGTGATCGAGAATGATCACTTATTGGATTAGAGAAGTGTCTGCTCATTAGCACTTAAGAGCTGATTGGAGTAAAACACAGCTGCTGACAAACATCTCTGAGAGGTGTGGGTTACTGCAGGAGAATGATCTTCTGTATGTTCAAAAGCTTCCACATTTTAGCACCCAATTAGGCTCAAAATTGTTTATCCATCTGGCCAAACATCCATCCTTCCATCCATTCATTCATGACATTCATATCCCACCTTTCCTTCAAAGATCTCAAGATCCCCCTGTTTTGTCCTAATAACAATCCTGTGCTAGGTTAATGGAATCATAGATTTGTAGAGTTTGAAGGTAACCCAATGATCACTTAGTCCAACTCCCTGAAATGCAGGAATTTCCACAAGTGGTCTCCCATCCAATTTGAAACCATACCGGACCCTGCTTAGCTTTGCTAAGGCCACTAATTGTTGAGTTTGGATGCCATGGATGTGCTTAAAACATAGCTGTCAACATTTCGCTTTTTAAAAGGGAAATTCCCTTATTCCGAATAGGAGTCCTCGCAAGAAAAGGGAAAAGTTGACAGCTATGGGTTAAAATGGAAGAGGAGGAGGAGGAAAGCAAAATGCGGAAGCCGGGGAAAGGCTAGGCTTCATATTGCAATGCTAAACCACGGCTTAGCATTATCACTAAACTAGCCTAATATGCCTCTCTGTGCTTTCTCTTCTTTGTGCAGTATGATAATAAAAATGTTCCGAGCAGAACACTGAAGAGCAAGTGATATCTTATTCTGTGATGCACATGCCTTGCAAAATCATTTTGTGGCGGGTTCCTGCACAAAACCTGGTTCAGGGTTTGGTGGAAATGAACCACCCAACTGTTCCTTGATAAGCAAGAAGTCACATTGATAAGCAAGAAGTTACAGCAGTGTCCACAGGAGGAAGCTCACGTGTGCTTCCAGTTGCTTCTGAAAGTCATTTTGGAACATTAGGAATACAGTGGAAACTCGGGTTAAGAACTTAATTCATTCCAAAGGTCCGTTCTTAACCTGAAACTGTTCTCAACCTGAGGTACCACTTTAGCTAATGGGGCCTCCTGCTGCTGCCGCACCGCTGCCGCACAATTTCTGTTCTCATCCTGAAGCAAAGTTCTTAACCCGAGGTACTATTTCTGGGTTAGCAGGGTCTGTAACATGAAGCATCTGTATCCTGAAGCGTATGTAACCCGAAGTACCACTGTACACCCCATGAACCTGGATTATGATACCAGGAATGAAAAGTATTGTTTTTCCTTTGGATAAACAGTATTGGATGAAGCAATCCAAGCACCCTTTGAAAACAGACTGGAGTCGGGAGATTGGGCTGAGATGTCCCTCTGTCCACCCCTACTCTGTCAGTCTCCCCCTAACTGCTGGCTGCAGAGTGATGCCAGTGTCACTCTACTGGCACATCCCCTTCTGCCCATGAAATGCAGGTAATTCTGGAGTCATGGCCCTCTGGCATCACCTGAGGCATCTGACCATCAGATCTGGCCTGGTACAGCGACATGCCTATCCTCTCACCTCTGCCCTGGCTGCCATGAGTGGCATGGCTGCAGAGGTGGTACTCATAAATCCCTGCCTTTCCTGGGGTGGTTGTGGTGGAAAGCCTAGGATTGCTCATAGTCTCATCACCTAGTTCTTTGAGAAGAGCTGTGTCCATTTCACCTAGACTGGAGAACTTGAAAACAGAGGCGTTATCTGCATCTTTCTGTCTTCCAAATGTGATATTAGTGGAGCAGAAGCAATGTCACATAAGGAATACAGTGATAGCACATTTCCTGAACGCTTGGGCCTTGCATGCCTGTAGAAATTTGTAAGCCATTTGAGATGAGAAGCTGTATCAATTGGCCCTAAATCACTACCTGATGACAGCTTTGCAAGAACTCTGGTTTGCCTCAACTCCCGTTGCAGCGACTGTATTTTGACTTGATAGTTAAGATTGAACATGGATGCCTTTGTCAGTTTTCCTTTTCCATTGCAAAAAAAGGAAACGGAAGGCAACATTTCTTTGAACAGGAGTGGACTGATTTTGTACTTTTAGCAATGGTTGCTGAACGTGTCGGCATGCCTAACTGTTTCCTACGTTACACATGATGTTGATAAAAATGAATGTGGTGATAAATGTTGTCTCTATTCTTGGGCTGGAATTAAATTTGCTGCGATCTACTTCAAAGCACCAACTCTGTGGAACTCCTACACTCATATCCAAAATGATGGTGTGGAAACTAGATTCAGCCACCTGGGGGTCATCATAACAGTGAACTGGGGGGTAGGGATGAATGGGGTGCCCAGAGAAAGTATCATTATTGGGTCCTGGCAGGAAGTGTTGGGCGAAGGATATGTTGTGTTGGGGTCCAATGCTGGATCCCACAAAGAAGGTGGTGAGGCTGGTCAGAAATTGCAGGACCACAGAGTGACATTTGGCTTGCTTAATGGGTAATGTACAAAACATTAACAGGAGCATTTGCTAGTTTTCTTTTTTATGGTTACAAAGATTTGGGAAAGAGATTTTGTCAGTTTAAGTGCTTTTTCTTTTGGTCCTGTTCTTTATTTTATATATGCACCAAGTGAACCAACAAATCAGGCTTCCTCAACCCTCCAGATGTTTTGAGACTACAATCCCCATCATCCCTGACCACGGGTCCTGCTAGGGCTGAGGTTGAGGAAGCCTGCAATAAACTGAAACTGGCATGGGGACAAATAGAAGAGGATGCCTTCACCCCAGTATGGCTCCCCTTTATCACATACACAGCCCAATAAGACAACAAGAACCTGCCACCAGCATACAGATGAATTTTGCTTACGTGACCCAACAAGCCCATCCCCCCTCACAGAGGCAAACAACTCCATTGCCGCCACCCACAGACAACCGACCATACCTTGGGCCCCCAACCTCTCTCACTACCAAGGAAACGTAACAAGTGAATGGAAAGAGAACCTGTCTAGTTGATGCTGATACAAAATCCCACACATACACGGCAATAAATACAAATTTCACCGCCACCACTCCTCTCCCCCCTCGTCTTCCTGACCTTATACTGTATACTCAGCACTAATGTCTCATAACAAATGTAACTGATCTGTAGAGAAGACTGTACAATTTGAAAAGAGAGACAAGACATGTACTTTTGCAAATCAAGAAAATCTTTAATAATAATAATAATATATGCACCAAGTACTTTCTGCTTAGAATAGACCCATTTAATTTAATGGGCAGGACAAATTTAGCCCCACTAATTGCAATTGATGCTTTTGAATTATGGTGTTGGAGGAGACTCTTGAGAGTCCCATGGACTTCAAGAAGATCAAACCTCTCCATTCTGAAGGAAATCAGCCCTGAGTGCTCACTAGAGGGACAGATCGTGAAGCTGAGGCTCCAATACTTTGGCCACCTCATGAGAAAAGAAGACTCCCTGGAAAAGACCCTGATGTTGAGGGCACAAGGAGAAGGGGATGACAGAGGACGAGATGGTTGGATAGTCTCCTTGAAGCTACCAGCATGAGTTTGACCAAACTGCGGGAGGCAGTGGAAGACAGGAGTGTCTGGCGTGCTTTGGTCCATGGAGTCACGAAGAGTCAGACACGACTAAATGGCTAAACAACAATTGCAATGGGTCTACTCTGAGTAAAACTTCTGAAACCTACAATTCTTTCCCTCCACCCCAATTACTTGTTAGGTTTTCACTGTCATTCCAGAGGGAGCCAAGCTATTTGCAAGTAGATACAACCCATTGCATTTTAACTCACTTTCTATGCGAAATGTGTGTTAGCAATCATTTCAGTGCTTTAGTTTGTTTTTAACAGGTCTCTGCGTAGTAATATTTTATATATCTGTCTATCAAATTCTACTAACTCAAGTAAAAGCATTAAAATAACATTATAGATCACAATAAAGACACAACTGTAACACCATAACTGTAAAATAAAAATAAGTGAATATTGGCATCAATTAAAAGTAGCCATGAAACACCCAGGTCTTTAAGGCCCATTTAAAAATAGTCCTCCTTGAACTTTTACCAGCGAATTCCCAGAAAAGGTTTAGAAAAACCTGGCCCATCCATCATGCTGCTCATGGATGTTAAATACAGTGGTTCCTTGGGTTAAGAACTTAATTCGTTCTGGAGGTCCATTCTTAACCTGAAACTGTTCTTAATCTAAAGCACCACTTTAGCTAATGGTGTCTCGCGTTGCCGCCGCGCCGCTGGAGCACGATTTCTGTTATCATCCTGAAGCAAAGTTCTTAACCTGAGGTACTATTTATGGGTTAGCAGAGTCTGTAACCTGAAGCGTCTGTAACCCGAGGTACCACTGTATTGGGGGGAAGGAAGCAACAGAACCAGCTGTGGATTGGCCACAGCTTATTTATGAGTCTAGCCAAAATGTAGAGGGATTTTGTCTTGTATCGTTAAGAGTTCATTATTTGCAAGCAATGTGGTCATGCAAGGACATTGGTCAAATCCTACTTCTCCCTTTCCATTCTAAATCTCAGCAATATTACTATTCCAAAGTGGGTGTTCTCTCTCTACCCCAAGGCCTGCTAGTGGAAATTCATGACCTGAAACATTAAAACAAAACTGGCTGGTTTCCTGCTTCTTTGGCCAAAAAAACAATTTTCCTTTTTGGACCATCAGATGACAAAAGGTATCGTGGGATTACTTGCATGAATGAGGAGATAGCACTGGTCTCCAAAGATGGCGAGTGTAAATATGGAATGACTTATTAGCAATTCGTATCTGGTCTGTTATAGCTTTGGGCAGAGAAAACATTGCTGAGAAGCATGCAGGATATTTCGACAGTCTCTTTATGCCTAGATTGAATGCGGAAACCTAGATTGAAAATGAAATAGTGCTGGAACAACTTCTTCTCAAAGCTACATCCTCAGGGCTACTCTGTAGGACCTATTTCTGAGCTTAGGAGTTGGGCCTTATAAGACTGCTCCACACTCGTTCTTAGAAAGAAGGATGCTGTTAAAAGCAGATCTGGCATCCCAGGATTTGTATACTCCTGTTAGTGTCTGCTGGGGAACCCCATGCAGCAGAGGAACTAAAGAAAAAGAGTTCAGAGCGAATGTGCAAAGCTGCCAATTGTAGCTATACCACACCAGGTACAGTTGTACCTTGGTTTTCGAATGCCTTGTGACTCGTACATTTTGGCTCCCGAATGCCGCAAACCCAGAAGTGAGTGTTCTGGTGTGCAAACTTTTATTGGAAGCTCCTGCCACCAATCAGAAGCCATGCCTTGGTTTATGAACGTTTTTGGAAGTCGAACAGACTCCGTTCGTGAAATGTCGAGTGTGAATTTCATGCTCTTTATTCAGCTCGTAGTAGCAATGAATGAAGTTTCCCCCCAAACGTCTGCTTATATATACATTATTTACACAATGGGCCCCGCGTGATTGGCTAATTCCGGGCTGCTCCTGTAGGCCAATCAGGTCCCGTATTCACTTCCTCCAGTATCCTGATTGGCAGCTCCTGCAGACCAATCAGGTCGCTGATTCACTTCTACCTGGAGTGGCTCCTGTGGACCAATCAGACTGCTGCATTCTGGATCCTGTTGTTCTAGGATTCAGCTCAGTACATAACAGTTCGAGAACCAAGCTACGACTGTATATGAATCACTGAACAGCCTTCAGTTAGTCCACCGGACCACATGAATGAAATTCTGCAGCCTTAATGGACCTCTGCTGGAACTTCCAGCCATTTGCAGGGAAAGCCTGTGCAGGAATCAATGGAGAAACTCAGCATCAAAGAGACACTCCTACAATGAAATAATAATGCTGTATACCAAGAATCTAGACAACGGTTATTTTTTTCCTAGCAGGGGTTCACACTGTTTCTCTGGGAAGGACTTGTGTTCTTTCAAATCCTTCGTGACAAGCATACAGTCAACATGCAGTGATGAGAGAGGCTTCACCTGTTGAACATCTACAGATACATTTTAAAGGCATAGAGGCACAACCTACAAGCAGGGGTGTAGGAAGGGGGGGGGCGGACCGCCCTGGGTGCCCTCACTGAGGGGGGTGACATTTGGTGTGCTGCTTGCTAGCAACTCCCAAGCCTACCCAGAGCCGTCGGTGTAAGGGGGGGGGGAGCTGCACTCTGCTCCCGGAACCCAAGCTACTATCCTTCGCCTGGGAGGGCACCCTCCATGCCACACCCCCCTTGGGAGCGCGCCCACCCTGGGCAGAGTGGGCATCATAATAATAATAATAATAATAATAATAATAATAATAATAAAATTTATTTATACCCCGCCCATCTGGCTGAGTTTCCCCAGCCACTCTGGGCGGCTCCCAATCAAGTGTTAAAAACAGTACAGTGTTAAATATTAACGCATACGCTCCACTGCAGCCTACAAGCTCCCCTTTCATTGTAGCGCTTTGTCCAAACCATGTCATGCACTCCCTCTCCTCAAAAGAAGAAATCAAATGATGAAATGCGTCAAATATTTGGGGTGGGAAGGCATCGCAGCAGGATTTCCATGCCTTCAAAGGCAAGCCACTCCCCACTCAGAGCATAGAAATACAGCAGAGGAAAGCTTGCCTCTTTGAATTTTGGCATTATTCCACCATCTTGTGCAGGGCAACAAGAACAACAGCTAAAGCAGGAGGAGCTTGTCTACTCGTCCTTCTGCTCCTTTATGCAATACTAATTGTGTAGGGGCTTCGAATGGCCCCAGTAAAGCTCTACATTGTACATTGCACCCAGTATGTGGAAAGCAGGGATGGTGGTAGCAGAGAGGTCAAAGAATGAGGCCAGTTTTTACAATCACATGCCCATCCTTGCCATGATGAAATGTATGGTGGGCAATGTTTTTTTTTCTGGAAAAATAGGTGTTGGTACTCACCATGAAGTTGTTGCAGTAAGTGCCACACTTTTTAGCGACAACAAACAGAGGTGTCAATACTGCGTACCCTTAAGTAACCCCTGAAAAACAACAAACTGACAGTGGGGAATGAGCACTCACACTTTACATTGTGGGTGCCCTTTGCAGGATCGCACATGGTGCTACAGTTCCCAGGGAACTTACTGGCAAACAGGGACTGGCCTGCCTCTCTGTGTTATTATTTGGAGGTTCACGCCCAGCCTCAGAAGTCAAGTTACACTGCTGGGAGGTGGGGCCAGTCCCATTTATATATAGGGGGTGGAGCCGACAGTATCCAGGCAGTCGGCTCAGGAGATTCACCCACCCTCCCCTCCCTTAGTTTAATGTTTTCTTGTTTGCTGGTTAACTTTTTCTTCCTGCTTAGCGGGCGCTTCTGCGGTCTTTGATTGGTTGCTGTTGAAGGACCAGGAAGAAATTTTCCTGCATTGGCAGGTTTTGTCTTCCCCGTAGTAATTCATCACAACTTTGGCAGTTTATGGCTTTGGGTGGAATCCTTTAGTCTTTTTTCCCTATAATGGGGTGTGTGTGTGAAGTGGTGACTCACCCCCCCCCCCCCGCAGCAATTCCAGGGTCCCCTCTTAAAAGGGGTTATATAATGGGTGTCACTGGCCATACACTGAAAGGCTGTCAGTGAACTACCCTGCATGTGGGGATATGGGCTGGGCTGCCTGCTACACTTACGTCTCGCAGAGCATTTGTCCCATTTACCCTGATGAAATAGAGAGTGGATTTCATGCTCTTTAGTCAGCTCATAGTGGTGAGTAGGATTGGAAGTTCCCCCAGAATGTCTGCTTTATATACACTATTTACACAATGGGCCCCACGTGATTGGCTAATTCCGGGATTCACCTGTAGACCAATCAGGTTGCGGATTCACTTCCACCTGGAGCTGGATTGGGTGGCTCCCATGGACCAATCAGACTGCTGCATTCTGGACCCTATTGTTCTAGGACCAATCAGATTGCTGCATTCTGAACCCTATTGTTCTGGGACCAATCAGACTGCTGCATTCTGGACCCTATTGTTCTATGACCAATCAGACTGCTGCATTCTGGACCCTATTGTTCTGGGACCAATCAGACTGCTGCATTCTGGACCCTATTGTTTTAGGACCAATCAGACTGCTGCCTTTTGGATACTATTCAACTCAGTACATAACACCTGATGTGCCCCAGGTCCCCCGGTTGGGGGGCTGGGAGGGATACACATCCAAGGCCTAAGCCAATGTCTTCCTACATTTGGAAGTTTAATAAAGTTGTGGCCTAATTTTAATTCCATATAACATTGTCAGAGTCTTTATTCCTTCCTTATGATCCCTGGGGGCTGGGGCTGTCACTGCCTGGTCAGGCAATGTGAGAAGTTGCCTCGTGCCACAATTCTGAAGTGACACAAAGCTCTTTCCCCGTTCTTGTTTTCTTCGGTTGTCTCAGATATTTATACCACCAGAACTTCTCCCCAGTGCTCTGTTTTGTGAATGCTAATGCCCGCCTAAACTTCTGCTCACCCTTTGAAACACTGGTAACTGCAAGCTCAGTGTTTTGTTTTATGTTATTATTTTAAAAAGCCTTTTCTGGTGTCAGGGAGTTATTGCTTTGACTTTCCTTTAATATGGTGCCAAGATTGCCCTGCTCCCCCCGGGAGTTATTAAACATGTTTCAAATCATGCAAGCCCAACTCTTTAAGGGCTTTTAAAGTGTTACCCCACACCACGGGAGCGGAAAAATACCAAGGAACTTTCCCAACAAAATCTGCTGTAAATTACTACAAGACTCTAACAAGAAAGAAAATTGAGTATAAAAATTCTATCATAGGCCTATTGTACTGTAAATCTTCAGGCAGAGTTCCTCACACACACAGCCCATTGCCTCCACCTGTGTCGGCTTGCGCTTGACTAAAATAAGGTCAATGGCATTTCACCGCTATTAATTGGGCCAAAGAAGATGGAAGAGTGAGAGGAGTAAGAAAGACAAAAAGAGAAGCAATGGTAGAATGGCTAAACATTGGGAACGTTTTAAAGGTGTCTTTCCAATTTTAGCCCTATGTCAATACTTCTGTCGCTAGGGTTTGTTCACTGTTTACTCTCTGTATTCCTCACATGCAGTACTTTTTCTTTTCTGCTACAGTTCATATTCCTTCAAAAACTTCATTATTCATCTCACGGTGTGCTGCAGCAAAATTGCATCATTTACACAATTAAGTACAGTCATACCTTGGGTTACAGGCGCTTTGGGTTGCGCAATTTCGGGTTGTGTGCTGCGCCGAACCCGGAAGTACCGGAATGGGTTATTTCTGGGTTTTGGCGCTTGCGCATGTGCAGAAGCGCTGAATTGCGACCTGGGTGTGCGCAGACACACTGCGCTGCAGGTCGCGAACACTGAGGGTTGCAAACATGCTTCCCGCATGGATCACGTTCGCAACCCGAGCGTCCACTGTACATAAATTATCATTGCATCATCCCAACCCATTTGTTTCAGTGCAAAGGAAACACAATGAAACCTGAGTGGAGGTTGAGAAGGGATCAATTGAGCATAATTTCTGGACTGACAGCAACAGCAATTACTAGTCATATTCACTGGATTGCTTTCCATTCTGGAGATGGGGCAAATAAGCAAACATTGGCAATTGCTGCTCCTGTTTCCATATTTTCCAATGTCCCTTGATGCCACCTTTAAGAATGAGGATGTGTAAGACCTATTCAGATTATGACTTGAACACCAGAGGGCTTTATAAAAAGGTGGATTGGGGTACTGTACAGGTGCGCACAGAAGCCTTTTTCCTTGACATTCCCAGGTGTGTTGGGCTCCTCTTTTGACCTTCATGTCTTTAACACAGAGGTCTTCAGAGAGTTTCTAGGCATGTTCAGTTGAAAATACTTGGAAACCTCCCTCAAATCTGGAACGCTGAGCAAGGCTTTAATAAGAGAAACACACTTTATAAAAGCACTGTCAAGGTGAAATTTGGTTGTCAAAACTTTAAAATGACAGTAAACCCCCCCCAAAAAACACACTTTAAAATGACAATAAAAAAAACCAACCCTGTGCCAATTTATACCTCAGTAGCTGAAGATCTATATTTGGTATGTAGCCAGAATTTAGTGAGTTTTTAAAAAGTAAAATAAAATACACATTACCGAATTTACTAGATTGTTGCAGTTACTCTACTTATATTCCATAAACATAAAAATGCACTTAGTGTGTTTTTTTTTCTAATATAAATCAAATGCGTAAATTCCTTATCCTTATGTAACAGAGCTTGTAAACCGTAACAGGTTTATTTTTTCTCCTTTTACCAACAAAATATTTTCAAGAATTTTGATAAAAGTCATAATTTCTTTCATGGTTTCTTACTCAATGTGTACTCGGTTGAAGTCCTTTGATTGTCCATTCCAAAACCACCTCATTCCCCTCTCATTTTCACATTAAACACCAAAGGAATCATGGGTGATGTGTTCATGTAATCCCTTTGTCTATCGAAATAACATCAAACAAGGAGGAATGGACAAAACATGGCGCAAATGTTTAATTGTCTGTCACTGGAAGAAGACTGCATCATCTGTTTAATCCAGCTGATTACTTTTGAGCCTGTAATAAATAAGAACATTTATTATGTATAGGACAGCCTGTCGTGAAATGTGCTTGCAGCTTTGTCCCATCTAGGAAGATGTGCTCTCTAATTCCTTAGGGTGGTGATGTTCTTTGCTAATACTATTGGCTTAATTTGTTATGGGGGGACGACGACTGCAGAATAGACTACTGCAGAACAAGGCTAGATTCTGACTGACTCTACCATGAGGGTTTTTTGTTGTGTTTTTTAAAAATATACATGTATTTTTTTGGGGTAGTATGGTGGCTAACTCTTTCTCTAGCAGCCTGTGGCTGCTGTGCTTCCTTCTGGTTTTTGTCCATTCATTTTCTTCTGTTCACCATCTGCACACTGAATTTTTATCTTGAAATAAAGTTAAAAATCCCAGCAAGAAAAAGGACAGACACTGTATAACAATACAGCAAGGTCACCAATTAAGAGAAAAAAGGGGAAAGCAAACTCACTTCTGATAGGCTTTGAATATGCAAGTTTTGTAGCTGAATCACAGGTAGAAAAGCAAATGTGCATCTATGTGTTTGTTTGCAATGGGATCAGAATGGCTTCCACACAGGAGATAAACAGAAAATGTGCACTATAACTACTTATTACAAACAAACAAACAAACAAACAAACAAAAACAAACAAACAGGAAATTCTGTTGTCAGGTTTTTAAATAGATGTTGGGTGCCCTTCTGTCGAGGATTATTTAGCTGTGATTCCTAGATAGCCTTGAGGCCCCTTCCAGCTCTGAAATTCTATGATTCTTTGCTTGCTGGATTTGCTAAATAGGTTTGTACCTAATCATGGAGGGCTTCCATACTGTCACTACTTTCGGGTGGGATTCACCTGCCGGCAAATTCAGGTTGTGCAATTGAAGTTGATTTGGACCTCTTGTACAATAAACCCGTTTCCTTAAAATATCATGCTGTTGGTGATAAGGAATGTCACACTGGAAACTGTGGGTTGACAGCTGTTTGATGCAACTAACCTTTCTGCAAACAAATCAGAGAGAATTCTCAATAAATAGCCAATGCCGTCTTAACCTCCCTGCAATTTGTGCAAAAAGAAAAGAGAAGAAATCAGGATGAACAGGTCATCTGAAAGTTATCATATTCTCCCTAATTTTTTATCAACCAACTACTGCTACTTCAGAGTAACTCCCAGTCCCATGCCACACATGACTTTACTGCTGCATACAATTGCTTAGGAAGGTCTTTATAGAGGAATCCAGGGTCAATAGGTATAATATGACAAGGAAGCATAGCATTTATAGTTTGCAGAAGAAGAAGAAGAAGAAGAAGAAGAAGAAGAAGAAGAAGAAGAAGAAGAAGAAGAAGGTGGTGGTAAAGGACCCCTGACAGTTAAGCTCAGTTGCAGAGGACTCTGAGTTGTGGTGCTCATCTTACTTTCAGGCCGAGGGAGCTGGCATTTGTCCACTCCACAGACAGTTTTTCCAGGTCATGTGGCCAGCATGACTAAGCTGCTTCTGGCACAATGGAACACCAAAACCAGAGCAGCGCATGGAAACACCGTTTACCTTCACGCCGGAGTGGTACCTATTTATCTATTTACATTTTTTGGCATGCTTTCGAGCTGCTAGGTTGATAGGAGCTGGGACCAAGCAACAGGAGTTCACCCTGTCACAGGGATTTGAACCACCAACCTTCTGATCGGCAAGCCCAAGAGGGGCGTAATGCAGGGCAATTCTTGGCCATAATTGGCAACCATATTCCAGGACACCCACATTGTTGGACATTCCCACCCAAAGTGAAAGTATAAACCAGTCAGTCCAGCTCCCTGTTAGCAATGTTAGGTAAGGGTTTTCTATGCCATCCACTGGTAATCTATCTTCTGCTGTTGCGCTCAGGTCTTCAGACATCCCATAAGAATCTGGTTGAGCACTGTGAAAACCTTATAATCTTATGAAAGCTTTGCTTTTAGATTCCTCTGTATTTGTGTCAACCGATAAGGATGCAAAGAGACTGGGATAGAGCATTAATTGTCTCCCTTAAAAAACCTCTCCTAATTTATTGTCCCATGTTACAGGAGGGAATGTCATCCAAATGATGGCATTTGGAGACTGTAATACATAGATGATTACAGACTGTAGCGGAGGAAACACTAGCATCTACTAAAGATTCCCAATAAATTGGTGGCTGTTTGGCTCCCTCCTTGGTGGGAAACTGGTGCAGGTGTTGCTGATAGTGCCAAGAGATCAGTTTCACTTCTTTTAGAGGTAGCTGCATGCAAGAGCGGTCCCCCTTTAGACAGTCAGTGAAACAAGCAATATGCTTTTCCTGCTCTCTGAGTGTGAAAGCCTTGAGGATTGTGGCGTGCTTCTCATTTTGGACGATGTGACACTGGATGATGCAGCTCTCTGAGTGTGAAAGCCTTGAGGAGTCTATTGTTCCTCTCATTCTGGGTGAGGAGGCACTGATATTGATAGAGAAAGACCAGCGGTCGGGGTTTGTTTATTTATTCTTTTACCAGCATTGCCAAGCAAGTGCATTGTCTCTAATACTAAGTGCTCAAGGGTGATTTTAGGCTTGCCCCTGCAACCGGTGGCATAGCATAGGTTGCCAACATCCGGGGCCATGCAGAGAGGTTGGGAGGAAAACAGATAGAGGAAACAGGCACATTCAACTGCCTTATGGTGTCCATGTCACCGAGGAGATCACAGCTGCAGAGATAAGAAAAGTCATTCTATGACCCTCAACACTTGCCCACTGCTGCTTGTTCTGGGTGCACTCATTTAGTGCTCTGAGGAAGAGCATACCCATCCTACAAGCAGTGCTATTTTTATAGAAAAATAGGTGCCGGGACCTCACCATTAATGCCTCTCTCATTCTCTTTCTGAGAGCCAGTGCGGTGTAGTGGTTAAGAGCAATAGACTCGTAATCTGGGGAACCGGGTTCGCTTCCCTGCTCCTCCACATGCAGTTGCTGGGTGACCTTGGGCTAGTCACATGTCTCTGAAGTCTCTCAGCCCCACTCACCTCACAGAGTGTTTGTTGTGGGGGAGGAAGGGAAAGGAGAATGTTAGATACTTTGAGACTCCTTCGGGTAGTGATAAAGCGGGATATCAAATCCAAACTCTTCTTCTTCTTAGAATGGCACCTGAGAGGTGCCAGAAGTGAATTCCTGTGAGTTCCAGCTGGAAAAAAGCACTGCCTACAAGAGATCTGAGTTGAGCAGCACCGTAATGGCATAATTTCAGATGCAAGATCTCCCTTTGTATTTATTTCCCATTTCTCTAGAAGTCTCTCTCCCTCTCTCCCTCCCTCCATTTTTTGAAAACTGGAGAAATTGCTATTTTGTCATTCCCTCAGGCCCTTCACTCCAAGCGTTTCCTTGAGAGACTCCAATCCAATTAATTGCTAAAATAATGAAGAAAACTGTAGCAAAATAGGGAGAGTAACTCTTTTGATCTTACCATGCGCACGATGTTGTATTGTTTTCCTTTGGTTATTTCCCCCTCCCTTCCCCTGATAGCTGATTGCTATCAAATTTCACACTGGATAGGTTTATATTTTATAAGAAGATGGATACTATTCAGATGTTCTTCTGAACAAATAGGTTGTGCTTGTGGCTGATATTATGTTTGGTCGGAAAAGATTCGTGCAAGTAGCTTGCACATGTAAGTTCTGTCCATGACTGTTCAGAGAAATATTGAATAGGCAGGGTCCCAATTGCATGGAAAGTGGGTGGCGCTGTGGGTTAATCCACAGAGCCTAGGACCTGCTGATCAGAAGGTCGGCGGTTCGAATCCCCACGACGGGATGAGCTCCCATTGCTCGGTCCCTGCTCCTGCCAACGTAGCAGTTTGAAAGCACATCAAAGTGCAAGTAGATACCGCTCTGGCAGGAAGGTAAACAGCATTTCCGTGCGCTGCTCTGGTTCGCCAGAAGCAGCTTAGTCATACTGGCCACATGACCTGGAAGCTGTACGCCGGCTCCCTCGGCCAATAAAGCGAGATGAGTGCCGCAAACCCAGAGTCGGCCACAACTGGACCTAATGGTCAGGGGTCCCTTTACCTAGGGTTTTATAGACATTATGCCAAATGCACATAGGGGAACATCTATCATGCCATCATCTCACCTCTAGGTGCATTTAATGCCTGTGTTACAGTATACTTGGGGGGGACACAGCCCCAAGATTCACTTTGAATCTGTATCCATGCATTATTATTATTTAATCCATTCTGTTTCCGAGCCACTCTTATTTTCTGTCTATGTTTTGGGTTCAGTTTCACTATCATAAGGAATACAAGGCCACATTCACACCATACATTAAAAGCACTCATATATTGGCCTAGATAGCTCAGTTGGTTAGAGCATGGTGCTGATAACGCCAAGGTTGAAGGTTCAATCATGGTATGGGACAGCTGCATATTCCTGCATTGCAGGGGGTTGGACTGTAGCACCCTGCTTGTGGTTAACGCTTAGCTGGAATGAAATATTCAACGCAGCAATAGAGAAATTAAAATAATAATTTATTTGTCAGACAAATAAATGAGAGGCACAGTGGTATATGGTTACCAAGCTCTGGCCTGCCCTCTTGCCATCCTGGCCAGCACTTATATTCCCTTAATCCAGCCCCCTTTGCTCCTCCTGTGGCTGCCTCTGTCCAATCAGCCTGGTTGAATATTCCTATTGGCTGTTTGCTAGAACCAATCACAAAAGATACACCCATATCCTCCTGTCCTTATAAGGGAGACAAAGAGCTATATATATGACAAATAAGTAATAATATATCTTACATGGAATCTTAATTACCAGCTCACCTCTTGCCCTCCTTGCCCTATTGCCTTCTAAAACAAATGTTTAATCTTACATTTTTATGTTCAACAGATGTCAAGGATCTTGAGTTTCACATCAATATTGAAAGATTTCCTTCATTTGAAAGTTTCTAAACAAATGCCTGACAACCATATATCAAGAGTGCTTGGATGGCGTCTTCTGTCTGGCAGGGGGGCTAGACTGGTGGCTGACTTAATTTCAGGATAAATACAACTCTTACAACCATATGAAATAAGAATCTAGCATTCCTTAAATCCTTTGCATAATTACATTTAAGCCAATATATTTAAGCTAATATATTTCATTCATTTATCATAGGTAGCCTTTTAAAAGAATAAAGCTTCTCAAAGTAAAAAGGAAGGAACTCAGTAAAAAAACACAGCTTTTAAAATAAACCTCTTCAGTGTACACCTCCCCCCTTTCCCCCTCCTTTCCCAGCCAGCTAGATGCTTCTCCCATTAGCTCTTCCCAACATTTATTGCCTTTTTTAACTCTCTCAGTTTAAGAAAGAAACAGCTTTAGAAAATTTCCCAAAAATGCTCTCTTTTCTTCTAGCCAAGCCAGTTGCCTTTTTCACTGCTCTTGGCCTTTCAACCTTGGAAAGAAGATCTGGCTCATTTTACTGGGAGGCACATTGGTATTATTTTACTTATTTACCCATTCTTAATTGTGTTTTTTCAGCCTTGGGGCAGCATATGTAATTCTCCCTTTTTATGACTTTGAGAATTGTTTTTCTACTATAAATCAATGGGGCCCCCCTTGTCTTAGGAGAAAAACCTCTTGCCAAGGTTCTTTCTGCCTGGCATGAAACATTTGAAAATCCTTTTTTAAGCTCATTTTTAAATACAAGCCTTGATTGCAATATATAAGCTTTGATAAAAATGCAGGCTTATGATTAGGTGCCTCATTCCCCCCTTTCAAGCTCAAGGACCTTCATCCCAAGTGTCCTTGATAGCTTGACCTTCATCATATTCCTGAGGTAAAGCTCTGTATAGGGCCATGATATGAGGTAGAGTTTCATTTGAAACCATCTTGCTAATTGTACTTCTAAAACATGAAATGATACATGGCATCATACATAAAACCATTACCACTATTGTCAAGAAAAACAAGCAAGACAATAGTATCCCTTTGAGTCCTGTGACATTAGGTAACCAATTGGTGAGCCATCCCATATCCCATCCTTCCCATGTTTGTACTGGGACATGTGCTATATTCTCCATCATTGTGGCCAACACACGGATTGCCTCACCATTATCAGAAATGTTAAAGCAACAGGCATTCCCTGTCAAGTTCAAGACTCCACATAGGCCTCCCTGCCTGGCAAGTACATAATCCATTCCCATTTTCAGCTGCAAAATGGCGGCTCTACTTTCATCCAACTGTTGTGCAATAAGTCTCAAACTCTGTGCCGTTGCATTGGTTACAAGTTCCACTACTGCTTGCAATCGAATTATTCTGTTTAGATTATAAATAGGATCCCGTGCCCCTTGTATGAGCTCACCAGGATTCCAGGAGGCAGGATCATAATAGGCTATAATGCGCTCTGGCGGCCAATCATCAGTACCGCTCCAACTTTGGGTACTTCCTCCTGCTATATGAGAAATATCAGCATTCCTTCGTGTTCGCCTGGCCGAACTAGTGGGCATAATCCACATTGGTGGTAATACCCAACCCAAGAAACAAGTCCCACTCCATTTGGAAGGGAGCTTTTTGTATGCCCATTCTCCACATATCCACCACAACCATCGGGTCTGAGGTTTTTGGTACGTGGAGTACAGAAGGCGAAATACCAAAAGAGGTAGAGAGTTCACAGTGCAGTATGTTAGATTGCCTTTTTCTGTCACAGTTATGTTCCACACCACTTTCCATGCGTGAATAAAAGGAGGTGCACAGGGCAAGGTATTCCGAGTTCGATAGGTAGTACCGTGTGCCCAGGTATGACTATTCTTAATATAATCCCAAGTATAGTGACAATGAGAAGAGCCTATCATGGGAGAATCAGCTGCATCTGATGATTTATGTACACAGAATTCCCCTTGTACAGGTATAACTCGTAATGGTTTAGTTGAGTTCCATCCGGGGAAATTCTGTATTTCTGTTTGGTGTGGCATTTCGCTTACCATACCAATGGCATCTAATGGTATCGGTAATAAGGGCATACCTCCCTCTGAATCATCTGGCCCAAGAGAGCAAACAAGGCAATTGGTCCTATTTGCAACATTGGCTACCATTTCAGCTAAACCTACCCACATATTGTGGTCATGGCTGAATCCATATTTAGCCAATTTGGTCAGATTCAAGGACCCTTCCCCTTCCCAAGGGATCAGGATTAATAATAAAATCATGTTGATGTCTAGTATATGCATTCCTTCCACAAAAGATTACCTTATTGTGATAGCAAATAATTATTAGCCCCAATATAATTCCCCCAGTGACAGAAATGGGGTACCACCAAGACCAAAACATATATCCCGAGGATCCCCAATGAGTAATATCTCTGATAATTGTTCCACAAGGGGGCAGTCAATCAATTGTATTAGAGAATCTTTCCGTTCACAGTCGCTGGTTCAGACGCTCCTCAAGCTTCAGGCGTGCGCAGGTCAGCCAGCTTCCAGGTTGTGGCTGCAGCAGGCCGGTCGTCAAATGTTGCCCGTGACCTAGCCCGTTCCCGGTAGGGCTAGATACAGGGGTTTTTGGAGAGAGTTAGTTTTAAAGGATTAGAGGGGTCACCTTTGCACGTCCAACTGCCTTCGGACTTCTTCAAACGAGAGTGATGAATCCAGGGGGTCACCTCAGCTACCTTCACCGCTGTTGGAGTAGAGAGCAAGACGGTGTAAGGTCCACGCCATTTAGGTGCAAGTGGATCGCGTTTCCACTCTTTCACCCATACGCTATCGCCAGCCTGGAACTGATGAATCGGCTCGGCAATGCTGCACGGCGTGCGTTCGAGGGCCCACCTGTTAAGAGAAACAAAAACACGGGAGAGAGATTGCACTTGTCCCTGTGTCACATGATCTCCTATTTGTTTAAGGTCAGCTGGAATATCCTGAACAAAGGAGGGCGGTCTCCCATACAGGAGCTCAAAAGGTGACAACTTAAGTCTTTTTGTGGGTGCACACCGAACACGAAACAGTGTTATGGGTAACACATCTACCCATCCCAATCCCGTTTCCTGGGTTAATTTTGCCAATTGGGTTTTCAGAGTCCGATTCATTCTTTCAGTTTTCCCTGAACTCTGAGGCCTATATGCTGCATGCAGTCTCCATTTTACTTGTAGGACTCGACATACATCTTGTACTACTTGATCAATGAACGCTGGCCCATTATCACTTCCAATGCATCTAGGTAATCCAAACCTTGGGATCAATTCAGTGAGGAGTCTCTTAGTTACCTCTCGTGCCTTTTCAGTTCGGGTGGGAAAAGCTTCAACCCATCCGGTAAGAGTATCTACAAACACAAGGAGATACTTGAATCCCTTAGAAGGGACCAGCTCTGTGAAGTCCACAATTAGGCTTTCCATGGGGACATATCCCACATGTTGGATTCCAGGAGGTTGTATCGGTCCCTGCCTGGGATTGTTTTTAGCACAAAGAACACATTTCTGTGAAATGCAAGTTGCTAATTGTGATAGATTAATAATATTCAACTTCCGACTGAGACTCTCTCTGGTTGCAGTACCGCCAAGGTGAGTAGATCCATGATAATTTCTTACAATTGTGCCTGCTAGATGATGAGGTACATAAATCCTATTGTCCGGCAGGATCATCCAACCGTCCTTCACAACCGCTCCTTCCTGTTCAGCCCACTTCCTCTCTTCTGGGGTATAGTGAGGTTTAACATCTTCTGGAACTACCTCTGGTATGAGGGCTGCTATAAATCCTCCCACAGGCTTTTGGGCTGCCTCTCGGGCTGCTTTGTCAGCAGCATGATTTCCTCTGGTTATTGGATCCCTTCCTCGTCCATGACCTTTGCAGTGCATTACAGCAATCTGTTCTGGAGCCCATACTGCTTCTAACAGGATTTCTACTTCAGGTCCATATTTCAAGGCCTTCCCGTGGGCTCCTATTAGACCTCTTTCTTTCCATAGAGCTCCATGTGCATGCAGGGTTAAGAAGGCATATTTAGAATCAGTATAGATGTTTGCCTTACATCCAGCTGCCAATTGCAGAGCTCTAGTTAAGCCTATAAGTTCAGCCTTTTGTGCTGATGTGCCAGCAGGCAAAGCTTCAGCTTCCACAACTTCCTCATTGGTGACCACAGCATATCCTGCTCGTCTGGCACCTTCATGAAGGTAACTGCTACCATCCGTATAATATACAACATCTGGATTTTTCAATGGTTCATCTTTCAGATCAGGTCTACTGGAATATACTTCATCCATTACTTGGAGACAATCATGTGATTCCTCATCATCTACCTCTGGTAGGGGCAGCAAAGTCGCTGGATTGAGCATATTCACTACTCGTAGATGAATCCTGGGATTTTCACACAATAGGCCTTGGTATCTAGCCATCCTTGGGTTCGTTAGCCAATAACTACCCTTATATTCCATGAGTGTCAGAACAGCATGAGGTACATTCACATACATCGTCTGGCCGAAGGTAAATTTATCAGCTTCTTTGACAAGGCTTGCAGTGGCCGCTACTGCCCTTAGGCATGGAGGCCATCCTTTTGCTACTGAGTCCAATTGTTTTGACAAATAAGCTACTGGACGGTTCCAACTTCCTAATCTCTGGGTCAGGACTGCCGCTGCAATCCCATTCTGTTCATGTACATACAGCTGAAAGGGTTTTTCCGAATTAGGCAATCCAAGGGCTGGGGCCTCCATAAGTCGTTGTTTGATAACTAAAAAGGCTTGTTTCTGCTCAGGTCCCCATACGAATGGGTCCTTTTCTGCACCTCGAGTGCTTTCATGTAAGGGCTTGGCCAGACTGCTGAAATCAGGTATCCATAGTCTACAAAACCCTGCTGTTCCCAGGAATCCTCTAAGTTGTTTTCTTGTGGTAGGTTCCTTGATAAGGCAAATAGCTTCTTTCCTCTCTGGTCTCAATGCTCGTTGTTGGTGTGAGATGTCAAAGCCCAAATATTTGACCTTTTCTAAACATAACTGTGCCTTTTTCTGGGAAACTCGGTAGCCAGCTTCCCAGAGCAAGTGGAGCAGTTCCTCTGTCCCTTCTTTACAGGTATCAAAATCCTTTGCCGCTAATATAAGGTCATCTACATATTGCAGAACCACCTTTTCTCCCGGTATTGAGGGGTAACTTGTTAGATCCTTCGCCAAGGCAGTGCCAAATAAAGTTGGGGAATTTTTAAATCCCTGGGGCAATCTTGTCCAGGTTAGCTGGCCTTTTGTTCCTGTCAAAGGGTCTTCCCACTGGAAGGCAAATATAGGTTGGCTCTGTGGTGCCAGCCGGCAACAGAAGAATGCATCTTTCAAGTCCAATACAGTAAAAAATGTTGCTTCTGGTGGGATCAAACTCAACAAGGTATATGGGTTTGGTACATTTGGGTGCAAGGTCTCGATAGCCTGGTTTACGAGCCTCAAGTCCTGCACTGGCCTGTATTCATCTGTCCCAGGTTTTCGAACAGGCAAAAGGGGTGTGTTCCATTCTGATTGGCAAGGCTTAAGCAGACCATATTTTAATAGGCGGTCCAAATGTTTCTGGATGCCCTCTGCTGCTCGCCGGGGTAAGGGATATTGCTTTACAGATACAGGGGTAGCCATAGGTTTTAGGGTTACTACAATTGGAGCTATATTCTTAGCCATTCCTGGTGGGCTATTTTCGGCCCATACTCCTGGTGGCACCTGTAGAGTTCGGAGGAGCTTGTTTAATTCTGTATCCAATGTGGGTTGGACTTGCAAGGCTGACATTAGGCGCCATGATTGTTCCTTAGGTACTGAGAGGGTAATTATTCCTGCTGCTTTTGATGGCAGTTTCATTTCTGGACCTCGAGGAGTGAAGGTGATTTGGGCCTGCAATTTGGACAGCATATCTCTGCCTAAGAGAGGTATTGGACACTCAGGTATATACAAAAACTGATGGGTTAAACGATGTCCCCCAATCTGGCATTCCAAAGGTTGGAGGAAAGACCTCTTAGCTGACTGACCAGTGGCACTTTTAATGACTACACTTTTGGATGCCTTTTTCTGCAATAGTTCTGGGAGTACTGAGTATTCAGCCCCAGTATCAATCATAAAGTCTATTAAATGGCTCCCTAATTGAATCGTGACCGTGGGCTCCTGGAAGCCTAACTTTATGGAGTCCGGTCGTTCCTAGTCTTGAGTAAAATCCTCTTCTGCCAGTCCAATGAAATTGTCTCTACTCTGTCCTTGTCCTGGTCTCTGATATCTTCCATTTCGGATCATTCCCCGTCCCCGTCCCTGGTTTCTTGGGCCGGAGCCTGGGCCTGGGCGTACTTCTTCCAACCTCAGGGGTTCAGGACACTCCCGCTTCCAGTGACCCTCCTTCTTGCAATTTGCACATTGATTCCTTCCCAGTGGTGGATTCCTTCCTCGCCCTCTCCCTCCATTTAAGGGGCGGTGGTCTTGCTTCACTGCTGTGGCTAGCATTACCATCTTTTCCTTCTGCCACTTCTTCTTCTCTTGCTTCTCAGCCTCATCCCTATTCCGATAAACTCGGCGTGCAATGGCCATAATTTGGCTCATCAGCATCCCTTCCCATCCTTCTGATTTCTGAATTTTCTTACGAATGTCAGAAGCGCACTGGGCCACAAATGTAGCAGTAATCATTCTGCTGTTTTCAGGGGCTTCAGGGTCAAAAGGAGTCCATATACGATAGGCTTCTTGCAGCCTCTCTAAAAAGTCTCCTGGACTCTCATTTGGTTTCTGTTCTACTTCTGAGACTTTAGACATATTAGTGGGCTTCTGGCATGCCCTGCGGATACCTTGCACAAGTGTCTGGCGGTAGGTGGTAAGTCTGGCCAGATGAATTCCATTGTTTGGATCCCAATTAGGATCTTCCAAGGGAAAGTTATCTTGGAGATGACGGTCAATATTAAAAATATTTCCCACTCTGGCCTGCTCACGCAAATATATCTGTGCCTTTTCAATTATGTCTCTCCTTTCCTCAGTGGTGAAAAGAGTATTTAGGAGCTGGCGACAATCTGTCCAAGTAGGACTATGAGTATTTACTATTGAAGTCACCAAGTCCATCATAGCCTGAGGTTTTTCTGCAAAAGATGGGGTGTGTGTTTTCCAATTCATCAGATCTGTAGTTGTGAATGGAATATATTGCAGGGTTGAAGTTCGAGGTGGCCGTGGTCCGGGTTGCCCATTAACCAGCGCAGGCTCCTCAAGTGCATCAAATACTCTTCTAAGAGGGGCTACTACGTGATCTTTCTCTTCGCTTTGCTCTAGGGGCCTCAAATCATAGGGGATGGTATTTGTCCCAAGGCGTTCTTTTAGCAGCTTTATACGCCTGGCTGTATTGCTTGCTGACCGATTAAGGTCTCCATGTAACTTCCGTAATAATTCTCTAGGACTTGGATGTACAGGGGTTTGGGGTGGGCAATCAGTTGTTCCACTAAAGGAGACTTTAGATGCAGGTCTATTAGGAGTCACAGGTGGAATAACCACTTCTGCTTGGGCTTTATTATAGGACTCCAATGCCTCCTGAAGATATTTATCATAATCTATCAAGGAATCAAGCTCTGTGACTCCACTCCCATTATTCATTCCACTTTCTTGCCTTGGGGTTACAACTGGTGGAGTGTTTGAATTAAGCTCCCTTCGATGTGGAGCATAGGGTGGAGGTGGAAGCACCTCTTCCTCTGGTCCCTCAAAAATGGGTTTGAGTTTATTTGGCAAGATTCCTTTCCTAGCTTCAGCTTTTACAGCCAATAATTTGCATCGTTTGACTTTGCATTCCCTTATCCATGGAGGATTTTTATTTAATGTGCTCAGCCAGGAATCTATATATGGAAATTGTTCTGGGCACCCTCCAGTTTCTTTGGCGATGTTAGACCAAAGTTTGCTTACTAAATTTATATCAAAAGTTCCCTGAGATGGCCATTCAGTATTTTGTTTCGGCCATTCTAGTTCACATAACGTTCTCAAGCGCTCTGGCGTCATTTTGACTCCATATGCCCCTGAGAAGGCTTTCTTAAAATTATTTAACATACACTCAAGAGGTGTATTTTCCCCCTTTGAACCCCCAACTCCCATTGTATGGCCCTGTGAAGTATCCACTCAGTCACTCGCACACACACTTCGTGAGTTTCCTTGCCCAGATGGAGTCGCCTCACTGGGAACCGAAGTACTACCCACTCCACACTCAGGTCAGCTACAGATTGCTCTGTACTTTCTCACACATACAATGCGCTGGATACTTCACCACACTCTACCTCCCAATCCTTCCCTTTCCCTACACCAGATCACCATCTGATGTACCCAACCACCTAGCGTACTCAGTTTCCCCTTACTGAGACGCAGAAGTTTGATCAAGACTTCTCTTCCTCCTAATTAATTGGAGGGCCAAAAATCCCTTTGTGCACTTACCCTTGGTTGGTTCCCTGTTTCCCCCGGTCCGTCGCCGCCAATGAGCAGGGTATCAGACAGACGAGTCTTCTGCGTTCCCCCTGGAAAAATTTACCAGTGCGCACTTTGGGTAGGCAGTTGTCCTCTCTCTTGTACCCTGCCCAGTAGGGCGAAGGGGCTGCGTTCCAGCAGACCACTTATCCGAGTCACAGTGGCACCATAAAATGTAGCACCCTGCTTGTGGTTAACGCTTAGCTGGAATGAAATATTCAACGCAGCAATAGAGAAATTAAAATAATAATTTATTTGTCAGACAAATAAATGAGAGGCACAGTGGTATATGGTTACCAAGCTCTGGCCTGCCCTCTTGCCATCCTGGCCAGCACTTATATTCCCTTAATCCAGCCCCCTTTGCTCCTCCTGTGGCTGCCTCTGTCCAATCAGCCTGGTTGAATATTCCTATTGGCTGTTTGCTAGAACCAATCACAAAAGATACACCCATATCCTCCTGTCCTTATAAGGGAGACAAAGAGCTATATATATGACAAATAAGTAATAATATATCTTACATGGAATCTTAATTACCAGCTCACCTCTTGCCCTCCTTGCCCTATTGCCTTCTAAAACAAATGTTTAATCTTACATTTTTATGTTCAACAGATGTCAAGGATCTTGAGTTTCACATCAATATTGAAAGATTTCCTTCATTTGAAAGTTTCTAAACAAATGCCTGACAACCATATATCAAGAGTGCTTGGATGGCGTCTTCTGTCTGGCAGGGGGGCTAGGCTGGTGGCTGACTTAATTTCAGGATAAATACAACTCTTACAACCATATGAAATAAGAATCTAGCATTCCTTAAATCCTTTGCATAATTACATTTAAGCCAATATATTTAAGCTAATATATTTCATTCATTTATCATAGGTAGCCTTTTAAAAGAATAAAGCTTCTCAAAGTAAAAAGGAAGGAACTCAGTAAAAAAACACAGCTTTTAAAATAAACCTCTTCAGTGTACACCTCCCCCCTTTCCCCCTCCTTTCCCAGCCAGCTAGATGCTTCTCCCATTAGCTCTTCCCAACATTTATTGCCTTTTTTAACTCTCTCAGTTTAAGAAAGAAACAGCTTTAGAAAATTTCCCAAAAATGCTCTCTTTTCTTCTAGCCAAGCCAGTTGCCTTTTTCACTGCTCTTGGCCTTTCAACCTTGGAAAGAAGATCTGGCTCATTTTACTGGGAGGCACATTGGTATTATTTTACTTATTTACCCATTCTTAATTGTGTTTTTTCAGCCTTGGGGCAGCATATGTAATTCTCCCTTTTTATGACTTTGAGAATTGTTTTTCTACTATAAATCAATGGGGCCCCCCTTGTCTTAGGAGAAAAACCTCTTGCCAAGGTTCTTTCTGCCTGGCATGAAACATTTGAAAATCCTTTTTTAAGCTCATTTTTAAATACAAGCCTTGATTGCAATATATAAGCTTTGATAAAAATGCAGGCTTATGATTAGGTGCCTCAGGACTAGAATCAGGGGTCAGCAAACTTTTTCAGCAGGGGGCCAGTCCACTGTCCCTCAGACCTTGTCAGGGGCCAGACTATATTGGGGGGGGGGGGAATGAACGAATTCCTATGTCCCACAAATAACCCAGAGATGCATTTTAAATAAAAGGACACATTCTACTCATGTAAAAACATGCTGATTCCTGGACCATCCGTGGGCCAGATTGAGAAGGCGATTGGGCCTTAGTTTGCCTACCCATGGACTAGATGGTCCTCAGACCCTAACTCTACAATTCTATGATCTCTATGACCACTTTAACAAATATGGCTTCCCTCCAAAGTATCTTGGGAACTGTAGTTTGCTAGGAATACTTAAACAGCATGCAGCATCTAGTGGCAAAAATAACAAGGGGACTTCACGGTTTCACCTTAGTCCTAGAAACACCCCACCAATGACGTTGCTCACAGGCCTTCACCTGCAACAGCTTCTTAGAAGGGCAAGGACATTTGATGACAGTTTTAAAACATTTGGCATGTGGGTTAATGAATATGCATAGGACATTATTGGCCCTATGAGGCACCTGATTCAGGCCTATTTGCGGGGATCTGCGGGGACCTGTTGTTCCTAGTCAAGTCTGAGTCTTGAATGAAAAGGGAACCATTCATCCGAGCCTCATCCTCTGTAACAAGGGAACCATTATGAAAACTCCAGGGATAAGCTTCTATGGATGCTGTGACCATTGTCGCCAGGCTAGCGTTCCAGATAGCAGCATCCCCTGAGGAACTGCAGGGTGACATGCTGAGAAACCAGCGTGACAGAAATTAGCGTTTAGGGGACAATTTTGCTTCCTTTGGAAAAATGTCACATTCAGAAGACTAAAAATGTCAAGGTTTCAGTGCTGGTATCTATAAAGTAATAATCCAGTGTTTGAACTGAAGGAATCTTTATTTGTGGCTTAAGGAGATAGCCTAAAATGACTTCTCCTTAATGATGGATTCCCACCCCATGCTTTTCATGTGGGTAGTACGGGTCTTTGAGAGCATCCTATATTTTTAAAAAATGTAGACTCCTGATGCCCTTCACAGTCATCTCCCAACAACAGCTGACACAGTAAACTAGACCTTAGAAGGGCATTGAAAACAAATGAGTCACTAAAGGAAAGATTTGATTAAGGTCACGCAATGTCAATGGCAGGTGTGGGACTACCAGGCTTACGAAAGTATATTTCTACTCCTATTATTTCCCCTTGTTGTGACACTGTTAAGTAGGCCTTATGGAGATGTTAGGGCAATTGCGCACCTGGACGGTTTGGAACGGGTGTTTCCTTTCTAGCCAACGGGAGAAACTTTATTGCCTTCCCTTGGTAGTGAACAAACATGAATGCATGAAAAATATGACAAACTTTTTGGGTTTAGTAGCATGTTAGCCTCTGGTTTCTTGTGCCTGGCTTTTCAGGTTCTATACTAGGGTGGGGCCAGATCTCAACCTCCTCCCCTCATGAATGTCAACTTTTACATTTACATTTACCACCTGCCAATCATGTGATGTCATTATCACATCAGGTGACTGGGCTTTGCCTTTGGAAAGTAGTTTAAATACAAACAAACCTCAAAGTGATGGTGCTCACAACTTTTACCTGCATCACACCTGACTTCCCATGTGATATCGGGGTCAGGCAGGTGGACGTGGTTTGAAGGGGTGTGTGAGAAGGGCTTTGTAATTCAACCGTCAGGTCAGACGTGCCCCAGCCTTGTTCTGCACTATGGGGTCCAGAAATCAAGAACCATGTATAGGTTTGATATATTTCATTTATGGATGTGGCTCAGTATGGACAGTGCTCAGTTATACTTTCACGGGTCCCTTGATTGACTTAGCTTTATGATTAATGTACTGGAATATTTTACAGGGGTTTATAGGACTGTTACTGTCAAGATAAACTCATAAAATTTACAGCTCCGAGCGAAAGTCATAATTTTTAAGTTGTAATTTTTATTTAGTAGCATTGCCGACAGCACACATTATTGACAAGAAAGCCCCCAAGAACCCTTCTTGAAATGTACTTAGTCATTCCCTTCGGAAACAATATAGGAATCATATTAAGTTTTGAGGAATGCAGGGTTTTCCAGCTGTTTTGGTTTTCTTAAAGAAAAAGAACATGGAGGAGTGAAATAATGTCCATGTTTTTGAGGACCCTGCATGCAAATTAATAATCTGGTTCCTCTTTGGAATAATCAAGCTTTGGAACACTTTTTTTGTCTTTAGAAACATGTGTACTTTGGGTTGTATTCATCTGTTTTTCATGCACAACATCCCAGGTTCAGTTCCCTTGCATCTCCTGGTAGGACTGAGAGAGAACCGAGTCTGAAATCCTGGCAAGGCAGTCAGTGCGGACAAAACAGCCTTCCTAACTAAGTCCTACTCAGAGTAGGCCGCACTGAAATGAATAAACCTCAGTTATTGAATATCTGAAACACTTTCTATGAAAAAGAAAATTAACTTGTAATATCTGGATTTGAAGATTGAAATAATATTGGCTTTTAGAAAATAGTTGGTTGTCAATTTGAGTGAATACTTTGAACAAGTTACTATATTTAGCTGACAGACAGGGAATCAGAAGTCTTTTTATCCTCCCCCTCTTTCAAATTTTCTTTTTCTTTCTTCTGTTTCTTTCTTCCGTCTCCCTTCTCTTTGCTCCCGTTTCTTTTTAGATTAGATTTTTAAAATATTTATTTTATTCTTGTATATTATAAAAAGATACTTTGTATTGGGTATAAACGTTTGCATGTCTGTTGATGTGTATCCATAAAATCACAGGTTTATTATTGGTATTTGTGCCTCAAAAGGTTTACTGATAATTTCCAGCTTAGTTTTGATTGCTAACTTTAGTTAAAGCAGATGTTCAATGTTAGTTAGACCCAGAGTCCACAGATAGCTTTCTGGGTCATGTGGCCAGATGACTAAACTGCTTCTGGCACAACAGGACACTGTGATGAGTGCCAAAGTGCACAGAAACACCATTTACCTTCCTGCTGCAGTGGTACCTATTTATCTACTTACGTTGGTATGCTTTCGAACTGCTAGGTTGGCAGGAGCTGGGTGCCACCCCCCATAATTGAGGCATCTAATCATAAGCCTGCATTTTTTTATCAAAGCTTATATGTTTGATCAGGGCTTGTATTTTAAAATGAGCTTAAAGATTTTCAAATGTTTCATGCCAGGCAGAAGACCAGCTGCCTAAGAACCTTGACAATGTTTTTCCTCCTAGACAAGGGGGCCCCCTGATTTATAGCAGAAAACAATTCTCAAAGTCGTAAAAAGGGAATTACAGGCTGAGAGCCAAGGTTACACTGACCCTACAAATTAAGGGTTGGTAAATAGTAAAATGAGCCATATCTTCTTCCTAAGGTTAAAAAGGCCAAGAGCAAATGGAAAAGAAAGCAACTGGCTGGAAGGGGAGTGTAAACAGAAGAAGAGGCTTTTTTCCCCTCTTTTATTTTGAGGCTGTAAACTGTTCCTTTTCACTTTGAGAAGGTTTATTCTTTTAAAAGGCTACCTATGATAATGTATGAAATATATTAGCTTAAATGTAATTATGCAAAGGATCTAGAAAGAAATAAATGTTAAATTCTTATTTCATAGAGTCATATTGCAATAGGAGACCAGAGGGGCAAATGAGCCCAGCCTCCTGCCAGACAGGAGACGCCATCGAGCACTCCTGATATATGGTTGTCAGGCCTTTTGTATAGAGACCTCCAAATGAAGGAGATCTTTCAATGATGATGTGAACTCAAGATCCTTGAAGATAAAAAGTTAAGATTAACCATCTGTTTTGGAAGGCAATAGGGCAAGGAGGGCAAGAGGTGAGCTGGCAATTAAGATTCCTTGTTGAGACACATGTAAGATATATTACTACTTATTTGTCATTTATAGATATAAGAATATATAGCTCTTTGTGTCCCATAAAAGGACAAAAGGAAATGGGTGTATCTTTTGTGATTGGTTCTAACAAACAGCCAATAGGAATTTCAACCAGGCTGATTGGATAGAGGCAGCCACAGGAGGAGCAAGGGGGCTGGATTAAGGAAATATAAGTGCTGGCCAGAATGGCAGGAGGCCAGGCCAGAGCTTGGTAACCATATACCACTGTGCCTCTCATTTATTTGTCTGACAAATAAATTACTATTTTAATTTCTCTATTGCTGCGTTGAATATTTCATTCCAGCTAAGCGTTAACCACAAGCAGGGTGCTACATAATGAAGTCTGACTGGACTTAACCACCCAGGGGTCTTTTACCTTTACCTTATACCCTGAGTTGTTTGTTGTTTAGTCGTCTTAGCGTGTTCGACTCTCCGTGACCCCATGAACCAGAGCATGCATTGGAAACTCTCACTTTCTTCTCAAAACTTCTATTTTATGTCCATGGAGTTTTCATGGCAAAATACAGGAGTGGGTTGTCAGTTCCTTTTCCAGGTGGATCACATTTAGTCCAAACTCTCGGCTAATGACCCGTCCATCTTGGGTGGCCCTGGATGGCATAGCTAATAGTTTCTTAGAGTTATTCAATCCCCTTCGCCACGGCAAGGCAGTGATCCATGAAGGGGATACCCTGAGTAGACCTGTTGAAATCAAGGCGCTTCCTTTGTGGATGACTTACATTGGAGATCACACTTGGCTTGTAATTTACGCTTCAGAGATGTAAAAACTACCTTTGTTCTGTTCCTCCCCCTGCAGATACCTCAAATCAGCTATGCATCTACAGCACCAGAGTTAAGTGATAACACCAGGTATGACTTTTTCTCCCGGGTGGTCCCACCCGACTCTTATCAAGCCCAAGCCATGGTTGATATTGTGACAGCACTTGGATGGAACTATGTTTCGACACTGGCTTCAGAGGGGAACTATGGAGAGAGTGGCGTCGAAGCGTTCACACAGATCTCGAGGGAAACTGGTAAGTGGACATCAGTTTTTTGTTTTGTTTTTTAAAAAACAACAACTGTGTTTAGAGCTGGCAAGTTGGTAAACTGTTGAGCTTGGTTCTGCCGGCTTAGACCTGCATGGAATAATTAGCCCCTGCAGATACCTTTTGAGGGAAGTTGCGCATGTGGTGGCTGGTTTTGTTTCTCATTTGTCTCTCAGTGTGACATTTTTGCGCCCAGTTAGGAAGGAAATGTTTTGACCAGGAACCCATGTCAATTAAAAGTGGCAGTCACAAAAGGCAAGCTAATTCCTAGGCCTGGTTTGGAAGGTAGCAGTGGTAGTTAAATCTTTGATGGTTAACAAGAGATGAGGATGCTGTGGCGTCTCCGATTTCTCTCTTGAACTCCAATTCTCATCAACCCAGGCAGTGGTCAAGTATGATGGGACCTGTAGCCAGTGGCGTAGCGTGGGGGGGTGCAGGGGGGGCCGGCCGCACCGGGTGCAACATCTGGGGGTTAGGGTTAGGGGGCGCAAATCCATGGGTTAGGGGGCGCAAATTACTTGCCTTGCCCCGGGTGCTGACAACCCACGCTACGCCACTGCCTGTAGTCCAACAAAACCTGAAGGATCACAGGTTCCCCAGCCGTGATGTAGACTGTGTATATACCTCCTATTGCTTCAGTGTGCAATAAGACAGGGTCATTAAGTACTTTTATACTAGAGAGTGGGTGTAAGAATGTAGTGTTCTCAAGGATATATGGCTCCCTCATGACATGGTGACTACACTATGTTGTCTTCTGGATTCCACAGGTCAATTGTGAACTTGCAGGCCTCACATTCTGCACACACAGTAAGCCTGCCTTTCAGTGCTTTTACATTGGCAAATGGTATCTCAAACACTCTTTGGGCAATACAACACATCGAGGAGAGGAAGAAAAATATGCATTGTGTGATAATCAATAATTTTAGGTGTTTAAGTTCTACAATTGGTATACCTGTTCCATTGCATTTTATGAAGCCCCCTTACGTGACTAACTCCTAACATACCCTAGTTCTTAAGTCATTAGCATGAGGTGCCCTCCCCCTTCCACCATTTCTTTGATCTTTATCTTGTGCTCATTAGAGTTGTTCCTTTTTGTCTGGGAAATTGGGTCTTCTTGAAGAACAATGGATTTTTTAAGCCTCCCTTAAATGATGAAAGAGAACAGTGAATGGTGGGTGTGGTGGTTGCGGAATCCTGAAATATGCAGCCATGAAGTTTAATTTGCTCAGTGTCGCTCTTGCAACCTGTTCTCAGTGAAACTCTCACTACAGAGAATCACTCAACGTACTTGCTACTTTTCCACCCACAGTACCTAGGGCCTATGAGGTGGAGTGAAGCATCCTGCTTCGGGTGGTGGAATCCTGTGGGGCAGTGCTTCCATCACTCCTTCTGGCACGGTTTTGCAAAATCTCGCTGGAAGCTGCTATTGTGCAACCCAAGTAAGCAAGGCTTAGGCAGTGTGTGTGTGTGTGTGGAGAAGGGAGGCATCTTCCTGTTTTGCCTCAGATACCAATATGGGATGGGCCACCCCTGATTGGGTGGGGGAAGTCTTGGGCAAGCTGCCCTTTCCCCAATTACTTCAATGTGACGGTGTTGGAGATCCCTTGTGAGGTGGACCAGTTTGAGAGAGCCCAGAGGCCAAGGTTACTTAGTGACCTTTATGGGTGAGTGGGCATTTGAACCAACAAAGGTGGTCCAACAAAGGTGGAGCAGCTGGTTGTTTTGTAGAAGGAGTGCAGAGCTGTCCTCTAGTAGTGTTTCTGGTGTGTGTGTGTGTGTGGGCAACAAACTTGGGGCCATGCGAGTGCACTGGTGGAGCCTATCCACGGATCCCATGGTTGCACCCACACATCTCAGACATTGCCACCACCCTGCAATGTTGGGTAGTTGGTGCCTCTGAATCACTGAAGTTGCCACGACCAAAGAAAACAGGAGTCAAGGTCAGCCGAAATGTGATTCGGCAGCTGAAAAAGTTGGGTCTCAGAGATCTCGATTGCCCAGTCACTTGTATTCTTCTTCATACACAGATTTAAGAACACAGTTCTCTCATCACAATTCTTAGCCTATTATCAAGTAATGCAGACACTCCTCGGGATATTTATTGGAAAAGTGTGCTTTTTAAAAGCAAGGGTTGGAAACTTTGCCTCTCTCTGGACTCTCTCGTTTTTGTCCAGGCAGCACCTTCTCTATCAAGCTACACCCATCCCTGGCTTTACTCTACCTTCGCCTTTCTCACTTGCTTATATATTTATTTAAAATTTATCTATTTGGTTTTTCAAATCAAAATTTTACAGTCACATTATCCAACTTACAACATAAAAACAAGATTTCAAAGAATCTCCTGGACTTCCCTTCCTCCCCTTTGTGGGTCCTATGGTCAGTCATTTTCTCCTGCATCTTTTATGATAATCCAAAACTTTTACCTCTCCACTGTGTCCAAAATTCACCATTAAACTACAAGTGATATTCCAATCCTACTAAAGATTTTGACTGTTTACAATGGTCTTTAAGATAAGTTATAACTTTCCCCCCATTCCTTATTAAAATTTTGGTCTTCCTGATTTCTGATTCTTCCAGTCATTTTGGCATAATCCATCAACTTGATCTGCCATTCTTCTCTGGTCGGGATTTTATCTTCTTTCCATCTCTGGGCCAATAACATCCGTGCATGCTTTTGCCTGGTTGCAATGTGTCCTTTGATGATTCCTGGGTGGAGGATAGGAAGGAAAGGCATTTATCTGCATGTAGAAACAAACACCTGACTTTTGCAAGGCTGGAATGCAGCTTACAGTACAAGGGCAAAAGTCACCTCTTTTGTTCCTTCCCCTCTTCCCAACACTGGCAAACAGCCTCCAGATAGTTGCCCACTAAGGAAGGCAGAGCTCATGCTAAAACAGGTTCCTCACCCCTTCTTTAACACTATGCAATTTTTGGAAAGATTTTTGGATCTTCCAGGTATTTAATAGCTTGCTGATGAACAGAATGGGAACTGTTTGAAGGACTGGTCTGGTGACTTAAACAAAAAAAAAACCCCAGCTCTTAGTAAAAGATGAATAAATTCCATATTGCTTTCGGTTATGATAATCTGAGCCTTTAAACATTTTGCAAATGCATTTGACTGTCCTTTCTCCTTGTCACTTCCTTAACTATGTGGAAGAGAAAAAGGAACGGACTGTTGGTTGAAATGCAGCATAATGAAAAGGTCAACGCAGTACCACAATAACATGTCACAGGTTTATATTAGGCATCTGCAAAGATCACATGTAGTACACATTTGAGCTGAATATTAATATTTCCTGGGACAGTGGTGGCAAATGGAAGTGAGAAAGTACTGATTCTAAAAATGCCCAAATGTGAAGATGTAAAAAAACAGGGGTGTGGAGTGTTAGGCCTCTCCCCAGGACACGTTCTTCACTTGATCCTAATCACCACCACCATCATCATCATCACTACCACCACCACCACCACCCTTTCTGATTGGGTTGCCCCAGTCACTCTGGACACCTCCCAACAAAATATTAAAAACACAATACAACATCAACCACTGAAAACTTCCCTGAACAGGGTTGACATCAGGTCTCCTCTAAAAGACAAATAGCTGTTTATCTGCTTGGCATCTGATGGGAGGCCGTTCCACAGGGCGGGCGCCACTACCAAGAAGGCCCTCTGCCTGGTTCCCTGTAACCTCACTTCTCACAGAGAGGGAACTGACAGAAGGCCCTCGGCACTGGACCTCAGTGTCTGGGCTGAACGATGGGTGTGGAGACACTCCGTCAGGTATGCTGGACCGAGGCCGTTTAGGGCTTTAAAGGTCAGCACCAACGCTTTGAATTGTGCTTGGAAACATACTGGGAGCCAGTATAGATCCTTTGGGATTGGTGTTATGTTGTCCCGGTGGCCGCTCCTAGTCTAGCTGCCACATTCTGGATTAGTTGTAGTTTCCAAGTCACCTTCAAAGGTAGCCCCATGTAGATCACATTGCTTCTCATCCTACGCATTTTTGCCTGTCTGGTATGTCTCCTTGAACTGTGATAATGGTTCCTGCTTCTCTGGATAGATGGTTGGGAGGAGTGTGTGCAGAAACTACACACTATTGTACAAAGAATTTTTTAAAATAAATTGGTTGCCCCACCCACTTTTGCTTCTGGCCCCGCCCATCTCTGGCATGTGGCCCTCGGAAGGTTGTTCAGATGGGAATGTGGCCCTCGGTGTGAGAAAGGCTCCTCACCCTGAACTAGACTGAGCTTTCTGGTGATTCTTGGAGGGCCAGGACAGTGGGTGGGGAATAAAAATGGACAGCAGGGTAGGCATCAGCAACAGCCCTTGTCATTAATGAAATTAAGGGGGGGAAAGTAAGTGACTTTTCCCAAGAGGCCAGAATAGTTCTTCCTAGGGTTGCTAGACAGCGAAATCCCAAAGAAAACCTCAACAGTATTTATATATGTGACTATAATGGCAAGGATTCTCTATGCTCAGAAATGGAAGGAGGTGAGAACATCCACAAAGGAAGAACGGTTGGTGAAAATCTTGCAATATGCAGAGATGGCGAAATGGATGGCACTGACAAAAGATACAAATTCAGAACCTTTTAAAGAAGACTGGAAACCCTTTGTAGCCCATATAAAAAGTTATTTCCCATAAGCAAAAACCACAGCGGGGTTTCAAGTGTAAGAAAACAGCAGAGTATATCAAGAGACTTGTTAGAGAGGATGAAATTAGATAAGACGGAACCATGAAACACAATTGTATGTAATTTGAGTTATAAACATCGATTTTGGGTGAACTGGGAAGTCAATACAGTAGTTTCGTTGAATGTAATGGTTGAGTAGCAAAAGCAACTTTTTAAAAATATTTTTTATTGAGTAACAAAAGTAACTTATGTTATGGGGAAAAAATTACACACATACACACACAGGAACACACACAATGGCTCTTGCCAAAGGAGGAAGATTTAGCATGCAGCATCCAGCGAGCTACACCATCAGGACCATCTCTCTTCCACTGACATGATGGGAACAAGGAAGAGTTGCCTTGATCAAGACATCCCTGAAGATGAATGGCGTTTTTACCAAGTTCTCACTCGGATTGCCAGCGCTGCTTCCTTTCCAGCATTTCCTCCCTTTCCTCGGTTTATCAAAATGTTTGTTGGTAAATTGAGGCTTCCTTCTCCCTAATCTTTCTCATATATATTTTTGTGCCTCGTTTGAGCATCATGTGTCCCAGAGAAGTGACAGCCAGGGAGCCTGAGCCGCAAGCAGGGAAAAGAGCAGCGGCTGGCCTTTCATTTCTCAAAGTCTGGCAGCGGAGAATGATTAAACAAAGTCTCTCTAGGGTCTGGCTTTTTTTGCTTGGTTCGGTTATTGCAACATTCTTATTACAAAATCCAATCCGTCCCCTTAATGGGATGTGTGGAATGCTGGAGGACAGGTTTTATCCCTGCTTGTGGCCAGTGAAGCATCAACATGAGTCTTGATGGGAAGTAGCTGCCTCCTTTGACAGGCGGTTAAGGGAGAGAATAAAAAACGACAAGGCAGAACGCTCTGGCTTATTATTAAGGGGAAACATTTAGCACCTTCTGAACTCTCTCTTACTCTCTGCTCATAATATGGAGAAGCCGGATCATCTGTCAGTGGGAAGGGGTTGAGTGGGGTGTGCGTGTGTAATTGTTCTGCGGTTGGGAAAGTTTAGAGTTGTTTGGGAAAGGGGTTATTCTGCAGCTACGACAAGCACTCAACACGGTGTCCTTCAGGCATTACGCCCCATCTGGCATTCAGAAATTCAAGCCTGCAGAATGAAATTCTCTCCAACAGACTCTTCGGACTGTCCCCAAGCCACGCCCTCTCCCCAGCCACAACACCTTATCTAGGCCACACCTCTCACCATTTCTGCTTCAAACACCCCTTGACTGTTTTTGCCTGCCTGGAAAGTGCCCTTGAACTCTCATCGTGCCTCCTGCTTACCTGGCAGAGAAGGACAGAGACCTGGTAGCACAAGGATGGAAGACTGAAGAAACCCCAACTAAAGAATCATGGCAAGAAAAATTGATGGACTATGCAGAACTGGCAAAACTGACATAAGATACGGGACAAGGATAACTGTGACTTTAAGGACGAATGGGAACCCTTTAAAAAGTATCTGAAGATGCAACACAGCGAACTGGACTCCTTGGCAGGTTTTGAATAAACATTCACAAACGTTTTATTGATAATAATCAGCTAAATAGTTTGAGGATCTATACAACTTTGTAACATGCAGAAAACAGCACTCTTAGAGAAACCAAAGACTGGAACTGAGGAAAGTTGGGGGTGGTTGGGTTTTGTGTGGGAGGGGGGAGGGAGGAAAAATGGGCGGGGGACAAGGATGATGTGTTTTTGGATAATATGTCTTGTTATAATTTTGAATAATTTTAAAAAACAACAACAACAAAAATAAAGGTTTTTAATGTGAAAAGAAAAGAAAGAAAGAAAAAGAGAGAGAAGGACAGAGACCTACATCACACAGAGCTGAAATTCAGATTGGTTGCTCTGCCCACTTTTGTTGTCGACCACACTTGCTTTCTCACTTTTGCTCTGCCCAACACAGGCATGTGCACACCATCTCCGCTGGGATGTTTATCCAGAAGAGGATTATGATGGTGATAAGAATAATATCAACAACAATTTGTTATATGCCGCCCATCTGACTGGGTTACCCCAGCCACTCTGGGCAGCTTCCAAAAAATTAAAACACACTACAGTCATACCTTGGGTTACAGACACTTTGGGTTGTGTGATTTCGGGTTGCGCACTGTGCTGAACCCAGAAGTACTGGAACGGGTTACTTCTGGGTTTCTCTGTGTGCTCATGCACAGAAGTGCCGAATCGTGACCTGCGCGTGTGCAGACGTGCGGGTCGCGAAAGCTGAGGGTTGTGAACATGCCTCCCACACAGATCATGTTCTCAACCCGAGCATCCACTGTCAATCAAAAATTAAAAACCCTCAGGCCAAAAAGGGCTCTCCCACCCATGATTACATACCCTGCAAGAGGCCTGATTTTCCAAGGACAGTCCTGGAATTACAAAGCCATCCCTGCCTCTGATTTGATCCCGGAATGTCCCTATTTCCCCTGCCAATGCCATCGCCGCTGAGCTCAGGAAGGAGGATGAGTTGGTGCTTGTACCAAGCAGTGGTGGTGGCGAGGGAGCATCCCGTTGCCTCTCCATGGCTGCTGCTACTGGCCTCCTCCATGGGCAGCTTGTAGTGGTTGCTTGTGAGCGAGTGAGGAGGAGGAGGAGAGGCAGCCACCACTGAGGCCCAGCTCCACATGCTGGCTCTGAGGGGAGGCAAGAAGGCAGGGCTGCCTTCTTCCCTGTGGGAAGAAGGGGGGATTCGATTGGAGCTCAAGTACAGTGGTACCTCAGGTTACATACGCTTCAGATTACATACGCTTCAGGTTACAGACTCTGCTAACCCAGAAATAGTACCTCGGGTTAGGGTTAGGGTTAGGCTTAGAAATCGTGTTCCGGCAGCGCAGCGGCAGCAGGAAGCCCCATTAGCTAAAGTGATGCTTCAGGTTAAGAACAGTTTCAGGTTAAGAACGGACCTCCGGAACGAATTAAGTACTTAACCCGAGGTACCACTGTAGTCTTGATTTATTTATTTTTAATTGCTTTGTACATCCATATCTAATCTTGCCCCTTTCTAACAAAATATTTTTTGGTGTGTTGTCGTTTTTTGTTTTGTGTGTGTGTGTGTTTGTTGAATCTACCAAAGAATGAAATAAAATAAAATTGAGATTAAGGGATTTTCTCAGGATGGTGGAGGGCATGTGTGTTGTCTTCCATTGGTGTCATGACAGTGGCATCTGCCTTTCTTCTGATAGGAAATGCTCTGTGTTGGGAGTGCAGGGAGAATGAAAATGTGGAGGTGGAAGAGGGTCAGTTGCGGGTAGGGGAGTGAGAAATGACCCTTTTTTCACCTGAGGAATGGTGGAGCATATGGACTTAGTAGAATCCGCCATGCTGGTTGAAACTGTAGGGCAAGAGCTTTCTCTGCTCGGCTAGCAAACTAGCCACTGCTGTGATTGGTGGGCAGGGAAATACTTAGCTGACAGGAACATGACATGCATAATGAGTTCACTAACTGCTACAGCTAGGAGGCAAGAAAAGCTCACCATGGGAATGCTGATCCTCACGCTGAGGGCAATATCTTCTACACGGTTCTAAAGCTTTCCATGTGAGATGAAAGAAGTTGGTGTGAGTTCTCAGAAATGAGAAGCGAGAGATACAGTGGGAAGGGTTTTGTGCCAGATGGGGAAACAGTTTGTTTCAGGATTACAGTGGTACCTTGGTTCTCAAACTTAATCTGTTCCGGAAGTGTGTTCTAAAACCAAAGCGTTCCAAAACCAAGGCGTGCTTTCCCATAGAAAGTAATGCAAAATGGATTAATCTGTTCCAGACTTTTAAAAAGAACCCCTAAAACAGCAATTTAACATCAATTTTACTATCTAACGAGACCCTTGATCCATAAAATGAAAGCAATTATCAATGTACTATAGTATAAAATAAATAAGAATGTATTGTAGATGATAAATAATAATAATAATAAATTTCTTCCCTGCACTTATGATAGTCACTGTTTGGATGGGGGCCTTTTATCCATTTCCACAGTCACACAATCAATCAATCAATCAATCAATCAATCAGTAGCTGAACTGGGTTCCACACAGTCACTAAAACAAATTAATCAAAAAAGCCTCAAAAACAAAAACACAAAATAAATAGTAGAAACAAAAGTGCCAAATTTAATCCATTCTGAAAGTCCATTTGACTTCCAAAACGTTCGAAAACCAAGGCACAGCTTCTGATTGGTGCAGGTACCCCGAAAACAATAGCCAACAACCGCATCGGACATTTGGCTTCTGAAAAACGTTCGAAAACCAGAACACTTACTTTTGGGTTTTCAGCATTTGAGAACCAAAGCATTTGAGTACCAAGGTGTTTGAGAACCAAGGTACCACTGTACTATGTATGGATGGGAGTCTTGAATGTGGATGTTGGTTTGGGTTGGCAGTGTGAGTAGAAAAGGAAGTGTAGCAAGAAAAGGGCAGGAGGCCCTGCAGAAACGAAAGGTCTGTAGATCAGAAGAGAAGTGCTATAGCTCAGTGTTAAGAGCATCTATCATGGATGCAAAAGACTGTACTATCTGAAACCCTGGAGAGCTGATACCGGTCAGTGCAGACCATACTGAACAATGTAGATGGATCAGTCGTTGACTTCCTATAAGGCAGTATTGTATGTTTCTATTGTGATCTGAGAGAGTTGGTGCTTCTGCATGTGTTGTGTAGTGCAGCAATCCCAGGAAGCCATTTATAACAACACAGTGGCTGGCTCTCTGGACATTGTTGTGTCACTTCTGTGCCCTGTATAAGACTTTGTACACCCTTGGAAATGTACAGACAGTAATTTGGTAATGCAACCAAATTGTAGCTGGTAGTGTGATAGATGATAGATAGATGATATAGATAGATAGATAGATAGATAGATAGATAGATAGATAGATGATAGATAGATAGATGATAGATAGATAGATAGATAGATAGATAGATGATAGATAGATAGATAGATAGATAGATGATAGATATAGATGATAGATAGATAGATAGATAGATAGATAGATAGATAGATGAGATAGATAGATAGATAGATAGATAGATAGATAGATAGATAGATAGATAGATAGATAGATGATAGATAGATGATAGATAGATAGATAGATAGATAGATGATAGATAGATGATAGATAGATAGATAGATGATAGATAGATGATAGACAGATAGATAGATGATAGAGATAGATAGATAGATAGATAGATAGATGATAGAGATAGATAGATAGATAGATAGATAGATAGATAGATAGATAGATAGATAGATAGATAGATAGATGATAGATAGATGATAGATAGATAGATAGATAGATGATAGATAGATGATAGATAGATAGATAGATGATAGAGATAGATAGATAGATAGATAGATAGATGATAGAGATAGATAGATAGATAGATAGATAGATAGATAGATGATAGATAGATAGATAGATGATAGATAGATGATAGATATAGATAGATAGATAGATAGATAGATAGATGATAGATAGATAGATAGATAGATAGATAGATAGATAGATAGATGATAGATAGATGATAGATAGATAGATAGATGATAGATAGATAGATAGATGATAGATAAGATAGATAGATAGATAGATAGATAGATAGATAGATAGATAGATAGATGATAGATAGATATGCATCATCTTAAATTTTGGAGAATATGTCTTGAGAGTATGTGTGCCTGGGAAACCTAAAGTATGCAAGAAGACATTAAACATCTGTACTGCTGGTTGACATCTGAAATGTTTGAAATTAATATATGGCTGAGGGAAAAGTCCATACACGTTCCAAAATTTGTAAATGTCATACTACTTGCCACTATGATATGTACCTGAAAAGACGATGATAATTTTGCACTTAGCAAGAAATATTCTTTTTAGTTTGACATGTGGGCGATTGGCTCAAATGTTTTTAAAGACTAATATTGCCTTTTTCTTTAAATAGACAAATCCCTGGTGATAACAGGGATCTTTGTAATCTTTCTTTTCTGAGGCATTTGTGTTGGGAAAATTGTAAATGAATTTGTTGTGCTTGAATTCGAAGTTAAACGATTACTTACACTGTCACAAAGCAAAAGCATTTTAACACAGTGTCATTATAACTTTTGTTCTTTCCCTGCTGAATGTGTATGAGATCTGGATCAGAAAGGTCTGTCAGTAGCAGTGGGAACTTGAAAAGCCATCTCCACTCCCACAAGTCACTGTGTCGGCCAGAATCTCAGTCTGGCCTTGACTCATATAGGATAGTCTTTTGGGAAAGCAAATCAATGAATGCTGTTGTGCCAGCAGAATCTGTTGATGTAGCTAGGACTGTCCAATTTTTCATCCTTTAAAGCAGGTAATTTTATTTTTAAATTCAATATTCAACACAGTTCTTTCAGTGCAGAGACTTTGGGCTACGCAACACAACTTTCCCTCCTTCTCCTCTGCCGGTGTGTCCCCTTGACACTCCCTAAATCTGTTCCAAAGTCTTCCCTAATCCTCTGGATCAGATATGGGTAGGGCCCAGGGCAAACAGAGGTAAGGAGAGGGAACACATTCTGTTGCACCATCAGAAATTCCTTAAATTGATAGAACATATAGTGCATTGGCTGCTGCCTAACATTTAAAGCTCCGAGATCCCAGTTTAAGGCTATGCACATGCCATAGTAAAGGTAAAGGGACCCCTGACCATTAGGTGCAGTCGTGGCTGACTCTGGGATTGCGGCGCTCATCTCGCTTTACTTGCAGCTTCCGGGTCATGTGGCCAGCATGACTAAGCCGCTTCTGGCGAACCACAGCAGTGCACGGAAATGCCGTTTACCTTCCCGCCAGAGCGGTACCTATTTATCTACTTGCACTTTGACGTGCTTTCGAACTGCTAGGTTGGCAGGAGCTGGGACCGAGCAACGGGAGCTCACCCTGTTGTGGGGATTCGAACCGCTGACCTTCTTATTGGCAAGTCCTAGGCTCTGTGGTTTAACCCACAGCACCACCCGCGTCCCTGACATTCCCCTTATTCCATATATCCCCACCCAACAGCTTCAAACTGTGGAACTGGTACTGTTAGATGTGCCACATATACAGTCATACCTTGGATCCCGAATGCCTTGTGAGTCGAATGTCTTGGCTCCCGAATGCCAGTGTTCCAGTTTGCGAATGTTCTTTGGAACCTGAACGTCTGAGGCAGCTTCTGAGTGGCAGCAGCACATTTTGGAACTCACAGCCTATTGACAGCAGGCCAACACATTTACTGTACTCTTCCTGGTACCTGCTAAAAACATTTCAGTTTAGGTGAGCCCATTCGGATATATAGAATGCTGACATGTTCTATAATCTGGTTAGGGGCTTATCTTTGCTTCTGTTTATTTTCATTGCTGAATTCTTTTTGTAAATAGTTTTGAGGTGTGTATTTCCCTCCTAGTCAATACGTATATGCATTTTATTAAATAAAAAACTGATAAAATTTAAAGTAAGCGCCATATATTACTGTGGTTTGTTGAGGATCATGACAATTGCGGCTCTGGGACAGGCAGATTGAAGTTCTCAGGATTATTGTGGTGTGTGTTTGTATGGTGTGGATACAATCTGTGTCAGTAATTCCCAATATGATAAAGGGTCTGGAAATGGTTGAAGGAGCTGGATATGCTTAGCCTGGAAAAGAGGAGACTGAGAGGAGACATGATATCCCTCTTTAAGTATGTCAAGGACTGCCACATGGAGGTGGGAACAAGCTTGTTTTCTCCTCCTCTGGAGTGTAGGACTCGAACCAATGGCTTCAAGTTTCAAGAAAGAAGATGGTGACTAAACATCAGGAAAATCTTTCTGACAGTAAGAGCTGTTTGACAGAGGAATGTTCTCCCTTGGGAGGTGGTGGACTCTCCTTCCTTGGTGGTTTTTAGCAGAGGTTGGATGGCCATCTGTTATGGATGCTTTAGCTAAGATTCTGGCATTGCAGGGATTGGATTAGATGACTCTTGGGGTCCCTTCCAGTTCTACAGTTCTATGGTTCTATGAATTCTCCTGATTCTGCTTCTGCTGCTGAATAGCCTTGCTTTCCATAAAACATAAAAGAAGAGAAGAAGAGTTGGATTTGATATCCCCCTTTATCACTACCCAAAGGAGTCTCAAAGCGGCTAATATTCTCCTTTCCCTTCCTCCCCCACAACAAACACCCTGTGAGGTGAGTGGGGCTGAGAGACTTCAGAGAAGTGTGACTGGCCCAAGGTCACCCAGCAGCTGCATGTGGAGGAGCGGAGACGCGAACTCGGTTCACCAGATTACGAGTCTACCGCTCTCAACCACTACACCACACTGGCTGTATGCAGGGTCTGCTCCAGGTTAGACCTTCAGCCTGGAGCTGAACTCCATCGATGAGTGCATTTTAACTTGCAAACTGTAATTAATATGAAATACCCAAATTGAGCAACAAAGGCTTAGATACATGTGAATCATTGCCACACAAAACTCTCCAGTGCATTAATATTGCAGGAACATTAAAAAGAATTCCAGGGGGAAAGAATTAAGCAATTTCACCAGTTATTGCAGAACCTGTTAAAAGTGCAACATATTTTTCAGGATCTTATTGCAAAAAAGGGCTATTTACTTCTTACTCTTGCTGGTGTTAATAAATATAATGTTCTGCTACTTCAGCAAGGGGTTCAGCCCTCCCCTCCAAACTGTTTACATGAGCGTAAGACATCTGCATTAAAAACTATGCACAAAACTATACTTTGCAGTTCCATTTAATTGGATTTCCCTCTGCATCCTTGTGGCAATGCTGAAGGCTGAGATTTTTCAAATTCACTTAAGGGAATGACGATACCCACTTCCCATTAATTTAAGGAATATAGTTTTGACAAGCTCGGCTTATGTGATCAAGATCTAAAAATTAATTAATGGAATTAATTAGAATACGGTATATGATTTCCTCACCCTCTGAGACAGGGCAAAATTCGGATATTCTCTCTCTTTTTTGTGAGGCCTTATAGCCCTAATTTAGTGATTGTAATATGTTTGCTGGTTCTTTAATGGACATGTGTAACTTTCCACCTGCTAGGATTCACCAATTTTCAATGCATGATGAACATGTTTCATTAAAAGTTCATGAAAAGTCCCTATATACCGTATATACAGTGGACCATCCAGATGCGAACTTAATTCATTCCAGGGGTCCTTACATACCCCGAAAAGTCCGCAACATGAGGACTTCCATATGCATCTCATCTCCCGAGAGAACAAGCAGCAAACTTATTTTATGTGTCAACTTAAGTATAAAAACCACCCAATGGAATGGTCTTCCCTTTACTACCCTACACTCTATTTTGGGGGAATCTCCCAAACCTCCAAAGTTAATTTGGGAGAAGCCTGAGGGAAGAAGAGGAGGGAAACCCCATTACGCTAGTAGGAATCTTTGAAGCTGGCTTCCTCTAGCGGAATGGGGTAGTTGAATCTGGTCCAATACATTAAAAATAAAGTGTGTATTCACTCTAAATTGCTTTCAGATTATGGTATTCTGGAAGGCTGAATCTGTACAGTCCTGGCTCCCCTTCAAGGAATAAGGATTTTGGCACTGAATTCCTTCCGTCAAGATTTCGCTGATAATGTTTTGTTTGTTTTACTGTAACTGCTTCTGTGTGCAGTTTTTGCCTGGATGAAGTGCATGTTTACAGAAAATTATAAAAGGGGCTTGCAATAAAATGTTGCAGTGTAGAATGCTCTCGTTCAGTGTTCCAGCGTGCTATCAATGCTCTCTTGATTGGTTCTTTATTCCTTCTCTGCTCCCAGTTGCCCATTTTCCCCCACTGCCAGCAATAAACACCTAGGATTCCGTGGCCATTAAGCTTGCCTAAATTGGCTGAGTTTGATTATTATTTTTTGCCCTTCATATTTACCCCCTTAGATGTTCTTTTTCTAATCCTGAAAACCTTTTGGTTTCCCTAAGTATACCTCTAATTTTCCAGGGGTTCCCTATTAGCTAAATAGTCTTTGGCAGTGACATTAATGAAAGTTGTCCATAGGTGCTAGGGATAGACAAATCAGCTTATGTCTGTCCAATTTCATTTTTCCAGTCATAGGTCTGTTCTGTGCTATTCTATGCATTTTTTCTCCATTGCAGATAGGGCTGGGCGATATATCAATATATTGTCCAAAACCAGTTTGAAGTCCATATCATGATATTGGTTTGACTGGCAATATATCACAAATCATGGTGTCTCTCTCTCTCTCTCTCTCTCTCTCTCTCTCTCTCTCTCTCTCTCTGTGTGTGTGTCTGTGTGTGTGTATGCACTATGCAAAATTCACAATGTGGGGAAAAACATGGAGCCAGCCAATGCCTCTTCATAGCTCCATCCGTATTTTAGACATGATATATTATGATGTTTAGCTGGCGACATATCCTGATGTTGAAAACCAGATATTGCCTAGCCCTACTGTTCACATCTACTTGGTTCCATTCTTATTTCAGACATCATGATATATCACAATATTTAGCTAGTGATATACCATGATGTTGAAAACCAGATATTGCCCAGCCCCAATTGTAGGCCCCGTTGTGCACACTTTTGGATACATTTTCCCCAAAATCTTTCATTCTTTTTCAATGCATTTTCTTGTCAAATACACATTTTATATGCATTTCATCCATAAAATACGTTCTTCCGTGTGGATGCCTCAAGGGAATCCGATCCCTCCCATGGGGGCAGCCAAGAAGCAGATAAACAAACAAACAAAATAGTTATTACCAAGTAATTTATTCACTACGCACAGAGAGAGACAAAAAAATGCAGTCTATCTAGGCTAATGGCATTGCTCTGAGCACTGGCGGAGAAACGGGAGTACAGAGGAAGCGGACTGCCCCGGGCACCACTATTCCGGTAGGGTACCATTGCGGAGGCCCCCCGATACGAGCCGTGAACCACACCCCCACAGGTGGCGCATCACGCTCCCAGAACACATGCCACGCCCCTGTGGGCAGCGCACCACACCCTCGCGGGTGGTGTACCACGCCCCTGGGATGCGTGTCATGCCCCTGTGGGCAGCATGCCATGCCCCCGGGAGGCGCGTCATGGCTCAGGGGGGCGCCAGCCTCGCCCCCGCCTGCTCTCCGCCCCCTGTATCGGAGCATGCGGCTTCGCCACTGGCTCCAAGTAAAGTCCCACCCCGCTACATCATCCCTATTCCACTTCACCCCTGTATCAGCTAATCTGAGCCTTGTGCCCCTTAGCTCTCTGTTCTACTACCCTCAATGTCTGCCTGGTCCTGAGAGGGGGTGGTGGTCAGAAATGCTTTCCAAGGACACTGAATCTGTCAGCTGTCTGTCCCCTGGTGCTTCTTCTTTTTCCTGCTGTTCCTCTTCCAATAATTCCCAGCTTCTCCACTCTGCAGCCTCTGAACTGTGCCCTTCTGCAAACCACTGTTCTAAATCTATACTGTCCTCCTATTCTCAGGAAGGTTCAGGAGAACGGGCATGTCTTGTTCACCAAAACCACATGGCAAAATCCAGGAGTGCATTATCTGAACAAATTATTTCTCCGTTCCTAATAGATGCACATTGCTGTTGACTTTAACTGAAGCTTTTTGTGCACTAAACCATTTCCTTCTATAAATAAAAGGGCGAACCATACTTTATTTTTTATGGCCAACTCACATAATTAACTGGAACACTGTTTGAAAGGAACCTGAAACAAAATGTATTAAAATGGGAGACATTCATATGTGCAAAGATTTGCCAGAATTATCTTCTGCTATTTTTTCCTAGCAAATTTAATACATTTTTAATTATGCAATGTGATCTGTTTCCTGGGGAGTTTAAGAGAAGATAAATTACTCCCTAGTAATAAAATTGTGAGGCTTCTGATTTAGGAGGATACTGCATACTGAGAATAGCACTTTTCGTGACTTTTCTTCCTCATGAGAGGAGGAAAAAGCTATTCTTAAGAGGGGAATGATGGCTTCTACTGAAAACCTCTTTTTTTTGCATGTGTCTGTGTGTGCACAAATAGTGAAGTGAAATTAGAAGACTTTGCAAGGTTGGTTAAATTTACAAAAACGGACCTTGATTTTAGAAAGCATCTACTTCAGAAAATGGTTGATCGATTCATTACGGATGGAAGGATCTGTCAATCTTCCTCTTTGTTTCTCATTTTTCCAATCTTAAATTCAGTTCTCTACACAGTGTAGCATTTTGCAGATAAAAAAAGATCCCCCTGAAAAAGCGCCAGCATTTCAGTGCAAATTTCCTAGTAAATATACTTTTATATGCAATTTTGACTTTTGTACATATTTTTGAAAGCAACTTTCCATACGTCATTTTTATTAACATTTTCATGCACACATTTTCCTAGGCATGCTGACTGCTTAACATAGACCAGATTCTATCTATGCAGAAAATGGAAATGTTATGTTTTGCATTCTATTCTACTGTTTTTCTGTTGATCATCTATACAGTGAAATCACACTTCAGATTTGCTAAAGACTTCTTCTGGACTTCTGCTGAGAACTGGAACATTTTAAAACTTGTGATAACAACTTACTCTCTTACCTATCCAAATGTTCTGTGCATTTCCATTACCTTGAGAACTACTTATAGAGTTGCTGGAAATCAGTGCTAATTCTAGACTGAAAGCACCACTCTTCATTACTCATTTGAGAAAAATATGCATTGGTTTGTGCCTCTGTAATACTTAGAAAGACTGCTATGTCTCTCTCTTTCTCTTTCTGCAAAAAAGATGCCTGATTTAAATGCAAATTACAAGCTGTGATACAATCACTATAAATTGAGTTTGCAGCAATATGCATATTTTGTAGATTTTTTTTTTAAAAAAAGCTTTTATCCCTGGTTGGAAGACAAATTGTTTCTCCAGTTATGGAGATCTTTCTCTTTTACTTAGAAGTTCTGCTGTGTCTTCTCTGTCACTTTTGCTTTTGGTGCTGTGCTACAATGATCTGGATTTTAAGATTTCTGTTTCACTGAAATTCATTTAGAACTCATTGTTTCAGATGCTGAAATTCTATCTAAGACATTGGCATTCCCCATGCAATTCTTATTGGCCTTTTTGAAAATAAGGACTACCTCAGAGAGCGCGCAGAAATAGGGGGCAGGAAGTGTGTCCTGCCTACGCTTCCTCTTTTCATGCTTTCTACATATTGTGCATTTCTACTGTGATAAGATGCACAAGTCTGTTGAGTGTCCAGTGGAAAGGAGAAACATGAGGGTTCTTTCAGTTTAGAAAAGGATGGCTTAAATATAGGAACGTAACAAGGTAGTGATCTCTGTTCTCAAAGCCCAGAATACCAGGCTTTGAGAAGGACCCCCTAGACCAGGCATGGCCAAACTTGGCCCTCCAGATGTTTTGGGACTACAAATCCCATCATTCCTAGCTAACAGGACCAGTGGTCAGGGATGATGGGGAATGTAGTCCCCAAACAGCTTGGCCCTCCGGCCAAGTTTAGCCATGCCTGCCTTAGACAAGATCCCAGCCAAGACCGGGAGGTGGAGGAGACTGGCTAGCTGGCCACCACAGATGGGAGCTGGGCCCAGCAGTGAGTAAGTGAATGAGTGGATGGCAGGTTGGGCCACCGGCCAGTCTTCTTCTTTGGCAATCATTTGTAGCCAAGTAACATTGTCTTCCATAAACACTGTTTTAACAGTTAGTCCGTAAGTGACTGTGGAGGCCAATTCTGGATCCACCCGTCCTTCCACAGTGGGGACATAGGCTTCTGAGTGAGAGTTGATCACAGTGAGGGTTTGCCAAGTGTGCCGTCCTCTTAGTGCGTTTCTCCCTTTTGTCCTGAGTTCGTCTTCAAAGCCACAACACCTTTGGTAAAGGCTGTTCTCCAACTGGAGCACTCGCAGGCCAGTGTTTCCCAGTTGTCAGTGTTTATACTACATTTTTTTGGTTTGCCTTGAGAGAGTCTTTGAACCTCTTTTGTTGACCACCAGCATTACGCTTTCCATTTTTAAGTTCAGAATAGAGTAGTTGCTTTGGAAGACGATAATCGGGCATCCGCACAACACGACCAGTCCAATGAAGTTCATGTTGAAGAATCATTGCTTCAACACTGGTGATCTTTGCTTCTTCCAGTACACTGGCATTAGTTCGCCTATCTTCCCAAGTGATGGGTAAATTTTTTTGGAGACACCATTGATGGAATCTTTCAAGGAGTTGGAGATGGTGTTTATAAATGGTCCACATTTCACAAGCATACAGTGAGGTTGGTAGTGCAATAGCTTTGTAAACAAGCATCTTGGTTTTCCTGCAAAAGTCCTGGTCCTCAAACACTCTGCACTTCAATCAGGAAAAAGCTGCCCTCACAGAGCTCAGGTGATGCTAGATTTCGGCATCAGTGTCTGCCCTTGTGGAAAGATAACTGCACAGGTAGGAGAAGTGACCAACATTTTCCAGCGTTACACCATTGAGTTGGAGTGCTTAATGGGCCACTGCTGGTGCTGGGACCGGTCACTACAATCCCATGGAGCCTTGGCACTTCATGTAGGCTCTGTTCAAGACTGAACTCGGTCAATGTCAAAATTAGTCCTGTAATGCAACTTCGGATGACGGTCGGTATATAAATATAACAAGCAAACAATAGTAGCAGGTTGTCACTCACCCTCTTCCTGTTCCATGTGATGAGTGCTGGATTAGACAGAAATCCTTTCAGGATTCCATGCATATGGGTCGTAGAGCATCTTGACTCTACAGCCAAATTAGCATAGTCCCAACAGTATTTTTGCTCTATTTATTGTTTGGCTCTTCAGAAGAAGAAGAGGAGTTTGGATTTGATATCCCGCTTTATCACTACACAAAGGAGTCTCAAAGTGGCTAACATTCTCCTTTCCCTTCCTCCCCCACAACAAGCACTCTGTGAGGTGAGTGGGGCTGAGAGACTTCAGAGAAGTGTGACTAGCCCAAGGTCACCCAGCAGCTGCATGTGGAGGAGTGGGGAAGCGAACCCGGTTCACCAGATTTTGAGTCTACCACTCTTAACCACTGCACCACACTGGTTCTCTTCAGGGTCTTCTTGGTGCAAAAAATTATTTCAGAGACGTACACTTGGCCTCTCAGGCGCGGCAGTGTTGTGAACCAGTGCCATTCTACCGATTCAACCCAACGATGGGACGCTATTTGGTAGCAGCCACCAGCCATTGGAGACTTTACAGTCTACCTTGATGACCTTGGCTGCAGATGCAAGCCTACCCGCAAAATTGGCCTGTCGCAGGCAGGCTAGGGGGCTGGCCAAGCCTAGGGGGCAGGCTCAACCCAGTCTGTGGGCTTTGCTTGGGTCTGCTCCTGGGGAATATTAGAAGGCTCACAGTTGGGAGGGGGCAGTTCTCGTAACATTGATGCATCTACAGATCAAGACACCGGCTTCCTAGTCCTTTCTGCGAAGGAGGTGGCCTTTGCTAATTGGCCTTACAAATCACACTCTTTCATAACAACTCAGTAACGGTAAGAAGAGAGTGCAGTTTCACCTACACCAATATGTTTGCTCTTGCCACTTTGTCATCATAAATTCTATGTAGATCATAACTACCTGTGTTGAGCACAATTGAGTGTCGGGAAATAGAGCAATTCTCTTACAGCCCCAAAGTTAAACGCTGTTATCGTTACTGCTAGCACAGTGGATGAGCTGAATGATAATCACCTGATTAGTCCATACTGAACAGCTTAGGTTTGGGGTATGCATGTAGGCATGTGATCCTGGATGATTTGATTGATTGATTGATTGTATGTTTTCTGCTGCTTTTCATTAAAATCATTAAGTGGCGTATCACGCAGAAACAAAACCACAAGGGAAGCCAGTATACACACTGCAATAATAAGAGAAACAAGGAGCCACCACAAGACATTAAGAACAAACCGATATTAAGTGCCCGGAAAGGCTTGGGAAAGAAAAGAAATGGGTGGAATACATGGGGAAATAAATGGGTGAAAAACGAGTGCCAAAAAAACAGTGTTGGAACTTGCCATAACTCAAGAGGGGAGTTGGTTCCATAGGGAAAATATATACAGTGGTACCTCGGGTTACATACGCTTCAAGTTACACACGCTTCAGGTTACAGACTCCGCTAACCCAGAAATAGTACCTTGGGTTAAGAACTTTGCTTCAGGATGAGAACAGAAATCGTGCTCCGGCGGTGCGGCGACAGCAAGAGGCCCCATTAGCTAAAGTGGTGCTTCAGGTTAAGAACAGTTTCAGGTTAAGAACGGACCTCCGGAATGAATTAAGTACTTAACCCAATGTAACATTGTATACGATCTAGAGGTTTTGTTGTATTTGACGATTCAAAAATCTTGGCAGTGCTGTAAGTCCTATTTGGGAATTATTTTTCCTTATGTACTGACAATCATGGTAGGAAGAGTGGGGCATGCTGAAGGGGGCCCCTATCTGAAGTGGGGACCCCCCCTCCTTTGATTATGCAGGATTTTTATACATGCAAGAATCTTTCACAAGCATAGGAAGCTCTCTGCTTCAGAATAATGCTTTTCAACACACAGAGAACTGAAAAGATGGAAACCACAATGTATTGGAGGGGGCAGAGCTTGCCAGTATGCCCTTGCTGTTAGCAAACTCACTTAAATCATGCAGGAAGAGTCCAGAGAGAAAAGTCTTGATAACAGTTCACCAAGCAAACTGAACAAAAGCAGTGTATAATTTGAGATGGACAGAGATGTTTTGCCTTTCTTACATCAGCCCTTGTAAATAGCAGGGTGTCATTCAACTAAACATACGGTGGTGGTGGGGAACCCCTGAGAACTACGTAGCCAGTGAGAGCACATGCCACCTCACTGAACATTATGTCACTCTGCTTGGCTGCTAAGCAACACCTCCACCCCACCTCCCTTCTTTGCTAGTTGACTTCAACACTGATGCAATTAATTCTTAAATTACAAGGTGAATAATCCCTGCTGTTCAACTTCCAACACCCTTCACTTGATTGCCATTGCACTCGGGCTCGCTTCCTCAAACTCAGCCCTCCAGATGTTTTGAGACTACAATTCCCATCATCCCTGACCACTGGTCCTGCTAGCTAGGGATCATGGGAGTTGTAGTCCCAACAACAGCTGGAGGGCCGAGTTTGAGGAAGCCTGCACTAGGGGAATGAATGCACAATTGGGGCTGTAGCTCCATTGTATTCTGCATCTGCTACCCTGCAGCACTTTTACAAGGGAGTAAGCCCCACTGAGCTAAGGCCCACTGGGCTAAGATCCCTCCAGGCTGCTGGGTGGTGGTTGTTTTATGCGGGTGTATTTTTGCCTCACTGATAGTACATTAGTGGTGTATTTATACTCGACCATCTGTTCACCCTTACACTTTATTAGCTGTTCTACAATACTTCCCCAATTATGCATCCTGCATTATTGCTGTCCAGAGGGACAATCTTGTGTTGTAATGGAATAAAAGCAGAAGAACCACCCCCCTCCCTCTCAGAATGTTTATGGTATGCAAAGTTACAGCCTCTCATCAGGAAGCTATGGGACATTACTGACTGGAAATAAAGCAATACGGCCATCCCAAAACTTGCAGGTGCAAATGGCTTTCAGATCACGATTGCGTGCAACTGGCTTTGATACCGCCATGAGCACAAATAATCGTGGGTGCACAATAAAAAAGGACATCTGGAGGGGCTCCTTCTGGAAAAAAAAATGCTTAAGATCGTGAGGTCACTGTTCAGTTGGCCAAATGTCTAATTCTTCTTCTGAGTTTGTTTGGAAAGCTAAATGTCAGCGAAATTCCAGGATTGCCTTTGTAAATGAAAATTATTTTTCTTAAATTCTGAAAGGAGAAATATGATCTTTGTTATAAAACTGATGGAGGACAAAAATGGGATTTCTGAACGTCTGTGTGCTTCAGGCTTGTTGGGAAGCCCCTCTGGCTGACATGGTCTTCAGTTCTCTCTAGGGTGTGGGGAGGTCAAAATCAACCCAAAGGTTTTCTTCAAAGAAAGAAAACAAACTTGTTTTCTCCTGGATACGGTTTTTAATTGCTTAAGTATATATATGCATTTACTTTTTATGGAATGCTTTCAAAATACACAGGAAGCTGCCATGTCTGACCATTGCTCCACGAAGTTCAGTACTGAATTGAAATACTTTATTGTCACTTGTACAACTTGTATGCAGTGAGATTACGCGAGCACCCCCACTCAGCGCTCTTAGTCTTAATTCCCCTCGTTTACTGATGTACACCCACCAAACCCGAAAGTCAGTTGCCCTGTTGTTACCTTTTCATTCAGCAGCCTAACAGCCCACGGATAGAAGCTGTTCTTTACCCTGTTGGTGCGACTAATCATGCTTCTATATCTTCTGCCCGAGGGCAGGAGATCAAGAAAGTGCTGGCCAGGGTGTGAATCATCCCTGAGAATTTTCCTCACACTCCTGAGGCAACGTTCTTCCATGATGTCATCCAGTGGATTCACGGGACAGCCCATAATATCTTGTGCTGTATTCACCACCCTCTGTAGGCACTTCCTATCAGCTGATGTCAAACCAGCATACCACACCGTGATGTAGTATGAAAGGACACTTTCTATTGTGGACCGGTAGAAGGAGATCATCAAATGTTGATTGACATCGTTCTTTCACAATACTCCGAGGAGAAGGAGTCTCTGTTGGGCTTTCTTAACCACCTGCCTTAAAGCACCAGCCTTCTTCAACCAGGACTACAACTTTGCCATGGATTGGCTGGACACAGAGGAATGGTGGGAGCAACTAGCTTGGGAACCGCCAAGGGAAGAAGGCTCAGAGCCCGGGGAGAGGTGGTGGGATGACAATGCATGGCCAGAGAGAGAAGACTGAGAAGAGGTGGTGTTGGAAGCTGAAGGGGTAACAGGGCTTAGTGAGCTGGGAGAGTCTTTGGCAGAGAGAAGTCAAGAATCAGAAGCTGGCAAGTGGGACGATGGAGTTCAAGAGGCAGAGATGAGTCAGTCTAGTGAAGAGTCAAGGCTGTCTCCCCTTCCTGCTGTGACAAGCCCCTTGGTGTTTCTATCTTGGAAAGACCTAGGATATGCTGCTCCTGAAAGAAAGCATATGCTGCTCCTGAAAGAAAAGAAAGCCCATGATTTTTGTTCTAAAAAGAAAAAGATCAAGAAGAGAAGCAGACATAACATATAAAAGATTTAGGGAAAGAAATACACATGACACACGTTTTACCAGGCTTATTTCAATAAGGGGGGTGGGAAGGAGAAGAAAAAATGAGTGGAATAGTCAAAGCAATTTTCACAAAAAGCCATAATAGCTGGTTCGAATTCCCATCAGGCATTTTTAGATTCAAGTCCAGAAATGGAGTCTCTGTTTCCTCGGTACATGATGTTCAGAGAAAAATGAATTTATCCTCTACCTCCCCCCACCCCCAAACTGGTTAGAGAGTTCTCTGCTTCCTTTTTTCACCCTGGCGCTAATCGAAAAATAGGCTTCCTAATTCATTGATCTTCGTTGACTATGGATCCAATAGAACCGGCGATATCCAACTAAGCAGAATTGCTGTATGTTAAATAACTTGGGCTACTTAAATCTACTGATTTCAGTAGGTTTGCTCTGAGTATGACAGATGCTGGATATCAACCAAAGTTTAGAAGCTAATGAGGTCTTTACCAGAGACTTGTAAATTAAGCTTGCTTATTGATTTTAGGCACATCAGGTAATAAGGGATTTGGCTAGCATTATTGTATGAACATTCATTCTTTTCCATGTATCATCAAAAGGTTTTGTGCAACTCATGCATATCAGCATTTATTTGCTTATTTTAAAAACACAACCATGCATATATATAGTTTTTCGTCTAAGGATCTCAAGGCAGTGAAATGATTCTTCTTCCTGCCATTTTATGCTAACAGCTACCCTATGAGTAGGCTAGTCTCAGAGATAAGGATGGCTATGTTCTACCTCCACTGTCAACGGAAGTTCGTCCCTGGATACCAGTGGCTGGGAAATGCGTTTGGAGGAGAATGCTGGTGCATTTACATCCTTTCTTATGGACTTCCCACAGGCATCTAGTTGGCTACCAGGAGAACAGGATTACATGGACCTTTGGCCTGATCTAGCAGTGCTCTTCCTATGTTCCTATGGCTGGCCTAGCGGGATGTGGGTGGCACTGTGGTCTAAACCACCGAGCCTCTTGGGCTTGCCAATCAGAAGGTTGGCGGTTTGAATCCCTGTGATGGACTGAGCTCCCGTTGCTCTGTGCCAGCTCCTGCCAACCTAGCAGTTCGAAAGCACGCCAGTGCAAGTAGATAAATAGGTAGATAAATAGGTAAAGGGTGTTTCTGTGCGCTCTGGTTTCCGTCATGGTGTTCCGTTGCACCAGAAGAGGTTTGGTCATGCTGGTCACATGACCCGGAAAGCTGTCTGTGGACAAACAGCGGCTCCCTCGGCCTGAAAGCGAGATGAGCATTGCAACCCTATAGTCACCTTTGACTGGACTAACCATCCAGAGGTCCTTTACCTTTCTACCTGTGGCTGGCCTACTGTTCATAGTTGAATGAAGAGCTAAGCCTGGGACTCTCTAGCCCTAGATCGACATTCTGATCTGTAAACAACTCTGGCTCTCATTTCGCTTCAGAAGTATGTGTCTCCACAAGTTGTTGTTTTCCAATCAAAGAGATGCTTTTTATGGACGGTATTTTTCTGAACATAAGAGCTACTGGAGTATAAAATTGTCACCCTGCCCCCCAATTTCAGCAAAATGGGAGGATAAAAGAGCTGAAATTCAGAGCCACTATAACATGGGATATAAGAAGTAGCTACAAAGAGAGTTGCCTGCAAGTCATCAGATGCCAAAGTCCCAGATAGTGCCGCCTTCAGGATATAGAGCAGGGGTCAGCAACATGCAGCCCATGGGCCAGATGCAGCCCACAAAGACCGTTTTACCAGCCTATGAGCCATGCCTGAATCGAGCCACCCACTCAGCGAGTCCCCTGCACACTGCGCTAAACCAGCGCAGCACGGCATGGGGACTCACCAAGCAGGGCCAGAAAACGCATCTGCACATGCGCAGATATGGGAAATCTGCCTCTGCACAGGCACAATTTCCAGCATCTGGGGATGCGCAGAAGCAATTTTCGGTGCCGTGGACATGCACAGACGCGCTTTCTGGCATCGTGCTGTGCCAGTCTGGCCCACAGACAATCTCCGTGGGGGTGATCCAGCCCATGGCCGATAACCTTGCCGACCCCGGATATAGAGAGTCCTTGGGCAACGTATTATCTGTGGTCTCTCTTAACGCTGCCCATTAATTCTCTTTTAATTCTCCTTCACTGTTCCTGGTCTGATATGTGAATGACCACACACCCATGCATCTTGCTGAAAGCGGAAGTGACCTGAAAATGTCACTGAAACGTCCCAAAAAGGAGTGGGTTGGGGGCCGTGTGTGAGGAACAGGGTGTTTGCAGGCTTTTTCAATGGGTACCTCAGAACTTAACCCCCATGCAGATCGGTCGCTGCCTGCACATTGTGATTTTGCTGATCACCTAGCCTTTGAGTTAATATTTCACTCTGTTCTGTTTAGTATCAGCGAGATGATTACCATTATTTTGGACACTGTCAATACTAGTCCTGAATATCCTTAACAGAGTTTGTCGTATTTTTGTGCAAAAATAACTGAATCTGGATTTACTTTAGACATGAAAATGCATTTATCTTACCAGTGAAACTAGCACTGGCAACTGCAGAATCCAAGCACAGAACAGGTTTGCTGAATGAGAAGGCCCCACATGTTTATATAGCAGAACATGTTTCAGTATAACATAGAAATCACTTATTAAGATCAATGCAATTTCAAAGGAAATAGGTCAGATAGGAATTAGGACCTGGTTGCATACACTGCTGGATTGCTTGTTAATCTCTATTCAGATGTTTTTTAAACCTAAAAATCCCTCAATCACAAATCTCATAATGAATTTCTTAATACACTAATCTTTCACCTTTGAAAATGAATTCAAATCTTGGTAAGATTACACATGCTAATTTACATTTAGGGACATTTGATAGTTTCCCCACAAAAGCCAAATTGGTGTTCAGGGCCTCAAAACAATATCTAATTCTGTATGGATAACTTGGTAGTAGAGATGATCTCCCAAATACAAATTCAGGGGCCAAGAATAATGAGAGTTGTGTTCCAGCAACACTTGGAGGACACCAGCTTGGTTCAGACCCTGCTCAAGGTGGCTTATAGCATGAACAAAATATATAACTGCAACATAACAAAAGTAGTCATAAGCAATAAATAAAGCATCCCAAAATACACAACCGAACTGAACACTTCTACCTAAATCACAATTAAAAATAAAGATACAGAACATCAACAGCAACAACCCCCACTCACAAAAATGCCCGAGCAGAAGAGTCTGTTCAGCAGCCTCAGTTTTTGTAGCTGGAGTCAGTCATGACCCTTCCCCCTGGGCCAGGCGGAAAAGAAGACTCACCTCCAAGATGATCATAGCCAACAAGGAACTCCAAGAACAGTTTCCAGCAGCTACAGCTGTCCTCTGCCCTTCAGCCCTGGTTGTGTTCTGCAAAGTTCTTACAGTGAAAACTCATTGTTCATTCTCTCTCTGTTTAGAGAAACATCACAGGACAGCGCTGAAATCTTTCTTCAGAACCTGCAGGTATCTTTCCTTCTCCACCCTCTTTGTTCTCTTGATCTATAGCAGCTGCACCAGAAGCTCAGAGAGAGACTCCCAGATTAGCAGCCTTAATCTGCTCTCCTTCTGAGTAGCTAGATAGTATTGCACTGTCAGAGGTGAAACTTAATGTTGTTGTTTAGTCGTTTAGTTGTGTCCAACTCTTCGTGACCCCATGGACCAGAGCACGCCAGACACTCCTGTTTTCCACTGCCTCCCGCAGTTTGATCAAACTCATTCTGGTAGCTTCAAGAACACTGTCCAACCATTTCATCCTCTGTCGTCCCCTTCTCCTTGTGCCCTCAATCTTTCCCAACATCAGGGTCTTTTCCAGGGAGTCTTCTCTTCTCATGAGGTGGCCAAAATATTGGAGCCTCAGCTTCAGGATCTGTCCTTCCAGTGAGCACTCAGGGCTGATTTCCTTAAGAATGGAGAGGTTTTGTCTTCTTGCAGTCCATGAGACTCTCAAGAGTCTTCTCCAGCACCATAACTCAAAAGCATCAATTCTTTGGCGATCAGCCTTCTATTTAACTCTCCTGCAATTAGAAATGTAGTCATCTATGCATTGGAACAAAGAAAAAACCACACACTTGTGGAACCTCTAGACTGACTATATGGTTGGTGTAACACATAACTTCCTCATTGTCTGTTGTTTCAAATACATTCAAAAAATATTATGTCGGGGCCAGAAGGTGCTATTTTTCATGACAGTGAACTTCTCCCTTGTTCTCTTAGAATGGCAATGGCACCCACCTGAGAAGTGACGGAGCTGAGGGATAGTGATTTGGTTACCCCTGATTTAAGGCATAATCTACTAGAAAGTTATCTTAGGTTAACCATGAGGTTGGTGGTTTGAGCCCACCCAGGAATGGCTGTGGGTAGGAAGATTGCATTCCAGGGGGTTGGACTAGATGATTCTTGGGTCCCATTCCAACTCTCCAATTCTATGATTCTAAGTTCCATTGAAATGAATGGGTCCTATGCCAGAGTATTAATGTGCTTTTCAGTCATTTCAGTGGGTCCTGCGCAGGGGAACACCTGAAGGGTGGGGTTGCATTATGATCTCAGCTACTGCGTTGTTTATTTCCCCCAGACAAACCCACAGCTGGAATTTTCAGAGATTTTTCCTGCAATGTAGGCCATTTGTTAAACCCTTCCCTCTGTTGTATAAGTAAAGTGAACTTGTGATAGGTTAAGTACAGCTGAAGTATGGGGATCATTCATCAAACACAGTCGTAAGAGGGAAAAAGATTGAATAACATTTTTTTTTCTAGACCTGCTGTTTTTGTCCATTAATCTTGTTAATTGCTGAATGCGCCTTTTCAGCATCCGCAGCTAATGAAATTAGAGTTTATAACAGAATCTTTTTGCGTGTGATATTTTTAGGTGCTATACATCTCTTGATTTAATATAGTTCCTGCTTTATTCTACATTCACCGTTGATGTAGCAAATGTTGCTCGGATGGGGCAGAGGGAGGGAGGCGATGACACTTGTTAATATTCACATCTCCTTGTTTGAAAGCTATCGGAAGTAGATGGAGGGGGAATGCAGTGTCATATATAGTCTGCCATTAGGCTCCTGGCAAACTAAAAGCTTTACTTTGAGACAGCAGCTTATTGCTCTCATCCAGACAAAACAAAGAAGAGAAATGTCTTTGTCAGGAGAGAGGGAAGGAAATGGAGAACCTGGGTGATTTACTATAAAAGTATAAGAGCTCCATTCTAGGGTAGGAATGCTTCCCTTAAGAATCAAGACAGATACTCCACTAAAGAAAGATGGCTTCATCTCAGAAATATAAATGTATAACATCCTAAAGGATATCATTTGTAAAGGGCAGACCAAAACACTTCACACCATTGCAATTTGTGAGGACAGTCAGGGATGTTTTCATTCAAATAACATTTGGATCCATTATTATTATCATGGCACCAAGAACAGTCTCGGACATTTTGGAGTCTGAGGCAGGGCAGGAGAGGCTCCTGCCCTCCCATCCAAATGGAGGTACCTGCTATACATTGAGGTGATTACTGCTTCTCCCCCACCCTGGCAGCAAAAATACAACAAAGATAGACAACAATTTGCTGCCATTTCATGACACTCAAAACCAGCTGTCTGGGGCAGTACTTTCATGCTACCTAACGGTAGGGCCGGGCCTTCAGGTGCTGTCCCAGGTTCATGAAAAATGATAGTGGATAGTGCAGTCTGGATTATATTAAATCCAGTGTTCACGGTCTCCCACCAAGCCACTCATTGAACTGTGCCATTCCTCACAATTGGGCTTGGGCAATTGTGATGCGCCGGCTCTGAAGGGCAGGCAGAGGGCAGGGCCACCCTGGCCAGGAAGAAAGGGGGAGCAGAATGGAGTCCAAGGAGTCTTGTTTTTATATATGTTTTTGCTCCATGTTTTACTCCTGTCTTCTCCATTTAGCAGCTGGGACTGTGCATATATTTATAAGACTTTGTATTTTTGCCCCTTTCTAAAATTTATTTATTTGTATGTGTTTTTCTTTTGTAAATCTACCATAAAGGTAAAGGGACCCCTGACCATTAAGTCCAGTAGTGGACGACTCTGGGGTTGTGGCGCTCATCTCGTTTAACTGGCCGAGGGAGCCGGCGTTTGTCCGCAGACAGTTTTTCCGGGTCATGTGGCCAGCATGACTAAGCCGCTTGTGGTGAAACCAGAGAAGCACACAGAAACGCCGTTTACCTTCCCACTGGAGCGGTACCTATTTATCTACTTGCACTGGTGTGCTTTCGAATTGCTAGGTTGGCAGGAGCAGGGACCGAGCAACAGGAGCTCACCCCGTTGCAGGGATTCGAACTGCCGACCTTCTGATCGGCAAGCCCTAGGCTCTGTGGTTTAGACCACAGTGCCACCCGCACACCATAGAATAAAATAAAATTGGGATTAAGGGGTTTTCTCAAGACCATGGAGGTTGTGTGCACACTCACTATTCTTCTGATAGGAAATGCTCTGTGGAGGCGGGGGGCAAATACGGGGAGGGTCAGGAAGGGTCTGTTGGGGGGGGAGTGGGAAATGACCCTATTTCCCCCTGAGGAATGTTGGGGGGGTATGGCATCATGGACCACTGTTGCGAGATTGTTTATGGCCTCCAGCTCAGTTATGAATGAGGGTGGGAACGTATAAGAAATGTGCAACGTTTAATTTTCAGTGAATTATTTAGCATCTGTGTACTGCGAGACTCCCCGAAATGCTCCCGCAGTTATTCTACTGCTCCGTTTACCTTGCCAGCCGTGTTTTGCTCCTGTCTTCTCTGTTTAGTGGCTGGGATTGTGCAAATGCCACAGTAAAATCAACTGCTGCGGATTGTAAATGCCAGCATTTTAATTGCCCCTAGTATACAATGGGGTTTCCCATAGTGTGTGTAGAAAACGGTATGGAAGGAAGCTCCCCTGGGAAGTAACAAGATGAAGGGTTTCATCAGCCTGGCTTACCTGCTGCTGCTCAACAGGCATAGCAGTTGGTGTATTGTTCTGAAATATTCAACTAGGAAAAAGGAAAAAAGAACAAGTGAAAGGAGGTGGAAGACTAGATTTTGCTGGCTCCGTCTCTTTTGCACAAACATAACTTTAATGCCACTAAGTAAATTGTCAGCACAGCAGTGTGATTGGAAAGGCAGCAATGGGTTACTCTCGATTCAATGCAGAATTCTGTCAGAAGTGTAAATTCGCGTTTCATCGCGGGTCCTTGTCGATGAGTGAAAATGAAAACAAATGCTACAATTGCAGGTGGAAGGCTTCCCTTGGCTGGGTTAATGTTGTGGCATGACCACGTCATTGTGCAACTTTCGTTCCATTAGTGATTTTATTTGAACACATGTGCTGCAGTGATTTCAGCATTTTCAAGCTGGAGCAGAGCAGAGCTGGTCTGTTATTACTGTATGATGAAATTCCTGAAGGCACACTATTCTACTTATGCTTGCTAGCTATGGTTTAACCATTGAGCAGATCCTTTCTGCAATAAAGTAAAGAATCAGTACAGGGAGCTACTCAAACATAAAAATGCCAACACACACACACACACACACACACACACACGAGTCTAAATACGGTGTCCATCATTTTGCATGGGGTGAGCAGTTTGTGTCCCTTCTGCAAAGATAGCTAATTTATTATTGGGTGGTTTATTGGGTTATGCCCTAACTTCCTAGGATACTGACCATCAGAAAGCAGGTGCTTTTTGCATTTCATGGTTTTTCTTTTATGAACTGTTTGATTACTTTGCCGAATGGAATAAGGAAAAGCTTCATACAAATACTAATAAATGAACACATGAGCTGTGCTGGTTAGAGCATGGTGCTGAACTATCTCAGGTTAACCAGAAGGTTGGTGCTTTGAATCTACCCAGAGATGGCTGGGATTGTTGAACTAGATCAGGGGTCAGCAAACTTTTTCAGCAGGGGCCAGTTCACTGTCCCTCAGACCTTGTGGGGGGGGCGGACTATATTGGGGGGGAATGAATGAATTCCTATGCCCCACAAATAACCCAGAGATGCATTTTAAATAAAAGCACGCATTCTACTCATGTAAAAACACCATGCAGGCTCCACAAATAACCCAGAGATGCAGTTTCAAATAAAAGGACAAATTCTACTCATGTAAAAACACATTGATTCCTGGACCGTCCGCGGGCTGGATTGAGAAGGCGATTGGGCCGGATTTGGCCCCCGGGCCTTAGTTTGCCTACCGATGAACTAGATGATTCTCTGGGTCCCTTCCAACACTATGATTCCAGGACAAATCATAGCATGTCCGTGGAATGCTGAAGAAATCTTCTGTTTCCCACACATATGAACAACTGGGATTCCCATCTCTATTTTGTTTATTTAAAAAAAATTCTGTTATTTTGTCCGTGAGAAAGTGCTCATCTGCCGCTAGCTCCATTTCTGCATTAAGGCTGCTGCTTCATTCTGTAGCCCATTACGAGTGAAAAATACCAGTCTGACACATTCTCATTGAAATCCCATACCTGCTCCTCCTCCTGTTAGTGTCTATTACACCATTTCTCCTGTCTCTTTCATTTGTCCTTTACTCAGCCTCTCCCTTTTCACCCACTCCATTATATGTCTTAGTTACTGAAGATACTTAGTTCTCCTTGCTGTTCCCCCCTCCTGTCCCCCCCCCCATTCTGCCAGGAGACTGTCTTGTTCCTTTACTGAGATGTCACTCGTCTGCCACCTTGTCCTTTAATGAGCTTCTCATCTCTTATCAACAGCACAACATAACTATCTTGCCCTCCCCAAGGTTTCATTTTTCTCACCTGCACATTCTACTTTGCCATGTTTCCCTGTTAGCTATACCCAATGGTTCCTCCCTCCCCCCATTTTCTACTTTTAATGTGTTTGGGGGCTGAGCCATCCCTTATGCTGCTTCTTAGATCTGGGAATAATATGACAGTTCCTTCCAGCCCACTGTGACTAATCTGCTTTTTTTAAAACAACAACAACAACCCACAATTGTTGAACAGCCATATTCGCAAATCCTTAATCCACACTGATAAACTTTATCTCCACTCTCCAAAAGTTCATACCAATGACAAACTTAGTTGGTCCCAACAGTGGAGGAATGGCAGATGAAGATGATGGATTTTTGGGAGCTAGCCGACCTGACTGGAAGAGTCCATGACCAGCGGGAGGAGGAGCACCAAGAGGATTGGAAGAAATTCAAAGATTATTTAGCTTAATATGTTAAGATAACATAAATAGAATTACTTGAAAGTACCAAATAGGCCAGGGACGTGGGTGGCGCTGTGGGTTAAACCACAGAGCCTAGGGCTTTCTGATCAGAAGGTCGGCGGTTCGAATCCCTGCGACGGGCTGAGCTCCCGTTGCTCGGTCCCTGCTCCTGCCAACCTAGCAGTTCAAAAGCACATCCAAGTGCAAGTAGATAAATAGGTACCAATCCAGCAGGAAGGTAAATGGCGTTTCCGTGTGCTGCTCTGGTTTACCAGAAGCGGCTATGTCATGCTGGCCACGTGACCCGGAAGCTGCACGCCGGTTCCCTTGACGTATAAAGTGAGATGGGTGCCGCAACCCCAGAGTCAGCCACAACTGGATCTAATGGTCTGGGGTCCCTTTACCTTTACCAAATAGGCCTAGGATTTAAAAATCTGATGCTGTAAAATACTACGTTAAAGTTAAAATGAAAAGACAGAAAGATGTAATTTGACCAAGTAAATCTTATGTGAAAATAGTTTTGGAAAACTGCTACAATGGACTATATGGAAACTCAGCTAGGGGAATTTGAGGAAGTCATTTAAGAATGTTAAAAAAAATGGAATTATTATTGTAAGGATAAATATTTGTTTGTTTGTTTGAATGTTTGTTTGATGTTTTTTTTTCCCTTTTGTTTGATATAAAATTGGAAAATCAATATTTTCTTTTGAAAAAACCCAAAAAACCCAAACTTAGTTGGTCTCTAAGGTGCTACTGGAAGGAATTTTTTCATTATGCTTATTTATGGTATGGAAAAGTGAAAATTCATAAAGGATTCCACAATCATATAATAAGGACACCATTGTTTAAGGTATGGGAGAAATATAAAGAATTATTAGAACCCAAGACACCTTGGTGGCTATCACCTATAGAGGCATTATCATTAAAAGTATTGGGGGAAAAGGGAGACTGGTCGACATATAGAAAGTTGCTAGTAGAACAAGAAGGGAAATTAGAATTGAAAGAATATGACGAAATAAAGGAACATCTTCAAAGTTGGTTGCTCCACAGGCAGCTAAAAGATACAAAGGCTGATGGCTGTGTGGCCCAGGAAGAATTCCATGGTCCGCACTGGGAAGCCTGGAGGGCCACATTTGATGTTTACTTCCTATAGAGATAAATCTGATCATAGGTGGATGATTTTGGGTGAAAGGTTGAATAGGGAGGAGAGCACTGCCTGAGTGGAGTTCCATAGTTTTGCATTCTCCATCAGGGGGCCAGAACTGTGTGTGTGTTTGTCTTGCATAAAGGCTCCCTGAAGGCGAAGCTCATCCGAGCTGACAAGAGTTTTCTCCACACTGCGGTGATAAAGTAATTCACCATCCGAGGTACTTTCCCCACGAATGGCAATGTTTACAGCGAAGCTTTGATGAAATACTGGCTTAGCTGAAGTCCTTGAGCAGAAATGTCTGAAATACACTTCAATATAGTAAAGGAACATTTATAAATAGTTTATAAAGTGTTAATGAATGTTTAATAGATGTTTTATGAAATGATAAATTTGTCAGGCACACTTTCAGAGTGGAGCCCAACACATTAAAGGGTATTTTTTGAGTAGCATTTTCAACTCAGGCTACCCACACAGGATTCCCTCCTGAGCCATGGTGACTAGGCCTGGGCAAGGGCTGGTTTGAGGGCAAGAGGGTGATCGTGCCTCCCATAATATATCACAGGTGGGGCTTGCCTGCTCCTTATCTTCCTTCTCCACTGCTGCCTTCCTCCCTGTGCTGAGCATGACAGAGGCAGGAGTGGGAGTGATGACAGTTTCTTTCTTTCTTTCTTTCTTTCTTTCTTTCTTTCTTTCTTTCTTTCTTTCTTTCTCGAAATTTCTGTTTTACAATTTAAAATACTCATTTTAAATCCTTAAGATATCAATGACTTCCTTTCTTCTCTTTCCATGCTTCATTTTACATATCATAAAGCCCTGCGTATTTTACAAAAACTATACCATTTGCTTACACTGTTGCTTAATTTACCTTAATGCTGCCAGTGTTTTCAGCTGTATTTAATTATTTCCCATATATTCAATAAACATTTCCCAATCTTCTTTAAACATATGTTCTTCTTGTTCTCTTATTTCTGTATGTTAAGTCTGCAAGTTGTGCATATTCTGTCAGCTTAAGTTGCCATTCTTTTTTGGTTGGGACCTTGCTCATTTTCCATTTGGGGGTTAACAGAATACGGATCGCAGTTGTTGCATACATAAATAATCTTTTCTGACACCTGGAAATTTCAGTCTGGATTATCCCCAACAGAAAGGACTCTGGGTTTTTGCATGTGCACGCGGGGGGTGTGTGTGTTACTTTTAACATTGTTTTCAATTCATTATGGATCATTTCCCAATAGAGTGATGCCAGTTTCATCCCAGCTCCTCATGGGCTGAATATACCTCCCACCACTTTTCAACCTTGTGATGTATCACTATATTGCAGTGTTTAGCTGGTGATACATTGCAATGTTGAAAAGCTGTTATCGCCCAACCCTAATGGCGACTATGTGGCTCAGCATGGCAGATCTGGTAGAATGACAGTTTGTGACTCTCGGACCCCACTCTCACTGTTGAGTGGCCACCTGAGTGCTGCTACTGGCTACTTGACCCACTTCCTGGTGCCCTTCCTGTTATGTATTGAAGTACTCACCCTGGCCACCAGCAGTATCGTGTACAGTGGTACCCCAGGTTACATAAGCTTCAGGTTACAGACTCCACTAACCCAGAAATATTACCTCAGGTTAAGAACTTTGCTTCAGGATGAGAACAGAAATCGTGCTCTGGCAGCGCGGCAGCAGCAGGAGGCCCCATTAGCTAAAGTGGTGCTTCAGGTTAAGAACAGTTTCAGGTTAATAACGGACCTCCAGAACGAATTAAGTACTTAACCTGAAGTACCACTGTATATAGTTTTCACTCAGGTCCATGTCAGTTACACAAGGCGGGAAACTCTGGGTTGTTGTTGTTACAATATTGACAGCCGGCTGCCTATAAAAGCAGGCCGGCTGAGCTGTTTGCTGTTCAGTTCAGTTCCAGCTTACTATAAAGAACCACTTGGAGAAATCTCTGTGTCCAAAACCTAATACTTCCTCCTGCACCCCAGCCAATAGGTGCCTTCCAGAGTGTCTACCACATGCATCCTTCTGAGATATTGTTCCTCAGAGTGAGGCATTGTGGTTGAGGTAGTACAGTAACAGAGAGCTCCTGTGCTGCCTTGTTATAATTTCAGGAAATACTGTTTAAACAACAGTTGCTGCCATAGTGGACAAAAACAGCTCTGGTGCAATCACTCTTCTGGATGACATTGGTGACAATACAGTACCTTGTGGGAGATGTAATCCATTGGAGCAGTCAAGTCCAACATGGCGGCGCAAGCACTTGCAGCGGCTCGGCACTCCGAAGACCGGTTTTCAGTGAGTTGTGTTTTATTTTTATCTGTGAACTTATTGCTGCTATGGACTGTGAACACTCAGGGACAAGTAATTTATAGTCGTCAAGAGCTCTTAAGTATCGGCAGAGAAGGCTGCAGCCAGGAGGTCTCAACCTACAACATTCCAGCTGAGCTTATCAGAGAGCCTCCATATCTTGCATATCCTTGGGATACTCCCCTTGCTCTCCTGGCCAGAAAGAAAAGAAAACGGAGAGGGCGTAAGCAGAAGAGGGGCTGTAGGGCCGGACTACGAGTGAGGCTAAGTAAAAATCCTCACAAGCCTGCATTGCCAAGTCTCCTTGTATCAAATGTTAGATCTTTACCCAACAAGGTAGAGGAGTTGGAACTTATTACCTCTCGGCAGAAAAGTATCCGGGACTGCTGTGTTATGGTCCTTTTAGAGACGTGGCTGGATTCCTCCTTTCCACAGGGACTTTTGCAGCTAGAAGGACGCTCAGTAATTAGAGCGGATAGAACCGCCGAATCCGGGAAGAGCAGAGGTGGAGGAATTTGCGTTTATATAAATAACAACTGGAGCTCGGACATTAAACAAATGGACACGCATTGTTCTCCTGACTTGGAGTACCTAGTGGTGAAGTGTCGCCCTTTTTATTTGCCACGTGAGTTTAATGTTGTCATAATAACAGCGGTTTATATACCTCCCGATGCAAATACTACTACAGCTATGGGTCACCTGCTAACTGCTATTAGCAAACAGCAGCGGGCCCACCCGGATGGAGCATTTGTGGTTGCTGGTGATTTCAATCGAGCCGATTTAAGGACTGTGCTTCCTAAGTTCCACCAGTATGTTGATTGTCCCACTAGGGGGGGAAATACCCTAGACCGAGTATATAGTAACATCATGCATGGATACAAGACCAAGCCCTTGCCCAATTTGGGACAGTCAGACCACATATCCTTACTTATGATACCATCATATAGACCTCTTGTACGCAGAATTAGACCATCAACTAGAGAGATACGAGTGTGGCCAGCAGGTGCATCCGAGCAACTTCAAGATTGCTTTCGGAACACTGAATGGTCACTTTTTGTGGAGAATAATGTGGACACATACGCTTCAATAGTACTGTTCTATGTCAAAAGCTGCATTGATGTCGTTACTACCATCAAACAAATACGGGTGTTTCCTAACAACAAGCCCTGGCTAAACAGGGATGTGTATCTTCTGTTAAAGGCAAGAAATGCTGCTTTTCACTCTGGCGATGCGCAACAGTATAGAGAAGCTAGAGCCAAACTGAAAAAGGGCATTAGGGATGCCAAAGCTATGTACTGCCGGAGGATCGAAAAGCATTTTGAGAGCTCCGACCCTCGTCGAGTATGGCAAGGCCTGCGACAAATTACAGGGCAAAATATTAAAAACGAACTGGCTAGTAGCAGTGCGCACCTGGCTGATCAGCTGAATCAATTCTTCAGTCGTTTTGAGGTGGGAACTGGAACCACCGTCACTACAGCATTGGCTACCAGCACATCATCAGAAACTATTACTGATAAACAACCATTTTTATTACAGACCTCCGACGTACAACGTGCTTTTCGGAGCATTAATATTAGGAAGGCAGCTGGACCGGATGGAATTATGGAACGAGTTATTAGGGACTGTGCTGCAGAATTAGCTGGTGTATTTACGGACATTTTTAATCTATCCCTGTTGCAGGGTTCTGTCCCTACCTGCCTGAAGACATCGATTATAGTGCCAGTCCCTAAACAGTCAGTGGTGGTATCTCTCAATGACTACAGACCAATAGCCCTAACATCTGTCGTTATGAAATGCTTTGAGAGATTGGTGCTAGCTTATATTAAGGCTGGTCTTCCATCCACTCTAGACCCGTTCCAGTTTGCATACAGAAGAAATAGATCTACTGATGATGCTATTTCCATCGCTGTCCATACTGTACTGAGTCATCTAGAACGACAGGGAACCTATGCAAGGCTGTTGTTTGTGGACTACAGTTCTGCCTTTAATACAATTCTACCAGACAGGTTATTCCTTAAAATGACCAATTTGGGTATACATCAGAAGATCTGTTTATGGGTAAGGAATTTCCTGACCGATAGGCCGCAGACAGTGAGAATGGGACCTTACTATTCTTCTACTCTAGTATTAAGCACAGGAGCCCCTCAGGGGTGTGTGTTAAGCCAGTGTTTCCCAACCGGTGTTCCGCGGCACACTAGTGTGCCGCGAGACGTTGCCTGGTGTGCCGTGGGAGGGAGGCGGGCGAGTCGGGCGGCGAGAGGCGGGGCGGCGGCGAGCACACGTGGGGCGGCGAGCGAGCTCCCTCCCACATCCCATCGCCGCTCACTTCGGCCTACTGGGCTGTCGCAGGCGGAAGGCCTGCGCATGCGCGAGGTTTTCGCGCCTTCGGGATTCCCTTCACACCTTCCTCCTCCCGGGTCCTTGAGAGCGCGGGAAGCGGCAGCGCGAGACCGGCGTTGAGACAAAAACGCAAAGTTCCATTCAGGGCTCCCCTTTTGCCTCGTCGTCTCACAGTTTGGAAGATAGCAGCTCTCCAAATTAATAGTCCTCTTTGAATAGGCGGGGCCTGAGCGTTCCACCAATTTAGGCCTCCTGCCGGGATGTGATATGGCTCCACCTTCCTCAAGGTGGTTCTGCTTTTAAATAATTTCCACCCTGTCACCATGAGGACTAGCAACTTCTTTTCGTAAAATATAAAATCGCTGCTCCTTGCTCTCGTGAGACTGTGTGTTTTAATTCGAAAAGGGTGTTCCGTGTACATTTGTGCGAGCTGTGCTGTAAAAAAAAGGGGTCTGTATCCGTTTGTCAGTGGCAATTGGATGGCCGGATACTGCAGTGATGGAAAAGTTTTTGAAAAGAAAAGAACTGGACTCTAAACAAAATTTGGAGCCAGATGAGAGCCCAAGTATGAGTGGGCATGAAAAGAAAGCAAAGATGGTTAGCTCAAGCAAATTCTCTGGCACAAGGCAATATAGCGAAAGCTATATTTCATTTGGATTTACTTTCACCGGAGATGCAAACCAACCAACTCCACTGTGCGTGGTGTGTGGTGAAAAGCTAGCTAACAGCGCTATGGTCCCAAGCAAACTTAAACGCCATCTCCAAACGAAACACCCTTCGCTTCAAAACAAGAATGCGGACTATTTTGTTCGCCTGCGTGAAAACACGGAGAAACAGGCAACTTTCATGAGACAAACCTCAAAGGTAAATGAAAGAGGTCTTAAAGCTAGCTATCACGTTGCTGAACTTATAGCCAAGTCAAAAAAGTCGCACACTGTGGCAGAGACATTAATACTTCCCGCCTGCAAAGCTATTGTAGAGGAGATGCTCGGACCTGAAGCAGCTAAGGAAATAGCCAAAGTCCCTCTCTCAAACAACACAATTTCCAGACGTATTAATGACATGTCTGCAGACATTGAAAGTGTGGTTTTGGAAAAGATCCATAGCAGTGAGAAATTTGCATTACAACTTGACGAGTCTACTGATATCAGTGGACATGCTCAACTCTTGGCCAATGTGTGTTTTGTTGATGGTGATGCAATTAGAGAAAACTTCTTTTTCTGCAAGGCATTGCCAGAAAAAGCAACAGGAGAAGAAATTTTTCGGGTCACATCAGAATACCTTGAACAAGGAGGACTTAAGTGGGAAAACTGCACAAGTGTCTGCACTGATGGAGCTGCAGCCATGGTCGGGCACACCAAAGGCTTTGTAAGCAGAGTGAAGGAAAGAAATCCAGATGTGATTGTTACGCATTGTTTTTTGCACCGTGAGGCCCTCGTAGCCAAGACTTTACCAGCAGACCTAGTTCATGTGTTGGATGATGTTGTGCGCATGGTAAACTTTGTAAAGTCACGACCCGTGAAAAGTCGCATATTTGCAGCTTTGTATGAGGAGATGGGAGCGAAGCATAAAACCTTGCTGTTTCATACGGAGGTCCGGTGTGTTTCTGACAAATGAGAGGTCAGATTACGCAAAGCTGCTTGCAAGTGATGAGTGGTGTGCAAGGCTGGTATACTTGGCAGATATATTTCATCATCTGAATGAACTGAACACACAAATGCAAGGCCGAAATGAAAACCTGCTTACAAGTACAGATAAAATAAATGGATTCCGTTCAAAGGTACAACTCTGGCATCAACACGTGGAAAGTGGCAATCTTGAAATGTTCACACTCACCAAGCAATGGCAAGGTGTTCACACTGCTGCACTGTGTGAGATAATAGGTAAACATTTAAAAACTCTCGAGGGGAAGTTGTCATTTTATTTCTCTTCAGTCTCCACTGAATGCCTTGACTGGGTTAGGGACCCTTATAGCTCAGCATCAGTTGGTGGAAAGGACATGACTTTACAGGAGCAGGAGGAACTAACTGAACTGAGACAAAATCGTGGTTTCAAGCTAAGATTTGCTGATCTACCTTTGGACAGTTTTTGGTTGGAAACTGCCAAGGAGTTCCCCCTTCTGGCAAACAAAGCTATTTTGACATTGCTCCCATTTTCCACTACATATCTCTGTGAGTTGAGCTTTTCAAGCATGATTGCTATAAAAACTAAATACAGAGAGAGACTGAGAGCTGTTGACGAAGAGCTACGTGTGTGTCTTTCTTCGATTCCAGCCAGAATATCAGCTTTGTGTTCAGCCAAACAGGCCCAGGTTGCGCACTGAATAAAGTATTTTATAATTTTTCATATTTCTGTTTACTTACTATTTCATAATAAAGTAATTATAAAATACTTTCTTTGTGTTTATTTGATTCCTATTAAAGAGAGTTACTTTATATATAGTCAATATAGGCACAGAGTTAATTTTTTAAACATTTTCTAATGGTGGTGTGCCTCAAGATTTTTTTCATGAAACAAGTGTGCCTTTGCCCAAAAAAGGTTGGGAAACACTGTGTTAAGCCCCTTTCTCTATTCCCTGTACACATTTGATTGCACCCCACTGTATAAGTCCAACACAATCATCAAATTTGCGGATGATACAACAGTGGTGGGGCTCATTAGTGAGAATGATGAGGCTGCTTATAGGAAAGAAGTACAGGGGTTAATTCAATGGTGTAAAGAAAATAATCTTATGCTTAACACCAAAAAAACCAAAGAACTCATAATTGATTTTAGGAGAAAGAAAAGTGTATTTTTACCATTGCACATAAATGGCGAGGAGGTGGAGAGGGTTGGTAGTTTTAAATACCTGGGCATTTACATCTCTGAGGACCTCTCATGGACTGCAAATATTAATATGGTTGTGAGGAAGGTGCAGGGGAGGTTGTATTTCCTGAGAATGCTCAGGGGATTGAATCTATCTCAGCACCTACTTCTGTCCTATTATCACAGTACCATTGAGAGTGTCTTAACCTATAGTATATTATCGTGGTATGGGAGCAGCTCTGAAATGGATAAAAAAGCTTTACAGAGAATAATTAAAATTGCCCAGAATGTTATTGGGCTCCAACTACCAACCCTGGATGAGATCTTCACATCTCGCAGCTTGAAGAAGTCACACAATATCCTGAGAGATCCCACCCATCCTGCTCACAACCTCTTTGAACTGTTGCCTTCGGGCAGAAGATACAGGACAATGAAAACACGAACCACACGCCTTCTGAATAGTTTCTATCCAAGAGCTCTGATTGCACTAAATAATGATCTCAGGGCCAGTTGTAAGAAATAGCAAGCAGTGAGTAGTAAGGAATGAGATAGGTTTTAGGTTATGCTATGCTTCTAATAGGTTATGTTATATTCTGGATTATGTTATGTTCTAATACATTATGTCTGAATAGGATGAGAGTGTTGGAGATACGTGCGAATGTGTATGTGAATCCGGTCTTGGGTGTTTGATTTTCGTTGTTGTGTATACTGTGTATATACGGACAATGACAATAAATTTATCTATCTATCTATCTAACATTCCTTGTTTCCCTAGTGTGGGCACAGGCAAGGGGATGTTACTCCAGTCAGTATAACTTCCTGTTCCACTGGTCTGGAGCATCCTCCCCCTGCATGTGATGGGAGGCAGCATGGTGTAGTGGTTAAGAGCGGTAGTCTCGTAATCTGGTGAACTGGGTTCAATTCCCTGCTCCTCCACATGCAGCTGCTGGGTGACCTTGGGCTAGTCACACTTCTCTGAAGTCTCTCAGCCCCACTCACCTCACAGAGTGTTTGTTGTGGGGGAGGAAGGGAAAGGAGATTGTTAGCTGCTTTGAGACTCCTTAAGGGTAGTGAAAGGTGGGATATTAAGTCCAAACTCTTCATCCTCCTCCTCTCTCTTGCTCTCCTCTCTTGCTTGCTGCTCTTTTGCTGCCATGCTGCTTTCCTGCAGCCATTTTGTTCTCTTACTGTAATTTTGCTGTCTGCTGGCTCTCAGCCAGCTGCACATGAGCTCAATCTCCATGTGACACGAACTCAGTTTGTTATGTAACTACTAAGTGAAGCCTGCCTTTCAGGGATTGAACTGTGAACTGAAATGTGAGTAAACTACTTGTTACTTTTAAGGAAAGACTCTTGTGTCTTTATTCTTCTAAGAGGGATAAAAGGGGACACCAGGAAAAGTCCAATCTGCTTAACTAAAAAGATTCAAACGAATCTGCAAACTAGCTTCCTGTTATATTGAAGGGAATCTGCTCTGCTACATCACTCACTAGCGTGAGTGAAGGAAGAATGATACTTATTCAATATATCCTCTCCTACTATCCTTAACATTCCCAAACCTTGCACTGAAGAACTCTTTTTAACACCTATATATTGCTTGATCGAGGAAGCTCTTGGTCATTGTTACCATTACGAATAATAAGAATTAAAAATTCAATAAATATAGAATAATGGGCAACTTCTGGCCGTAGGGTGAACTCATGGGATCATTTCAGATAGCGAAATGAAGCCACAACCTGCATTGTATCTCTTCATTCTCCCATAGTAGTGATTTTGTCTCAGAATAACCCTTTGTGTAGTACAACTGCTGTTAAACCATGCTTTTGAAAATTATTGAAAAATTAAAGCCTGCCATGTTGTAAATAAATATGTATCAGCCTGTGTGTTCAGAAGAAAGCATTCACTATGAAGAAATGGCACCTCTTGCAAATTTCCCTGTCAAAAACAGTACCATAATGTCATTTCTCCCATTGGTAGAAAACAGTTATTAGTATTTGCCTATTGTTGATTGCTTTCCATGCTATGCCTATGCACATGAGTAGAGGGTATTCAAGTCCAGTAAAAACACACTGCTGTACTAGCAAGATTTCCCCTGCTGAAAAATCTAGCCAGTCTCCTGCATTATTTTTTAGTGTTTTAGAGGAGAATTACGGCTTGTTTCAGGTGACTCAAGGAAATATTGATTACCTTTGTCAGGTCTTCAAGTAAAGCAATTTTAAAGAGATTTTTTTATAACCTCAGAAGATATTATTACTTTTTTTGCACACACCAGCTAATTACTTTATACATCATCTAATGGCATGTAGAGGTGAGATGAGCATAAAAAGGGAAAGAAACTCTTGCAGTGGCCGAATAATTTCCTTGTATTGCTCTATATAGTATCGTTCCAGCTTACAGTTTTGGCTTGCAGCCACCCAGGGACTTGAAAACTATGTAATTCCTGCCTTAAAATACCTGGAGGCTTGGAATTTTTTCATATTAGCTCAGTACTGCTAAATTCCTCAGGGACTCTTCCAGTGCCTTGTCTTCCTTAGTCTTGAGATGGCATGTCTAAATCTTGGCTTTCTCAGGGGAGGAATCATTTACCCCCAATGAACAAGCAAAAACCGAGACAAAACCCACCAGCACAATTCTGTGTTATGACATTTACCTTGTGTTGCTCTGAAAACAACAAAAAGAACAAAACAGCTGTAGTATTAACCAAATGTTTGTGTTTCAGAAAGGCACAGCCCTTCAGTTCAAGGCCGGTGAAGTACTATTTATTTATAAAAAAATAGTTATATACCACTATTATTTTTTAAAAAATCTGAACGGAAAGTATACTTTTCCTACAAAAGGGTTCCTGAGTATGCTAAAGCTATCCAATATTAGAAGCGCCGAGGAAACCATAAAACCATACAAAAATGAATATACAAAAAGTTAACATCAGAAATCAGCTAACTATTATGGGAAAATGTATTCTTAGTTGTCCGCATAAGCCTAACAGAGTTGAAACAGAAAGCACCAGACGAGTCGCTATTGGCAGAGTATTCCACAATTCTGGGCCAATGACACTAAAGGTTTCTTCTTGTTATCAAAGGAGCCTTGCCAATTCGGGGAATGACCAGCATCCCTCCTGCAGATAATTTCAGTGATTGAGCTGGAATCATCTTTAGCCGAAGGATGAGTAAGGAGAACGTTGAGTAAGAGATATGTTTTTCAACTGGTAGAAGGGTGAAGTAACTTTTACTCCATTACACTGGGAGTAAAGTTTACACCACATTGTTCTTCTTAAAAGAGTTGCAATCCAATGCTTGCCAAACCACTGGATGCTGGTGTATGAAGGTTAAAAGGGTGCTGCCTCAGGAACTTCAGTTTGATCTCAACCAGCCCCTACTAGGGCTGGGCAGCATCTGATTTTCAACCCTGCGATATATCACCAGCTGAAAATCATGATATATAACAATATATCACAATGTCTGAAATAAGGTTGGAAGTGTGTAGAGGCGAGCAGTAGGGCTGGGCGATATCTGGTTTTCAACTTCATGATATATCACCAGCTAAACATCATGGTATACTGATCTATCACAGTGTCTGAAATGAGGATGGCGCTATGTAGAGGCAATGGCTGGCTTCACTGTTTTCCCACATTGTGATTTTTGCATAGTATATACGCACACGTCTGCGCGCACACACACATCATGACTTGCAATATATTGCCAGGTCAAAAATTATGGAACCGATATCACAATATGGACTTCAAACCAGTTTTGGATGATAGTTTGATATATCACCCAGCCCTAGCCCCTATCTGCTTGCCTTGTTGTTGATAACCAGTCCAGGGGAAAGCACAGTCTGATAGCTTCCTCCTCCTGAGTTTTAGTGTTGTAGAACTCAGCAGGGAGGAGGATTGGGAGAAAACTAGAATTAGTTGCCTCTGCTGGTCATTGGCTTTGTCTCCACCTGCTGTTGGTCACCCTACCTTCCTCCCTAAAAGTCCCAATGGGCATCAGCTACCACCAGACAAAGGCCTCTCTACACCCATTGACTTTAGCAGAGATTTAAGACTGGTTCATCTGGAACACAACACAAAGCCACTTCTACACAGTGACTGGGACTCCACATTGCAGTGCTGATATAGGGTTGACCTTAATCACCAAGTTATTTCCTTGTAAGCCATGCTTCCAAACAAGCCTTAGGAGCAATCTTCTATTAATGTATCTAAATGTGTTCTGTTTGGCTTGAAACATCTGTCACCAGGCCCTCAACAGTGCTGGCTGCTGCTGCTGCTGTTTAGTGTTCAAATGTGAGGAAATTCCTTCAGAAAACAGAGTAAATGGCACGTAGCCTCTATGGAGAATAATGTGCAATAATTGTACTCGTCATCACACAACTGAACTGTGTTTCTGCCCTAGTAGTTTGGCACAAGATGTGAGCGATCCCCCAATTAGTAGATTGCCTCCACTCCAAATGTTTCTGGGAATCAGTTTTGTTGCAGCGTGAAAACGCATGCTTTGCCGGGTGAGATAGCACACAGGAAATAGCTCATCATGTGACGTGCCAGTCATGTGGAAGCAGGACACATGACTCCCTACATGCCAGCTGCAATGGGAAAAACAGTCTAATTGAGTGTTTCCCAAAGCTGGGTCTCCAACTGTTTTTGGACTGTTATTGTCTCTGTTATTGTCTCTCCTATCAAGAAGTCCATCTTCTTAGCCTCTTCTCTGCTGATGTGGGATGCTGTTCCTTCATGTGCCCCACAGCCACATGGAGAGCGCACTCTTGAGACAAATGAAAGTAATGAGGAGTATATCATGTAGCAAACTGGTTTCGTGTAGGTAGTGGCAGAAGAAATGCATCTTCAGGAATTATGAGTTCCTCGTCCATTTTTCTTGCTGCCAAAACACCACGATGCAAATATTGCAGCATTCTGCCAGAGCTACGTGAATGGATTGCTTTGTGGTTCCCTTGGGATTAATCCAGTGACACATATTGAAAGTTTTGTATGATTGATGGAGATGGTTGCCTGGTTGAGAAAGTAAGGACAAAACTGGCTAAGAGAGTGGGACTACAGGGGAAGTGGGCTTGATCCTGAGAGTTATGTTGCTAACAGATCACTGTTATTTATCTGGAGTTCATTATCATTCAGACAAACATTTGATTATCTAAATTACTAATAAATGCTGTTCCTTAAGTTGGATTGCTGTAGAGAATAATTACAGTTGTCAGCATGCCCTTTGACCCCATGGGCCACAGCGGTACCCAAGCCTCATAGAAAACAATCTCTTACTTGATTGAAGAATAAGAACTTGCTCTAAAAGCAACAGCAGGAAAAATGTGTATGTGCAAAATGTCCTGTAATGCTGATGGTGATGATGATGATAATGACGACGACGACGACGACGACAACAACAACAACAACAACAACAACAACAACAACAACAACAACAACTGACTGGGTTTCCCCAGCCATTCTGGACAGCTTCCAACAGAATATAAAAGAACGCAACAAAACATCAGACGTTAAAAACTTCTTGATGCAGGGCTGCCTTCATTGTCTTCAGAATGTTGTGGAGTTGTTCATCTCTTTGACATCTGATGGGAGGGCATTCTACAGGCAGGCACCACTACCAAGAAGGCCCTCTACCTGGTTCCCCTTAACTTCACATCTTGCAGTGAAAGAACCACCAGAAGGCTCTCAGAGCTGACCTCCGTGTCCAGGTTGAACAGTGGGGGTAGAGACACTCCTTCAGGTATACAGGTCTGAGGCCTTTTAGAGCTTTAAAGGTCCACACCAACACATTGAATTATGCTTGGAAAAGTACTGGGAACCAATGTAGGTCTTTCAGGATTGGTGTTATATGGTCCCTGCGGCCACTCCCAGTCACCAGTCTGCATTAATTGTAGTTTCCAAGTCACCTTCAAAGGTAGCCCCAGTAGTCCAAGTGCAAGATGACCAGAGCATGTACCACTCTTTCCCTCACAAATGCTATGCAGAAGAATACTGGGTGTGATGCTGTGGGTATTATATAGCCATCATGACAAGTAGCCGTGGATGACCACATGCTTCATGTATTTGTCTCGTTCTCTTTTAAATTCATCCAAGTTGGCAACCACCACTGCATTCCATAGTTCATGGTGTTATTTGTATGCCTCACCAGTGCACCTTGGAGCCACTGCCTTGAAGACAGACTATTGCCAAGAGCACTTGCAAGAACAAGAACACTATTAAAAGAGGCAGCTGGGCAATGAATAAGGGCCATGGCGATTGGATCAGACGTGCAAAGAAAAACTAGAGTGACTGGGTTTTTGCACAGACAGGTAGCTGCATTAAAGTCACAAGGATTTAACAAATGTGATGTTGCAGACCTGCTGTGATTTGAAGGAAAGTGACATGCAATTTGAATTTTTAAAAATAGGCTAAACCAGTGAAAATATTAAGGAAGCCCAAATCTCATTTTCTTCTGTGGCGTTTGCTTTCCTGGCCTAATCCTGTCTGTTAACAATAGTCCATGCAGATTGGCTAGCTTTACCTTTGCCTTGGACTTCTTATTGAACATGGTTTGTGTGTTACTCTGGAAGTTCAGAAAGAAGATGGAAGGATCACTCTTTTTTTTTTAATCCCACCCTATACTTACTGTGGGACATGGGTAGCACTGTGGGTTAAACCACAGAGCCTAGCGCTTGCGGATCAGAAGGTCAGCAGTTCGAATACCCGCAACGGGGTGAGCTCCTGTTGCTCAGTCCCTGCTCCTGCCAACCTAGCAGTTCGAAAGAATGTCAAAGTGCAAGTAGATAAATAGGTACCACTCCAGCGGGAAGGTAAATGGTGTTTCCGTGCGCTGCTCTGGTTCACCAGAAGCAGCTTAGTTATGCTGGCCACATTACCCGGAAGCTGTACACCAGCTCCCTCGGCCAATAAAGCGAGATGAGCACCGCAACCCCAGAGTCTGTCACGACTGGACCTAATGGTCAGGGGTCCCTTTACCTTTTATACTTACTGTAACATCCAAAACTGTTTTCAAAATCTGGTTGGAAAATGGGGGACAGAAATCCTCTAAATCAGGGCCCAGTTAGAAAATGGAGGGGGGCACAATGAATAGCATGGAATACTACATTCTGCACAACTATTTGCAGAGGGTTCTACTCTACTGGGATTTGTGCATGAAGCATCTTTGTGCTATGAGAGCTGGGGTGTTAAGAAATATCCTCAATAAATAACGTAATTATCTCTTGTTGTGTGGATCCTTTGGTGGTGAAGAAAAGGATCTGTTTGACGGAGACATTTGCTGAAAGGAAGTGAAAATTCAATATATAGTCTGTCTAATTATTTTCCTAGACCAGGAGAACCTATGTCTTTCCAGATGTTTCTGGAGTAATAATTGTTAGGATTCTTGCTCCGTGTTTGCAGTCATGGGATTGTTTTCTATCACATGACGGTGTATGTTTTCATTCTACAGTATGGGAAGTGATGGAGACAGGATGTTTGTGTTACTGTGTTCCATGAAGTGGGACAATTGGCCATGTTCATTGGAGCTGATGAGTCCAGAAACATCTGGAATCCCACAGGTCCCTATCCCCCTCATCCTAGAAAAAATGTATCATATTGTTAATACTCATGCTATCATTTTAATCGCAGGTTGGCTTTGATATAGTAAACACTGAGGAAGTTAGAGAAAGCAGCAAGAAATTGTTGTTGTATTTATTAGCTGCTAACCACCAGAAGGGCTCCCTAGCACAGCTTATTTCTTTTTCATATGATTTTGTGTGTGTGTATGTGTGTGCTGTGTTAGCAGCAAATGTGTTAGCAGCCTCGCCATCATCCTGCATCATCCACATTGTCCCCAGACCTAGAGGCATTCTGGGGCACCATGTGCACACATGTGCACATGCGTGTGTGCAGGGGATGGTGGTGGAAGAAAATGATGGTTGCTACCATTTTAAAAAGGGGGAAATTCTCGCAAATTTCCTCTGAAAAATGTCTTCTGAGAAATTTGGGCTCAGCAACATTTGCACATTGGAATTGAAAATGTTGCGCTTCTAATTTTCGGAACCATTTGATTAGCATGAACTATGTTGCTGAAGGCAATCAGATGTTCAAAGATGTGCACAGAGGCAAGAGTGGAGCCTAGAATACCATATGTCTAGAAAGGGTGAAGGGAGGGAATGCATCTGCCAGCATTTGCTGTGCTATGCAAATGTAAATATAAAGAAACCTTGTCCCCTATTGCAGGGACGGCCAACCCCCAAGAGACTGTGATCTACTCACAGAATAAAAAAACTGGCAGTGATCTACCCCTTTTTTTTGGGGGGGGGGGTGTTTCAGGTCAAAGCTGTTGACTGTTTTTTAGGGAGGAATGTCCCTTTTTTGGAGGGGGGTTAGGGCAAAGTTGTTGAGCTTTCTTTTTTTAGGGAGAAAAGTCCAGTTAGGCAAAGGTAAATGTCAAAAGTTGCTCACCCGATGATTGCTAAGGAATCAATCTGCCTCACAGTGAAAACTCTGTCTTCCATTCCAGCGATCATGCGGAAATGGAGGACGGGGCGAGGGGGTGGGGCCAGATGCTCTTATGCCACCTCAAAGGAAAAGGAGCCAGTGATCGACCGAAACCTCCCGAGGATCGACCAGATGATCATGATCGACCTGTTGGACATCCCTGCCCTATTGCATTTGGTTGACCCAGTCATAGTGCACAGGTCTCTAGGCCCCTGCAGTCACCGCTTGCTACTGCCCAGGTGCATGGATATAGGGAATAAGATTGCCGAATTCTTCCACTGCCAAGTGAAGCAAGGTATGAGCTAGACAATAAGCAGAAGATGAATGGCTGCTATTGACATTCATGTTTAACTACACTGAACCTTGCTGTTGTATTATTTATTTATTGGCGTATTATTTATTTATCATTCATGGCCACCATTAGTACGTCTTCTTCAAATAGTGGCTGTGATGAGAATTTTAGTGTGGAGTGTGCAGCCCTGGCTGGCAATGTAGCTCCCGTCATGTTTTGTAATGCATAACAATTATGATACCTCCCGATCTGCCATCTTCCCAGAATAGGTGGCATTATTTCTTTATTATCCTGGACAATCAAGGACATCTGGTCGCTTTGCCCCAAGGATATCGCCAAGGATACTCCTGACACGTCTTCCATCTGTACCATCGCATCTGCTCATACTTTCAGAAACCAGGCCTGGGACATTCTGTTCCTCAGAGAACTGTACTTGTTTTCCAAGAGGATATAAATTGTCGTTTCCTGAGCAGGAGGATGAGAACCTGCATAGACAGTGGGTGAGGTTCATCTTCTGCCATCTGCCTTTCCCCCTCTTTAAATACAGTGGTACCTCAGGTTACAAACTCTTCAAGTTACAAACGCTTCAAGTTACAGACTCCGCTAACCCAGAAATAGTACCTCAGGTTAAGAACTTTACCTCAGGATGAGAACAGAAATCGTGTGGCGGTGGCGCAGTGGTAGCGGGAGGCCCATTAGCTAAAGTGGTGCCTCAGGTTAAGAACAGTTTCAGGTTAAGTACGGACCTCCGGAATGAATTAAGTTCTTAACCAAAGGTACCACTGTAGGTATATTTGTCTATGATGTCTATGATGAATCCAGGTGAAAACAACAGTCTCGTTGTCGAACCGTTTTTATTATCCCGTAGGCTTTTGTGGCTAGAGTCCACTTTGATCAGATGCATGAAGTGTAAGCATCTGTTTCCAAAAATATATAAACCCACCCACAAGAAGGGAGTAGTAAGCAGTGGGGTCAAAGGGAAACAAAACACAAAAAAGATAGTGAGAAATCAATTGGAACCAGAAGGCATGCAAACAAAGCAGTCATCAGTTGCGAAGCTGTCAAGTTGGCAATGCTGAGCTAATTAACATCTGGAGTGGGAAAGGAAACCCTTTCTACTCTGCTTTGGGGCTTTTCAGGTGGGTTTAGAAATGGCCACTGCTTTTTTTCTTTAAAAAAAAAGTTTCTAAAAAAATGGTACCTTGGGTTACAAACACGTCAGGTTACAGACTCTGATAACCTGAAAGTAGTACCTCGGGTTAAGAAATTTACCTCAGGATGAGAACAGAAATCATGTGGCTGAGGTGTGGTGGCAGTGGGAGGCCCCATTAGCTAAAGTGGTCCCTCAGGTTAAGAACGGTTTCAGGTTAAGAATGGACCTCCGGAATGAATTAAGTTCGTAACCAGAGGTAACACTGTACTCTCATTTTCCTACTTGTATTGAAATATTGCCCCTCAATGAGGCCAAACTTCGATTCTCAAAATGTTTAGGGGCATGCGTACCCCTACGTCCCCCCAGAAAAAAAGCACTGGAAATGGCATAAATAAAACTTGTTGTGGAACTGTAATCCAGCAGTTTCATGCTGGAGCCTCCATTTGAAATTCCTTCAAGTATGTCCACATCATGATCAGTAAGAACATTATAGTCTACTGGATCAGGCCAATGGCATCCTGTTATCACAGTGGCCAACCAGATGCCTGTGGAAAAACCTGCAAGCAGGAGCACAAGAACACTCTCTTCTCTGGTGGCCCCTAGCTGCTGGTGTTCAGAAGAATTTCTGCCTCTGACCATATAGGCAGAGCATAACTATCATGGCTAGCTTTTCATTTTTCCAAATCAAAGTTCAGGTCTCCACATTTCATCATCATCATCATTATAATCATCACCACTTTTAATTCATATACATATCGTCTTTCTATCTTACAATACCCAAGGCGGTTTACAAGCTGAAGAAACAAGGAATGTACACCTTATAACAATCTAATGCAATACAAAAATGTGATTAGAAAACATAGCTTTAAAATAAGCAACCTACATCAAAAAGTAACATTCAACAATCATTAGAATAGTATAGAATAATATCAGCATATAAAAATTAAACAGAAAATCACTCTTAACAATTACAATAAATAATTTCTAAACTACAATCAATAAAACAACAGCAAGCCACAATGCATAAAATCATAGAATCATAGAGTTGGAAGAGACCACAAGGGCCATCGAGTCCAACCCCCTGCCAAGCAGGAAACACCATCAGAGCACTCCTGACATATGGTTGTCAAGCCTCTGCTTAAAGACCTCCAAAGAAGGAGACTCCACCACACTCCTTGGCAGCAAATTCCACTGTCGAACAGCTCAGGAAGTTCTTCCTAATGTTTAGGTGGAATCTTCTTTCTTGTAGTTTGGATCCATTGCTCTGTGTCCGCTTCTTTGGAGCAGCAGAAAAGAACCTTTCTCCCTCCTCTATGTGACATCCTTTTATATATTTGAACATGGCTATCATATCACCCCTTAACCTCCTCTTCTCCAGGCTAAACATGACCAGCTCCCTTAGCCGTTCCTCATAAGGCAGCGTTTCCAGGCCTTTGACCATTTTGGTTGCCCTCCTCTGGACACGTTCCAGTTTGTGGGTGTCCTTCTTGAACTGTGGTGCCCAGAACTGGACACAGTACTCCAGGTGAGGTCTGACCAGAGCAGAATACGGTGGCACCACATAAAATAATACAATACAAATTGAGAAGCAGGGACTAGAGGGTGGAGCAAGGCAGGTGGAAGAAGGCCTTGCCTAATGAAGTCTCTCCCCTCACAGTTCTTCCTCCAGGCACAGCTCCCTTAACACATTTCTGTGTTAGTGTGTGATTTCCTTTTGAAAAAAAGTCATTTATTCATCAGCATTTTAGTGTGAATTTCTTCTGCAATACACATTTTTTTGGGTGCATTCCCCACAATATACGTGCTTTTGCTTTTGATATTTTTGTTAATACCTACATTTCAATGCACAGTTTATTCTGGTACGTGCATCTCTGTACCCATTATTGGAGGACCTCATTGCAAAACTTGGAGAATTGCAAATTTCGAAGGATGGCTGTGTCTCAGTTAGCACTGTGCTTCAGAAAGTGCAAACCGGGTAAGTTTGCCTTTAAATGAGAACGGATTCAAATTTCTCCGCCATTCCTACAGTTCCATATATTTTATGGAAATGCTGGCTCTGAAATGATAACAGTAAAAAAAGTTAAGATTCAAAGAACAACCTTGTTCCCTTCCTCAAAAGGACAGGAACCAGAGAGATTGATTCGTAAGTCAAGAACTAAATGATACAAATTAATCTATGACACAAAATGCACCAAAATCCTAAGAAAGGCATTAAGACAGTAGGGAGTTGATTAATTTGTTTCCAAGAGTTTTGGAGTAACAAGATGAAAAGAAAGTGCATTGCCAGGATTAGAGAAGTTCCCTTCCTTCCTGCCATTTGACACATGGCAAAAGAAGAAATAAGCTTGTCCTCAAGGCTGCCATCTTCCTAATGTCCCCTATTCTGAGTCTTTAACCGCAGTCTGAATCCTAGATGCTCAGCACCCCTTGCGTTTGCTACCCGGGCATAGGAAATGGGAAAATCTTCAGCTCCTAACATTTTGGGGTGTAAAACAGCTGTTAAGGGCCCAGAAGCACGTGCTGTGAAAAGGAGTCAGTCCTAGGAACAAATCCCAATGGCAGGGCATGGTGAAGGCTGATCAAATAAAAGCAAAAAGGTGGCAAGTCCGCTCCACTTCCCAGTGGGGAGGAGTTGTGGTGGACCACGTGGCCACCCACTCCCCTCTGGGGACGGGGGACAGAGTCCCACATCATCCAGAGGCTTCTGGTCATGCCATCTCCCAGCCAGCCAATCTGCTGGCTGGGGAGGCATGACCGGGCTTCATTTAAACAAAGGCGTGAACCAGAGAGCTTCCTCTCTCCTCACTTTCTCAATCTCCTGTCCTCCCTCCCTAATTTGTAGGTTTTGACATTGGCCTTGCTATGGACAGCGGTTGGTCGCCGTTGAGGGGCCTGGTAGGAATTTTTCCACTTGGCAGATTGGCATGGGCCATTTGGTTTTCACCTACCTCGTAGCAATCATCACAACTTTGTAAGGTTTGGCAGTTAGGCATTGGTTGATCTTGTGATGGGGGAGGGGTGGCCATCACCTGCCCCTCCAAGCTTAAGGAGTGTTAAAGGAACCCGGGGGTGTGGCTCTTGTCTGAAGTCTGGGGCTGGGCTAGGGCCATGCCATGATCCCGTCGGGAAACCTGGGTTAGTTTGCATCGACAGAGCTCCCCCTACCGGTGGTTGACCCTTACTGGACTCCCTGCGTGACGGGCAGGAGTCAGATATAGTCGGGTCAATTCCAATGCCTAAATCAATACCGCTCACATTCTGTAACCAATATAGTTGTTGCCCAAATTTGCCCAATAACATTAACCTAAATTCTGTGTCCTTGTGTCTCATTCATTGACGAGGGGTTGGTTACAGGATCTCGACACACCAATATTGCTGTGCTTTTGCAAAAGCACAGCAATATTTGCGTGTCGAGATCTTGCTCCAGATGCACTTTGTTACTCTGTCTTCTCAGCTCTGCCTCTGAAGTGAAATTTCTAGCATCCAGCAAACTATTCAGGGATGAAAGGGAATTTTATTACCAGCGGCACTTCTAAAGAATTCAGCCGGCTAATGGGTGGTGGGCTTTAAGAATGAGCCCCGTGGATCCTGAGCTGCAATCTTGCACAGCGAGGCTGCTGCTTCCATTCAACTGGAACTCCATTGGGCTGTGAGCACAATTTTCGCTGGGGCTTCTACCTAGCTTGATAGGTTATCTAGGACTGTGCAGGCTGAGGTTTCAGGACTCTTTTTAGGTACTTAAGGGCATAAACATGTGCCATATCAGCCCCTGGGAAGCTGGCAATATGAAACTGCTGGACTGGCCAAGGGTAAGTGCTAGGAGCTTTGCTATCTACCTGGGCTTGGTCAACAGAGCAGTACCTCTTGTCTTCACCAAAGGCCTCTGGTGTAATGAGAGGATGAATCAACAGCATGCCATGAACTCAGGATCAGGTTGTGGTCTGAATCAGCCCAATGTCTATGCCATGCTAGTTAGGTAAAGGTAAAGGGATCCATGACCATAAGGTCCAGTCGTGGCTGACTCTGGGGTTGCGGCGCTCATCTTGCTTTATTGGCCAAGGGAGCCGGCATACAGCTTCCGGGTCATGTGGCCAGCATGACTAAGCCGCTTCTGGCGAACCACAGCAGGACATGGAAACGCCGTTTACCTTCCCACTGGAGCAGTACCTATTTATCTACTTGCACTTCATTCTTTCGAACTGCTAGGTTGGCAGGAGCAGGGACCAAGCAACGGGAGCTCACCCAGTCACGGGGATTCGAACTGCTGACCTTCTGGTCGGCAAGCCCTAGGCTCTGTGGTTTAACCCACAGTGCCACCTGCATTCCGCCATGCTAGTTAGCTCTCTGCTAACTAAGGTGGGTTCCAAAAATCACTTTGAAGCACATGTGAGGGGCTCTCACATGCCAGTGTGGTGTAGTGGTTAAGAGCGGTAGTCACGTAATCTGGGGAACCGGGTTCGAGTCTCCGCTCCTCCACATGCAGCTGCTGGATGACCTTGGGCCAGTCACACTTCTGTGAAGTCTCTCAGCCCCACTCACCTCACAGAGTGTTTGTTGTGGGGGAGGAAGGGAAAGGAGATTGTTAGCCGCTTTGAGACTCCTGAAGGAGTCTTCTTCTTCTTCTTCTTCTTCTTCTTCTTCTTCTTCTTCTTCTTCTCTGGTTTTTATTAGCTAGAGCCATCTTTGCACCAGACATGTTCACTTCCAGCTGCGTATTTAGTGGCCCTTTGCACATAGGGCTCCTCCACACAAGAGGGGATTTAGCCCAATCCTTTGTGTAGAGGAGTTCTATGCCTGTACATCTCTACGGGTGCAATACTGCTTCTCATAGCCACTGAACATAAAGTGTGTGTGCTTGCTGTGCACCGTTCACCGGCTCAATCCAACCATCCCTTCATAATTTAACGTGTGAAGGGGTTTGTGTGGACCTACTCTAATGTGGTTAACAACAGCAGGTGGTTTCATAGGGGAGGTCCAACTGGGAAGCTTGCAGCCAGTTAGGGGGCAGCATATAGGAGACGAAGTCAAGGCCGAAGCAAGGCTTTTTCAACAGACTGCTCGTAAAAGAGCAGGCACTTTGTTTAGTCACAGTTTCTAAGCTTCCTTGGTTTCCAGTTGGCTAATATAGATCTTCCACCCTAGCTCACTTTAACAACCACCTGTTTCCAGGATGCAGTCCTCTCTCATTTTGCCTTCCTTTCCAGCCTTTGCTCTTCTGTTTTATTTCCTCAGAAAGGTCAATCCTCTTTTTCTGAACCTTTTCTGACAACAAACAGTCTCTGGGCCTTTTAGATGATGATGGCAGTGGGAGTTGAGAGGGTATGGCTGGGAAGAGGGTGTGAAGAGAAAGAACCGGCAGACCAGTGGATGACAATAGTTGTCACGGGCAGCTAATACAGGGAGCAACATCCTGCTGCATCCTGCTTGCTGTCTGTCTGGATGCAAAGACAGGTGGGCCAGAAGAAGAAGAAGAAGATCACTGTGGTGGCTCTAAAACAATGCTCAGTGATACACCATGCTAGGATAAAGTGGGGTTGTGGGCACCCTAAAGTGAGTGGGATTGACTACTGTGGAGCAAAACAGCTGGAGAAGGAGAGCGAGAAAGACTCTAATTGACAAAAGTGCTTCAAATCTATTTACAGCCTTAGTGTGGGGTTTGGGGACTGAGCTTCGAGGGTTGGTGGAATGTAAGTCTGTGTCTGAGTGCTTGAAGGGAAGGCTGGGGAGTGTACGATCATTTATGTCAACCTTTTTCTAAGTTGTCAGCTTGGTGGCGAGCCAGTAAATTCACTTTATGTGCAAAGCTGACCTGAAGAGTCCTGTGATGAGTCGGGCTTTTAATCCCCTTTAGTATTAGAGATTCCCCAGGTGAACTCTGAGGTAACTCTGGGACACCTGGGGGCATCCTCCTGAAATTACTTAACATTAGGATTACATATACTGAATCACACCATTTGTCCATCTAGCACAGCATTGTCCACTCTGACTGCCAGGGTTTCAGGCAGGAGTCTCTAGGCTTTCCAGCCCTATGTGGAAACACCTGAGACCATTTGCATGCAAGAAAAATGCTCTACCATTGAGCTACAGTCCTTCCGTAAAAGGCAAAGATGGTGAGGTTGCTGCTTCTGCAATTGCTGATCCCTTTAGAGAGAGAAATCCCATTGGTTCCAACGGCTTGGAATCTTGCGCTCCTGCTGAGTAGAAAAAACTTGGTGTCCCCCATCTTCAAATTAGGGAGGGAGGACAGGAGATTGAGAAATGGCCTTTGTATTGATTTATAGAACCAAGAGGTTTAAAAACATGAATGAAATCAGACCCTCTGCCTCACGTCCTTTGCTTTTGATTTCTTAACATGCCATGTTATCTCTCACAGGGGCAGGAGAGCTAGGAACTTACTTTGAAAAGGAGAGTTAGAATTCTCAAAGTTTTAAGTTGAACACATGAAAAATGCCTCAGGACCCACATGTGATCTGTCACGAATGGGTTGCATGCTGAAAAATGTAAATCGAAGAATACAGCTGCCACCAATTATCATTGCTGCTAAAGCTGTTTAGATACTGACTCTTAAAACAATGCCAAATGAAATAGAAAATTTGCATTAGAGTTAGTGGGATTTTGCTTTCTTAAAATAAATAAATGGCTAGCCCCCCTGTAGGACTGTGTCTGGAGCTGTCTTTCCCATAGGGCTTAGTGGTGCATCACACCAGGGCGCCAGCCTCTCAGGGGCGCCCCAGCAAGTGGGGGAGCTGTGGGGCTTTGCCAGTGGATACTTGCACCCCGGCTCCGCATCTGCTAAAGACGGCCCTGACTGTGTCCCACCATGTAATATTGGATGCTTTCAAATGAATGGTTTATTGAGGATCCTGATATGTCTGAAAAGAGAATAGACACCTCTGCCTATTTGAATGACATTCATTGTGATTTGTTTGTGGGGTGGTTAGAGGATGTAGCATTCGCATCCTCCAGTTTCCACACTTTCCCATGCATTTCTCTGTCCTTTGCTTATCACAAAAAGGCCAATATTTTTTGAGAAACGGACTTGCTGTGCAAGACCTCCTAATCAACCATAATTGCACAACCTGAATTTGTCGGTCTGTGACAGAAAATGAGGACGGTCTGGAGGCACCCATTGCTAAAATTCAGAATGCATGACACATGTTTTAGCATTTCTCAGTGGTTCTGCCGCACTTGGCAGGATGAATGTTTGTATAACATTTGTCTTTCACTTGCATTGCTCCAACTGGGTTTGTCTGGCAAGCTCTTGGAAACCACAGGTGTTTTTAGAAGTGTTTTTATTTCCAAACAGCTACACATTCGCTCCCATGTGCTCAAGTTTATCGTTTCCTAAATTGTGCTTTCAACTGCACAAATACTTTTTTTGTTCAGAGGGGGGAGAGAAAGGTCACAGCTTGTGTTCTTGCACCAGGCTCTGCAAAAACTTCTTAGCTTTCCTCTGCTGGCTCCACGGCAGCACTTAACAAACAAAAACCACTCTTCAGAGCATCACAAACGATATTAATGAGAAGCAAAACATGAGTTCTCACTGCGAAATGCTAGTCAGGAATAGGATTATTTGGTCTGCCTCACTAAATCCTTGCTTTTTTAAAAAAGAGGGGGGGAGAATCCATTTGATGAAGCTGATCAAAGCTAGTTGTTTAATTAAAAACACATCAATTTAAAAAGGAAACGGTGCCTCGTTCCTGCCTGAAATGAGTTTGATAAGTAGTCGTTTTTCATATAATACAAGCCCACACGACACACAGAACTGTTTATGTACATATGTATTGGAGGGGAATAGCCAATATCTTGGGAAGCTAATTAAGACTGTGCTTGTAAAAGCAGCAACATTTACAGCAATACATTGGCCACAGTGCTTTGTCTTTGTTTGAATGGCTAAATGCAAGGCTTAGGCATGTGAATGCTAAAGAGGATCATTAAAGGTTGATCAGCCTGGTGGCAATGGCGGACCCTGGAGTCTCAAATTTCAGCAGTGCCCTGTGCAACACCAAAATTCCTTGCCCTCTGCCTCTCATACTCCATTCTACAGAATAGTTCTGGCACCCCTGTGGCACCCCTGGGGTTTTGCACCCAGTGCAGCTGTACTGATTGCTGTCCCCTACATCTGCCTCTGTTGGTGGCTTCCTGCGGGAGGGCCTTTTTAGTTGTGACTCCACAATTGTTGAATTCCTCCCCCCTAGAACTCTAGGACCTCCTGCCTTGTAGTTTTTATGTAGTCCAAAAAGACTTACTGTAATTCTACCAAGCTTTTCATTTGTTTTATTTTTGGCTGGTCAAATATGTTTTTAATCTGATGTTTGTTTGTTTGTTTTGCTTTTAATATTTTCCTTGTGAGTGCTTGCCCTAAAAGATACGGTAGAAATGTATGAAGTGAAACCAACAAATACTTTGAAACCCATATATCAGTATTGGGCTGTCTCTGAAGATAAATGCCAGCCACTGAGTCTTGCCATGCAAGATCTCAATGGATTATACATCTAACAGTTAAAATAGGCCAGTCACTCAGTGAAAGAATTATTTTGTTGATTAATGAAGTTTAATTGGTTAAGCAATCAATTAGAATTTGTTTTTGAGCCAAACATCAGGAGACATCCTTTCTGCTTCTTTAGAGAACATGTGTATGCGTTGTACCAGAGTTCTTAGATGCTGGGCTCTTTCCTTTATGAAATAAAAGATTTTTTTCTTTAAAGATATCATTTGTCTACTGCAAATTTTATGAGTGCTTATAATAAGAATAATCCTTAAATTCAGCCTCAGCTGACTGATTGGGGCTGCTTATTTATGTAGCCCTACGTTTAGGTCCTTTGTCTGATTTCCAGCCTAAATTTGATAACATCAGATTTGTATAATTCATTCCCACTACCTTCTTTAACCTGAGAAGCTTCCTTCTTTGTCCGGTATTGCTCATGTTGATTGATTATAATTCAAAGCATATTTGAATGAAGGAAGAGGTGCATAAATCTTCCCGATATTGGTATCTTTCCAAAAGCACACAGGATCAGCCGGGCAGTGAGCCATCTGCCATTATAAGATCACATAGCCTTAAGGAGAGTCCCAGCGGTGCTCGTCTCTCAGAAAAGATGCCAAAGAAGCTAGCTTTACAGTTATCACAGTGCAGTCCTGTACAGTAGTACCTTGGGTTACAGATGCTTCAGGTTACAGACTCCGCGAACCCAGAAATAGTACCTCAGGTTAAGAACTTGGCTTCAGGATGAGAACAGAAATTGTGCTCCGGCGGTGCGCAGGCAGTGGGAGGCCCCATTAGCTAAAGTGGTACCTCAGGTTAAGAACAGTTTCATATTAAGAACGGACCTCCAGAACGAATTAAGTTCTTAACCCAAGGTACCACTGTACATGAGTTCAGAGAGGAGGGATGTGTGTACTGCAAAGCATTAAGTCTAAGGTAGTGAACTGCAGGCCAAGTGGCCAAATGTGATCCTCTAGACCTGTATCTTTGGGCCTTGGGACTTTCCTGAGATCACAGTAACTGTGGGGTACAGAGGCATGTGTGTCTTGGACTCATATGCAGCTGGTTTAGTACACATGGTAATCCATTGTACTCAAGTACACCCAGGGCCACGGGACACGGGTGGCACTGTGGGTTAAACTACAGAACCTAGGACTTGCCGATCAGAAGGTCGGCGGTTCGAATCCCCACGACGGGGTGAGCTCCCATTGCTCAGTCCCTGCTCCTGGCAACCTAGCAGTTCGAAAGCATGGCAAAGTGCATGTAGATAAATAGGTACCGCGCCGGCGGGAAGGTAAATGGTGTTTCTGTGCGCTGCTCTGGTTCTCCAGAAGTGGCTTAGTCATGCTGGCCACATGACCCGGAAGCTGTACGCCGGCTCTATCGGCCAGTAAAACGAGATGAGTGCCGCAACCCCAGAGTCGGCCACAACTGGACCTAATGGTCAGGGGTCCCTTTACCCTTTACCTTACAACAAAGGCCGGATTTAGGTTTGATGAACCCCTAAGCTACTGAAGGTAATGGGGCCCTTTATATGTACAGCTGTCCTTTATCAACAACAAATTGTTGCGGTTTTTTGTGTTGAATAGGATCTACACTAAAGATAAGAAACTTCCTCTCTGTAAACTCCCAGAAGAGTCTGCTAATAAATTAATCTTACAACTGGCTGCTAGTCATTTATTTCCCAGCTTATAAAATGCCAGTCGTTAACTGCCACTTCAATATGCTACTGAGTATTAATTGTCCAGTCATGAGTTCTTATGGTTGGGCTGCATGGAGTATAATCAGCATTTATTTCATCTAGATTAGTTTTTTAAAAAAGAAATACAGTATATGACACTAGGAAGAGAAGGGAGTAAAATAAGAAAAAGGTGAGTGGGGAAAGGAATAATACTTTCCAAATGCCACCAGACATAATTCTCCTCTTATTATGTCTGTGTAGCTTCCCTGCCTGCAGTAGTGGTTTTATACCAATGAAAAATGCTGAAGAATAGAAATGGCAGTTTATTTTCCAAAGAGAACTCTATACACATAGCAGAATGATAGAATCTTTTTGGCTGTTTGAGTCTTGGTTGTTGTGTTGTTATCTCTAAAAAAAAACCCACCCTGCAGCTATATGGGGTTTTTTTTGGGTGGGGTTGTTAATTTTGAAGGTTGAGAACTCACCTGTAGATAGAGTACGAAGAAAGGAAAATGCATTTTTGCAGCAGCTCAGAGAGCTAATAATCCTGCGCTCACCGTTTCCATGACTGATGCTTTTGCTGCATGTTCTTTTAGTTCTTTTTTTGAATACCGTATATCTCGACACTGGCTCTATACCATTCATTCTTTCTTTCGCTTAGTGGAGGAAAAGGAGGAGACAAAGAAGATCAATAAAGCCCTTGGTTATCTCAGATTGTCAATGAGCAGCGCCTTTCTAGCCCATGCTGTTTCTTGGGACATAGTGTTTGTAGATGACACCCGAAGCAGCCTGCACAGATTTGGTTTCTTTTGCGGAGAGAGAAAATGCCTTATTTGTAATGTTTTTTCTGGGGGGGGGGGGAGCGAAAGAGGCTGCTGTCATGAATAATGCAAGCACTTCCACTGATGCACATAAAAACAAGCCTGCTTCTTCTTTTATCCCTGTTGTACAGATGGAGCCCGCTGTACAATTTTCCTCACATGTAACTCGCTGCACGCTACTGCCGTGGCCTTGTTCTGCCAGCTCCTGGGCACTTCTGATTCAGTTGTCTTGGTGGCATTTTGTAAAGATGTTTTTCTGTGTGCGTGCAGCTTGGTTGAAAATATGGGCAGGCATTCTAAGAATGAAAGCGACAGGTCTTCTACGATTCACACCTCTATGTTTGTCATGTTGGCTTGGATGAGCCATGACAGATTTATCACTTTGGGTAGAACTTTCTTGTCCCACAATGCCTAGTTAAAGGCAGTGGACAAAGTCCCATGAATTACAGTCGGGCTGGGGAAACCTTGGCTCTCCAGATGTTGATGGACTCCAATTCCCATCAGCCCCAGCCAAGATAGCCAATGGTTAAGGACGATGGGAGTTGTAGTCCAAAGGTTCATTGTCCCTAAATTAAAGTCAACAAGTGATGAGAGTGTTGATGACTTATAAAAATGACTGCTTGAAATAGAATATTCCAAATACTATATATGAGTATATCTATATTAATATACTATGCACATTATATTATCCTATACATATTTTGCTATACATATACATATTTTGCTATAAATATACATATTATCCTATACATAATTTTGTTCTCCCACGCCTTTGGTGAATTGAACAAGCCATTGCCTTTTAAACTGTGTGGGGCAATTATTGTTTTGTTTGTTATTACATTAATGAATTTTTTTTGCAGTATGTATTTTTACAGTATGTGCTTTCATACTGTAGACTGCCCTGTATGATAATTTTTATTATCATTGTCCCACACAGAACAACGAAATTGAAGAAATCTACATCAGACATGCAAAATCCAACAAGCCTGCTATCCCAACTATCCCAGCCTGGTTAGCCCCTAAAAACTCTGATACCCCATAAGTGAATACAATATACTCACATAGAGACTACCTTACACTGCGTTTAAAACCAAAATCACATTTGGATCAAAACTGTTTCTCAGGCGGCTAGGCCTAGTCTTTATAACCCTGTACCTTCTTCCAGAAGGCAGAAGCTGAAAGAGATCATTTCCGGGGTGTGCACTATCCTGCACTATCTCTGTAGCTTTCTTATGGCACCTGGAGGCATAGATTTGATCCAAGGTGGGAAGAGTGCACCAATTATTCTCTCTGCAGTCTTTACAACCTTGGATTGAAGGCCAGTATATAAATTTAATGAATAATAGTAATAAAAATAAGTACTTTTAAAAGCTTAAACAAGAGTAGGAAGTTGATAGAACAGGAATGATCTGCCAGGTGTTTTTGGATTTCAGCTCGCATCAGCCCCAGCCATCATGGCCAATGGTCAGGAATGATTGGATTCATGAGCCAAAATGAATGACCTCAGGTTCCCCACCTCTGTGGTAGAAATTGAAATGCAGTGCATTGTGGATGTAGGAAGTAAAGAGATCTATGGGAAAAATTCTAGTGGGGTACATTCTGTTTCAAGCAGCCCAGCAAGACAAGATTGTAGAGGAAACCAATAATCAGATCTACTTTCAGCATCATCTTGCATTAGGTCAGAACAGGAATTAATAAGGTGTAGGCTTGAGACAAGAGGGTAACGGAAATGTGAAACTGAAAAAGAATGAGATTGTGAATTCTTCATGTCAACCGTACCTCACTTGAAATAGGATACTGGTGACCTTGAAATGGTTCACAAGGAGGGAATGAAAATGTTTAAAGGTTAGAACAGTTTTTTTAAAAAAATAAAATAAAATACAAGGGCAGATTTGGATCATTTAGTTTAGAAAAGACAGCAAGAGAAGGCACGACAGGAAGAATGTAAAATAATGAGGAAATTAGCGAAGACAGATGGCTGGTTCCCTTATATTCAGTCTTGAAATACAAGGATACAGCAAATCAGTGGTCATTTACTGGAATAGATCGGTAGCAAATTTACCATAGATAAATTTAGAAAAAAGATAACTAACTCCTTCACACAACATAATTAATCTGTGGAATTCCCTCCTATGGGGAAATTGAATCAAATAGTTTAATGAGATTTAAATGGGAGTTGGATAGATGTGTGAATAACTACCGCACAGGCAGTTAAGCTAATATACCCAACTTACTTCAGCATGACAAGGGAACACAAACATTTCCTTTCTGGACAAGAGCTGATGGTGTGTAGGAGTAATTAAAGATTGCTATGTGCAAATAGATACTTGCTTTCAATAGTATTTCAGCTCCTGGCTGGCTATTTTGCAAATTCCGAAGGAAGGAGTGTGGGACATTGTTGCAGTCAAACCACCAGCAGCCATCTTTTTCTTCATCATGTTTCCAAGCTGACCACACGTGCATGTCTGAGCTCAGACACCATTTTTGAACTTACATTTTGTATTTTTGTAACTTAGATTATAGTAATTATAAACCTGCCTTCATTTTGCCACTGTAAACTGTTTCTTCAAGACCTAGATTATGTAAGTAGATACTACTTTTATTTCTTCAGCGTGTGTGTGTGATTGTTGTTTTTAAGGGGAAGAGAATACCAGGAAAATCCAGTCTGCCTTAAACATCATGGATTAGTGTTTCTAGAAGATGAAATCAACCTTGTATTAGCTTCCAAGTTTAAGCTGCCGAGGATGGTACTCTGCTGATCTCACTGACATGAGCAACAAATAATAATAAGAAACACCCTCTCCTAGTGTCTAAATCCATTCCTACAAGGAGTTGAGTTGGTAAGACTCCCATCAACACAGAGTATTTTCAGAAGCCCCTTCTCTGATTCCTAGATAGTCACAAAGAAAGTCTTCTTTCTTACATCTCTCTACGGAGCTAACAGTATAGTGGCTAGCAGCTGAAACATACTACAGTGGGATCAGATAGAAAGGGGTAGTGAAAGATGTCCATTGTACCCCAAAAATCTGTGGCTTCGGCATGTTTTTCAGTGGTTCTTTTTGAATGGGCTGGTGATGAGGAAGAACAATAAGGTCTACAGAGCTGCTTGCATCATTGTTATCCTGAACCTAGATGGATTTTAATGGGAGCTGCTGGGTACTAAGTCAAGATCATTGGGCTGCTTAGTCCACTCCAGGACAGCCAATGTGGTGGGGTCTCAAATTTCCACAGCACCCTGTGCAATTCCAAATTCAGTGCTCCTTCATCTCACCCTCCATTCTACATCATAGTTGTGACATCCCCAAGACTCTGTGCCCTTTGTGACTGAATTGGTCATGCTCACCTAAATCCGTCTCTGCCTCCATATATTGTTGGACTGCAGATGTTGCTGGACTCATTGGTCTGTCTGCTGATCATCAGGAAGTGAAAATCCTACCATTTCCTTGCAGTCTGGTATGCTCAAGACCTTACTTCTGACCACCCCTGCAAGAGTCACTTATAGAGACCACCTATGTCGCTGTGGGTTAAACCACAGAGCCTAGGACTTGCTGATCAGAAGGTCAGCGGTTCGAATCTCTGTGACTGGGTGAGCTCCCGTAGCTCGGTCCCTGCTCCTGCCAACCTAGCAGTTCGAAAGCACGTCAAAGTGCAAGTAGATAAATAGGTACCGCTCCGGCGGGAAGGTAGACGGCGTTTCCGTGTGCTGCTCTGGTTAGTGGCTTAGTCATGCTGGCCACATGACCCGGAAGCTGTACGCCGGCTCCCTTGGCCAATAAAGCGAGATGAGCGCCCCAGCCCCAGCGTCAGTCACGACTGGACCTAATGGTCAGGGGTCCCTTTACCTTTACCTATGTGTAACTGTGCATGACATTGGGAGAGCAGTGTATAATTCTCTTGGGAATGCCTATTCAACTTAGAAAAACACAACTCAAATGCTACAGGAATTACAGTAGTACCTTGGAAGTCGAACGGAATCCGTTCCGCAAGTCCCTTTGACTTCCAAAATGTTAAAAAACCAAAGCACGGCTTCTGATTGGCTGCAGGAAGCTCCTGCTGCCAATCGGAAGCCACGGAAGCCCCACTGGGCGTTCGGCTTCCAAAAATAGTTCACAAACCGGAACAGTCACTTTGCAACGTTCAGGAGCCAAAACTTTCAGGAACTAAGGTGTTCAACTTCTAAGGTACGACTATATATGTGTCTCCCTGGCCATGTTAGGAGTAGCCAGCTGTTAAAGGACAGCTATAGGTGGCTCACATCAACCTCAGCCAGCATGGACAGTGATAAGAAATTATGGAGTTGTAGTCAGACCCAAGGTGTACACTGTCAGCTCTTAGGAAATGATACCCGGAAATGCCAGCAATCTGGTCTCTTTGCATGCAAAGAATGTGCTCTATGAGTGTTGATAATGTACAGCTGTTGGCAATGCTTTGGCATCTTCTGTAGTGCATTTTCAGTTAAGGGGGGGGGGAATAGACCCAATAAGCCTGGGAAGCACTCTGCATGAACTGAGCCTGCACCCCTAGAACACTCTGCAGAATCATCTGCAACAGATGGTGATTTCTGGAAGCTCACTGAATTTAGTGAATATTCGAACATGCACAACTGCGTTAGCCACATGGTTCAGTATTGTTGGTTATGCAATATTTATATCTAGACTGTGCTGTAAAAACAAAGTAACATTGAGACTATTTCCCAAATCAAAAGAATCTGCCTTTCCAACAGCTAAAAGGTTTGCATGATTCTTGTTCAGCGAACAGCAGGTGGCAAGACTTTAAAGTGGTCCCTAATAAACTGAAATGAATATTTCATGCTTTAAAAAGGAATTTTGCAGCTAGAAGTTTAAAAAGGTAGTGATTGTCCTGGGTTGATATTTCCCAATTAATACAGTGACAGTGCAGTGCTTTGCATGTCTACTCAGGAGCAATCCCTACTGAATTAAATGGGCCTGGTAAGTGTTTATAGGACTGCAGCCTAAGTTAATAAACCTCCTTGAGATGTGTCACTCTACTAGCAATGGCTTGATATTAGCGTTTAAGGTAGCTTCTAAATATTAGATAAGAACTCATAAAACTGGTCTTAGCACAGCCACATAGCATCAAAGGTTCAACTCTTTCGAGTTGCAGTATTCAAGATCTTGTTTATATTTTACAAATAGGTTCCTAGCAGGACTGAAATGGTCAATCTATTCAGAGTACATTTCATTTCCATATAATGCCTGATGCTGTGGGAGTCGTTTATGCATCTGTGCATATGGTTGTGGACGGATGTGAAATGAGAAGCTAACATATAGATCTCACTTCTGTGCACATCAGTGCATTCCAACACGCCATAATGCATTCCAGAGTGCATAAATCTTTCTTTGTGATGTGATTTCAGGAAACTGTTAGCTGTTCAATTCATTCTTTAGTTGTAAACAAGATTGTGCAGATTTTGAGTAATTCCTGAAGTTATAGAAATCTTGAAAGATGTAATTTGTCTATTAGCCAATTATATTGGTCTCTCCCCCCCCCCCCCCTTGCAGTATGGTCTTTGATTAATTTGAACTAAACTAGGGGTTAATTCTGTCAGGCTTTCTACATACAGAAATATCATTACTAGTATATAATCAATGGAGAGGCCATTGCATTAATTGTGCTGCTCTTTTATAACTTGCATATTTCAGCAGAAATTTTTGTCATGCACTTTAAAAAGAAATTATCTGAAAGGGCAAAGTTTTACTCTGGGGATCCAATACATGGAATAAACCCTGTCTTAAGCGTTTTATAATTTTAGCAGAAACGGTTTTACTTTCTGAATTTTGTATTATAGCCAGATTAAGTTTATACCCCCATCACCCCATCTTAATGTCATCAGTTATCTAATACAATAGTTGAGCATTAAAGAATTTAAGACAGTGGCATTAGCTACAAATCCTTTCCCTGCTGCTTTAGAAGAACGTTTGTGTCTTGTACTTGTAAGGCAGACAACTTAGCTCCCTTGCAAGTAAATTAATTTAGTTTATGAGCCCTGCAATTTGGTCCATGTCGTAAATTATCTAATTCAGTAGTTAAGCATCACAGGAGTGAGAAGCAATGCTGGCTTTGGATACAAATCCCTGCTTGGCTGTTTTGAAGAACAACTGTAGCCATTTCCAGTGTATCTAGAAGTGTGCATGCACACGAAAGCTCATACCAAGAACTAACTTAGTTGGTCTTTAAGGTGCTACTGGAAGGAATTTTTTTTGTTTTGACTATGGCAGACCAACACGGCTACCTATCTGTAACATTTTCATAAGTTAGCTTCATGCATGGACCAGTCACTTCTGAGTAGGGATGGGGGAGAAATTTGAATCAGTGCACATTTAAAGGCGAATCTACATCATTTGCACTTTCTGAAACTGTATTGAAACTGAAACACAGCCATCCTTCAGAATTCGCACATCTCTGAACTTTGCAATGCATTTTTTTCCAGTCAAATAATATGCACAGAAATGCATATACTGGGGCAAAGTGTGCATAAAAGTGCATATATTGATGAGAATATGCATTATATTGGGGAAAACTGCATTGCAAAAACGTGTATGTTAGGCAAAGTTGCATACAAACATGCACATATTAAGAAAAATACACACTAAAACAGTGGATGTACCAGTGTGCTGGGTTCTGGATGCCAGGCCTGACTGGAAGTCTCATAAGCAGTTTTATTAATAAGCAGAGTGTTCCACCCTTTAAGTCCTGTAAATGTGTTTATGCAAGAACTATGTTTCATGCAAGATTTTGGCCACTACGTCCTTTGCTAACGGTATGAGGAAGGTCACCAGAGCAAGGCAAGGAGGTGCTGGAAGGTTCCTCATGTGGAGAACAGCTTTCATTTCATTTCATTTTCATAATTCCACATTGCCTTTATCCATCTTTTACAAGGATTTTTCATCATTGCTTTGTACTCGGAAGGTATGCCACATGTATTGTTTTAGGGATTTTGTCAGGAAGAAGGCACTTTGGTTAAATCCAAAACCTTTGTGCTGTTCTGTTCCAGTGACAGGATCCCATTTTAACACACAAGGGTAAGAGTGACATCAATTTGAGACTGTGTGGTCTGTAATTTTATATAATGTGACAGATTCTTTCCTTTTTTTACACTAAGCATTATTTATTTAGACTGTTGTTCTTTTGCCATCTAAACAGCATGCAGATAAAACAAGGATTGTGCTAAATATAGTATCTAGATAATTAGATGGAAATAGCATATATTGTTTCATTTCTAACCATTTTGAGTGGGCCCCGAAGAGTATAAATTAGTTATGGTAATAACGGAAGTCCATATGTTCCCATTTCCCTTGAAATAGCAGAGAAGCTGTAAGCCTTTTACATATGATTAACTAGATTTCACAGGATTATTGACTTACACACAGACCACCCAGTTCACTTAATGCTCATGTGATAAAGAAATGCTTCTGGAAATCTAATTTACAGCTGTTTTTCTAAATCCTGGCTGATCATTTACATACTAGATTTCATGCTGGGATTGGGTTTTGCAGAACCTGAATTGGTGCAGAACCTAAAACTCCTAGATCAGAGCAATAAGGTCAAGGACCCATGTTACAGTATTTCAGTGGAATAGGTAGTCCAGTGGTTTCTCACTGTGCTGCCTTCCAGATCTTGGACTCCAATTCCCATCATCCCCAGCCAGCATGTCAGTGATCTAGGGTGACTCCATGTTGTTTACCCCATGCATCCATCCTAAACCATTCTTATATTCCCCCGTATAAAAAAGGTAAAAAGGTAAAGGATCCCTGGATGATTAAGTCCAGTCAAAGGCGACCATGAGGTGTGGTCCTCATGTCGCTTTTCAGGCCAAGGGAGCTGGCGTTTGTCCACAGACAGCTTTCCATGTCATATGGCCAGCATGATTAAACCACTTCTGATGCAATGGGTCACCGTGATGGAGACCAGAGCGCTAGCTCCGCCTCTGTTAAAGCAACACAGTCTAGAACAGTGTTTCCCAAACTTGGATCTCCAGCTGTTTTCAGACTACAGTTCCCATCATCCTTGACCTCTGGTCTTGCTAGCTAGGGATGATGGGAGTTCTAGTCCCAAAACAGCTGGAGCCCCAAGTTTAGGAAACACTGGTTTAAAATTTAATGATCTGGTCAACTATTGTCAGGGTCAAATTTATCATTCTTAACCAAGGTATTGGAAAAGGCTATGAAATCTCAATGCCAGACTGTTTTTTTTTTATTATTATTATTCATTCAGGTACAGCTTCTGGCCTGGTTCAGAATGGAAATTGCCTTTGGTCATGCTGGTGGATGACCTGTGTTGGGAAATGGATTGAGGAATTCAATCCTTTTATATTCTCCTGTACTTCTCAGTGACATTGAAATCACAACTGTATCATTTGGGACTGCTTCTCTGAAGCAGGTCTTGGGTGCATGGTGTTAGAGTTGTTGTGGTCCTTCTTGTGGTGGTGGGTCCAGCACGTGTACTTTCTGCACCACTCTGATAAACGTTCAAAACCACACTGGAAATGCCAGCAGTGAAAATTCTTCTGACACCAGTGTTGCCCTTTCTGGAATTTTGAGCAGATCTAGTATAAGAAGGGTAGGCTCCATCCATCCTGGGACAACTGGCTTTCCTGGAGTGGTATGGGGAGGATGGAAAGAACAATGGCTCCCACACCACTAAGAAACCTTAGCTCCATTGACTCCAGTGGGAATTGTGAATCAACAGTAAGACATAGGACCTCAGCCTTTGTTATTAGTCAATAGCCTTCCAAATTGAATGCACAGTATTCACAGTGTGCCTTGAGATGGATGAATGAAAATAACTCATTAAAGCGAAACATGGGCATTGATATGAAGAACAAATAATACACAGAGGAACATGTACATTCGATATATTGTGAGTATTTCATTTTGATTGTATTCTCTTATCACCCTTGGAAACAAAGAATAAATTGATTAGGATTTATTTATTTATTTTGGTTAGAGTACAACTTTTTCGTTAACTTCTCATGTTTACAACAAAATCATTGCCTATCGATTTTCACCAGTGCGTGGAATGATTGTACAGTAGCATTTCTGTTTTAATAAACCCCTTTCCCCTTCTCTCTGTAATTTTAATTGTGCCTTATTGCTGTTGATATTCTGTAGTTCACAGCCCTGGCGGTGCTCTGAAGCAACAGAAGATAATAGCCCTACAGCAAGATGCAAAAATAAAAGCTTGAATAGTGATGAGTCGCCTTTCCTATGTTTAAGAGGTCACTTGCAGACCTAGAGCAGAGATGGGCAATCTTCAGTTCATGTGATCAGATCTCTGGAAAGAGCAATCTGAGTTTTTCCCAACAGCCTACTAAGTAGGGAGAGAGAGAGAGAGAGAAGGGAGTGGAAGAAGAGAAAAGAGTAAATAGCAGAAAACGAGAGAAAAGAGAGAGATGCTTTTGGCTCCTCCCATTGTTTTGACTCTTCATGAAGCCTTTGGCAGATTTCCAGAGGGAATGCAGCCTTTGACAGTTAAAGAACAGGTTGACTAACTCTTTATAGAGGCTGTGGCAAAGTTTACAAGGCCATGCCCTTTAGTCCATTTAAAGACCTTGCTTCCAAAGTAGCTGAGATAGTGGCATGTGGGACACTGTAGCATGAGCAGGAAGAGTAACTATCCAGTGGGCTTCTTCTTGTCAGCAACTTCCATATCACTCCTCTTTGGGAGAGTCACAGCGCTGGCACATCTTTCATAGCTTGTAGTTAGTGGACATGAGGAAATTTATTTTGGACAATTCGGCATCGTGGAGGAACAGGAATCACAGGACTCATTCACTTCTTGATCACTCCTCAGAACCCTTTGTCCACAGCTGCTCAGAGACTGCTGGGCTGCTCCTCTTGACTAGGCTGTGATTCAAAGAAATGCGTGTTCATTATTGAATTATTCAGCAAGCTGGAGAGCAGGCAAGGACACCTCTGTACTACAGTGGTACCTTGGTAGTTGAATGGCGTGGCTCCTGAACAAATCGGCTCCCAAACGCTGCAAGCCCAGAAATGAGTGTTCTGGTTTGTGAACCACTTTTGGAAGCCGAATGTCCGACTGCTGCTTCTGCAGCTTCCAACTGAGTGCAGGAAGCTCCTGCAGCCAATCAGAAGTCACGCCTGGTTTCTGAACCATTTCAGGAGCCGAACGGAGTCCCAGAAGGGATTAAATTTGAGAGCCAAGGTACCACTATACAGTGGTACCTCGGGTTAAGAACTTAATTCATTCTGCAGGTCCGTTCTTAACCTGAAACTGTTCTTATCCTGAAGCACCACTTTAGCTAATGGGGCCTCCTGCTGCCACTGCACCGCTGGAACACAATTTCTGTTCTCATCCTGAAGCAAAGTTCTTAACCTGAGGTAATATTTCTGGGTTGGTGGAGTCTGTAACCTGAAGCATATGTAACCTGAAGTGTATGTAACCTGAGATACCACTGTATTTACTTCCAGACCATGTAACAAATGGTTTGTTTTTACCATGCACACCGATTGGCTGGTTACCAGGAAGTACTGCAGCAACTGTAAACCTTTTAGTATCATGGCCCCAATCTGGACCAAAATCTTGGGGTTCCACTTATGCATCATGAAAAAGGACATCAATCCACATAACTTATACATATGCTACTTTATAGGTCTAGACACACATTTAGCAATAATTACTATAATTTCAATAGAAATGCAATCCATTTCACCACAGCAGGTGTATACCCACTCAGTCTGTTTTCCAGGTGCTAAATGTTGTTAGTGCTAAATGTCCTCCTGCTGTCCTCCTGCTCTGCCTTCTTAAGCTTCTTTATCTTCCACTGGGCAATCCTTCAAGTAGAGGATACCTTCAGTAGAAGAATGTCATGTGACAGCCCTTCATGTAGAGAACTATCCTGACGTAGGACATGTGGCTAATTCCACATCCCTATATTTTACCCATGTTTGCTTTCTGCATAAGTGTTTCTAGAGAACAGGAATGGTCCAAATGATCACATTAAGAACCAAGGTCAGAAAACAGATTTTTGATAGCGGGTGATTTGGAAGAAACAGTGGGTAGTGGCCGGCCAAGCTTCACTTCCTCGCCCTCCCTATGCAGTCATTAGCAGTACTTCATTTCTTCTTCTTTTGATGTTCAAGTATGAAAAGTTATTTCATCAAGTAGTGTTCCACTTCTTTTAAGCTGCAGGAGTTGTGGGTTATAAGCTTTGGCTTTTGTGAATTCATGTGTGTGACTCTACAGCAGATCTCCTGCGAAGGTTGGAACTGTCTGTAAAAATATGTCATATACGACTTCTAGAGTTTCTGCTGAATGTGACAAGTCACTTTGATGCCTGGTACTGGAAGCAGTCTGGTAACTCCTGAAATGACTTTGCACTGTGGAAGCAGACAATTGTTTACCTGCTGTGTGCTTTTGATGTAAATCTTATGGGGTGGGGGGAAAGCTATGTTTTGCTGAGGATCCCATTCAAAACAAGAAATTGTCTCTACAACTCTGCTGGTGAATAGACTTTTAGGTGTCTCTGCAGAAAGGCATCTTAACTGCAGATAACACGATGAACGTTGAGAAAGCCAGAGCTGTATGTACCTATCTAACCTTAATTAGCAAGTTTCCATATTCATTTCGTAGGAAAAAGTGAGCTGTTAAAAATATATATTTATCACCAATTATAAAACTGGGATGAGTTTTCGGACCTTAAGAGAAGGTGTTGAAATGAGTGTTGGTTAGAAATGTGAAACTTTCTTTGGTGTGCAACTCTGCACTTGCACAATGCTGACAAATGTTTTCACCTGATCTACCTTGCTCCCTTATATTTAGTAATTCTCCATAGTAGTTGGCTCCTATCATCGTCAGTGCTGCAGAAAGTAAAGAGGTGCTTCAGACTTTTGCAAGACAGACTCCCATCATATTCAAGCAGAACTGTAGTCAAAGTTTCTTAAGTTTAATTGACACTGAAATGAGTTTAATTGACACCTAAATGTGTATTGGTGAAAAGGTTTAACATGTGGATTTTCCATGGAGCAATGTTAAAGCCAAGAGAGCAGTTTGAGCTCTTTCTGAGTTATTAATTAACTGATAGTTGTTCTCTGGTAGCTAACATGTGAGTGTTGTAACCTTAGATCATGTGGTGCAGGTACTGGGTTGCAAATCACTATTTCGAAATTGCCTTTCAGTCTTTGTAAATGAAACTCTCCTGAAGAGAGAGTAAACAGCCTGGAGGCTGGAATGCAGGCTGTGGAGAGAGAGAGAGAGAGAGTTTATAGGTCTGTTTGGATTGTTTCATATTTCCTAAGATTCTGAGCCTCTGCTGGACAGCACAATACATCGTATGGATGTTGTGGTTGTATCTTTCATGCCTGTGTTTTGTTTTGAGTTCTGCTTGTAAAAGTTTGAATAATATTTTTATGGGTCTGAACAATGGTTCATTTCCAAAAGAAGTCAGTTCTTAGGCTTCCAGTCTCTTCAAACTGTACAGTATTAATATCGGCAACAAAGTTCACCTTGGATCCTGTTTCAAACTCAGCCCAATAAATGAATTCTTTTTCTTTTTGGAGAGAGTTCATTGCTGAATAGCCACAGTCAGCCACCCTTGCAGATCTAGAATCTGGGAAGAGAACTCCTAGGGCAGATCTCCAAGTGAGCCTGACCTTTGATTCCCCGTGTTGTTGTTTAAAAAACTGCATCCTGATATAACCGTAAGTCAAATTGGAGCAAATAAACCTTAGAGAATTGCAAACTAGCTACAATTTCACTACTACAGCCAGAATGTAATATTGCTGGTGGCTGCCAGAACAAGGGGCTACGCAAAGCCAGGGAGGGGGGAAGCCCTTGCTGTTTTCTCTGTTAAGTGTGTGGCTATAGCACATATGTGTGAGTAGCTATAGTACATATAAGTGCACTAAGGTGATAGGAACTTTGTTTTAAACGTGGTAACATGCCCATGTCATGAAACTGAATGCATATGCACTGCTCTGCCTTGTTGCATTCTGCTCTTTATAAAAGTCCTACCAAAGTCCACCAGGCAGTCAATGTTAGCATTCAGTGGCATATGTTTAGGCTATAATATGCATGTTGTGGGACACGGGTGGCGCTGTTGGTAAAACCTCAACGCCTAGGACTTGCCGATCGCATGGTCAGCGGTTCGAATCCCCGCGGCGGGGTGCACTCCCGTCGTTCAATCCCAGCGCCTGCCAACCTAGCAGTTTGAAAGCACCCCCGGGTGCAAGTAGATAAATAGGGACCGCTTACCAGCGGGAAGGTAAACGGCGTTCCGTGTGCTGTGCTGGCTCGCCAGATGCATCTTGTCATGCTGGCCACGTGACCCGGACGTGTCTGCGGACAGCGCTGGCTCCCAGCCTATAGAGTGAGATGAGCGCACAACCCTAGAGTCTGTCAAGACTGGCCTGTATGGGCAGGGGTACCTTTACCTTTACCTTTATGCATGTTCAGAAGCAGTATATTCTTGGGCCCACATCTTTAAAAATCTTAATCTGATCCCTTTCACAATAGCAAAGAAGTCTGCACATGTTCTGAAACATTTTGCCTAAGTTGCCAGGATGTTTGAAAACATAAAAGTAGGAACCACGGTTAAAGATGAAAACCCATCTTTTATCAGTGACCTATTTCCAGCTGTAGAATAAAGTGTGCCCACTTTATTAATTTTAAAAAGTTGGTGACTAAATACACTTTAAAAGTGCCCTGCTCTTGTTACTAGCCTCTGAGTTCTTTGCCATGATGAGTCAGCTCTCCTAGAAATATTACTGCTTCTGATAGATAGTGCTCTTTGTGCTCACACTGACTCAGACAACTATGGGATAGGAAGCCAGGAGGCAGCAGGAAGGGACCTTTAAAATCCAATACCTCTATTCCCCAATGCATCATATTACTCCAATTGCCTGAGCAATGATAATTCATATTGAGGGATAGCGGGATATAGAGCTCATTCATATTTGTGGTTTCCACAGACATGCAGCCTTCCTCAATCTGGTGCCTCTGGATGTTGCTCAACTCCAAATCCCATCAGCTGCAGCCAGAATGGCCAGTGGTAATGATGGGAGTTGTAGTACAAGAATATCAGGGGACTCCATGCGGGGAAAGGTTGGCATATGTTTACCCATAGCACCCTTTGTTGTTGTTGTTGTTTAGTCATTTAGTTGTGTCCGACTCTTCGTGACCCCATGGACCAGAGCACGTCAGGCACTTCTGTCTTCCACTGCCTCCCACAGCTTGGTCAAACTCATGCTGGTAGCTTCAAGAACACTATCCAACCATCTCGTCCTCTGTCATCCCCTTCTCCTTGTGCCCTCCATCTTTCCCAACATCAGGGTCTTTTCCAGGGAGTCTTCTCTTCTCATGAGGTGGCCAAAGTATTGGAGCCTCAGCTTCAGGATCTGTCCTTCCAGTGAGCACTCAGGGCTGATTTCCTTCAGAATGGATAGGTTTGATCTTCTTGCAGTCCATGGGACTCTCAAGAGTCTCCTCCAGCACCATAATTCAAAAGCATCAATTCTTCGGCGATCAGCCTTCTTTACCTACTTCAGTGTTTATCTGTCCTTCATCCTTCGCTCCACTGACATTCCCCTTCTGCTTCTTCTCTATCCACTCATTCAGTCCACACAGCCATATTGCAGTCGTTCCACAATAACTGAAACCCCATCAGTGGTGGAGGAGATGGAACACATGAAGTGCTGAGGTTATCATTTGCTCAACCACTCAGTGATTATCACTCCAGCCCAGGCGTCCCAACTGTGTGGGGCTGAGGTGTCTTTGGGCCCCCCAATATCTGTTTGAAGGGGGCCAGGCCCCCTCAATGTTGAGGGGACAGAGGGGACTGTGAGCAGAGCCAAGCTCCTCCTCAGCCTGAGAGAGGAGGAGCCACTGTTCATTGAAACGGCACTGTGCTGAGCTCTGTGCTCGGCCTCCTTCCAATGATGCGACGCCAGATGCACGTCACGCCATGACACCACACACATGTTTCACACATGACGCCACATGCATGCAATGCATGCCAGGCCCCCTCAATCTTGGGCGTGATTCAGCACTTCTGCTGCAGCTGATTGACTATCTCTGTCTTTCAGAGCTGGGAGGTGTAACAGGGAAAAGCAACCAGCTTCTAGAAAGCTCCATGATACAAGGTTATGGATGTGTTGAGGAACCTGCTTATGATGGGATGATCAAAAAGGGCGCAATGGAACTGACAGAGTGCTAAAGGGGAAGCCTAATATGAGGAATCCTAGAAAACAGGCAACCAAATAGAAGTGTTTTGGTTTCTAAAGATACCTAGAAATGGAAACAGAAAGTAGATGAACTACAAGGGCTTTCACATGCACCAAGGTCAACCTCAATAAAACATGGCATGTGTTGGGAGAGCTTATTCTGGACTCTCTCCCCATAGTCACAAAGAGGGGTGGGAGAGAAATTAGGTTCACTTGGTATTTTACTGTGAATTTTGCACTTCCCCAAACAATATGGAAACCAACACACAGCTAACCTTAGAAATTCAAACTTCTTCAGATTTTATAATGCAGTTTAAAATGTTTAAAATATACATATATTAGGAGAAAGTGTGCATGAAATGCATATATTAGTGAAAATGACATGCATAAATGTATTATTGCATTATGGGAAATCCAGCCAGATGGGCAGGGTATAAATAAATTATTATCGTTATCATTATTAGGGACAATTGCTTGCAAAAATGTGTATCTTAAGGGAAATTGCATTTAAAAGTGCATATTGTGCAAAATGTGTACTAAAATGCTGATGAAGTTTTAGAGTAACTTGTTCAGAAAATGTGGCAAAGTAGAAAAAATATAAAAATTGAAGCTGACAGATACATCCTTATAAATGCTGTTTGAGTGACTAATATCATTGTCCCCAGCCTGCACCCATATGAACTTGCCTGAGCATTGAAATCAGTAGTGGTAGTTAATATAGGAGCTATAAAATACAGGGCCTTTTTGGTGGTGGGACGGCATCTATGGAACTCTTTCTCCTGAGAGGTACAATCATATATATCTATTACTATTTTCTTTTAGTCAAACTTTTTGCTTTTAATTTGGAGGGTCTATGTTTGCTGCACATTATCAGCTGACTAAAAAAATGAAATGGTTAATTTATACCACTTTATTGCCTTATCATCATCATCATCAATCACTTATGCCGGTTACACAGATATTGAAATCTAAACATCCATGCACAATGAAACAATCTCATTAAAACATTAAAATATAAACATCCATAATTAAACTAGACAATTAAATCAGCATAGCAATTAACACAGGAGGCTCAGGTTGAAAGATCAAGGGAATGCCTGCATTTTCAAAAGTGGACGGAATGCCAATGTAGATGCAAACTTTCATATTTCAGTACATTCCTGAGAACAGGTACCACCAATGAAAATACCTTATCTTGCAATTTGAATTATAAATGGAGACGTTTCCTTTCAAATATTGCATCATACATTGGATACCCCTTTGGGAAGAAATTTTGAAAAGGGTTTAATAAGTTCCCTTAAAGAATATAAAATAAAAGAATTCATGACCTGAAAGGCAAATATGATTTCAGACTGTAGAATCACACTGGGTTCTAGCTGTTGTGAAATTGGCCATGGACATTAAGAAGTCCTTTGACACAATGCTGTACAATCATTTGGTCCAAACAAACGCCTGCTGCTTAGTGTGCCACCATGTTGCAAGCCAGATCACCTTGACCCAATCCTGAGCTCTGTGAGAGCATTATGAGAAGATGCTGTAGAAACAGAACTCTAGGTTTTGGTTGTTGTAACCTTAGTTTGTGCAATTTGCTTTGGGTTGTTGGTGGTTGTGGTGCTGGCTGCTGCTGATATTAAAGAGGATTAGAAGAACTCATGGAGATATAGGAACCAATTCCTAGGGGCCAGGGTCCCATCAGCCCCCCCCATTAAATATTTGAGGAAACTGGGCTGCCCAAAGATGATGGGCTGTAGCGGCAGCAAGACGCGTACACGTACAGTCAATTAAAATTGGTTTTATTCCAGAAAAAACAAGCCACTCGTCCGGAGCTCTCTGCCCCCGTGACTTATGGCTACCCTGATGATGACTCAACGAAATCCTCAGCGTTGTTTCTCTTCCTCCAGAAACAACACGTGAAAATGAATCTCTTCCATCGCTTCTGTGATATCAATTTCCTCTTTTCCTGTACCCTTCCTCTTCTGCATTCTTGCACGCTGAGAGGTTTGCAAACTGGCTCGGACAAGCTATCGTCTGCTAAGTCCTGTGTTTCTCTGGGCTGTGAAACCCGCCCCCTGTTCCTTCTTCTGATCTTCCCATAACAAACCTCCCTTCGTCCCCTGGGCTGCCGTCCAAGTCTGGCAGCTGCTGTTGCTCGCTTGCTGGCTCCAGTCTGACATGGGCATTGCCATTCAAAAGGTGTATGTGTGTCACGCTGTTGCAGGGTGTGGCTTACCTGCCCCTGCCCCAATATTTTACTCAAGTTGGCAGCCCTACATGAAAGATACGGCTATCAGTGGGTACTAGTTAGGATTGCAGGCGGTTGGACTAGATGACTAGACTAGATGATGCTTGGGTCCCTTCCAACTTTTATGATTCTGTGTATATGCTTTTTCCTCCAAGGTCAATCTGCTTCTGAAGGCCAGTTTCTGGGAACTGGGGGAGGCCAGTTTCTGGGAACTGTATGTTAGTCGCCAACGTGTTGCATGAGTCGTACTACTTCTGTCAGCTGGACAGGTTGCATTTTTCTAGCAGATATTTTTATTTTGAGGAGTTTGTGATCTGACATGGTTATCCTTCCTGCCCCCTGTTGTTTCCTTTCCCCTATCTTTTGTTAAGCTCTTTGATGGCTGAGAACAGCCTTTAATGTCCTAATCTGTTGGAAGGAAGAGATAGTAATGAGTACCTCCTTTGATGTTGGACACTGTTTGGAGAAAGGCATTGGGAGAGGGTGGCTAATGAAAAATCTGCTTGTAGCCAGTAATGTATGACCGCAAGCCACATGGGCTAGCTATCTAGCTATCCATAAATCGGATGGTTTTGGGTAGCGTTTGAGAAAAGCTCATGCGTGGATTAATAGTCATGGGGCAGTGCAAACTGAGGCTACCTGTGGGAGTCACTTCACCACTACTTGAGGGCTTCCAATTCTGTATCCAGTGCAGCTATCTACCAGCTCCACCTGGTACGCAGGCTGAGACCCTGCCTGCCCGCAGACTGTGTCACCAGAGTGCTGCATGCTCTGGTTATCTCCCGCTTGGACTACTGCAATGTGCTGTACGTGGGGCTACCTTTGAAGGTGACCCGGAAACTGCAATTAACCCAGAATGCGGCAGCTAGACTGGTGACTGGGGGCGGCTGCCGAGACCACATAATACCGGTCTTGAAACACCTACATTGGCTCCCAGTACGTTTCCGAGCACAATTCAAAGTGTTGGTGTTGCCCTTTAAAGCCCTAAACGGCCTTGGCCCAGTATACCTGAAGGAGCGTCTCCACCTCCATTGTTCTGCCTGGACGCTGACGTCCATCACCGAGGGCCTCCTGGTGATTCCCTCATTGCGAGAAGTGAGGTTACAGGGAACCAGGCAGAGCCCTTCTCAGTAGTGGCACCCGCCCTGTGGAACGCCCTCCCGTCAGATGTCAAAGAGATAAACAACTACCTAACATTCAGAAGACATCTGAAGGCAGCCCTGTTCAGGGAAGTTTTTAATGTGTGACATTTTAGTGTATTTTTGGTCTTTGTTGGAAGCCACCCAGAGCGGCTGGGGAAACCCAGCCAGATGGGTGAGGTACAAATAAATTATTATTATTATTATTATTATTATTATTATTATTATTATTATTCCAGGTGGCAGATTGAGATTGAGGGTGCTTGCTGGGTATTATATATTGCTTGCTGTGTTGAATAACATATTTAATCTTCTCACTCACTTGTGTTTTGTATTACTTCCGAATCTCCTTTTAAAAGAACCACCTTTGATTTGGCATGACAGTCCTGCCTTCAGGTTTCCCACAATCATCTGGTTTGAGAACAGGATGCTGGACTCAATGGGCCATTGGCTTTCTCCAGTAGGGTGCTTTCATGTACACCCAATAGTACAGATTCAGTGCTTCTAACACAGACATAGGAACAGATTTGCAGGATCAAGCAAAAAACCAGCAGTTTTCCAACAGTGTTCACTCTGATGCCCCTGGCATACTGAGTCTCTGCTCATTTTATCTCCCCGTCTCTCTCCCTCCCCTTTACGATTAAAGGTACCCCCTTTCTAAAACATACAGGCTTCAAATAGCTTTGGCCTGAAATGTAGCATATGTTTTATAAAACACATTTATTATACATTCCTTAAATGTGACACCTCTCCTGCTGAACGTGTTAGTTTTCAGCCACACTTGTTGTCAACAGGAATCTTGTAAGATGAAGAAATGTGTAAGGACCATCGGGTAATGAATGAATAATCTATGGAGTTAAGCAGTGAATTGTGGATCTTTGTGTTCCCCTGCACATTTTGGTTGAAATAAATGTTTTGGTCATTGTGGCGATCACACAGGGTCCCCGGACGTTTAACTGTCTATTGATCCACTGTGCTTGCTTCCCCGCTACCACCAACCCATTACTCTCTGGTAAAACACTGAGTCCAGACAGTTGTTAACACTGAACCAAATAAACAAGTTTATTTTATAGGTATTAACAAGTTTATGGTTTCTCAGTTAATATTCTTGTCAGTTTCTTAACTTTAGTTTCTTTACCGGCCTGTACCTTCCTAATACCTTCTGACTGATTATCTCAACTGTTTGACTGACTCCTCTTAACAGATTCTCTCACTCTCTCACACCAGAGTAGCCCAACCCACAGACTTATCCTCTCTGTCTCTTCTAACTCCAGACTGACTTCTCAACCACTCTAACTCTAACTCTAACTCTAACTCTAACTCTAACTCTAACTCTAACTCTAACTCTAACTCTAACTCTAACTTCTCCCCTTGGGTTCCTATTGGTTAGTCATTTTACAATTAGTTAACCCTTTCCTTATGAACCCAGTATGATGTCACACACGTAAGAGGGCAAACACCACAGTCATTTTTTTTATTTATTTGCTGACTTGTTCATCCAAAAAATGTATATTCCACATTTCTTCTAACAAACAGACAGCTATACATGGAAATATGCTGCACAGAATAATTATCTTGTTAGAAAATGGCTTCAGATCCTCAGATACCCAGGAGGTTCATGACTTTGTTTCCCACAGCACTGCAGAATTGGGTCCCCAGCCATCTCTCCTAGCCTGCCTTTCACCAGCCCTCCAAAATGGTTCTGGCCTGCCCAGCACTCACTCCCCACGTGAAGAAAGCTGGCACATTTGGGAAGAAGGTTATACTAAAATGTTTCTTCCTAGCTTTCCAGATCAAAAAAGCTTTTGAAGTGGGGGGGACAGAATCCTATCTATGCTATATCACAACTCTTTCTCTTGACTTTTTGAACTGGCTCCTAGATACAGGAATGTCTTGGAAAGTGAAAGAGAGACATTGGGGACTTTCAAAAATAGGCTTCTGTACACAGAGAAATGCAGCGGGGAAAAAGAATAACACATCATTGAGCTACAATGCCGAACCTATGCTCCAGTGTGTGTTAAAATCTTTTAACAATCGAAAAGGCGGGGATCGTTGTGGGTTTTTATTCTTCAATAAAATATGTGTTTATTGTAGAACAAATGGACCTTAGACATGGTAGGACAGCATTCACCTTTGATGCTAAAATCTAGTCCTGAAGACAAAGCCATAACTCCTATTCATCCCAGTGGACATTTTCTCTTCACAAACAGTAGCTAAAGTCTGGATGCTTTGCCTGAAACCATTTTGCAGTAGCAAACGAAACAAAACAAAAATGATTCAAGCACATAGAAGCTCATATTTGCAGACCGGTTATGTGTAGATGTCACTGCACACATCTTTTGCCTATATGCATACATGAGGAAGAGTTGTGCATTCACAGGGATTAGCACACTGAATGCATGTTGCCTGGGATTCTGCACATAAATGAGCTTGCTTTTCTTTAGTTTAGTTTAAAGCCGCAGTGAGGGCAAGGACAAGAGGACATAAGACACATCCTTGACATAATTAATAACCAATGGCAAGATCAAATTCTTAACTGATAACAAACAGCAAAATGTCAACACATTCATAGTTCAGGTTGCCTTTGGAAATAAAAATATGCATAGCTCAAATCAGAAGCTGTTAAAAAAGCATACTTCATAACTCACTATGGGAGCATCCTCATAACTCAGTATAGGAGATACTTTCATAGTTTTTTATATTTTGGAGCTGATCTGCTTTTAGTTATGGAATGAAGTGAGTGAAGCAAAGAGAAAACCTTCCATCATGGTTTGGGGCTGTATCTAACTAAGCTATCGCATGAGCAGAATGACTCTTACTCGCTATGAATGATCGCCAAAGACAAGAAACTGTCTTTTTCCCCTTGCTGCCACTGACTGCATGTTTAATTAGGGTGCTGAACATGTTGGTCAGAGGAGGGAGAACGAGATCCAAGTGAAAATCCCTGCCTCTTTCTCCTTTCGCCCTCTCCTTGCCACTGCCGCCATATTTAATTAGAGATTGAAATGTCAAATAAAAAGGTGATATGGAGAAGAGAGAAGGCAGTGCTGGCAAAGAGCTCTGTGTCTCCTTCTCCGCCCACCCTTGTCATAGAGCACATGTTCAATTTGGATTTAAAGCCACATTTTGGGTCAGTCCCTAGATCAGGCCAGCTTAGGTCAGGGTTATCCTGGGTTGAATCAGGCTCCAAACTGGATTCAAGGGGAAGAGGCATATACAACCCTACATTTTACACTATAATGTAAATGGCGGTATGTTCATGTATATGCACTTACCGTATTTTTCGCTCCATAAGGCGCACCTGACCATAAGGCGCACCTACTTTTTTTGGGGGGGACGGGGGAATTCAAGAAAAAAAATATGCGGCTCTTGGGGGCTTTTGCGGGAGGTGGGGGAAGTGAGAGAGCCTCGCTCTGTCCCTTCCCCCACCTCCCGCACAAGCCAGGGATAGCCACGCGAAGCCTCCCCAGGGCATCAGGATGAAGGCTCCCCGCTGCCCTGCGGAGGCTTCCCAGGCTACCCCAGAAGCGCTTTCCCCCACCACCAGCCCCAAAGAACAGGTCGGGGCTGGCAGGGGAAGCCCGGGTCCCCCCCCAGCCCCAGGGACCACACATTTGCTCCATAAGATGCACAGACATTTCCCCTTAGATTTTAGGAGGGAAAAAGTGCGTCTTATGGAGCGAAAAATACGGGACTTCCTTTGTTGCCACTAAGATCCTATTGGAATGCTTGAGAAACACATTTGGCAGCTTTGCCTTCCACAATGAACTTTCTGAAAAGTATTGTTGACTCATGAAAGTTGGCATACCTATCCCAGTTCTTTGCTCTAAGATAGAATATCTAAGATAGAATTGCTTTTCTTCTCATTTTGGAATACCTCCAACAAATTATTTCCAAGTATTTTTCATTTTCTTGATCCTTTTTTTCCTCTTTTCTCTGAATCTTTTCCAACTCTTTGATATGCTGTGGTGCCCAGAATTGATCCAAATGCTTCAGGTGAGGTTCAGCTATTGGTCAATAAAACTGTAATATTTGCTCCCAGGTTTTGGAAACGAAGCTTCTGTTAATGCAGTCTCAAACTGTGTAAGACTTTAATGGCACAGCATAACATAAGCTGGGTTTTCTAAAAAATTATGGGAATTAATTCATGCTTCATTTAATATAGAGTTTGATATTAAGTTGGGGATGTATCCAACTCCTGAAGTCTCTACAGCCCTTTTTCATTTTGTATCATTTGTGAATTTGATTAGTGTACTGCTGACTCCTTCAGCCAATTCATTAGTAAAGATAACTGATTGACACCAGACCCAATACTGATATTCACCTACCTAGTGCCTCCAGATGTCTTGAATGACAATCTCTGGCCATTAGCCATGCTGACTTGGGATGATTGGAGTTGTCGTCCAAAACATCAGAAGGCACCCGGTTGGTGAAGTGTACTCAGGAGCACAAGGGACACGGGTGGCGTTGTGGGTTAAACCACAGAGCCTAGGGCTTGCCGATCAGAAGGTCGGCGGTTTGAATCCCTGTGACAGGGTGAGCTCCCGTTGCTTGGTCCCTGCTCCTGCCATCCTAGCAGTTCGAAAGCACATTAAAGTGCAAGTAGATAAATAGGTACCACTCCGGCGGGAAGGTAAACACATTTCTGTGCACTTCTCTGGTTCGCCAGAAGTGGCTTAGTCATGCTAGCCACATGACCCAGAGCTCCCTTGGCCAGTAAAGTGAGATGAGTGCCACAACCCCAGAGTCATCCACCACTGGACCTAATGGTCAGGGGTCCCTTTACCTTCACCTTACTCTGGAGCATCTATTTATAAATTTTAATTTTTCAACCAAATGAGCACTACGCACATTTTTAAAATTTATTTTATTTATTTTATTTTTTGCATTTATAGCCTACCTTTTGTCCAAGGAGTTCAAGATGCCATGCATGGTTCTTCCCTCCTCATTTAATCCTCACCACAACTCTGTAATGTAGGTTAGGCTGAGAGGCAGTCTCCAAGGTCCTAGTTTGACACTAACCAATACACCATACTGACAACACTGTGTGGTATATTTTTCTCATTTGATTTTCTGAAGCTTTATTATAATGCAATCCAGATACATTATTACATCAGTTGTTCCCCTAATCTACTAAACCAGTTAATTTGTTGAAGAAAGAAAGTAATAATGTTGGATTTTGTTTAAAGAATAAAAGGAGAATTCCCTGTCTGCATAGATTCAGGTTTGGGGCAAGTACTCTTTGGTGAGACAACCCCAGCAGAGATTTAAAATCACAAAACATGTAGAAAAGTCAAGCATGGAAATTTAGGTTGCTAGAGCTTTAGAATACAGTGGTACCTCTGGTTAATTCATTCTGGAGGTCTGTTCTTAACTTGAAACTGTTCTTAACCTGAAGCACCACTTTAGCTAATGGGGCCTCCTGCTGCTGCTGCACCGCCGGAGCATGATTTCTGTTCTCATCCTGAAGCAAAGTTCTTAACCCAAGGTAATATTTCTGGGTTGGCAGAGTCTGTAACCTGAAGCATATGTAACCTGAAGCGTATGTAACCCGAGGTACCACTGTATCCTCTTCTAAGTCTATCCCAATGCTATCCACTTCCCCTTAGCGTAGAAATTGTCCACATGTTTGGTAAATTAAAAATCATTTATTTACAAACTCTTCAAAGATCAGATTCATGCACTTTCTGACACAGCAGCAAGAAAAGACAGGCAGTTAAACTTAGGTTACAAAAAGTGGCAAATATTTCTGAATTATTTGTATAGAAACACAAATATGGCTTTCTAAAACTATGTGGTCTAAGTTTGAATCATTCAGCTTAGACATTCGTACTTGTTGGTTCGCATAGTGGAAAAAATGGTGGAAAGAGGGATAACAAAGAGTTTAGTAGCTCTTCCTCCCAAGCTGAGAGATGTGACCTAACTAAGCCTGATGGGACAGCTTGCTCTATAGCCTTAACCCCTTCATGTAATTAGAGTTAAGCATGTTGGTTGTATGAGGCTGGATACAACCCATGGTCAATGATGATGTGACTCAGTTTATCCTTGATAACGACATGCTAATGTATTAGTAAGATATTCAGTTCCTTAGGGTCCTTGCAAGGTATTTATTCTATCTATTGGGACTGTGATACCCAGTAAAATTAATCTCCTAACCCCCAAACCTAGGTACAATATTGTGATATCACACAACTTCTCATTAGGATCGCAGACAAGATATACGGTAGGTCTGAAAGTTTCTCATTTAAGAAAGCTCAGGAGAATGGTGTTAGTCCTCAGTGACACAAACTCATTTACGTTTTATAAAGTATTTTTTGTCAATACGCTGCATTTTTATTGTGAGCGATCACCTCTTCCTTTTTCCGCTTTGGGTATTGTTGCTAAACACTTTCAAGTGCTTGCTTGTAAAGATGAAAGCAAAGTAGATATTGAGTAGTTTGGCTGTCTTTTTAATCCTCTATCAGTGCTCCACATTTCTAAGGAAAGAGCGAAAACGTGAGTGGTTTATCTTAGCCTTGCTTTTGGCTTGTAACGGACTTGAATTAGAAAACAATTTTTCATAAGGGTCAAGAACATTTTTCGCCCCTTCCTATATTAACATTCTTCTCAAATTGAGACAGCTTTCTGTAGTTAAGAAAAGAGGTTGAAGGACAGCCTTATATTTTAAGGACATGCATATTTACTCTTGTAAGCGAAACTGTGGCAAGGCCAAGAGCAGTGTTTTCAAAAGAAAACAATGGTGCTTATCTGCGTGGAACAAAGAGAAGAGGTAAAACCCACTAGTATATAACATCATAATCCAAGATGACATCTATATAAGGAATTTACTGAAATAATTTTTAGAAGGCTTATTAAGGTTGAAAGTGAGTTATTTATATCGAGAATGTGTCCTTGAAATTATTACTGTGTGATGCAAGCTATTCGTTGCCATTGTGCATGGGCTTAACTCCGGTAATAGGAAATTCCAAAACAAAAATCAGCCTCAGTGATAAAGAGTGCTGAGGTTTCAACCAGTGCTAGGGTTGCCGTTTTCCCTGCATAACACAGGATTGTCCCATATTTCAATGTAAAATGCAACACCTTGTATTGATATAGTTGTTTTGTCCTTGTTGTTGTTTAGTCGTTTATTCGTGTCCGACTCTTCGTGACCCCATGGACCAGAGCACGCCAGGCACCTCTGTCCTCCATTACCTCCCGCAGTTTGGTCAAACTCATACTGGTAACATCGAAAACACTATCCAACCATCTTGTCCTCTATCGTCTCCTTCTCCTTGTGCCCTCCATCTTTCCCAGCATCAGGGTCTTTTCCAGGGAGTCTTCTCTTCTCATGAGGTGCCCAAAGTATTGGAGCCTCAGCTTCACGATCTGTCCTTCCAGTGAGCACTCAGGGCTGATTTCCTTAAGAATGGATGCGTTTGATCTTCTTGCAGTCCATGGGACTCTCAAGAGTTTTCTCCAACACCATAATTCAAAAGCATCAATTCTTCGGCGATCAGCCTTCTTTATGGTCCAGCTCTCACTTCCATACATCACTACTGGGAAAACCATGGCTTTAACTATACGGACCTTTGTTGGCAAGGTGACGTCTCTACTTCTCAAGATGCTGTCTAGGCCTGTCATTGCCCTTCTCCCAAGAAGCAGGCGTCTTTTGATTTCATGGCTGCTGTCACCATCTGCAGTGATCATGGAGCCCAAGAAAGTAAAATCTCTCACTGCCTCCATTTCTTCCCCTTCTATTTGCCAGGAGGTGATGGGACCAGTGGCCATGATCATCGTTTTTTTGATGTTGAGCTTCAGACCAGCTTCTCTGAGTTCTTCAAGCCCCTTCGCCACGGCAAGGCAGTGATCCATGAAGGGGTTTTTTGTCCTAATCTCATACTAATTCACTTTGTCCCATTTAGCGAGCACAGGCTCCTCCCTATCAACATTTAGGGATCTTTCCCTGTCTGCTTCACCCCAGACAGACCACACTGACACACACTGTCCCCAGCAGCACCCAAAGAAACCTCTCTCAACAGAGAGAAGAACAGAAAACAGTTAAAAATGACAGTTGCTTGAATAACAGTCACAAGAGAATGGAATGCCTCTCTCATGTGACTCACACTCAGCCAATCACATGAGAGAGCTACTGCCAAAGGAAAAAACCCTTGCTAAAAATACATTCAACATAAGCAACATTCCCATTTCATGAAATTAAACCATTATCCTTAACAATCTTATAGTGGTATGCTTCCTCTGACTACAGATTTAGTTTTCCTTGCCCATCCTGGGCCCTAGGTAGACCTAAGCTGAACAGCAGAATCATGAGCCCCACCAGTTACAGCAGTGAAGGGGCACACAGAGGATGAGAAAACAAGAGCTGAGTTTCCGCAGCCCATCTGAGATGTGAAAAACCACCTGAAATGTTGCTCCAGGCATCTGACATAGATCTTCCATTCCCATATTCTGTTGTTTGTTAACCCTAACCCTATAAAGACTAGCTGTCAGCTGGCTTTTCTGCACTCTGAAATACTCAGACAATGGCATATTGGCGAAGCGGCCCATACTTTCAGTCACTAGATGTCTTAAAATTGCATTTCCTGGAATGTGTTTTAATTATGGGTCCCAGTAGGCGACACAACAGTATCAAAATATGCCAGGCGTTTATGTCCCTTGCATAATGAGCACACACAAGTCTTTAGCGCAAATGAATGGATTACAATTCCCAATGTGCCATGAGAATGCTTTAGAATGGCAGCATGTTTTTCTTTTGTTTGACATCGCTCCTGTCCTCAGTGTTTCTCTAATCCTATTATTTCTCCCTTTCAGAAGTGCAGAATGCAAGAGCTGCATCTAGAGAGGGAAAAAGGCACACTGACAAGATCACTTGCTGGATTATGCACTGTTGATAGGTTGCTTAAAATCCAGCATTTGTAATGCAGATGGAAATAAATAGTTTCTGAACAAAAGCTGATTAGAGAATTTAGTCAGCGTTTTGGATCACAAAGAAACTGCTTACTTAAGCAAAATGAAGGAATTGTTGGGACTCAGGGGATTATAGAGCACCCAGAGTAGCCTGTTTCTGCATGCACTCTTGTTCTCCCTAAGAAACTTTTGGATGTTTATGCTGTGTAAATAATTTGGATTCCATGTTTGCAACCAGCAGAGTAGTCCCAGGGTGGGAATCACGTCAGTACATCAGTATAATACGGCAAAGTTCACTTTGGAGAAATGTAAACTCTTACAACCTTGACTGAGATATGTGCTCAGATTCACAAAACAATATTTTCAGGCCTGCTGAAGATGGGATGCAAAGTACTCACCTGTTAAGTTTTCCACGTCGAAGAAGATAAGCGAGGGTTGAGACTATCATCTCAACCTGAGGCTCAAAGCACTGAGAACGATGGGCTTCAGATGGCTTTTTAACGTACATGTGCCTGTAGCAAACTGAAAGTTGCTATGCTACAACCACTTGCCTAACTGCTCTTGGCAGAAGGAATTTGCACAGTTATAGCATGCAGCAGCTTCATGCAGTAGCAGTGATAGGAATGGTACCAAACAGGCAAGAGAAGCGATTTAGGAACATAGGAAGCTGTCCTATTGGCTTATCTGACTGGCAGTGTCACTTCAGGAGTTCAGACAGGGAGTCTTTCCTAGCCCTGCCAGGCATTGTGGGAATGTTAAGGATGGTAGGACAGGATATACTGATTAAATATTATCTTTCCTTCACTCACACTATTGAGTCATGTAGCAGAGCAGATTCCCTTCAATACAGCAGAAAGCTAGTTTGCAGATTCGTTTGAATCTCTTTAGTTAAGCAATCCAGTCTGGCTTGATCAGACTGGATTATTCCTGGTGTCCCCTTTTATCCCTCTTAAAATGAATAAAGACACAAGAGTCTTTTCTTAAAAGTGACAAGAAGTTTACTCACATTCAGTTAATAGTATGATCCCTGAAGGCAGGCTTTATCGGGTTAAGAACTTAATTCGTTCTGGAGGTCCATTCTTAACCTGGAAATGTTCTTAACCTGAAGCACCACTTTAGCTAATAGGGCCTCCTGGTGCTGCCACGCTGCCACTGCGTGATTTCTGTTCTCATCCTGAAGAAAAGTTCTTAACCCGAGGTACTATTTCTGGGTTAGCAGAGTCCATAAGCTGAAGTGTCTGTAACCTGAGGTACCACTGTAGTTACAGATACAGAGAAAAATGTGTAGCTTACATCCTTTGTAAGAATTGAAGCCTCTGTGCTGCTGGCTGAGAGCCAGCAGACAGGAAAATACATTCAGAGAACTGCATCAAGAGAACAAAATGGCAGCAGGAGAGCTGCATGGCATCAAGAGAGAAGATGGCTGCGTGACTCGGCTCCTTTATGGAGTCAGCCAGGGTCATGCCCATCTCCCTGGTCACATGCAGGGGGAGGATGCTCCATACCAGTGGAACAGGAAGATATACTGATGGGAGTAACATCCCCCTGCCTGTGCCCACTCTAGGAAAATGAGGAATGTTGTATTTGACTGCTCCAATGGATTACATCCCATGTAATCCATTGCAGAACCTGGGACTTTCTGCAGTCAAGACTATGCCCTTTTGACTTCTTGGGTGACCCCCTTCTCCCAGTGTTAATAAACTCAGTTGCCCAAATGGAATGTCTAGTTGCCATTTTTAGGGCCAGATAGCTCAAAAGTTGCGTTTTTCAATACGGTTTTCTGGTTCCTGAAATTCATCCAGATTGTGCAGATAAAATATCACAGATAGAATTCTACAGGATGTGTTGCTAGTGTGTGAAAGAAAACAGGCAAGATCTGGGGCTCCTCGGGCAGGCACCTTCAGGTGATGGGAGACGCCCAGGCATCTTCACTTGGTTGCAAGTGGCTGATAGCCAGGTGCAAAATACGCCTACTGCCTGGCGAATTTCGAATGCTGCCTTCTCCCTTTAACATAGGGGACACAGTCATTGCTGTGGAGTGGCTTCAAGGGCTTCTAATATGAACTGCTTTGATCCCAAACCTATTAGACCGATCAGCGGATCGGAACATATTTACCTTTCAGGCTTTGTATTTTTCTGAAATTTGCTATGCAGTTCTCAGCATAAAAAAGAACAACAAAATGTGTCTTTTAAGTCTAGAAATACATTTGTTAAATGTGTCTTAAAATACAGTTTCTCAGTCGAAGGCAGGGGTCAGCAAACTTTTTCAGCCATGGTCTAAGCCAGCCTTTCTCAACCTGTGGGTCCCCAGATGTTGTCGTACTACAACTCCCATCACCCCTAGCTAGCAAGGCCAGATCTCAGGGATGATGGAAGTTGTAGTCCAACAACATCTGGGGACCCACAGGTTGAGAACTGCAACCTAAGCTAACTCACACGGTTGTTGTGAGGATAAAAACTGGGGGGGGGGGAGTAGAATCATGTCTGCCACCTTGAGCTCCTTAGAAGAGAAGTGGGATCTAATAAAGAAAAATACGTTTTTTTGGTTCCTTCAGACTTTTTATTTTTATTTTGCAGATTAATGCAGGAATAGGACAAATTTATGAATGCCATTGCTGGGCGCCAGCTGATGCCACATTTTCCTATTCTGCTAGGAAACAAAGGCTACCACCCCCCAGTGTACTGGGCAAGCAGTTGTGGGGTGCTTCATTCCTCAAGCAGAGAGGAGGAGGTTGCTGCAGCTGCAACACAGCAGTCAGCCAAACGGATGTTAGCATAACAGCTTTGAATGTCTCACTGACAACAGATGCTTGGATCAAGGTGTTCAGCTGCACCTCTGCACCCGGTTATGTGTGTCATTCCTCTTGAAATTAATATTGCTTGCGCTGTTATAATTGGACTGTAGACCGCAGGGCTATTACAGGGACATGGAAAGGTTTTGCTGTATGGAATTCAGTCATAAGGTAAAGGTAAAGGGACCCTTGACCATTAGGTCCAGTCGTGGACGACTCTGGGGTTGCAGCACTCATCTCGCTTTATTGGCCAAGGGAGCCGGCGCACAGCTTCCGGGTCATGTGGCCAGCATGACTAGGCCGCTTCTGGCAAACCAGAGCAGTGCACGGAAACGCCATTTACCTTCCCGCCAGAGCAGTACCTATTTATCTACTTGCACTTTGACGTGCTTTCGAACTGCTAGGTTGGCAGGAGCAGGGACCGAGCAATGGGAGCTCACCCCTTGCGGGGATTTGAACCGCCGACCTTCTGATCGGCAAGCCCTAGGCTCTGTGGTTTAACCCACAGCACCACCCGCATTCAATCATAGATAGTGTTTAAATAAACAGGGGCAAATCATCCCTGAGGACTGGATGGGGCTGCTGATAGTTGGCTGTCCAACAATATATTGGGATGGGGGATGCTACAGGTTCCTCATCCCTGATCCACACTATATAACTCCATCCTATATTTACTCCACCTTCTACATCTCTGTTAGCTGAACTATGTTAGAGCCCTTCAAGACGCCATGAAGTGCTCTCTGAAACTTTGATGTGAGACCTGCTGCCAACCGAGATTGACTAAATCCAGGGCTAAAATAGATGCCTGGTGTGGTTTTAAAGCAGCACTTTTTTGTACTTGATGCTGTAAGATGCCAGTCAATTACACAGATTTTTTTAAATAACTAACTCTCCTAGCCTTCTCAGCGCTGTAAGTGCCTAATGTTGATTGATCTTGAAAAAACACCCCAAAGGAATCCTTTTCTTTTCTTTTCCCTTTCCTTTTTTTTCTATGCAGACAAAATCAAGGATGCTGCTAAAAGAGAAACTTCAATATTGAAGCATTCTGTACATTTCCAGTCAACAAATTTGATATAAAAGTTTAAGCTCTGAGTCATATGAAGGAGGTGTGTGTGTGGATAAACCAGAAAGACTGAGAGGATGTTGAAGAACTTTCTTAAGTGTCACCAGCACAGCTATACACTTAAAACACATGGTGCCCTCTAAAGAACCATGAGAATTGTAGTTTAGCAAGGGTGCTAGGAATTGTAACTCACTGAGGGGTAAAAAACAGCCTCTAGGATTTTTTGTGGGAAGCCATTGTCAGTTTGCATTTCTTAGTACAGAAAGTATTGATCTGATGTGTAGAGATATTTCCTAGTCTAATTAATTCAAAGGGGTTCTGGAAGCTTCTGGAAGCTTCTCTGTGTGAAAGAAACAAGCAGAAGGTTCATGACGTTTGGGTCATTCCTTCAAAGAAGCTTCATACAGCTGGCTTAAACTGGTTCTGTTATCTTTTTCTGTCAAGGTCATGCTGACTTTAAAAGTATGGCGAGAAGGAGCCTGGGCTTCACTTTCTCTTTCTATCTCCCGTCTAGTGTGGCGTTCTGTATATAATGTTATGGTTTGGACTTATTATAAGCTATTGCAAGTTTAAGTTAAATCTGCTGCAACTGGATTTCTTATGGCCAGTGCCAATCCTGAACGTATTGGATTTGTGACCATTGTGCTCATTTGCTTTCAGTAGCAGTAAAGCTCTGCTGGATGAAATACAATTGCCTCTGGTCTATTGTTTGGGAATCCTGCAACAGGTTTAAGTTGTTACTCTGCTAACTATACATTGGAATCTACTCTGGATCAATATTGAGTAGAATTCCATGACAGCCATGCCCGTTAAATGCATGGAGTTGTATCCAGTGTTAGCCATATGCAGAGTGGACCCATTGACATTACTGGACATGACTAACTTAGATCCATTATTTTCAATGAGTCTCCTTTGAACAAAACTTAGTGGAAGAAAATCCATGGTGTGGATGTGACCAAAGTGATATGAGACTTGCTTCCAGGAAAGGACTGTGGTTTCATGGTGACAGGGGGCTGGATGGATACACAGGCAGGAGCACCTCTGCCTGTGCACTTACCACCACATTGCCACTTCCCTTCCCAGTAGTGGCAACAATGCTGATTCTGGTAGGCTATTGCTGAGACTCCACTACACTAGGTGCTTTCAACACCCTGCAAATCAATGTCATTATCCTCCATTATCCTCCATATTGTACATAGCAAGGGTGGGGGGAATGAGAGTGAAAGACAATTGGTCTTTAAGTAAGTTTGTGGCAGAAGTAAGATTCAAGCCAGTGTCTTCCCAGTTCATAGCTCAGTCTCTTAGCCACTGCGATACACCATTTCTTCACCACCGTGAAAGGCAAACGAGACCCATCCTCCATTGCATCTTGTCTCCTCTATCTCATTCTGTCTGATTTCATTTTTCTTCCGGATCACCATGGTAATACCCTTAAGAGAATTCAAGGGGAGATCTCAAGATGAGTAACATGGACTTGAGAATTTTGGAGGAACCTGGAATTCATTTTGTAAGCAAAAGGGAGACCATGGAAATACTCTATTTAAAGGCCATTTATACTTAATGCGCATAGGGGAATCAAGTGGATCAAAAGCTAAATAATGCTCAAATGTGGGCAAGCCCATAGTTTCAATTGGTTATTGTTGTTTTGTAGTTTTAACACCTGTGAAGGAATGGGTCTCTGTACAGTCAGTTTAAAACTCAACTTAACCCCCCCCCTTTTCTTTCTCCAAGAAAGCACTCTAAAATGCATAAAACTTGAGCTGTTGAGCAAATGCATAACAAGGACACAGCTGTATAAACAAACTCTCTCCCTTATCACTCACGGCAAGGGATGACCCTGGCTGGTCTAGGGGAACAGAGCAGACACGTCAGTGCCTTATCTTATGTGCTGACCACAAAAGACGCACAGACCAAAGTCCGGGAAAAATGCCAGAAGCGTGTTCCTGGAGATGATGACCTCTTCCTCCAAGATAAGAGTAGGAAGAGGAAGATCCTTTTATGGTCAGGAGTGCAGGAAGGAAATCGCTTTTATGGTTAAGAGTGCCGGAGCAGGAACATATGTGATGTCAACCTGCGTGTACAAGCTGACGTGGCTGGGGAAGGGGGAGAGGGTGTCTGGAGGATATATATACTGCATGAAACTTCTCATTTCTTTGGACTTGCTGTGGACTTGATCACGCAAGTGCCTTCTGCTATCCGGAGAGCAGAATAAACTCTTTCTTGGAATCAACCTCAGTGTCATTTGACTTCCTTCCTCCTGTCCTGGAGCAACGCAGACCCAATCGGTGAACTCCAATAAGGCTACACCTGGAACAACAACCCCTCCTCCCTCCTCCCCCAACAAACCCAGCTTATATCAAATCCTCTCATTTTCCTTTGCATGACCAGACCAGCAAAATGCACAGAAACCAGACAATTTAGCATAAATAAATTTAGCCACCATTGATCAAAGCCATTGAATGAGGTCCTGTTTGTGTGTTCTGGGATCTGTAATGGATTTAAAAAGTTGGAGTAGAGGATTGTTCATATAGCTGAAAGAAAGCGAAGAGGCTCAAAATCCACATGCTAAAAGATTGCGTGTGTTGATCTTTTAGCATTCATGTCACAATTTTAATGAACACGAAGTGTCCTCAGTTGCTCATGAGGCCATGCTTGTACAGATGACCCACAGAAGGCATTGGCAGTGGAGAATTAATTGGCGATAGTGAGTGTTCTGTAACCTCCTTGTTACATTTTATTACGGTGTCAGAGGTTTAGATTTTTTTTCCCAGGCTCCTTCCTGTTATGGGGCTAGAGTTCATTTCTCTGTTTGTGGTAGATCTGACCATCTTAATAAGGCACATGGGACGGCGGCCATGGAATCTGACACACATTGACCACATAAATCTCCAATTTGCTGTGGGCTATGAAAATATTAAATGGCAAATAGGGTCTCGAACCTTTTGCCTGCTGACAGGAGCAGTGACTATTTCAAGTTTAGTCGGCCTGGATTCTTCACAAATGCAGAACTCTTGTTTGCTAGATTATTGTTTTTAGCGTTAACTCCCAGAGCGTTGGCATCAAGGCGTTTCTCTCCAGGAGCACGTGCATTGTAGGAGTTGTGTATCGTATGCAAGGCTGTTAGGCATCATGATTTGGAAGCTCCCACCTTAGCCTCGAGGTGCATAAGAATTTCCAAGCACTCCAAACGAAGGAGAGGGGTAATGAGCTCTGCTCTTAAATTATGCAGTGAAGGTTTTCGCTCTCCGAGGATTTTGTGCACATTTCAAGCAACTTGCTAACTGTGCAAAAGGAGAGAAAGGGGATGATTGAAGAGGGGTGGCTGGGGTAAAACAGCTTCAGTACAAATGAATGGAAACCACAAAATGGGAATGAAAATGGAGCAGTTTTAGCTTGCACATTTTCAACAGAAGAAAGGAAAGGCAAGATATAATTTTGGGAAAAGCAGCTTTGTTATCCATGTGTTAGGGCTCTTAGGTGTGAACTTGGGAATGGAAAACTGCTTCTTATCATTTCTTTTACATGGATATAGGTTGACTCTCTTATTTTTATTTTTAAAAAAACCCATCATGCACATTTTCGGTAAACACAGTCACTGGGGGCAATGTAAAAGAAAAACCAAGAAGTCAGGCCTAAATAGCACAGAATGAAATGCTCGAATCACTAAGCTGCATGTAGCTCTGCAGAGAAAAACAGCAACAACTGTCCTATTAACCTTAGACCAGATCCTCTGGACTGAGCCTATCAGCTGTCTTTGGGCACTGACACTTTTTAAACTGTTCCACTAAATAGGTTCTCAACCCATATGTAGGGTGTGTGTGTGTGTGTGTGTGCGTGCGTGTGTGTTGCAATAGGACTGGGGCAAAGTCACAGAGAAGTGAGATCATTTGAGGCCAGTGCATGCAGAAAGATTGGTTGTAATTCTTTTTAACAGTCAAAGCAATGCAATGAGAGTCTGGGGATTGACTGTTTTCTCCATGGCCAAGTGTCTTCCAATTGAACCGGTCCCTGAGTAGTGCAATAGGTCAGGATATTTGAGCTTCCAGGGACCAACAATACTTAGGCATAAATTCAATTTTATTATATGTTAATGGTGCCCAATGCCAAATCCTTTACATTTGAGGGAAAGCATTCATGGGGCCCTGATGCAGATTCTCACCCTATGTCAATTTTCTGCTGACCCCCTCCCCTCCCCTCCCACTCCTATATGCCCCACCATGTGATGTTTGCAGAAAACAAAACCTTTTGGGTCGCGCATTCAGATGTGCAAGTTTTCCCACATAGTACCTCAACCTGTATGCTGCCTAAAAGCTCAGCCATAAGTATTGTGATTCCAAAGGCACTCACATGGGGCTGCTACCAGTATGGCCTGGACCGACATTGCTTTGCCAAGTGTTAAGAAGAACCTTGTCACTTCCCTGTTTCCTTGCATTTCAGGCAAAATACAAAGTTTAGTTAACATCCTCATCATAAAGCAATGGGACAAGGGGAATGATCAGTTTACCAAGAGGTTTACACACACATTATGCATAACCTCCAACATTTCTCCGATGAAATTAGGAACGTCCTATTCAACAACAACAGCAACAACAACATACCCTGTCCATCTGACTAGGTTTGCCTCAGCCACTCTGGGTGGCTTCTAACATATCTAAAAACATGATAAAACATTAAAAATGGGGGGGGGGACACTTCCTTAAACAGGGCTGCCTTCAGATGTCTTCTAAAGGCTGTATAATTACTTATCTATATATGTACATTTCCGAGCACAATTCAAATTTGTTGGTGCTGACCTTTAAAGACCTAAAAGGCCTTGGTCCACTGAAGGAGAGTCTCCACCCCCATCATTCAGCCCAGATACTGAGGTCCAGCGCCGAGGGGCTTCTGGCGGTTCCCAAATTATAGGGAACCAGGCAGAGGGCCTTCTCAGTAGTGGCACCCACCCTGTGGAACGCCCTCCCACCAGATGTCAAAGAGAACAACAACCACAGTGGTACCTCGGGTTAAGAACTTAATTCGTTCTGGGGCTCCATTCTTAACCTGAAACTGTTCTTAACCTGAACCACCACTTTAGCTAATGGGGTCTCACATTGCCACTGCGCTGCCGCCGTGCGATTTCTGTTCTCATCCTGAAGCAAAGTTCTTAACCTGAGGTACTATTTCTGGGTTAGTGGAGTCTGTAACCTGAAGCATCTGTAACCTGAAGCGTATGTAACCCAAGGTACCACTGTACCAGTCTTTTAGAAGACATCTGAAGGTAGCCCTGTTTAGGGAAGCTTTTAATGTTTGATGGATTACTGTATTTTAATATTTTGTTGGAAGCCAGCCAGAGTGGCTGGGGAGGCCCAGCTAGATGGGCGGGGTATAAATAATAATAATAATAATAATAATAATAATAATAATAATAATAATATATTATTATTATTATTATTGTTATTATTATTATTATTATTATTATTATTTCCTTGGCTCGGGGGGGGGTGTCACATAACTCCATACCTGCCAACATTTCTCCTATGAAAGTGGGAATGTCTTAAGGAAAAGTGGGACGTTTCAGGATTAGATCAGAAACCGGGATGGCTTCTGTAAACCCGAGGCTATCCCTGGAAAATAGGGACATTTGGAGGTATTATGGTATGTTGGTAAATGCTTGTCTGTATTCACCCTTGATCTCTCGAACTCCTGCTTTTATTTCCTAGATCTCTTGAGACCCTGTTTGTATTTCCCAGTCAGTCTTGAATACCTTTCTCTTAAATTAGGCACAAGCCACTTTTGTTTACACTAAACAGGAATGTCTGCTTCTTTCTTCAGTATAATGGCATAAGGCAAAGAAACAACAACCTTCTTTATGTGTGTGATTCTACCACCACTGCTATGTTGCCCAAGGGCAGCAATAGCAAGAGTTCAAGATCTTACCTTTCATTTCCTTCTCCTCTCAGGCTTTCCCTCCTCTAGGATTTCCCCAGCCAAGGAAAACCATTCTGCATTATTAGCGGAAGAAGGGTAGATTATTTACTTTCTGAAAACAAGTTCTTTCCCAGGTGTTTGCATTAGCATTTGCTTCTCAGTGTGTGCAAAAAACCAACTGCCTGTCAGGGTCAGCAACAGCAGAATAAAAATTGCTGGAATTTGCATGCTACATGAAGGTAGTTTTGCTACATGTTTGCTTATGAATCCCAGAAGCCCCCTGCCCCCCATTTATTTTGTTCGGTATGATAGTTTGTTAAAATATACTTGGCTGATCATGACAGAAATTTGTAGTATGTGGAACTGGAGGGAAAGGGAAAACAAAGTAGTTTACACTGGTTTCTGATTTGATCTTGGAATGTCCCGCTTCTTCTTAGGACATCCCTATTTTGATCATAGAGACGCGGGTGGTGCTGTGGGTTAAACCACAGAGCCTAGGATTTGCTGATCAGAAGGTCGGCGGTTCGAATCCCCGTGACAGGGTGAGCTCCCATTGCTCGGTCCCTGCTCCTGTCAACCTAGCAGTTTGAAAGCACGTCAAAGTGCAAGTAGATAAATAGGTACCACTCCGGCGGGAAGGTAAATGGCCTTTCCATGTGCTGCTCTGGTTCGCCAGAAGCGGCTTAGTCATGCCGGCCACATGACCAGGAAGCTGTACACCGGCTCCCTCGGCCAATAAAGCGAGATGAGCACCACAACCCCAGAGTCGGCCATGACTGGACCATTAGGTCAGGGGTCCCTTTACCTTTATTTTGATCAGAGAAGTGTTGGATGGTATGGTAGGGTGTCTCTGTTTTCATCAGAGAAATGTTGGAGGGTATGCAATTACTGTACCATATAATAAAATGTAATTTAGGCCCACAGTGGGGAGAAGGAGAGGGGACAATCCCATTGCACCAGGGAGAACCTGTGGCACACACAGATGGAATTCCTTGGATCTCATCCCTTGTTTCTGATTCCCTTGTTTAGGCTTTTTAGCAGGTTACTTCTGATGATGTCTTCTGCAGCTGACTAACCAGGTCTAATGATGAGAAGTTGTATCCCAGGGTTGTTTTCGTTCATGATTGTCATGGATTGTGCATAGTTTACTCCTGTATATAGTTAAGAAAACTTAATAGGGATAAAGCGTGCTCATACTTTTATTAACTACATATTATTACATAACTACATATTATTATCAACTATTCCTTAAAAAGAGCACCTTAGTGATTTCTTGTGACTGATGCATTAAATGCTGTAATGCTGTATATCATTAATCAATACATTATTCATTGATAGAGTTGAAATATTAAACAGTTGAAATAATTAAGATTTCGTGACACCAGTGATTAGAACATCACTAATAAACGGCACTGGAGACTGCTCAGATGGGGGGAAACCTCTGACCATAGAAGAAAGGGGGAAATAGTATGGAGAGACTTTGTTTCCTCAAAACAGTGAGTGTTTATTACATATTGACTATGACATTAGAGCTTACAAAGACTGGATTTTCCTATATTTATGTAGCTTACATATTTATTGATTTTGCTGGATTAATATTTTAAATAATACCTTTTTAAAGTGATGGTGTGATTGGGTAGCAGCCGTGAGTAAGGCTGGAATAAGGCCCCCTTGCACCACTGATGTGTCGAAGGGTACTGATGTCCATAAGGTCAAAATGTGGCAACCCCAGTATAGTCAGCTTGGCAAAGCCTTACTACTCTGTATCATTCTGTTGACAGACTGAAGAAATAATGCAAGGCTGTAAGCAACATGCATTGATTTCCTGCTGTGGAGTATGTAGTGTGTTGATAGCTAAGCTGTGTAATTATATCCCCCTACTATTAGTCATTGAACTGTATTGGCCTTCCCACTTCCTGCTTCCTGCAATGTTGGGAGAGAGAGAGAGAGAGAGAGAGAGAGAGAGAGAGAGAGATATGGACGGACGGACAGACAGACAGACAGACCGACAGGTGTAATTTCTTGTGACTCTGTGGGAACGTTTATATAATTTAGCAGAGTTTAAACGATCCCCTGATTGAGTTTATGCAGTGACAAGCGGGTTGCCAACTCATTTGAGTCCTATCAATAATTATACCTTCCTGGTTGATAATCCCTTCTGTCCCTCTTAAAGAAAACACACATGAATCTGAATCGTATTAACATAAACTACTTTACTATCAGATTCATTCAGGTTTACACAGTTGTTCCTGAAGGCAGGCTTAGGTTACATAACAGATAAACTATATACAGTGGACGCTCGGGTTGCGAACGCGATCCGTGTGGGCAGTGGCGTAGCGTGGGGGTGCAGGGGGGGCCGGCCGCACCGGCCGCAACTTCTGGGGGTTAGGGAAATCCACGGGTTAGGGGGCGCAAATCCACGGGTTAGGGGGCGCAAATCCATGGGTTAGGGGGCGCAAATTACTTGCCTTGCCCCGGGTGCTGATAACCCACGCTACGCTACTGCGTGTGGGATGCACATTTGCAACCCGCAGCGTTCACAACCCACAGTGGCGCATCTGTGCATGTGCGAGTTGTGATTCGGTGCTTCTGCACATGCGCAAAGCGTGATTTAGTGCTTCTGCGCATGCACGACTGCTAAATCCAGAAGTAACCCATTCCGGTACTTCCGGGTTTTGGCAGGTCCGTAACCCAAAAAAACCTGAATTGTCTGTAACCCGAGGTGTGACTGTACTAGATAGTAGTGAGTCATGAGAAGACTGCATCCGCGCAGTTACCAGTTAACACTCCTTGCAGCAACCGACCAACCAACCGACAAAACTGCCTGCCACATAGAGGCAGCTAGTCCTCTCGGAATGTTGGACTTGACTGACAGCTTTATATCCCACATCTGCCCCCCTCCCCACAACCCCTAGACAAGGAAGCCTGGATAGAGAGCATCCATTTGTCAATATTAGAGCCAAACAAGATTCTGCGAAGAGAAGAAAGATGGGAGAAACAGCAGCAACCGAAGAACAAATGCTTGCCTGTTTTCCTTCTCAATAGATTTTTTTTTACTTGCGTGTTTACACCATAGCTGCACAAATGCCCCAGCCTTCCCTGCCAGATCCATAGAAGGAAACTCGGAGGATGCAAGAGGCTTAAATGGGAATGCTTATGGTAGGTCTAATCTCAGCAGGCTGCTGTAGTTGGCATGATTTGCTCTAACTGCGGGTATTCTGATAAAATTGTTATATGTTCTCAGTGAAGCACTTACGTAAAAAGCCTGGTTGCAGTCGGAATTTGCTAACATGAGTTAAGACACAGTATGCAAAAATCAATTATTCTACAAAGCTTTTAAAGTGAGCACTTTGCATTATTACATTATTAACAGCCACTTGGATGGGGTCTGCCACGATGGTGGTTTTCCTCCCCTCTGTACTGTAACATAAGAGACTCCTGCAACTTAACAATTTCAGGTAGGGCTACACTTGACTCGGCAATTACCTTTCCTATTGTGGAGCAAAATCAGAAGTGAGTGTTCCCGAATCAAAGCAGGTCTTGGGCGGCAAAACAAGCATGTATATTTTCAACGGCCTTTTTCCTATGCTAGCACAATGGCCATCATTATAATGGGTGGAATGTGTATTATAAGAACAGCAGGAAGGTGTTCAATTACTCGTGGTAAGAGATGGAGAGCAGATAGTCTCCAAATGCAGTCCCTTTCCTACTCTTTATGGAAATACTTCTTCTTTGGCGATCACAGGTAGCTGAGTAAGACTGTCCTCCATAAACACGGTTTTAACAGTGAGCCTGTAAGTGACTGTGGAGGCCAATTCTGGATCCACACGTGCTTTGATAGTGGGGACATAGGATTCCAGGTGGGAGTTGATCATGGTGAGGCTTTGCCAAAAGTGCCTTCCTCTTGGCGCATTTCTCCCTTTCAGGGCCATCTTACCCATAGGTGCTAGGGGTGCGGGGCACCAGGGTGCCAGGCTCTCAAGGGCGCCAGGGCGAGAGTCCGGGGCCTGAGAGTTGAGTCTGGGGAAGAGCCCGCCCATCAGCCGGAGTGCCATGGTGGGCTCTTCTGCTGTGCCACAAGTTCGGAGCCGACCGAGCCAGTGAGACACTGAGGCGACTGGCTGGTTCCGCCCTCCTGCACGCTTGGGACTGAGCAACTGGGGTTGGGGGCACCAGGTGGATCTTTGCACTCTGGCACCGCACATACAGTGGTACCTCTGGTTATGTACTTAATTCGTTCCAGAGGTCCGTACTTAACCTGAAACTGTTCTTAACCTAAAGCACCACTTTAGCTAATGGGGCCTCCTGCTGTTGCCGCGCCGCCAGAGTACGATTTCTGTTCTCATCCTGAAGCAACGTTCTTAACCCGTGGTACTATTTCTGGGTTAGCGGAGTCTGTAACCTGAAGCGTATGTAACCTGAAACGTATGTAACCTGAGGTACCACTGTACTTAAGGCAGCCCTGCTCCCTTTCATCCTGAGTTCGAGTGTCTTCAAAACCCATAACGCCTTTAATAAAGGCTGTTCTCCAATTGGAGCACTTGCAGGCCAGTATTTCCCAGTTATCGGTGATTATACTACATTTTTTTAGGTTTGCCTTGAGAGAGTCTTTGAACCTCTTTTGTTGACCACCAGCATTATGCTTTCCATTTTTAAGTTCAGAATATGGAAGTGCATGACAACTGTGTTGGTGAAATATGAAAAAAAATATGGGTGAAATTCAGCACTAAGAGCTTGGGCCATGTCTCAAGGAGCCCGCCCCCATGTCTGGATTTTGTTCAGGTTAGCATGATAGCTGCACTGGGGTGCTAGAAACAGCCCAATGCCAAGGGCCTAAGCAGTACTCAACCAACCAACAGTTGCTGGAAACTGCAGAAGGAAAGAGTGCTCTTGTGCTCAGGTCCTGCCTACCATCTTCCCACAGGCAATCTGGTTGGCCGTTGTGGACTTTGCTGGACTAGATGGGCCACTGACCTGTCCCAGGAGCCTGTTCTTAAGACCTTATGTCCATGAATTCCATGCACACTCTTAGAGCCTCCCTTCAGACCTTTCTGCTCAGCATTTAAAGGTCAGAAGAATAGAGAGGGCAAAGCTGCGTATTGTGGACATTGGCAGGCAGGTCCTGTGCTCGCAGCACAGTGAGGTTTTTGCCCTCGCATATTAGTTTGAGTGCCCGCAGAGGTAGAAAACCCGTAGGCTTCTGCAGCCTCCATTTATCTTGCTGAGGCTGAACAGAAAATGTATGTGTTCAAAGAGAGAGTGAGAAAGGAAAGTGTTCTCGATGTAGTCGCTCTGTTATATTCCTCCCTTGCAAATGAGAGAGGGTAGCAAGATGAATTCTACATAAATGGTACCACCAGGATATTTGTATGTCCAAAGCTTTCACTTAATTATTCCTCGTACCAGCGCTGCTCAGTGAATTTCAGAGCGCATGTCTGTATTCAGTACTTCTTATGACACCAAGGCAAACTCCCCTGGGTTTGGCAGTTGCTGTGTATGAAATTCAATAAAAGCCAGTGCAAAAAGCTAATGAAATGAAATATCAATGCACAGTGTAAATGATAGCAAAGTAAATTAAAAGCAGCTTTGAATTTTTTTTAAAAGACAGCCAGACTAATGACATTGTTGGAACTATTAGATCTAAAATAATGGGGAGAAATCCTTTGATCAGCAACTACAGTGGATGAATTTTGTTTTATTTGAGTAATCTGCCCCCCTACAAAGCATGTTAAAAGCCAGCTAGATAATCTTACATGTTTTATATGCTTAACCTTTATACATTTAAAAAGGATTTTCCTTATCTTCATTTTATGTGAGCCTGGAATAATTTAGATCAATACCTTTTTAGACATTTGAACATTTTCATGGTTTGGACGCAGTGATATATCTATATAGCTCCACATTAAAATGGGGGCAAGTGGATAATTTACAACTTTTCTACTAGTTTCATAATGTGCATTGGGAATAAAGAATAGAATTAACATTTCTTGTTCAGCTGTGCATGTATACATAAAGAACCTTTAATGTAATCTTAAAAATATGTGTGCTTTCTGGACCACATAGTACTCCAAATTTATTATAAGGGTGATCATCATATTTGGCAAAATGTAGTAGAGTCTGGGTTTGTACCAGTTCACACTGTTAGCAGTAAGGGGAAATGTTTTTGAATGCTCCACTGTGTTTAAACACCCAACTAATAACTCTGTCCAAGCACAGCATTTGGGAATCAGCTTCACACATAGCGCTTAGCCGTGGATTGTTTTAACCATGGTTTGCTGAACAAATCACAGATGAGCAAACAAGCCATGGGTTGCTTCATCCAAGCTTGGTTTGTTTCTCCCTGCCTACCCTTCACTGCCTACCTGATATCCTGAATGTCTCCATAGCACCCTAGTGTAAAGGTAAAGGAACCCCTGACCATTAGGTCCAGTCGTGGCTGACTCTGGGGTTGCGGCGCTCATCTCGCTTTATTGGCTGAGGGAGCCGGCGTACAGCTTCCAGGTCATGTGACCAGCATGACTAAGCCACTTCTGGTGAACCAGAGCAATGCTGTTTACCTTCCCACTGGAGTGGTACCTATTTATCTACTTGCACTTTGACGTGCTTTCGAACTGCTAGGTTGGCAGGAGCAGGGACCAAGCAATGGGAGCTCACCCCATCGTGGGGATTTGAACCGCCGACCTTCTGATTGGCAAGTCCTAGGCTCTGTTGTTTAATCTACAGCACCATCTGCGTCCCTGCACCCAAGTGTAAGGATATGTAAAAGGTAAAAGGTAAAGGACCCCTGGACAGTGAAGTCCAGTCAAAAGCGACTTTGGGATTGCGGCGCTAATCTTGCTTTCAGGCCGAGGGAGCCAGTGTTTGTCCACAGACAGCTTTCCGGGTCATGTGTCCAGCATGACTAAACTGCTTCTGGTGCAACAGAACACTGTGATGGAAACAATAGCACAGGGAAACAGCATTTACCTTCCTGCTGCAGCGGTGCCTATTTATCTACTTGCACTGGTGTGCTTTTGAACTCTTAGGTTGGCAGGAGCAGGGACAGAACAACTTAGTGGTTTAGACAACAGCGCCAACTGCATTCCTAGCATATGTAGACATACTAGGAGAGGATATATTTAGTAGATATTATTCTTCCTTCCTCACGTCTGTGAGTTCAGCAGAGTGCATCCCTTTGCAGCTTAAAGGGGAAGCTTTGATAGGCTAGTTTTAGCCTTTTTAATTTAAGTAATCCAGGATGCTTTAAGGCAGACTGTATTCTTCTGTTATTTCCTCCCTCCCCCCCCATAAAACAAAAATTACACAGACAATCTTGTAAAAGGTAAAAAAAAATAAATACATTTACTCACTTAGAATACTGTTGAAGAGCCACAGATACAGCAGCTTGGTTCAGGCATGCTTAACATGGTAATCCAGTTACAAAGACATACTTTAGTCTAGTTCTGTGGTACCCAATATGGGGCCTTTTAGGCTTCCTCCACGTGAATAGGAATTTACTTTGTGAGTAATAAGAATTATACGTAATGGGGCTTGGGGAATCAGGGTTTTAGAGATGCTTAGTTGGGACATGGCCCAAAAAAGGTTGGGAATCATTGGTCTAGTTTAAAATGGAAATGTTCTCACATTGATGAGATGAGGTGAAAGTGCAGAGAGCAAAGAGGAAACGCCCTGGCCAGAAGTGTAGATTATATGTATGGCTATGCCTTCCCCCCGACAGGGCACAGTGGGAATGTCTCTCAGAGTCCTCTCTAGGAAACTCACAGGACTCTGCGCTTCATCTGCTATCATGTGTCTATCTAGCATACATGCATTGTTGGTTTGAGTGCATTTTAAATATCCTACGCCTAGTACTGGCATTACTTCACCACGCCACCAGCTCCCTTACTATACAAACAGGCCAGGCAGTTTTCCTCTGAAGTTTTCACCTGGGCATTTTGACTTAGAATTTTAGGTCAAAGCTAGAGAGTCATAATACAGAAGCAACTGCAGCAGCCTGCAAAACTCCATAAAGTATGGATCTGAAGCTTTATTGGAAGTGATTTTTCTTTGTCAACTAGCCGTGGTGACGGTAGCAAGAAACGTCGTCAGATTTCTTCATGTTTATGAGGTTCTTTTCTTTCAGAGTGCAGAAGTCTTTAGAGCTTCAGGCACTAGGCTTTGTGCTCATTGAAGTTCTTCTGCCAAATGGTCTGCATATCTCAACCAGTGAAAATTAGGAAAATAGGAATTAATTATTGAAACATGAAGATAGACATGTAAACTCTTGATTACTGTATTGTCAAATTTTGTACAAATGCATACACATCAAACTATTTTAGTACCTTGTCCCTTACTGAAGAAAAATACAAATGATAAGGCACATGAAAACAATGTTTACTAGAGCAGAGTTTGGAAATAATAGAATCTGGAAGTGATATAATGGAAAAGGGCAAAGGCAAATAAATGTATATACAGAATGTCAGAGTAAAAGCTTTTGTTAGGAAGAAAGGCAGCTTGCTCACACACAACCTTAACAAAAAGCTCCATAGCCCATGCATAGGTGAAGCAAATAAATCTGCTATGTTCTTCTCCAACCCCAGCACTTGAAAGATTGAACTAAATCAACACCAGTTGCTAAATTGTTGGTCATAAACAAGAAACACCAACCACCATTCAGTATAAATAAACTCATCGAAGGCACGGTCCTGCAAGTTCACTTTGATCAAGATCCCAACAGTAGATTGAATATATCTCTTCAGAAGAAACATAGGGTTAAGACATGAATTGGAGTATTGGGGAAGCCTTCATACTAAACTATGATGCCTCTTTGGTTTCATACCAAAAGTGATTCCATCCCTCTACCCTAAAATTCAGTGGTGTTGACCAGCTTTCTGCTTTGGGAAATTGCCCCAAATCAAGCTTCGACAGCAGCAGTCCAAGGCGTTTTGCTGCCTGAAGCTCCTCCATTCAGACAACAATCTCTGCCTTTATCTGTTCCCCTAAATTCTTCTGCCTGAAGCAACCTTCTCCCTGCTGACTGCTGGGGCTTATCCTGTGCTTCTCATTTCTGATGCATGCCAAAACTTCACTGAGCCTCTTTTCAGCTGTGAAGTCATCCCAGACCATTTCAGCACCCAAGATGCATTTGCCATTCAAGCAAAGTGGATCAGTCCCCTTAATCATATTGCATTGTTCTGTTACCTATTGTTTTTGTTATCTGCTCGTTGCATGAATCCGATCCAAAACCAACGGTGCAAAAAAAAAGTTAGCATTTTGAAAAACCTTCAAAGGTATGGCAGAAGAGATATGAAAAGCATATTTCTGTGGGAGCCTAGAGGATTATGAAAATACTGGGTGGCATCCAATGAAGTCATCCCGTCAGCACAAGTCTCTGCACCCTGAGCAATAGTACTTTATTTCATTCTTCTTCCTACAAACCGCTCATGCCCCCTCCTCAATCTGATCTGGATTCCCCGCCCCCAACCATTGGGAAGAAATTTGGGGTGTGTGCATGTGGGAAGGGGAGGAGAAGTTCTGTTGCACAGATGGAAATCCTTGCACTAATTTAATAATAATAATAATAATAATAATAATAATAATATTTATACCACGCCCATCTGACTGGGTTTCTCCAGCCACTCTGGGCAGCTTCCAACAAAATATTAAAAATACAATAAAACACAAAACATTAAAAACTTCCCTAAACAGGGCTGCCTTCAGATGTCTTCCAAAAGTCAGATAGTTGTTTATTTCCTTGACATCTGATGGGAGGGCGTTCCACAGGGCAGGCGCCACTACTGAGAAGGCCCTCTGTCTGGTTCCCTGTAACCTCACTTCTTGCAATGAGAGGGAACTGCCAGAAGGCCCTTGGAGCTGGACCTCAGTGTCTGGGCTGAACGATGGGGATGGAAACGCTCTTTCAGGTAATGAAATGACTTTGAGGGGTCCAAACCATTGTTCTCTCCCCTGCCATTTTTAGAAACAGCTTCCCCTGTTATGCTACACACCCATTATTTAACCCTGTTAAATCTGGGGGGGGGGGGGACAGATCGCTTCTCTTCACATTTTATCCATGTTTCAGTTCATGATTCAGCTAGCTCCCTGGCTCTCTGTCTTTATCTTAACTGATTTCATGTTAGAATTCTGGCTGGAAAGTTTCCATATATTTTCAAATTTGTGTTTGGCCACAGAATCCACTTTTTCAGTCACAGGCTTTACCCAACTAGTTTAAATCGTGCTATCGCACCCACTATTTGTCACCGTCTTGTTCAGAAGACCAAGAATAGACTAGCCACTCAAATATATACAGAAAGAAATGGCATCACGGCCACAGTAATTCAGAATAAGGAGCATGCTGTCAGAAAGGTTTTGGCTCTCCTGTCCTCCATTTCTCGCCAAACTGAATGCAAGCAGAGGCTGTGCAGATGGTTGATAAATATCTGCCCGACATGTTTATTGTGTAGATCCATATAGAGGTCTCTTTTTATGGGGATGGCTGCTTGAGAGGGACTTGAGGCTGGCTCTGCTACCCACAGCTGTTCCCTCACCTCATAAATGTTTACTACAAACAACTTTTTCAGGATTGCAGGTCAACATGCCAGCCTGCCTGGAAGCAGCGCGAAGAAGCTGGGCTTCATTTAAATGAGGGAAATAATTGCTGCCATTTAATGATCAGATTCAAAGCAGACAGCCAGAACTGAAGGAGGAGGAAGGCAATGCTGAAGTCAGGGCTGAGAAAGAAAGGTTAAGGTAGCTGGCCTCTTAGTGCTAAAAGCTACACGTAATGAGCTTTTAATAAAATACTAGGCAAATATTTTGTTCTTCATCATTGCAGAAATTCATTCTGTGTGATTCTCTTGTGGGTCACAAATTGGTTAAGTTACATGGAGCAAAGAGTGGGGGGGAATGGACAGGAGAAGGAGTCCCCCCCAAAAAAAGGTATTGGGACTCTTGCTTTTTAATTTCTTCATAAATGATATGCAGTTAGGAGTGAGTAGTGCAGAAATGAAGTTTTCTGATGACACTAAATTGCTCACAATCATTAAAACAGATTGTGAAGAGTTCCAAAGTGACCTCTTCAAACTGAGAGAATGGGCAGAAAAATGACGAATGCAATTCAGTATAAACAAATGTAAAGTGATGCATATCGGGCATGGTAGATAGCACAATGGAGATGGCATCCCAGTGGCTGTGAAGAAGGTGAAGTCCATGGAATCATTAGGAAAGGAACTGAAAAAACAAAACTGCTAATAGCTCAGGGGTAGCCAGGTGGTACCCTTGGGATGTTGTTCGACTGTTGTTGTTCTTGTTCTTCTTCTTCTGAACAACAACAACAACAATAATGGTAAATCTAAAGGACCCCTGGATGGTTAAGTCCAGTCAAATGTGACTATGGGGTTGTGGTGTTCATCTCACTTTCAGGCCAAGGGAACCACTGTTTGTCCACAGACACTGTTCCGGGTCATCTGGCTAAACCACTTCTGGTGCAATGGGACACCGTGATGGAAACCAGAGCGTACAGAAACACCATTTACCTTCCCGCCACAGCGGTACCTATTTATCTACCTGCGCTGGCGTGCTTTCAAACTGCTAGGTTGGCAGGAGCTAGGACAGAGCAACGGGAGTCCACTCCATTGTGGGGATTCAAACAATCGACCTTCTGATTGGCCAGCTCAAGAGGCTCAGTGGTTTAGACCACCCACGTCCCATTATTATTTACAGTGCCTTTTTCCTTAAAAAATGTTTAGGGGTACTCTCATTTTTCTACTCATAAATGCTGCCCCTCAATAAGGCCAAATTATTTATATACCACTCTATACCCGCACATATCTGGTCAGTTCCCATCTGCTCCAGCCAGCACAGCTAATGCACAGAGTACCATGACACTCATTGGGACACAGGTGGCACTGTGGGTTAAAACACAGAGCCTACAGCTTGCTGATCAGAAGGGTGGTGGTTCGAATCCCCGCGAGGGGTGAGCTCCTGTTGTTTGGTCCCAGCTCCTGCCAACCTAGCAGTTTGAAAGTAGGTAGATAAATAGGTACTGCTCTTGCGGGAAGGTAAATGGTGTTTCTGTGCGCTGTTCTGGTTCGCCAGAAGTGGCTTAGTCATGCTGGCCACATGACCTGGAAGCTGTATGCTAGTTCCCTCGGCCAATAAAGCGAGATGAGCGCCGCAACCCCAGAGTCAGTGACGACTGGATCTAATGGTCAGGGGTCCCTTTACCTTTTACCATGACACTCTGGAGAGTGTCATGTTAGCTACTCCTGATGGAGTAGCTATTGGAAAGCACCTGACGTATAGATCCAAGTCTTGTGGAACCCCAGAGGACAATTCCTTTGAGAAATACAGGAATACTGCCCTCTGTATGCTACCAATAGATAAGAGAAAAACAGTTCCACCTCCTCACAACACTGTCCAGAGACGATGGCGTACATCTTTCCAATGCGGGAAATGATGTCTGGTTGGCTGATGTATTCGCTGGGATTAGGGATTGCTTGCAGGTCTGAGGGTATTGGCGGCGAGCGATTGCTCGAGTGGCAGTTAGGCATTGCTAGGGGTATTATTATGTAGATGAATGGGGGGGAGGAAACGCCATCACCTCCCCCGGACTGCGAAGGGTAGTCCGGTAAAGGATTCCGGGGGGCGTGGCCCTGTCTGAAGCCTATGAAGGTGAGGGCCTAAGGCACGCCCCCAAGCGGTGACCCTGGGGGAGTTCCTAGTTGATGTGCATCAGCTGGAGTCCCCTACTGGTGGTTAACCCCAGTCTTCAAGCAAACAGGCTGAAGCCGAACAGTCGGTAGGACCAATGCTTAAGCCAATACCACTCATCACCTGTAACCAATAAAGTTGTGGCCATTTTTAGCCCATTAACCTAAATACTTGTGTCATGTGTCATTATTTCCACCGGGGGGAGGCGGGAACTCGCCACGCAAATACAGGAATACTGCCCTCTGTATTCTACCAATAGATAAGAGAAAAGCAGTCCCAGCTCCTCTCAACACTGTCCAGCAGTTCAGGAGGGTAGCTTAGTCAAGTATCAGAAGACAATGAAAGACTCAAGAGACTCAGCAGGGACACACTGCCCATTCTATCCTTGGCCTCATTTGTCATCCTTTACAGAGCTGCTTTTCAGGGAAAGAAAAGCATGTACTTTTTATTAGTGTTTCAGACCCAAAGTTTGTTTCCCAAGAGCCTACTGGACTAATAATGTTGCTTTGTTAGATGTCTTTATTCCGACCAATTGATATAGCTTAATTTGCCTTCCATTACGCCTGGGCCAAGCTTGAATGACTAATACAGTTGTGAAGTTAATGATGCTGAATAATATGTATGCATGCATATATATTTTTTTTCTTTTATAATGTTTTAGGGATAATAGATTTTTGTGTGGTATAGTTTTTGGCGTCACTTTTTAAAAAACAGAGCTTTTTTTTAAAAAAAAGGAAGGAAGGAAGAAAGACCCATCATATTACCGTAGCTAGCATTTTTCTAAATAATCAAAAAAGGACAAACCTGCCGGCATTCTTCATGTTGAGAAGTCTATCAATCATGCGGATATAAAAGAAAGGTTATTGATAAATTATCTACAAGGAAATTAGATTCACAATAAAACTTGCTCTTCTTTGTGGTAATGTTTTACAGGAATAATGATGTCCACTAATGCACAGTGTTCACATTTTGTGGTGAAGTTAATTGTATACCTGTGCAATTGCAGGCTTTTTCAGAAGCTGCTGCCTTATCTAAGCTCATTGCCTCAGAAAGACAACGTTTCCAGTAAACGTTGGAGGGTACTTTTGCAAAGAAGTACTTTTCAAACTAAGCTCTTTCGCTGCTGTTCTCTGCAGCATTTCCCCCAGAGCATATTTTTTTCTTCCTTTCTTCTACAGCTTAGTATGTATTTGAGTAGGACAATAACTTCATCTTGGGTAACTGGACACTTTCTTCCCTTTCCAAAACTCTCCCATTAAAGAATTAGAAGTACAAGCAAGCACAGAGAGTCTAGGTAATCTTTTTAACCGAGCCCACAAAATATTCATCTACCTCAGGGGTAGGCAACCTAAGGCCCGTGGGCCACAAGCGGCCCATGGGGGCCGGTTAACAGGCCCACGAGCCGCCCCTGAACCGAGCCACTTGCTCTGTGAGCCCCTGTGTGCTGCGCTAAACCGGTGCAGCAACTCACTTCTGCGGCGCCAGAAATTGTGTCTGTGCAGACGCAGACGCCAGAAATCTCAAGCACACGTGCAATCCAGTCCACAGAGGGATCTCCACTGGAGTGAACTGGCCCAGGCGAGGTAAACCTTGCCGACCCCTGATCTATCTATTGTGCACTTCATGGGGGTGGGGGGAACTATGAGATATTTGGAAGACAGCTGTACCACAATAAGCATTTCAGCATGCAGTGTTTCTGGATATTCTGCACACCTTACTCTTGCCTGCTAAAATGCCATGAGACCTAGGCTCCATCTGTACCATACATTTATTACACCACTTTAAGGACCCATTAAGATAAAGGTAAAGGTACTTCTGACCATTAGGTCCAGTCATGGATGACTCTAGGGTTGCGGCACTCATCTCGCTCTATAGGCCGAGGGAGCCGGTGTTTGTCCGCAGAGAGCTTCCGGGTCATGTGGCCAGCATGACTAAGCCGCTTCTGGTGAACCAGAAATGCCGTTTACCTTCCTGCTGGAGCGGTACCTATTTATCTACTTGCACTGGCGTGCTTTCGAACTGCTAGGTGGGCAGGAGCAGGGACCGAACAACAGGAGCTCACCTTGTTGCGGGGAATCGAACCGCTGAGCTTCAGATCGGCAAGCCCTAGGCTATGTGGTTTAACCCACAGCGCCAACCACGTCCCTTAAGGAACCATACCTTTCCCAAAGAATCCTGGTAACTGTGGTTTGTTAAGAGTGATGAAAGCTAGTCCCCTCACAGAGTTACAATTGTTGGAGAGGTTTAACAATCAGTTCCTTTTCCCAGGGAATTGTAGAGGCCTCCTAACAACTCTTGGATATCAGCTGCACAAAATAAATGCCTTGGAAGAGTGCTGAAAAACAAAGATAATGGCTACAAGACATGATGGCTGTGATCTGTCTCTACAACTTAGAAGGACCAATGTTTCTGAATACTAGCTGCTGGAAACCACAGGACAGGAGGAGGAAGAAGAAGAGTTTGGATTTGATATCCCACTTTATCACTACCTGAAGGAGTCTCAAAGCGGCTAACATTCTCCTTTCCCTTCCTCCCCCACAACAAACACTCTGTGAGGTGAGTGGGGCTGAGAGACTTCAGAGAAGTGTGACTGGCCCAAGGTCACCCAGCAGCTGCATGTGGAGGAGCGGAGACGTGAACCCGGTTCCCCACATTACGAGACTACTGCTCTTAACCACTACACCACGCTGGCTCTTGTGAGGAGAGTGCTCTTGTGCTTGAATCCTGCTTACGGGTTTCCCGCAGACATCTGGTTGGCCGCTTTTGAGGACAGGATGCGGGACGAGATGGGCCATTGGCTTGACCCAGCGGATTCTCTTTTTTATTGTTCTTATGACAAGGTTCAAAGGAATATTCACCCATGAAAAAAGAATTAAAACTGATTCTATCCACACTGCCACATCTGTTAAAGTTTATATATGGGCCTAGCTTATATCGAGTCAAACTATTAAACCCTTGATTGTCTACCTTGCCTTTCTTAAGTCTGACACATAGGCCTTTCTTAGACTCTAAGCTCTGAGACATAGGTCTTTCTTAGCCCTACTTCACATGATCCATTACCTGAAGATTTTAGGGCTTGAATCGGTGACATTCTGTTCCCAAGGCTTGTATTCTTTTCTCAGCCATGGCCTCTCTGAATAACAAAAAATGTCCGTGAAATGCTGTGTTCCAGACAGGAGAAACCAATATTTCTAGCACAACACTTACTGCCCTCATTACTTTATGAAGATAACATGGCCATTTTCCCTGAGGAGGCAATTATCTTATTGGGGGCGACGCTCCCCAGCCTCCTTCTTTATGGGTGGGATGTGGACCAGGCAGAAAAACTTGCATCATCTGGCAAATTATATCTGAGTGGGTAGAAAGACTCATGCAGCCTGTTCGCTCCTAATGGGTGGAGAGAGAGAAACAAAACTCCTGAGAGAGACATCACCGCTTACTTGACTAAGCAAAGTAGGTAATAGTAGGATATTCCTACAAAGAAGGAATATCACAGAGGACCAACTGAATAAGGACAGTGCTTGAATGCACCACGGCCAGTTTGAACATCACTGTCATGGTCTAGGGCTCAGTAACAGAGCACATGACATTGGGGCAGCTCTGGTCCCTGATGCTTGCAGTTAAAAGAATCATGTAGCAGGTGGGAGAAAAGATTCTTGCTTGGAACACATCTGGCAGGGGCGCCAACTATAGGGGGCTCTGGGTGTCTGAGCACCCACAAAAATTTTGTTGTGGGTACTCAGCACCCACACCACAGGTTCCCTGATGCAACTTTAGGTGCCTTGTGAAGCACCAGGAGTCATGTCTGGGACCTCGCAAGACCTCAGAGATGCTTTCTGAGGTCACACGAGGCCCGGGGCACGCACTGGGCACCCGTAACCTGGGGCCCAAGTCGGCTCCCCTGACATACGGGGAGAGATAGCTGTCAGTAGAGCTTGAGACTCACAACCTCAGGGTTGTGGGTTCAAGACCCACATTGGACAAAGGATTCCTGCCCTGCAGGGGATTGGAATAGATCTGTGGTTCCCAACCTGTTTGGCCATGCCCCACCTAAGCATCTCTAAAATCCTAATGATCCACCCATGTGACATATAATTCGCTGGCCCAAATAGGACTAATTTAGCCAGCTAGCCCTGGTGATCATCTAATGCTTATTGGATGGATTTCCCCCCTAAATTGATTTTTGAATTCTGAATTTATTGTTATTCACGTTTTATACTGTATACTGTTTTTTGTTGCATCAATTAAGTGTTTTATATTTGTTGTTTGCCGCCCTGACCCTGGTTTTCTGAACCGGGAAGGGTGGGGTATAAATAAAAAATTATTATTATTAAATTTATTATTATTATTATTATTATTATTATTATTATTATTATTATTCAAAGAGTGAAGTCTTATTCACGTGGAGGAAGCCTAAAAGGCCATTCACTGTTAATAATTCATTCTCAAATTGCTCCCCCCCCCTTAAAAATCAAATTGCCCCCCTGTGGGGCATGTGCCCCACATTGGGAACCATGGGACTAGATATTCTTGTGGTCCCTTCCAACTCTGCAATTCATATATACCGTATTTTCCCATTTATAAGATGTCCCCATAAATAAGAACCCCCATTTCTAATGACTCAGTTTTAAGCAGATGATGGGAGATGGCCCACCCAAAGTTGTTGAGTTTCTCTCCCCACACAGCTGTGGGCAGGAAACACTCCCTAGATCACGCCCCCCCCCCCACAGCGGCATCAGGGGAAGTTGCACTCCCACCCCCATGCCACTATCCATGTATTGGACGACCCCAGTTTTTTGACATGATTTTTGAGTCAAAAAACTTTGTCTAATACAGTGGTACCTTGGGTTTCATACACTTCAGGTTACATACACTTCAGGTTACAGACTCCGCTAACCCAGAAATAGTACCTCAGGTTAAGAACTTTGCTTCAGGATGAGAACAGAAATCGTGCTCCGGTGGCGCAGCCGCAGCAGGAGGCCCCATTAGCTAAAGTGGTACCTCAGGTTAAGAACAGTTTCAGGTTAAGAACGGACCTCTGGAATGAATTAAGTACTTAACCCAAGGTACCACTGTACACAGAAAAATACGGTGGTTGTTTTCAAAAGCATCAGAAACAACACTCAAACCTGCGGGTCTCTCATGGATACAGCTGCCTTCAAAAGTACCAGGATGGGTGAGTACAACATGCCACATCTGAGAGCCAGTGTGGTATAGTGGTTAAGAGTGGTGGACTCGTAATCTGGTGAACCAGGTTCGATTCCCTGCTCCTCCACATGCAGCTGCTGGGTGACATTGGGCTAGTCGCACTTCTCTGAAGTCTCTCAGCCTCACTCACCTCACACAGTATTTGTTGTGGGGGAGGAAGGGAAAAGGAGATTGTTAGCCGCTTTGAGACTCCTTAGGGTAATGATAAAGCAGGATATCAAATCCAAAATCCAATCCTAACACATCAAACAGAGCATCATCTGCAGTGTAGACCATATCACTGAGTGCAAACAACCAGGATGCTGTATCCAGTAAATAGGTAAAACTACAACTGACTTACATGCACATGATAGAAACCACATATCTGCCCTTTTAACCGCAGGAGTGGAGTTGCTAAGCATTTCGATTCTGAGAACCGCAGCCTGTCAGAGTTATCAATAACGGCAAGAGAAATGCCAGCTGATCCTACAATGTTAGCTTAGAGAGAGAACTTCTGGTTCCATACTGGAGACATTAACATCACGTAGCGTCAACCTGGAGTGTGGTACAAAGCATTACTTAGTTTTGGCAAATGAAGTCCTCCTGAACATTTCATCCTTATAACTCTGTAATGGCCACCTTGGCAGTATCATCCTTTCATTTTCACCAGACAAAGGCAGAAGCCAAAACGTTCTGCAGCAGAAATTAAATATCTGTTTGGTTAATCATAATCTATTATATCTGTGATTAGCTAAATCCCAAAAGGGAGCAAACTTGTGTGAAGTGCTGTTGAATGCTTTTTTAAATAACAACAACCCAGCATGTATATGCGTCCCTGTATCTATGTATTTTTATATACATTATATCTATCTATCTATCATCTATCTATCTATCTATCTATCATCTATCTATCTATCTATCATCTATCTATCTACCTATCTATCTATCTAGCTATCTAATCTATCTATCATCTATCTATCTATCTATCATCTATCTATCTACCTATCTATCATCTATCTATCTATCTATCTATCTATCTATCTATCATCTATCTATCTATCTATCTATCTATCTATCATCATCTATCTATCTGTCATCTATCTATCTATCTCTATCTATCTATCATCTATCTATCTATCTATCTATCTATCTATCTATCTATCTATCTATCATCTATATCTATCTATCTATCTATCTATCATCTATCTATCTATCTATATCTATCTATCTATATCTATCTATCTATCTATCTATCTATCTATCTATCATCTATCTATCATCTATCTATCTATCTATCTATCTATCTATCTATCTATCTAATCTCTCTCTCTCTCTCTCTCTCTATCTATCTATCTATCTATCATCTATCTATCATCTATCTGAAAATTCAGGAGCTAGTACAGAGTGGCAAAACAGCAGCTGCCCCGCAATTTTAGTAAGTAGGCCTAACAAGGTTGTCTTTATGAATTTTGCTGGGTTTCTGTGGACTTTGAGATAAGGTGTGATGCTGTCCAGAACATGAGGCGATTGGAATGAGAATCTGAGATTTACTCCTAGTTGTTCTTGCTGGCTCCTGACCAGCTCTGTTCCTGCAGAGAGTTCACCAATGCTTACTTGCCCTGAATACCTGGCAAGCCATGCCATTACTTTAATCGCTGCCCATGCCAATATCCAGCCATTCATATCATATCATAGCAGCTGCAACACTGTACAACACACATAAAGCACAGAGAAGGGGGCCGCTGCTTCGATGAGAATCAGTAGTTGAGAAATAGTGACAGAATGCTGTTTCCAGCTGCCCATAAGCTCTCCATAAACCAGAGTGCAGGAATGGACATCAACAGAAGGAAAGGTAACTTTCTAAATTCCAGGCAACACCACAGGATTCTGCAGAGATGAGAATTTGCTGAGCAGCAGAGATGCAGTTATCCACTTTAAAAATACTTCTATATTATCTCTCCCTGCCCCCGTTAAAGTCTGTCATGTGTTTTCTATTGTGCTTTGCACCTTCAGGATTCAGCTGTCAATATGGAAGTGTATTATTGCACATTTAAATGCACTGCCCACAATATCTTCTTTAACAGCCCATTTTTAAAAAAATGAGCACATAGTGCCTCAAAGCGCAGGAACACGCTTTCATCCCATCTCCAGGCTCTTGAAGAAATGCCATGTGCAGAATTCCTGTGCATTTCTCTGCTTGAGCATTTCCCCCCTTAAGTCAGAGAGACTGGCGTTATCCTTCCGAAATACATTTTGTCATCCCCCAGCTCCTCTGGTTCTGCATGCGCTCCTTAGGGCTTTTATTATTTGTGCTAATCGTTTGCTCTTCCATGACACAGTCAAGGATAATTAGCAGATCCATTCCTAAAACTTTGTCCGCCCCCAAGGATAGTTCACCTTTTGGCATTCAGCACTTAAAAGACACCCGGCCATTTTCATAAGCCTGATTCTCTGAACCAAATCTCATAACCAAACCCTCCAGGCTTCTCTTAAAGCTGCCGCAGTGATAAAACCAACTCCGCGATTACAGGTTTTTTTTATAAAAAAAGTTTGACTTCAGTAGGATTATTTAAGGCAAGGGCTGCCAAATGACTCCTTTGCTCACTGACTAAAGCCATTTCTCTTTTTGCTGTTCCATTATGGAAGAAGTATTGCAGTGCCTTAATATCACTAAACTCTCAAATGGTGCCCAGCAACTGAAGTAGTACACAAGATTTAGTTTTATTCTCGTCATATTTTACAAGGGAAGAGAATTGGGCAGATGGAAATGTACTAATGCCGTCAAGCCTGAAGGTACTTTTTGCTCCGATTTTTACCCTATCCTTTTGTGTAAAGGGGGGGGGGGCATCATCAGCAATCATAACCAAAAGCAAAACATGTACTGGAGCGACACAACTGCACTTCTGTAGAATAGCCATGGTATAAATCAGGGACTGGGAAATCTCTGGCCCATGGGCCCAATTAGCCGGCTAATGGTTGGTCTTGTAACAGCTGACTGACATGTCTTGTGAAGTCCCTATCAAAACACTCTACAAGGGCTCCACAGAGCTCTCCAAGGTGTGCATTTGCCTGCAGAGTTTGATTTCAATAGATGCAGAATTGTTCCAGGGATAGTCATCATGTGAGTCACGTCATGGAATATATACTGTATATACACACATACACATAAAGGGCATTTTTCAGTAAGAACTCAGCAGAACTCAGTTCTGGCACCTCTCAAGTGGGCGCCATTGCCATTATAAAAGAACAAGGGAGGCGTTCATGGTGAGTTCCAGAACCTCTTTTTCTAGAAAAATAGCATTGTGTGTGTGTGTCACTGGTAAGTGATTGTATTTGCTGCATATGCAATCTTTCCCTCCTGCACAAGATGTTCTGTCAATTATCTAGAATAATGTTTGTACTTATCCGGTGCACCAGTGAAGTGCTCAGTGTTATGCCATGTGGTTGTGAAGGTACACTGATGTTTTCGTCAGGTGGGTGTTGTGTGTTAAATTCACTGCAAGCAAATGCCTTAGGGAGGAACTGAACATGGACAATGTGGGACTGCTGTTGAAAACAGCATCACCGTCACTTCAGTACCATGTGATATTGCCCTGGCCTTGCCAGTGGCAGCTGATCATCATGCTGAACAGAAGTGGAGTTTCTCTAGGAGTTACCTGAAGCAAACAAGGCATGCCAGCAGAAGCTATGCATCTTCTACTACATTTCATTGTACCCTCAGACAGACTTCAGTTGTTCTCAGGAAGTGGGGAGGAGAGAGAGGAAGTCCTAGTTTATTTTAGGTCCTCTTTTCATGCTTTTTAAACAGAATATCTGCAGTTAGTAGGCAGTGTTGTGTTCCAGACTGTACTGCTTAAGATGTTGTGTAAAATTTCTTGTGTGGCATTTGCTAGCACAAGAGTGAGAGTGTCAAGACTAATACTTTCATCCTGATGGGCTTGCTCACTAATGTGTGTGTCTGTGTGTATTTGGGGGGGGGCGAGGAGCAGGACCGATCCTACCATTAAACAAAGTGAGGAGGTTGCTTCAGGTGGCCTCAATCTATCTAATGGAAAGGTGACCCATTACTACACCTGTGTGGTGTAGTGGTTAAGAGTGGTAGACTTGTAATCTGGGAAACGGGGTTCGCGTCTCCACTCCTCCACATGCAGCTGCTGGGTGACCTTGGGCTAGTCACACTTCTTTGAAGTCTCTCAGCCCCACTCACCTCACAGAGTGTTGTGGAGGAGGAAGGGAAAGGAGAATGCTAATTGCTTTGAGACTCCTTCAGGTAGTGATAAAGCAGGATATCAAATCCAAACTCCTCCTCCTCCTCTTCCTCTTCTTCTTTTCACCTCTAAAAGCTCCCTGTATGTAATAGCAAGGGACAGGGAGTGGAAGGAGCATAGGTTGAAGGTAGGGATGGGCCAGGAATTAATTTCAGTTTGCATTTCAAGGTGAAATTATCAAATTTGCGCTTTCCAAAATAACATGCAATCTGAAACACAATTTTCCTTTAAAATCCACATTTCTCCAAAGGTTGCAATGCAGTTCTCCAACCAAATGATGTTTCCTGATTTGCATATATTAGGAAAGAATTGCCCGTAAAAATAACATGCAAAAATATTAGGAGAAATTGCTTGCAAAAATAATAATATTATAATAATTTATTACTTATACTCTGCCCATCTGGCCGGGCCTCCCCAGCCACTTTGGGCAGCTCCCAACAGAATATTAAAAACACGATAAAACACGATAATATTATGTACATCAATCAAAGCTACATACAAACAAATGTGCTTACAGTATCAGGAGAAATCTGCACTAATATGTTTTAAATTTTGAGGAGGTTTTTTAAAAAAATAAAATAAAAACGGTTCATGAATGTGGAGAACTGAATTTACAATTGGAAAAATGAGAAATGGAGAGAACCAAAATCAACAGCTCCTTCTGTTACCAGTTGGAGGGCAGAGCTGTGTTTGTCACTTGTCTTGTCCTGTGCCCCCTAAGCTGTTTTGCCATCAGGTGCCGTGGAGAATGTTGGTACCCATTCTCCAGTGCTGAAGTCAGAGGCAGCTGTTGGTCTGGTTGGTGCTGGTTTCTGCTTCCTTCACTGTGCAGCAAAATGCTTGTCACAAGACAATTGTTTACATTCCACAGTCAGAGTTACTGTTGGGTTCCCATGGGAAATGGGAGACTGGATGTGACGTACACTGGTTTCCTGTGCTTCTTGTCAAATGTCCAATCCAGGTTTTCCAGGACAACAATGCATGTTTGGCTTTGCTGAATTCTGAAGGTTATAAGCAAAGCACGAAGCATTTGCAATTGAAATTGCAACATGCTAGGGAATGTATTCAGAAGGCACTCGTAATGGTGTCCTATATGCCAGGTAATGAAATTCCTGCTGATGTATTGTCCAAGGTTGTATCAAGGGATCAACACTGTACCTATGTGCAGAAGTTGGGTTTGTACTGATATTGTACGAACATGCTGCCCCGTGGTGTTCACAGAAAGGGGGAGGATGTTGGTTTCTGCTTCCTTCACTGTGCAGCAAAATGCTTGTCAGAAGACAATTGTTTACATTCCACAGTCAGAGTTACTGTTGGGTTCCCACGGGAAATGGGAGACTGGATGTGACATACACTGGTTTCCTGTTTTTCACTGTTCTCTCGGTGTTCTTTGTTTCCGAGAGTTGTTGCTTCTCTGCTCTCACAGAGGCAAGATGCATGTTTGTATTCTCTCAGCATAGAGTGTAAATAAAGTTAAAGAATGTAGCACATACTGCTTATCCGACTGCTGTGTGGACAACTCTGCTTGGGCTCAAGATAAGACGAGCCTGTATCAGCTTCAGATCGGCCGAAGCTGGTCAAAATTTCACAGTTGGCTTCTATTTGTGGAATAGTCAAGGAATCATCCTGTCCTTCACTTCACACCACAGAACTTCATGGATTGGCTTTGTGCTCCAACCCATCCCTTTCCAACTGGCAGTGACTATTAGCATTCCACCTTCACAAAATGAAAACCATTGAGTTTATCCAGTTGCTAATATTGACAGATAAAGTCAATTTAGCTCAGATGATACTTGATCTGCGTAATCACTAAAGTAATGCCTCTGTTCCTAAAATGACTGTGAATATATGGAGAGCCAATTATGTTTGCTGGCTGCTGGCCTGAAAGGTAAAACTAGGCCAGACATATTTTGTTTACAGTTGCAATGAACATAGCATAGCTGTTCATATTTCACTATTGGCCGCTCCATCTGCACATACCTTAAAGCTAAAAAGAGAGCAGGTCAGCATGGGGGAAGTTAGAACATCCTTCAGCTTATTTTCAGGAGGAGGAGGAGGAGGAGGAGGAGGAGGAGGAGGAGGAAGAAGAAGAAGAAGAAGAAGAAGAAGAAGAAGAAGAAGCAGCAGCAGCCGCTAATGCATTTCTAGTCTTGTTGGAAAATGGTGCAAATCAACAGATACACCACCTCTAACTCTTGGGGTCTGAGGATATTAATGAGAAAGATTTGTCTTGATATGGATTTATCCCTTATCACATTAGAATTTTATCTGTACGGGCGTTATTTGCATTTGGGGTTGATAAGCTTCATTTGCGTGGACAGGCGGAGTCCCCAGACGCCGAGTGGTCCCCCCCCCGTCATGTGGAATAACGACTCATGACAACGTGCTATGGGATTAAATTGGCCACAACTTTATTAAATTTCAAATGTGGGTAGACCTTGGCTCAGGCATTGGGCGTTCTCCCTCCCTAGTCCCCAGCCGGGGACCTAGGGAGCATCAGGGTTATCCAGTGTGTGGGGGGGGGATGGGCCGGCTTTGGAGAACATATGTTCAAGCAGAGATAGCCGCCCCCGTTACGCCGCCACAGGGGAGAGCAATGACGACCTTTCGGCGTACGGCCAAAGCCTCCCTTCAAAAACCCCTTTAACTGGGAACCCTGGTATCGCCGCCGCAAAGAGGAAGATGGACTAAAGGATTCCGCCCAAGGCCTGATACCGCCAAAGTTGTGACGTTTTGCTACGGGAAAGGCGAAACCTGCCAATACAGGGAAATTCCTTTCCGGCCCTTTAACAGCGACCTTATCGTGGCAGCGCCCGCATACCTGTGGAGACAGGTTAACCTGCAAAACCTATGAAGAAAAGTTAACCTGCAAAAGAAGACATTAACTGAGGGTGGGTAGGGTGGGAGAAGCTCTGGAGCCAAGTGAGGATTACCAATTAAGATCCACCCTCTATTGTGTGGGCAGGTAATCCATCCCCCTACCTGGCCTGGTTTCCCTGGCAACGCTTCCCCCAGGTGGGATTGGACAACTCACTGGGGTAGGCGGGGACCTCCAGGTATCCCACCTGAGGGAAGGCAAAGCCTATGCTTATGGGGCCACTCCAGATCCAGGGCTGCACGCGTCCCCGCAAAGGGCGCCCCCCGTTTTAAGTGGGGAGCGGTCATTGCAAATTGCAAAGCTTTTATTTATTATTTATTGAGCTTAACCTCGGATCGGTGGAATTCCTGGAAAATAACATCAGCTTTGCAAGAGATGAACTACCGTGTCAAAGAGCTAACTTGAACTTTAGATTATAAGATTTAGCTTGACGGATCAGTCCAAGGAAACATTTGGTCCAGTTCTCAATCTAGAATACATTCCTGGGAATCCCAAGCAACATATGATGGAGAGCTGGTATAGCATAGTAGCTAAGAAACTGAGCAACAGATCAGGAAGTCCCTAGTAAGAATTTTGTCAGGAACTCACTAAAATTTGCCTTAGGTAAGTCACTCCGTGTCCATCCTGCCCACTGCTGTATTGGGAACAATAAAACTGGCTTACATTACAGGGTTGTAATGAACATAACTAGATGAGACATAATGTTGAGTATGATGGTGATAGCCAATCCCTTTTATTTGTTCAGCACTTCTGGTACTTGGCCAGTTCCTATAGTTCTAATACTTTTTTTTTTTTAAGAACATAGAAACTATTTCTTCATATAATACCCTGTGAATTTATTTCCACCTTTCATAGTAGTAAGTTTATCATGCCCTGTCTGAAGAAAATGTCTACTTCTGTACAGAAGGCTGGGCTAAAATGTCTCAGAAAAGCATTTTCTGGTGTTCTCTTTTGAGTACTTCCTGAACTGTTGCTAGATTTCAGGGTGACCCTGAGGAACATTAAGCAAAACAACCCCCCCCCCCCAGTTTCTAGCCTTTCAAGTTCTCCTATCTCGACATATTGCCTCCTTTACTCACCAAAATGAAATAGCAATAGAATTGTGTCCAACATTAAGTAAACTGAAATTTCTCAGAAGATACTGTTCTGAAAGAATTTCTGAGAATTTTCTCTTTCACCTCCGCTGAAGAGCACTGGAGGATTTCCCCTCACCTCAATCAAATCCCCTCTCCCATTTCAACATCCACAAATGGATTTTGTGGGGAGGGCATTTTCACTCCGCCTTTCCACTGCTAGTGCCCAAACACTGCAGCCACCTTGAACATGGGGCAGTAACAGAGAGCATGGGGAAACTGCCATTCAGCTGACCTCCCTCTAGCTGAATTGTTGCTGCACACCTGGGTGCAGATGGGAAGGAGTGAAGTTGGAGCAATGCAAACATGCTGGCAGCAACGCCAGATTGGGTCCGCTGGTGCAATAGCACCACACTGACCTCACCACTGCACTGTTGGCCCTTTCTCCTCCTTCCCATCTTGGAATACATCAGTGATTCAGCTGAAAGGAGGTCAAGTGAAGGGTGCAGCCCCATCACACCATCTACAACCAGGACTGGAGAAGAAGGGTGTGAGTAAACTAGTTTTAAACATTTCTATTAAGGTGGCTGGGATGCGGGTGGCGCTGTGGGTTAACCCACAGAGCCTAGGACTTGCTGATCAGAAGGTCGGCGGTTTGAATCCCCACAACGGGGTGAGCTCCCATTGCTCGGTCCCTGCTCCTGCCAACCTAGCAGTTCAAAAGCACGTCAAAGTGCAAGTAGATAAATAGGTACCGCTCCGGCGGGAAGGTAAACAGTGTTTCCTTGCACTGCTCTGGTTCGCCAGAAGCTGCTTCGTTATGCTGGCCACATGGCCCGGGAGCTGTACGCCAGCTCCCTCGGCCAGTAAAGCGAGGTGAGCGCCGCAACTCCAGAGTCAGTCACGACTGGACCTAATGGTCAGGGGTCCCTTTACCTTTACCTTTATTAAGGTGGCTGGCCCCATGTTCTGATATTTTTACAACAGAAATTAGTTCTTCTTCAGCTGCTGCTACCATGTCCAAATTAATTTCATGAATTCAGGTATTAGAATACTGGACTGGTGTTACTGAGTTGGATTCTTGAAAGGGACTGGCACACAAAGAAAATAACTACAGAGACTTTGCCTTCTGGTTTCATTGTTATAAGTCCCCACTGCTGAATAGAGTTGCTGTTTTTTAGTGGCATTTGTATTGTAGCAAAACCAGCAGGTTCAACTTCTGACCTCATGTTCAGTTCTCTTCCACACTTCCATGCCTTTTCTTTAGGTGTCGAGTTTAATTTTCCTTTCAATTGCAGTTACATCGACATTACACATTTTAAAAAAATATTTTTATTAATTTTCTAAATTATTGCAAATCAAACCAAATTACTATAATTTAATACAATTTCTTAAAATCAGGTTTCCCGCTCTTGTTGCAAACATTATACATTTTTGATAGTGGTGTACTGAGTGAACTGAAACACAGTGCCCTTAACTAACTACAGTTCCCACGATTCTTCATGACTATTATATCACTTTAATAGTTTTTCAAAAATGTATGGGGTGGATGTGACCTCAGTGAGGGGAACCTGTAGTTCAGAAACAGAGAGGAGTCAGTACAGTGGTACCTTGGTTCTCAAACGTCTTGATTGGCTCCCGAATGCCACAAACCCAAACGGTTTGTGAACGTTTCTCAGAAGCCAAACAGTTTTGGGAGTTGAACGGACTCCTGGAACAGATTAAGTTTGAGAACCAAGGTACCACTGTATACCAAAGCAGTTGCAGCTTGCAGAAAGTTAGGAAAAGGAATGACAAATAGCAAGAATGCCTTTAATTTTGTTTAGCCAAATAGCACCAGAAAGGCACAGACCTCTATGAGTGGAATGCTCTTTTAGTATTTAGTTTTTTTTAAGTTTAAAAGTTAGAACTCAAGGCGAGTTTTTAATACCACAGAGGTAGAAGGAACGTTGCAAGAGAAAAACGGGTCACCCAGACGACAATTACTAACAAGCAGTTGTAAAATAAAACAACAAAGGTGTGTTATATAACCAATTAAATATTAAAACTAAAACAAGAAGGGAAGTTAAAAAAAGAAACTGCTGTGCAAAGGAAATCATCCGGGGATAGATTAGCTTGTGGGGTGGTTTAAGGGAGGGAGAAAATGTATATTTACAGTGAAAAGACTTTGGGCATAAATATGACCTGACCCACATGAAGCAAAGAGAGCTCTCATTCCAGCTCTTTTTATTTAAGTGGCTTAAGCAGTGAATGAAATAATAGAGTGTGAACTTGCCAATTAGGATACAGATTGTGGGTATTTGCAATTTAGAAGTGCATTAACTCCAGTCAGTCGTCTCGAGAGCCTATGCTGGGATCTGCCATGGCATCGGGGTACCTTGCAATCAATCCTAATTTAAGATGTTCCAGGGCTGGTATACTAAAATTATTCCCTAATGGTGGGCCAATGGAATCTTTTTGATTGGTTGATGGAAATAGTGGGAACAAATATATTCAAGGCCCTCAGTATGATGCTGTCAATGCACCTCTGGTGCTGACTTGGACCATGCCTGGCATGGCTACCACCCACCCATCGCTTTCTTCCTTCTGATGACATCAACTGGTGGGTGACAGAAATACATTTGGATTCTGGGCAAATGGCTTCTCAGCTCCAATCTGTGGTGGAGAGGCAGTGTGGTGTAGTACTTAAGAGCGGTAGTCTCGTAATCTGGTGAACCAGGTTTGCGTCTCCACTCCTCCACATGCAGCTGCTGGGTAACCCTTGGGCTAGTCACACTTCTCTGAAGTCTCTCAGCCCCACTCACCTCACAGAGTGTTTGTTGTGGGGGAGGAAGGGAAAGGAGAATGTCAGCCGCTTTGAGACTCCTTAGGGTAGTGATAAAGTGGAATATCAAATCCAAACTCTTCTTCTCTTAAAGGGTAAAGGGACCCCTGACCATTAGGTCCAGTCGTGGCCGACTCTGGGGTTGCAGTTCTCCTCTCGCTTTATTGGCCAAGGGACCCAGCGTACAGCTTCCGGATCATGTGGCCAGCATGACTAAGCCACTTCTGGTGAACCAGAGCAGTGCACGGAAGCGCCGTTTACCTTCCCGCCGGAGCGGTACCTATTTATCTACTTGCACTTTGACGTGCTTTCGAACTGCTAGGTTGGCAGGAGCAGGGACTGAGCAACAGGAGCTCACCCTGTCGCAGGGATTCGAACCGCCGACCTTCTCATCGGCAAGTCCTAGGCTCTGTGGTTTAACCCACAGCGCCACCCGTGTCCCCTCTTCTTCTCTTAGACTCCTCAAAATTCAAAGCATGGTGCCTAGAGAATATTGACAGCAACAGTGCTGGGTGGGAGCACAGTGTTGTTTGAGGTAGTGCAGGCATAGGCAGACTCAGCCTGCCAGATGTTTTGAGACAACAATTCCCATCATCCCTGACCACTGGTCCTGTTAGCTAGGGATGATGGGAGTTGTAGTCCCAAAACATTTGGAGGGCCGAGTTTGCCTATGTCTGGGGTAGTGTGATGGGTGCCATTAGCCATGTTGGCCCTGCCAGAGTACATGGAGCCAAGCAACTGCCCCAAGATTCTGTTTGCTGACACTTACTGCAGCTGTTTCTGCAATGACTAGACTGTATGCTACTGTGGTAGTTTGGATGACAACTATATAACTACTACAGTTGTACCTCGGCTCCCGAACGCCTTGGGAGTCGAATATTCTGGCTCCCGAACGATTGAAAACTGGAAGTGACTGTTCCGGTTTTTGAATGTTCTTTTGGAAGCTGAACATCTGATGGGGCTTCTGTGGATTCAGATTGGCTGCAGGAGCTTCCTGCAGCCAATCAGATGCCGCGCTTTGGTTTATGAACGTTTCGGAAGTCGAACGCACTTCTGGAATGGGTTCTGTTTGACTTCTGAGGTATGACTGTACTGGTGATTTTTATTTTATAATGGTACGCTAGGGTCTGTACCATCCCAGGGAGGGACAATGGTATAAATAGAACTGAATTGGATGGAAACGTGAAAGAAAAGTCCTTCATTTGAAGTTTTTCACCTAAAATTATATTTAAAATTGATGCCATAAGGAAGTAGTTCTTAAATAATAGAGGACCCTCTCCTGTTGCCTAATTTTCTTTATAATTTTCACATCAAAAGACTACGACACCTGTGCTAATGTTTCATTGACTTAAATAAAATTCATGGCACAATCCTATGGATTTTCTACTCAGAAGTAAGTCCCATTGATTTCAGCAAGACTTGTTGTGTGTAGGAGTGCATCCCAGTGCAATCCAGTTCATGTTTGAACTTCAAAACAATGAGCTTTTTTTGACATGCCACAATCACAATCTGAAAGTCCACTAAGAGTGCCAGTTACCACAAATCAATGGCTTCTAGTAAGACTTATACAATGATGAATCACTCAGAGGGAAATTCTGGAATCCGTCGACATGAAGAAAAACATTGGGACAGCGACAACAAAGGAGTACAACCTAGTAATCCACAGAGCAGGCTCAATGGTTTTCTTGTGAATAGTTCCACTTTTAAGAATGTGGGAGAGAGAATGTACAACTTTGTGTGTGATAGAGACTGCCGTGTTTTATATGAGTGCAAATAATACTGTGCTGGGGATTACGTGAGTTATGCATGTGAAATCTATCTTTCTTCATGCCTTGTAACACTAACATTGGGCTCAACCAATGAAATTAAGGAACAGCAGAAGCCAGACAGACAAAAGAAAGCACTTCTTCATTCATTACCTAAGTAATTTAAGGCATTCGCTGCTACAGGATCTGCTGCCGATGTCCTTAGATGTCTTTAAAAGGAGATTAGACAGATTCACCGAGGAAAGCTTGACTAATTCTAGTGGATGGGACATATAGCAGGTCCTAGATTGAATCATCATCATGTATTATTTATACCCCGCCCATCTGGCTGGGTTTCCCCAGCCACTCTGGGTAGCTCCCAACAGAATATAAAAAACACTATCAAACATCTCCTGCTACCCCTGCACTGTTGCATTCATGAATGCCTAGGTTCACCTCTCACCTTTCCTGAACACCACTAATGGAAACATAATCTTCAAAGGCCAATCTTCAGGCAGAAGTTGGCATAGGGGTCAGACATCATCAGTGGGTATGATGGCTGGGAAATAGCCATTGGAAAGTCCATTCTGGTATGATAAAATGAAAATCCCAAACATCCTGGAAACGCTGCTATATACGAAGGCTATAGGACTTCCATAGGAGCCTGTCATGTCATAACTCAGACGAGGCCATTGTTTTGCAGAAGCAGCATATGAGAGCTTTTTGCAGGTTTGTGTTACACTTTGCCATACACATCGGTTCGCTGTGCCGATCAGGTCTTTCTTCAGCCTCTCACTTCCGAAGCTGTGAAAGCCAGCTCTCATTTACACAAACAGCGAGGAGTCAAAACAGGAATGAAAAGGGTGTTTGCTTTTCTGCAAACTTGCAAAAATGATATTTGTCATTAGCTTTGCTGGTGGTGAGAGAAGGGCCCTTGCGGTTATGTCTCAGCATATGCTGTTCTTTATGGCAACACATCCTATGCTGCTGCTGCTTCAGAGGAAGAAGAAATCTTTTTCGGAAACTTGTTTTGTGTGCGTAGAATTAGTATATGTGCTATATACTTGGAAAACACACGCACACACCTTTTTGTCAGCGAGATTTTTTCACTCAACAAGGTCCTGTGCTATCTTGGAATCTTAAAATGATACCAGCACTGTCCATCATCCCTCAGAACCCAATATATTTCAGTATCCTGGATCCTGAGTGCTTCTTGATGCTTTCAAAGTAAAGTATGCTGAATTATTAATTCTTTTCCCTCCCATTTAACTCCACCAGAGCACTGCCTTGATGAACTGTGCGGTCAACAGATACCATGATGTTAGCCAGTCCCTTTGTTAGGGAATTAGATAAAGGTGCAATTACAGATTGTCGTGGATACAGCAATGTGAGAATCGGCCTTTGCGGGTGGCTACTGGAAGTTGTGGGCTACTGAGTAATTGCACTTACATTATTAGAGATCATGAGAGAATCACTTACGTTGTAGTGATGCAGCTTAAATTAAACCTTTGCCCATTGCCTAAATCCCCAGTGGGAAAATGATGCTGTGTATTTTCTTCATACCAAGGACATATCATTTCCTAGTTCCTGATAGAAATGGATGCTCTGCACTCACAGTCTCCCCTTCTGCCCAGGGTGCATATTCCCCCTTAGCGTGGGTGTAGATTTCTGGGGTCAGGGCTGTTAACCATCTTAAGATATTTCCTGTAGAGTGGCAGGACATAATCTCTCCCCTCCCTGCCACAAAAAATAAATAATTTTGAAGCTTTATAACTGCACTGACTGTGAGCTAGCTCATCTGCAGCAAGGAAATAGTTCCACTTGAGTTATCCTGTCCTGTTGCCTTCTCTCTGTTAAATTTCTGCTTCTGGTTCTTGAGAAACAGCCTGCTTGCTTGCTAACTCCTCCCTTAAGAGTGTTCCCCTTCTTGGCCTAGTTATTTTTCTTCGCTGTCTTTGATCAGTTACTGTAATTTCAGCCAGCAACCAGCAACAAGGAAGGCAAGCCTTTGGCGCTTTTACTGTTTTGCTCCCCAGGCTTGGTTTAGTGATGAGGAGGCAGTTTTGGTCAGCCTTGAGCTAAATCCAATGTTAACCCTTTCACGTTGAATTATTCAGTGTATTCTGTACCAAATGGAACCCTTTGAGGGAAGAAAAGGTCTGAGAAGTGCGACCCAGAACAACCTTTCCTGACCTTGTGTCCTCAGATTTTGGATTACCATATATCTCACCATCATTGAACAATGACCATGCTAGCTGAGGTTGATGGGGGTTGTAGTCCAACAACATTTGGGGACTCGAGGTTGGGCAGGCTGACCTAGAGAAAGAATTAATGAATGGTAGTCTGCCAGAGGAAGAATATTCCTCTCTAGATATCTGAGCAACATTCCAAACATCATAAATACAGTTTTCTAAAGTGTGAATTACAGTTGACCAGGCACTGCTCTAATCCAGTTCCCTTTACAGTGTTCTATTCCTTCCCAATAGGCAAACAGAGCACTCATGAGGCTTGTTTGCATTCTATATAATGTTTATTCCTCAAATTAATAATAATTTTTATTATTTATACCCCACCCATCTGACTGGGTTGCCCCAGCCACTCTGGGTGGCTTCCAGCATATATGAAAACTTAATAAAAGATTAAATATTTAGTAAAAAAAAAAACCTTCCCTATTCAGGGCTGCCTGCAGATGTCTTCTAAAGATGGTATAGTTACTTATCTCCTTGGCTTGGTGGTTGCATAACTCCACAGCCTCCAAAATTCCTCCGATGAAAATAGGGATGTCTGTGTGGCGCTGTGGGTTAAACCACAGAAGGTCAGCAGTTCGAATCCCCATGACGGGGTGAGCTCCCTTTGCTCAGTCCATGCTCCTGCCAACCTAACAGTTTGAAAGCACGTCAAAGTGCAAGTAGATAAATAGGTACTTCCGGCGGGAAGGTAAACGGTGTTTCCGTGTGCTGCTCTGGTTCACCAGAAGTGGCTTAGTCATGCTGGCTACATGACCTGGAAGCTGTACGCTAGCTCCCTTGGCCAATAAAGCAAGATGAGCACCGCAACCCCAGAGTCAGCCACGAATGGACCTTATGGTCAGAGGTCCCTTTACCTTTTTACCATACTGTTCAACATTTCTCAGATTGAAATAAGGACATCCTAAGGAAAAGTGGGACATTCTGGGATCAAATCAGAAACTGGGGCTGCTTCTGTAAATCCGGGTCTGTCCTTAGAAAACAGGGACACTTGAAGGGTCTGTATACCATAGTTTCCTGTTTTATCTGCATGAGGAAACCAGTGTAATGCTTGAACTCTAAGCTATACTGTGATCCTTGGTTCGTTTTGTGATTTGGAGAACCAGATTAAACCCAATAACGGAAAATTGTGAATTTAAGCAGGAGTGACTAACTTGAGCTTAATTTTGTGCAGATAGCAAGCACAGAGAAAGGGGGAGGTGGAAGGACAGAGAGCGAAGTGGCGATTTTGGCTCTTCACCCTCCACCAGATCCTGCCTTACCGTAAGCCAAGATGGTTACATCCAAGCCGCCCTTAGTGGCCACTACTTTTTCCTTCAAAGGGTTAGATTTGCTTTAGCAGCAGCCGGATGGATTCAATGCAAAAGGGGTGAATATTGGATATTATCCCACTGACACAACCTGCTCAGAATATAGCTAAAACTGGTAGACCCCCAATAGTCACAAATAAGCAGGCTGAAGTGCAGGGAACAATACTCTCAAGGATGTTTGGGAATAAGTCAGCTATGAACCTCCTTCCTTGGAGGTTTCTAAGCAGAGGTTGGATGGCCATCTGTCATGGATGCTTTAGGTGAGATTCCTGCATTGCTGGGGTTGGACTGGATGACCCAACTCTATGATTCTATGATTCGGGCTCCTATTTAGAACATAAAACATCATTTTATCATGTTACCTAATTTCAAAGATGTTATAACCCAAATCTTATACATTTTCGTTTAAACACAATAAAGTTATTTCATTATTCTACCTCTGACTTCTTGTACCTTAATTTCCATTTCATTAATTTACAATTGCTGAAGCTAGAGTTTCCTAGAGGGTGCATTTTTTAACATCCGTACAGCTTATAATGTTTTTTCAAATAGTCCTTAAATTTTTTCCAGTCCTCCTCAATTGTTTCTTCTCCCAAGTCTCGGATTCTGCCTGTCATTTCGGCCAGTTCCATGTAGTCCATCAACTGCGTGTGCCATTCCTCCAGCGTGGGTAAATCTTGTGTCTTCCAATGCTTTGCAATCAGAATCCTTGCTGCTGTAGTGGCATACATAAAAAAGTTCTATCTTTCTTAAACACTCTCTGGTCCACCATGCCCAGAAGAAAGGCCTCCGGTTTCTTAGGTAAGGTAAATCTAAGTACCTTTTTTAGTTCATTAAGAATCATCTCCCAAGAGGCCTTCACTTTCGGGCAAGTCCACCAGAGGTGAAAGAATGTCCCTTCCGCCTCTTTACATTTCCAACATTTATTGTCAGACAGGTGATATATCTTAGCAAGCTTGACTGGGGTCATGTACCACTGGCATACCATTTTCATAATGTTTTCCTTCAAGGCACTACATGCCGTAAATTTCATTCCGGTGTTCCATAACCTTTCCCAGTCTTCAAACATAATGTTATGCCCCAAACTGGTAGACCCCCAATAGTCACAAATAAGCAGGCTGAAGTGCAGGGAACAATACTCTCAAGGATGTTTGGGAATAAGTCAGCTATGAACCTCCTTCCTTGGAGGTTTCTAAGCAGAGGTTGGATGGCCATCTGTCATGGATGCTTTAGGTGAGATTCCTGCATTGCTGGGGTTGGACTGGATGACCCAACTCTATGATTCTATGATTCGGGCTCCTATTTCGAAAACATAAATGTACTGTATTTACAAAAGCTATAACAGAAGAAATCACAGAGTATATATCTCTTATCCCGTGCCCCCACCCCATGGGCTGGATAGCAACTAATGCCTGTAACCTTTCTAGATAAATAGTCAGACAACTCTCAACACTTAACACCTCCTATGAAGTATTTATTCATGAATCCTGCTACCCTGCCTGTGTTTGATTTCTTTCTGGTTGGTTAGCTTGTATTTCTGGCTGGTAATGTATTTTAATGCTCTTTTATTGGATTTTGCGGTATAATTTGGATGTATGAAAGCCTTTGAGTTTTTGTAGTGAAAAATAAATCTTGCAGAAACTTTTTTTTTTAAAGGAAGATAAATAACAGCGGCAGGGAGGGACTGATTCAGAACCTTCCCTATCCACTCCCCAAGAGCTATTTTTTATTCCTTTACGAGTAGAGCATTAATGCTACACTAGAAGTGCTGACAGTTATTGTAGTGTGCATGCGTGTGAGGGAAAGAAAGATCAAGCAGAAAAGAGTGAATGGGCTGATGATCGATGAATCAAGTGTGCGCTTGTCTCTCTGTGTCTGTGTGTTTGTGTATGTCTGTTAAAGAGAGAGATAATATATATAAACAGAGAGATGGTGGATGATTGGAGTGCAAAATTCATAAAGACAAACTTGTCTTTATAGATAGATAGATAGATAGATAGATAGATAGATAGATAGATAGATGATAGAGTGGTACCTCAGGTTAAGAACTTAATTCGTTCTGGAGATCCATTCTTAACCTGAAACTTTCTTAACCTGTGGTACCACTTTAGCTAATGCGGCCTCCCGTTGCCCCCCCACAATTTTCATCCTAAGAAAAGTTCTTAACCCAAGGTACTATTTCTGGGTTAGCTGAGTCTGTAACCTGAAGTGTCTGTAACCTGAGGTACTACTGTATATATGAACAGATAGAGAGATGGTAGATGATTGGAGTGCACCTTCATGTATATGTGTTTTTGTGAAGGTGTTAGAGAAAGAGAGAATATGAATTGACAGGTAGATAAATGATGAGAGAGAGAGAGAGAGAGAGAATAGATTATGAAAGAGAAGGAAAGGGAAAGGGAAAAGAAAGGAGGGGGAGAGAAAGGGTTGCAGAAAGGGATAATGAGAAAGAGGTGTTTGACTTTGGACACACCCATCTTTGGCTTAACTCCCTTTCCATTTGGCATAAACAATTTCTCCCTGATTGAATGTGCCCCTTGATTTCCAAAGTCATATCTACATTCCAAAATACTTGATAATAATGTCCATGTTAAGCAGTTAACAATGCTCTTTGGCGATCACTCGTAGCCAAGAAAGATGGTCTTCCATGAAAACAGTCTTAACAGTGAGTCCGTAAGTGACTATGGAGACCAATTCTGGATCCACACATCCTTCCACAGTGGGGACATATGCTTCTAGGCAGGAGTTGATCATGGTGAGGGTTTGCCAAGCGTGACTTCCTCTTAACTCATTTCTCCTTTCCCCCCTGATTTTGTGCTTCTTCAAAGTCCACAACACCTTTGGTAAAGGCTATTCTCCAAGTGGAGTGTTTGCATGCCAATGTTTCCTAGTTATACTACATATTTTTAGATTTGCCTTGAAAGCTATATATACCAGTGGTGTTATTAACTGTTGCCAAACATGGCTGTGCATATGATGTTTTCAGCCTGATTCATATATTACCTTTTCAGTGTTGTTGGTTCTAAAAAGCTGATACCCTGTTTTTGGGTCCAATGAATATATGCATCCATATCACTATGATACGGATGTTTCTATTCAGTGGGTAAAGTGTATCATGTACGGTAGCCCAGATTGCCAAAGGGATTTCAAGAACAAATTCAGTGACTCTCATAAAAAGACCCCTGATGAAGAGGAGACGATGACTCAGAGAGTACCCATTTGATCAGGCTTCCTATATAACCAAAACTTTCATTACAAAGGTAGGCCAAATCGATGTCTAGCCCAGGAGAAGCAGATTGCAGTAACAGCTACAGTGTAAAGCACAGGTGGGAAATCTTTTCTGGTCGGCAGGCCAGGTTCATATCACTCCCACCCCTGGAGGGCCAAATTTGACATCAGGTAATGCTATGCTTTGAAGTTCCAGGTGTTTACTTTACCCTAATATACACATTTTGTACACATCACTTGCTAGAGAACTGCATTGGGAAAAGTCAGTGATGTGTTAATTTCAGAGGATCACTGTGTTTCGGTTTGTGTATTGCTTTGGAAGCTGAATTAAGCCCTATATGGATTAGGACCTTCGTACCTACTGGACTGCCTCTCCTGGTATGTCCCACGGAGGACCTTATGGTTTTCAAATAAAAACACCTTAGAGATCCTGGGCCATAGGGAGGTAAGGCTGGCCACGACCAGAGCCAGGGCTTTTTTGGCCATGGCCCTATCTGGTGGAATGCTCTGTCACAACAGACTAGGGCCCTGCGGGACTTGACATCTTTCCGCAGGGCCTGCAAGACGGACCTGTTCCACCAGGCCTTTGGTCAAGGCACAGTCTGACCCCCTCTCTCTTCCTGTAATCCTCACAGAACTCTAGCCCCATGCTTGCCATTAATTTGATTCTGAATTGATTTTAGAATGTATTTTAATTAATTGACTGTGTGGTTTTATGTACACTGTGCTAGTTTTACTTGCTGTTAGCCGCTCTGAGCCCAGCTTTGGCCGGGGAGGGTGGGCTACAAATAAATTATTATTATTATTATTATTATTATTATTATTATTATTATTATTATTATTTAGGAAGGTTCACCACCTTTAAATGCATCTCTAGCATTTTCTGCTAGTAGTTCCCTGTGAAGTTGAATAGGCTCATACCTTGCCTATCTATCATGCCAGTGCCATCATATAGTTCCATCATTCTCATGCTTCTCAGTTTTGAAGGGGGAATGAAAGATCCCAGACCATGTTGTTCCATCCTGCTGAGATTCAAATGGGAAATATTTGTTTTGGGAGTTATTTTCTGTCATACCAGAGTTGCATAGTGAGGGAACTAATATATGCCAGTATTGTGTTTCCCAGGAAATGTAGGCGGAGAGCTCCACGACTGCAGTCTTTTCCATAGAAATGTGTGCTTTTAAATACAAAGGGGTCTCTGTAGGTCCTCTATTGTGTGCTTGGCTTGCACAGCCCATTGTCCATGCCACGAACATATGAACTTTGCATTGTAAACATGGTGTAATAATCTTAGAGATATTATTCATGGACACAGTGGGGGGGGGGGGGACACAGAGTTATATACAGTGCTTGAGAACTGTGCCAAAATATTGTTTGCTTGCTTTTAAATAGAAGTGAATGTTTTAAAGAACCACAGCATGAGAGCCTTTTGCCTGCATTTAGTAGGTGTAAGACTGGTTTGCAGTTGTAATGGGCTACACCTAGACACTCAAAAGTTCATATATGAGAAAATTAAGGGCAGTTTACATTAGTCAATACTATGATAAGAGATATACTTAGCCCCATTAGTGGCATTCTGCAACTGGAGCCACGCATGGTTAAGTTGTATTCTGAGGATTTGTTTTTTAATGGTGAGACAAATAGCACCAGCAACTCTTTACATTGCTTTTATAATTGGAACAAAAGCCTTTTAAATTGGTATTTCTACATCTGGCAACAGGAGGCAGCTGGAGGCTAATTTCTCAAGCAGATGCAGCAGATGGACTGAGCTCACCTTAGACTACAGCTACATTGCCATAGTCATTTTCCTGTAGTGGAGTTTTTATGCTTAACTTTGAGACTGAAGTCAATAAGATTTCAAAGTCAGGATATTGCAAATATTTCAATGAATGATGGGATTAAAAGCAAAAGTGAGCACCCTGCATGAAAGTTGGTTCTGATTTCCCAAAGTTTTTCTAACTGTTAGTTCGTCATTATATTTAAAGTTTCACATGATGAGAACACCACTCCTGGAATAATGGTTCAGCTGGGGTTCTGGGAGGGTGACGTTTGCCACATAGTGCAGCTACTTCCAGCATGGCCAGGGGAGAAGATGGTCCAGCAAGTACAGTAATAAAATCAGTATTTTCCCCCTACATACATTTGTAGTGTAGAAAGTATATAGAAAAAGTAGGCTTATAGTTATTTTTAGGGCAATATTTGCAGTAAAGTTGTGCTGGCGGTTAAAATTGAGAATGAGCAAATACATATGATCCTTCATTTTTCTTTCTTTGTATATTTGTGAAGAAAATATGAAATAACTCTGTATGGCAGATTTCAAGAGGTGTGAAATTATCTTAAAATAAATATCTACTTGGTGCTACTCTTTCTTTTTTCAATGTTCACCAACAAGTTTCCATAAGCTATGTAAAGTTACTAAAATTTTCCTCACATTTAAGGGATGACGAAAGAGTATTTTCTATCCCTCAGGCGAATAAGATGGCCTTTTAAAAAAAGTCATTGGACAATAAATTCAATTAATCTTGGAAAGATTATTGTCAGTGTAGCAATTTCACCATTTGTCCTGAAAAGTCTTCTTGTTGCTTTGCCCCTTTACTTTTCTAGGGGAACCCCTCCCCCCCCCCCCCATTTCAGCAACACACAACACTGAGGAAATACAGGTATGTGAAGAGACTGGATGTTTGAACAGACAGTAACAGCAACCACTACAGAGGCAAAATATATCTGCCTGGCTAACAATCCTATACTCCAGGGGAAGGGAACCCATGACTCACTAGATATATATATATATAATTTCTATGCACACTGCGAGGGGGCCAAGTAGTCCTCCTCCCCACCTCAGCCCCAGCTGCCTTCTCTGTTTGCCACCTGCCTCATTCGCCGAAGGGCTGGTGGCGGTGGCGTGAAACAGGCTAATAATAATAATAATAATTTATTTATACCCTGCCCATCTGGCTGGGTTTCCCCAGCCACTCTGGGCGGCTTCCAACACAATATTAAAATACAATAATGCATCAAACATTAAAAGCTTCCCTAAACAGGGCTGCCTTCAGATGTCATCTAAAAGTCTGGTAGTTGTTCTTCTCTTTGACATCTGGTGGGAGGGTGTTCCACAGGGCGGGCGCCACTACCGAGAAGGCCCTGTGCCTGTAACATGGCTTCTGTAACATGGCTTCTCACAGTGAGGGAACCGCCAGAAGGCCCTCAGCGCTGGACCTCAGTGTCTAGGCAGAACGATGAGGGTGGAGACACTCCTTCAAATATATTGGACCGAGGCCATTTAGGGCTTTAAAGGTCAGTACCAACACTTTGAATTGTGCTTGGAAATGTACTGGGAGCCAATGTAGGTCTTCCCCGCCTAGAGAAAGAAGGCACTGTGCTTACCTTCCCAGGGGCTGCTGCCACCACCGCTGGTGCTTCTCGTGAAGCAGGTAGGTAGAGAGAGCTTGTCCGCTCCACTCTCTGGCCCACAGGAGCACCAGGGCTGTGGCGGTGGTGACAGGAGGAAGAGGCTGAGCAGCAGCAGCTCTGCCAATCAAACGCTGTGCCTGGTTTACCTCAGCATGGTGCAGGGACGTCTCTGCCAATCAAACACCGCTGAGGTAAATCAGGCGCGGCGTTTGATTGGCAGAGCCACCACCGCTCGGCCTCTTCCTCCCGTCGCCATCACCAGGAGTCTCGGCTTTGCAGCGCGGGCTGGATTTAGGACCCAGGTGGGCCTGATCTGGCCCGGGGGCCTTAGTTTACCAACCCCTGCACTAGATTTTGCGAGACTCCAACTCCCATCAGCCACAGCAAGTGTGACCAATGGTGAAGAATGATGGGAGAAGTATTCCAGCAACCCTTGTAATTGATCTCCCATTGACCACAATGCCCTTTTGGAGCATTTTTGGAAATTGGGGAGGCACTGTGCTATGGTGGTCCTGCTCCTCGGTTCAAGATCACTACCAGAGAACAGCACGGGGGAACTGTTGTTTGTGCTCATGACACTTGCAATGAATATTTATCATTCTACTGCTCACCTGACAGAGGAAGTAACATCAGAGTTTCCATATTGTTTGATGTTTCGTAAGCAAAGCAGAATAAAAAAGCTATCGATCTCATTGGTATTATCTTCAAAACCTCAAATGTTCCTGAATGCATTAAGTTGATATTCTACTTCCACAGCTGGAATGGAAAGGAAACAAGCTATCGATGGCAATGAACACTTCATTTAAAGCATTTTCTTCTTCTTCAGAAGGGGGAAGAACAACCCTTTATTTATCATCTGCACATTCAGCACTTACAATGTGCTTTTTTTTCATAACCAGCATTAGGTTTCACTGAAAAACGACAAATGGAATTATAATGGTTATTTATGAAGAACTCCAGCAATAAATCACAACATTTGAGTGGTCATTTGAAGCTCAACATCTTGAGTGGTTTGAGAAAGAGGCTGATGTGGAAGAAGCAGTTTAAAGGGCTTGTTCTGAGTCAAAGATCCACTGGCACCGAGATCATATATGGGACATTCTTGGTTTGTTTCACTGAGAAATTTGATCTGATTCCCAAAGGCATCTGGTTGGGTCTTTCCCCAACTCTTTCCCCAATTCCTCATAATGAGTATATTAGCACTTTCCATACCTAACATCACATGAGTGGTCAAGCAGGACCCTTTTCTAAGGCATGGTCAATGGCCAGAAATGTGGGAAGTTTAATTCTGCAACACCTGGTGAGGATGTTTCACCCCTCCCATTGCAAGAATCTGCTGACAATTTTTCAGAAAGGAGGGGGCGGATTTTGCTCATCGCTTCTTCCGCGCCAGCCTGTGGGAGTCTGAGTGTTATCTGTATATAGATAAGGTGACTGCTCAATCAACTGTAACACTCATGCAGTCCAGCGTCTCCGATTAGTTTTTAGTTAGTTTATGCAGTAGCTGTAGAGAATAAAAGAAGTTATACTTCGGAGCTGTCATTCGTGTGGTTCATACTCTGCTGTGCTCTGCTGACTTTTGGAACTGAGTTTGGTGCTCACAGCTCTAAGTTGTGAGTCCACAGCACTTAGACCTGCTCCCTGCAGTGGAAGGTCTCCGGAAGTGCTTTCCCAGCTCGCCTGGCCCAGTCTGGGCTGAAGAGGTTGAGCCCAGTCGTTTGCACTGGCTCAAAGGCGAAGCTGACACCTGGAAGACCACAGATTCCACACTCTTGTTTCATAGGCAGTATTCAGTCCTACTACTCAGAACAGATCCACTGAAGTCAATGGATGTGACTAAGGTAGATTCAATGGCTCTACTCTGAATAGATGACATCTTCATCCAACTGACATAGACAACCCATTATTCCTTCCGTTTCAGTCTCTTGATCCTATCTGCAATATGGTGTGATATTCTGAAAACGCATGAGAAGAACTTTCAACATTTTAAGTATATACAAATGTTATTTTTCCCCGCCCTTATCCTCATCCCTAGGAAGCCAAAGGTTCAGAAAAGCTGACCTGTTGGAGGCCATACACTGAGTCCAATGCCCCAATTCAAAATAATAATAATAATAATAATAATAATAATAATAATAATAATAATAATATAATATTCCTCTCTTATGATTTCACCTTCCTATTGCCAGTCAGGCATAATAGATGTGTTTGTGGATTATGTTTGCAAACTCTGTTTAAATACGGTGCTTAATGTTTCCCTGTCATGTTATTTCCAGTGTTGATTGGCTCCTATAAATCAATATACAGCTCCTTGCTTCCAACGCACAGGGTGGGTAGTGTACAGATAAAGAGATAAACCAATTGCTGCATTTGTCAGGTAATAGCTTGCGGAATTTATTATGAATGCCGTGGCAAAGCTGAAGTGCATTTTGATTTGTTTCTATTAGTGTCAAAGACATTCTTCAACACAGAGATGTGAAGATGCCCAGTGTAGTCATGATTGAATGAACTATTGTAATGATGGAAGTGGCATTTCTCTGGTGCCATTAAACTCTAGGAAAACAACCATTCAGATACTGCAGTGTGGTTCACCCCCTCCCTCTTTTTTCATTCCTAGATAGCCATTCTTTCTGGATGGCAGAATGCAGTATATAATAGATAAGCATTTGTAACTTTTCAGGGTCTATTACATGCAAGGGGAATGGTTTTCTTAAAAGCCACTGCATGACTAGCAAGAGCTGAAAATTCTATTAGTGAAATTTATGAGGTAACATATTGTCCTTCCTTTGTCACTTTTCCTTAAGAATCAGTTTTCCTTCCTGTGCATGGATGATTTTAGGAGGTGACTGAAAGCTTAATGTTTTATATATATATATATATATAGAGAGAGAGAGAGAGAGAGAGAGACAGACAGACAGACAGACAGACAGACAGACAGACAGACTCAGAGAGCTCTGAATACTCGGGTAACAAAAAATAACAGTATATTTGTTCACTGTTTCCCAAAGAACCCAAAGCATACGTTGTCAGCTTTGAAGCCCCATTAATTCAAAAATAGCTGGCCTCTTTATCTGATTGACTGTGTGTCAGAAAAGTGAGGTTGTTATTAACGTATTATTTAAATACATTCATGTCAATCTGTCTTTTAAAATGTATGACACCATGAAAGCCCACACGTCAAAGTTCCTGAAGGCTTTGGAAGAGTCAACAGCAATAAGAAGTACAGCAGAATCCCAATGGGTCCGTAAGTCAGGGCCAGACCAAAACAACCAAAGCTAACTTGGAGAGACTTTGGTGATAATCTAACATTATATTAGTAGGTGGAAAGTTTAAAAATGACACAAGAAATCACATGAAGACCAGTGACAAAATGGGGGGTTGTCTTGCCATCGCCTGCTGGTGAAAGACATGCATCTCCTGCATAAGTTCCCAGAGAGAACCATTGGCATTTCCTATACAGTGGTACCTCAGGTTAAGTACTTAATTCGTTCTGGAGGTCCGTACTTAACATGAAACTGTTCTTAACCTGAAGCACCACTTTAGCTAATGGGACCCCCTGCTGCCGCCGTGCCGCCAGAGCCCGATTTCTGTTCTCATCCTGAAGCAAAGTTCTTAACCTGAAGCACTATTTCTGGGTTAGCGGAGTCTGCAACCTGAAGCGTATGTAACTTGAAGTGTCTGTAACCTGAAGTACCACTGTATCATGTATATCAGGCACGTCCAACAGGTGGATTGTGACCTACTGGTAGATCACTGGGCATTTGTGGTAGATCACTGGCTCCTGCCAAAGAAGCTCAAGAAGCTTGGCTCCCCTAAAAAAAGAAAAAGCTCAACCATTTTGCTCTGCACCCCCCAAAAATTGTGGCTTTCCTCCTCCCTAAGAACAACTCAACAACTTTCCTCAATAACTTTGACCTGAACCCCCCAAAAGGGGGTAGATCACTGCCAGACTTTAACTCCATGAGTAGACCACAATCTCTTGGGAGTTGGCCACCCCTGATGTATATCATGGGGAAACCCAGCCAGATGGGCAGGGTACAAATAATAAATAATAATAATAATAATAATTATTATTATTATTATTATTATTATTATTATTATTACAGTGGTACATTGATTCTCGAACTTAATCTGAGTCCATTTGACTCCCAAAAATGTTCGAAAACCAAGGTGCGGCTTCCAAGCGGAAGCTGCGGCGGATGTTCGGCTTCCAAAAAACAATCGCAAACTGGAACACTTACTTCCAGGTTTGCAGCATTCGGGAGCCGATTTGTTTTACAACTAAGCCGTTCGGGAACCAAGGTACCACTATATAAGGGCTGGGAAGAAGGCAGTGCTAGCCAAAAAACTAACTAAGTCAATGGTCTGGTTTGATGTAAGCAGTGCTCCCCCCCCCCTAAAAAAAATGTTTAGGGGTACTCTCATTTTCCTACTCAGATTGAAATACTGCCCCTCAATGAGGCCAGACTTAGATTCACAAAATGTTTAGGGGTATGCGTACCCCCAGAAAAACAGCACTGGATTTAAGGCAAATTTTATTGTCACATTGGGTCAGCTTTAGGCTAACAGCTTGCTGATCCAGCCAAGGATTTAGAGGTTGCCAGACATATGTGGAAATGAAACAATATTGCATGCATAGGGATTTCAGATAAGTTTGATTCAGTTCACACTGAAAGGTGAACATACCAAAATCACATCTTCTGAAACAATACAAGAACCAACACACATAAGTCCCTCAAAATTCATACTTTTCTGAATTTCATGATGCTGCTCTCCAGCCAAGTAATGTGTACAAAAATGCATACTTACCCTGAGACTTATGGCCACTTGGCTGAGATTTCTAAAATGTTTAGTCTTTTCGTTGGGTCAGCTTCATTGTGTAATAGTGTAAAACAACACACTGTGTAAACAGCATTTGGTGTAAGTAGCACATTATTGTGCAAGATACTCAACATATTTTGGAGCTAATTTCCTCATGTGGGGCAGTGGCATCACTTTAATTAAGAAGGTATTCTTTCCACGACAAAAAATAACTTTGCCTTATTCTGACTGACCAAATTTGTATCTACATGCCCATTGATAGCCCTAGGCAGCTAGGATTTCCCTCCATCTTCATAATCTAGGCACGGTGTAGGTTCTTATTAACTCTTAATGGTTGTTCCCTACAAATTTAGCATGTATTCAAAGGCAATGCATTATTAGCTGCATGTTACTTTAAATTTCTTCATGCCCCAGAATTTCTGTATTGCTGATTGAAGCTTGTTGTTGTTGTTTAGTCGTTTAGTCGTGTCCGACTCTTCGTGACCCCATGGACCAGAGCACGCCAGGCACTCCTGTCTTCCACTGCCTCCCGCAGTTTGATCAGGCTCATGTTTGTAGCTTTGAGAACACTGTCCAACCATCTCGTCCTTTGTCGTCCCCTTCTCCTTGTGCCTTCCATCTTTCCCAACATCAGGGTCTTTTCCAGGCAGTCTTCTCTTCTCATGAAGTGGCCAAAGTATTGGAGCCTCAGCTTCAGGATCTGTCCTTCCAGTGAGCACTCAGGGCTGATTTCCTTAAGAATGGAGAGGTTTGATCTTCTTGCAGTCCATGGAACTCTCAAGAGTCTCCTCCAGCACCATAATTAAAAAGCATCAATTCTTCGGCGATCAGCCTTCTTTATGGTCTAGCTCTCACTTCCATACATCACTACTGGGAAACCACGGCTTTAACTATACGGACCTTGAAGCTTAACTTTTATTTAATAGATTGCTGTTTGCCCCTGAACTGATTTAACTGTGGTGCAAATTGTGTTGCCTTGCAATATATTGAAATTATATTTCTCTTGCCTTTGTATGAAAAAGAAGTAAGCAGTAGGGGTGGAAAGCCACATGAATTAGTAAGGAAAGAAAGGTGTGCATCAGCCAGGAGAGCTTTGGGTCATGTTCATAAATGTTGTTTTACTAGCTCATGCATTCTAGCTATCACAGTTCCTCTGTACTGTCAAATTCTACTTGATTCTTTTAGAAAAGTAGCTGCTGTAAAAGATTCGCATTCCATCCTAACCAATATTTAGCACTGTTGGAATATATCAATCATGAAACAGCAACAATACTCAGTTCAAAGGCCTTTCTAGTCCAGCATCTTGTTCCAATAAAGACCAGATATATGCTTCCAGCAAGCTCAGAGCCATAGCCTGAATACCAAACCCTTCTGTGTTGTCTGCCTCCCAGCAAACTAGCATTCAGAGGTATCCTACCCTTGAACTTGAAAGGTCCATTTAGCTATTGTGCCTGACAAGTAGACACTGATAGATGCATATCCGTAAATTTCACTATCATCACATCTTTGGGGAGCAAAGGCTGAGTTATTTATGTGTGGAGAGATACGGTACTTCATTTTCTCTGTCCCGTATTTGTTGCTACATATTGCTTTCCTCTTACTGTATATGGAAGCTATGTCAAGATAGCTTGTTGAGATGGGGCATTCTATCTGTCAACAGTATTCTGAATGCAGTTGCACCATCACTTTCTATCAGGGCCAGATTTAGGTTTGATGAGGCCCTAAGCTACTGAATGTAATGGGGCCCTTCATATGTCCAGCTGTCCTTTGTCAACAACAAATTGTTGCTGCTTTTTGTGTAGAATATATGCTATATGGTAATTTATGGATCTAATAGGTATCTAAAGCCATTTGCACATAACAAATAATGTATTTTATCAAACTAATTGATATAGAAATGAGCAAACCAGTGATATTTTAGGGAGCAGTCCATCAGGCGTGGCCCATTATTTACATCATAGGAGCCTACACAACACAAAACACCATTGCTTTATGTAGGTTTGATTTTATTTGTTTTTTATCTTATATTTTGGAAATTTACATCCAGTTTTTTTCTTTACATTTTTTTTGGGGGGGGGGGAGAATGGGGCCCTAAGCTATAGCTTGCTTAGCTTATAAATAAATCCGGCACTGCTTTCTATAGAGGGTTTTAATAAATAAATAAATAAATAAATGCCAATGTTACTGTCAGTCCCTTTCTGAAGAACCCTAGTATGAAATGTTCATTTTGCACTGCCACTGTACACTTACTAGCTGTTGAACAAGGAGGAAGTTCTGGCAACCCTGAATCTCCCATGTGCTTGGGTATGAATCTAGTGCCCCCCCCCCAGCATGAAATATAGTGTCCTCACCATTTCAAATGTATTAAAAGTTTCTTCAGAGCATGTTGGGTTATATGGACAAAGACTGCGGGTATCTGACAAAGTACACGTTAGCTTAAAACGCCATTAATAATTATGCTATAGTTACTATATTTATTTTTTATTACCACTGCTACAGTTTAGCTATACATTGCATTTCAGCTCAAAGGCCCCAATACTCAACTTTTTAAAACAAAACATAAAAATAGATCACAATAAAATGCCACAGATCAATCAGCAATCAAAAGACTGCAAGACAGCACAATCACAGCATTGGAGGGCATCAAAAATCATTCCTAAACTAGAGGATTAAACGGTGCTCTCATAAATCCTGCATCCTGCCCATTTCAGGGCTGGTAAAAAGAAAGAAAGAAGACAAACTTTCCACAACCTCACAAGGCATAGTCCTGAAGTACCACCTTTTTCAATAAGTTAAATGGCATTCCATTAACCCTAAGTATTACATTTGATAGAGGGCATATAGCCAGGAGAAAACTCGGGAAAGATTTAGTCCAGAGCTCAGTTCTGTAGCACCGGCAAAACCTAAAAATGGGAGAACGCTCCGTTCTGAAGTGTTTCCTCGACAGAACTGTGCAGTGTAGTCGTGTCTGGAAGACAGATCTCAATGCTGCCATTTCAGCAAACTGAAGTGTTTATTTCATTGTTGCTAGTCTTTCACTCAAGCAGCCGTCAACCTTTTCAGACCCTTGAGACACCTTTAACCACTTCCAACAACAATGTTGTGTGTTTTTTTAATAAAAAATTCCATTGTTTTCTTATAGTCTGGCCAAATCAGATGCAACTACAGAACACAGGTTTTTACTTGGGTCCAAAAAATTCATACAGATTTTAAATGCACAAGCCAAGGTGTTTGTTCTTCCCTTTGTGGGCAACGAGAGGGCATATAGCTTTCCTAATAGGCACAACCAGATTTTGTAAGGAAAATGTGTGCATGCGTATAATATACCTCTGCTCATTGGGCTTTTGCTGGTTCACCTGTGAGTAACATGGGAGTTTTATTGATGACCCAACACTGCTTTAATTAGATGTTTAAATAACGAAGGCAACTTAATTAAACTGCTGTGGTTAGCAACTGGAATAGATACGACTGTGGTTCCCGGGAGAAGAATACACTTTCACTGTACCCACCACAATATTTCCAGTGAACTGCATTTTTATCACCATGCTTAGTCACAGTGTCCAAGGGAGATGCTGAACTTGCTAAACAAATGGCATTTTTTTAGCATTGATTGGAGTCTGTGACAAAAGGGTAGGGGGAGGGAGAATGGATTTGGAGCATTTGCCACCATCTACAGTTTTGTTATGGGACACAGGTGGTGCTGTGGGTTAAACCACAGAGCCTAGGACTTGCTGATCAGAAGGTCAGCAGTTCGGATCCCTGCAATGGGGTGAGCTCCTGTTGTTCAGTCCCTGCTCCTGCCCACCTAGCAGTTCAAAAGCACATCAGAGTGCAAGTAGATAAATAGGTAAGGAAGGTAAACGGCATTTCCGTCCGCTGCTCTGGTTCACCAGAAGCGGCTTAGTCATGCTGGCCACATGACCCGGAAGCTGTACGCCGGCTCCCTTGGCCAATAAAGCAAGATGAGTGCCGCAACCCCAGAGTCAGTCACGACTGGACCTAATGGTCAGGGGTCCCTTTAACTTTACAGTTTTGTTGGACGGCAGTGGGTGTATTGGAACTGAAAGATTGCACTTCCAAAGTGAGTTTGGCTTGGCAGTTTCCTATGAAACCACTATGCTGTTTCTGTTGTGCACTGAATATGGTGATTATATGCTAACAATAGCTTGTCACCAATCACCTTGCTTTTTTTTTATTCCCCCCCCCTCCCTGCCTAGGTGGTGTCTGCATTGCTCAGTCTCTAAAAATCCCCCGTGAGCCTAGACCAGGAGAATTTGACAAGATCATCAAGCGCTTGATGGAGACTCCGAATGCTCGTGCGGTGATCATGTTTGCAAATGAGGATGATATCAGGTGCTTACTTCTTTCTCTAGTTCTGTCTTGCACGGGATGGGCAACTTGCTGCTGAAAGTCATATTTTTAGTCACACATGCTGCTTGCCTTAAATGGCTTTAGGCCTGACATCAAGACAGATATGCTTGCAATCTTCAGATCTGTGGGGAGAGGGATGTTGCAATTTTATAGTGCATAGTGGACCCCTGCGTTACTAACAACTTCGGGTTGACAAGAATGACAAATTGGTAGTTCCTATCATATAGAATTAGTTGAAATATATAAATAAAATTGTCCAGTAGCACCTTAGAGACCAACTAAGTTTGTTCTGGGTATAAGCTTTCATGTGCATGCACACTTCTTCAGATATAGAATTAGATGAGCTTTCCTTTTATTAACTTGGACATTAGTCAAGCGTGTTTGTGTGTGTGTGTGTGTTTGGAGGGTAGCAAAATCAGAAAAAAATGGATCAGTTTTCTGCGTTAGTTTAATAACTTGGAAAAAATGGACCCATGATCTTGCTATTTCCTAAAATCACCCCCACCAATCTCCAGCCATCCAAATACTTTGCATTCACTTGGCTTGCATTCAAGCAGAGGTGAAAGCGATGTGAACAGCAGCAGCAGAGCTTGAGAAGGAGGAAGACACGTGTGCCTCTTTCCTCCCTTTCTTTTTGTCTCAGTGATGTGCTGGATAATGGTCAAAAAGCCCATGGGAGCATGGAAGAGCTATTGTGGAAACCAACTATCACATCAGGGTGACACAGAAAGATGGATGGAAGGGGGGAACCTTCATTCTCCCCACCCCAGGCTGAAAGAAAATTCAAGAGGTGGCATGGGTTTATTGATTTAAATATTATGAAATAGGGGACCTGCTGGTCAAATGGACCAAATTGATCCAATCCAACAAATTGCATTTCAATGGGCAGGCAGGCGAGAGATTTGTCAGACTCTTATAGGGAAATCACTCTCTTCCACACATACCAGATCCATGGCGTGTGCTACAGCCTTAAAATGTGGTTCCTCAGCTAACGATCCAGAAAGAAAGGCACTTTCATTGTCCAGGAATTCTACTGTGGCTCAGATTTTTATCCAAGCCAGAGAAGCATTTGGAGATTTTGAAAAATCAACTCTCATTTAAAGTGGACTTATATGAGGCTTAAGAGTTTTGTCTCTGATCTGAACTTGGCACCTCAAGTAACCTGGGGTGGTGAGAAAGAAAAAGAAAAGAATATTGAAGAAGCATGAAAGCAAGGTTAAAGGCAAATTTTACCATGTACAGGATTAAATTTTCAGGGGGAATACTTGGTTCTATCAGAAAGAATGCTTGATCAACAGGATAAAAGCCACCACTTTTGCAATTGCCTTATGCGTAACCATTTTCAGTGTCAATTTTAAAAGAATGACTTCTTCTGTTTACTTACTTGCAGGAGAATATTAGAAGCAGCAAAGAAAACCAATCAAACTGGACATTTTCTTTGGATCGGCTCAGACAGTTGGGGGTCTAAGATTGCACCTGTCTACCAGCAAGAGGAGATTGCGGAAGGCGCAGTCACCATTTTGCCCAAAAGAGCTTCTATCGATGGTAAGACAATCCCATCAACTCTGGTCTATGGAGTCCCTAAAAGACAATTTAGAGATCTCCTTGAGCTCAGTGCAGCAGGGAGTTAAAACTCCTTTATGGTATACTGAAGGAGACTTTTACTTACTTGTGCACTGTTTTTCCTTCAGCGGCATTATCCCTTGGTTCCCTTATGTATAATTACTGAGCCAAATAGTTTTTCAGACCAGTAGTGTGGATCAGTCAATGTAGATTTCATTGCACTACCAATGCAACCTCTGCAAAATACAAAGAAATTTCATTCTACAACTAGCTGTATTTGTAAATTTTGTTTCCCATAGGCTGTATGTGATATATGCCCAGTCCCCCCCCCACCATTCACATCGCTTTCTTGCAATGTCAGCCGTAACTCTTTTTGTGCTCTTTCACCACCCTCCAGGCCAATTTCCTTGTGTTATCTGATGAGCCTGTTGCTTACGGCATCCTATTTACTTGCAGATTCTAAAACGGTGCTATAATGGGCAGAAGTCCTGTAACTGATCTAAAAGCAAGAGTTGCAAAGAACATGTCTTTTAATACCTTTAGAGTAGACAAGGACATTTTCCGTAGGGTAGCCACATGGGCTGAAGCTCTTCAAATGGATTTCATATGGGGACAGATCAAAATGCTGTCACAGAATAAATGCTTTTGTTGTAAAAGATGCCATGTTTAATCTTGGGCACGTCTAGTTAAGAAAAGGGATTGTGTTGCATGTGATGGAAAGGGTCTCTGGTGAGACCTTGTTAGTCAGTTTACATCAGGAGTGGCTAATATGTGGCTCTCTAGAGTTCCCATCACTCCAGCCAGTTTATTGGCTCCAGTCTATTACTGCTTCCAGCATCTGTATCCCCTCACCTGATTACAATGACGGGGAGAAATGTTCTCCAAACCCCCACTGACCTGCCATAGGCTGAGCAGAAGTCCCCTAATGCTTTTTATAGAACTGGCCTTGGAGGTAGATATGAAGCTACTATACTCCCATGTCCCCAACTCCCAAAGTCAGTCCAGCAGGACAACATGGTGGAGGGTATGAAAAGCCAATGAGAGATCAAGCGGAATCAAGAAGGTTGCACTCCCCCCAGTTCTTCTTCCAACAGAGATCATCCATCAGGTTGACCAAGATTGCCTCAATGCAAAAACCAAGCCTGGAGCTAGATTTAAATAGATCTAGGTAACATGTCTTCTCCAAGAATGCATGGAAGTCAACAACAACCACCCTCTTAAGGACATTGTCCAAAAAAAGGGGACATTTGTTAATTTGGTCAGTAACCCTTCCTGAAAGGCATTAAGGTGGAACAACTTATGAATGTTCCCCAGATCAGGGATGCTGGTTTTTTTAAAAAAATATTCTTAATCATAATAACAATGATGGTAATGGTAAATATTAAAAATTTATTATTTATAATACTTATGTTCATGTGCTACATGAATATGCACCAAGGAAGCTAAATGCAACCTAGGTTTCTCTGATCTTCACCAATGTACACTTTAGGTTAGAATCCTGAGCATACTTACTTAAGGAGTAAGACTCATTTTACTCAGTGGGAATTACTTCTGAAAAAACATGTACAGTGGTACCTTGGTTCTCAAACTTAATCTGTTCCGGGAGTCCGTTCCAAAACCAAAGCGTTCCAAAACCAACGCTTGCTTTCCCATAGAAAGTAATGCAAAAAGGATTAATCCATTCCAGACTTTTAAAAGCAACCCCTAAAACAGCAATTTAACATCAATTTTACTATCTAACAAGACCATTGATACATAAAAGGAAAGCAAGAATCAATGTACTGTACTATAAAATAAATAAGACAGTATTGTAGATGATAAAAAATAAAAATATTTCTTTTTCTTACCTGCACTGATGATAGTCATTGTTTGGATGGGGCGCTTTTATCCATTTCTGCTGTCACACAATCAATCAGTAGCTGAATTGGGTTCCACACAGTCACAAAAACAAATTAACTGAAAAAGCCACAGAAACAAAAACGCAAAATAAATAGTAAAAACAAAAGTGCCAAACTTAATCCGTTCTAGAAGTCCATTTGACTTCCGAAATTTTCGAAAACCAAGGTGTAGCTTCTGATTGGTGCAGGTGCCCTGGAAACAATAGCTGACAACCGCATTGGACATTCTGCTTTCTGAAAAATGTTCCAAAACCAGAACACTTACTTCTGGGTTTTCAGTGTTTGAGAACTAAAGTGTTTGAGTACCAAGGCATTTGAGAACCAAGGTACCACTGTATAGGATTTTCTTTGCCTGACATACAATAGTTTTTTAAAAAAGGGATTTAGGTATTTATTAAAATATTTTATGTGATATACATATGTGTGTATACAATTCAAAGCAAGCATTTCACTTTGCATAGCAAAATGTAATTTTAATGCCTGTTTTTGTATGTGTTTGTTTTTTCATCATAGGTTTCGATAGATATTTTAGAAGCCGAACTCTAGCAAATAACAGAAGGAATGTGTGGTTTGCAGAATTCTGGGAAGAAAACTTTGGATGCAAGTTGGGTTCTCATGGAAAGAGGAACAGCAATATAAAGAAATGCACAGGTAAATTTATGAATAGTCCTTGCTGCCTCTCTTGAGAGGACTTTGTTAAGAAATTGAAATTTGTTGAGCAGTTGAATAGTTCCCCAGGTCCAAACATACCTATTCTTAACCTGAATCATGCAATCTCACTCATATATTGGCATTGACTGCTAATTAGATTTAAGAGAAGCAATTTGTGACTGATTTCATCATGTAACCCTATCTTGGAGTTCATTTCCAGCAGAGCTCAATCTCAAACTGTTGCCTGTAGTTGGTTATATATTTTTCCTAATTAGTTATATAGGGTAGATGGATTGGATGTGATTGTGGTCAACCAAAATATGTGAGTGAAATATTTTACTAACATTTCAGTCAAATCTTTTTCCTGTGATGATTAAGTACAACCGATGGCCAAAGGTATGTTGCCACTTTTCTTTTTGGGCATTTCCTTTTGGGAAATTCTGCAGTGAAATATCTGTCAATATAAATAAAATTTAGTGTTTAGGATTTAATATATATATATATATAAAAGGAATGTATTGATATGCAGGATTCATATGTGAAATTGAATTGCTTTAACTGGAAGTTTAATCAATCAAGTTTTTCTTTGATGATTAATGGGTTTCCAAGTTTAATTATTGATAGTGTTGAAGTTACTTTGTTTTGTTGCTGTGACATGGAGTGAAATAGAAAATATCGAAGATGCTTTGACCTTCTAGAACTAAGTGATAAATGGTAATATGCATATTTATTTTGTCAATTTATTGATTAATAGCTTAAGAAGTATGTGGCTAATCGATAAAAACTTAATCACTTGCCAATCTTAGTAAACTGTAATGTGTTGGAGTACATTTTCAGTAGATAAAATACTGGAGAACTATACATACTTTCAGTGGAAGATGTACTATACATACTTTCAGTGGAAGATGTAAAGTGAGAGACTAGCAGAAGAGCTAGCTAGAATGCATGTTTTCATTTAGAATTATGTACGTTCGAGGACTAAGCTAAATATTGGTTTGCTTCTAGCTAATCAGTTGTATGCATATCAGTCACACTTCATTGTCTCAAGTATAATATATGACTTCCTTTTGTGAAAAATTTGAACCAGATTGTGTAGGTGGTACAGAAAGTTCAACTCCATTAAGATCAAGTCTGAGTTACTCACCTAACGCTGACCCAAATGACTTACTTTACGCTTTGGTTTAAATTTTTGAGCACAGAGATGCTCTCATTGAAACATCACCCAAAATGTTAATTAAAATTATTCCTTCATGCATATCCTTTTACTGAGAGGGAAGCAGCTTTATCTTTCTGTATGGTTAGCATTTTGTTTTAACTATTCTGCAAACCTAATCAGCCTTTAAATGCCTATAATGACTAACTGCAGCGTTAAAAATAGAGATGGAGATGAGATTCCATGAGCCATCTACAGCAAGTTCAGATTTGCCTAATTTGTGCAGGTCTTGAACAAGCCATAATATTTGTTTCATTGAGAGACATTTATGGTGCTTTATAATAGATATAAAATCTATATTTGATGGATAGGAACTGCTTAGTTCAATTATCTGTTTTGGGTTCCCCTCTTAGGGATTTTTTTTTTTTTTGAGATTTAAGAATTAAAACAAACTATCTATGCACTGATCAGTCACCTGCAAATGGTTCCTAACATTCGAATAAGCTTCGATGACAGTTTATATCATAAAACATGGTTTTAAAAAATGGTTTTCTTACTTTGAATCCAACCATATTAACTTATCAATATATACCCACACTTTCGAGCCTTTGTAGCATGGTCACAAATCTGATAGAAATGAAATAAAGGATTTCCCCTGGATCAAAAGCCCCTGAGCTCATGCAAGGGCACCAATTGGATATATCATTTATTTCAAATCTTGGTCTAAGTTGGTAAACCATCATCCCGGTCAAATTTGATTGTGTGGTTTCAGCCACTTTAGATTACAGCTAAAAGCTTTCTGGTTGGTATTCAGCTTCTCCCCTGAATATTGATAGGCATGTACAAATGGCCCTGTATTCCAGAGATGTCTCCTTCCTCTCTCTGTCCACATTGCATAAGCTGTCTTCAGTGGCACTCAGATAAAACTCACTCAGGCAACTTGGATCCTCAGGAAAACTAGTCACCCTAATTGAAATTCTCACTCTCTTGATTCTTTACTGTGGATATTATTTTATTATTTACACCCCGCCCATCTGGCTGGGCTTCCCCAGCTACGCTGGGAGGCCTCCAACAAAATATTAAAATACAGTAATGCATCAAACATTAAAAGCTTCCCTAAACAGGGCTGCCTTCAGATGTCTTCTAAAAGTCTGGTAGTTGTTCTCTTTGAAATCTGGCTTTCAGGCTGAGGGAGCCGGCCACAGACAGCTTTCCGGGACATGTGGCCAGCATGAGTAAACCTCTTCTGGCACATAATGGAAACAAGAGTGCACGGAAACACTGTTTCCCTTCCTGCCACAGCAGTGCCTATTTATCTACTTGCACTGGTATGCTTTTGAACTGCTAGCAGGAGCTGGGACAGAGCAACAGGAGCTCACCCCGTCGTGGGGATTTGAACTGCAGACCTTCCAGTTGGCAAGCCCAAGAGGCTCAGTGGTTTAGACCACAGCACCACCCTATATACCTGTACACAACACTTAGGAGATCCATCTTATGTGGCTAGATTATGTGGATGAACCCCACACTTTCTGAGATATGTACAAATTTGCTCTGCATCGAACGTCATTCTCTACATGCAAAGCGGCAAACTGGACTGAGGGCTGTAAACGATTTCTAATTACCAGCAGTAGCTGAATGGAGATCTTCTTTGTGTTTTTTCTGTTTAGCTATCTCAGCTTTTGCTATATTGGACATTGAAGGGTTTCAGAGCAGTAATGGATTGAATTAATCTTCCCTGCCTTATTCTTATCTTGGCATCATCTCAGAATATTTATAACTTGTGTTTGATAAACTCAGCTAAAGCAAGGAGGTCCACACTGCTGGATGTAACATTAAATCAACCCACTGTCATCAAAGCATTTTCTTAAGTAATATATGGGGGGTCTAGAACACTTAACTCTGCCTTTTAGACCACAGATCATATCTCAGGAGGCGATAGTAGAAAAAGAGCCATATGCATTTACTGTGTGATAGTTTAGATCATCATTTTCCCCCAAGGCACCCAGATCTTGACTGGTTTGCAAGTTGTTGACACTTAAGTCCAAGGGGTGGTGGGCAGACATTAGAGGGAGAAACTGGTGTGTCCATTGGCAACAGAAGTTACAAGGCAGGCAGCAGATATGTATTGCGTGTTGAGGTCCCCAAGGCCACCCCAATAACTCACACATCACACCAAAATTTTTGTTTAAGGTTTTTGGCATAATTTTGGCCACAACTTTATTAAAATACAAACATGTGAGTGGTTGCTTAGGCATTGGTTGCGACTATCTGCCCCCACTGTGGGGGACAGTCTGACATTCCGCACGCCTGCGAAAGTCAGAAAAGGGAAATACACTTGGGGCTAGCTATGGAGCAGGGAACCTGCCCTCAGCCCACCCCAAATGCATCCAGGAGCTCTTGCAGTGGCCCCAGCACCCCTGACAGGGTGGACAAGCAATAGTTAGCCCCCGATTCCTTTAACGGAATCCCTTGCAGCAGCAGCATTAGAGGGGCAGGCGCAGCCAATCCATGCCCCTCAACCAATCAAACCATAAACCAATGCCTAACTGCAACCTTACAAGTTGTGACAATTTGCTACGCAGTAGGCAAAAACCAAATGGGACGCAGGTGGCGCTGTGGGTTAAAGCCTCAGCACCTAGGACTTGCCGATCGAAAGGTCGGCGGTTCGAATCCCTGCGGCGGGGTGCGCTCCCGCTGCTCGGTCCCAGCGCCTGCCAACCTAGCAGTTCGAAAGCACCTCCGGGTGCAAGTAGATAAATAGGGACCGCTTACCAGCGGGAAGGTAAACGGCGTTTCCGTGTGCGGCTCTGGCTCGCCAGAGCAGCGATGTCACGCTGGCCACGTGACCCGGAAGTGTCTCCGGACAGCGCTGGCCCCTGGCCTCTTAAGTGAGATGGGCGCACAACCCCAGAGTCTGTCAAGACTGGCCCGTACGGGCAGGGGTACCTTTACCTTTACCTTTAGGCAAAAACCAAATGGCCCCAGCCAATCAGCCAGATGGACAAAATTCCTACCGAGCCCCTGCCCCAAGAGCAGACAACCCCATAACAGGCATAGCAAGGTCAAGTGAACAACCCTAATTCTAGGGAGGGAGGACGAGCTATCCGATGCACAGGCGAAAAGAGGAAGCCCTAGCCTCGTGCAAGGAGTTTTAGCATTTCTGGCTGTCAATCAACAAATGGCAACATTAACTTCTTCCCAACGACAAGGGAAGCCCCAATCGCATCAGTGGCCAACGGTCAATTAGCCCGCCCCACAACTTTGGAGTGTCCTTGCGGTCCCCACCACAACACGTGCTCTCCATGAAGGAGAACACGCTTTAGCAGAGGCATAGCACCCAAATCACAAGTAATAAGCCCCATTCAGGTCTTACGTTAAAACTCTAGCACTCTTATCATTACAAAATGACTTACGTGATGTATGGTCTCTTCTGCATTTAATTTCACAGCGGAATAGTTGCTTAAACGATGGTGGCATGGCAGAAAAAGAAAGTAAAGACATCCCCCAAAACTTTTGTGGTGATTTTGCTGTCTATTGATGGTGCATTTTGCTGCTGGAGCTTTTGCTGCTGCTTGTTTTATAGGATATAATGTGGATTTTATTATAATACATTGTTCTTTTTTATTTTACGCCATGCTTTATGTTTTTAAATTTGGTAAGTCGCTTGGAGACTCCTTGTGTGCCAACAGAGCTATTAATACAGCTGCTGCTGCTGCTGCTGCTGCTAATATAATGCAGAGGGGACATCATGGGGTTGTGCCAAAGGAAGTAGTCATGGTACTGAATTTTTAGAAGGTGGTGATATACAGTATAAATGTAACTAGATCATCCTATTTTGAATAGCCACTCATTCCTGTCCCCCCAACCCAACTTATCCAATGGTGCAGGAGCACATGAGTAACCAACCTAAAGATGGCTTGGGTTTTTAAACTTTATTTTTATTTGCATAAGTTGCCAAATGGTCTATAAAAGACCCTCAAAGTTGGAAACTGTAAGCCTTAGCAGGGCTAATCACCTGTTGGTTCACACTCTGCTTCCTGTTCTACCTACCACTTTGGAGGCAAAGTCACATGCAAGTCACCGATGCTTGCAAAGCTTTTCTGAATAATAATAATGATAATAATTTATTAATTTATTATTTATACCCTGTCCACCTGACTGGGTTGCCCCAGCCACCCTGGGCAACTTCCAACATATAATAAAACATTAGCATTAAAAAGATTCCCTAGACAAGGCTGCTTTCAGATGTCTTCTAAAGGTTATATAGTTACTCATCTCCTTGACATCTGATGGGAGGGCGTTCCACAGAGTTGGTGCCACTACTGAGTGTTGGTGCCACTACTGACAGTAAGAGCTGTTTGACAGTGGAATTTGCTGCCAAGGAGTGTGGTGGAGTCTCCTTCTTTGGAGGTCTTTAAGCAGAGGCTAGACAACCATATGTCAGGAGTGCTCTGATGGTGTTTCCTGCTTGGCAGGGGGTTGGACTCGATGGCCCTTGTGGTCTCTTCCAACTCTATGATCCTTTGAGAAGGCCCTCTGTTTTCCCATATTGGTGAGAAAACCCACAATTCTGTTTTGGGAAAGCATACTCTGTTCCTATGAAGTAGACATTCAAGCTAAGACAAAACACAACTTCCATGTCGCCCTTCTTCTTCTTCTTTTAGTTGCTTTTTCTAATAAGAAAAATGCAATGAGAAGAAAGCAAAACATTTCAATTAACTATGTTGTATTTGTTCTATTTGTATTCACCGCAGGGAATCCGAGTCTCTGATTCTGTCAGCTAACCCATCCCTTTGAGATTTGTAGCTTTCCCCCACCACCATGTGATGAGTCATGCCCTAGTCCATGGGTGTTAGGAAGGCAGTTTATCTTCCCAGCTTAACAGTAATGCACTTACTCTGACAGAAGCTGCAGCCTGAATCATATCAACCCCAGATCTATACGCTCACTTACAAAAGTAGAAGACACTTACTTCTTAAGTTGTTTGGAGCACTGTGAGTAAAGTCTAATTATACTGAGGTGGGAATCCTGTGTCTGTGCATACTTTTCCAGGTTCAGATGTCTGAACGCTGCTCCAGGCCAAAAGCCATAAGGATCAGGGGCCAAGTGTTCCTGGCAAGCACATTTTCTATGCTTAGGGTCTTTGTGGGTGGTTGCGAAGGCTGGGGACAGTAGTCTGTCAAGCACAGTATGAAAATACAACACCTCAAGCGCAGGTGTCAAGGAGCTGTCAAGTGAGCCAGATCAACCACAGGGCAGGCATACATGCAGGAGGCCTGGAAGGCAGTTAGCTCTTTATTAACAGAAAATAACAACACTGCAAATTCCTCTGCTCAGAATCCGTCTGAGACATTGCTGAAACTGACCAGTAGCTCTGTCCTTTTCCCTTTAGCCTTCATTCTGGATCCCTCCCAAGCAGATGAAGTCTGCGTCCAGGGGATGAGCTCCTCCTCTGTGCCTGTCTGGTCTGTTGCTCAGCAATGTGCAGGACTGTCTTCAAGTGGGGTGTCAGAGGGGGTGGTGAGCCTTCAGTACTGGGACTGTGCTCCTGCTGGGTAGCAGGGCTCCTTTCTGTCTGAGTCTGCACTCACACTGTGACGCTCAGCCTCTAACCCTGTCCTGGAAGACCCTCCTTCTCCTGACTCCTCTTGATCACTCAAACACCTTGTTTCTAATGATTCCCAACTCATCACTTCCACAAACTACTCTTCGGTGTCCCAGCACCAGGATCCGGGATCTAAGTCGTCGTCTTCTGTGCCCTCCATGGGCAGTTCTTGGGCAGGAGGCATCTACCATCCTATCTCATTCAGCCAGTCCCTGGCAACAAGTTTGCCACAGGTTTGGGATATAAACAATGGGTACTTTACTATGGAACACGGGTGGCGCTGTTGGTTAAACCACTGTGCCGCTTGGGCTTGTCAATCGAAAGGTTGGTGGTTTGAATCCCCATGACAGGGTGAGCTTCCGTTGTTCGGTCCCAGCTCCTGCCAACCTAGCAGTTTGAAAGCACACCAGTGCAAGTAGATAAATAGATACCACTCCGGCAAGAAGGTAAACAGCATTTCTGTGTGCTGCTCTGGTTTTGCCAGAAGCGGCTTAGTCATGCTGGCCACATGACTCAGAAAAACTGTCTGCGGAAGCAGACAAATGCTGGCTCCCTCAGCCAATAAAGCGAGATGAGTGCCGCAACCCCAGGGTCATTCACAACTGGACTTAATTGTCAGGGGTCCCTTTACCTTTGGCTTACTATAGCTCAGTTCCAAATCATATGCATTAGGCCCTATTCAACCAACCTTCCTAACCATTTGGAAAAGTTAAAATGGGCTTGTCACTTTCCAGCTCTGGGACAGGCACCTATGCTAAGATGGTAGTCATCCAAAAGTTTTGGGGTGAGGCTTCCCCCTCTATTGACACTGGACCTCTTGGCATTTCCATCTTGCCTTGAAGCCAACCAACAGTAAGGTCATTGGGATATGATACATGAACAGGCACCAAAATCATGTAAGCCAATTGAGAACTTTCCCCCCCTAAAAAAAGAGCTACCTTTACTTTGATAATTTACAGAGGAAGCTCTTAATTAGTGGCCTAAATTAGATTCCATTGGAGGGAATTCACACATCATTAACTCAGACATCACACCATATTATACTTACGCTTCCTTAACCATAGTTTTTGAGCTATCTGTATGGAGCCAGTATATCATCCTAATGCACTATATAACCTATTCCTATATACAAGAACTTAATAAAACAAACTTAGTTCCAGTGACATCACTGATTAGTTATGAATAAAAGTAATTAATTAACTCTTGTCAAATGTTCTGAAAAACCCATGATGTATATAGTCAGATTTGTCACTGCTGTCTGTATGGATGATATGCCCTAGAAAAAGGCAGATTTGTCTCTTCAGTTCCGCTTCATTATTATAAAGAAAGCTAGTTTTACTCGCATCACATTTAAGTTACAGATTCGATTATGCAATAAATATGAGAGATATATCCCAGCAGCTTCCACTTTATAATCTCCACTTTATAAATTTGTATATGATGTGCAAGATGTCAGTGTGTCCCCCAAATAAGCTGATTTAAGGGCAAGAAAATGACAAAAAAATAACAACAGGGAATGATGATTTGAGTTTCATTGCAGATCATTTTCTCTGACCTTAATAAAACATGGCTGTCCTTAATAATATTTACATTTTGCTAGGGATGTGTCTGCTGATTTAATTACGCTATAGATTTATTTTAAAAATTGACAAAAAGAAATGCTGCAGATATCTCAGTACAACTGATTACATGCTGGCTGAGTTCCCAAGAGACAGTAGGAAGGATTCTGAGTTTGTAAAGCCTTAAGTTTAGGTCCCAATATCCTTACAACTTAAGATATTTCCCCCTTTTTTGCCCTGTGGAATGGATAAGAATCAGGCATTCTCTAAGCAATAGGAAACTGACCCATGTCCAAGTACAGCCAAGGGACAAACAAAGCAGCATTGAAAATAATTGTAGTGGGATTTATTGAGAGAAAAGTGGAAGTTATCCAGGGCCCATACAGGAAGTGTTGGTTAAACTCTGTCATATCTTATATACCAGCCTTCCCCAACATGGTGCCCTCCCCAGTGCCTTGGACTATAACTATCATCCCTTTCAAGCATGGCCAAAGGTAAGGCATGATGGGAGTCCCAAACACCTGGAGGGTACCAAGTTGAGGGGGCTGCTATTTACTATATATTAATGCCAAACAACAATGTCAATACTGTGGCGATCACACAGGGTTCCTGGTCGTTTCACCGTCTATTGATCCCTGTGCCACCACTTTATTTCTCGCTGCCACCACCCAGGCCCTACCTGATACAATACTGAGTCCAGTCAGGGTTAAATTGGAACATAAACTTCTGTTTATTTATTGCAGTTTAACAAGCGTGTGGTTTCATAAATGGTATCAGTCAATTACAATCATAGGGTGCCTATCCAGACCTATAACTTCTGCTACCTGCTTTCACTCACTAAACCAACTTTCAGATATTTACTTGTCTTCCTAGCTCCTAACTGTTCCTGACTCAACTTATTTCACTACACTAACCCAACCTACCCACAAACTCTATCCCAATTCACTCCCACTCCAACCAACCACCCAACTCCCAACGAACTCCCCTTTCGCCCCTCCCAGAGCTGGTTTTATAATCTCTCTGACTCCACCCCCCCGGGTTCTGATTGGGTAACATGTTTAACTATTTCACCTCCAGCACTCTCTCATATGTTAACATCACAAATACCAGGAAAGATCCTAGAACAGATAATTAAACAGTGGGTCTGTAGGCACTTAGAAAAGAATACTGTGATTACTAAGACCCAGCATGGGCTTCTCAAAAATAAATCATGCCTAATGAATCTTTTTTTGATAGAGTTACAAGCATGGTAGATAAGGGGAATGCTGTGGATGTAGCGTATCTTGGTTTCAGTAAGGATTTTGACCAAAGTCCCTCATGATTTTCTTGCGGAGAAGTTGGTAAAATATGGGCTGGATGAGGGAACTGTTAGCTGGGTTTGTAGCTGATTGATCAACCCAACCCAAAGAGTGCTCAGTAATGGTTCCTCACCATCCTGTAAAAAAGTGACAAGTGGGATGATGCAAGGTTCTGTCTTGGACCCATTGTTGTTTAATGTTTTTTTAAAATAAATGACTCAGATAAAGGAATTGAGGGGATGCTCGTCACATTTTCAGATGACACCAAACTGAGAGGGGTACCTAATGCTGTAGAAGACAGAATCTAGATTCAAGAGATAATTAACAGATTGAAGAACTGGGCCAAAATTAACAAAATTCATTCCAATAGGGAGAAATATAAGGTTCTGCACTTAGGCAGGAAGAAACACCTGCACAAATATAAGATAGGGGACACCTGGATTGCCAGTTGTTGTTGTTTAGTCGTTTAGTCATTTCCGACTCTTCGTGACCCCACGGACCACAGCATGCCAGGCACTCCTGTCTTCCACTGCCTCCCACAGTTTGGTCAAACTCATGCTGGTAGCTTTGAGAACACCGTCCAACCATCTCGTCCTCTGTCATCCCCTTCTCCCTCTTCTCTTTCCCAACATCAGGGTCTTTTCCAGGGAGTCTTCTCTTCTCATGAGGTGGCCAAAGTATTGGAGTCTCAGCTTCAGGATCTGTGCTTCCAGTGAGCACTCAGGGCTGATTTCCTTAAGAATGGATAGGTTTGATCTTCTCGCAGTCCATGGGACTCTCAAGAGTCTCCTCCAGCACCATAATTCAAAAGCATCAATTCTTCGGCGATTAGTCTTCTTTATGATCCAGCTCTCACTGCCAGTAATACATGTGAAAAGGATCTAGGGGTCTTAGTAGACTGCAAGCTTAACATGAGTCAACTGAGAGGTGCAGCAGCATCAGCAAAAAACCTATCCTGTTCTCGACTGCATCAACAGAAGAAAACTAGATGCATGCTGGTATCCGGATTCTGAGGGTTTGAAGTTCTTGTTTGGTACACCAGTCAGTCATGTGAATTCTCACCTTCAATCTGAAGTAGTTCAGCTGAGACGGAGGTGTTAGCATCACAGTGAGAACTGGGGCTCTGGTGAGAACAACTATGCTTAGGATAAAGAATCACCATCTGAATGGTTATATATGTCTAAGTATACCTGGTACAAACAATACAGTGGTACCTCGGGTTACATATGCTTCAGGTTACATTCGCTTCAGGTTACAGACTCTGCCAACCCAGAAATAGTTGGGAGCTGCCCAGAGTGGCTGAGGAAATCCAGCCAGATGGGTGGGCTTTAAATAATAAAATATGATGATAATGTTGATGTTGAGGATGGTGATGATGATGATGATGATGATGATGTCTAAATCCAAGCTTCAGTCCTTGCACTGTATATGACACAATATACGCAGTACAGTGGTACCTCGGGTTACATACGTTTCAGGTTACATACGCTTCAGGTTACAGACTCCGCTAACCCAGAAATAGTACCTTGGGTTAAGAACTTTGCTTCAGGATGAGAACAGAAATCATGCTCCTGCGGTGCAGCGGCAGCAGGAGGCCCCATTAGCTAAAGTGGTACTTCAGGTTAAGAACAGTTTCAGGTTAAGAACAGACCTCTGGAACGAATTAAGTACTTAACCCGAGGTACCACTGTACTTATTTTTACCCCCCTCCTTTATACAGTGGTACCTCAGGTTAAGAACTTACTTCATTCTGGAGGTCCGTTCTTAACCTGAAACTGTTCTTAACCTGAGGTACCGCTTTAGCTAATGGGGCCTCACGCTACTGCCACACTGCCACCGCACAATTTCTGTTCTCATCCTGAAGCAAAGTTCTTAACCCAAAGTTCTATTTCTGGGTTAGGATTCCCAGCACTGCTCGGGAATGCTAGGAAACAAAGAAACGAAAAAACCAGTGCGGTTTTGAAATCAGTGGTTAAAACTATTGGAGTTTTGAAAAGTTCATTCCACTATCTTCATTCAAAATTGTGTCTTAAACATAGACATCTCCTTAAGATCTGATTAAGATCAGAACACCTTTGAAAGGTCCAACCTTCTATCATGATTCAAAATGACTTTCAATCATAACCAAACATAGATGAAAACCTGCTATTTGATATTGGGAACCATTATGTACACAAAATGTGGTTATGATATTTTAAGAGGTGTCCAAATGGATAGAGAACAAGTACCCTAAACATTAATGCTTGATAGATGTGACCTTTCCCACTTCCAATATTAGTCAAGGCAGGAGGGCACATTAATGGTTATTAGACAGATTGGTTTATTTATTCCCTGCAATAGTCATTTATTTCAGTGATGAGATAATCCCGGGAGGTAAACAAAATCATATTTTTTGGTGGGAGGGGGCATTATTTGGTACACCTGTATAATAGATGTATCCTGCCACTGAAACAAGAATTGCTGCTGTTTGAACCTCAGATGTTTTGTGTTGAGCAAAAAAGCAATTTGGTTCACTGCATGAAAAATGTGTACTTTCTCTGTTAGTGGTGCTGGTAGAGTTTTGTGACTGCAGTTGTTGTTTCCAAGTCTAGATGGTTAAAAACCCATCTGATCCCTCAAACTGCTGTTGTTTCACAATATGGAAGGGGCACACTCATTTTTCATATACAATATAAATGTGAATAAATTGTGTTTCCATAGGCTTCTACTTGTTCATTCAAGGTTGTGTGGTTCTCTTTAGGATAAACTTCCTCACTGTATGGATGACCAAGCCATTGCTTGTTTTTAATTGCCTGTTCAGCTTAAAGAATACAAGGGTTTATACTGGGTTGCTCAACTATATATATATATATCCATCTGTTTATCTACCATCTATTGTTAAGGAATGAAGGGGATTGTTTTGGGTGATGCTTTGCGACCCTTTCAGTAGATTTTGTATCTCTAAGACTGGCGTTTGTAGTAAAAATAACTGCTGAAAAAGTCAAGACTGTCTTTTTGTTAGCCAGCTTGTCAAACACTGTTGTTGTTTTCTACATATCTAAAGAGTTGACTTTGTTGCCATGGAAACAATTGGCTAGAGATGCTTTCAGTAGGCTTCCCCCCACCTGCATCACCTGGATGGATGCCACATCCTCCTAGAGATAGGAGGAAAAATAGGTCAGAACCTAGTCTGAGAAGGCTGGAGCTGGGAAGACCACAACCTGACTTACTGTGCTGAAACCATACCTATAGCTTTGGTGGACTTTCCAGAAAAATTAATGGTCAAACAAGGTCTGTTGGAGTCTTAATGCTGTGAGCCCTTCCATCTTATTCTTTTATTTTCTTGTAAACCATTTAGAGGTTTTACTGCAATCAAATGGTATACAAATACAAAGCTCCGGATAGCTCAGTCTGTAGAGCATGAGACTCTTAATAACAGGGTTGTGGGTTTGAGCCCCACATAGGCCAAAAGATTCCTGCATTGCAGAGGGTTGGACTAGATTACCCTTCTGGTCTCTTCCAGCTCTATGATTCTATTATTATTCTCCGGTTGTATATGGTTGTGTGTGTCTATATTTCTATATATCACTGCTGTTTATCAATATGACGTGTGATCCAAATGCTGTTCAGCTTGCAATGTCTTGACATTTACTGCTGTTTTCCTCATGGCGTGGGAAACTTACCAATTCCATTGCATTTTAGAATACAAGATAGATTGCAAACCGCCTCACTGTAGCCGTACTCACAATAGTCCAGTGAAGTAAACTATTTTGCAGATAGAAAAACCAGCATTGAGGGATATTCTTCTGCTCGTGGGTTCATGACTGAGAAAAATGGTTCAGGCTCAAGTCCAACACTATTTTTGGATCATACGCTGGCACTGAGCATTTGCCACGTAACTATGATGCTGGAGCTTCATTACATCCTCCTAAAGCACTTTAGCATTATCACCTGAAGAGGGAACCCAGGTAAAAGAGCCCTTAGAGCTGTGCAACTCCTCTGGCTTGCTTTTTTGTGTGTGTGCATTTATAGTGAAAATCTCCAGAAAGGTGCCTGTGGAAATGTTGAAGGTGGCAGGAGAGGATATATTTATTATTAATCTCCTTCCTAATTTGTGCTAACAAGTTTCTTTATACAGCAGAGTGCATTCCCCTTCTTACACAGCAGAAAGCTGGCTGCAGACTCGTGTGAGCCTCTTCAGACAATATACAATTCAATCTGGCTTTCCCAGGTTGAGATATGTTCTATTATTCCTGGTAAGACCCCTTTGATCTCTCCTAAAAGAATACGGTGGTACCTTGGGTTACAGACACTTCAGGTTACAGATGCTTCAGGTTACAGACTCTACTAATGCAAAAATAGTACCTCAGGTTAAGAACTTTGCTTCAGGATGAGAACAGAAATCGTGCAGTGGCAGCAGGAGGCCACATTAGCTAAAGTGGTACCTCAGGTTAAGAACAGTTTCAGGTTAAGATGGACCTCCAGAACATATTAAGTTCTTAACCAGAGGTACCACTGTAAAGACGCCACAGTCTTATTCATAAGTAACAAAAAGTAGTTTTACTCACGATCAGGCAGAGCACAGTTTGATCCCTGAAGGCAGGCTTTAGGTTTAAAGTTACAAACATGTAAAAACAGGTTTACCCCATATAAGAGATAACCTGGGGAGACTGCTGGCTGGCAGCCAGCAGTACTGTCCGGGTGAATCAGGAAGTTCGCAGGACAGAAAAGAAGATCGAAGAGAGGGAGGTGGCTGCGTGACTTGGCCTCTTACCAGGTCTGGAAAGGGCACGCCCACCTACCAGTCACATGCAAGGAAGGATGCTCCAGCCAGGTGTAACAGGAAGTTCAACTGACTGGACCAACATCCCTTGCATGACCACTCTAGCAAAACAGGCGATGTTGTTCTTGACTGCTCCCAGTGATTACATCCCGCAGTGCCTTATGTATCTGTAGAGGCTCTCTATATAAGTGTCACTAAATCTATGTGCCTGAATCCTGTATGCCTTCCTTACACTTTCTTTCCCATGTGTAAAACTTCAGAACAGGAACATAGGAATCTGCCATAGACTTAGTCAAATAATCGGCCTATTAAGCTCCATATTATTATGCCAGAGTTTCAATTAGGAAGCTTTCTTAGCTCAACCTGGAGATTGCTGGGGATTGACTCTGGAACTTTCTACATGCAAGGCATGTCCTCTACTATGGATCTACAGTCCTTTGCCTGAGTTGTGGCTTCTTCCAGCCACATTACATCTGGCCACCCCAACCCAGATTAAAATGAGACTGGGGTGGAATCTATACACACATATTGAAAACGCTGTGAGAATGTTTTTGTTTTTTAAAAGTTTTGAAAAATATATTGAATTTTGCATAGCTTACTCTCGCCATCTAGTGCCACATTTGTATATTGCACTTTACAACACATTTAAAACATTTCATTTGCAGTTGTGTAGCCGAGTCCTGAAAGGGACGCGGGTGGCGCTGTGATCTAAATCACAGAGCCTAGGGCTTGCCGATCAGAAGGTCAGTGGTTCGAATCCCCGCAACGGGGTGAGCTTATGTTGCTGCTCCTGCCAACCTAGCTGTTCAAAAGCATGTCAAAGTGCAAGTACATAAATAGATACCGCTCTGGCGTGAAGGTAAACAACATTTCCGTGTGCTGCTCTGGTTCGCCAGAAGTGGCTTAGTCATGCTGGCCACATGACCCAGAAGCTGTACGCCGGCTCCCTCGGCCAATAAAGCGAGATGAGCGCCGCAACCCCAGAATTGTCCGTGACTGGACCTAATGGTCAGGGGTCCCTTTACCTTTAGTTGAGTCCTAGGAATTAGTAATGGTTCTTAAAGTGAATTTTGGACATACAAAATTCTGTTAATGCTCAATTATTTTATGGTTTTTTTCCCATTTTCTGTAGCCTTGGGTGCCTTTGTTCAGAGCAATTATTTATAAACATTGAAACTATCTAGCTGAAGGAGGTCCATATGGTATACATAAAATGCAACATATGACGATTTAATGGTTCATTCTCTCCTGTCGACTAGGGTCGGCAGGCAAGATCCATGGCTCAGTGAGCAACTATAAACCTCCATTTTGAGGCACCTGTGACAAGGCTGTGGTGAAGCATACTGATTGGCAGCTGCTACTCTAGCAGAATGCTTTTCTGCAACACATCCCCAATAGAAGACAACGGCAATAATATCTCATCATGAAACAACCAACAGCCACATTATGCCAGCCTCTTTTAGAAGATGTAGCAATGCCTAAGGATGGTTCTTTTTCCAATTATTAGTTTTGGTTTTGCCCTTGATTTCTGACATGGTCATGAGTTCTTTAAGTTGTCAAAGGTTGATGAAGAAGAACACAAAAGCCGTAGTGTCTGGGAATGCCATAATATAAGCTTAGAGGGTGAGGTGGGGTGAGAGAATATTAAGATTTCCAAATTCCAAAGGGCTTGTGGCAAAACATTCACTGCTGCTTGTACCCAGTCCCAAACTGAAGGGGCATAGGGGCTGATTTCACCTTCCTGCATCCAAACTATCTAGCTGAAAATATGTGTGACCCAAAATGTGTGTGACTCCAAATATTGAGCAGCTGGTCGTAGCAGAACATATGCAGGCTGAGTCAATCACGTTAAAGCCACCTTTTGCCTGCTCCCTTGGGCCTCATTGATTGGACCAATTAATAGCACTTAACTGATTTCAAAATGTGAAGCACCGCATAAATTGAATGTATTGTTATGTTGAAAGATTGCTGACAAAGCACTAGAGGCCTAGAAATGATTGAGTGCTAAGTGGGGAGTCATTTTGAGTGCTGATTACTGTCCTGACTGTCCTCTTTCAGCACTGAGGTTGTGTGACCCTCAGTATCTTGTTTGCTTTCCCCCTACAATGATGATGGTAGTAATAATAATAATAAACGGATATTACAGCACATCCATAGCATAGCCATGGTTTGAGGTGAGCAAAATTATGCTCTAAATTCAGGTTGATATGAGAAAAACTTATTTTATCCCCCCCCTTTTTTTGTAAATCAGGTGATAGAATGAGGCCTGTTTTGCAGAGTGTGCATTGAACCAGTCCTATAGTCCTGGTTTTGCAGCTTCATTATCAACAAAATCATTGTTTAAAGCAGCTTTCTGCTTTAATGTGCTGTGAAAATGTTATGCTTTTATGCTTTCTTCCCTCCCCTTTGAGGTGGGGAACCTTCAAAGATGAAGCAGGATTTCAAGTTCAAGGTGCTCACACTAGTTTAATGCCCTAAATGACTTAGGCCCCAAATAGATAATTGCCACCTTCTCTACAGACGCCCTCAGGTGTTGAAATGAGCAGATTCTGGGCTGTCTTGGCTGTTCCACCATGCTCAGAAGTTTATTCATGTTGTGGTGGTGGGCCAGAAAAAGATAATCTTAGTGGCAGCCCCTGTGTTGTGGAATTCCTTCCTCAGCAAGATGAACACATCTCCAGTGTTTAGTGAAGATGTATGTTTCCAGAGCCCACGCTATTCCTGTGACCAATTTGTTTTAACTGTTTTAAATATTGAATTTTAGATTGTTGTACACTGCCGTGGGATTTTGTAGGATGGGGGTGGGTAGTGATGACATGCCCTCCAACATTTCTCTGATGAAAACAGGAGGGATGTTGTTGTTGCTGTTGTTGTTATACTCTGCCCATCTGACTGGGTTGCCTCAGCCATTCTAGACAGCTTCCAACATATATAAAAACATAATAAAACATTAGACTTCTTTTTTTAAAACAACAACTTCCCTATGCAGGGCTGCCTTCAGGTGTCTTCTGAAGGTTGTATAGTTACTTATCTCCTTGGCTTGGGGGTCGGATGACTTCATACCCTCCAACATTTCTCTGACAAAAAGAGGGATGTCTTAAAGGAAAGCGGGACCTTCTAGGATCAAAACAGAAACTGGGGTGGCTTCTGTAAATCTGGGACTGTCCCTGGAAAATAGGGACACTTGAAGGGTCTGTGGACATGTTGCTTAAGAAAGGAAAGAGTTGAGTTGCTGGTTGCTTAGGCCAGGGATGTGGAATCTGTGATCCTCCAGGTGTTCTTAGACTGCAACTCCCACAATCCCATTTTGCCCATTCTAGCGAGGGCTCCTGAAGGATCTCAGATTCCCTTCCCTGCGTTGCCGAGTTTGGCTGCCATAGTATGGCATGGGAGGAGAGGGCCAGTTGGCTAATCAATTGGATTGCTCATCTTTCTCTTCTGCCACGGTTCTGCAGTTCACTTCTGTAGCTGTGAAGTTTTCGGACAGCCACAGGACAAGCAATTAAAAGCACAGTTGGGATTTTCACACCTGGCCTCCCCCATTTTGTTCTGAAGTTTTAGCCCAGTGATGTTTCATCTTAACACTCATATCGGATGGAAAGTTAGGAAGCAAGGTGTTAATGAGTTGCACAAGAGAAATGTTGCGTCCACCAAACCCTTGTTTTCTCACGGGTGGCGCTGTGGTTTAAACCACTGAGCCTCTTGGGCTTGCCGATTGGAAGGTCGGCAGTTCGAATCCCCGTGACAGAGTGAGCTCCCGTTGCTCTGTCCCAGCTCCTGCCAACCTAGCAGTTTGAAAGCACACCAGTGCAAGTAGATAAATAGATAAATGGCGTGTCTGTGTTCTCTGGTTTCCATCACGGTGTTCCGTTGTGCCAGAAGTGGTTTAGTCATGCTGGCCACATGACCTGGAAAGCTGTCTGTGGACAAACACCGGCTCCCTCAGTCTGATAGCAAGATGAGCGCCACAACCCCATAATCGCCTTTGACTGGACTTAGCTTTCCAGGCATCCTTTACTTTTACCTTTTTCTCACAGTGCTAATGTGGGATCTGGGAGGGTACTTATCTTTCTCTTCACTACTGATCTTCTTCTGCAAATGTCCCATTCCTAGTGTAAAGGGTCTTTTCCCCTCCAGTCACTGTCATTGAAAGTGAAACAATCAGGGGACATTTGGAGTGAAAGTTGGCAGATAGTTTAATACCCTACTTCCTTTCTGCCCTGCCCTGTAAATAGGGATGTGGTAATCCATCAATTCTCTTTTTTCCTAATCGTAAATTCAGTTGTCCACGTTTCCACATCAGTTCCATTGAAAACATCATCATGGAAATCAGCCTTTTAGTTGTCCTGATGTCCATTTTCGTATGCAATCTCCTCCAATGTACACATTTTTGCAATATACACATTTTTCATAGAATCATAGAATTGTAGAATTGGAAGGGACCCTGAGAGCCATTTAGTCCAACCTCCTGCAATGAAGGAATCTCAACTTAAGCATCCATGGCAAGTGGCTATCCAGCGTTTGCTTAGAAACCTCCAATAAAGGTTTTTAAGATAACATCTTAAATTAGATTTTTCTAGATAACATCTAGTTTGCATAGAAGATCCAATTGTGTCATGTTCTTTGTTCTTAGCGCCTAATTTTCTTGAAATTCTAGCTACAAAGAGCAGTGACACAGATAATTGTCAGGTGCTGTTACTGTGGTATTCTGTTTGAAAGAACAATGACAATTTCATATTTCTAGTAGAACCTTTCACTGAGTTAGAGTACATTGAGATAAAATTAGAGAATAGTTGATTTGGAAGGAGGCTTTTATACTGTATAGTCCAGGGGTCACTCTGTGTTGCTCCTGGATGCCATTATGTGTGGCAGTCCATTCTACTGCACCAGCCAAGGGTCTCAGCAAATATCATGTCAAAAATACATAATGCACTGGAGACTGTTTGCTGGTCCTGCTTAGTTCCTGAGTTGGCCTCTGCTACACTGAACATGGGCTGATGTCGGGGGCTGGACTGGTGGGAGCTCCTGCTTCTCCTGAGGACCGTATTAATTTAGAACAGTGGTTTGCAGAAGGGCATAGTCCAGAGGGGGAAAGCTGGGAAATACTGGGTGAGGAACAGCTAGAAGAGGAAACACCAGGAAAGAGAAAGCTGGCAGATTCAGTGTCTTTGGACAGCATTCCTGACCCCTCCTTTGCCTAAGACTTAGACGGGCTTTGAAAGTGATAGAATAGAGAGCTCAGTGGCAACAAGCTCAGATTACCTGATGTAGGAGTGACGTAGATTAATGGGGACAGAGGGAGTAAACCTTTATGGGGAGCAATGCCATTTCTAGAGAGATATGCATTCCTTTGTCTCTCGCTGTGATTATTAAAGAAACTAACTGGTAAGTTAGTCGGGTCACAAAGAGTCGGACACGACTAAAGGACTAAACAACAACAACAACTGGTAATAATGCTCCTTTTGTTTGATCTGCTTATTTACTGCCACTGGGGGAGGAATCCGATTCCCCAAAGCCTGACAGCTGTTAAACAGACCCACTCTCTGCACGGTGCAGGAAATCCAGAGCTAGAGGATCTCCAACACATGGCTGACCGGACTCTGCTTGAAGTCCTCTGGAGGGGAGAATGCACATCTCATATCCATTGCCGAACTGCTCTAACCATTAATGCACCTCTAATACAGGAAACCCCCCCCCCCATGTACGCACATCCCATTTATGCGGATCTCAGTGAAATCAAGAAATAAATATATTGGCCTTCATTTGGGGCTGCTGTCTGAGTGAAGGAAGGCGGCCTTTGATCAGCCAGTAGGAAGCACCTTCTCCCTGCTGCCACCATTCCGCCACATGTCCATGGCCCCACCCTGGCACCAGTTCTGTTGGCCCTTCTTTTTGCTTCTTGATCTCCATGCCAGCCTCCGCCACCACACTCACTGGCTCCCCTTGGGCAGGCAGGCAGGTTCAGGACAGGCCGGGCAGCGGCCTCTTGTGATTTCCAGGGTGAGTCTCTTTTCCTCGCCTTCCAGCATATTAAGGTGGGGTGCTCCCCACTTTATGCAATTTCACTTATGCGCATGGGCTCCCAGAACACAATACCCACGTAAGTTGGTGGATGCCTGTAGTCAACTGAAGAAATGAAGCCTTTTGCTCGGCTCGGTCTGCCTGCATTGACTAAGTGGAGCTTTGTTGATGAACCATAGTATGAGCTAAGAAAGGCCTTTCATTGAACCATCCTAGATTTTATATGCTTCTGTGGGCACACCTGCTGTGTGAATTTAGTGCCATGGCTCCCTGCGTTGAATTGTACTTTTCATGAAGGTGCTGAGAATTCTCTGCTCTGCTGGGGAATGTGCATTCACCCCATCTCATTCTGCACAGAACAGAAATATGCTTCTGTTTGCCCTGATTGGCATGGCTTCACTCTGTTTGCAAGGTTGATCAGCACTTGTGGTGCTTCAGTGACGTTTACCAACACTGAAAACGACCAATTAACAGTTTAAGTTTCAATAATAATTATTCCCCAATTGTTTAATTATTTAAATAAAGCATTTGGAGTTTTTTTTAATACTTCCGCCAACCCTGGAACTGGAAAATGTCCATTTGGACCCAGGCTTTGTTGTTAATGCTCTACAAAATGCCCTTCTGATTAGTGCATGAATTAGATTCCATGGTAACAACGTGGTCACAATGCCTTATTATTTGGGTAAGTCAACAATGGAAGTCCATGGAATGGGAGTTAAAAAAACAGGAACAGATACATATATTTGTATTCGTACATTTATCATTTTGTATGAAAAGCAGAGTAAAAGCTTTCTGCATAGGATTTTCCATTTGTGTGAGAGAGATAATTTGTTTTCAAAGCTATCTGAATATGCAAATGAAATCTAACAACCATCAATACCCAGTTTGCTACCTTTCCACCATCAATGCGAGCACCAAAATGCTTTTAGTTTCGAATTGTAGTGTCGGTGCAAGGTTCTCTTAGGTAATATCTGATATTTTAGTTTCATCATTATAAACTGGGATATACCACTTAAATAGCCACTTGAAGGTCGCACAAACAACTTCCTACCCTGTTTACTCAGTGGCACAGTTCATACATGGCAAAACATATGTGAGAAGGATGAACCACTGACAGCCTTTGGCTCATGTGCTCCCGTTCGCTTCTTCTTCCCTGGAGTGGCCAGGAGGATGAGGTGGGAATCTTCTATTTCCTTCTTAGGTAAGATGCAAGCCCTATTTGGGCAGTCACCACACTCACATGAGTAGAAGACATGTACTGCCAAACTCTGCCCACTTTGGCATGCTGTCTCTATTCCATGTAGAGTCCTCCACAAGTCTGAGGTTGAAGACCTGCAGTGAGGAATCTCCTCTACTTGTGAAGGCACAGCTCAAAACCCTGATTGTGCAGGGTTCAAAATTGCATAAGGAGCTTCCATGAGTAAAGGAAGCTTCCTGCTGCAGACCTTTAATAATAATAATAATAATAATAATAATAATAATAATAATAATAATAATTTGTATTTATATCCCACCCTCCCCGGCCAGAGCCAGGCTCAAGGCGGGTAACACCAGTAAAATTACAATAAAAACATAATAGGGGAGGGGGGGCACAATTTAAAAGACAGGTTAAAAATACAGCAGCCTCATTTTAATAATAGCCCATAGATCAAAACCATAAGGTGAGGGAAACATAAGGGTCTGACTGAGTCCAAACCAAAGGCCAGGCAGAACAGCTCTGTCTTGCAGGCCCTGCGGAAAAATGTCAAGTCCCACAGGGCCCTAGTCTCTTGTGACAGAGCGTTCCACCAAGTCAGAGCCAGTACTGAAAAGGCCCTGGCCCTAGCTGATACCAATCTAACCACCTTGCGACTTGGGACCTCCAAAATGTTGTCATTTGTGGACCTTAAGGTCCTCTGCAGGGCATACCAGGAGAGGCGGTCCCGTAGGTACGTGGGTCCTAGGCTGCATAGGGCTTTAAAGGTCAAAACCAGCACCTTAAACCTGACCCTGTACTCCACTGGGAGCCAGTGCAGTTGGTATAGCACTGGATGAATGTGATCCCATGGCAAGGACCCCGTAAGGAGGCTCGCCGCAGCATTCTGCACCTGCTGGAGTTTCTGGGTCAGCTTCAAGGGCAGCCCCGCGTAGAGCAAGTTACAATAATCAAGCCTGGAGATGACCATTGCATGGATCGCTGTGACCAGATCAGGGCGAGAAATGTAAGGGACCAACTGCTTAATACGGCAGAGATGGAAAATGCCACCTTTACTCTCAAACTTGTAATAATGATGTGCTGGATGGGCAAGGCTTGGGAGCAACCCCCCTCCACCTTGTATGACTGCTTACACCTGAGTTTACTGAACACCTGAATAGGCCTATGGTTCTGTGTTATGTCCAAACCCTAAACCTTAGTTCAGGCATAGGCAGACTCGGCCCTCCACATGTGGGACTACAATTCCTATCATCCCTAGCTAACAGGTCCAGTGGTCAGGGATGATGGGAATTGTAGTCTCAAAATATCTGGAGAGCCGAGTTTGCCGTAGTTAATCTTAACTATGGTTTAGTGTGTGTGGGAACCATCTTCTTACGCTATGTTTTTGCAGTTGACTTGTTTCAACAACCATAGCTAAGATTAATCACATTTTGTCAGGCAACAGAAGCAAAAGATTGTGGACTTCTGCTCACAGTTGGGCTGGGGAAAGAGGAATGCTTGAGTCAGAATCACATCTAGGCTCATTCTCATCACATCTAAATATTACGTCTAAACCAGCCTAATGGAACTGTCAGAGAATTCACCACACAAGCAAATCTGGGAACAATAAACCACACACTTTTGCTGCTCAGCTGACATTCATTTCCAAAAGATGTCTTTCTTTCTTTTTTAAGCTTGTCACAAAAACTACAAGAGTTGAATCTCTTTGCTTTGTTGAAACAGATGGAGATTTGGGTGTGTGATAGAGTGAGGCAGATACCACTGGCAAACGAAAGCCATGCTAAACATCAAACAAATGTACACAAATATGACATATAGGACTGGCTTTTGTGTGAGATTGGTTTTTATTTTTTATATACATTGCTAGAAAATATAAAAGTTGATATGTGCATCTTAACAGATGAAGAAGAAGAAGAAGAGTTTGGATTTGATATCCCGCCTTTCACTCCCCTTCAGGAGTCTCAAAGCGGCTAACAACCTCCTTTCCCTTCCTCCCCCACAACAAACACTCTGTGAAGTGAGTGGGGCTGAGAGACGTCACCCAGCAGCTGCATGTGGAGGAGCGGAGACACGAACCCGGTTCCCCAGAGTATGTGACTGCCGCTCTTAACCACTACACCACACTGGCTCTCAAATCTTAGATAACTAAGATTTATGTTGGAAGCCTCTGTGCATGTTCTTTCTCTTGGCTGATTGCTTTGAATGATTGATCTAGGCTGCTAGAAGTCGGCAGGATGATATGGCAGTTCTTACTGAACAAAAAATCTGGAATTTTCCCTTGAGTTTTTCAGAGGGATTTTCATTGTTGCCAGTAATTGATAGTGAAGCATATGGTCGGTCTGTCTGACAGATCAAATTGACCTATAGAAAAGTGTACAGAGTTTTGGAAATAACAAGGTATAAAATATTGGAGAAACTTGACAAAATGCTGTCTTCAAGGAGGCTGTTCTCTTTTATAATTGAGGGCTGATTCACACAATCATTTATTGGCCTTGCCTCACTTTGATTCAACTTCTTCCCCTTTTTCTCAACCTAGTTTGAATTGACACACCGTGACTGGTTGAGGCAAGAGGTATACCATGGCTAGCACTCCAATCAGAGGGCTTTTTGTCAGCATGTAGCCTCATCAAGAACTGATATCTACTGAAGGACAGGCTGATAATCCTGGCACACAATGACTCAAGTTATATGGACTATTGTGTGCCTATTCAAACAAAATGGAGTCACCTCCAGACTGCTAGTATTTTGTGGGACGGATTCAAATGCATACCAGAACTTTGGGTTCGTGCCGTTAAAGTGGATTAAAGCAATGAACTTTTTGCAGTAAGGAAAGTGACAGAGAAAAGCACTGAAAAGCATGGAACAAATGAATGATAAATTGGAAGGTGTGCAAGCGTCACAAACAAAATCAGGATGAATGCTTAGTAAAGACCAAACATAGTCTTACCTCCACTTAAGGTCCTGTGTGAGTGCCTGGAGGTGGTTGGAGGATGGATGGCGGCTAACAGATTGAGGTTGAATCCTGACAAGACAGAAGTACTGTTTTGGGGGGACAGGGGGCGGGCGGGTGTGGGGGGACTCCCTGGTCCTGAATGGGGTAACTGTGTCCCTGAAGGACCAGGTGCGCAGCCTGGGAGTCATTTTGGACTCACAGCTGTCCATGGAGGCGCAGGTTAATTCTGTGTCCAGGGCGGCTGTCTACCAGCTCCATCTGAGGCTGAGACCCTACCTGCCTGCAGACTGTCTTGCCAGAGTGGTACATGCTCTAGTTATCTCCTGCTTGGACTACTGCGCTCTGCGTGGGGCTACCTTTGAAGGTGACCCGGAAACTGCAATTAATCCAGAATGCGGCAGCTAGACTGGTGCCTGGGAGTGGCCGCCGGGACCACATAACACCAGTCCTGAGAGATCTGCATTGGCTCCCAGTACGTTTCCGAGCACAATTCAAAGTGTTGGTGCTGACATTTTAAAGCCTTAAACGGTCTCGGACCTGTATACCTGAAGGAGCGTCTTCAGCCCCATCGTTCTGCCCGGACACTGAGATCCAATGCCGAGTGCCTTCTGGCGGTTCCCTCATTGTGAGAAGTGAGGTTACAGGGAACCAGACAGAGGGCCTTCTCGGTAGTGGCGCCTGCCCTGTGGAATGCCCTCCCTTCAGATATGAAGGAAATAAGCTGCTATCTTCTCTTTAAAAGACATCTGAAGGTAGCCCTGTTTAGGGAAGTTTTTAATATTTAATGCTGTGTTGTTTTTAACACTTGATTGGAAGCTGCCCAGAGTGGCTGGGGAAACTCAGCCAGATGGGTGGGGTATAAATAATAAATTGTTGCTGTTGTTGTTGTTGTTGTTAAGTTTTGTGTCATCCAATCAGGCTGAATGCTAAATAAACAGGGTGCCTTGTGGGTTGAGAAAAAGAAGGTTATCAACCCAAATGTTGTATGAAGTGCCTGCTAGCTGATATGTAAGCAAGTTTGTTTATTCAAGGAATATACTAGCTTTCCTTCCCGTGCCCCAAAAATTCACTAGATGACATGTTACTTGATGTCAGCCCAAAAGATCAATGTTCTGATGTAGGATGTTAGGTTAGGTTATGTGCCGCTCAGGGAGACCAAAATGAAAAATATATGCATCTTATTTTGCTAAGCATTGCCCTAGCAGTCATTCTCATTCTTTGTATCTTCAGCAATGACTTCTCCCATATGAACATTGAGATCTGTAGCCAAATTTCTTGCTCAAGGCACTATGTTTTTGATAGATTACACCTTGTAATTTCTGGAGCAGAGAAGTCTTGTGATGGCACCACAGTTTTGTAATTGCTTTCCCTGGTAACCCTCTATGGTACCTCATTGGTTAATTTTTCCTGTGTGACTGGAAACCTTTATTAAAATATTATTGGGCATTTTAATCTGAACTGGTTAGATATATGGAGGTGACAAGTGAATGGTATCAGCAGTGCATTTTGTGTTTGGTCCAGACCTTTTTCAACGGGTATTTTTCCAACATTTTATGGCATTGCATCCTGTTGAGTATTTTGTTTATTAATACGTTTAAAGTAGGGGCTTTGCCCAGCTGGTTTTGCTCGCCAACCCCACCTACCCACAGAAACTCTGTTCAGGAAAACATAGGGTCAAAATTAAAAATTGCATCAATAATTGTCGATTCTGTTTTCTATGTTGTATTGTTGCTCAGGATGTCAATTGCCGTGGCTTGTATCCAAGTAAATAATTGCATGTGTGGAACAATTTTGAGAAGTGATCCCTCCCTTCTTCTCCTCTTCCAACATGTCTGCCTGTACCATCTCCAAATCTGCTCTGAAGGGTCAAGGAAACCCCCAGTGCAGATTCGTGGGGTGCCCAGGGGCCGGAGCGCGAGGGGAAATTCTGTTGTGGTCTCAGAAGTCATTCCACATGAACAATGATTTAGCTGGGTACAACCTCATCTATAATGAATACAGAATTTTAATCTACATATTCATGAGTAATGGTGCCAGACTCTAGACTGGATGATTAATTTTAAAGTATATCAGATCATGCTAAGTTTCCACCACACTGCAAAGTACTGTTTTGAGTAACTAATTTAAGAACTATTTATTAAAAGTGAAAATGAGCAATTTGCATATAATGAAGATACATTACAGTTAAAAAAAACCCCACATATATATATATTTTTCCAAGGTGCCATCTCCTAGCATCTTGATGTAAAAAACAAAAAATAATAAGCTATTAATCTTTTGTAAATGTTGACGGGTGGGGGGGGGGCATTTTAACAGGTTTTTCCTTCAGTGTCAATGAGTCTTGTTTAAACAAGATTAAACAAAACGCATCAGAAATTCATAGTAAGTTAAAAACCCACTCTCCCCACCACACATCCAAATATGGATGTTTATTTTAGGGAGTGGTATATTTAGAGTAAAAGTAAGTGTGCATTTTAAAGTGATAGCTGTATATGTATACAGTGGTACCTCAGTTCTCGAACATAATCCATTCTGGAACACTGTTCAAGTTCTGAAACGTTCAAAAAACCGAGGCACAAAGGGCTGCCTGCAAATTCAATTGAGAAAATTGAAAAACACGCAGCGGAAGCCGTTCGACTTCTGAGGCACTTTCGAAAACACTTACTTCTGAGTTTTCGGCACTCAGGTCCCGAAATGTTCGTCAGTGCAGATGTTCGAAAACCGAGGTACCACTGTACTTGTGTTATGAGTAGCTATCTGATAATTAGATGTGGGATTATCCAGTTTTATGATTTGGGGCATGAGTTTTAAAATAGCTCTGTACAGTACTAACCTATCCATTACTCACATCCTCTGCCCCTCCATATGTGTATTATTGGTTTTATATATATAAAAGTCCTTCTGTTAAAACAAGGACTTCCATTTGTACAATGGAACTTCCCCTCCCTCTTCTCTCCTTGTGTGCCCGCAATGCCTTCCCCAAAACTTCTCTGTGGGGTTGGGTAAAACCCCACAATAGATTTGGGGACACACAGGGGAAGTTACAGGGCAGAAGCAGAAGTCTTTGCGCTAATGAGATGACTTTACTGGCTATAACCCTGTATTTTTCTTGAAGAGCCAGTCATTTAAATGATTTTCCTTGTATTGCTTAATTTTTTGGGGAAAATTGCTGTACACTGCCCTTTTGTGAGATGGTGGTATATGAATACATCTGTAAATAAATAGATTCCTACACACATGCTGCCATGTATACATCCATGCATACATATATAATGTTTGCTCCTTTCTTCCTGCTTCACTCAAACCGCTTGACACCTGCATATTTATAGTGTTTTGTCTTGGCTTTCAAAGCTCAGAGGAAAAATGCAACTTTGACTGTCTTTGCTCCAGGGCCTCTTCTGCATTTACCTCACAAACGTAAAATATGCACTTTGATATCAGCATCTGCCAAAACAACAAAGAGGGTCAGGAGTGTCTTTTGTCATGCATCACTCAAGGATACGACCTTTCACCTGTCCTGTTAGTCTCTTGCCCTAGTACCAAGCCAGGGGTCACCCATATTTTGGGGGCCTATGGGCATCTTTGCAGACTAGATAAACTGTCAGGAGCACCACATGACTGCAACGAAGCACATACAACAACCTATTGCATTGAAGGAATGGGTTTCCCAAACCCAAAACTGACTGTGCAGGCAGTTTGAAACTGCACCAAAATCCCTATTTTTCCTTAGCTAAAATGCTTTAACTTGAGCTCTTGAGCCGAAACCCAGCTGTATAAACAGGACTCAGAGCCCTCTCCTTTATCAGTTTGTGACGGCAAGAATGGCCTTCACTGTACCAGTACAACAGGGAAGACACGTCTATGCCTTATCGTATATCCTGACCACAAAAGACGCACAGACCTAGTCTGGGAACAGTGCCAGAGGGTGTTCTTGGAGATGGTGACCTCTTGCTCCAAGATAAGAGTAGGAACAGGAAGATCCTTTTATGGACAGAAGTACAGGAAGGAATACAAGCTGACGTGGCTGGATTCCTGGGGAAGGGTGAGAGGGTGCCTGGAGGATATATATACTGCATGTAATCTCTCATTTCTTTGGACTTGCTGTGGACTGACCACACAAGTGCCATTCTGCTGTTCCGGAGAGCAGAAATAAAGAACTCTTTCTCTGAACCAACCCTTGGTGTCATTTGACTTCCTTCCTCCTGTCCGGGAGCAACGCAGACCCAATCGGTGAACTCCAATAAGGCTACAGCTTTGCCTTTGATAGAATGCTTGTGTTAAACATAATTTCAGTCAGAGATGGGGTGGTGAGGGGACACTATGAGCACCAGGGAAGCCTTCTGTGGGAAGATATGTGCATGTGGGCACCATGTTGTTGATCCCTGTTCTAAAAGCTTTGCTTGCTGCCTGCGATGCTGAACTCCAGCCTTTGTGTGGCAAGGGTTGTAGCCAGCAAAGTTGCCCCAGTAGCACAAGGACATCCCTTTGTGCAACTGAGCTTCCCATTCCTCTCCTCCCCTTGTATTCTCCTAGATCTGTTCTTAGTTTAACCCTTTGGGAAGTGCCAATAGGATTGGAAGGAAAAAATCATACAAACCAATTAACCTGGAAATTCTTCCACAATAGCTTTTCCCTTACAACCAGTGGGAAGTATCTATAGACCTTTTAGGTATGTTGTTGCCTTGTATAGTTTCCCTGCAATCAGCCCCGGATTCTGTAGAATCCAAAACTTCCATTGGAGAGAGATGCTAAACATCCAGTGCATTTCAGTATCCTTCACTTTAAGAAGGATCTTGACAAGCTGGAACTTGTGCAGAGGAGGGCAGCCAAGATGATCAAAGGTCTGAAAACAGAGCCTCATGAGGAATGGTTGAAGGAGCTGGGTATGTTTAGCCTGGGAAAGAGGAGACTGAGAAGAGATGTGATGTTGTTGTTTAGTCGTTTAGTCGTGTCCGACTCTTCGTGACCCCATGGACCAGAGAACGCTAGTACCTCTGTCCTCCACTGCCTCCTGCAGTTTGGTCAAACTCATGCTGGTAACCTCGAAAACACTATCCAACCATCTCGTCCTCTGTCACCCCCTTCTCCTTGTGCCCTCCATCTTTCCCAACATCAGGGTCTTTTCCAGGGAGTCTTCTCTTCTCATGAGGTGGCCAAAGTCTTGGAGCCTCAGCTTCACGATCTGTCCTTCCAGTGAGCACTCAGGGCTGATTTCCTTCAGAATGGATAGGTTTGATCTTCTTGCAGTCCATGGGACTCTCAAGAGTCTCCTCCAGCACCATAATTCAAAAGCATCAATTCTTCGGCAATCAGCCTTCTTTATGGTCCAGCTCTCACTTCCATACATCACTACTGGGAAAACCATGGCTTTAAAACCATTTAAAACCATGGCTTTAAAACCATTTCCCCCTTATTCCCTCATAAAATATAAAACACGACAGTCTTCTATAAAAGTATAAAAAGAGTTTACTCACATTCTGTTCACAATCGGATCCCAGAAGGCAGACTTAGCTTTGAAAAGTAACATACACCTGGAAACTATCTCATAAAGAGACTGTCCCTTTGTCCTCTCTTGGCTGGAGGCCCAGAAGGAAACAGGAAGTTTACCTGCTGGCTGGACAAACATTGCTTCCCATGTGTAAACATGTTCACTCTAGGAATGTTGTACTTGACTGCTCTTGTGTTTCATATGCCACAATTAGCCCCCTTCTCCTTGTGCCCTCCATCTTTCCCAACATCAGGGTCTTTTCCAGGGAGTCTTCTCTTCTCATGAGGTGGCCAAAGTCTTGGAGCCTCAGCTTCACAATCTGTCCTTCCAGTGAGCACTCAGGGTTGATTTCCTTCAGAATGGAGAGGTTTGATCTTCTTGCAGTCCATGGGACTCTCAAGACTCTCAAGAGATGTGATAGCCATCTTCAAAGATCTCAAGGGCTGTCATGTGGAAGAGGGAACAAGCTTGTTTTCTCCTGCTCTAGAGGGTAGACTCAAACCAATGGCTTCAAGTTACAAGAATGAGATTCCGACTACGCATCAGGAAGAACTTTCTGGCAGTAAGAGCTGTTTGACAGTGGAACATTCTCCCTCGGAAGGTTGTGGACTCTCCTTCTTTGCTTCTTTGGAGGTTTTTAAGCAGAGGTTGGATGACTATCTGCCATGGCTTCTCTAGTCGAGTTTCCTGCACTGCAGGGAGTTGAATTAGATGACACTTGGGTCTCCTTTCAACTCTACAATTTTATGATTCAATTATTATGTTTTGCCTACTTTAGAAGGGGGAGACTCAGATGAATAGACTCTTGGGCAACAAGCAGGCCTGTGTATAGTGGTACCTCGAGTGAAGAACTTAATTTGTTCTGGAGGTCCATTCTTAACTTGAAACTGTTCTTAACCTGATGTGAGAAGTCGTTCGTGGAAACAAACAGACAAAGGACTTCAATATAAGGTTAACCCTTTTATTAGTCGCGTTTGCAAAGGCGAACCCTCCGTACCCGTAGATACGAAGGGCCTCGATCAGGCATAAGCGCAGCAGTTTTATCCCTACAGCTGCCGCCCCTCTTTCAGAGGCTTGGCTTACAATCTACTTATCAGAGTTCAACACATTTCTAATACATTGTCCACTCTACACTAACCACTTCATCTATTATCAGATATGGGCCTACGCCCCTTGGATTTCTTTATCCTGTGTACGCAGCTCATGGGGACTTTCCAGACTGAGTTTGAGGCACACCCTTGCTTGTAATTTTTCCTTTATTTCTTAATCTCACAATCCCCCCTCTCTTTGATACCTTGCCTCAAACTCACGTAGCTGCTCCCAGTGATTTCTCTCCTCCTCATCTGTCGGTATGGGTTCGTATCTCATTGCCGTTAGTTGAGTGGTTACATGCTGCTGGGCTATTAGGGAGAGTGAGTTGTTAATAGTCTTAACGAAAATGGGCAATACACAGGGGATTAGTACGCATCCAGCGGCTATTAACCCAATTAAAGCTACAATGGCTTGTAGTCCAGGTAATTTTGGAAACCATGAGCTGAATAATTCCTTGAAGTTAAGGCCTTCCCATGTTTGCACAGGAACATGCGCTAACTTTATCATTCGGTCAGCTATATTTTTTTACTACCCTTCCGCTATCATCTATTTCAATGCAACAATTTGTTAGATTAAATTTTCCACAAACCCCGCCTTCTTTCGCTAATAAATATTCGAGCGCTAATCTGTTTTGCATAATATAGGTACGGCTTTTTGCACTTTCCTTAGCGAGTTTTGTTAAAGCGGCAGCGGTTTCATTAGTTATAATTTCTACTACAGCTTGTAAGCGAATAATACGATTTAATAGATAAATTGGGTCCCTCCCAAAAGATCCCGCTGTTCCATCATTAGCCCAAGTCGCGGGACCATAATATTGAATTATTCTTTGGGGGGGCCACTCATTATCCTGCCATGTCCCTATGTGAATCGCCCTCTTTCTCCTGGGCCCAATTTCTTCATATACAGGCATACCCAGCTTAGCTTTCGTCTCTAAAGGGAGTAAGAAGAAGCTGGGTCGAAGGGTGGTCAATACACAGGACCCTACCCAATTTAGAGGCAGCCTGTTATATGCATAACCCCCCACATGCCCAATAAAATCCATCTGGGGTTGTCCATTCCTTCGAGGTGTTTTGGGGGTCCTGGAGAAAGGTCATGTTAATCATGTTAGCTAATGCAGGTGGCCATTCTCTGGTATTGTTATCTGAACTCCACCATTGCTTATCATTCCACTGTCCCACACAAGGGGTATCTCCCATCTTGGTGCTCCCCTCTGTACTTGGCGCGTTCCTGACAAAGCATTCCATTCCCACCAGGTTATTTGATATTTGCCAGACCTCATTGCCTGGATGATGGTATGTGTATTTCTTTTCATTTCTCCAGACCTCAGTGTAATTTACCTCGTGAGCCACCCAAGGCCATTGGTCTCCCATGTTTGTCCCTCCACACACGAAACAATTCCTCACAGTTAACTCTTTGGCGATGGTCTCAGCCAGGCTTAAAAACATGTTATGGGCTCTTGAGGGTAGGGGTAAGTTGTTTAACTGCTGTATTTCTTCCTCGAAGCTCTCATATACTGAAATGGGCTTTTTGCTAACTCTTGTGGTATGTATTTTTATGACCAGATACCCATAAGGATTCCTTCCGGTTCCATCTATCCCTAAACCAAAATGAATATATTTGGGGGCTAGTGGAAGGACGTTCCTTAGCCCATAAACATACAGGGTTGCATTTCCCCCTTTATATCCATATACATATATGCTGGACGTAATGGGTCCCACTGCTAGGGGCTCGTAACATTCTGTCTTATTTTCTCTAGTTTTGCATCTAAAATATTGGGTCTGATTATGGACACAGGGATCTAATTTTTTCACACATTCTGGAGCAACGTTGTAATACATTAGAGTTCGTGTAATCATAGTCCCAGTCTTAGTAGTCTGGATGCACTGGTCACAGTTCTGAATTTCTTTGGCCGTGACACCCCTTAACATAATCAACAGGCCAATTCCCATCACTACTTTCTTTACTCCCTCCCTTGTCATTGTTTCTGTCTTAATTGGTCCACTGCTTGCACCACTGTAGGGGTTCTAGTCAGACTACAATGGACCTCTCCTTCTAAGGTGATTGTGCAATATTGGATAATTATGTCCTCTATGAAGATTATGTTACATAACCTTCTACAATGCACGCATAATACACAACACTCACAATGGACACAACAACAACATTCATAGAAGCACTTGCAATCACAGAATAGGCACATTAAGGTCAGCGTTTGAGTCCTCTCTGGTTCCTGGTTCCCTGATTGGTAAGCGTCACCTTTAGTGGGTTGTCTGAATCAACAGATACCCTCCAATCTTGCGGAGCTTTCTTGACCCTATGATAGTGAGTCCACCCGTGCTCTCTGGTCCTTACTGCAGATTCGGTGGTAAGCAGTACCTGGAATGGACCTTCCCAAGCAGGTTGTAGCTTCTCCGCCTTCCACGCTTTTATCAGGACCCGGTCACCAGGCTGAAATGTGTGCTGATGTTCCAATAGTGGAGGACGCTGGACCAAAACGCCACGTCTATGAAGAGACAACAAAGACTGGGAGAGTGACCGCAAATATTTTCTTAGGAACAAATCTTTAAATTCTACCAGGGGCTGACCCAGCTGGGCTAGGTATGGTCTTCCCATCACCAATTCGAAGGGGGAGATTCCCAGGTCCTTTCTTGGTGCTATTCGTATTCTTAATAAAGCCAGGGGAAGGTTTTTCGTCCAGGGTAGCCCATTTTCCAAGTATAATTTAATTAAGTGTTTTTTAATTTCTGCGTTCGCCCTTTCTACCTTCCCACTGCTTTCAGGATGCCATGGTGTGTGGAGGTCCCATTTAATTCCCAGGGCTGCCATCACTTCTTGTAACACTTTCTGGGTAAAGTGTGTACCTCTATCTGAATCTATGGCCTCGATTATACCATACCGGGGAACGATATGTTCTAGAACAGCCTTAGTAACCACTTGTGCCGTCGCCTTCCTGCTAGGGAAAGCCTCCATCCACCCCGTGAGATGATCCTTGAACACCAATAAATATTTCTGCCCCCCCCCCCTTTCGGGTAGTTCAGTGAAATCTACCTGCACTCTTTGGAAAGGCCATACTGCTAACGGCCTCCCTCCTCTCTCAGTTGTTTTGGCCCTGGTCTTGTTTACTTTTTGACATATCAAACATTTCCAGGCTATGGCATGTGCCATAGGCCACATGTCCTTACTCCAATATAGGGGTTTTACCATATTGATCATTGCTTCCGTCCCGAAGTGCCCACCCTCATGCACCTTTTCTAGGATCCCCATCATTATAGCTTTTGGTATTACCACTTGCCCTGCTGGGGTTTCCCATCCATTATCCCTCTGTTTCCATCCCTCCTTCTTCATGTAATCAATTTCTTGGGGGGTAAAAACCAGGTTTTCTGTGTCCGCTTTGGTCAAGACAGGTACTTTCAAACTATACTGTTGAACCAGTGCGGCTCTAGGGATGCCCTTGGCGGCTTCCTTCGCTCTCAAATCAGCCCACCTGTTTCCTACTTCTTCGGGACTCGTTCCTTTGGTGTGGGCTGAAATATGAACCACTGCCACCTTTTCTGGTCCAGTAAGGGCATTCAATAGCCTTTCTAGCAATGCCATGTGCTCTATTTGTTTTCCATCTGCCTTAATATATCCCCGGTCCCGCCAAGTTCTACCAAAAGTATGTACCACCCCCCATGCGTAGCGGGAGTCTGTCCATATGGTTACCTCTAAGCCCCTTGCCAACTCGAGAGCCCGTGTCAGGGCCATGATTTCACATTTCTGAGCCGACCAGGTTGCCGGCAAAGCCCCGCTTTCGAGAATTTCCCCATCTTCTTTAACTATAGCGTATCCTGATTTTCTCCTCCCTTCTTCAACATAACTAGAACCATCAGTGTACCATCTTTCTCCTTCCGCCAGGGGCACTTCTGACAAATCTTCCCGGACTTTTGACATTAATTGTATAGTACTCATACAGTCATGTTCATCTGGCTCCCACTCTTTTCTTTCCCCGATCAGAAACTCAGCTGGATTTAAATTTCGGTCGGTTCCCAGAGTAATATTGGGGCTTGTCCTCAAAATAGTTTCATATTTTACTAAGCGACCGTCCGTCATCCAGGTGGAGGCTGCCCCTGTCATCACAGTAGATATTTGATGTGGGCTATGAACTATTAGGGCCCCACCAAAAGTCAATTTTCTACTCTCAACCACCAATACAGCCGCTGCTGCCACCGCCTGGATGCAGGTGGGCCATGCCCGTACTACTGGTTCCAAGGTTTTGCTAAGATATGCAACTGGCTGATATCGCCCCCCTCTCTTTTGGGCCAAGACCCCTACAGCAGTCTGGGAACCGATCGTTACATACAAGTGGAACGGTTGCTGAAGATTGGGCAGTGCTAAGACCGGGGCCCCGATCAGAGTCCTTTTTATTTCTTCCCATTTTAATCCATCCTCCTGTTCCCATGTTACCTTTTCGTCCCCAATGAGTTTTTGATTTAAAAATTGAACCAATTTTGCATATTGGTCTATCCACAATCTACAATATCCCAGTAGTCCTAACATCCTCCTCCTGTTTTATTTCTTGGGGGTTGCAGTTCCAAAATTCCCTTGACTCTCTCTGGGTCTAGTTTTCTTGTTCCTCCCTCCAACAGATGCCCTAAATATTTTACTTTCTTTTGCACGAACTGCAGTTTTTCCTTTGACACTTTTACTCCTAATTTTCCCAACCAGTTCAATAATCTTATAGAATCCTGCCTCACTTCTTTTTCTTTTTCTTTCTCTTATTTTCTATAAGGTACTTTTTCAATTGTGTCATCCAATACCTTTCAGTCTCCCCCTCAGGGTTCCAGTTGTACATTTTGTCCGACCCTATAGGGTATTTTGGCCAAATCACCCTACAGAAGTTAATCATAGTCACTTTTGACAAACCAACTGTATATTGTCTCATATAATCCTCATTCCATTGTATTAATACTTGCCCTAATGGACTATTAGGGTCTATAGGACCCTTCACATTTATCTCCTTCTGTCTCTTACTCTGACCCTTACCCATGGTTTACAATGTCTCCAACTTCACTTTCTATCACAATCACACGGAATCGCCTGGCCACTTCCCTCGCGGGATAGACGGAACCGCAAGCTAATCCTCTCGTCAGGGCAGAGCCCTGATCCACACTCACGTGTCCATATGGAACCTCTCTTTCACTCAAGAGACGAGTCTCTCACCCCCGCCCCGTAACACAGTTTACAAAAATTCTCACGTCTACTCACCCAATACAGTCCAGCGCCGCTTCTCGCGACTAGTGAACAGGCGGGCGTCCCCGCTGGGCTCTCGCGGTCCCTGACCGCTGATAATCGAGACTGTCTCTCCCACCTATATTGAGTCCTGTCTTAGCCCTTGTGGATTGCTATGAACAAATCCCGGCCCCGAGCCACTCCGAAAGGACGGAGGGGCGCCTGCCCGGGGTCCGAGTATCGCTCGAGCCACCCGTCAAGGGCCCCACGTTGGGCGCCAGAACTGTGAGAAGTCGTTCGTGGAAACAAACAGACAAAGGACTTCAATATAAGGTTAACCCTTTTATTAGTCGCGTTTGCAAAGGCGGACCCTCCGTACCCGTAGATACGAAGGGCCTCGATCAGGCATAAGCGCAGCAGTTTTATCCCTACAGCTGCTGCCCCTCTTTCAGAGGCTTGGCTTACAATCTACTTATCAGAGTTCAACACATTTCTAATACATTGTCCACTCTACACTAACCACTTCATCTATTATCAGATATGGGCCTACGCCCCTTGGATTTCTTTATCCTGTATACGCAGCTCATGGGGACTTTCCAGACTGAGTTTGAGGCACACCCTTGCTTGTAATTTTTCCTTTATTTCTTAATCTCACACTGAGATACCACTTTAGCTAATGGGGCCTCCCGCTGCCGCCACTGTGCAATTTCTGTTCTCATCCTGAAGCAAAGTTCTTAACCCGAGGTACTATTTCTGGGTTAGCGGAGTCTGTAACCTGAAGCTTCTGTGACCCGAGGTACGACTGTATTACCTATTGAATTACAATAATATCCAAAACAGTCAGTAACCAGAATGTCAAACCATAGCATGAAAACAGGAATCCAGTAGCATATTGTATATAATCTGTATGGAAATAGAAATAGGGTCAACTCCAGAGTCTGAAGTAACAACAGGAGCAACAGGAGCTTTCTTCCAGCTCTTCATCATCAACAGAAACCCCAAACTTGCTCATAATGCTAGATCTTGAGAGCATTCAATGAATCTGAATGTTGGAAGCTGAGGACAGGCAAAAGAAAGTATATCTTTATGTATCAGAGTTAAATGATGAATATATTTGCCAGTCACTTAACTTTCTGAAATTTCCCTATATACATTAAATAAACCCAGTATCCCCATCTCTCCAGATGTGTACTGCTTTTTTTTTAAAAAAAAAATTGGACGTATTCCACAAAGCATCTTGGTTTTTTCCATTCATCCTTCTAACAGTGTAAAGGTAAAGAGACCGCTGACCATTAGGTCCAGTTCTGACCGCCTCTGGGGTTGCGGCGCTCATCTCGCTTTATCTCATCTCGAGGGAGCCGGCGTACAGCTTCCGGGTCATGCTGCCAGCAATACTAAGCCGCTTCTGGAGAACCAAAGCGGAGCACGGAAACGCCATTTACCTTCCCGCCAGAGCGGTACCTATTTATCTACTTGCACTTTGACGTGCTTTTGAACTGCTAGGTTGGCAGGAGCAGGGACCGAGCAATGGGAGCTTAGTCCGTCGCGGGGATTCGAACCGCCAACCTTCTGATCAGCAAGTCCTAGGCTCTGTGGTTTAACCCACAGTGCCACGCGCGTCCCTTCTAACAGTGTAGCTGAGCCTTTTGTTTTATTCTTGTAAAGTGATAGTCCAAAGACCACCGTGCTTGCTCATTGCCAAGCTGTTCCATCATTACTTAAACACATGAGCAAATGCTTCTCAAAACAGTCATAGACACATCAGAGATGCAGCATATAAGAGGAACTTTAGCCCTAAAAGCTAAGGAGTGGGTTTTTAATTTTATTTTTGATGTCAGGGGAAATGGCCAAGTGTTGGGCCAGTGAGGTTGTGTGGTTTCAGGTTGTGGGCACATCTTCCCATCTCATTCTAATCCACCATTTCTGCAGTCTTATTTGCAGCTGCAACAGAGTGTTGGCATGCAATGATTCAGATGATTTCCCATTGTGAGGTGGTCCATCTGCTTGAACCATGGGTTTTCAGAAGCATTTTGATCCGTCCCATGCTGATGTGCTGCTTAGAAAATAAGCAAACAGATGTTTTATTTTTGGACAGGATTGATCGGGCCATCTGCATTTGTGCAAATTTATTTGACCCAGTACCACCTAGCGGGTAATTCATTGGCTGGAAAATACTGGCCCTCATTTTAATGCGTTTCCATTCTTCTTAATCTTCCCATCAACACATATTCACTAAAAAAATTTGAAATAAACTCTCTCTGTTATATAAGCTTGTGAAATTGCCTGATTAACCTGATTATCAAATGCATATATATGGACTGTAATTCCCTCCATAATGTAAATTCAGAGTACTGTCTTATACGATTGAAAATGAATGGGAGAAAAATGAAAAACAAACAAATACAAATCTCACTCAGTTTGATATTAGATTGCGTTTCTTTCCTTTACAAGAAGATACCCTCAGAGTTTTTCTTCTCACTTAAGACCATTTGCCTAAGAAATTGTCTGTTTGAAGGTGTTGTTTGAAGGAGGAGGGAATCGAGGTCCCCTCAAAGTATCTGCTTTATATACATTATTTACACAATGGGCTGCACGTGATTGGCTAATTCCAGAATTCTCCTGTAGGCCAATCAGGTTGTGGATTCACTTCTATCTGGAGCTGGATTGCATGGCTCCTGCCGACCAATCATACTCCTGCATTGTTCTAGGACCAATCAGACTGCTGCATTCTGAATCCTATTGTTCTAGGACCAATCAGACTGCTGCAGCTTGGATCCTATTCAACTCAGTATATAACAGATGGGGTGTCCAACAAATTTGTCCCTTTGGGGCAAGACTTCTTCTTGTGCAATGGGGCTTCTCCTCCCTCCCCTCTCACCATGCCCTCACAAGATCTGCTCCAGAGGTCTGGGGAGATCCCCAGAAGAGATTTGGGATATATGTGGATAGAGGAGTGGAAGGGGAAGTTTTATTGTGGAAGCAGAAATCCTTGCGCAAATGGGACAACTTATTTGAAGCAACCCCTTTGCTTAAGGAGCAGCTTTCGCTCTCAATTCCTTTGCTTAAGGAGAAGCCTCATTCTGCATCTGTAAAAGGTAAAGGTAAAGGGACCCCTGACCATTAGGTCCAGTCGTGACCAACTCTGGGGTTGCAGCGCTCATCTCGCTTTATTGGCTGAGGAAGCTGGCGTACAGCTTCCGGGTCATGTGGCCAGCATGACTAAGCCACTTCTGGTGAACACCGTTTACCTTCCTGCCGGAGCGGTACCTATTTATCTACTTGCACTTTGACGTACTTTTGAACTGCTAGGTTGGCAGGAGCAGGGACTGAGCAACGGGAGCTCACCCCGTCATGGGGATTTGAACCACCGACCTTCTGATTGGCAAGTCCTAGGCTCTGTGGTTTAGCCCACAGCACCACCCACATCCCTGCATCTGTACATACATTAATTAGCACGTGCAAAATTTATGCAAACTTGTGCTATGAGTCTGTGACAAGACCTAGAAAAGCCCTTGGCAAGTAGCATTCAGTTCAGGGTTAGTAGGAAGCAGGGGGGACAGGGGAATATTTCCCCAAAATGGTGTTAACCTACACCTGTGAATACTTAAGAAAAGATAAAATGGTAAGGAAAGACACAAGCGGTAAATACACAAAACAACTTGTCATAATAAGAGACAATCTTATAATAAGATTAGTAATTATCTTCCAAGTGATTGTAAAACATGTAAGACAGTTGATTGTAATAATAATAAAGATGAAAATATTCTCCGTGCTACACACTGTAGTTGTTTTTCATTCAGTGCTTGCTACTGCTGTATTGCAAACTATGTGGCTAATTTATAACTAGTTCATGGAATCTGTGCTCCTGGGGGGAAGTTACATATCTATCTATATATGTTAAAATTAGACATTTTGGTTATTTGTTAAACTGGTGCTTCTTTCAGTTTCAGGACACAGCCTGGCAGGAAAAATTTCATAGATTTTCTTTTGATGCCTGGCTCTTCCTCATACAGTGGTACCTCGGGTTAAGAACTTAATTCGTTCCGGAGGTCCGTTCTTAACCTGAAACTGTTCTTAACCTGAGGTACCACTTTAGCTAATGGGGCCTCCCGCTGCCACCACACAATTTCTGTTCTCATCCTGAAGCAAAGTTCTTAACCCGAGGTACTATTTCTGGGTTAGCGGAGTCTGTAACCTGAAGCCTCTGTAACCCCAGGTACCACTGTACACTTCCCCTATTTCTTGTCCTCATGGATGCTTCAAGCATGAATTTCACTGAAGTCTATAAATGTGCATCTGCACTATTCATCAAGAGTTATCAACTTTTTGATTGTTGGTATGGACTTCTAAGGAAATAGCTGTGCCAAGTTAGTTGCTTCTGGGGAAGACTTCCCAGCAAAGGAAAGAAAAGGGGAGCAGGGCCTTGGGTTATTATATACTTCATATGGCAGCAAACCTGGTGTCTATACTTTACAGGTTGGTACAGCCAGTCCTGGGTTTCTTATGAGTGTTTCTGCATGATCCACATCTGTGTCTCAATTATAGATTACTTTGTCAGATGCCTGCATAAACAAACCTTATCTAAAAACCATAGCACATGAAGTGGTCCTAATTATAGCTCTGCGACAGATATTTCCTTTGCAATCTAAATATTAGCAAGCTTTAAGTTAAAGCTGATTGTAAACTAAATCCCTGAAAGACAGCAGCAATTAGCCAGCAATGATGATGTTTTAAAAGAAAAAATCTTTTGAATAATTCCACTAAAGTCAATGTAATTATTAATTAAAAACGGTAACCAGGTTTCAGTTTCGGAATTTTGAAAAATCCTTTCATGATGTCCATGGATGATGTTGTGTATACATACAACTAGCTATCAAAAGATTTTGTATGCCAATGTTTGATAGAGAGAGATACTTTTAGCAATTCCTCAGATTTTGCCTAATTGTGCCAGGGTACAACTATGACAACTCTTTGAAGTGTTGAATGGCTTGAGTGAAAATCCTGCTTTTGTGTAGATGGAAAACTTCCCTGCTCCCACAGCAGTAAGAGATTTTTTTTTAATTCAGAGAGATCAGGGATTATTGCTTCCAGAATTATCTGATACCCATGCAAATACATCTTTCTTCTAAAATTAAAAATCCTACATAAAAACATCAATGACTGCATATTTGCAGATGTGGGATTCATTACTCTTTGGAGATATGTTCTCTGATAAGGGTGTGTAGATACAATGCACTCTGTATCTCAAATTTATGGATGTCTGAAAATGGTTACCTTTTAAGTTCCACTGAGAGGTAGCCTTCATGGACATCTTACTTTAAGATAATATGGTTCTCTATCCAGCTTTTAAGTGCAGTCCTGCGAAGCTTTGATTTTCTGCAGTGCTGCTTGAAAGATGGAGGTGTCACATTGGATGACAACTAATGAACTGAATGTTCAATAGTTCATCACCTTGGTTTTCACTAGAAAACATTTAGAAAGCAAATTTGCAAAGAATTTCTCTCATCTGGTAAAAGTGAGATTGCTCAGCTGTCATGCGACAATATGTCAGAACATCGAGGGCCCAAACAGGTGATTTTAGTGCTACAAACAAAAGATCATTGTTATTACCTTTCAAAAATATATTTGCAACCCCTTAAAATGTGTTGTGCCATCGCGGCTTAAAAAAAAATACATATATTTCAAGATGTATCTTGTATCTCTTATAGGAGCACTGGATATTTATTTTACTCATTAAACAACCCTGTCAGGCTTTGACCCTGCGGGGTCAGCCATATGAACCCAGTGAAACTCCATTCACCAGCCGCTTATCACCAGCTGAAATAATAATAATAATAATAATAATAATAATAATAATAATAATAATAATAATTTATACCCTGCCCATCTGGCTGGATTTCCCCAGCCACTCTGGGCGGCTCCCAACACAATTAAAAGCACAATAGAACATCAGACATTAAAAGCTTCCCTAAACAGGGCTGCCTTCAGATGTCTTCTAAAAGTCAGATAGTTGTTTATTTCCTTGACATCTGATGGGAGGGTGTTTCACAGGGCGGGCGCCACGACCAAGATATACTGATATATCTGAAATATGAATAGAGCTATGTAGAGGCTTTGGCTGGCTTCACGGTTTTCCCTCCATCGCGATTTTTGCCAGTGCCTGCTCCTGTGAGCACTGTAGGAGGCAGGGGATAGCTGAGCTGGCAAACCAATGATATGGACTTCAAACCAGTTTGGGACAATATATCGCCGAGCCCTAATCCGCTTTGCATGCAAATTCAATTCCATTCCTGATATTCCTCAAATTCAATTCCTGATATCTCCAGGTAGGGCTGGGAGAGAGTGCTGTCTGCAAGCCTGGTGTCAAGGAATCCAAATCTCCCTCCCTCACGGCCGGCTGCCAGTAAAGGAAAGACAAGAAGCTCTTACCAAGATATTTTATTCAATATTCACAGAGAGAGATGTAGAAACATCATCTATTGGATGATGGTGTTGCTCTGAGCAAAGCCCCATATCCTCCATCTCTCCTATTATATGTCATCCCATCTGTGCTTTCTGCCTCTGAGCTTTCTGTTTTCCTACTTTCAATTCCCACCATTTGGGGGGGGGGGAGTCTGGAATGCTTTCTAAAGATACTGAATCTGTCAGCTGTTTCTCCCCTGGTGCTTCTTCTTCCTCCTGCTCCTCTCCCAATATTTCCCAGCTTCTCCCCTCTGCAGCCTATAAACTGTGACCTTCTGCAAACCACTGTTCTAAATCTATACAATCTCCCTCTTCTCTGGAAGTTTCAGGGGAGGGGGGGTGCTCTCCACCATTCCTCCTCAGTCCAGTCCCTGACACCTGGAGAGCCACTGCCAGTCAGTGTGGACAATAATGTATTAGATGGACCAACAGTCGGACTCAGAAGAAGGCAGTTTCCTATTTCCCCCACCCTGTCCAGGCCCCGGTTCAGTTTTGTGACTCTTTGTGTACTCATGCTTTTAGCTCCATTCTTCAGACACCTAATATAGTCTGGTTCTGATGCATCTCCTATTATTTAACAAAATACCCATCCCAGATTAGAGAGCAAGAGTCCTCCTTCAGGTTTTCTCAAAGGATGCAGAGATAACAAAAATGACATCATGGACAGCAGCACACTGCCGGCCTCTTTGAATAATGCTGAGAGAGAAACTATTTCAATTTTAATGGACTGTAGCCGCTGAATTCTAAATGCATTTCAAATATTTTGCTGAATGTATGCTATATATATATATATATATATATGATCTTTCTCTAAAACCTGTTTTTCAGTTGTGGCGAAAACGCTAAGCAGGCAGAGAGATCAAAAAGCATGTTGAAGTCAGTGAAATTACACAAGGAAATAATTTGGCGTCTTTGGCAGACTTTAATGCATCTGTATACAGTGGTACCTCAGTTACAGATGCTTCAGGTTACAGGCTCCACTAACCCAGAAATAGTACCTCGGGTTAAGAACTTTACCTCAGGATGAGAACAGAAATCGCTTGGTGGCTGTGTGGCAGCAGCCACCTCATTAGCTAAAGTGGTGCCTCAGGTTAAGAACAGTTTCAGGTTAAGAACGGACCTTCGGAATGAATTAAGTTCTTAACCCGAGATACCACTGTACTTTAAAAGCTGTGACCATCTTTCCTTTAAACAAATCTTAAGGAAATGACTGGTGCTCCAGCACGGCCATCCCTACCATTAGACAGAGTGAGACAAGCACCTCAGGTGGATGACTCTGGGGTACAGCCTCCTGGGCTTTCACTTCCATAGAAAAACATAGCTGTGCGTGCCATGAGACCTACATTGTGCACCCTAAATTAGCCTGTTGTCCTCTGGTTGGGTGGAGGATACTGTACCAGTGTTGAGGTATGAGTCAGCTGTCAATCCATTTGGTATCCTTTTGATGTGAACAGATGCTTCACACAGTTAGATTCCTGAGTGGTTGCAAGTGTTTTGCAGTGAAGTTGCAAGTGGCCACTATGCAACAGTCATCATCTGCACCAACATTGTTTTTGTTCTTTTTTTGTTTTGAGTGAAGAAAGAAAGAAAAGAAAAAGGTCACTGAGAATGAGAAAAAACAACAATATAATTACATTACCTGTGACTTCATAACTTATAAATTATCACGGTATGCATTGGCAGCTAAGAAGATCAGGAGAAAAGGACTAGATAAAATAGCGTCTGTTGCAAAGGTGATTCGGACATTTAAGCTGGCACATTCTACCTGAGAACCCCTTGCTCTTCTAACATATGCAACAAATAATTTTTAGGAGATGGGATCATCATTTATTGTATCTGCAGGGCTGGATGCTTTTATGGTTATTGTTGCTTTTCTTTTTTTTCCCCCTTTGTGAATGATGTCATGGCCTTTGGCTAGTGCAATAAAGTTGTTGTTGTTGTTGTTGTTGTTGTTGATGATGATGATGATGAATTACGTTACCTATCAGGGACTGGACAGAGGAGGGATGGTGGAGACCGCCTTCCCACCTTGACCCTTCCAGAGAAGAAGAAGACAATTCAGAATTACAACAGGGGTTTGAGGGAGATTACAGCTCAGAGGCAGATGAGGCGGAAAGCTGGGGAATAATGGGAGAGGAGGAAGAAGAAGCACCAGAGGGGGATGGACACAGTGTCTTTAGAAAGCATTCCAGACCCCCCTCTCCCAGAACCTGGAGAACATTGAAAGTAGGAGGGCAGAAGGCTCAGATGCAGAGGGCTCTTCTCAGCACCCGTAGTGATGATGCATGAAGAGGGAGGGGTGGAGACTCACTCAGAGCAATGCCATTATTCCAAGATGCTACTTTCCCAAGCCTCTCTCTGTGAATACTGAATAAAAGCAGATGGTAAGGACTTTCCCTTGTCTTGGTTATTCCTGGCAATCTGTTGTGGGGTGTGCTGGTCCAGGGGGGAGGTTACCGTGGGGCGAGGTCCAGGACCTGAGTTGAGGGTCGGCAGACAGTCCTCCATGAGCGAAGCGGGGTCCACAGCGAGAAGCTGGGCAAGGACAGGAACTCTGGGGGAACAGGACTGGATGCTGGCCGAAACAGCTCTTCAATGACGTTGCTCCCACAACCTGGGACCGGGCTGACTGGCCTTTATCTTCTCTGAGGCCAGGGGTGGCCCCGGCCCCCAGGAGACCCGCCTCTCCTGGCCTTAAGGCGAGCACTCCTCCTGGGAGAAACCAGTTCCCTTCGCCTCTCTGCCCTGAGCCTCTGCAGTTCAGAAGAGGCTGAAGGGTTACTGGACCCAGGGGGAGACTCACCTGTAGGCACTGAGTCCTCAACCACCTCCGGAGTCAGAGTGGATTCACCTGGTGCCTGCTCCTGAGGATCCAGCACAGGTGCAGGTGCTTCAGTATCAAGGCCCTGCCCCAGCTCAGCCGGCCCTGGAGGCGGGGACTCCTGTGCAGGCTGGGATTCCTCCGGTTCAGCCTCTGAATCAGATTCCCAGGCCATCACATGGGGGTTGGTTCCTCGACAGCCTGGCATTACCATATATTAATATACAGATATGTATATTCTTATCCCAATACACATATACTTTTCAATAATCTATTATATTCTGTATAAACTCATTCCAAACACCATTGTATTTATCCAAAGAAAGTCTGCGTTTATAAGCTATCTGTTCCTATGCTACCAATGTAGTCATGTTCTCAAGGCATTGATTAAGATCGTCTCTCTATTCTTCCCATTCATCAGTATCAGTCTCTTGACCACCACTGGGGAGTGTAGAATCCATTTTCGTTGTCCTGTTGTCAATTTCCATACAATGGGTATATAGTTCAAGAGCATATTCACCTCTGAAAATCTTATTCACCCCCCATAGTGTCTTGTTTAGGTAGTCCAGCACTTTCTCCAAAAATTTAGTATTTGTGGGGCACTGTAAAAGCTTGTTTCAAGGTAGCATTGGCTATATTAAATCTCCAACAAAGAGCTACATTAGATAGTCCTATCTTATACAAACTTATTGGATTCTAAATAGTATTTTCTGTTGTATGAGCCTTAGTTTATGATCCATTGATATTTCTGATACTGAAGCCAAGGCATTTCCCCACTGTCTAGGTAATAGTATACATTCCAGTTCTTTATTCCAATCATTTCTTCAACTGCATATCAAACTTATTTGTTGCATCAACATTGTGTGAGGTTTGGACAGGTAACCAGAGCTACGTTCTGAAAGGCCTCTAAACCATGATTTCCAAAAGTTCAGGGCATCCATCATGCTGAAAATGTCTAACCGAATTGCGTAGGACAGTGACCACTGTAGCTGTTAGGTTCATGTCCCATACTATTGTTTGTTTTTCTCAGGTGCTTTCATTTCTGCTCCAGTTGAACGATTCAAGTTAGTTTCCCCCCCTATATTTTCTAAGAATTGGATAGGAGAGTGAATTATATATGACCCAGGGCTGTGGTCTAAACCACAGAGCCTACGGCTTATCAATCAGAAGGTTGGCGGTTTGAATCCCCACGATGGGGTGAGATCCTGTTGCTCGGTCCCTGCTCCTGCCAACCTAGCAGTTCAAAAGCCCATGAAAGTGCAAGTAAATAAATAGGTACCACTCCAGCGGGAAGGTAAACAGTGTTACTGTGCACTGCTCTGGTTTGCCAGAAGCGGCTTAGTCATGCTGGCCACATGACCTGGAAGCTGTACGCCAGCTCCCTTGGCCAATAAAGCGAGATAAGCACTGAAACCTCAGAGTCGTCCGTGACTGTACCTAACGGTCAAGGGTCCCTTTACCTTTAAGTCAAGAGTAGTTAAAGTAGGGTGGTCCAGAGGATTGGTGTTACAACTCCGAACAGCCCCTGACAACATGGCTGGTGATCAGGAATGATGGGAGTTGTAGTCTAGCAATGTCTGGAGGCATGGGAAATAGTCAGGGGGTGTGCCTATGGAATATGGTCTCCCAGATCTTTTTTCTAAGCTCCTATGTGCCCATATTGTGGTTAATAAATTAGAGGAAAATTAAATTGTGCGGGTGATCTGGGTTACTGGAAAGCATATTAATTTGCAGGAATAATGTAATTATATCTAGAGATAACCCAGGGGCAATTAAAAGGATTTGCAGCAGGCTCTGTTAGGGTTGCCATATTTTGAAGAGCAAAAAAGAGGACACATTTCCCGACTTCTGTTATGGATCGCTATGACGACTCTCCCCATGAAAAAGAGGACATGTCCTGGAAAAAGAGGACATATGGCAAATGCATTGATGTTCAACTGTTCTTGGGTCATCTGGGCTGAGGTGTAGATTACATCACCCCAGAGAAAATCACAATTGGCATGTGTAAATAAACTTTAGCAAACACAAATCTACATATATGGCCCCATATTTCAAATTTAGCAGTGCCCAATGTTTGTACGGCCATAGGTTTCGCACCCCTGGCATAGATGATAAATTCAAGCACTAATGAATACTGCTTGCATTAAGGTATAGGGCGTTGTGTCTCTTCAGGATCATAGGGCAGACAATGAATGAGCAGTGCTTCTCCCCCCTTCCCCAGAATCCCATTTCTCCCCCCTCTGAAGAACCAGAGGACCTGCCAAGCCTAGTTACCCATTTATTTATTTCTATCCACATCTGCGTATCTAGAAACTCACAATAATAAGCACCAAATGTCACTTCGCCTTGCAGGAGGCTCTCTGAGTTTTGCAGAGTAGGATTTTTCATGCAGCAAGAAAAAAGGCATAAACATGACCAAAAATATACTTCCCAAACTAAGAACAGAACACCTAGCTTTTTATATAACCATGATCCACATAGATAGAGAAGCACATTTTAGCATTTTGGTTATATTTTTCCACTGATCTTCATTAGGCACCCGCTAACATACAAACAACACCTGAAACCTTTTTTTAAATGCAAAAAAATAAACACCATGTTTTCAATGCTTTCTTTAGAAGTTGATGGCTTTTTGTCAGATTTACTGAGTTAAACTTCTCTTTAAGCCTCATCACCACAGTCGCCTGATTGTTTTGTTGTTATTTTTTTAAAGGAAAAAAAAATATTCTTCCCTTTTTATTTTGAAGCTATTGTTTAACCCCCTGTGATGTCTAGCTGGTTTAATCACAAATAATAAAACAATCTTTACACCCCAGAGTGTCTCCTGAATGCTAGACAGTCAAATTACAGTTACATCTCTAAGGAAGAGACTTTGAGTATTGGCAATCATTTGACTTTTATCACTCATCATCGTGTGTTTGGTTTTTTTAAGAAACAAAAATAAAATGTTGATAATACGATTGTTGAAACTGTCTGCTCTCCATTCCCAGTTAGAGGGAAGTTCAATCAACTTTTGTGGAGAGAAAGAGACCAAGGACTTAGCTACCTTGGCAAAGAAAAAGCGCTTTGTATGCGTTGTTTATGCATTCTAACACTGTGACGCCAGATGGCGCTGTGGAGTTCCGTTTTTGCTAACCCGATTTCTCATACAAAGTTTGCAAAGTGTTTAACTGAAATGCTTCTTTGATAGGACTAGATCCAGCCTAACAGTGCAATCCTAACCATGCCTGCACAGAAGTATGTCCTACTGAATTCAATAGGACTTACTCCCAGGTAAATGGAGTTAGGATTGGTGTAGATTTTTAAACCAAATTATATAGATTGACAATGGCTATTAGAGCACAGCAACTACCACCAGCAGTTCTGGACATTGAAAAGCCTCAGTTAAAGCCTCTCATCTCTCTCCCACAAAACCCTAAATGGAGATGGCTGCTTTCTGTAACTTCATCTTTCCCTCAGTTTCCTTATCCCTACCTGGTTGGCCAGCTATTAAAAAGAGAGAGAAAAGGTCAAGGGTCTTATTTGGTTTTGAATTGTGTGCAATTAAAGCATTGGCGATTTGGGATTTATGGAATTTGTGAGTTGACTGGGGACGCTGTTGATATTTTCCCAAGCCTGCCTCAGAAATGTTAGCCCTGATCTACTTTGATTTCAAATAAAAGCCAAGCCTTTAAAAGCCCTGAAATTCTTCCCTAGCTCAAATGCAAGCCACAGAATAATTCCTGGCTTCTATCACTGCCACCTCTCACTTTCTGAAAAGTGTGCCAAGAAACACACTTCATGCATTGTCATTGTTCCCACTGGTAGCTTTCATCCTGGTGCAAATATCAGTTTTAGGAGAGGGCAATTTTCACTGGGACTGTACTCCTTCCCTCCTTGTGCATTAACAGTCCCAATCAGCTCCCTTCCTGCTATTTTCAAAAGCAAAAATACAACAAACAAAGTTTGGCTAGGTACTTCGGGAAGGTCAGGGTATAACATATTTGCAAAGGTGCGCCAGAATTATTTGACATTTCCAACTTTCACAGAGCTCTCACAATACACACACATGTATATTTCAGGTGCACTGAGACAATCCGTTCATCCCCCCTTTATATATTTCAGTACATTCTAAAACCATTTAGAATCCCAGTCGCATGATTCAGAATGAAAACACATCAGCTTGCATTTAAAACAAGGTTAAATTTGGGATCAATCTGCCATGAATAGGCAATGAGCTTTCCTTGAGAGAAAAAAGAGTGGTAAGTCTATTATTGGCGGAGACCTTGACTGGAGGAATTAAAGTACAATTGCTTCTTCTAATTTCTCCAATGCTGCCGTAGTTATTAACTACCGATCAAAAAATGATAGGCTTTATAAACACACGATATCTGGAAATTTGTCCACCGAAGGAATTAGCTGACCTCTATTAACAATCAGATGAGCGGGAGTCGGTAATTCACAAAGGTAATCTGATCCCTGTTTCTGAAGGACCTTCTAGGTCAACAGAACACTTCATAACTAATGCAAACCCTTGACTGGTGGTAATCAGTGCAGCAAGGTAGGATTAGGGTCAGATAATTGAACTTCTTAGAATCAATCAGAATCTAAGGGTACTATATTCTGCACCAGCCACAGCACGGCAATTGTACAAGATGAAATGTCAGCAGGAAAGGCATTTGTACATGGCATACTGACAAAAGGAAAAAACGAGACAGCGAGCCATCTGTGGGCAGGATGAAGGGGAGATCTAAACTTCTTCCCTTGTTAGCGAGGGCAACACTTTCAGTGCAGCAGCACCCCCCAGATTAGAAGTGAGCTTATTACAAACCTCCTTTAGACAATGCTTCGGGGTAGAGGTCTCTTTTGTTTCGTTTGGGGTGTGGGTGGGTGTGCGCCATGGCTGCACATTTGCTCTCCCTACTTGCCTCCACAAGCAAGTGCTCATTAGCAGACAGCGCTAACAAGGCGGCTTGCCGGGAGCTCACCAAGCTGCACATTTCCCCAGCACTGGTTGATGTTGTGTTTGACAGTTCCTGTGGCTGCATGTTTCCTAATCATAATGGGAGAATTCTGTATGGCGCACGGAACACGGAGAAGGGTCTGTGAGCATGTGGATTGCAAAATCTTCTGGGTCTCTTCATTTCTAAACGTCCTTTTGGAAAACTTGCATCATATCATCACAAGCTTGTACCTTTATGTAGTTTGGATTCCAAAACATGTACCGTACTTTCCCGTCTATCAGACGCCCCCTTAAAAATCAAATTGCCCCCCCCCCTTTGGGGCGTGTGCCCCATGATGGGAACCATGGGACTAGATTATTCTTGTGGTCCCTTCCAACTCTGCAATTCATATATACTGTATTTTTCTGTCTTTAAGATGCCCCCATGTATAGGTAAAGGTAAAGGGACCCTTGACCTTTAGGTTCAGTCGTGACTGACTCTGGGGTTGCGGCGCTCATCTCGCTTTATTGGCCGAGGGAGCCGGCATACAGCTTCCGGGTCAGCATGACTAAGCCGCTTCTGGCGATCCAGAGCACCGCACGGAAACGCTGTTTACCTTCCTGCCGAAGCGGTACCTATTTATCTACTTGCACTTTGACGTGCTTTCGAACTCCTAGGTTGGCAGGAGCAGGGACCGAGCAACAGAAGCTCACCCCGTCACGGGGATTCGAACCGCCAACCTTCTGATCGGCAAGTCCTAGGCTCTGTGGTTTAACCCACAGCGCCACCCATGTCCCTGCACCCATGTATAAGACCCCCCTATTTTTAGTGACTCAATTTTAAGCAAATGAGGGGAGATGGTCCAAAGTTGTTGAGCTTCTCCCCCCACTCAGTGCGGGAAGGAAACACTCCCAAATCATTTCCTATGCTCAGGTAGGGAGTGATTCCCTTGTGCAGTAGCATCAAGGGAAGATGCGCTCCAGCCAGCCAGCCAGCCAGCCGGTTGGCCGGAGGGCACCTTCCCCATGCCGCTGAGTGCGGGAAACAATCCAGGGAGTGCTTCCCGTGCACAGCGGCATCAGTGGAAGCTGTGCGCTGCCAGCCAGCGCCCCCAGATTGCTCCCTGTTTGCTGTGGCATTGGGAAAAGCTGCCCGCCAGTAGCCAGTGCCCCCAGATCACTCCCTGTGTGCAATGGCATTTCCCCCCTCCCATGCCACTAACTGCATATTGGACAACCCCAGTTTTTTTACATGATTTTTGTGTCAAAAAACCTCGTCCAATACACGGAAAAATACGGTATTTTTACTAGATTAGTGGGGGTAAATTTTGGGTTTTTAAATATGCTTCTTGCAGCCAATCGGAAGCCACGCCTTAGTTTCTGAACATTTTGGATGTCGAATGGACTTCCGGTACGGATTCCGTTCTACTTCCGAGGTATTTCTGTATGTGGGTACTCTTGGGAGGATTGGCAGTTCAGAGCTTCTCAAAAAAGTCAGTGTCTGATATAATTGCATCATTTCTTGTTGTTGTGGAGTCATTTAGTCATGTCTGACTCTTCGTGACCCCATGGACCGGAGCACGCCAGGCACACCATATGCCTGTTGTCTTTGTCCATGGAGTTTTCTTGTCAGGGATACTGGAGTGGCTTGCTGGTTCCTGCTCCACGTGGATCACATTTGGTCAAAACTCTCCACTATGACCTGTCCATCTTGGGTGGCCCTGCACGGCATAGCTCATAGCTTCTCTGAGTTATTCAAGCCCCTTCACCATGACAAGGCAGTGATCCATGGAGGAGAATTGCATCATAAGCAACCTTAAAAAAAATCCCCATCATCAAATAGAAAACGGGCTTCCTTTCTGTTTCAGTTCATAGCCTTTGGCAATGCTGTGTCTTTGAAATCACTGGCTTTAGCAGCTTTTCAAATGGAATGACACGCTGAGCCTACCTTACACAGCAACTGTCTTGATGGTCAGAGTTCATTCTAAACATCTTGCTGTTGTTCCTGTAGAGAATTGAATGGACAGAAAAGGATTTACTCTCGGGCAAGAGCTGTGAGGTGCATACTGATAAGCCCTTGTTAACCTAACATTTGACTAGTGCTTTATGTCATGTGAATTAATGCCAATGTTTCCTTAGAAGAATATCCAGCACTTCCTTCCTTCTCCTCTCCACCCCCCTTATTTTGAACCAAAGGCATTGAACTCCCAAAGGATTCTAATGGAAAATGGAAGAACTGGGGGGGGGGGGGGAATCAGGCGCTAAAAGCAGTAATCCAGTAACAGTCAAATAAGCTGCTCATTGCAAAGGCGAATTGCTACCAAGCATTCACTTACTATATCATCTGTAAGGTACCATATTTTTTGCCCTATAGGCGTCCTATGGGGCGAATGCAGGCTTTCGCTGAAGCCTGGAGAGCGAGAGGCGTTGGTGCGCACCTACCCCTCTCGCTCTCCAGGCTTCAGGAAGATATTCTCAAGCCTTGCAAGCCTGGCGGGAGTTCCCGTGGACTCGCAAGGCTTGCGGGCAGCAACCTGTAGCCCGAAGCACGGGGCGCCCTCCAGAGGGCGCCCTGTGCTTCGCACAGGTGTCCGCAAGCCTTGTGAGCCCGGCAGGAGTTGCCGCCGGGCTTGCAAGGCTTGTGGATAGCAGCCTGTTCTGGTGGCTGGGGTCGGGGGAAGCTCGGGCTTCCCCCGCCCCAGCCCCGCAGCTGGGGGAGGGAAATATTTTTTATTATTATTTATGGGCCAGTGCACCCTATAGGGCGAAAAAATACGGTATGTGTTCTTGAAGAAAAGTGTGTCAAAACGAAGGCAGAAATAATGAATCAGGTGAAATGACTCTTCTTCTTCTTCTTCTTTGGCGATCACTCATAGCTGAGTAAGATTGTCTTCCATAAACACAGTTTTAAAAGTGAGTCCGTAAGTATCTATGGAGGCCAGTTCTGGATCCACATGTCCTTCCACAGTGGGGGCATTGGTTTCCGGGTAGTAGTTGATCACAGTGAGGGTTTGCCAAGCATGTCTTCCTCTTAGCATGTTTCTCCCTTTCGTCCTGAGTTCGAGCATCTTCAAAGCCCATGACAGCTTTGGTAAAGGCTGTTCTCCAATTGGAGCACTCGCAGGCCAGGTTTCCCAGTTGTTGGTGTTTATACTACATATTTTTAGATTTGTCTTGAGAGAGTTTTTGGACCTCATTTGTTGTCCACCTGCATTACGCTTTCCAGTTCGGAATAGAGTAGACGATAATTGGGCATCTGTACAACATGACCAGTCCAACAAAGTTGATGTTGAAGAATCATTGCTTTGACATGGGTGATCTTTGCTTCTTCCAGTACACTGGCATTAGTTTGCATGGCTGCATTGCATCCTTTTCAAGAAGACGTTGATTCCCAATTATGTATATACCAGTATTCACTTAGGGATATTGCTCGTACTGTTGGGATCTGTTGCTGTGCCTGAAATAGGAGAGAATGCATGAAGGCTCCTTGAATTGCTGGGATAAGAATGGGACTGCCTGCTACACCTATGACTAAACTGAGTGCAACAGAAAGGGAAGAAATCCTGCAGGAAAGTTGGGTCCAAAGTCTCATGAGACAGTTTAGAAGCCTTGAAGCCCTGCTCTCTCTGTGTGTTTCTGTGTCTGTATGTGCACACCTACATTTTATGCTTCTTTGGCTAAGACTAGGGTTGGGTGAAACTGCTAATTTAATTTTCTCCCAGTTTCACATCTCCCCCAAATCTTAAGTTTGGTTCCCCACACTTTCCAACAAGCTTGAAAAGTCTTCAGAAAATTCACCAGCATTTTGCATGAATTTCTCTTAATGCATGCACATTTTTTCCCTAATATACACATTTTGGCAGAGCAGTTTTCCCTAACATAATTACTTTTTGTATGCTTGTTTCATTCATATATGCATTTTCTCCTGTACACTTTCAGTGTCTACATTTTTGTACACATAACTTGGCTGGAGAACAGCATTGGGAAATTCAGGGACTTGTGAATTTTGAAAGGTGGGTGTATTTTAGTCCTTGTGCTGTTTTGGTAGGTTCATCTCTAAATGCAAACTGAACTGAATTTCTCCTCTATTCTGAGTAAACTTATAAAGGATCACACTGTCAAGCAGTACCTATGTTGGGATTTGAATCCAGGTGTCTTGTTTATTTCTCATACTCAAGCATTTGGCTTCCTCTGTGATGCTGTCTGTTTATTTCACCTCCATTTCTTTGCTTTATTGTCTAATGAGTTATGCCTGTACTGTGTTCCATGGATAATCAGGGGCCATTAGAGTTTCCCTGGTCTCTTTAGATCTCTGATTTCTGATTTGGTTTGCTATGAACCATGATGTTTATATTGAAATGCAAATACATCCAGCAGAACCCTCCTGAACAACAGTGTTTGTGTACCTGTTTAATAACATACTCATCAAATAACAGATCCTAGCACCAGCACATAAACATGGCTTGGTATTTTGGATTACCCGTTTAATTTGCAACTAAAAAAATTCCACCGTGTTTCTGCACAGGAGCTATTAAACACCTTGTGTATGTTTCAATTTCCAATGCTTGTTTGTAAATTGGATATTTGCTCCATACCAGCACAGATGTCTCCAAGTTGCCTGGTAGTGCATGTGAACTTAAAGTTACTTTCTCTCTCTAAGGAAAATTAATATATTAGCTACTGTGCAGCATGAACTTGGCAACCCATAGGATCAGGAAAATTGACAAAGACCAGTTGGGACTAGGAGTAATCTCATTCAGTGCAGAAGGTCTGAGGCAGTTCACACTGCAAGGTTAATGTGTGTTGGTTCTTCAGGACAGTGGGCCATGTGGAAAAAAAATGTAGATAATTAACTTGGCTACTGCCACTGGCTGTTTTATGTGTCTAGTGACAGTGTAACAAAAATACGAGAAGACTAGACAGGCTCTCCCTTTTGAGATTCCCCGAATAGCAAATTATTAGAGATTCACTTGATGGAGGTAAACCTTGCTGCAAAATTTAATAATAGAACAGCAGCAAAGGAATTAAAAAGATTCATTATAAAAACGATAAATCTTTTCAGCTATCTTTGTTTTTCCTTGATGGCAGGATTTTTGTTTCTAAAAATTCTGGGTCTAGTAATATACACATTTTTTCACACACACACACACCAATTGTGTTTTTTGCAGTTAAATGGTTAAGAATGTAGGGTACTTGGTTTCTGGGATTCAGATAAGATGCTGGCTATCTGACTCCTTGGCTGCCTAAATTTATTCTGTTGACACTTCTTCCATGTGTACACAGCTCAGCAAGGATATACAACAGAAAAGCAAAATAATTTATTTGAATAACAATTCTCAATTCCTGTGTGGCTGAGAAATCAGGTCTCATATTGGCCTCAATTCAAAACACAGCAGCCCATCTTCACTCCCCAGGAGAGGAAAAATCACATAACAACAGGAGGTTCTCTATAGTTATGGGAAGTAAACTGTTTACAGAGGAACCCAGGTTTTGGTGGTGTTGGTTTTTTGTGTGAAATATCATTCTCCTTAACTTCCTTTTTCAGAAAGATTCTGTTCTACCTTTAAGCTATTAATCCTTTAGTCTGATAGGAACTGTTTTCCACAACTCGTTTTTCTTCCGAGCCTAACGGAGACCCACCCAAACCTGAGTTCTTCTCCCTGCCACAATGTGTATTAATATCTCAGTCTGATAACTTATTTTGGTTTAGCAAATTAGGCAGAGACCCTGAAAGATTTTGCATTCAGTGGTTGCATGCCAGGGTGGGGCAGAGGAATCAATGAAGAGTTTTCCATATGTTGTTGGACTCCAATTCCTATCAGCCCCAGCTAGCATAGCCAAAGGTCGGGGATGATGAGAATTGTATTCAACAGTATCTGTCGTTCACTACATTGGCTATCCCTGTTTTATACAGTATATGCATGTTCATCTGAATTAACTACAAAACATGTTGATAGTCAAATAAACAGGCATTGTCTTTCACAACCCCCTTTTAATCATTTGTTCCATGTATATACGATAAAGTCAGATAGTCCCAGACTTTTCATGACAGCAAATGGCTTCTAGCTGCTTTTAAAGGACATTAGTGTGGTAATGTTCAGGGATGCAGGAGAGGATATATTGTTTGATTATACCCTTTCCAACTTGTCTTAACAAGTTCACAATTTAGCAGAGTAACATTCCCCTTTTTAAACTCACAGCGGATGTGTTTGCTCAGTCTCGCTAAAGCTTCTATAATAACTGTTCTGGTATTTCCCCCTTGTTGTTGTTTAGTTGTTTAGTCATGTCTGACTCTTTGTGACCCCATGGACCAGAGCACTCCAGGCACTCCTGTCTTCCACTGCCTCCCGCAGTTTGGTCAGACTCATGTTTGTAGCTTCGAGAATACTATCCAGCCATCTTGTCCTCTGTTGTCCCCTTCTCCTTGTGCCCTCCATCTTTCCCAACATCAGGGTCTTTTCCAGGGAGTCTTCTCTTCTCATGAGGTGGCCAAAGTCTTGGAGCCTCAGCTTCACGATCTGTCCTTCCAGTGAGCACTCAGGGCTGATTTCCTTCAGAATGGATAGGTTTGATCTTCTTGCAGTCCATGGGACTCTCAAGAGTCTCCTCCAGCACCATAATTCAAAAGCATCAATTCTTCGGCAATCAGCCTTCTTTATGGTCCAGCTCTCACTTCCATACATCACTACTGGGAAAACCATGGCTTTAAAACCATTTAAAACCATGGCTTTAAAACCATTTTCCCCTTATTCCCTCATAAAATATAAAACACGACAGTCTTCTATAAAAGTATAAAAAGAGTTTACTCACATTCTGTTCACAATCGGATCCCAGAAGGCAGACTTAGCTTTGAAAAGTAACATACACCTGGAAACTATCTCATAAAGAGACAGTCCCTTTGTCCTCTCTTGGCTGGAGGCCAAGAGAGCATCTTTGGCTAAGCAGCTGTTGCTTCTTTGATGCATGTAGTCAAAGAGAGAGAGATGGCTGTCCTGTCCTGCCCTGTGCTTTTGTTGTTACCTGCACAGGTGAGGCCACACCCACCTCTAGTCACATGCAGAGGAAGTCTGCCCCAGCCCAGAAGGAAACAGGAAGTTTACCTGCTGGCTGGACAAACATTGCTTCCCATGTGTAAACATGTTCACTCTAGGAATGTTGTACTTGACTGCTCTTGTGTTTCATATGCCACAATTAGCAATATGTACCCAGAGCCACAGCAGCCCCACATCACCCAATACCACCTGGGAACCTTTGCCACCAAGCCCTGATGCCTCTTTGGGGCTTTCTGCCAGATCTGGGTAAGGGGCTGACATTGGAGCCTGTGGTGAGGGCTCAAGCTGTTGGCAGCTCTTCAACAGTGCTGATTCCTGATGCCAGTCTTGCTGCTGCTGCTGCTATAAGGAAACATCCTTGGAGAAAACAGATCCACCTGTTCCGCCTTTCAGCTTCATATGATGTTTTGTGGCCAATGTGCATTTTGTTGTGCTTTATGAAAGCCTGTGAGAATTAGGACTATGTACAATCTGGAATGATTTCAAATGTTATCATGCAGAAGCTCTGCTGATTCCCAGCCATGATTATTCTAGATGGCAGAAATGAGAGACCCATTACGTCCATATCCCGTTGAGAGGAACGGGGGTGAAAGTTGTAAATGCATGGGAAATGTTTAGGGTGTTGGAGTGCATTAAACTTTTCTGAAATTCTTCATATCATGTGAAATTGCCAGCTTATACAACAAGTTGGGTGTTCTTTCAAAATCTATTTCCTCCCCCCCACCACCACCTTGGATTGACAATTCTTTTATCCACTATATGACAAAAATAATTTTCTCACTTTATAAAATATAAATTGCATTGCATTCTGCAGCGTGTGCCTCTCAACATATTAGCACATCTGCTGCCTACATTGGCACACTTTAAAGCTGACAGATTTCAAGACTGCTTGTTGAGCTGTTCGCAGTTTTGAAATGGGAGGTTACGTTCAGACTCTGCTTTTTCATTAAGGCATGAGCCAGGTTTGCAGTCCGGGTGAATGTCTATCATTAAGCACTTTTGAAAGATTTCCAGTTATCAATTTATATACGTTTTGAAAAATGTCTTCCTTTCTGTTGCCAGGGTATTTTCCCCACCTTCCCAACATTTAATTTTATTGGCTTGCTTACTGGTTGGGCTGCAGCCAGGTCTCCCTTTCTTTTACAAGCTGAGCATAGCATCGTTTTAAGTCTTTGAGCTGACAATTAGTATCCCATTTCTGGCCGCATAAAGACATTGTGAGCAGCAGTACGTATATACATGCCACCGAAGCCAATGGGATTATGCTTAGGTTAACTGTCCATAGGATTGCAGCCTGTGTTTTCCTTTTACTAGCTTTCATTTATAATGTCCCACTTTGCCCTTTGGCCACAACCCAACAGAGAGTTAGGTGTGCTTAAGCCCATTAAAATCAATGGACTTTCACAGGCCTCCCACTGGGCTATATTGTAGCACCTGCCTGCAACACACGAAGTACACCAATAAATTTCACAGCTTCACAAGCAGCCTGATCCTCAAAGGGCACTAACAACTGAAGCGCCTCTGAAGTGAATTTGGTTGCCAAAATCAAGTGTTTTTCATCTTCGCTGAGCATTCAAGCAAAACCCACCCAGTGGTCAAGAGGAAATATTCATAGTTTTTGTGTCTCTCTATGTCTTAAAGGCAGGTTTTCGCAGTTGGTGTCAAAGCAGGGGAGGGAATGAAATCTATCCTTTGTATTCCGAGATGATACAATATTTATTTTTGTTATGAATATGCCTGGGCAGTCACCTGCCTTGTGACTGGGAACACAGAACACCAGAATGCAGTGGTACCTTGGTTCTCAAACTTAATCCATTCTGGAAGTCCGTTCCAAAACCAAAGCATTCTGTTTTTGTTTTTTTAAAAAATAATTTTTATTAACTGGCCAATCACATCAAATTAAATCACATCACATAAATCCCAAATTACAAAGCCAAATTTTTAAATTTTGTTGGGGGAACCCATACTTCAAGATCCAAAGGGGGATTCAGATCATCTTCTTATTACTGCATTAATGTCCAAATCAGTCCCAATCAGTCCAGACAAAGTTCATAATTCTATTGAGTCTTATCTTTGTGTTTCCACATCATATCTTATTCATATAATTTCTATTTTTCCTTTACGATCTCTTCTGTTAGCCTCCTTAAGCCGATAAGCAAAATAATAATCCTGTGTGGATTTCCCGTTCCTCCACTAAGTCCAGATGGTTTCCATATATCTCCTTCATAGATAACATCGCTCTTTCCATCATAAATTTGGCATTTGTCGCTCTTAAGTCCCACCAAGGAGTTGATCCACGATATGTAAATTTCTCTCTTTCTCCTCCCAGACCCAAGAGCTCCAACAATGCCTCCCAAAATGGCGACGGCATTTTTAACTGCGTCATTCCAAAAATCTTAGCTTTCCAGCTTCATCTTGAAACATTGCTTTGGTTTGAAAGTTTATCTCCACAAAGCCTTAAATCCACAGCTAAAGTCCTTAATTTCTGACTCATTAGGGGAGGGGATTCTTGCTAAATCACATTAAAAAAGGGAAGGCAGGTTTTTTCCCCCTCCCCCCTCAGTCATTTGTCGTACCGTATCTTGACATATCTTCTCATATTTTATTCTTGTCTTGTTATCAGAGATCTCTTCTGTCAGCAGTCTTTACTCCCCCTTTTTCCTTGAAGCATGTGCAATTTATCTCGTCCAAATTGTTTCTTTTGAAGATTCTTGCAACTAGCGGCACGGATCAGGGACGGCGTCCAGGAGTGCCGGAATCCCACAGGAGGGCTTTGTGCCTAGTGCCCCCACCCCCACTTCGGGGGGTGGTATAGGGCACAGCAGGAAAGGGCCGTCCCCCCCACAATCCTGGGGGGGTTAAGGAGGCTAATTACCCCCATCATAGCCTCCAAATTACCTCGTGTGGGTCGGAGAGGTGTTATTGTCAGCCATCTTCCGATACGCCACCTAGTGGCCCCCCCAAAACCAAAGCATTCTGAAACCAAGGCACACTTTTCCATAAAAAGTAATGCGAAACAGATTAATCCATTCCAGACTTTTTAAAACTACCCCTAAAACAGTTATTAAACATGAATTTTACTATCTAACGAGACCACTGATCCATAAAATGAAAGCAATAACCAATGTACTGTACTATAAAATAAATAAGATAGTACTGTAGATGATAAAAAAATAAAATTATTTTTTTTCTTACCTGCATGGGTGATAGTCATTGTTTGGATGGGGGGCTTTTATCCATTTCCGCATTCACACAATCAATCAGTCAGTAGCTGAACTGGATTCCACATAGTCACAAAAACAAATGAACCGAAAACGCCTCAAAAACAAAAATGCAAAATAAATAGCAAAAACAAAAGTGCCAAACCTAATCTGTTCCAGAACTCCATTTGACTTCCAAAATGTCTGAAAACCAAGGTGCAGCTTCTGATTGCTGCAGGTGCCCCAGAAACAATAGCCGACAGCTACATCGGACGTTCGGCTTCTGAAAAATGTTCAAAACCTGGAACACTTACTTCCGTGTTTTTGGCGTTTGAGAACCAAGGTACCACTGTATAGGAAGTTGCTATAATGCCAAGGCAACCTGACCCTCCACGCGCCACTTTGACAAATGGATATGATGTCATATAACCTGGTGTCATATCTGACATCATATCACAGGACATCGGGGCTGCTAAACTTCATGGAAGAACTGTGAGTGTGCTCCCAATTATTTCTTTGCAACCACAGCTTGAATGCAAGTCTGGTTGCAAAGGATGATTGTGACCCCTTCTTGAGCTACAAAGGAAGATTCAGTGTTTGCAACTGTGGCTGGAAGCAGAAGAAGAATTCAAGCCACAACAGCAAAGAAAAATATGAGGTGCACTGAGTGTGCTCCCGAAATTTCCTTTAAAAAGGGGCTCTGTGTCTTTAGCAGACCCATGCCTGATGTTGGGTTAACGGACATTTGGGCATGTTTTTGGCCAAACAATCTCACAGGCCAAGGGGGAGAAGCCCGATAGGCCTAATTGGAAAAGGGAAACCTTTCTTTTAAAAATGTAGAATAGCTTTTTTAAAAAGCTTGTCTTCTATGGCATGATTGCTGGAGTTTTATTTAAAAAACAAATTAGCTTTTGTAGAACATTAACTGGTACATCTGGATGCTGCTATTTCTGAAGAGAGCGATAGCCTAATAACTACAGATTTCCAATTCTGTGTCACAGCACTGAAGATAAACAGCCTTCAAAACCCATAAATTTATAACATGGGAACTCGCTGGTTGTTTTTAGCTGTTTCTTTATGTGTTTCCTTGTTTTCAGGGTCATAATTAAAACTGACTGTAGCCAGGGGTGGGGTATGTGGAGATATTTCTGCTTCCCAACCCTGAATAGTAATTACTGTGATGTTGTCTTTTTTCACTCTCCTTCTGTTGAGCTTTTTATTACGTTACCAGTCCTATCTCAGTTTACAAGTAGCCTTAAAAAAATAACTGTGGCCTCAATCCATGGAATAGTGAAGGTTAAGCAGCTTGTCCACAGAAACTGCTGGATTAAGATTGTTGACCTCAGCCCTGTATACCTGAAGGAGCATCTCCACCCCCATTGTTCAGCCCAAACACTGAGGTCCAGCGCCGAGGGCCTTCTGGTGGTTCCCTCACTGCAAGAAGTGAGGTTACAGGGAACCAAGCAGAGGGCCTTCTCAGTAGTAGCTCCCACCCTGTGGAACGCCCTCCCATCAGATGTCAAGGAAATAAACAACTATCTGACTTTTAGAAGACATCTGAAGGCAGCCCTGTTCAGGGAAGTTTTTAATGTTTGATGTTTTATTGTATTTTTAATATTTTGTTGGAAGCTGCCCAGGGTGGCTGAGGAAACCCGGCCAGATGGGTGGGCTTTAAATAATAAAATATGTTGATGATGTTGATGATGATGATGGTGATGATGGTGATGATGATGATGATGATGATGATGATGATGTGTAAATCCAGGTTTCAGTCCTTGCACTGTACTGAGCCCTCAAGGAATGCTTCACCCATGGTGAGGAATGGATAATAATAATAATAATAATAATAATAATAATAATAATAATAATTTATTTATATCCCGCCCGCCCCAGCCAAAGCTGGGCTCAGAGCGGATAACAACAGTAAAATAATACAACATTCTAAAATCATTTCATTCTAAAATCAGTTCAAATCAAATTAATGGTAACCATTGGGCTAGAGTTCTGTGAGGATTGCCAAAGGAGGATTGTCAGGCTGTGCCCTGGCCAAAGAATAATAATAAAATTTTGGCATCTGAGGTGAACCAAAAAAATAGCATTCCCCCCGCCAGGTGGGAGGTGGAGATCAGCATCCGTACGAAAGTGGAGAGTGAAGAGGAGGTGTGGCAATCCACTGGCCCTCCCACGAGGTCCAGATCCACCATCCCGAGGCTGCTGCCTCCCCGTGCTTTATGGATGGTCCAAAACTGCTGCCATTTTCCTTACAGGTCCACTCCCAGGTCTAGATGGGGATTAGCAGGCAGACCAGCATTGTTCCTCTCCTTACTTACCACAAACCCTTCATGATCTCAATGGGTCATTCCCAAGTAAACATACAGAGGATAAAAATGCTTTTGTGCACTTTGATGGGGAAAACCAGCAAATAAACCCACAGATATTACTAGCTGGGGGAGGAAAAAAATATTTACTAGTTTTCTGGAGGTTGGCAGTGGGAGGTCACAGAACTATGCTGGGCGCTTGGCTTGCAACCCACTTGGCTTCTGGGCCGAGTGTGGCAGAGGGACAGATTGTTCCATTCATTCTTCATAAAATCACACAAGTCACTTGCATGCAATTTGCCTATGGCTACCTGGTTCTAATCATTATCATGCAGTGTGTGGCAAAACAGGCATATTGATGTCTTAAGGCAAAATTCTTATTTTCTTTTATGATATCACTATTAGTCACTGTAATAAATCTGTTCTTGTTGGCGTCTTCTCGGGAGACAATGGAAGAGTGCACCTTTGGGGGTTGGGAGGTTGCAGCGCCTGCTGTGGCTGTAGAGACTGATATGGGAGAAACATGTCTTGTTGCAGCTGGGGCAGATGAGGGCACCTGGTTGTGCGGCTGCAGATGCACCATGGCATATTTTTCTCTCTGCCCTCCTCCCAGCAGCCTTTCCTCTTCTGGTCACTGCTGTGGATGCACGACTTGACTGTGTCTCCAGGCACTGCAGTTGTCTGCAAGGGATTCCCACACAGTGGGGCTGATGTTGACAGCCTTCTTGTCACATTCGTGGAAATCTGTGTATGGGCCGGCTGCCTGAAGAGCATGTCCTTGAGGATCCTGCCATCTTCCATTCTGTGGACCTGACCAAGCCAGCATAATAAACACAGTATATGATGCAAAATACGCAGTACTGTGGTACCTCGGGTTACATACGCTTCAGGTTACAGACACCGCTAACCCAGAAATATTACCTTGGGTGAAGAACTTTGCTTCAGGATGAGAACAGAAATTGTGCTCTAGTGGTGCAGCGGCAGCGGGTGGGCCCCATTAGCTAAAGTGGTGCTTCAGGTTAAGAACAGACCTCCAGAACGAATTAAGTTCTTAACCCGAGGTACCACTGTATATTATTTTAGGTGATTAACTGCATCCTTCAGGGATGGAGAGCAGACTTGTCTAAAGCTCTGCTTAATCCTTTACAAATGTGTGTGTGTGGAGAAAGAGAGAGAGGGAGAGAGAAGGAAGGAAGGAAGGAAGGAAGGAAGGAAGGGAGGGAGGGAGGAAAGAAAGAAAGAAAGAAAGAAAGAAAGAAAGAAAGAAAGAGAAAGTACGTGTTCCACTAGCCCAGTTTGCCCTAAACTTGGGTCTCCAGATGTTGTTGGACTACAACTGAAGGTAGCCCTGTTTTGATGTATCTTTGTTGGAAGCCGCCCAGAATGGGCCGGATGAACAGGGTACAAATATATTATTATTATTATTATTATTATTATTATTATTATTATTATTATTACAATTCCCATCATCCCTTGCTACCAGGACCAGTGACCAGGGATGATGGGAATTGTAGTCCAACAAGAGCTGGAGAAACCCTGCACTAGCCCAGTTGAACTTTTCCACCTACACCCAATGGAGCCTCTCCCAACCACTGACAGTAGTGAGTGGTCTGTAAAACATGGAATTGGGAATATTGGAGGAATTGTTGCCCCAGAAAAACTGAAGTGAGTGAACATGGAACATAGGAAGCTTCCTTATACTGAATCAGATCATTGCTTCAGCTATCTCAGTATTGTTGACATTGACTGGGAGCAGGAGCTCTCCAGGGTATCAGGAAAGACTCCTACTAGGAGATGCCATTGGGGGAGCAGATGTACCTTCCACTCACACCAAGGGCCCATTTGGATACAAGTCATGGATTAGAGACTCCACAAGCTCACTCAGATATAATGCAATCTAACCTGATAGGACGTGCTTCCACGTGAGATCGCCTCCTCCCAGCATCAATTTATTGAAGCGTTTCATCTGTGCTCCAGGAAGGATTGTTACAGAGTGGCCCGTAAATATGATAAACAAACAAGATGTCCTTTCCCCATAATCCCCTCTGAATCGCCTGCAAAGCAAAAACAGACATGAAAATGTTTTCAATATTCCCACCCCACCCACCTCTTAATGGTATAATGACTAACTAAGCATTAGCCTTTGCTATTTACATTTACATTTATTTATTTTTTTAGTTTCTAACAGACGTTGTTAAAAAAGAAAAGAGAGAAAAGCACAGCTTTGGAGGCCAAATTGCACACTGGCGTAGATGTGCACCTGTGCGCATTTCACTGCAGCCCTGGCTCATTATTTCTGCAGTTGGCTTATAATTTATTCTATAAAGCTCATTATCTGAAATACTGTACAGCAGTTTGAGTGTGTTCCATCCGACAAGTGATAGTTATTTTATGCACTGATCTTTATGATGATTGGAGGCATTAATCAAACAACTGGTACAGTAAACCAAAAACAGATTCATACCTTCTCCCATTAGCATAATCACATTATGTCTCTTAAACAACATTCCATAAGCCTTCACATTCAATCTGGTGCAGGGAGGGAAATAATTAATTAAAGGCCAGAAATAGTGGCGTGGAGAAAAATTGGCCCTACATCCCAGAAGAGTTTATTATGTGCAAGTACCGGGGTGGGAGGGGGGTGGAAATGAACATTGTACAATTTAAGAGCTAATCCCTATCATGCTTTTCTGGTACAGTGGTACCTCGGGTTAAGTACTTAATTTGTTCCAGAGGTCCATTCTTAACCTGAAACTGTTCATACTGGCTGGCAATTGCAGGGAAGGCCCCAGCTGCCTGTTTATTTCAACATTCTTTTTTTTCTATTTAAGTAGACTCTTCTCACTAGAGTGTGATTACTCAGCAATAAACTTTATGACCGGATTCAACTTTAAGTCTTTGAATTTCCAGGGTTGAAAGAGAGCGTGAAAGAGCATCCCTTTTTCCACTGCCCTTCTTCTTGTTTTCCATAACATCTTTCCAGGACTTCCCCTCCCCTCCCCCTCTTGTATTCCAATTCTTACTTATAAATTCAGCAATTTCTTATCCCAAATTTTGAACTTATTGTCATTGACCCAATTTAAAAATATTTTCCCATCTCCTAAAATCGACCTGTTCCCTTCCACGCGTTCCCCCCTTTAACATACATTACAGATTAAAATATAATGAAATAAAATGTAGTTTAACACCCTTTGGATTCCAAATTTCCCTCCCCCTTTTCCCGGTTGCGTTCCCAAAATTTATCAACATCTGATGTCTTCCTGGAGCTCCCACAATTTATTTAAGCCATAGTCCTTTACCAGTCATCTTTAATTTCGAATGTCCAATCTTGGAAGGAGTCTGTCTCAAAAAGGCCCATTTTTTCCATCCAGATCTGAAACTGTTCTTAACCTGAAGCACCACTTTACCTAATGGGGCCTCCCGCTGTCGCTGTGCTGCCGGAGCACGATTTGTGTTCTCATCCTGAAGCAAAGTTCTTAACCTGAAGCACTATTTCTGGATTAGCGGAGTCTGTAACCTGAAGCGTATGTAACCTGAAGCATATGTAACCTGAGGTACCACTGTACATGGATGAGAATGCTTGTCTTGTGACAGCAAAATGACCACCTCTTTTCCCGAATTGTATCCAATGTATCCAATTGTGTCCAATGTCAAAATCCTGTCCCCCCTTTTAACTGTCATACATTCACATCTCTGATCTCAACTACTTCATCTCAGCTATTGTCATCTGCAGGCCACATGACTGGCTGTGGTCTAAACTACTGAGCCTCTTGGGCTTGCTGATCGGAAGGTCGGTGGTTTGAATCTGCATGGCAGGGTAAGCTCCCGTTGCTCTGTCCCAGCTCCTGCCAACCTAGCAGTTCAAAAGCATATCAGTGCAAGTAGATAAATAGGTACAGCAACGGCAGGAAGGTAAATGGCATTTCTGTACTCTCTGGTTTCCATCACGGTCTTCTGTTGCACCAGAAGCAGTTTAGTCATGCTGGCCACATGACCTGGAAAGCTGTCTGTGGACAAACGCCAGCTCCCTCGGCCTGAAAAGCAAGATGAGCGCCGCAACCCCATAGTTGCCTTTGACTATCCAGGAGTCCTTTACCTTTACCTTTCAGAAGGGATGTATTTGTCTCTCCCATGTTGCTTGAATTGCTGATATTGCTGCATCACTCCTTTTGAAAGTTTTTTAGAGCATCAAAGAGAAATTGGCACATCTGTGGCGAGCAACTCCAAACACAAGTGTTGCTTATTTATTTACAATATTTTTTTACACTGCTTTTCAGGTGGAGCCCACAACGTAGTTTGTTTAAGATTACAATAAGCATAATTTAAGATGCAATAAGAAAAGTTAAGATAAAATGGAAAGGACCCCTTGTTTGTTTACATACATCTTTCCACTCCCCTCAGAACAAGATGGTTTTGCAGAAGCCCCTATGGCCCCAATATTCTGAATGATTATTATTGATATTATTCTAAATCTTTAAAATATAAAGCAATAAAGTGATACAAAAAGGAAAAAAAGAATGAAGAAAAAATAACAAAACACACAACTGTGTAAAGGGGGGAAATTATATGAACATATAGAAAAATATCCTAACCCATACATTCTTTTCTAAATGTTATATTATTATCCCAATGCTAATGTAAATATTACATTTTGTACAAATTCGTTTCAAATATTGTCGTATTTATCCAGGCAGAGTCTACTTCTGTAAGAAGACAGTTCATAGGTGGCAAGTGTTACCATATTATATTGATTGAAGATCATGTCTTTATTCTTCCAGTTCATCAGTATCAGTCTCGTGGCTACCATTATAGCACGTAAGATCCATTTTTGTTGTCCAGTTGTTAACTTCTCTATGGTAGGTATATAGTTCAGAAGAATATTCTCTGCTGAAAATATTAGGTACATCTGGTCAAATGTGGTCCTCCAAGCCCAGGGCTTCTTCCCCCAGCTGGAACTCAATTCCGGTACCTCTCAGGTGGGCAACATTGCCATTGTAAGAGAACAAGAGAGGCATTCTGTATCTCTTTTTCTAGAAAAATAGCACTGTCCAAGCCTCTCCATCTTTCTTTTAGGTCTTGCCTAGGCCACACCCATCTCTTGCTCACACCCTGCTCAGTTGCTTTTGCCTGGCTGCAATGCATTGATGATAATGCCTGTTGTTTGTCTGGGGCAAGAGGGAAAGACATGGATTGGGGTGAAGAAACTCCCAACTTTTGCAGGGCTGCAATGTAACTGTGTGCAAAGGTTAGAGCCCTTCCCATGTTTTGCCTCCAGTCCACAAGTCCATGCAGTTCTCGGGCCGAAAAGGTTTCCCCTCCGTGACTTAGAGCCTTACGGAGTTGTGGCGTTATGATAAAAATAGCTTCAGGCCACCCAAATAAATTCCATTTCTGTTAAGCCCCAGGCTAAAGAAAAGTCAATGAAGAGCTAGCACTGTAAATGTCCTGTGATACAGAAATCAGAAATGCTAAAGCCCTTAAGTCAGAGATTCATATCTCCATTCTGATTAAGTGTCTTTTGTCGCTCGAGAATGGAAAATGCAAGATCGGAATTTTGCGGAGTTTAAGTGATTATGTAAATATTTAAGAAAGCTGCAGAAGACATGGGTTGCATCACAAATGAAGCTTGAGCTGGTGATTGATGTTTGGAATGAAATTATATAAACCAGTGAAAGCCTCCTATCACAGTGGCACTGCAGTGCCACCCAATCGCCTTTATCCCCCTCCTACAACATTTTCTGTGCCTCTCCTGTAGCCAGTTCTAAAGAGTGACTAAGCCCCTTAAGGGCTGCCACTGCTTGTTGTATCTAAAGACTGGGCAGCAAAGGCATATTAATCACCCATAGAGGTATCCTCTTTCATGAGACGTCTGAGGAAAGTTTCTTCCCTGGTATTTTGTCTATAGGCAGAATAATGGACTAACTCCAAAGTCATTGCCGCTATTTATTGCTTGGCGTACAATTTATGGGCAGGTTCAACTTCTGATATCCATAGCACTCAGGAGTTATGTGCTACAGGAGTCTATTTATTCCAGACTCTTCTGTTCAAAGTACTTCATAACTCTGAACGTTCTTCATCTCTGCCATTCCTGATGATGTGAACTTGACCTCTCGCTCTCTCACTTGCACACCTACTTCCCTTTCCGTCTCGGTTTCTCAGTACAGTGGTACCTCGGGTTACATACGCTTCAGGTTACATACGCTTCAGGTTACAGACTCCTCTAACCCAGAAATAGTACCTCGGGTTAAGAATTTTGCTTCAGGATGAGAAGAGAAATCGTGCTCCGGCGGTGCAGCAGCAGCAGGAGGCCCCATTAGCTAAAGTGGTGCTTCAGGTTAAGAACAGTTTCATGTTAAGAATGGACCTCCGGAACGAATTAAGTACTTAACCCAAGGTACCACTGTATCCTCTTTCCTCTTCAGCTGGGACCCATCACTCTTCCATCTCCCCTTCAACTTTTACCCTTCTAATCAGGCTCCAAACTATCCCCTCCCTTCCATGTTTCCCTATTCTCTCATTCTCTTTTTAGGCCCTACTGTCTGTCCTGCTGCTGTTGGTCAAATCCTTATCACATTTGGACTCCACATATTGTGGGAGGTACAGGATTGTGCCCACTAGTACTGCTCCAGAACATCTATATGTTCAGCAGGTGACAACAGATTCAACAATGTTGTGCAACTCTTTATACTGACAATGGGAACCCTGGGTTCTCCAGGTTGTGCTCCGAGCCCCAAAACCCATCCCTCGTGGAAATAAAGACACAGTGAAAACAGAATTTAGTTTAAATGTTAATGGGCAAATTTTGGCCACAACTTTATTGAATACACAAATGTGACTGGTAACTGGTATTGACTTAGGGATTAGTATCAAAACTATATCTGGCTCCTGCCCCACCCTGCAGGAAGCCTGGAACGGTAAACAACCAGCAGGGGGAGCTCCATCAGTGTATATTGACTGGTGCTCACCCCTGGGGTTCCCAGGGGTCCAGGCATGGCCCTAGCCCCTCTCCGGGCTTCTGGCGAGATCCAGACCCCCGGATTCCTTTAATGGAATACCCTATTCATTGGAGGGGCAGGTGATGGCCGCACTTCCCCTCCCCACATTCCCCTAAACCAATGCCTAACCACCAAATCTTACAAAGTTGTGACGATTGCTAAGAGGTAGGCAAAAACCAAGTGGTCACAGCCAATCTGCCACCTTGGGAAAAAATCCTACCCGGCCCCCGTTCCAAAACAGGCGACCAACCGAAGTCCGAAGCAAGGCCAAACATGACCTAATTAATGGGTGGGTGGGTGTTCGGCAGCGCGAAGCAAAAGGAGGTCCCTATGTCACGCTGCCAAATAGATACCCCCAACCTTTGCCATGATGCCAATTGGCTAAAGGCCAGTGGCATAACTGTGGCACCACTGGCTTGAAGCGGGGCAAGCCCCACCTACAAGCCAGTTGGGGAAGAGTTTCAGGGGCCGAGCACAACATGGAACCTCTGTTAGGAGGATCCAACTTCTCAGTCACAATAACAGACCCTACATGGTCCACTTCTCATCTTCCACTAAATGGCAGGAGTGTGAGGGGGAAGCCCACCATGTAAACTCCAGTCCCAATCCATGTGCTTAGTCTACAGATGAAGTGAAAGTGAATACAGGGCTATTGTGAGTCACACTTCAAATAAAACAACAAAGGAGCTCAGTCAATAGCAGCTGGTGGAGACTTATTTCTGCCCTGCCCTGAGTCACTTATTATGGCTGCTCAGCCAATGTGTCCAGAAACTTCTTCATTGAAAGTATCAAGTCTTGTGATGTAGTGATGTTCATGCAGCATTCGGGGATTATTCAGGATCTCTCCAGAGGTTTTCAATGAGCAAACCTGCAACAGCAATATACTTGCTCACTCAGCACTTCCTCTGATATATGCCCTGGAAAGGGATGGGCATGTTTTAGTGTGTTGTGCCAACTTTCATAGTGGCAAAGTAGACTGTGCTGTGCTCTGCGAGAGCCCCAATTCCACAAGGGTTGTGTGGCAGATATGCAGAGAGGTGGAAAGTGGGCTGAAAAAGGGTTCCTCACCCTTGAAAAAGTGTGTTCAGGAAGATGCATGGTTAGACTTGCAGCAAGCATTTGGTCCCTGTTACCAGCATCCCCGTCATAACCAGTCAGCCAACACCTCCATCGTGTTTAAAGTGTCTGGCCTGGCATGTTAGGCCTACTGCTATCAGTGCCACTGCCACAAGACCTATCAGTTGGGCTACTTCAACTTCTTGTCACTTCTTCCCCTCCTCACCTCTGTTGTTTATCCAAAGTGTAGTGAGGGACTGATAGTGAGTGAAATGGGTGGTTTCTTCCTTAGGAGACAAGAGAGCCCTGGACAGTATGGTCAAGATTCATTTGCTACGTACTCAGAATGGAGCTATTCCCACTCACACAGGCTTCCAGCATCTCTCATCATGCCCAGTGCTCATGTATTAAAAATGAAAGATAAAGCAAGGCAGGGAGTAGTCTGTGTGTTGGGGGGGGGGGGGAGGTGTGACGGTATTTTTCAGAGCCCGGTGAACTTATTATGGCAGTCAACCCAAAAACCCCCCAATCTCTCTGATCAGGTTGTTCTGCTGGGGTAGCAGCCCCACTGAGAGAGCTCACCTTGGGTATTATTATTATTATTATTATTAGTAGTAGTAGTAGTAGTAATAATTTCTTACTTATACCCTGCCCACCTGGCTGGGCCTCCCCAGCCACTCTGGGCAGCTTCCAAGAGAACACCAAAAACACAACAAAACACCAAACATTATAAACTTCTCTAAACAGGGCTGCCTTCAGATGTCTTCTGAAAGTCAAATAGTTGTTTATTGCCTTGACATGTGATGGGAGGGCGTTCCACAGGGCGGGTGCCACCACCGAGAAAGCCCTCTGCCTGATTCCCTGTAACCTCACTTCTCACAGTGAGGGAACCGCCAGAAGGCCTTCAAAGCTGGACCTCAGTGTCCAGGCTGAACGATGGAGACGCTCCATCAGGTATACTGAGGCCTAGCCTGATTCTGGTTTACTTTGCTTTTCTTTCTACACATCATTTTTGGCTAGCTAGTTTGAACTACTTTGTTGCTGCCCCTTCATAGTGGACAACACAAGAACTTGGGGTTTTTCCAGACCCTGGAACCCAGACGCTGAGAAAGAGAAGCAACTGTAGCTGAAAGAACTGCGGAAGAGTAAATTTTCACCAGATACAGCTTTCCCCATCATAGTGTTGTACTGATGAGAGAAACGTTGGTATTTCAACATAGGTATTTTATATGCGTTTAATCCACGCTGTGGAAATGTCATGATTCCATTTCCATTGACCAGTGCAAGCATAATTCATAACAGAGAATACCAAAGGTGTGACATATTTTGGTGGGTGGTTGACTTATATTTATGGCATTCACGAAATGCATCATTTTGCAGCTATACATTAACATTTACTTTGGGAAGTACAGCTATAATTAAATTTTACAGCCAATTAAGTTGATGAGTCACTGTCACCTGGGTAAATTACTGTTTTAGATCTTGAAACAATTAGATTGGGAACATTCTTAGCAACCTTGTTCCTTTTTGTATGTATATATTGATGGAGAGGAAAGCTGGTCTTTGCTACAGCTGTGGTACTTCAGGAAAGCTGGAATCCTGAAGCAGGGTTGAGAGAGTATGCAGAAAACTGTAATCTCATTCCCTCAGTACTTAATTAGGAAGAGACATATAGTGCTAATAAAATAATAAACTTGTTTCTAATTTATGTGGCAATGTGATTTATGAGCGACATGTTTGCAAGGGATGAAAATGAAAGATTATGTTGCAAATAAGAAGTTATCTATCTAACTCTCATGTGCACTGGCAATAAAGTCGACCTCTGAATAATGAGTCTTGGTATGAACCAGAAAAACTCTGAGAAAACTGGACTACATATTTCCCCTTAATTGGATCTCGTAAGAGAGAAAAGCTATGCATCTGCCTACTTGCAATACGTTTAGATTATACAAAAAGACACAGCCGTGAAGATGCCTACATGGAACTCTGATTTTTTGATTTAATCTGAAATGTAGAAGGTTTAATTGCAAATGGAAATGGAACAGTTCTTAAGATACAAGCAGATCTAGAGTACTGGGGGGGGTGGGCAGACCAGAGGAACAAACTCTTGGACAAGGGTGTTGTTTTTTTTGGGGGGTGTCGGTAGAGGGGTTGCTGCTGTTTTTGCTAATATTTGTTGTTATTGATAATAATTATTGTTATTGATATTATTATTGTTGTTGATAATAATTTATTGTATCTTTATTTGTACATCTGTCTAGATTTATGTGGAAAATGTTCAATTTGGCTGTGTACTTTTTGATGAGTTTAATTTATTGTTTATGATTACTTTTGTCATGTTTGTAACTATGCACAATTTTTCATGTTGCAAGCCGCCTTGAGTATGGTTTTAACTATGGAAAGGTGGTATACAAAAAAAAATGGTTTAATTGATTAATAGAACTATATCATGGGGTGGGGGTGTTGTTAGGTAATAAGTCAGTTTCTTGATTAGATGAATCAAACAACTGACTTATTCACACACAAGCACCCTAAAATATCATGAGTATTTAGATTGTGAACCAATTGGATACAGAGATGCATTTTTTGTCACATGTTGCTGCCCATGCTAAGACTATGGAATCTTAAGGCAGAATATAAAGGATAAATTAATGGGGAGAGTTACCTGCTTTTTCAAAAGGAGACAAAACTTCACAGCTCCTATGGAAATATACTGGAGAAGCAATGTCACAATGACCCGCTTAAAAGGATGTGTGTGAGGGAGACCAGGGGGGCATGGATTGGGCACACCGACATGCCAACACTAGTGGAATGCTTGAACAATTACGGGCACATTCCTGGTGTGCCTTCTCTAAGGCAGGCCACACTGTAGCCCCTCTCCACTTCCTGTGTGTCATCTGTGCTCCCTACCGTATGGGCTTGAATGGCTGATGCCCCCTTGAAGGGGGTTGAGTAGGGATTTTGGGAAGGTCTCCCACATTCACCTTGAGCTCCCCCTCGTCTACCTGCGCCAGACTTTTCACAACTCCGGGAGGGGTATATTAAGTATCTGGCTGATAGGCATGAAGTGTTGTTGGGATGTGGGTGGCACTGTGATCTAATCCACTGAGCCTCTTGGGCTTATCCTTGCAACAGAGTGAGCTCCCGTTGCTTGGTCCCAGTTCCTGCCAACCTAGCAGTTTGAAAGCATGCCAGCACAAGTAGATAAATAGGCACCACTGTGGCGGGAAGGTAAATGGCGTTTCCGTGCGCTCTGACTTCCGTCAGGGTTTTTGGTTGCACCAAAAGCAATTTAGCCATGCTGGCCACATGACCCAGAAAGCTGTCTGTGGACAAACGCCGGCTCCCTCGGCCTGAAAGCAAGGTGAGCGCCACAACCCCATAGTTGCCTTTGACTGGACTTAACCATCCAGGAGACCTTTACTTTAGTGTTGTGGTAATAACTAGTACTACACAAGAACACAGCAGGATACTCTTAACACAGCACTTATCGGGGGATAGTTACCCACACAACCTCTTATTGGCATCTGGTTCCAGAGGCCAAGGGATTGGGACTGCTTAGGGATGGGCAAATCTCAAGCCTCTCATTTTCATATTTTTATCCCTTTCTTGTAACTTGAAGCCATTGGTTCAGGGCTTACCCTCCAGAGCAACAGAAAACAAGCCATCCCCATGTGACAGCCCTTTAGGTACTTGAGGATGGCTATCATATCACGTCTCAGGGATAATTATCAGGCCATATCTGTTCACTGGTTAAATTTCTGTGTTTAATAACTGCCTATCTAGATGATCAGTTAATGTCTCCTTTTTCTAGTCTCAAATTCTGTTCTCCACATTTCCAAATCAGTTTCTTTTTTATATATAAAAAAACCTGTGAATTTACTAGTATTTTAGTGCTGTTTTCTCCTAATTTGTTAATGTGGATTCTTATGTGGCCAACCAGCACCAATTAACCAGCATGCAATTAACAAATACACTGGTGGGTTTGGGACCCTGAGGTTCCAGTAATTAGTCCAAAAAAGTGCCTTATTAGGCACCAAGCAAGGGTTAAATAAGCTGTGAATCAGTTTCAGAACTCAATCAGACATGAGTCAATTGCAACTGTCCCAACCACCCCTCTTAGTCCTGTCCCTTCTATGACTAGAGCCAGTATGGTGTAATGGTTAAGAGTGGTGGACTAGTAATCTGGTGAACCGGGTTCGCTTCCCCGCTCCTCCACATGCAGCTGCTGGGTGACCTTGGCCCAGTCACACTTCTCTGAAGTCTCTCAGCCTCACTCACCTCACAGAGTGTTTGTTGTGGGGGAGGAAGGGAAAGGAGATTGTTAGCCACTTTGAGAATCCTTGGGGTAGTGATAAAGCGGGACATCAAATCCAAACTCTTCTTCTCTTCTAATACATGCCAGCCTTCACCTCTATTGTGTACAAATACAACTCTGTGTCTATGTTGTGCCTTCTGCACAATACCCATTTTCCCCTTCTGGAATGACTGAATTTACATCATGTTTGGGGTGACTAATATATTTGTATAAGTTCTTGTTGCATTGTGTTACAAGTTTTGGTATTGAAATAACTGTAAATTCAACATAAGAATACCTCCCCCCCCAATTCCCTCTCTTTTTCTCCCCCCCCCCCCCAGACTGTGCTTTTCTTTCTAAAAAAATGTTTAGGGGTACTCTCATTTTGAGTCAAGAAAATCACCTTTTTATAGTTCAAATTGGGAAAAATAAATATAGTAAATGGACAAAAGTACAAAGATTCACAAAATATTTAGGGCTATGCGTATCCCTGCATCTCCCCAGAAAAAAGCACTCCCCCCACGCCATTCCTGCAGATAATTTGAATATGTTTTTGACATTTCCGCTAATGACATTGGGATATGGTTCTGCAATTATTTTATATTATTGATGTTTTGAAGCTGTGAGGTTTACAAGATTATGTGTTTATGACTAAGAAGGGAAGTGCTCAATATGCATGTGTCAGAGAGGAAACATTTACACCTCATATATTTTTAGTAGTGCTAAAGAACAAACATGTTTTCCTTTTGGGTGGAAGAGCATATTGGATATTAATTTTCAAGAAAAAACAGTTTTTTTAAAAAAAAAGTTTAACACAATAAAAATATAGGCTTGCCTGATATAGGAAACACATTCTGGTGTTTATTTAGAACCAGTGGGGTGCAATGGTTAGAGTGTTGGACTAGGACTTGGGAGATCAAGGTCAAAATTCCCACTTGTTCATAAAGCTACGTCTCACTGCCTCTCAGGATTGCTGTGGGGATTAAATTGGGGGGACGGGGGGACCAGATATTCCACCTTGAGTTCCTTGGAGTAAAAGGTGAAGAATAAATACGATTGATCAATTACAGTGGTACCTTGGTTCTCAAACTTAATACAGTGGTACCTCGGGTTACATATGCTTCAGGTTACATACGCTTCAGGTTACAGACTCCGCTAACCCAGAAATAGTGCTTCAGGTTAAGAACTTTGCTTCAGGATGAGAACAGAAATCGTGCTCCGGAGGTGCGGCAGCAGCAGGAGGCCCCATTAGCTAAGGTGGTGCTTCAGGTTAAGAACAGTTTCAGGTTAAGTACGGACCTTTGGAACAAATTAAGTACTTAACCTGAGGTACCACTGTACATTCCAGAAGTCCATTCCAAAAACAAAGTGTTCCAAAACCAAGGCGCGCTTTCCCATAAAAAGTAGTGCATCACCGACAAATCTGTTCCAGACTTTCAAAAGCAACCCCTAAAACAGCAATTTAACATGAATTGTCTAACGAGACCATTTATCCATAAAATGAAAGCAATAATCAATGTACTGTAATATACAATAAATAAGACAGTATTGTAGATGATAAAAAATAAAATCAATTCCTTCCCCCTTACCTGCACTGATGATAGTCATTGTTTGGATTGGTGGGGGGGGGGGGCTTTTATCCATTTCCTCAGTCACACAATCAAACAATGAATCAGTAGCTGAACTGTGTTCCACAAAGTCACAAAAATGAATTAACTGAAAAAGCCTAAAAAACAAACAAACCGCGAAATAAATAGCAAGAACAAAAGTGCCACACGTAATCTGTTCTGGAAGTCCGTTTGACTTCCAAAATGTTCGAAAACCAAGGCACAGCTTCTGATTGGTGCAGGCGCCCCAGAAACAATAGCCAGCAGCTGCATTGGACATTCAGCTTCTGGTTTTTGAACGTTTTTTGAACACTTACTTCCAGGTTTTTGGCATTTGAGAACCAAAGCATTTGAGAACCAAGGCATTTGAGAACCAAGGTACCAGTGCAGTTGTTTCTCACTGCTAATTTATCATGAAAAGAATCTGAATACAGTCCATTTTCAGTTGTACCTTGGTTTTTGAACAGCTTAGTTCAAACAGCTTAGTTCCTGAACGTTTTGGCTCCCGAACGTCGCAAACCCGGAAGTGACTGTTCCATTGATTTCATTGTTGAACTAGAAAGAACTTTCAGCAGGACTCCATCTTTGAAGACAAGAGAGCCCACAGTTGTTCTCTTACTAATTCTGATAATAATGGATAACAACAACAGATTTGTTATGGCATGATTAGTATGCATTTACCTGGAGATCATCTGGTGTCAGTTTTTCTTATCTCATTAGCAGCAAGCCCATGGCTGAAAAGTAAATGGGCTGTGACCAGCGAGAGGAATGAAGGAGCTACATCTGTGCACTTAAAATAAGAGTGATTTTGTGAAAGTGGCTTTTTCGTAGTGGCTCAAAGGGGGGGAACTTCCTTTTGAATAGCTGTGATTAGGCAGATTATGGATAACACCTAAAATGAGCAAATTTACTAAATTTTTGCACAAATAAATTAAAGACAGATTTTGTATGCAATCTATTTAATAGTGAACTGGGATAAAAAAAACCACACAGCCAGAATATAAGTGATTTAAGAATTAGATATATTGTGACTTTTTGTGTTAAGTAATATGTGATGTGTTGGCTTTTTCCTTGGGCAGTTGGCTTCTACTCAGAGTAGAACTATTGAAGTGAACATATTATTATTATTATTATTATTATTATTATTATTATTATTATTATTATTATTATTTCAACTTATACACTGCCCTATACCTGGAGGTCTCAGGGCGGTTCACAACAAGACCACAATGTATGTGGTTAACTTTCAGTGGGTCAACTCTGAAAAGATTTAATTGAATGCAACCCACAATATTTGTCAGTATCTAATGGGTTTGCTTAAAAAATAATAATGCAAGGGTTTCTCAATAACAAAAAACAAACAAACAATAACAATAACAACAAAAAACAAAATTCATGCTCTGCCAAGACAGCTGAATCTGAATGTTGGCAACTTCACATTCTCCCTAAAAACTGAAATAGTTATGTGTCGACCTTGGTTTTCTGTCTGCCATGCTTTTGCTGCTGCTGTTTAAAAATAGTGAAGCATAAGGCAGCCTTAAACACAGTGAAAGATGGTGGCACCTCTTGGCACGAAATACAGTTTCCTTCCAGCATGTTATATTTATCAGACAATAGATGTAGGGGGGGGGGGGGAATAAAGGTATTCTCTCCATTTCATTTAAAACAGACTGACAGAATGCTGTAAAAATATCCTATAAGTAACTTTAGCCAGCTGTTCAGTGAGAGTCACTAAGCTGAAAACAGAGGCTTTGGAAACAGTCTATGTAGCTAGGCACTCTTCCTTGAAATGTTCTCATTATTTACCATCCCAGAATGAGTTTATAAGGGTGGCTCAGTGTACAATAACTGGAGAGGGTCATATTTCTGTCTTGTGGAGTTTATTTTTGTAGGTAAAAAAAAAGGCCTTGTTTTGGCTGGCAGTGTGTATCTAGTCTTAGAAGACAAAAACTTATGTTTGGCAATAGTTTTAAATTTTGCAATCATGTTTGTGCAAATAAACCCGGAAAGATGCTAGCCTAGCAACTGAAAAAGAGACAAAAGGAAAAACTGATTGATAAAATAGTGGAAGAGGGGAGAACTTTAGATAATCCTGAGGAAATTAAAAAGTGTTTTACAAAATATTATAATAAGCTATATAAAGCAGGAAATGAGACAGAGGTTGAAATAAAAGAGTATTTATGTGGAAAGGATATACCTAAAATTAAGAAAGAAAAGATTCAAGAGCTAAACTCCCCAATAACCACGACAGAGCTTCATCAAGCGATAATTAAGATGAAACTAGGAAAATCCCCAGGCCCAGATGGTCTTACCGCAATACATTACAAAAAATTAGAGGAACCACTATTATCACCTATGAAGACACTCTTAAATAGAATACTAGAAGACGGGAAGATTCCCAACAGCTGGAAACAGGCGCACATAGTAGTAATCCCAAAACAAGGATGAAATAAAGAGTTTATAACCAATTATAGACCAATATCATTACTAAATAATGATTACAAGATCTATGCACAAATATTGGCAACAAGATTAAAGACAGTTTTGCAGGATTGTATAAATAAAGAGCAGGCAGGGTTCTTGCCGGGCAGGAAAATGAGTGACACTATAAGAACAGTGATTGATATGATCGAGTATTTAGACATGAAACCAAGTAAGAAGGTAGCCTTTGTTTTTGTGGACGCGGAAAAGGCGTTTGACAAAGTATCATGGAAATTTCTAAAAATATTATTAGACCAGATGGACATGGGAGACCAAATTACAAGAGGGCTAAAAGCAATTTATGAACAACAAGAAGCAAATATAATAATAAATAATGACACAACTGATTATTTTAAAATACAGAAGGGCACCAGACAAGGGTGCCCACTTTCACCTTTATTATTCATTTTGGTTTTGGAAATATTAAATCAAGAAATCAGATTGGATCAAGAAATAAATGGAATATCCCTAGGAGAGAAAATATACAAAATAAGGGCATTTGCAGATGATTTAGTCTTAATGGTGGAAAAAAGGAAAGCATAGCAAAGGCTCTAGAAAAAATGGAAAACTTTGGAAGCGTATCAGGTTTTGCTTTGAATAAAGAAAAAATGAAACTAATGGGGGGAAAACATGGGAGATCAAGAGAAAAAGGAAAAGGTAGAAAAATGTGGATTACAAATTGTAAAAAAAAAATGAAATATTCAGGAATACAAATAACAATGAAAAATATAAATTTGTTTGAAGATAATTATAAATTTTTTTGGGAAGAAACAAAAAGAGAAATGGAAACTTGGACAAGATTGAAATTAACACTCTGGGGTAGAATTTTGGCTATTAAAATGAATATCTTACCAAAACTTCTGTTCCTTTTTCAAATGATTGCCATAATGGGTAAAGATGATTGTTTTAAAAAATGGAAAACGGACCTAACAAAGTTTATATAGCAAGGCAAAAAGCCACGGATCAAACAAATATTATTAACCGACATAAAAGAGCGGGGAGGTTTTGGACTCCCAGACCTGAGACTATATTACGATGCGGCATGCTTTACTTGGATCAAGGATTGGATCAAATTGGATAACAGTGACATTTTAGGTGCATGTAAGTAACTTTGCAGAAACATCTGGTTTGTTTACTTCCTTTCACCCCTGCAGGATTGGAACGAATTGCAAGGGACTCTTCCTACGAACAAGAAGGAAAGGTCCAGTTTGTCATTGATGCTGTGTACTCTATGGCATATGCACTGCACAACATGCATAAAGATATTTGTCCTGGATATATTGGCCTGTGTCCACGCATGAGCACCGTCGATGGCAAAGAGCTGCTTAGTTACATCCGGGCTGTGAACTTCAATGGTACGTTTGCACTATTTTTAACTTCTCTAAATATACTTCAGAAGCGACAAGATGTGTTTTCATCTCTATATAGGACACTTTCAAACACAGAAGTCACTCTTTCCCTTAAAACACACACACACAGCATGTTTCCCCACCTACTTTGAAACGTTGATTTTATTTTTTCCCCCACCTAAGCTTTGCCTGTGAAAGATAGAAGTTAAAAATAAGTCCCTGTCAATCACAACAGAGGAGTGGAAAATGACTGTTCTAGAAGCAGCTCCTGCTTATTGGCTAACCTCCTATGCCTGTGATAGTTAGCATGCTCATTAAGGAAAAGAACGATAGCAAACTCTCTTTCTTTCTCTTTAATTGCCATTAAACTAGCTTAATGATTTCCCTGCAGTAGAACAGCATTTGAAACTGGCTTCATCTTTTAAAGATGGCTAATGGAAAAATCACTTTTCTTTTTAAAATGCCATTGTGTTTGACCTCAGCAATTTGGCCACATCTTGATGAGTATCAGGTTTTTCTTTTGGTTTTGGTTGTGTGTTTAGGTCCCCCCCCCCCAATAAAATAAAATAGAGGTATGTGGAAAAACAGGGACGCGGGTGGCACTGTGGGTTAAACCACAGAGCCTAGGACTTGCTGATCAGAAGGTCGGCGGTTCGAATCCCCACTACGGGGTGAGCTCCCATTGTTCGGTCTCAGCTCCTGCCAACCTAGCAGTTTGAAAGCACATCAAAGTGCAAGTAGATAAATAGGTACTGCTCTGGTGGGAAGGTAAACGGCGTTTCCGTGCGCTGCTCTGGTTTGCCAGAAGCGGCTTAGTCATGCTGGCCACATGACCTGGAAGCTGTACGCCGGCTCCCTTGGCCAGTAAAGCAAGATGTGCGCCGCAACCCCAGAGTCGGCCACGACTGGACCTAATGGTCAGGGGTCCCTTTAACTTTACCTTTATGTGGAAAAACTATATTTTGCAGCTGGGAGCTACCTGCTAGGAAAAGATGGTTAGTAGTGCTTAATGTGTATTAGTTTGAGGAAAAGAACAGGAGGGTGAAAGACATTTCCTAAAAGCTCCTGCAAAACCAGAGTTGTGCTAGATTAGTTTTTTTTTTTTTTAATGTTGCTTTCAAAGCAAATGACAGAAGGTTCTTTACAGTATAATTCCTTTTGCCAGACATGCCTGCAAACTATAGGAAGACTTGCACTGTCGATCACACTATACTCCAGTGACCTCAGCTGCCAGCCGCCTTCTCTTTTTGTAAAAAAAAATGAAAAAAGAAAAAAAGCGCAAGGTCATTTTCAATTTAGCTTCCAAGTGGAAACTGCTTTTGCTTCAGGTAATGCACCAGAAAGGGGAAATAAATAAATAAATAAAGGCATAGATGGGTTGATAGGCACGTTTGCTGTGCTAGGCAATGTTTCCTCTCCTAATAAACGCTCCTTCTGTTTCTTTCTTTCTTTGGGAATTTCCATATGAGGAACCCCAGGCTTCAAGTGATAAACAAAACAGGGTTGAAAAGCTGTGAGTGTGAAGCAAACAAAAGCTCAGGCTTTGAGACCTCATGTGTTAGAAAAAGTAATCTGTCTCCCTCTTGCTAACATATTCTTTCCCTATGCTTTGGAATATCTTCCTTGGGAACGATGCTCAACCTCTCAAACCTTCACAAGGAAGGGACTATAATAGCTATCTCCTTTATTATTTTGAAATGAAGACCCTTTGCTTGGATAGTCACAGTTTTAAGTTGGTTTCTTGTTTAACTTGTGAACTTTGAAAAATTGTTGTAGATATAGCCTTAGTGTATGAAGGGACAAATTGCTTTTAAGGGATAATGTCTGATCTTTGAATAATCAAACATACGATGGCTTGCTTTAATGTCTCCTGTTTACTTGTGTTTGTGTCGTAAGGAAAATTTTATTCCCCCAACGGCTTCATCCATGTAATATTCTGTGACACTTTCATGGCAGCAGAGCGATCATACTCTCTGTAGCACAGTGAACCGATATAATTGATATGACATTGGATTTTGTTTAGCTGTGTTTCCATAACTTACAATTTGAACATGGAAAATCATTTCACTCAGTGCAATCTTAATGTGGGTAACACATCAGTACTTGTCACGGGATGAGGGTATAGAGTGATTATTTGTCATTTTCTCAATAATAATCCAGCAGTTTTAGCTATTTTGTTTGGTTCTGAGACATCTAGCAGTCCAACAGAAAGCAAGGCATATTGAAAACAGAATCAGTTGGTTTTTCCATGTAGAGGTGTTTCAGTGACTGATCCAGTCACATATGGAAAACTGAGAGTCTTCTGTTTCTATAACATTTCAGAGTGCTTTATTGGAATGATAAAACTTGTGACTGATGGGAACTCCGTAGAACGATGTAAAATGTGGACCTAGGCTGTTGTGATGTTATATATTTAGCTGCTGGTGCCCTAGATTTGTAGCGAGTGGGGGGAAATAGAATATAAATAAAATTTGCTGGTCATTTGGTTCATAAACCTGTGTGTTTCATGTTTTCTAAAATTATAAATAAGGACAAGTATAAGCATACCTGAGCATGATTCTGTTAGAAAGAAGCAGGGACGTGCTGTGGAAGGTCTTGTTTTCTTTGATTGCACACAATCCTGCCACAATTGTGTTTCAGAAGGTTGTTGTCACTGGCCGGAAAGGAAAGCAGGTGAGGTGGACAATGGCAGGAAGGCAAATCTTCTGAGGCTCCCTTTTCCATAAGACTTACCAGCTCGTCTTCACAGATTTTGGAGAGCATGTTTATACAACCTCAGTAGACTCTGAACATCGTTATGAAAATTTCACAAATCTTCAAAGGCAATCCTCTGAATATTTTGGAGGGTCTACATGTTACACTCACTATGTAGAAGCTGCATACAGCAGCATCCTCAGAGCTGCTAAAAGATCATAGATGCAGTTTAGGTGTATGTGGTGTGATAAAACTGCAGAGTTGTTTCATGATACCATCCTCACTGCTGCCTGCCTAAGTGTGGAGTGTCAAGCTTGAGGCTGCTTGAGAGACTGGATTGGCAGCGGTGCTCCTACTGGTGCAGCTGTGTGGCCCTGACTTCATTGCCACATGGTCTCAACCCAGCAAGGTAGGCAACTTCATCAGTGTTGGTAGGGTGGCACTGCATTATCCACCTTTGGATAGATATCCCCCCACATACCACATTGGAAATAAGTTGAATGAACCAGCTTCTACCTGAGTGACCTCATTATATCAGACTATTCATTATATCAGATGTTTATCAGACTAGAATTCTGCATTGGGTCCAGTCACTTCTTGCACCAGTGTCTTGCCACTGTCTTTACCTCTCCCAAAGTACAGTAGATAGGTTAGACGCGAGTGGCTCTATGATGTAAACCACCTAGCATCTTGGGCTTGCTGATCAGAAGGTCAGAGGTTCAAATCCCCGCGACGGGGTGAGCTCCTGTTGTTCTGTCCCAGCTCCTGTGAACCTAGCAGTTTGAAAGCACACCAGTGCAAGCAGATAAGTAGGTACTACTGCAATTGGAAGGTAGACAGTGTTCCCATGTGCTCTGGTTTCTGTCACGGTGACCCATTGTGTCAGAAGCAGTTTAGTCATGCTGGCCATATGACCTCGAAAGCTGTCTGTGGATAAACACCAGCTCCCTTGGCCTGAAAGCAAAATGAGTGCTGTAACCCCATAGTCACCTTTGACCGGGGTCCTATACCTTTACCTTTTAGCTAGGTTAGAGTGGGTCTTGTATGTTGCTCACGTTTGTTTGATTTTTCTTTGTTTCAAATATTTATCTGCCAACTTTTCAAGCAAAGCATGCCCCTAAGGCAGCTTTCACAGTACGGATTTCTGAAATGCGACAATGCAAAATATAACTATGAAATAACATCTACAAGCATAACAGGACTAGAAGCTAAATTTTACATACACACACACACACACACACACACACACACTCACACTTGCTCACTTCCCAGAATATGTGATCTCCCAGCTTATCCATCTCACAGGATAGTTGATCTCAAGATGCCCTCACAGGTTTTTGCATGGGGAGTCACGCGAGTGCCTAGGCACTGATGTGAGCTTGTGCTATGTATTTTACGGGTTTTCTCCCATTCTTGAATGTACATTCTAAGAGCAGCATCAGCGGGGTTAATAGAGCTTTCCCCTGCACTTCCCATGAGTAGTCTTCCTCCTGAAAGAAATGCAGCTGTCACGCAACACTTCTGCCTGCTGATCAAGCAGAGGGGAGCATATTGCATAACCACCCCCTAAGCATTGTACTTTATGAGATCCTTAGCATGCATTTCTCTTCTAAGGTGTTGGACTTCTGTGGATTCAGGCAAAACTGAAACATTCATTCATATAGACATATTTTGCTCCAAGGCAGCTTTATAAAGTGATTAAGCTGTCAACCGCTTTCCTTACCAAGGATAAGCAGGCAATGTGTACGGAATAGATACCTCCTTGGGGCAATAGCAAAGCGGCAATAGAATTGATTGGCCGGCCTACTGCTAAAGCTACTCCTCTGGAGCAAAGTGTAGTACTAGAATTATTTGTCTGTAATCTGTAATCTTCAAGATAAAGGATCCCTATGTTTTAGGTGCTTTCTTCAAATAAAATAGTGTCAAGCAATGGCTAAGATGCCAGTCTCTGATTTCTGGACTTTAGGCTGAAACCTAGGCCATTTAGTGGAAGAAAACCCAACATGGTACATGCCAGATGTTGTTAAACTACAACTTCCATCAGTGCCAGCTGGCAGGGACAATGATCAGGGATGATGAAACTGTTAATACGGCCTAGGACCCATGGACCTACGGGACCACCTCTCCTGGTATGCCCCGCAGAGGACCTTAATGTCCACAAATGACAACACTTTGGAGGTCCCACGTTGCAAGGTGGTTAGATTGGTCTCAACTAGGACCAGGGCCTTTTCAGTACTGGCCCCGACTTGGTGGAATGCTCTGTCAGAAGAGACCAGGGCCCTGCGGGACTTGACATCTTTCTGCAGGGCCTGCAAGACAGAGCTGTTCCACCTGACCTTTGGTTTGGACTCAGTCTGGTCCTTCTGTTACCCTCCCTTTACAGTTTTGATTTATGGGCTACTTTTAAAATGAGGCTGCATTTTAAATTGCATTCTAACCTGTATTTTTTTTTCCTATTATGTTTTTATTGTAATTTTACTGGTGTTAGCCACACTGAGCCCGGCTCTGGCCGGGGAGGGTGGGGTATAAATAAAATTTTATTATTATTATTATTATTATTATTATTATTATTATTATTATTAATAATCCAGCAGCATTTGTAGAATAGAGTAGCCTATGTCTGTTTTAGGGATGCAGGTGGCCCTGTGGTCTAAACCACTGAGCATCTTGGGCATGCTGATCAGAAGGTTGGTGGTTCAAATCTGTGCAATGGAGTGAGCTCCTGTTGCTCTGTCCCAGCTTATGCCAACCGAGCACTTCAAAAGCATATGAGTGCAAGTAGATAAATAGGCACCACTGTGGCGGGAAGGTAAACGGCGTTTCCGTGAGCTCTGGTTTCCGTCATGGTGTTCCGTTGCGGCAGAAGCGGTTTGGTCATGCTGGCCACATGACCCAGAAAGTTGTCTGTGGACAAACACCGGCTCCCCCGGCCTGAAAAGTGAGATGATCGCCGCAACCCCATAGTCACCTTTGACTGGACTTAACCATCCAGGGGGCCTTTACCTTTTACCTCACCTCACCTTATTTCTGTTTTAGTGCTGTGTGCATAAACCCCAGGACTCACATGCTTCCCCTCCTTTCTCCTCCTTTGTTGAAACCGTATGTAAATCAGGCTGCTGCCCTTCCATTTTCAGCTCCCGACATTTTTGTTATGCCTGAACCTTGAGGAACTGCGACTAGTTTTCCTAAACTGTAATTCACTTCAAACCATGGTATATGATCCTGGGTTGTTTCCATAAACTGTAGTCAATGCAAACTTCTGTATAGTTTTGGCTTGGATGAAATAAATTACTACATTTAATTGGCCATGGAAGCAAAATATTTAGACCTCCTTATAGCCAGCCTGAGGGAGCTCCTATAGATAGAAGTGGAGAACTACAGGTTCAATAAACCTGGTCACAATAACTGGCATATGAGATCCTGAAGTATGAAAACCTGTTCTTTTCCTGCTGAAATACGTGCCCTTCTATGTAGGACCTGGGCATCCTGTCCTCTTGCTTCTTTGGGTTTCTAAACATACTTAGCAGTCTTTTGCTGAAGGAAGAACTCCAAAAGCTATGATTCCAGGTTGACATAGGCCCTAGCAGGTATCCATTAAGAATTGTCTTGGAAATGTAGGGAAAAAAGCAGAACACACCACATTAGAAATTGATTACTTTTCTGGCATGTCCAGGTCTCCGTGTCTTGTTCCTTGCAAGTGGTCTCCTTAAAAAAATCTGGCTAGTAGCTTCTGTGTTTTGCAAAACCTTTTGTATCCTTCTCACACAAATTGGTTAGGCTTTCCAGATCTTGTTTTACATGTTTATCGACAAAATAATTATTATCTATACATTTAGCAAGCAAAAATCAGAAGTTCAAAGAGTAGCTTGGGGGGGGTACATCTGTGTCGCTAAAAGCTCAAGTGGTCAGGAGAGTTTTAGGCCAGCTTAGTTTGGTTCTCCAGCTGTGGCTGCTCCTGGACAAGGTTAGTCTGACCACAGTAGTTTATCCACTGCTGAGTTCAAGGCTGGGTTACTACAGTGCACTCTGTGTGAGGCTGCCTTTGAACATGGTCCAGATAGTATGGCGGCTACTGTGCTGATGGGATCAGACAGGCAACAGTATAGGACACCATTATGAAAAGACCTGCACTAGTTTTTCCTATGATTCCAAAGGCGGAATTGATGTCTGGGTGAAATTTCCGAAAGGTGGTGCTTTGTTGGATCTTAGAAAAAATCAACTGAAAAATCATGAGTTTTTGGTGTTTTTGTTGAGAAAAAAAAAGCTCAACATCTTTGGAGTATCCTGGTTTTTACTGAACATTCTACCTCAATCACAAAGATAATCTGTAGGAGTGATATCAGATGCTCATCTGATATCAACAGGTAGATGCTCATCTGATATCAACAGGTAGTTGTGGAATGTTCTTCCTACAGAGATTCAAAGGCACCTTCATCATCATCATCATCATCATCATCATCATCATCATTATAAATGTTGAAAAGTTTTCTGTGCCAGCAGGCTCATGCATATAATATTTAAGCAAAACTCCCCCTTCTATTGCAATTAGCTGAACTGTGATTTTGATCTTTGTGTGTGTGTGTGTGTGTGTGTGTGTGTGTGTTGTACACTGCTTTGATATTTTTAATGACATTGTGGTTTGCAAGTATTTTTTACAAATAAATCTGGTATAATTTATGCATTCCATTATTCATTGTTTACATTCAGTAGGGCTTAATAGGATGGTGGGAGCTTATTCTGTGCTTCTGACTGGAGATTTCCAAGTTTTCGCCCCCTTCCTCAACAAAGTCACTGCTGTGGCTTTGTGTACATCCCTTCCTCCGGCATTTAGCGGCTCATTTGAGCCAGACCACTCGCAAGCCCTATTAGATGCATGCAAAAGTTGTGGAAGGCAGTCAGCTGTATGAATCATCCCTAAGGCAAAGTATTAATGGGCATTTCTATGTTGCATTAAGCTTTTAATTACATTATTAACTAAAAGAAAGAAAAGCCCAGAAGGAAGGAAGGAAGGAAGGAAGGAAGGAAGGAAGGAAGGGGGAAGTACCTCTATAATATCCTGTTCGTACAGTGGTACCTCTGGTTAAGAACTTAATTCATTCAGGAGGTCCATTCTTAACCTGAAACTGTTCTTAACCTGAGGCACCACTTTAGCAACTGGGGCTTCTGGAGCACAATTTCTGTTCTCATCCTGAAGCAAAGTTCTTAACCCGAGGTACTATTTCTGGGTTAGCAGAGTCTGTAACCTGAAGTGTCTGTAACCTGAAGCATCTGTAACCTGAGGTACCAGGTTACAGTATGATGATTAAGGATCTGGAAACTGAGCCTTATGAGGAATATTTGAGGGAATTGGATATATTTAGCCTGGTAAAGTGGAGGCTAAGAAGAGATATGATTGTCATCTTCAAATATTTAAAGAGGTATCACATTGAGGATGGAACCTGCCTGCTTTCTCCTGCTCCAGAGGCTAGGGCCCAAAGCAATGGCTTCAAGTTACAAGAAAGGAGATTCAGACTAAGCATCAGGAAGAACCTTCTGAGAGTAAAAGCTGTTTGACAGTGGAACAGACTCCCACAAGATGTGGTGGATGGACTCTCCTCGCTTGGAGGCTTTTAGGTAGAGACTGGATGGCTACCTGTCCTGAGATTCCTGAATTGCAGGGGGAGGACAAGGGTCCCTTCCAATTGTATAAATTACAAGAGCAGCTTGAATGTTTGGGAAGCTGGAGTGAAGTTTCAAAGGAGATAAATCAGTGTGATAAATGGCAGGGGTGTTTCCTTCCGTAGAGGCATTTCATTTCATAGGCAGAATTCTGTTTATTCACAGATGGATTCTCTGCTGTGGAGCACCTTCTCTGCTCCACACCTCATTGGAATGTGGCACATGAGCATGGGTAGTAAATTTCAGCTTTGGCATTCTAATTAGAATAGCAGTGTGGTGGAGAAATACATTGTTTCCAGGTCTAAATCTTAAGATTCATGGGTGTTATTGCAAACCATCCTGCAGAAGATAATGCAGTTTTCTGTCTGTTGGGTTCTTTAGTGCGAAGCAGAGGGCGAAAACTATAGCTTGCGAAAGGAAGAAGATATTCAGACAATCACTGAAAATATCATGAGTGAGAAGAGATCACACCTGCTGTCTCTGACATCCTTTGTATAGCCCTTTCACACATATGATTTCTACACCTGATAGGTAAAAGACCCCTGGATGGTTAAGTCCAGTCAAAGGCGACTGTGGGGTGCGGTGCTCACCATGCTTTTCAGGCCGAGGGAGCCGGTGTTTGTCCACAGACAGTTTTCCGGGTCATGTGGTGAGCATGACTAAACTGCTACTGGTGCACAGAGGACTGTGACGAGTACCAGAGCACTCAGGAATGCTGTTTACCTTCCCGCCACAGTGGTGCCGATTTATCTACTTGCACTAGTGTCCTTTTGAACATGCATGTAATATAAGTGTTATAGAAAGCTTGTACAGGTGGTAAAGATCAAATGAAAGAATAGCAGTGAGGACCAGGGAGTGTGGTTGTGATCCTTCCTTCCTTCCTTCCTTCCTTCCTTCCTTCCTCTTTCTCTTTCTCTCCTGCATATGCACACAATTCAGTAGCTGAAGTAGGCTTAATGCTGGAAGGCAATGTTTTGAGCCTATCTGTCAAATTATTATTATTATTAATAATAATAATAATAATAATAATAATAATAATAATAATAATAATAATAATTTTTTAAAAAAAATTATATCTCACCCTCCCTAGCCAAAGCTGGGCTCAGAGCGGCTAACAACAGTAAAAATTGCACAGTTTACATAAAATCACAGTCAATTAATTGAAATACATTCTAAAATCAATTCAGAATCAAATTAATGGCAACCATTGGGCTAGAGTTCTATGAGGATTACAGAAGGAGAGAGGGGGTCAGACTATGCCTTGGCCAAAGGCCTGGTGGAACAGCTCTGTCTTGCAGGCCCTGCTGAAATATGTCAAGTCCTGCAGGGCCCTAATCTCTTGTGACAGAGCGTTCCACCAGATTGGGGCCACAGCCGAAAAAGCCTTGGCTCTGGTTGAGGCCAGCCTAACCTCCCTGTGGCCCGGGATCTCCAAGATGTTTTTATTTGAAGACCGTAAGGTCCTCCATAGGACAAACCAGGTGTGGCGGTCCCATAGGTATGAGGGTCCTAGGCCGTATAGGGCTTTAAAGGTTAAAACCTAATGTTGTGAACATTAATTCACCTCATCTGAACACTGCCAACAAATAGTCATAAATGCACGTGGTTTCACATGGTGAGAGCTGGCATTTGTTTTTCCCCTCCAAACTCTTCATTAATACCAGCTCTCACCATGTGACAGAAGCACTCCAGTGAAATCTTCCCCTATGTAAAATCTACGTGTTAAGACCACATGATAGTGATTTTGCACCTGCAAAAATAACGTTCAAATCAGGTCAACGTGTAGCTGAGGGCAGATATTTTAGCAGCGCTAGGCATATGCAAGCTCATAAATTCACACACCTTTTATAAATGGTTTCACCCTTCCTTACACATCAGCAGCTAAAGTGTGCTGCCAGTAGGTGGAGGATATCTTTAAAAAAAAATAATACATCAGAATTAACTTTTCGCTCAGACTCAGAGAGATCATTACCTTGTGTGACCAATAGTTCCTTTTACTGAAAAATCATGGTCTGTTTTATGTTCCTTCAGGGAAAAGTTTTTCTGAAGATAGAAAATAATGAATCACTAGGCATATCTACACCACAGACAAAGTGGTTTAAGAGTAAATTTTGCTACCCCGTGAGTCCAATCAGGAGCTACCTGCTATGGCTAACGCTTTAAAAAGTCTATCTATGCTACACAGGCACCGTTTCCTCTATCCCCACACCAACAAACTGATCCCCAGCCCATTACACTTTCTGATGAAGTTTGTTTTCCCCTACAGTGGTACCTCGGTTTAAGAACTTATTTTGTTCCAGAGGTCCATTCTTAACCTGAAACTGTTCAGAACCTGAGGTACCACTTTAGCTAATGGGGCCTCCCACTGCTGCTGTCGCGCCGCCGGAGCACGATTTCTGTTCTCATCCTGAAGCAAAGTTCTTAACCCAAGGTAATATTTCTGGGTTAGCGGAGTCTGTAGCGTGAAGCATATGTAACCTGAGGTACCACTGTACTTGCTAGCCCTGAGTAGGAAAGGGATATCTTTCAAATATAGTCCCTGGAACTATTTATTATGGTGGGCGGCAAAAGCAGTTGTCTTAGCATGAAACCCAGTACAAATGGGTACAGATACAACCTGTGCCATCTTTCATGTGTTAGCAGAAGTGGTTCATCTGGTGAAGTGGAGATGCTATGCAAACCTCCAAGCAGGTGGGTCATTATTGCTTACCGAGAGGGAGAGGGGCAATGGGGAGAGTAGGTCAACACAGGGTCAGTGCACCAGTGGGACCAGCAGGTTGGCTCCATTTTCACAGCACCAGCCTCCCTGCTGCCTCACCCTAACCCTTCTCTATTCCAGTAAGCAACAGCAACCCCTCAGAAGTGCCAACGAATAAAATATTGAGGGGTCCAGGTAAGCCCCGCTCCACATAATCCATCACAAGAGTGGTGCAGGTACGCAATTTGAATGGAAGTGCCTATTAACTTTTAGGTGGCCCCCTCAAATATTTTATTGGGGAGGCCAAAGGGACATCGGCCCCTAGGAGTTGGCTCCTATGTCAACCTGCCTGCTGGGAAGCTAGCATAGTGGTTCTGCCCAGTACAATATAATTTTATTTTTAAAACTTTTATTTATGCAGTTTTGACAGCTTTTATACACACATTGTACAGTATCCATCACTTCTCTCTTTTCCTAAGACTTCCCAATCCATCTCTCTGTGGTTCTAGGGAAATCTTGATATGCTGCATATCCTGATATTTCACCCATTATCGCCTCAAGTCTTCTTTTTTTGATATTATCCGCTGCTCATATGTTAACTCCTACTTGCAGGTTAAATTGTATATTGTACCCTCTAAGATGGGACGCAGGTGGCGCTGTGGGTTAAAGCCTCAGTGCCTAGGACTTGCCGATCGAAAGGTCGGCGGTTCAAATCCCTGTGGCGGGGTGCGCTCCCGCTGCTCGGTCCCAGCGCCTGCCAACCTAGCAGTTTGAAAGCACCTCCGGGTGCAAGTAGATAAATAGGGACTGCTTACCAGTGGGAAGGTAAACGGCGTTTCCGTGTGCGGCTCTGGCTCGCCAGAGCAGCGATGTCACGCTGGCCACGTGACCCGGAAGTGTCTCCGGACAGCGCTGGCCCCTGGCCTCTTGAGTGAGATGGGCGCACAACCCCAGAGTCTGTCAAGACTGGCCCGTATGGGCAGGGGTACCTTTACCTTTACCTTTGCCCTCTAAGATAATCTCCCAAACACCTCCCTCCTTCTCTTCTCTTCAACTCATCCTTATTCCTTAGTTTTGCAGTCATGGTTATTAATTCTATGTATTCTATCAAATTGTTCTGACAAATTTCCTTTGCAGGTATCTCTTCTTCTTTCAATTTTTTCACATATACTATTCTGGCTGCAGCAGTCACGTACAGAAAGATATTGAGTGCCTTTTTTTTTTTTGGAATGTCATCACCTATCATTCCTAATCGAAAGGCCTCTCATCTTTTGGGAAATGTGAGTTTCAGAATCTCTTTTAATTCTGTGTGAATCATTTCCCAATACTCTCTAGCGTATTTACACAACCACCACATATGAATCGGGGTCCCCTCTACCTCATGACACTTCCAGCATAAATTAGACCTTTTTTGTACATTTTCACTAATTTGCTGGATGTCAAGTTCAGTACAGTATACAGTGGCAACCTGGTTCTCAAACACTTACTTCTGGGTTTACAGTCTTTGGGTTCTGAGTTGTTTGAGTGCCAAGGCATTTAAGAACCAAGGTACCACTGTAATTTTAATATGTGGCACAACCTGCATCATAATAAGTATTTCAGTGGATATAATAATTATGTGCAAAGGATGAACTAAGCAGTGACCTTTGGAGAAAGTCATGTGGCTGGCATGGAATTTTGTGAGCTTCTGAACAAAGAGTCAGCTCCCAGTCCCTGCATCAGGCAGAATGGGATCTTGACAGCGTATTTCTCCTACTGTATGTTTAACTACTTTAATGCTGCCAAGTTGGATTGACAGTGCATATTCAGGCAATTGGGTTGGCCATAAAGGGTGAATGCATGTTGTATCATCCTGCTCCCTTTGTTGTTGTTGTTTAGTCATTTAGTTGTGTCTGACTCTTTGTGACCCCATGGACCAGAGCATGCCAGGCATTCCTGTCTTCCACTGCCTCCCGCAGTTTGGTCAAACTCATGTTGGTAGCTTCAACAACCCTGTCCGACCATCTTGTTCCCTGTCGTCCCCTTCTCCTTTCCCAACATCAGGGTCTTTTCCAGGGAGTCTTCTCTTCTAATGAGGTGGCCAAAGTATTGGAGCCTCTGTCCTTCCAGTGAGCACTCAGGGCTGATTTCCTTCAGAATGGATAGGTTTGATCTTCTTGCACTCCATGGGACTCTCACTTACATGTGTTCTGTTCATTAAAATATATTCATTATAAAGTAAAAAAAAGAAAAGAACATGCAGATGTGGCAGAAGAAAGACTACAGAAGGTTCTTTAAAGGACAGTGACTGTTAGTACAAAGAGCCTTCATCTGCAGTTCATTTATGTAAACGGAAAGTTACTGGCTAACTCAAGAAAACAATGAAAGTCATTCTTCAGGCAGGTCACCAACAGTGACAAATTGTCTACTTTCCTCCTTTGAAGAGAAATCAGCAGCTGCTGAAACGTTAAAAGGATTCAGGTAGACACAATTCTCTAAGGCAACAATTACAGGGAGGATAAATTTATAATTAGCAGGCATTGCCTGTTTTCTTAGGGAACGGTTATTTAGTTATTATTTATGTGCTCTAGGGATTTTGGCATTTACAAAGAGTCAACTGCTTTTCAAATTTGTGCCCAAGCATGTTGGGCCTCACAGTCAATTATAACTGTGTGAGTTGTGAAACCAAGTGAAGAAAATCTAAAATGCACACACACACACACACACACACACACACACCCTTCAACAAGCATCAGGGCAACATTTCTGCCACATCAGAGCAATGACATGCACTGTTCAGTATCATCTCCTAGGAGAGTGTGGTGTGTTTCATATGGGCAGAGTGTTGGACATTAGCTATATTCAATCCAGCTATGAAGCTCACTGGGAACCCTTCAGAAAGGTCCTACCAACCTCATAGGATTGTTGTGTGTGAGAGAAATGAGGTGATTCCATTTATGTTGGACAAGGTCCTTGGAGAAAATGTGGATGATGAGTGGAATTAATAGAAAAACACAGGTTGACAAGGAGCGTTGCATGAGTTAGGCTGTGTCCATACTAGAGCAAATCCATAAAAATGCACTTAACCTCCATGCTAGACCAGATATTAGTTTCTGCCAGGATTCACAGAGGATAAACTTCATAGGAAGCTGCTGCCTACAGAGTCAGACCATTTGGTCACCTAGGCCATTATTGTCTATGTTGACTGGCAAGGGCTCTCCATGACTTCATACATCTCCCTGTGGAGATGCTTGGCAAAAGCGGATTTAGGACAGTATGACCAGTTCCACCACACGGGCGCTGAACCGAGGGGGCACTTTCCCACCTCCTTCCCAATGCATAGTCAGTGCTTATCTGCTTTGAAAAGGAGATGGGAGGTCTATATGACCCTACCAGAGGCTTGCACCTCCTCTTCCCAAAACCTGACACTTCACTTACCCAGCTTTGGGAAGGCTGCTTTGGGCAGCGGTCAAGTTTTGCCCTCACATAGGATGGCATATTAACAAGGTCTGCCCCTATGGGATTAAACGTTGTCCTTCTGCGTGCAAAACAAGTCTGATTAGTTATGAACTCTCCTTTCAATCCTGAAACTTAAGAAGTTAGATGAGCCTTTCTCAACCTGTGGGTCCCCAGATGTTGTTGAACTACAACTCCCATCACCCCTAGCTAGCAAGGCCAGAGGTCAGGGATGATGGGAGTTGTAGTGCAACAACATCTAGGGACCCACAGGTTGAGAACCACTGAGTTAGACGAAAATGCTATTGAGCAGGTCAAGACTGCAGTTTTCTTACCTTTGAATAGCTGACCCTCTGGCTTTTCTCTCTTTAAAGGAATCAACACACGCACTGCTTAATATAACAAAAACACCTTAAGTGGTTACATGAAAACAGTAAGACACAACAACATTCAAAATAATTCCTAAAAACTAGATCCTTAAGCAGTCTAAAGATGCATTAGAGCCAGTGTGGTTTAGTGGTTAAGAGCGGTAGACTCATAATCTGGTGAACCGGGTTCGCGTCTCTGCTCCTCCATATGCATCTGCTGGGTGACCTTGGGCTAGTCAGACTTCTCTGAAGTCTCTCAGCCCCACTCACCTCACAGAGTGTTTGCTGTGGGGAGGGAGGGAAAGGAGAATGTTAGCCGCTTTGAGACTCCTTTGGGTAGTGATAAAGCGGGATATCAAATCCAAAGTACTATTCTTCTTCTTCTTCTTCTTCTTCTTCTTCTTCTTCTTCTTCTTCTTCTTCTTCTTCTTCTTCCTTTTCTTCTTCTTCTTCTTCTTCTTCTTCTTCTTCTTCTTCTTCTTCTTCATCATCATACTGCAGTAGACTGACAATCAGGGCTGTGCACTGGTTCTGTCAGAATCTTGGATTCTAAAACAAATTGGGTTGCTTTAAGTTGACTCGTGATTCAGCTAGAGTGGGTAAGGCATCCTTTGATCACCCAAACACAGATCAGGTCCACCTCAAGTGATTCAGGGCTGTCAAAAGATGGTAGTTAGGCTATGAGGGCAGGAGATGGGGAAAGAGACACACGTAGATGGGCTTATCTGCCCCCCCCCTTAAATGATGTTCTGAACCCTAACAAAACTCTGCAACCCAAACCACCCACCCCTTTGGTTCAGGACCTGGGTCCAGGTTGGGGTGGCTCCAAATTGGACCAGGGTTCATCTGAAGTGCTGGATTTGGGGGGAGGGGCATGCATAGCCCTACTGATAAACATTTTTAAATGCATTGTAAAAATCTAAACTTCCATATTCAGAAATGAAAAGGATTTGCTCTTCTTACTTTCAAAGACCTGCCTTTATGAAATCCTGTCATGTATTCTGAATGCAAAATACATTTTTTTTCTTTTTTATTGAAAGCTTTATTCAACAAACAAGATCTTAAAATACATATAATACCAACGATCAAACACTAAATTATAGATTTTTTTAAAAAGAATGTATAAATAGAAAACTGAATAAAAAACAGAAAAAAGAGAAAAGAAAAGAAAAAAGAGAAAAGAAAAATAATAATGTAACTGAAAAGAAAAACATATAGATATCTGATCGACAAAATCGACAAAAAATAGAAGCTTCTGACTAAATCCATTGTGCTAATTTTGTGATTAAACATTTCGATGTGACTCATGAAAAGCACAGGTTTGAGTCCCACAGTGATAAGCAGAGTGACCACCATTTACGTGCCTAGCCATGGAGAAGCATTAATTACCAAGTTTCATTTGGCATGCAGTGAGGGTGATACACCTGAGTCTTTTTCGTTTGGTTAATAAGGATATTCTCCCTGAACCTTCATATCGCCTTCTTAATTGGAAAATTATATTATATGATTGTAATCTCCAGTGGCACTCGAGGATCAGGGTTACATGCACCAGTGAATTTTCACATTAAAAAAATCTATGATAATTTCTTCTCTACTTTTATAATTATGTTGAAGTCTAATCTAATCAATACGTTTTGTTTCAGCTCCTGAAATGGAGATGATCCTTTCTTGATGCCTCAGCTTCCTCTCTCAAGTGGTAGAGAGACTGAATTTTTCTAAATGTTATTGTTGGAAATAGAAAGGGCCCGTAGTAACAAGGAAAGTGATAGCACTCTGGTCTATTTGTTTTGAAAGTGGTGTGTGTATGCATTCAAACCTGATGTGGTATATGTGCATTTAAAAAAAACCACACAGGTATATAGAGCTGTATATAAGAGTTCAAGGTCAGCTGTAAAAAAACCTACTATCATTTAGGCTGCAGGTGGGAACCATACTCAAAATCCACAAGAACTGGAAATTCAGCAAAACTGCTGACTCAAGAGTCTGGCTGCATGAAATAGCCTTCTAACTGGTTCCTCCAAATACATAAAACATGAGTCAATGTTTGCCTAAGCAACTATTGTCTTTGCCATGTCCTGCATTCACTTACTTTTCCATTTCAAATTATCTGGGCTGCCAGAGCCCATCAGATCATTTCAATATGACGATTTGATATTGGTGGCTATGCTGTTGATTACTTACCTCTAGATGAGGAGTTCCTAGCATGTACCAAAATGTATCTACATTTTGTATTTTTCATATATCTTATTTCCTTCCTTTTCTGATATCATTTTTCTATATTTGCAATCCTCTCACCTGACTCCAAAAGACATCCAAAGATCGCAGGGCAGTTTATAATTTAAAAATACAAAAATGCATACCACAATAACAAAGCAAAAACCATAAACGCCATCACAACTGTTTAAAAGGCCATAGATTGTTTAATCATCAAAAGAAGAGAAGAAGAATTTGTAATGTAGCCTGTAGGCGGGGCTCTTTGGGGAGAGCATTCCACAGGCAGGAAGCCACCTCAGAAATGGCCCGTTCTCCTGTTGCCATCCTCCAGACCTCTCAAGGAGGAGGCACACAAAGAAGGGACTCAGATGATAATCACAGGGTCTGGGTCGGTTCATATGGGGAAAGGCTGTCCTTGAAATATTGTGGTCCAGAGCAGTGTAAGGCTTTATAGGTCAAGTATCAGTGTCATAAATACTGTATCATAAAATAATAATAATAATAATAATAATAATAATAATAATAATAATAATAATAATAATTGTACCCCACCCATCTGGCTGGGTTTCCCCAGCCACTCTGGGCAGCTTCCAACAGAATATTAAAATACAATAACCTATTAAACATTAAAAGCTTCCCTAAACAGGGCTGCCTTCAGATGTCTTCTAAAAGTCTGGTAGTTGTTTTTCTCTTTGACGTCTGGAGGGAGGGCGTTCCACAGGGTAGGTGCCACTACCGAGAAAGCCCTCTGCCTGGTTCCCTGTAACTTGGCTTCTCGCAGTGAGGGAACCGCCAGAAGGCCCTCGGAGCTGGACCTCAGTGTCCAGGCTGAATGATGGGAGTGGAGACACTCCTTCAGATATACTGGACCGAGGCCGTTTAGGGCCTTAAAAGTCAGCGCCAACACTTTGAATTGTGCTCGGAAACATACTGGGAGTTAGTGTAGGTCTTTCAAGACCGGTGTTATATCGTCTTGGCGGCCATTCCCAGTCACCAGTCTAGCTGCCGCATTCTGGATTAGTTGTAGTTTCTAGGTCACCTTCAAAGGTAGCCTCACATAGAGCGCATTGCAGTGAACCAGAGTAGCGCACGGAAATGCCGTTTACCTTCCCGCTGGAGCGGTACCTATTTATCTACTTGCACTTTGATGTGCTTTCCAACTGCTAGGTTGGCAGGAGCAGGGGCCGAGCAACAGGAGCTCACCCCATCACAGGGATTCAAACCACCAATCTTCTGATTGGCAATTCCTAGGCTCTGTGATTTAACCCACAGCGCCACCTGCATCCCTTCACTTCCAGTAATCACAGCTAATAAGGGACCACAGAATGTACCGTATTTTTCCATGTATATGACTAGGATTTTTTCTTTAAAAATTGGCTTAATGATTTGCCCTCGTCTTATACATGGTACTGCAGAGGGAGGTTGGGTGATTTGTTGTAGCTGTGAGCAGGAAATTTTCTGTGGCGACAGGGTGGGTGATCGGTGGCTGTGTGAAGTGCTGTTTGCAACCGGCTGCCTCTGTGGCAATAGTGCGGTTGTGGCTGTGGGTCTTCGGTGACGTGCGTGATCGTCAGTGGTGGGTGAGTGATTTTCGGCAATTCCACCCCCCAAAAAAGCTGAAAAACTGTAGGCAATTCCCTCCAAAAAAAAGCTCAACAACTCTGTGCCATCTTCCCCATTTTCTTAAACCAGAGTCCCCCCAAATAGGGGTCGTCCTATAGATGGGGGTGTCCTATAGACGGAAAACTACGGTATATGCTGAAGACACAATTCTGCATAGCCAATCAGATGGCAATTTAAACCTGATTAGATTAAGGAAACACTTCTTGTACCAAAGCCAAACAAGAAACAACATAACAAGCCAGCACTTTTGTAATCCTATTATGATACTTGTTCACACATGCCACTGAACTCGAGCTGTCTCTACATATGGACACATGTTTGTGTGAAATAGAACACTCATTGAATGTTATATGTGGTTAAATGCATAAGTTACAACTCAACTATTGTGTGCACAGATATACAGACTGTGGACACTGAATATAACATGCAAACACCCATATGGTGAGTTCCTTAAAATTGCTAAAACAGGGATTTGAACATTTTTCTTAATAGCTCCCCCCCCCCTTTCTACTGAGCCGTGAACTCTAAAATGATATTTTATGGTGGTTTTCTCATTCCTCAAAAATACAGGTGTACTGTTCCTCCCAGTCTTAAAATGTGGATTTCTCAGTCACCCCTGCAATAGGGGAGACTGCTGTTTGATTCAGTACAATAATAATAATAATGTCATTTTGAGAGAGCTTCCCCCAATGGTTGCTCATTATTCCATTCACACAGTTGCCATTTGAAAAAGAATAATTAAAGGGAAAAAAGATAAACCATGATTACCCATAGAAATCTGAAACAAATCCATGAAAAAGGAGAATGAGGGAAGCATAATCAGTTTAGCTTTATCTGCCAGACTCTATTATGAATTTTAAAGCCTACAGATGCGTCGCTCAGATTCAATCTTCAGCCACTCCAGGAAGCAGAATGCTAATGTACGCTACCAAGATTTGCTCTATTTAACATAACGTTCTGGGCATGTTTTCATATGCTTTGCACTTAAATGGAGACCAGGTAACCAACACATCCTATGAAAACAAATTTATATTTATTTTTTTTAAAAAAAAATACACATAAAGGCAAGTGTTACTTTCTTCCACCGAGCAGGGCTGCATCTCAGAAGACAAAACTGATTTTGTTTTATTGGACTCTCAGATCCCATCACCCCCTTACCAGTATGACCAGTGGGCAAGGATGACGGGAGCTTTGTCACAATAAAATATAAGGCAGAAAAGTTACTCACCCCGGCTATTCAAATTTATCAGGGAATAGGACACCTTGAACTCAATAGGGCTTACTTCTGAGTAAAAATACACAGAATTGCACTGTGTTTCTTTTATAGATACTGTGTGTCTTTTAAAAATAACAACAATCCCTTTAGGCAATGTTAGCTTCAATACAGCCAAGAAACGTATTGTAGACTTGTTCTACCCTGATGTCCCTTTGATCCCAGGGACGGGGGAGAAATTTGATTCAGTCGGCATTCTTCTTGTTAAAGAAAGAGCCTCAGCCACCTTGTGATGCTAGTGTCCCCACATTCCTTAAAACTCCTTGGAAATCATTTCCCCTCTCGCAACAGAGGCAGAAAAATGTGTCTATGTAGGCAGGGGAAGGAGAGTTCCCAAAACTGGAGGATTGGATTTGGCACAGTGCTAAATGAAATCAAATTGTATAAAAAAACCAAAACATATCGAAGGGTAGGCTGCCTTACAATGTCAAAATCTAATTTCACGACATTTTCATCATAGTAGCTTGAATAGACTACAGCTAACTGGGGGGAAAGTAGGATCACAGTAGAAAAGGTGTGTATTTGATTAAATAAGCAAAGCAAACATTTGTATAATACAGTGCCAATTTGTTTCTGGGCTCATTTGAAGTTGCTGGTGTTAATTTCTAAAGCCATTTCCAGTGTGTTCCTCCCTGCATGCTCTGATCATCAGCTGAGGCCATCTCTGGATCAGTTGACTACATGAGGAATTGACTGAAAGGAACCAGAGTTAGGCTATACTCTGTGATGATAGCCACCCTATGGAATGTTCTGGCCAGGACGCTGAAACAGAATTCATCCCTATATGGTTTCAGGTGGCTGATGAAGATGTGACTGTTCAAAAATGGCAATCAGGTTATTTCTCTGTCTCTCTTTGTTGAAATTATGACCGGACTTTGTTTTTTATGATTGGGTTTAACTTGGGGGTTGTTTTGTATTTGAAATATTGTTTCGGCGTTGTAATAGCTCCTTAGAAAATAGGGATTAGAAGTTTTGAAAATAAAATAAATCGTATGTAGGGAATGTCTGCTTAAAAGTCCATTTAATCAGGTTGTAGGTGATACTATTCTTTTATTAGAATGTGGTTGTATTTTACTATTCAGGCACTATTATGAAATTAACCAAATGTAAAAATGTTTTGATCCACTAAAAAGGTACTCCTGATTAATCAGCTAGCAATTTAAGTTTATAAAGAAACCATTTAAACACTCCAGACAGCAAATACCATTGTAAGAATCATACACCTCTCTACTTATGAGAGAGACTACTTTTTCCTTTAGATTAACAGAGCTATCCAAATCCATTTTGTGCCTGACTGGGGTATGTGTGGTTAGATTGGATGGAGGTGCACCTCTGCTCAGGCCTGCTGGCTTCTGCCTGCATCACTTCACTAGTGATACCATGATATCAGTGTCTCTCTCTGCCTGAGTGGAGCTCTCCTTTTTGCCCCCCAAATGTGCAGGCAGACAGAAAGCTGCAAAATGGAGCTTTCCGGGGGGAGCGGCTGAGTCAGCTAAGGATGTCCCTTCACCGCCATGTGATCACAACCAGTACCCAACTTGGCCAACCACTGACACCAGGCCTGGTTGGACCTAATTGACTATTTACCACCCCGAAGTTATGTATGTTGATTAGGCCTGTCCTCTGGTGTCCTCTCTCAACTCACATGTTTCGAAAGCCTGAGCGATAACTTCTGAAAAGGACTGAAGAGTTTGGCTACATAATGAAATTTAAACTTTTAATGAGAGGATAGCAGCCATGGAAGATTACATGATACGCTCAGAGCTGTCTTGAGTAATAATGACAGCTAATTATTCTGTCAATCACTTCATTTTGTTTGAGTGAAACTGAGCTACTGGATACCCAGCTATTTGAAAGCTGGCATAATTTAAATGTTACAGTACACCACCTTATTCAGTGGAAGGCTGCTTGATGAGCCATCACTCAGATTCAAACCAACAATAATAGTGGGGTTGTTTTTTTTCCCTTGTTGATCAGAATAAAATCAGAACGAACCCTGATAGGGATTCTTGAAAAATAGGTTGAATAAAGATTTATTTGAAGTGTGATTTCTAAGCCTTTCTTATGAAGACAACAGTAAATGTGCCTTTCAAGCTGAGAAGAACATCTGCTGTTTGATCCCAATGACTCTGTTCTGAGCACACCTGAAGACATTGGAGTTATGTGCTTAGGTTTAAATACAACTGACATCATGTCTGAACATATTTCCCCCGATAGAATACTGCCCTTCGTGAAACAATGTTCTACAAATTAGATAAACTACATTCCTTGCATCTGTCTAAATATATGGTTTTCATGAACTGCTAGTTGAGTGGGTCTTTAATGGGAATCATTTCATTCAATATTTTAAAATTGCTCCTCTTTAGGACATACTACCACAGGCATAGGCAAACTCCGGTCCTCCAGATGTTTGGGACTACAATCCCCATCATCCCTTAACAGGACCAGTGGTCAGGGATGATAGGAACTGTAGTCCCAAACATCTGGAGGGCTGGAGTTTTCCTATGCCTGTACTACCAGTTCAGCGTTGAAACAAGCTCAGGGTTTTGAATGGTACAAATGTTCAGCTGAAATAGAAATTAAAGGAATTCTAGCATATGTCTGTTTTGCTTTGAAATGCATATGGTTGTGAATAGTATACTTTTGTGGTTCAAGGACCCGACCCCCGCGAAGTAAAATGAAGACGCAGGGACACGCGATATAAGGTTAATGGGCTAGAAAAGGCCACAACTTTATTGATTACAGCAATGAAAAGGTATTGGCTTAGGCATTGGATCGCGAAACAAGTGGGTTTATTCACCAGGGGTTCATCACCTGTTGATGCTAATCCAACTATAGGCTCACCCCTGATGTCACCGAGGGTCGTGCCATGGCCTCCCGCCAAGCAGGCTTCGGACGGAATACACGACCGCCAGATTCCTTTAGCGGAATACCCCTAGAGATTGAAGGCATGGGGGGGTGGCCACACCTAGCACTTCGACACACCACAACACATTATTCCAGTTTCATTCAATATTTTAAAATTGCTCCTCTTTAGGACATACTACCACAGGCATAGGCAAACTCCGGTCCTCCAGATGTTTGGGACTACAATCCCCATCATCCCTTAACAGGACCAGTGGTCAGGGATGATAGGAACTGTAGTCCCAAACATCTGGAGGGCTGGAGTTTTCCTATGCCTGTACTACCAGTTCAGCGTTGAAACAAGCTCAGGGTTTTGAATGGTACAAATGTTCAGCTGAAATAGAAATTAAAGGAATTCTAGCATATGTCTGTTTTGCTTTGAAATGCATATGGTTGTGAATAGTATACTGTTGTCTTACCATTGTGTTGAAGAGACCTAATATTATATTGTGGTCTCGGTGTTACTATACCACAGTTGCAAACCTACAGAAAAAAGAGACCCACTGATTTCATGAGGACTTTAAAAGTTGCTTCTAGGTTTAAGATGGCAGCATATGAATGTTATCAAACTGCCTCTTATTTTTCTTGCTTAGCTTTCTTGTCATTTTGAGGCTTCTTTGGCTTAGTGTTCAGGCAGAAGCCAAAAGGTTCTTGGCACCATACCCAAAATTGATTTTTAAAAAAGCATTTTCTAGGTATCATAGAGTCACAACTTCTAATACACTGACTTCTGCTTATGTCAGTACATTCTCAAATTAATGCAATCTGATCAAATATGTCCACGTTTTACAGTCATTCTGTAGGAAAATGGTAGTTTCTCAGCTTCAGAAAGAGGTGGTTTGAAAAGCTTGGGGCCATGACTGTAAAGACCCCGCTTTTTATGGAAAATATTTGTATTATGTGGATTAATAGTGACTTAAGGAGGCCTGATTTGACGAATGGAGAATGTATGAAGGTTGATAGAGGGGCACTGGGCTCATCATATCGGAAGTCACTATAGTTGGTGGAACAAATCTTGTATATACTCCCAGACATTTAACTGCAAATGGGCCGGCACATTTATACTTCAGGAAAGCAGTAAAGGCACATATGCTGGAGCAAAGTTGGCCTCGCAATACTGCAGACGCTCCAAGTGCCCCTATTTTCCAGGTCCAGATTTACAGAAGCCACCCTAGTTTCTGATTTGAACCTGGAATGTCCTGCTTTCCCTAGGACATCCCTATTTTCATTGGAGAAATGTTTGAGGGGATGTCAATAATAATAATAATAATAATAATAATAATAATAATAATAATAATAATAATAAAAACAATAAAATAAATAAATAATAATAATAATAATAATAATAATAATAATAATAATAATAATAATAATTTTATTTATATCCTGCCCTCCCCAGCCGAAGCCAGGCTCAGAGCGGCTAACAACAGTAAAAATAACAAAGTTATAAAATCACAATCAATTAATTGAAATACATTCTAAAATCAATTCGTTCTAGGACTTCCGGGTCGGCGCCATCGCCGAATGGCGGGCTCCCTCCGAGCTCCGGAGGGAGCCGGCTCGGCAGGGGCTGGGTCCTACCGCACCGGCGATGCGGGGACCCTTAAAAACCACGGCCAGATTGAGGCCGTGGACATGAAGACTCGGCTGGCACCGTTAGCGCTCTCCCGACTCGGGAAGGAGCCTTTTTAAAGGCTACGGATCGGGTGCCGGGGAGAAGCGTGGTGCTTTGAGTTCTCTGCTATCCCTGCCGAGCGCAGCAAATGGGCCGGCACATTTATACTTCAGGAAAGCAGTAAAGGCACATATGCTGGAGCAAAGTTGGCCTCGCAATACTGCAGACGCTCCAAGTGCCCCTATTTTCCAGGTCCAGATTTACAGAAGCCACCCTAGTTTCTGATTTGAACCTGGAATGTCCTGCTTTCCCTAGGACATCCCTATTTTCATTGGAGAAATGTTTGTGGGGATGTCTATAATAATAATAATAATAATAATAATAATAATAATAATAATAATAATAATAATAATAATAATAAAAACAATAAAATAAATAAATAATAATAATAATAATAATAATAATAATAATAATAATAATAATAATAATAATAATTTTATTTATATCCTGCCCTCCCCAGCCGAAGCCAGGCTCAGAGCGGCTAACAACAGTAAAAATAACAAAGTTATAAAATCACAATCAATTAATTGAAATACATTCTAAAATCAATTCGTTCTAGGACTTCCGGGTCGGCGCCATCGCCGAATGGCGGGCTCCCTCCGAGCTCCGGAGGGAGCCGGCTCGGCAGGGGCTGGGTCCTACCGCACCGGCGATGCGGGGACCCTTAAAAACCACGGCCAGATTGAGGCCGTGGACATGGAGACTCGGCTGGCACCGTTAGCGCTCTCCCGACTCGGGAAGGAGCCTTTTTAAAGGCTACGGATCGGGTGCCGGGGAGAAGCGTGGTGCTTTGAGTTCTCTGCTATCCCTGCCGAGCGCAGCCGCATGCCATTCGGCGGAGAGCGCTGACTTCTTCTATTGAAAATTCGGCTCTAAAGAAGAACCCGTGAGTAATTGGAATATGGACTAAAAAAAAAAAGGGGGATAAATTTTTAAAATTCGGAGCGAACGGGGGAGGTGGAAAAAAGGAAGTCAGCCCACCCCTAAATTGTAGAAGAGCCAAAACAAAGGACTGGACAACTAAGATCGAGTGTAACCTTATCTTGCCGAATCAGCAACTTCGCGAGGGAAAATTATAAGATTGAGCTGGAGGAGAAAAGTGGAATTGTTTTTTTTAAAAAAAGCAACCCCCCCGGAATCCCTGGAGCGATTCGTGAAACTGCCTGGAGAAAAGTGATGGAGGTTTTGACAGCTGTCAAAGAGCTGTCAAAAAGGAAGATTAAAATAGAGATTTTGTTATGAGGACTTTGCCGGTTATATTTGTTACAAATTGAATACAAACTGTTTTAAATATCGGTCAACAAGCTACTTGGTCTGGTGGATGTGACTCTGGAAGGGAACTTTGTTACTGCAATCCACCTAGAGGAGCCGAGGGATATTGCATGTGTTTTTCACAGGAAATCTGAACAGTTGAATGGAACTTTTAATCTCCTGGGAAACTGCAGGAATGGAACATTATTTTGTCTACAGAGGTCTACACACTACAGGAAACAATGGAACTATTTGTTGGAAAATGAAAGGAACATGATGCAATGCTTTGCTCCATGAATAACAAACCTCTGCAGAGACACTAGAAACTTTTGGAAAAAGAACATTTCTGTGCGAGAACAGAGAAATGAAAAGGAGGAGAATGATTGATAAGAACAAGGAAATAACAAGAACTGGACAGAACTGGGGGAACATTTGGGATATTCAGGTTTGACAAGCTTATGGATACAAAATTGGAGTTCTTACTCCTGGATATAAAAACCTGGATAGAAGAAATGGGCCCTCATTTGATAGACTCCTTCTACGATTGGACATCCGTAATTAAAGACTGGCAAAGAACCGGAGGGACATAGTGTAATGTGGGAACTCCAGGAAGATATTAGAAGTGGAGGGATAGGTGAAACGCAAAGGGGAAAGAGGGGAGGGAAAATTGGAATCCAAAGGCTGTAAAATTATTATTCATATTTATCTTATTTCCATCTGTACTATGTTTGAAAGGGGGAAACTCGTGGAAGGGTATAGATCGATCCTAGGGGATGAGAATTTGGATAAATTGGGTTATTGATGAAGAGCGTAACTTGGGGATAAGAACTTGTTGAATTTAATTGCTTATTTGGAAGATTTGGAACACAAGAGGGGGTAGGGAGGGGAAGTCCTAGTTATTGGCAAAAAGTTTATAGATTGGATTTAATTTGTTTTGATTTGTTTTAATTTGGAAAACCTTAATAAAAATTATTATAAAAAAAAAAATCAATTCGTTCTAAAATCAATTCAAAATCAAATTATTGGCAACCATTTGGCTAGAATGCTATGGGGATTACAGAAGGAGGGGGTCAGACTGCGCCTTGGCCAAAGGCCTGGTGGAACAGCTCTGTCTTGCAGGCCCTGCGGAAAGATGTCAAGTCCCGCAGGGCCCTAGTCTCTTGTGACAGACTGTTCCACCAGATCGGGGCCATGGCCGAAAAAGCCCAGGCTCTGGTTGAGGCCAGCCTAACCTCCCTGTGGCCCAGGATCTCCAATATGTTTGTATTTGAAGACCGTAAGGTCCTCCATGGGACATACCAGGAGTGGCGGTCCCATAGGTACAAGCCACAGGTACTCTATTTCCAATGGAGAAATGTTGGAGGGTATGGAATAGAACTTCCCTGTTTTCACCACAGAAAGATTGAAGGGTATGACAATGGTGTCACTGACCTGAAAAAATACTTACCTGGGTGGGTGGAGTTGGAATGTGCAGAAATATTGGGTTTGTGCAGTTGTCTTAATTCACCCAGGTTCCAGGTTTCAGCCCTATGCAGACCTTACTTCTGAGTTAGCATATATGCTGAAAATGAAGCCTGGGTAAGAATTAGTGCCTGTGTTTGTTTCCTGTTCTCTTTTATCCAGTACCTTTCTTCCTTTTGTGTGATGGCAATTAGATTGTAAGGGCTGTCTTGTTTCTTGGTTTTTGCTTCTAGTCGTTATGCAGGGCCTAGAAAACTTGAACTCATTTTACAATAACTGAAAAATAATATGCTTGAGAAATTTGATCTTCAGCATGAATGCACCTGATCTGTACTTTCTGGATTGATGTGCAACCACTGATTTTTTGCACTTCCTGAAAACTGTGATACAGTTTTTGGCCAAATTACGGGTTTAAAAGCAAGTATTTTGAGAGGAGGAAAAGGTTTAGAAATGCATCTTGTGACAGAAAAATGCTTTAAAGGTGTGCATTTTGAGAGAATCCATGTTTAAAAATATATATAAAAATATATATTCAAATTTGTATTTTTGTCCAGATTTCTGTTTCCTTTTTTGTTGTTTTTTGTATTGCAAAATAGTACAGAAGTGGAAAGAATGGACATAGAGGGACACAGAATATGAATAGACTGTTTTGCCCATCTCTCATATTCCAAATAATATAGCAGCAAGCAACGACAACATCAACAATTATCAAGCAAAACCAACAACCTTTCAAAAGCATTGTAAAAAACAAACAAACCCCACAGTAAAAAGTAATGTTGCATAATAGCCTGGGGAATAAGTTTTTAAATGATAAAGTCTCTCGAGCACCTGTGCTGTGTGGCACGAATCTGAAAATTGCACACATGAGTGCAGATGTATTCAGCAATCGGCATTTAATCGGGTTCGTGTATGAGTTCTGAAGTGGGGGTTGCCAAAAAAGAATGCCAAAACAGCTGAATTGTTTTGTTCCCTCATGCATCTGTGCTCTGACGTTTTTCATTACTATCCCTCATATGAAATCTTACACTGTCAGTAATTAACATTTCAAGTACTTATGCCTATCTTCTCTCAAAACACTTTTTACCCTGCCCTTTTAGTGCAAAATCATCATTCACTGAGGGTTGGGGTGGGGCGGCTTACATCTAACATTACAATTTTATAAAACAATTACGAAGAGAGGGACTCATGGCGACTATTAAAAAAACAACAGCATAAAAGCATTGTCTAAAAAATGAGTATTGGTACAGTCATACCTTGGGTTAAAGACACTTCGGGTTAAATCTTTTCAGGTTTCGTCCCATGGCGACCCGGAAGTACCGGAAAGGGTTACTTCTGGGTTTTGTTGCTCGCACATGCGCAGACGCTCAAAATGACTTCATGCGCAGAAGTGGTGAATCGTGACCCACACACGTTCTGCTCAGGTTGCGAATGGGGCTCCGGAACAGATCCCGTTCACAACCAGAGGTATTATATTTCAGGGACACGGGTGGTGCTGTGGTCTAAACCACAGAGCCTAGGGTTGTGCACTTTTCTCGCTCTGTAGGCTGAGGGAGCCGGTGTTTGTCCGCAGACAGCTTCTGGGTCATGTGGCCAGCATGACTAAGCCACTTCTGGCAAACCAGAGCAGTGCACGGAAACACCATTTACCTTCCCACCAGAGTGGTACCTATTTATCTACTTGCACTTTAATGCATTACTGTATTTTAATCTTTTGCTGGAAGCCTCCCAGAGTGGCTGGGGAAGCCCAGCCAGATGGGCGGGGTATAAATTATTATTATTATTATTATTATTATTATTATTATTATTATACGGTTCCTGTAGATGCAGGTATACATAAATACAGTGAAAAACACACTCAGAAATAAATCACATTGTTTTCAATGTGATTTGCTCCCAGGTGAGTGGGCATAAGATTGTAGGGAGGAATTCAGCATTTTCCTGATGGAACAAGCTCCCTTCTCCTCGTCCTGCATGCTGGGTTTTTTCTGACACTCAAAACACTAGAGGCAAATGGTGGGGGGGTGCAATGGGGCATGGCAGGAGGGGGAAAGCAGAAAGCACTGCATGGACATCCACTAATAGGACCAGTTAGTCAAATCCTGCAGTTAGAAATTAGGGTATCTAAATCCTTCTTGGCAATAGACTGGGGTCTGACTGAACCTTTCACCTCCCACATGGTATTGGTTATATATTTGATGCACGCTACTTTAAAGTTTACCAATTACAGCCTGTAAAACAGGCACAGGCAAACTCGCCCCTCCAGATGTTTTGGGACTACAACTCCCACCATCCCTAGCTAACAGGACCAGTGGTCAGGGATGATGGGAGTTGTAGTTCCAAAACATCTGGAGGGCCAGGTTTGCCTATACCTGCTGTAAAACTTTGTTCCAAATGATTATACTGGCTGTGAATAATAAAAAGGGGTGGGGGGAGCCAACTGGAAAACACTGACATAGTATCAATCAATCAAACCTTTATTGCATTAGCATACAGCCATAGCAAGATAAGACAAAAATGCTAGAGACAAGCAACCAAACAAAATTTAAAGCGATATTACTGGCATTATGACATTTAAATTACCCTAAGACAATAATATAAAGATTTAGTTGCCAGCGCCGGGAATCTAAAGTGCGGATGTATATCATAGTATCAAAGATAGAAAAAGAAAAAGAATGAGTACTTTACATAATTCTACCCTGCTTGTTCTCATTCAGAACGGACACCTAGTTGGTATAGGATGGAGACTAAAAGACTGAGCTGTCAATCGGGGGAAATTCTCACTTTGAGCCTTACGTCTGTTTTGATCTCATTAGGTAGCTTTAGGCAAGCCACGCAGCTTCAGCCTCTGTCCTACCGCATTATTAAAACATTATTAATGGTAATAATAACAAATTGCCACACAGGGTGGTTGTAAGGATTAAATATACACAGAAGCACTCTGAACACTTGAAAATGCTATACTAACGTTAAGCATTATCACTCTACACATACCTGTGATGCTAAGCAGAGAAAACCAGTGTGGAACTTTTTTTTATATTTTATTTTTTTAGAATACATAGCCACCTCCTTTCTCTAATGCTTTCTTTTCCAAAGCCCTTAGCTGATGCTGACTGACAGCTGTCAAAATGCAGGCATGTGAAAACAATCAATTTCATGCTCCCTGAATAATGCAGAAATAAATAAATAAGCTGCAAATGTCTCACCACCAACACAGGCCAAATAGTTCATATACTTTCCGTAGTTTTAAATGAGCCGTTTCTAATTTTGTGTAGGTGACCCTTGTTTATCCTGTTGTTTTACAGTCACACACTTGTTGAACCAAAGGCTTCTTTTGCTGCTAACCTTCTGGCATTAGTATTTCATTTTTATATGCCCAGAAGTGCACAGGTCAAGCACTAGCTGGTGATGTAGTTTTGTGGAGGTCATTCCCATTTGGGCTCATGCTTTGTGTTGGTCCCACAGTTCCTGCGCTATTATCAGGTTTCGTTATCTGACAGTCTTTTCACATTCCCTTACTTTTCTTTGTGGTGATGAGATAATTTACAGAAAGCCCTGTGCTCGTTGTCATTAATTTTTATTATTATATTTTAAAAATCATTATTAGTAATTCAGGGTCATAAAGATGAAAGCATCTACATTTTCAAGAAGCATTTCTTCTATTGATCTGGGTGTTATTGATTTCGGTGGAAGGGTCCCGAGGGGGAACAAAACAGATGTGTGATAAAGAAGCAGCTCTGACTTGCAACACAATTTTCATTCTTTCGCTAAAGAAAAGGAGCTTTATTGTAGGTAAGGTCCATTGCAGTCGATGATACACAATACACAATAAAAAGAGCAGAGAAAAACATTTTGGGGGAGCATTAGCACTATTTTGGGAGAGTTGGGATTTTATGGAGGGCTCAAGGGACGCGGGTGGCGCTGTGGGTTAAACCACAGAGCCTAGGACTTGCCGATCAGAAGGTTGGCGGTTCGAATCCCCATGACGGGGTGAGCTCCCGTTGCTCAGTCCCAGCTCCTGCCAACCTAGCAGTTCGAAAGCACGTCAAAGTGCAAGTAGATAAATAGGTACTGCGCTGGTGGGAAGGTAAATGGCGTTTCCGTGTGCTGCTCTGGTTTGCCAGAAGCAGCTTAGTCATGCTGGCCACATGACCTGGAATCTGTACGCCAGCTCCCTCGGCTAATAAAGCGAGATGAGTGCCACAACCCCAGAGTCGGTCACGACTGGACCTAATGGTCAGGGGTCCCTTAACCTTTACCTTTACAAGTATGGACTGGCAAATCTGTCAAATTTTGTGTCTTGCAATTCCTCTCTGTTACCCAGTCTTACGTTCAGTTTTCCGCATTCCCGAATCTGATAGCAAATTTTGTTTTAAAAGTCCTCCTGAAAATGCACCCATGTTTTAGTGTGCATTTCTTCCGATAGGCACTATTTTGCATGCTATTTTCATGAATGTGTACATTGATATACATACTTAACCCAAGTACACACATTTTTGTACACATTACTTGGCTGGAGGACTACATTTCAAAATTCGGAGAAGTGCAGATTTTTGAAGGATGGCAGAGTTTCAGTTCACCTATCACGTCAGAAAGTGCAAATCAGGTAGGCTTATCTTTATATGTGAAGTGAGTTGAATATATTTAATTAATTAATTTCTACACTGCTCCTTCATCTGAGGATCACAGGACGGTTTACAATATGAGAACACAAACATACATAACATAGTAACAAACAAAAACAAAAAACACACAAACACAGTTTAAAAGTAATTTCTCCCCAATCTATAGACTCAAGCTAAGAGGCATTAATAATAATAATAATAATAATAATAATAATAATAATAATAATAATAATATATTTATACCCCACCCATCTGGCTGGGTTTGCTGGGCAGCTCCCAACAGAATATTAAAAACATGATAAAACATCAAGCATTAAAAACTTCCCTAAACAGGGCTGCCTTCAGATGTCTTCTAAGTCAGATAGTTCTTTATTTCTTTGACATCGGATGGGAGGGTGTTCCACAGGGCGGACACCACTACCGAAAAGGCCCTCTGCCTGGTTCCCTGTAACCTCACTTCTCACAGTGAGGGAACCGCCAGAAGGCCCTCGCAGCTGGACCTCCGTGTCCAGGCTGAAAGATGGGGGTGTTATGAATTGATAACAATTACAAGAGTTTTGTTTCATAACACTTTGATCGTGACCCATTTGTCTTGTCTGATACTTGGCAATGGTTATAGCCAATGACTTTCTTTTGTGGCATAGAATAGATGGAAATATGATTCAACTTATCAGTTGGGCTAGGAATGAATTTGTGTTGGCAGGGAGTCCTGTGCTGAAACTATCTCAACTTCAGAATTACTCAATGGGACAGTATATAGATATCTGTCTCCTTTTGCTCTGCTTGTGGAAATTTTAGCATAACAGTTCCCCAATAATAGCACCATTTCCTTGCATAAGAGTTTCTTTTGCTTCCCCAAACCCTATTACACTCTTAACATCATTTTTTCCCTGATACTCATCTGTAGACAGCACTCCCAGATTTAACCTTCCTGGGCCTACACTTTCCTGAACCATGAAGTCCTATCAGTGCAGGTCACAGCACATCAAAGTTCCACAGGGTGGGTGCCCTCTGCCTGGTTCCCTGTAACTTGGCTTCTCACAGTGAGGGAACCGCCAAAAGGCCCTCGGCGCTGGACCTCAGTGTCCAGGTAGAATGATGGGGGTGGAGACGTTCCTTCAGATATACTGGACCGTATAAATACCTGTGTTCAGGCATTTGCGCGAGCACGTAATGTTTAAGAGCTGGGGTACAGACAGGGTTGCGTATACAGGGTTGGATATGCCCGCGCTGTCACCAACTTTTTCCGTGTTGATCAGAGGAGGTCTGCTAGAGGCTTCTGCTCGCATCCGCTTAAACATGAGTAGAAACCTCTGTGTGATCAGGGACCATGAGAAAGCAGGTATAGTTCAGTTTTCAGTTTGCACCTGGAGATAGAAAAACATAGAGAGCTGTGTTGTTCTGAAGTGAAGTACTCTGGGGTTGCAGGGGCTGCCTTTGGAAGTCTGTTGCAAGGTTAGTGGATTTGCTGACTGGAGTAGAGTTGGGGTAGAAATTGAGTTCCGTTTGCACTGAAAGGTGAACCCACCTAATTCACACTTCCCCAGAATATATGAGAACTGAAATTTGGCTGACCTGTCGAGAAGGAATAAAAGCATTGTTAGGTTGGAGCCTTCCTGAGATCTGCTCTTTAGCATTAAAGAATATGAAGAAGATCTGCAGAAGGGACTTGGAAAAGAGTTAAGAGCCTCAGACATAAGATCTCCAGGTTGATGGAATATATGGAATTGATGGAAAAGACTGGCAGAATCCAAGACCAGGGAGAAGAGATGGTGGAAGAAGATTGGAAAATTTAAAGTTTATTTATAGAAATACTATAAAATTAATGAGTGATAGAAAAATGTTGGAATGAAATTTTATGGCCTTAGTAGTAATGTTATAAGGAGTTAAGCATATACAAGTATTCTAGTTTTAATGGAAAATAAGGTTAAAAATAAGTTAAGATATTTATAGTATGACAGAAAACAGAGAAAGATGGAAAGGATTTGCTGAAACAATTAATAGAAGTGGAATACAAAAAGGGAGGTGAGAGGAGGTCGATGAAACAAGGGAATGAAAAATAGAGCATGGAAAAGGTGTGGTGTATGTTTTTAAATTGTTTTTGTTTTGTTTAGTTTAGGGTTAGGGTTAGGGATAGGGATAGGGTTTTGTTTAGTTTAATGTGTTTAGTTTAATGTGTTAAGGTTGTGTTGTGTATTGTTTATATTTTGTATTGTATTGTTTTTCTTGTTTCTTTTGTTTTTCTCTTTTGTCTTTTCTTTCTTCTTTTCCTTTTTTGTAAACTTTAAAAGTAATAAATATTATTTGAAAAAAAAAGAGAACTGAAACACTGCCATCCATTGAAATCTAGACTTCTTCATATTTGGCAATGCATCCAAGTATTGTGTTCCAATATATATACCGAGGAACATAAAAAGAAATATATTAGTGAAAGCAGCATTGTAAAAGGGGACATTGCTGTGCACAAATGTTGTTTATTAGGCAAATTTAAATGCAATAATGCATATATTAAGATAAATTCACAATAAGATGCTGGTGACTTTTATTTCATACTTTTGGAAATGATAAGAGAACCAAAACACAGCCATCCTTCAAAATCCACACTTTTCATAATTTTTAATGCACTTCTCTAACCAAGAAATATGGAGAAAAGTGGATATTCTGAATTAAAATGTTCATTATACATATTCATGAAAACTGCATGCACATATGCATTATAATAAAACTCTTTGCAAAAATGTGTGTATTAGGCAATAAAATTTCATACAAACATTTACATATTAGGTGAATTCACACCAAAATGCTTATAAATGTTCACAAGGACTTAAAAATGGTGACCAGAAACAGATATGGACGCGTAGAGAAGTGAGAATCTTGGATTCACCCACATTGCTAAGTAGGAGTGTGTCTTTGTTTTTGCTGTCCTTTACTTGGATGTTTGTGAATATTGCAAATACACTTTGAAAATTCAGGGCACTTTCATCCAAAGGAAAACCTAAAACCTGTAGGGTTGAGCCAGGAATGTCTTGCCATTTGGCAAATATATTTTAAGGCTATTATCTAGAGACGAGCATTTCTCAAATTTCTGCTCACATCAGGCATCCTTGAGCATATTGCAAGAGCTTTTGCTTCATCAAGCTAAATAGTTCATCAGACAACCTAGTCCCGTTTCACTTTTTAATATACTGAGGAAAATGTCAGTGTTTGCTAAAAGAACTAATTTCAGTGCTGGCAGTTACTGTTGGCAAGTGTGATTTAAAATGTATTATCTGGAGGAATCAAAATGAATTTTAGATTAATACGAGACTGCTAAAATTAGCACTGTTGCTAAAAATGTCATGCCAATCATTTCTTGTTTTGCAATCACACAACTTTATTTGAGGTTCTTAGATTTCCCTGTTGTAGCGAAACCATCTAGCATGCATGGCAATTAATTTCTTAATAAATTCTTCAAGCATCTCATTCTCAGTAGAAACCAGATGAATTATATTTACAGATATACTTGATAACCATAGTGGTGCCGCGATTCTTCCTAGATAGCCAGTGATGGATCTTCCACAGAGATCTGCATAATTACTGCTCAAAGGTCATACTATGAAAAGGATATTTCCAAATGCTATTTCATCGGGCGGTACACAATTATCCTCCTGAGCAAATTAAAGGACAATCTTTGTCTTGTAGCTGATTCTTAGCTACTGGAACTCAAGTGCTTTGACCATAAGGGTGCACTCCATGATGAACTTTTCATAAAACATCAAGTAGGAGAATGGAAATCTGGTTTTAGCTTCTCTGTATAAAGTGGGCATGGCAGAATGTTATATAGGTGGATAGGAAGTCAATAATTTGAGGTGGCTGAAGTTGACATGTAGGGAGGAAGGGAAAATCTAGTCCAGTCTAGCCACCCGCCCATCTCTCCTGATGTTCAATGATGCTATATCCCCTGGGCACATTGTGCCATCCTGGCTACCAGTCTAGATTGCTTCATGTGTCCAGGAAATGGGCACACCATCCGGTGGAATTTTGATTTGGCTACAAGGGAAAGAAGAATTTGTCATGAGCTGATCCAGCGTATTGCCACCTTATTGCAATTGCTGGGCCAGTGTGTCAGGGAATGGTCTGCAGCAGAAGAGTGGGGAGGTGCATTCTCAGGGAGATCAGCTTCTCTTAGAAGAGGAGCTGGAGGGGGAAGATTCACCTGCCCCCCTTGTCTACAGCTGTCTCATAGGCTGGGAGAGACACAGACACAGAGCAGATTAGACAGGAGTTACCTAGCTACGAGATAATGGCAAGAGAAACAGAAGGGAGGGGACAGATAGCAAAGATGTCATTAGAGAGTGTGGGGAACCCTCCCTCCCCACAAACTAGGAGGTCCGACCATATTAGAGAACAAAGGATGCAGAGAGGAGGAGGGACTTCCTGCTGGTGTCCAGTATGTTGCGGAAGACGGAAGGGGGAAGAATTAGAGTAGCCAACCGCTCTCCTTGTGGAGGGATGTGGATTTTTGCTTGAAACCTGATGCTTGGATAAAAAGGACTATAAAATATAAACTGATTGTTAATTCTTATCTGTGAAGCTACCGAAGGGGGAGGCAGACTCTCCATGCATGACACAGTGCCGGGAATAAATCACACGCAGTAAGTGAAGTTAACTCTTTATTGGAAGAAACACGTTCAGCTCAGGAGCGCCAGGCCTAATGAGCACAGCAACTTTTCTCAATAGGTCTTGCCCCTATAAGGCAGTTGTGGAGACTGTCTAAATCTTTTTCTCCCCCTGGGTCCTACCCAAGCAATCTGAGACTATGCTAGCATACCTGTTGCAGCAGGAGGGGGAGACACCCTGGCTTCTTCACTAGCATATCTGCCTTTTGGGCCTCCTTCCTCTCCTGCTTCCACCTCTGATTCTGATTCTGGACTCCTCTCTGCCACAGAATCTCCCTGCTCACTAAACCCTGTTGCCTATTCAGCTTCCAACACTTCCTCCTCCCAGGCTTCTCCCTCTGACCACTTTTGTTCCTTGGGGGTTCTTCAGCTGGTGCCTCACACAGCCAGCCAGTGATAATTGCTGGTGTAGCAAACATCCTTCACCAAATATAGAATGGCAGACATATTAAAAGCTGTTACAGGGCTTAGAATTGCTTGGAGGGGGTGTGTGGAACTGACTCATGTGCAGTCCTAGCAGCCTGTGTCAGCACCTGTGCGTCTTTGCTACATTATAGAAATAGAAAGCAATTATAATGGGGTTGCGATTTACAGGCAGCATAATAGGATGGATTTGTTCCACTTGTCCTACAGAGATGCTACTGAAGCTTGTTGGTGCAAGCTATGCCTTATGTTGCCACAGCTGTGCACATTTATGTAATCAGATTGTTTGTTTTCCATGGAAAACATTGTATTTTCCCCCAACTTCAGTGTGTTTTCCTTTTAAAGCCGAAATGCTCCTTCTATTTTGCCACCTACAAATCATATGATCATAGAATTGTAGAGTTGGAAGAGACCCCAACGGCCATCAAGTCCAACTCCCTGCAATGCAGGGATCTCAACTAAAGCATTCGTGACAGATGGGCTTAAAGCTCTTCAAGGAAAGACTGTCCACTACCTCTCATGGGAATTTCTTCCACTGTCAACCAGCTCTTACTGTCAGAAAGTTCTTCCCGATTTTTAGTCGGAATCGCCTTCCTTGTAACTTAAAGCCATTGGTCCTAGCCTCCAGAGCAGAAAAAAACAACCTTGCTCCGGCCTCGATGTGACTGTCATTTAGATATTTGAACATGGTTATCATATCTCCTCTCAGACTTTCTTCTCTTTACCAGGCCACACATACCCAATTCCCTCAACCATTCCTCATTAGGCTTCATTTCCAGAGCAATGATCCCCTTGGTCACCCTCCTACATATCCCTGGTATACACTAGGGGTCAGCAAACTTTTTCAGCAGGGGTACCTCAGACCTTGTGGTGGGCGAGACTATATTTTGAAGGAGGAAAAATGAATGAATTCCTATGCCCCACAAATAACCTAGAGATGCATTTTGAATAAGAGGACACATTCTACTCATGTAAAAACACGCTGATTCCAGGACTGTCTGTGGGCTGGATTTAGAAGGCGATTGGGCCGGATCCGGCCCCCGGGCCTTAGTTTGCCTACCCATGCTTTCAACCATGGCCTTCTATAACAGCACTGGAAAGTGGGCAAAAAGCTTGAGTCTCCGCTGCTATTGCAGATTGGTTTTGCAAGCTGTACCTTTGGTCAAGACAATTTCTCGGTAGTGAATGTTTCAGAATGCTTGGAATCTTGGAAAGCTATTAGATTGAGAAGGCGAACCCCTGACTGAGAAGAGTTTCTGGTGGCAGCTCTGTGTATCAGTGGCTACTAGTGATAATGGCTACATAGAATCAGTTGCTGTGGGAGAGAGCTGTTGCCCTCTGGTCCTGTTTGTGGGTTTCCTGAAGGCACCTGGTTCACTGCGGAAAACAGGATAATGATCTAGAATGCCCTTTGGTTTAATCCAGCTAGGGATGTGAAAGAAATGTGCTTTGCATTGCATCATCATCATCATCATATACTTGTATCCTGCCCATCTGACTGGATTGCCCCAGCCATTCTCAAACCCACCACATCTGTGCTTTTTGAATTAATATGCAAACCAAAATGTGGCTATCCTTTGAAATTAGCACTTCTCTTAATTTTGTGGTGCAAAGAATGTGCACAAGAATGTGTATATTAGAGGCATGCGTACACAACAGTGTATACAGTAGTAAAAGAAATGGCACATATTTGGCATATTGGGTAGCAATATATAATTATATGTGCACAAAAGGACATATAATTTTTCCTGCCTATATGGGAATTTTTCTGCAGTATATGGGGAAATGACATTGGAAAATGGTGGTCAGGCCATTAGTGGGAGCAAATTTTCTCCACCACCCTTACCTGAAGGAGACTCAGAACAGAATATCTCAAGGGTAGGGGGTGAGGAGGTTACCTGGGTTGAGGTGACCAACCCTGTGGGAACAGACCTGGCCAATTTAGGTCACTCAGACCTTTCCACATCCTCTGGAAAATGAGAAATTGAAATTGACAGCTTCCTCATTAGCTAAATCCAGCAAGGCTCTTAGCTTTTGCTTTTAGAATATTAATTAATGTTGGGGAAAATATACAAGCAAATGACAACAATGCATTGCAGCAGTTCGTTAGCGTCTCTTTTCTGACTCTTTCAGTTCGCTATAATCACTTGCGGTACTCACGTGCTCAGGTTCCTTGTAGTCCAGTGCTCACAGCTGGAATTGCCACTGAAATTTCAAAGTGCCAAACCTATATAAGTATTTGCGTGGCGAGTTCCTGCCTCCCCCACAGAAATAAAGACACGAGACACAAGAATTCGAGTTAATGGGTCAAATTAGGCCACGACTTTATTGATTACAGGAATTGAGCGGTATTGGCTTAGGCATTGGTCCTATCAACTAACCGGCTTCAGCCCGTTTGCTTGAAGACTGGTAAGGGTTAACCACCAGTAGGGAGAGTCCCACTGATGCACATCTAGGAGCTCCCCTGGGGTCACCGCTTGGGGGTGTGCCATGGGCCCACACCTCCATAGGCTTAGGACAAGGCCACCCCCCGAATCCTTTACCGGACTACCATTTGTTTTGGGGAAAGGTGATGGCGCTGCCTTCCCCCTTTCATCTGCATAACAATACCCCTACCAATGACTAACCACCCATACTGGGAGTTGTGACGGTTTGCTACGAGGTAAGCAAAAACCAAGTGGCTGATGCCAATCTGCCAATTGGAAAAATTCCTACCAGGCCCCTCAACGATGACCGACCGAAGTCCATAGCAACGTCAGGGAGCCTAGCCTAACGGGTGGGAGGGGAGGGAAAACCTGATCAGCTGAGCCGCGGGAAAGAGGGAAAGAGGGAGATCCTCGGCCGTGCCAGCCCTAAATAGGGCAGGCCACGCCTCCCGGGCCAGCCTATTGGCTGGCCGGGGGGATGAGGCATCCAAGGATTCCCCTGGTATCGCGGGGGCTAAAAGCCAGCCCCCACGTGTATGGGGAGGGGCGCGAAGCCCGCAACCCCATCTCCTCCAAGTGGCTTTGTGAAGGAAGCTGGAACAATTTAGAACCGAGCCAAACGTTCTCAGAGGATCATTTCCAGGCTTAATTTGAAGGCAGCTGGGGGGAGGGCAGAAGTGGGATCTGACTACATCATACAGAGAGGATCAAAAATATCAATAGAAAAGGGTCAAACACCTGCCTGAAATCCTGGAAAACTAGATCAGTGTAGACAATACTGATCTAGATGGACAAAGCTAGATGAAACCTTATTTCCAGTCTCTTGTGACACTTGCATCTCATGTAACATGGCGTTCAACATAAGCAGATAAACTACACCCTGGCAGCAGCAGAAATCGTGATAGGCAATTCGATGTGCAGATATAGATTTGCCAAGCTTCACGTTTCATGTGATCCTCTTAATAAAAAGTACCCTTGCCTTTTGTCAGTAGCCCTGTGATTTCTGAGTACTTGTAGCATAGATGGCATCTGGTTTTATAGAATGCTGATATTTTACTTTATAGAGATTTTTCCCCCTCCTTCTAAAAGGGAAGCTTCTGTCAACTCTGCTAGAGATAAAATCAGACCTTTGCATCTGTATCTCAAGGCTTGAAAAACCATTCCACAGAAAAGGAAAACAGAGAATGAAGTAGCAAATAACTTTACATTATTCTGTGTAACAGCAGCATGCTGCTGGAACGATACAAATCTGCTTTAGTCTTGTGCCCTGTTTGGCTTCTTACACCACCAAATTTTAATTAATAAGCACAGTATTTGATGGAGCTATGGAGGTGGTCGTTTTTTAAAAAGGTATATCCTTGTTATCCTGTTTGTTCATTTACATTTTCTGTGAATTGTATATTGGGGCCGGGGGAAGAGAGATGAGTCAATTATTTACTTTTTAGTAAACCAAGTGAAGCCTTTGGGACTCTCTTGGGGAATATATAACCTGAGGATTGCAGGCTGCATGCTTCATACATTGTAGGGTTTTTTTTGTGAAGCCATGAAAAGCCTGCATGCAATACAAATGTTTAACCAATAACTCTTCTGAGAAAACCAGTGGAGCTGTTTGCTGCTGTTATTGAGCATCATTGTAATTGACTTACAGTGGTACCTCGGGTTACATACACTTCAGGTTACATATGCTTCAGATTACAGACTCCGCTAACCCAGAAATAGTACCTCGGGTTAAGAACTTTGCTTCAGGATGAGAACAGAAATCGTGCTCCGGTGGTGCAGCAGCAGCAGGAGGCCCCATTAGCTAAAGTGGTGCTTCAGGTTAAGAACAGTTTCAGGTTAAGTACGGACCTCCGAAATGAATTAAGTACTTAACCCGAGGTACCACTGTAGTTGAAGGAATTTCTCATCAAATTTGCAGATGACACCAAACTGGGAGGGGTAGCTAATGCCACAGAAGACAGAATCGGGATTCAAAATGACCTTAACAGATTGGAGAACTGGGCCAAAACTAACAAAATTAATTTCAATCGGGACAAATGTAAGGTTCCACACTTAGGCAGGAAGAACAGGCTGCACAAATCTAAGATGGAGGGCACCTGAATTGCCAGTGGTACATGTGAAAAGGATCTAGAAGTTTTTGTAGACTGCAAGCTTAATGAGAGTCAACAGTGTGCTGCAGCAGCAGCAAAAAAAACCTATTCTATTCTCGACTGCATCAACAGAAGTATAGCGTCCAGGTCAAGGGAAGTAATAGCCCTGTTGTATTCTGCCTTGGACACACCACACCTGGAATTCTGTGTCCAGTTCTGGGCACCACAATATAAGAAGGATATTGACACTCTTGGACATGAGTTTGGCACCCATCACTCAAGGAATGATGTTTGTGTGTTGTTACCTGGAATCACACCAGTCCTTTTCTGTTTGTTATTTTGCTGCCAGCTCTGCTAGTTCTTCCCACCATTGTTCTTTTCCGAGGGGACAAACAGATTTTTGTTCATTTCCAACATTGGCTTCGTGCCCGTCTGCCAATTGGAGAGTATGGGAGGTTGCCATCTGGATGGGACCAATCTCTTCCTTTACAGCAATGTGAGATGCAGGACACAGCATGAAGTCACCATCTCTGGCATTGCAAACAAAACCAGGTTGTTAGTCCTGCAGATTAATGAGACTACTCCTGCAGTGGTGACCATTGCCAAATGAAGCATACCGGCACAATAAAATTTTGTTGCAGAAATGTATGCAGCGAACAGGTCTTGGGACAGGGAGCAGAGATAGAGGGCCAAGCAACAGAAATAGGAATGGAGGTTGGAACTTGGCCTGATAAATGATCTGGGGCACTATTGATCATGTGTCCGAACATTGTCTCAGTGGGAACAGAGATGCTCATCACCTGAGTAATTGCTTAGCTAGCAATGAGTAGCCTTTAAATTGCCTGTCCTTTAACTCTTGTTTGATAAACAGAACACCTATCTGTCCCCTGCTCTTCTCCTTTTTCCTCAGATTTTCCTACCTTATATTCTTTTCTTATTCATCCAACCTCCAAGTCCTGCCTCTCACTTGGAGAGAGATTGAGATTCTTGCCTCGTAGTGCTTGCTGCAAGCTCAGAATTTCAGGGTGCTCTCCATGGTCCTGAAATGTCCTTGATGTTACACATCGCCACGGCACACATTTCCCATGCAGTAAAGCTGCAATAAGTATTTCTAATGGGATTAAAAATAGAAAGCAGTATGTTGTTTATTTAAGTTTACATTATTATATTTACACAAGGCCACCAGAAAATGTTCTGAGTGGCAAACATAAAACAGTAAAATACAATATCTTAAAATCACAGTTTACAGTAGAACTGGCCTACTTAGATAACAAAGGATGCTTTTGTTGCTGGAGCCACTGAGGCTAGGTTGGAACTACGGATGGAAGAAAAATTCAAATCTATCAGATTTATACTTTCTGAAACAAGATGTAAACCAAAACACAGGTAACTTAAAAATCTGCACTTCTCTGAATCTTGTGAAACAGTTCTCCAACCAATGTTTACAAAAATGCATATACAAGGGAAGTATGCATAAAAGTAATATATTGGTGAACATAACATATGCATTATATTTGGGGAAATTGCTTTCAAAAACGTATTACCTTAGTGAAAACTGCATATTAATAATTTGCACAAATTCATACTACAATAGTGAGGGATTTTCCTGAGGATTTTTTCCCTTTTTAAAAAATTTCAAATTGCGGCAAAATGGGAAGAACTGGATTTAAGACTGGGAAAACAAGAAGCTGAGAGAAGTTGACACATCCTTCCATCTCTACTAGTGACTGTGCGGTCACAACACTTCAGGCATGGAAGGGAATAATGTAGATCATTGACCTTTCTCTTCTGAAGCCACTTGATTGGACAGATCAGGTGTAAACACTAAGATATTGCCAATTGTCCTCCAGATGTTGTTGGACTCAAAAATGTCGGAATCTCCGCTCGGCCAAGCTGATAAAGCCTCATTTTCCGGCCAAGTCTCCGGAATCGCCTCCGACGAATAATTAACAACCTTGAGCCTTTGATGAGGCTCCAAGGCACATTCTCCAGCAGAGTTTCCAGCACAGGAAATACGAGAGGTTTGGGCTACATTGTAAAGAGTTTAAGAAAAGACATCCTCTCTCTATGAAAGCAGAGAGCAACTGAACAATGGAACAAAGGAACAAAGGAAACAGGAAACCACTAACGTCACATCCCATCTCCCCTCCCGTGAGACTTCCAATAGTATGGAATCCCAGGAATGTAAACAGAGTCCTGTGACTCCAAGCAGCTGCACAGTGAAAAGAACAGAAACTAATACAACTCCCACCAGCATGACCAATGATTGAGGATGTTGGAAATTTTTGTCCAGAACATCTGTATAGCCATTCTCTATTCCTGACATGCTGTCTGTGAAGTATCTTCTGTTTACACGACTTTAGACTTAGTTTCTAGCTCAAGCTGATGAGTTTGAGATTCATATATGGCTGTTCTCTGACCTGGATTGGTACTGATAGCTAATTTGGTAAAAGCGACAATGTGTGTCCCTCAAAGCTATTCAGATTGTTTGCAACCTCTCAAAAGAGCTCAGGGCAGCTTTTAAAATGCAACGTATAAAAGCTATAGAAATATAGATATTATAATAACAGCACTTTTTATTATCATTGTAATAAAATTTTCTCTATTGATCAATCACACATTAGTGGATAATACTCCCCTGGTGACTTAATCATACTCTGTATATCTCAGATCCTTGGAACAAAGAACTAAAATTAGATTAGAGAGTGTGAAGAATGAAGTGTAATGGGAGTTATTTTTGAAAAGGTGCTGAATGATTTTAAAGCCACACTTGTAATTAATGTTATTCTTATCATTAGGTAGCAGGACTTGCCTCATTAATGCTTGCATATATTGGAGAAACATTTTAAAACACTCACAACCTCTTTTACATGAAAGGCTTATAGCAGAAACAAGGCAGGAACTCTTAAAAACAAGGCAGGAACTCTATCATGGCAAAACTCTTAAAAAATGGTCTCATGGAAGATGGAGCAATCTTGTTTCTTTTGCCCTAGAGGGCGGATGTGAACCAATGGATTCAAGTTACAAGAAAGGAAATTCAGACTGAAAATCAGGAAGAACTATATGTTGGTGGAATGGACTCCCTTAGAAGGTGATGGACTCTCCTTCCTTGGAGGTTTTTAAGCAAAGGTTGGAAGTCATCTGTCATGGATGCCTTAGTTGAGATTCCTGCAGGAAGTTAGACAAGGTAACCTCTGGGGTTACTTCCAACTCTACTGTTTTATAATTCTATGAAAATTAACATAATAGAAGTAAATGGTTCAGATTGCAACCGTATATTTCTGCATCTGGAAGATACATAATTTTCTGCCAGTACATAGTACCAGGACACATCAAGAGCTTCCAAAGCCAATTTTAATGCAACTGTTCACCAAATCAGAGGCAGATTGAGGGAAGTGTGATTGGTTCGTCCACACTGGGTGCCGAACTGAAAGGGTGCCGCAACAGTGTTATCAAGAGAGGCAGAGGGGTGCTGAATTTTGGCATCACACAGGGTTCCACTGAGATCTGAATGCCCAGTGTCTGTCACTGACCATGCATCACTCCCTAAATTTGTAAAGAGGGGCGTGTAACTGTAGACCGTGGAGGTCCAAAGCACACACTGGCATGGTAGCTTACAAGTGTGGGGAGATAAAAGACAATGGGGCTCTGTGTCACCGTTCTCATCCCCTTCCAAATCATGTGTCAGAAATGAACCAGCTCCATGCAAAGGTTTGCAGCCAACTGCAGAAAGCAGCCAGGAACAGAGAGGGTTAGATGTTAGTCAGACAGGGAAGAGCTGGCAGCTGCAGACTTTGGCACTTCCTGATCTTGATGGGCTGACTGATAAGGCAGTAGCTGAGAGCAGGCTAGAACACAGCCAAAGCTCGCCGGAAGCACAAATAGTCACAAATAGATTCAGAGACAGCCTCTCAGAAAATGAAGAGGTTGGCGCTGATCCACTAAGTCCGAACAGTCAGCGAATGGGAGGGCTGCTAGATAGGAAGCAAAACAAAAGACGTAAAGGTCATAAGTTGAGTATCTTCTGTCAAAGCCGGAAGCGATCTTCAGAAGTGTCATCTTGAGTAATGACGCTGAAGGCTTTGTCAGAGCCATCCAGAGATATCTGTTTGCTTTTGTAATAAATCCTCCTTTTGAATTACCTACACTTACTGTGTTATCAAGCTGGGAACCTGGACTCCTAACATCATGGAAGGCACCGTAAGATGAGAATCTTTTGCATCGATGAAGATTCTGAATTTCCAAGGGCTTCAGAACACAAGGGGGCATCCACAGTTACAAAATGCCCCTCTCTTTGGGCAGTCTCCTTACGCGAGTTGGAAAGCGATTAAAATGGCACCAGAGCAAGGGTAGAGCAACCACATTCGGGCCAACTTGTTCCCCTTCTTTCATGTTTACTTGCAGAAAAATAGTAGTTAGAACAACCCTTCATTCCTCAAAAAGAAACTTTGACCAAAGGTGGCGTATGTACAATACTCGTTGGTATTATCTGCCGTAGAAGCAAGCACATAAATCCAAGTCTTGGAGCACAGACTGGGTGAGACCAGGAAATTATGTTAGCTTAAACAGGGTCTGGTTTTAAACCAAATAAGGGCCTGCCCATATTTGTCTGTCTCAAGTTTGTTTGGAGAAGAAGAAAATATACCCCTTTTCTTAATCTCTGAAGTGAATATTGGGTATTGAGGCTAAGAGAAACAGGTTAGCTAATCAGTATAAATTATCTAATTCAATTTATTAAATGTCAATCATGTAAAGTAGCTGCTGAACATATTTATTGATTCATTTTAATATTATGGGTGAAATATGTGTTTGAATACATATATAGCAACAGGGAACAGAATCTAACTGGTCTCTTTCCACTCATGGAAGGGCTTTTGATTTAGAAGACACCTTTTCTTCCACCCTGTTCTGGAGCTCCCCAAACTCTCTTGAGCTCATTTGTTGTTGGGCTATAGTTGCCCATCATCCTTGCCCACTGGCCATCCTGTCTGGGGCTGATGTGAGTTATAGTTCATCTGAAGGCAGCCCTGTTTAGGGAAGTTTTTAATATTTAATGCTGTACTGTTTTTAGCACTCGATTGGGAGCCGCCCCTCGATTGGCTGGGGAAACTCAGCCAGATGGGCAGGGTATAAATAATAAATTATTATTATCATTATATTTATTTTGTGGGTGCACAGCGAAAAGGGGGAATCAGCACTGAAATGCCATTTGATGTTTATCTATCCAAGCCTCCTAGGATCAGTCCATGAAATGCTTTGATAGAATCTATGTAAGGATTAGTATTTATATTTATTAAAAACCAATATACAGTGGTGCCTCGCAAGACGAAATTAATTCGTTCCGCAAGTTTTTTCGTCTTGCGAGTTTTTTGTCTTGCGAAGCACGGTTTCCCATAGGAATGCATTAAAAATCAATTAATGTGTTCCTATGGAAACCGCCTTCAGACCAGGTCCGGGACAGTCTGTCCCCCGACCTCTTCTGAAGGCTGAGGGGGGGGGACAAGGGCTTTTCTTCCCACCCCCAGCATTTTAAAAAACCCCGGAACAGCATTTTAAAATGCTGGCGGGCGGCAGCGAAGGCTTCGCTGCCGCCTGCCAGCATTTAAAAATCGCCCCGGGACAGCGGAGGACTTCTCCGCTGTCCCGGGGCGATTTAAAAGCCCCGGGAAGGCAGGTGGAGGGGAGCAAAGACTTTCCCCCCCGCCCGCCTTCAGAAGAGGTCCTGGACCTCTTCTGAAGGCGGGCGGGGGGCAAAAGTCTTTGCTCCCCTCCACCTGCCTTCAAAAGCCGTCCGCTCTCCCGAGAAGGCAGGCACGGGGGAGCAAAGAATTTTGCCCCCCGCCCGCCTTCAGAAGAGGTCCAGGACCTCTTCTGAAGGCGGGCGGGGGGCAAAGGTCTTTGCTCCCCCGTGCCTGCCTTCCCGGGAGAGCGGAAAGTCTTTGCTCCCCCCCTTCAAAAGCAGTCCGGGACAGAGGAGAAACACGCTGCGTTTCTCCGCTCTCCCGGGAAGGCAGACAGGGGGGAGCAAAGACTTTTGCCCCCCGCCAGCCTTCAGAAGAGGTCCAGGACCTCTTCTGAAGGCGGGCGGGGGGCGAAAGTCTTTGCTCCCCTCTGCCTGCCTTCAAAAGCTGTCCGGGACAGCGGAGAAACACACTGCGTTTCTCCGCTCTCCCGGGAAGGCAGGCAGGGGGGAGCAAAGACTTTCACCCCCCGCCCACCTTCAGAAGAGGTCCTGGACCTCTTCTGAAGGCCGGCGGGGGAGCAAAAGTCTTTGCTCCCCCCGCCTGCCTTCAAAAGCCGTCCAGGATAGCGGGAAGCGCTTCCCTGCTATCCCGGACTGCTTTTAAAATGCTGGCGGTGGGGAGCAAAGCCTTTCGGCCCCCACCGGCCTTCCTGGACCTCTTCTGAAGGCCGGAGGGGGGGGAAGGCTTTGCTCCCCACCGCCAGCATTTAAAAGAGGTCCCCGGAGATTTCCCTATGGGCTTTCTTCTTGCGAAGCAAGCCCATAGGGAAATTCGTCTTGCGAAGTGCCTCAAAAAACGGAAAACCCTTTCGTCTTGCGGGTTTTTCGTCTTGCGAGGCATTCGTCTTGCGGGGCACCACTGTATTCTATTTTTTAAAATATGAACTGCATCGGGGTGGGAAACCTATGGCCATCCAGATGTTACTGAACCATAACTCCCATCAGCCCAAGGCAGCATGGCCAGTGGGCAAGGATGATGGGCAACTATTGTTGTTGTTTAGTCGTTTAGTCGTGTCTGACTCTTCGTGACCCTATGGACCAGAGCACACCAGGCACTCCTGTCTTCAGGGCAACTATAGTCCAATAAAATATGGAAGACATTGGGTTGCCCATCCCTGATCTGTATTATCTTCATGGGGTGTATTTGTTTCAAATTGCAATCTCTACAAAGTATACAGCTTGGCATGTTGTCTCTGAATTCAGTTGTTTTCCCCATGGTTACTTCAGGAGCAAAGAGTTGACTGTCATGTATCTATTTATTGTTGGAAGAGAGGAAAAGGCCCAGAGGTAGCTTTTTCTGAGTGCATTTTTCCTGCCTAGCCACCAATTTGTTGCTACGGGAAGGAAAGGTAAATTAATAGAGCACTTCTATGTGCAAAGTTGTCGCTCTCATAAAGTCAGTGCTTGGCACACTGCTATTGTAGAACATGAAAAGTTTTCTGTTTAATGGTGCAACAGTTTGCATTTAATATGCGGTATTTTTTAATATATATATAAAAATCACCTTATTAAAATACAACTTGGGTATGGCATTGTGTGTTTTATTTGACAAATGAGTTGACCTCAGGCAGATGGCACTGAAAACAGAGAAGAAAGAATCAAACAAAAATGGCTAATTGTGGGGCTGACTCTCTCGTTTCTTTTTATGTAGATAATCTGTAGAGCAGCAAATTGTTCTTAGATGGACAGTTTAAGCAAATAGTGGGGTTTTTTTCTGAAATGGAAGAAAGGCTTTTGAAACACACACACACATCTAGATTTCCATAGGGAGCACTTTGCAACAGATGCATTTTTATTATGGGATTGCCACTGCCATTAATAAATTCCTTTACTGCCTTTGTTTCTCACGCCGAATGGTTTTTACAGGATTTATTTTATCTGTTTTCCCAGAAACTTCATATGCTAAAAACATATATAAGAAAAGAGCCTGAAAAAAACCCTGTGAAATAGGTAGCCTCTTCTTCTGTTGCCTAAATGATGGCCCTGGAGTTCTGCCACTTTCCCCCACCCTCTGTTTTTCCTTTCCCAACTCCTCTCAGGTAATTGTGTGCATGTAATAATGCAGCATAAGAGGAAACTCATTTTTCCCCTCCAATCTGAATTTGTTTCCATTTGCTCTGCTAATCGCTTTCCTGAGCTTTGGAAAAGTCTGAACCTGTATTTATAAGCATATGGCTGATGACATCACCAGAGGTCAATGCAACCTGCCCACGGCTATTAAAGAGCAATTATGCAAATTGTGACTTCAGCATATAAAAAGGAACTGACCTTTTCTCTTCAATAGTAAATATTAGTATACTAATTGCAAAAAAACAACAACTCCAAAACCCACACCACAACCTTTCTACAGGGCTTCTGCTCTGCATCTCAGCACTTTATTACATTCCCCTTATTCACGGCAGTCTCATAGTTCATGAAGTCCTTCGCAGATTATTCTATGCCAGCAAGGTATCTTAATTCACAGATTCCATTGCATTTGCTTTGTGTTTTCAATTTAGAGTACCGTAAGTGGGTCAAAAGGTGAAGGTCTCTTCTGCCAAGTCTTTATTATTTTTTATTCATTTTCTGCTGGGATAGCTCAGTCAGTAGAGCATGAAACTCTTAATCTCCGGGATTGTGGGTTCAAGACCCACAATGGGCAAAAGATCGCTGCATTGCAGGGACTAGATGACCCTCGCAGTCCCTTCCAACTCTACAATTCTATACCAAAAGGTATACCACACATTTCTCCTCCAGAAAGGAGTCTTTCAAAGTCGCTTGCACAATATAAAGAGCATGAAAATGATAATAGCACAATTGAAAAAAATAAAAGCCGCCTCAACAAGGAAGAGCACAAAGACTATTGATACATTCAATTAAGCAACAGCTAGAATCATTTTCAGGCATCCACAATCTGCAAAAAAATTCAAAGTGGTGGGGATACTACCAATGTATGATAGTTCTCTCCCACTTCCTTTCCCATTACTGTTGCAGTCACCTTCAGATATGTGGGAGTACTGATGATGATGATGATGATGATGATGATGATTTGTTTATATCCCACCCATCCTGGGCAGCTTCCAGAAAATTAAAACATCAATCACAGTAAAACATCAAACATTAAAAACTTCTCTATACAGGGCTGCCTTCAAATGGCTTCGAAAATTCAGGTAGTTGTTTATTTCCTTGACATCTAATGGAAGGGCATTCTACAGGGCGGGTGCCACTACCGAGAAGGCCCTCTGCCTGGTTCCCTGTAATCACATTTCTCACAATGAGGGAACCGCCAGAAGACCTCCGGAAGTGGACCTCAGTGTCCGGGCTGAACGATGGGGGTGGAGATGCTCCTTCATGAGCATCCTTACGAGAAGTGGAGAGCATTTTGTGGAACAACCCATGAAACATGTTTTATGTGTATATTTGTATTTATTTTGTATGTACTGATTGTAAGTTGACTAGAGAACTCTATATTATGAGATGCCACACAAATGCCATGACAAAATTGGTTGGGCTTCATTATTAGATGTGAGCTCCTGTTTTTGACAGCCAGAGTTTGTGGTAGGTCTTTTGTGCATGATGCTTTTCTATGCTCGCTTGCACTTTGCTTTTGGCGGTCGTAGCTGCGGAGTTCCTGTGTTGTAAATAACCGAATCATGCCAACTGGGAATTGTCAAAACAAATAGCAAGATCGATAATCAAAGGATACAGCAGATTGCTACCTGCCAACTGCCGGAATAGATCGAGGAATATTAATTACTTGAGATGTGTCACCCTTAATTGCACTCGGGTAGTAGGAAAATAATTTAATCCCAGTTAATTGCAGATCAGTTTAAAGTAATGAAGAAGCATATTTCTTCTGGACAGAAAGCAGAGCTAAGCGCAAACGAAGCCTGTGGTACATATTTTGAGAAATGCTGTGTCTCATCAAGATAGCTCATATCATGTCTGTCATGCAACGTAACAGAGCAATAGTGATATAACTGAATGTGATACATCACCAGCAAGGAAATGTGACAAGACTTGTGTAAAGCAATTTTAAGGGAGAGCAGAATCAATTACTTCTCCCTGCTCTCATTGTCAAAAGATTTCCATTCCCTTGTGTATGGAAGTGTTTTGTGTCTGAGGGTTTCTATTTCAATTTGCTGTTACAGACCCCAAACTTAAGCACTGGGTTCCAGAGGAGCTTGCAGCACCTATGTGTCACTTTTACCTAGCTGTGGGGTAGGATAAATGCTCAATTCGCCCTCAGATCGGTCAATTCCAACGCTATCAAGAAGCCATTTACATTAGCAGGTGAGCTGAAATGAATGCGCTCCTCTGCAAATGTTGACGTCGAATACTCTGCCAGTTATTCTCTAGCCATTCAAATATCTATCAAATGTTTACAGGAAATTTTGTCTCTTTAGCTGACACCCCAAAGGTATTGGATTTTGACGTCCAATATAAGATAGCTGGCATGGAGTAATATTTTGCACATGGACACATTTGATATTGGCTGGCATTCAGTATATGCACAATAGATAGCATGCAAAGTGCCAGTGCTTTTGGTATGGAAAAGCATCTTTCAGGGGGTTAGAATAGACTTTACCCCCTAAACATTTTTATTTCTTTTTTACAGCTGTATGTTTTTTGTTGGGGGGGGGTTGAGAGAGCTCTCCAAATGACCTTTAAGGAGTAATTTACAACCCTATTCCTAAACTTAAAGTGGGCAGTCACACTACCAAATAATTGAACAGCTTAATTCTCATATTTCAACAGTTATAAACCCCTAACTAATATCAGGCAAAAACAAAAATACGCCCTTAGTACAATCTTGAATAAAGCCATTCTATCTAAACAAAAAGTTGCACTGCCTATTATTCTGTTCTCTTAATACAGTGGTACCTTGGGTTAAGTACTTAATTCGTTCCGGAGGTCTGTTCTTAAGTTGAAACTGATCTTAACCTGAAACACTACTTTAGCTAATGGGTCCTCCTACTGCTGCCGCACCGCCGGAGCACGATTTCTGTTCTCATCCTGAAGCAAAGTTCTTAACCCTAGGTACTATTTCTGTGTTAGCAGAGTCTGTAATCTGAAGCGTATGTAACCTGAAGTGTATGTAACCTGAGGTACCACTGTACTTTCTTAGCCCTCAGGGTGAACTCAGCATCTATTAGACCCCTCTGGAATAGCTGGAGTTTTATCAGATCTCTACTTCCCTGCATACAGAATTCTGATGGCTGCTAGTAAATAAGAAACTATTTCCACATGTTCATGTTTAACTGACCTGATGAGGTGATTTAGTAAATAAGCCATCAGATGGAGTGGCACTCTCTAGCCCAGAATGTCAGTCAGTTAGTCCATCTGTATTATGTAGTGAAACCAAATTTAAACCACTGCTGATTCAGAACTGCAAGCTAGCCCATTAAATGGGACTAGAAATCCATAGGACTGGATGTGGGAGCTTGTGAACACACATTTGAACTTTTTGCACTATTGCAACTCCTCATGGCTTCTAAACAGCTACTTGTTCTTCTGACTCAACATACAAGTTAGTACAAGGGAACTGAATTAGAAATGAGAGTTGGCAAAGCCCCTATCAGTGTGTGGAAGGATCTTGGGATCTTGGCCTATGTCACTTCAAATGCTTTCTGTCTGATGAAAATTCCTATTTGCATTGTGTAAAGCACCACATACACTTATCGTGCTATGTAGATAAATTATAGTACCAATGTTTAAAGCCTACATCTCACTATAGTAAGGTAAAGATCTCCTGAGTGGTTAAGTCCAGTCAAAGACGATTATGGGGTGCGGTGCTCATCTCACTTTTCAGGCTGAGGGAGCTGGTGTTTGTCCCCAGACAGCTTTCTGGGTCATGTGGCCAGCATGACTAAACTGCTACTGGTGCTTGGAGGACTGTGATGAGTGCCAGAGCGCACGGAAACTCCATTTACCTTCCCACCACAGCGGAACCTATTTATCTTCTTGCACTGGTGCACTTTTGAACTGCTAGGTTGGCAGAAGCCGGGACAGAGCAATGGGAGCTCACCCCGTTGTGTGGATTCAAACCACTGACCTTCTAATCGACAAACCTGTGTCTGAGCTATACCACTTGAGACTGTGCAAGTGTGGGGCTTGCATAAATATAGTCTCCATTTAAAAACAACACAAATATACATAACTATGTGCCTATTCTCCTCTTCCTTCTCTGTATGGAGCAACATTCAGTTATGTAACCCCCACCTGTGGTCTGCATTAGCATAGGCACTTGAATAAAACAGATGGAGTCCACATAGAAAAATTTAGTGAAAGTTTCCTGAACTGAACAAAGCAGTAAATAACTTAAGAAACAACCGGCTTTGCCTTTTTGACAGGCACTGTTGCAGGCTAAACATCCAAAACTCCCTCACAGCTAGACAACCCTCAGCATATGGGCTACATAAGTAAAGTTCAGCCTCCATTCACTGTGTGCTGTGTGCCGGAACTGTGCTTATGAAAGATGGAAGAACAGTGATGTCTTGTATTGGGGCTTCGGTTTGTATCCATCCCCTAATTGTCAGATGTAAGGTTTTACTGCCCACAAATAGGCACTCGGAAAACATAATCAAGCCTGATAATTGAGTAGTCAATCCAGAGCAATCGCAATAAGTAAAACATGGGCCTTTTGTCTGCATTGCATCGTCTGAGCTAACTATTTCAATAGGAGGAGACAGGCTATTTTCTAATGCTGCAATCCCCAAACAAGATATATAAGTGACTTCCTTTCTCCACTGTTTGCGGGCAGAAGCAGATCAAAACAGCATTTCCCCCTCTTATTTTTCAGGGGTTTCTCATTTATTATCATTCCTTATGATAAATATCGTAAAGGCTCTCAGTGAAAGGATTTCTGGTTAGTGAGACCCCTGTGGGCTTACTGCCATTTGCACGACAGACTTGCTCTTCATCTAAAGCCCAGAGAAGCATGTTAGCCAGATTTGAGAGGAAGGCAAAGCCTTAAAAAAAGGCAGGGAAAATTGTGCCCTCGAGTCAGGAGCAAATTCATATTAATTCAAGCATAGGGACCAGCCAAGATTGTGAAATGTAAGTAATCATGTTCAGAATGAAATGCAAATGATGAAACATAAATGGAAAGCAGAGGCCACCTCACATGCTAAATAAACTTAACAGTGTCAGGATCTGCCTCCTTCTCAGATGATGGTGTAGAGTCTGTGGACTGCCCAATGAGCACTGCACAAGCTGGATCTGGGCCATTGTTGCTGCTCCTGACATTCTGGTCCTGAAAAATCTTCATTGGCTCCCAGTATGTTTCCGAGCATAATTCAAAGTGTTGGTGCTGACCTTTAAAGCCCTAAACGGCCTCAGTCCTGTATACCTGAAGGAGTGTCTCCACCCCCATCATCCAGCCCAGAGGTCCAGCGCCGAGGGCCTTCTGGTGGTTCCCTTGCTGTGAGGTTACAGGGAACCAGACAGAGAGCCTTCTCGGTAGTGGTGCCTGCCCTGTGGAACGCCCTCCCAGCAGATGTCAAGGCAATAAACAATTATTTTACTTTAAAAGACAACTGAAGGCGGCCTTGTGTTGTTGTTTAGTCATTTAGTAGTGTCTGACTCTTCATGACCCCATGGACCAGAGCACGCTGGGCACTCCTGTCTTCCACTGCCTCCTGCAGTTTGGTCAAACTCATGCTGGTAGCTTCGAGAACACTATCCAACCATCTTGTCCTCTGTTGTCCCCTTCTCCTTGTGCCATCAATCTTTCCCAACATCAGGGTCTTTTCCAGGGAGTCTTCTCTTCTCATGAGGTTTAGGGAAGTTTTTAATGTCTGATGCTGTATTGTTTTTAATATTCTGTTGGAAGCTGCCCAGAGTGGCTGGGGAAACCCAGCCAGATGGGCGGGGTATAAATAATAAATTATTATTATTATTATTATTATTAGTAGTAGTAGTAGTAGTAGTAGTAGTATTCTGGTGTAGTGAAAGGACCAGGGAGAGCTGGCATAGGAATATCGACCTAAGGCATTGAATTCCTTGCTATTGCAACCTTATTGAGTAAGGAGATACCTGCAGGGCACCCTCTGGCTGTTCTTTGAGAAGTGTGGGCCACCTCCCAATTGTTCCAGCCCTTGAGGAAGGTGGCAGTTCTAAGATGCAGCTCATCCTCTTCGGAGGAACTCTCATCAGGCTTGGAATCTGAACCCAGATGAACCTATCCTTGGTGAGTTTCGTCCGATTTCTTCCCATTGGTCCATTTTCCTGTCTGTTGCTCTGGCCTGGCCAATTCTTTGCTTCAGGAATTCCAAGCAAAACAGCAGCATAATGTAGAAGTGGATTCAGGGTAAGAAAGGGGGAGAAAGAAGCGGGTGGGAGTGCTGTCATTTAAAGTTAAGATATTAAAGCTCACTAATAGCTTTTAAATTAAAGAATGAGGCTTTTTCACATTTGCCTTTTTATTTCTGAAATGTTTTTTTCTCAAGCAATCAATAAATGTTGAAGAGAAATAATGAAGCAGTAAAAAGAATTTGGACAAACAGAAATAGAGCAATAGCTCCTCTTTCGACTCCCTCACTTTCTTCCCAAAATAATACTATCTGTGCCTCTCTTTTTCGACTAGACTGATACTTTCTCAGGCTGTGTCCACACTAGGACATTCAGTATGTAGATGAGTCACTGTTCCTGCATGCATGCTTGTGCACCTTGGTTCACACATGAACACTGAAAACTTGATGCCTCCCAAATCTATCTTGATGTTTCTCATTCACACTAGTGTGCTGTGCTTGATGAGATGTATCAGGCTGTGTCCTCCCCATTCCCCCACCTCAGTTAGCTCTTCCCTACCCACCAAAAGTGTCATCACAACAAGGTGGTTCGAACATATTATACCAATCCTGGTCCAACGGCACTGGCTACCAGTTAGTTTCTGGGCCCAATTCAAAGTGCTGGTTTTGACCTATAAAGCCTTAAATGGCTCAGGACTGCAATACCTCAAGGGACGCCTCTTCCCATATGAACCTACCCGGTCCCTGAGATAATCTTCTAAGGCTCTCCTTTGAGATGTCTGGAGGGTGGCAACACAAGAATGGGGCCTTCTCTGCAGTGGCTCCCTGTCTGTGGAATGCTCTCCCCAGGGAAGTTTGCCTGGCGCCTTCATTACATACCTTTAGGCATCAGGCAAAAATGTTCCTTTTTAACCAGGCCTTTGGTTGATTTTATTTACATCCAACACCCTTTTCGAATGTGGCTTTGGGGAGGGGGGGTTATTGGGGTATTGCTTTTGGTTTGATTTTATATGTTGTGGTCTTGTTGTGAACCGCCCTGAGACCTCCGGGTATAGGGCAGTGCATAAGTTGAATGCATAATAATAATAATAATAATAATAATAATAATAATAATACAGTGGTACCTCAGGTTACAGATGCTTCAAGTTACAGACACTTCAGGTTACAGAATCTGCTAACCCAGAAATAGTACCTCGGGTTAAGAACTTTGCTTCAGGATGAGAACAGAAATTGCATGGCGGTGGCGCAGCAGCAGAGGGAGGCCCCATTAGCTAAAGTGGTGCTTCAGGGTACGAACAGTTTCAGGTTAAGAACGGACCTCCAGAATGAATTAAGTTCTTAACCTGAGGTACCACTGTGATAACAATAAACTAAGGTGGGCTTACCTTGTCCCTCTCTGGTGACCTTGCCACCACTTTCTAGTATAGGAATAACTCAGCCAGAGGCAGCTCTTACTCCCCTAATCTGCTCTTTCTGTGAAATTGGGGCTGCTCAGCCAGATGTTTCACAGCTGCAATCATGAAAACTCAATAGAAACAAGTCAGGGGCTGGCTGGACAATGAAAAGAGATTGGAGACACTCACCAGAGAACCCCCCAGGAAAGCCTCAGAGGGGGAACGAGCAGAGCCAGGGTGATGGGACACCCTGGAGATGGGTCAGAGGATGATGAGGGCAGGGGCAGGATGGTTGGATTCTGAACAAGTGTGAGAGAAGAACCAGGGGCAGAAAGCACCACAGATGTGGGAAAGGCAGCTGAGGAGGAGCAGGGGGACGGGGATGGGACATGGGCTGCAAGAGCTTCACAGGAGCCTGCCGGTCCTGCAGTATTAAGCTCTCCTCCTCCCTTGTCTCCAAGGGCACAGAGGTCCTTGCATGTAGCAGAACTAGGAGCAATGTGATCACCTCCCAGGAGAGTTTAAGACTGCTTGGAAAACATCCCGCTTAAGGGGACTTAGGGGGAAATGGGAGGCCCAGACCGCCACCTCTGGAAACTGCTTTACTGGGGGTCCAGTCTTGCCCGTCGGTTTCTCTGCTGGTATTCTGTTTCCTTGAATAAAGAATCCACTTTACTGCTCATCTCTGAGTCTCTGTGCTGACCTGCAACTGAACCAGCCCCGACAATGCATCACTACGGGTGAGACACGATGATTTATGTTCATGCAGTGGGAATGTACAAACCTAGGATCTGAATGGGTTTTGGTTGTGCCCAAGCTGAACAAACTTTATTTATTTAATCAGGAACAATAATAGTCATTCTCCCTGAAAGGCAGGAGCAAAGAAACAGAAGATGGGTTTTCTTGAATGGGTTCTGTTCTTCTTTAGGTTTAACGTATGCCCCTCTGTCAAATAACATTTACATCAGGTGCTTTTTAGGTCACCTGGAAAAATTTCAAACAAATTAGTGGGTTTTGTGTATGACTAGCTTTATTTTGCTTCCCTGCTTTATGTTATGTTAATTTCTTTTCCCTTTCCTTTTTTTTAAAAAAAGCACTCATTGACTTTAATTAATCTTGCTCCAGGCTTCAAAACCTAGGAAACCTTTTTAATGAGCTGATTTTCCTAGCTGCCCTGCGTCTGTAATAACAGAGTTGCACAAGAGAGAATTGTACTGAATGCACAAGCAACCAAATTGTACAGCCAGGCATTTAACTTCCTTATCACTTATAAAACAAAGATGGTACAAGTGGTGTCCATTTGTAACTTTTGGTTGTAGCCATCTCAAAACGGCTGCTGGTACTGGAACCATAGGTTCCATCTCGCATCAAAGGTTGTGGGTTCCCTCAATGAAGGGCTTCAACTTTGCTCATTGTCTTTGTGAAAGCCCAGCCCCACAAATATATTATTGTGGGTGCCAAAGCACTTACAGCCACCTGGAGTTGGCTTCAGTGACTGGAACATTGGGTCAGATTACTATGTGTGTATGTGTGCAGGCATACAGTAGTGGCCAAAACTGTAGAAACCTTTTGGGAAAAGTGTATTTCCAAGGTTTGATGGCTCATAACACCTGATTGGCTCTCTAAACCAGGCATAGGCAAACTTGGCCCTCCAGATGTTTTGAAACTACAATTCCCATCATCCATGACCACTGGTCCTGTTAGCTAGGGATGATGGGAGTTGTAGTCCCACAACATCTGGAGGGCCAAGTTTGTCTATGCCTGCTCTAAACACTCATGCTCATTGGCTACATTCAAATGAAGGAAAGTTCCTGCACACCAACGTAAGCAAGCTGTGCTTCCTTTTTCTGGTTATTTGGCTATAACATTTGATAGAATACAGATAATTGAACAAACATGGTTGCATTACATTCTTCATTAAATTATCTTTCCATTGATATATAATTTTATGGTATTACTAAAAAAAAGGGAAGTGTTATGAGCCATCAAACATCAGAAATACACTTTTTCCAAAATTTTGGTCACTAGCGTATGTTTGGTATGTACAGATGGCCAAGTCAATTTTGGCTTCTCTCAGTTTTTCTAATTTTAAGTTTTTCATCTGCATTTTCACATCTATTTGCAATTAGGAAAAGAATTCTCATGAAATACCTCAGCATTTTAGAATTTCTCCAAATATGCATGTGTTTCTATGCACTTCTGCCTAGTCTCTCTCTCTCTCTCTCTCTCTCTCTCTCTCTCTCTCTCTGTCTGTCTGTCTCTCTCTCTCTCTCCTTTTCTTTTATCATTGTAAGAAGAATTGCTATTATGCATGGCCACCAACAGCCCGGAATAATTGCTGAGGAAAGAGCAATATTTAAAGGAGGGTAGAAGGTGCTTTAGAGATTGATTTGGTAAACTGCATTCTGAAGCAACCTCCCCCCCCCCCCCCGATTAAACATAACTGAGGCGGTGCTTAAAGGAATGCTCTGTCAAACATCACTAGAGCAACATTTAAAGGAATCTGAGAGGCACTTCAGAGAGCAGTTTGGCAAACGGTTCTTTAAAGCACTCTCCCATCCATTAAATATAGCATGAGATGTGGGAAGCAGGTTTGCCCAGATGCAAAGGGTGGGGAGAAAAAGGTGAGGGTTGGTAAGCAATTGCAAAGCGATTTCCCCAAATATAATGCTATTTAATTTGTTATTTATATGTTATTTAATATATATGTTATTTAATATAGACACTTTAACACACACTTTACCCTAGTATATGCATTTTTGTACACATTACTTGGTTCAAGAACGGCATTACAAAGTCCAGAGAACTGCAAATTATGAAGGATGATTGCGTTTGGGATTGCATATTGTTTTGGAAAATGCAAATTAAATGCCTTCAGATGCAAACTGAATCGAACTCTTCTCCCCATCCTTATTGGTATGCTGACAACTAGAATTTGGACAGAATTTAAAATGGAGATTCCTTCCAGAGTCTAGACCGAATGTTAATTGAAATTCTTTATAACCCCCATACATCCTACTGTGCCCAGTGGAAACTCCCTTGTTCCTTCTTTGCTATAACATTCTGAAGTAGATGTGACAGAGTTTGGACCAGATGGATTCTGCTTCTAGACTTGATGTATACTAGAGTGCTCTATGTTTTCTAGTTCATTCAGCACACCACGTAAACTGATTAGATTACCATCTAATCTAATAAAATGGGTGAAAAGATGGACCTGTGGAAATATGTTGTATGCGTGTGTTTTCATAAACATGAAATTCCTTTAGGTGAAAGCCAGTCTTTTTCAGAAGTGCCAGTCAATATTATGCTTGAAAATGTAAGGAAGGCCTATGATAAAACTCTTCATTTTGTGGTTATAAATTTAGTAGACTGGACCATAAATTTCGAACTGTGAGGCTTCATAATGGAGGGGATTAGGCAACTGGTTTGCAGAAAGAAAATGCTTCGTAGATATATCCATCAAAAGGGGTTTGACATCCACCATATTCATAAAAGTTACTTTTGTGGCAAGAGAATACACACGATATTAGCGACTTTCCAGATCATCATATTTTGTTGTGGATGGTTGTTCCTGATCTAAAAGAACTCAGCTCTAAGAACGGGGTAGAAACATGAGGTGATGCATTTTACAATATTTTATTCTAGTAAATAAATGTTTCCAAGCACTAGGCTAGGCTGGGTCAGTCAAACTGTGCCTGTTCCGATAAGGAAAAGTGTAAACCAGATGCTCAATTATATTCATCAGTAGATAGCAGAAACTCACAAGACTTTATTGTGCCGTTAGTGGTGGCATGGTGCTCATTTACTTGGTTTTATTATAGTCTCATTCGTCCTTCAGGACAGAAACTTAATGTTTGCTTTTCACCATGTGTTCAAGTAACAGTCTCCAATGGATCTTCCTTGCCTTTGCCCCAGATAGAGGAACGCAGTGCAAACCTCTTCCTTTCTAAGACCCTTCCTTTCTCTCTGATCGTAATCACCTTCCATTCTGACAAATGTGAACTTGCAAAAGATTTGGCACATGCATTTGCAGTTTATCTGAGTTGGAACAGGCTTCCACCTGAACTTTTCTTACCATGCTACTTCAGTAATTAGGCATCTGTCTGCACTGCAGAGGACACCATACAAAAAAGATAAATGGAACGGTTACAGAACAGAATCGAGGGGAGGTTCTGAACTCAGTTTTCTGCTTCAACCATTTCTCTTTAGCTTCTAACAAAATTGGCATTATTATCCTCCAGAGTGCTAAAATAGATTAGCAGTGACAACAGCGATGGTTAGCCAAGTTTCCTTTTCTCCAAACGAATCCAGCGATAATTCTTTTACCACCTGTGGTTCATAATTAAGGCCTTGTTGATAAGTACTGAAATTGGCTACAAGAAAAATAATTTTACCAAATGGCAATCCAATATTTGGCAGAACTTGTAAGTGACTGACATAATGACAACAGCATGCCTATGCTAAACATCTCTGATTTTATGTGTGTATTTATTAAAAGTACTTTTAATCCATTATTCTGCCTGAAAACGATCTCAGAGCGGCTTATGATTGTCATTGATAAGGCAGTCCCTCCACTTGGGCTTATGATTTAAAAAGATGTGACACAAAAGGAAAAGAGTTTGGAAGGGAGAAGGAGAAAAGCAAATTCAGCACTGTTTCTTAAGTTGCAGAGTTCTGGTAACAACTAGCTGGAATTGAGAGAATTCAAGGAGAAGAGGAACATGATACTTAGGAGAAGAGTAGTGGGTGAAAAAAAGTTGGTTGGGTTTTGTTTTTAAGTGTAAACCACTCTGGATATAAGCATTTAATTCACTTCTGAGGTGCAGTTTGTGTTGACTATAACTACCAAGTGTCACAACTTGTACTGAATTCAAGGTCCTCTATACTGTGTTGTGTTCTGAAGTAGATGGGGAGAAACTGTGTGATAGTCATCTGTATTTTATTTAGAGTTACTAATCAGGAACCTATTCAATATGTGACATAAATGTGATAGTGCAAGCATAAATGAAAATGCCAAAGAACAGGAAAACCTGAAATTAGGAAATGCAAAAACATATTTTGGTGGGGAAATTGTTCAGTGATGTATCCCGAATTATAACTTTAATATTTAAGGGGTGGGGTTCTTTTGGCAACTTAACAAGTGTATAGAGTTTCAGGATGAACATTCATATTTGGAAAAGTCAGCTGATTATATTTGCATCTGCAATGAGGCAGATGTGTTGTATGTGTCAGGAGATATAAGTAAGGCCATGTCATCTTTGGGTAGTCTGCCTAGCTATGTTCTTCAAGGGTTGCAAGCTCACTGCACCAGTTTGCTATGAACTGTTATGTACAAAAATACCCCCCTTTTAACTTTCAAAAAAGAGCCACTCAAAGTGATTTACAAAGCATAGCAACAAGAATAAAAATAATAATCTCTCATTAAATCAGAATCACCAGACTAAAAGCAGCATAAAAGGGCAAGAAGACAAAATGCAAAAACTAATAATCAGTGCATTAAACCAGGGAACCAGTAACCTTCTAAATGTTGCTTGACTATAACTCCCATCATCCCTGACAATGCTGGGATGATGGGACTTGTAGTCCAACAACACCTGGAAGGCTACATGTTTCATACCCCTGCATTAAATGAAGCAATAGCAGAATCAAGACTTGTTTAAAGAGAACTAGAAAGCAGCATCACCTTGTCTCTTGAGCAGTGAGTTCCATGTATGGGTTGCCACCACAGTGAAAGCCCACTCATGAGTTGCCACCAAATGGGCTTCAGAGGGTAACTGCACATGCAAGAGGAATGCAGCAGTTGAGGTTAAAGAATGAGCAAATTCATAAACAAGCCACAAAATATTAGTTTTGTGGGCTAGCTTTGGAGCATCTAGGATGACTTTAGCACATTGTTGTTGTTTAGTAGTTTAATCATGTCCGACTCTTCGTGACCCCATGGACCAGAGCACGCCAGGCACTCCTGTCTTCCACTGCCTCCTGCAGTTTGGTCAAACTCATGCTGGTAGCTTCGAGAACACTGTCCAACCATCTCATTCTCTGTCGTCCCCTTCTCCTTGTGTCCTCAATCTTTCCCAACATCAGGGTCTTTTCCAGGGAGTCTTCTCTTTTCATGAGGTGGCCAAAGTATTGGAGCCTCAGCTTCACGATCTGTCCTTCCAGTGAGCACTCAGGGCTGATTTCCTTAAGAATGGATAGGTTTGATCTTCTTGCAGTCCATGGGGCTCTCAAGAGTCTCCTCCAACACCATAATTCAAAAGCATCAATTCTTCAGCGATCAGCCTTCTTTATGGTCCAGCTCTCACTTCCATACATCACTACTTGGAAAACCATAGCTTTAACTATACGGACCTTTGTTGGCAAGGTGATGTCTCTGCTTTTTAAGATGCTGTCTAGGTTTGTCATTGCTCTCCTCCCAAGAAGCAGGTGTCTTTTAATTTCATGACTGCTGTCACTATCTGCAGTGATCATGGAGCCCAAGAGAGTAAAATCTTTTACTGTCTCCATTTCTTCCCCTTCTATTTACACGTTAGTCATCCCCAAAAGCAGGATTAGCAGTGGGCAGCAGTAGCAGAGCTCTGGCCACGACTGCCATTCCTTCTTCCTCAAAGTGTATTTGGGAAGGGACCACCACAACTGTAGGCTGATTCCCTCTGGAGGTCATTTCAGGGTCAAACCATGACCTTCATAATGAAACTGAAATGGGTGCTCTGCATTTAGCAGCTTTGAGTAGGATGGCGAGCTGAGAACAGATATTTTGGCCCACGCTTACTGTTCCCATACAAAACATGAAGTGGGCTTCAGCCACCAGCATAGGTTTTATTCATTACTTTTGAAATGGACAGGGGAGCTCGTATCTAAGTAGAGCAGCTTAATTTACAAATTGCTTGCAAAACACACGTTACCAGGGTCCCAATCATTCCCTGAGTGCTCCTCATCTATTTTTGCAGGTATATTTTCTAACTATCCCTGCCTTTTAAAATTGTTACAGAGGAGAAGGAATGTTAGAAACTATATATCTCCTGCAATCACTCTTACCCAGCTGAGATGCCATTAAACTAAATATTGCATGCCTGAATTCAAAATGCAACTGTTTTTCTCAGTAGCATCGCTTCGTTCTTCCACCTTCGCCATTGCAATGCAGCCCCTGTGTGATAATGCACAACTCATTTGCTGAGAAATGTTCAGGTCCCGAAATAAAATTGCAAGCTGATGCTCAGAAGGATAGTTTAGGTTGCTTGAGGTAGCAGCAATTTCTTTCCCTTTCCCTTTTATCAATATACATTTTTGTCACCTCGGCTCTGTGATTCATCATTTGTAATATGAATAATCTTCCCAGAGATGTAAAGGAGAGATCAACCATGGGATAATGGTGAGCTTGCTGAAGGCAACGTGTTCATAAGGCCCGAGAAGCAAATGCCACAGCATATGCTTTAAATTCCAGGTATTGCATAGAAAAAGCACTTTGTGCTTTTAAAAAATTTACATTGTGCCAGTTCCACTGTAAGCATTCCCTTGGTGTTTTCAACCCTTCCTGTTCCCGATGTTCTGCCGAGCAGCTTGACATTTCACACTTCATCACAAGCTGTGTTTAGTAATGCCTTGTGAATGCCCTAACAACCTTGAGATTTTCATTTGATTTACGAAGCACAAATGAACATGGATTGTGTTGTTGTTGTCCCTCAATAATACCTGATCTCTTCATGGTTAATGACAATAGGAAGCAATTTTCTGGATAAATTATTTCGGCAACAGGCCTTGATAGAAAAGAGGGTCTGAGGCCAACAGGCCCTTCTTGATGGAAATGCAGCGATGATGCCATCATAAAGACTACCAGTCCTTCAGTTAACTGGTGGGTTTTTTGGGGGGTTTTGCACATCCCCAAACAGGCCACCAGTAGTTAACATGCTTTATGCTTCATTCTGACATTTCCAGGTAATAATTTTCTGTCTTTCCTTTTTATGAAAATCCATGCCACACTAAGGAGATAGAGAGGTTTGCCTGGCACATTCATTATATATCTTTAGGTGCCAGTCAGAAACATTCACATAGTCCCTGTTTGGCACAAAAATGCTTCACGAGAACCCTTAAGTCATGCAGAGTCTTGAATTTCCCAATTCAAGCCTTTCCTCCCCTACCCTAAAAAATCCCTCAGATCTTTCTCCACCTTTTCGTTTATTGCTCTTTCCATCCAGCGGCGGAGGAAGCCCTGATTTAGAGAAGCCATCCCGGATTCTGATTTGAACCCAGAATGTCCCACGTTTCCTTAGAACGTCCCTAATTTCATGGGAGAAATGTTGGAGGAAATGGAGTTCTCCAACCCCTGAGCTATCTGAAGGCAGCCCTATATAGGGAAGTTTTAATTAATGCTTTATTGTGTTTTTCTATGTGTTGGAAGCCTCCCAGAGTGGCTGGGGCAACCCAGTCAGATAGGTGGGGTATAAATAGCAAAATTATTATGATTAATATGATTACAGTGGTACCTCGGGTTACATACGCTTCAGGTTAAAGACTCCACTAACCCAGAAATAGTACTTCAGGTTAAGAACTTTGCTTCAGGATGAGATCAGAAATCATGCTCCAGTGGCGGGGGAAGGCTAAAGTGGTGCTTCAGGTTAAGAACAGTTTCAGGTTAAGAACGGACCTCCGGAATGAATTTAGTACTTAACCCGAGGTACCACTGTATTGAATAGTATTGAATAGAATATTGGAGGGATGCTGGAGAGTCTAACATTATCCATTCACATTTCCCAGTTGGAAAAGGGACCTATTCTTCCTCTTGTTTGTTTGCCATCATGTGCAGAGGAAAGCAAGGGCACTTTTGCTTTTCCTGCTGCCTTCCATGTATTGGGGCTGAATGTCAGCAATAGGGAGAGTGCTTCTTCTTCTTCTTCTTTTTAATCTGTGGGAGCAGAATTTTCAGTTATTGGAGAAGTAATTTTTGTTGGCCTTTAAAACACTTCGTACTGGGAAACCTAGATTTCATGTTTTTTTTTAAAGAACTCCTGCAGAAGTAAAGTTCATATGACATCCTAGGTAATATAATGTAAGTTAATATAATGAGTCATAACAGGAATGGTTTAATGGCCCATTAATACATGCCTTGGATGCATTTATTATAGTGACAGCTTCATCCACAAGAGATGTGCATTCATGGGATAGTAATATCACACCCTGAAGCCTCCTGGTGCCATTTGAGTTATTCATGAGCGAACCTCAGAGTTTTGTGATACGAGACTTACTTCAAATATAAGGCTACAGGATGGGGCTTATTCTCAACTATATATTTTATATCAGGCAAAGAAAAGGTGATATAATCCATTTATTGTGAGGCAGGAGAGGAATGTAAGATTTTCAATAACTCAACGAGCCAGAGTAGAAATGAATTCTGGAGGTATGTAACAGTTGGGATTTCTTGCAAATTGTTTCTTGCAAATATGCCCATTTATTATAGATTGGCTCTGAGGTTTGCAAGACTGAACCTTTGTGCACCCGGCAGAGGCTATGGGTGGAAGGGTGGTGCTAGAAGAGCGAAAAGACATCCAATTAGGCAGTGCCTACAGGACAGGGAAGGGACGCAGGTGGCGCTGTGGGTTAAAGCCTCAGCACCTAGGACTTGCTGATCGAAAGGTCGGCGGTTCGAATCCCTGCGGCGGGGTGCGCTCCCGCTGCTCGGTCCCAGCGCCTGCCAACCTAGCAGTTCGAAAGCACCTCCGGGTGCAAGTAGATAAATAGGGACCGCTTACCAGCGGGAAGGTAAACGGCGTTTCCGTGTGCGGCTCTGGCTCGCCAGATGCAGCTTTGTCACGCTGGCCACGTGACCCGGAAGTGTCTCCGGACAGCGCTGGCCCCTGGCCTCTTGAGTGAGATGGGCGCACAACCCCAGAGTCTGTCAAGACTGGCCCGTACGGGCAGGGGTACCTTTACCTTTACCTTTACAGGACAGGGAAAGGGACACAGGTGGCACTGTGGGTTAAACCACAGAGCCTAGGGCTTGCTGATCAGAAGGTCGGCAGTTCGGATCCCCATGACGAGGTGAGCTCCCATTGCTTGGTCCCTGCTCCTGCCAGCCTAGCAGTTCGAAAGCACATCAAAGTGCAAGTAGATAAATAGGTACCGCTCCGGCGGGAAGGTAAATGGAGTTTCTGTGCGCTGCTCTGGTTCGCCAGAAGCAGCTTAGTCATGCTGGCCACATGACCCAGAAGCTGGATGCTGGCTCCTTCAGCCAGTAAAGCAAGATGAGCGCCGCAACCCCAGAGTCATCCATGACTGGACCTAATGGTCAGGGGTCCCTTTACCTTTACAGGACAGGGAGGTAGCCCACCTAGGAGAAAGAAAATTGATCCTAACCCTCTCTGCCTACGGAGGAAAAATCCATACCTGCCACCTTGCGGGACGTCTTTTAGAGAAGAAAGGAGTAAACCCTACAGAGATCTGAACTTGAATCCCCAAGGCAGTTAAATGGCTTTATTCATTCTTATATCCCGCCCTTCTTCTCAGAAGTGCCCAGGCAGGCAACGAGCATTCATAAAATACAACATTAAAAGCAAAGGGTCAGCTAAGTCATTTCATGAGCAAAATTTCTGCTTATGCAACAGAACTTCCCCTCCTTCTCTTCCCACTACATGCTCCCCAGTACCATACCCACATCTGCTCCAGATGATTGAGGGGAACCCTCAAGCCATGACTTTGTTGGATACAATCTCAAATTCAAACCGCAATCTATGAGCAAATGCAATATGCAAAAAACCAAAAAAAACACCATATAATAAGTACAAGTAGGGCTACTCCCACTATGCATTGATTAAAAGCAATGTCCACTTATTTAATCAAGTAACATGATGGTTGATTAATCTGCTGATTCAGTCATTACAGTCTGCAGTCCTGCTGGTTAGGTAATGGAATTAGTTAACTAGGAAGGAAATACCTGTGTTACACATCAATTTTCCTTGATAATGTGCTTTTAAAAACTAGCTTCCAGATGGTGCAGTGTAAGGACTATATAATGTTACAACAGTCATCTTTCATGAGAGAGAAGAGCTTTGTGGGTACTGACCTGGAGAAAATAAACAATATGATTTATCTTTGTCTGGAAAGTAAAGTTCTATCACAGTTTTGGATTAACTTTCTCTGATGTATACTTCAGTTGATGAAATATAAGCTACTAAGTGGAATCCTTCCCCACATCTCCTAAAGGGATGATCACTCTTTAATACTTGTGTAACATAACCCCATCAATAAATCCTTTCTGAAGTTTCATCTGCAGTGCCTTGAAGCTCCAACATTTTGTGAAAGATGCGATTGCCAGTCTGGAATTGAAGCAGGAAGGCATGGTGCATTCACAAAACTTTGTTGAGACGAGGTCTCAGGGGTCCATTCACAGTTCCTCCAAAAGCCAACAGATAGACTTTCAATAGCTTCAGTGAAAACTGAATCCCAATCAGTGTTCATTTGATTTAAACTTAGTATACAGTACTTTTCACAGGGGCACATATGAATAGAAGTTCTTTTTCTTTCACTTTGGGTTGGAGAGAATATATATATATATATATATATATGCAGGTTTTGGTGTCCTCGGGTGTCTTCCCGTGTAAAAGTTGGGGTGTCTAGGCGACGTTTCGACGAGGTCTCACTCGTCATCTTCAGGCTGGTGCTTTCGGCTTCTTGTTACTGGAACAGAGCGGGATCTCAATGTTTGAGTTCCTATAAATACTGTAGAGGGGGTGTGGTGTCTAGCCTCCAATGTTCTGGGCAGAGAGGAAGTTCCCAGGCTAGTGTGCCTTTTCTTCTTTTGTTCCTTAATTACTTGAGAGATACCTTGAGTGATTTCTTGAGTGATATCCTGAGTACCACTTAGGTGGGTCATTAGGTGTGGATTAGTTGCTAAAGTCTTTGTGTCTTGACCTCTTGAACTCAAACATTGAGATCCCGCTCTGTTCCAGTAACAAGAAGCCGAAAGCACCAGCCTGAAGATGACGAGTGAGACCTCGTCGAAACGTCGCCTAGACACCCCAACTTTTACACGGGAAGACACCCGAGGACACCAAAACCTGCATTCCTGTACCCGTGAAAATCTACGAAAGCATATATATATATATATATATATATATATATATATATAGAAAAAAAACATTCTGATGAAGATTTGTTTGTTTGCTTGCTTATTTAATGGGACACGGGTGGCTCTGTGGTGTAAACCACTGAGCCTTGGGCTTGCTGATCAGAAGGTCAGCAGTTCGAATCCCCACAATGGGATGAGTTCCCATTCTGCACTTGCTGAGGTTTCCAAACCATTTTCAGAGGCAGCCCTACATATAACACATTGCAGATTTTATAAGTATGTTGATGGATCTGTTCGTATGTCCTATATGAACCTGTGGCTTTCATGTGTCTTCATGAGCATAACACTTTGGGAAACTTTTCCGGAAATGATTGCATGTCACAGAGGTTACTTTAGAAATATCCATATTGCCTTGCTTCCTTGGGATAATTAGGTGAAATGCCATTGTATATGAATATTAAATGCTTATTTGTGCAAAATGTCAGGCAGTGAGTAAAATGGTTCTGTGGCTTGAAGCGCCAGTACAGAAATATAAAAGAGCAAGATGATTAGTTGTTATGCAGGCTGCTGAAGCCCATGCTGCTTGGCCCATCAACTTAACTTCTAATGCAGGGATAGAGATAGATGGTGAGCAGAGATTCGTGGCTTTGTATTCCAGCGAACTAGGCCAGTTACAACGGAGCCCTTAAGCACAGAAGGTGGAGGGAAGCTAAAATGCAAATGACTGTGGTTTGGATACTGTGAGGGTTGAAATATATTTAGATTAGGAAAATGACAGCTGCAGATATAGGAAGGAGGGGTGACATGATAATTATATGTCCTAAGGAAGAGAGGGTAAAAAGAAACAGTCCCCTGTGTTTCAGCGTAACCTGTCTGTGAACAGTTACGGGTGAGTCTGGAGGGGTTTTTTGGCAGTGGTTGAAAAAGTTTGCAGAACTTTCCAGTTTCCAGAGACAGCTAGCTGCCTTTTCCTTCACAAAGGGAACTCAGAAGGTTCAGACTGTGTTGGGACAACCAAAGTTCAGCAAGGCCTCATAAGAAGTCCCTGAGCCAGAGACTGATTCCACCCTGGATTCTCAGGAATCCGTTCAATAAACGTCCAAAAAACAGAACATTTTTCCTCTTGGAGAACAGTGGCTTGTATTTCCTGTACAGGTCCTGACTAATCTGAGAGAAAATAACAGTTGTTCCCTGCACCCCTGACCATTGGGCCTGCTTGCTGTGATGGTGGAAATGGAGTCCCACAGCATCATTTATGACCTGTTTGGCCTCCTGCCTGAAATATCTGACAAAACACAATGGAAAACAGTGGTTAAGAGTGGTAGTCTCGTAATCTGGTGAACCGGGTTCGCGTCTCCGCTCCTCCACATGCAGCTGCTGGGTGACCTTGGGCTAGTCACACTTCTTTGAAGTCTCTCAGCCCCACTCACCTCACAGAGTGTTTGTTGTGGGGGAGGAAGGGAAAGGAGAATGTTAGCCGCTTTGAGACTCCTTAAAGGGAGTGAAAGGCGGGATTTCAAATCCAAACTCTTCTTTTTCTTCTTCAAAGGAACTTGATAAAAGATGATACACAGATAAGATGGTGGTTGGTGAAGGATAATGTGCAGGAACCATGTGAGATGTTGAAAGGTCATTGAAATTATCAATATGTATTCCACATGCCTTCCCTGTGCCATCTCTTCACCTGACATTGTAAAACAACCACCACAACGACGAAAGACACAGAAGGTATAATGAAATATATGTTTTTCTCTAATTTGAAATATTTCATCTTATTTCAATTCAAGGTGTGTCTGTGTGTGTGTGTGTGTGCGCACGCACACGCACACAAACTCCTTGACTGTTTGTAAAGCTTAATGAAGCTTTTTTTTCTTTTGCTGAAGATAAAGTGGGAGACAGATCCATACTTGATATTGTATAGGCTACTAGCTTCTTTCCTTTAAAGATCCCATAAGTCAGTCCCTTTCATGAAAGCAGATAAACATTATTAAAGCATCCTTTAATGAAAGCAAATACAGTGGTAACTTTGGTTATGAACTTAATTTGTTCCAGAGGTTTGTTCTTAACATGAAACTGTTCTTCACCTGAGGCGTGCTTTTGCTAATGGGGCCTCCCGCTGCCGCCGCACCATAGGTGTGTGATTTCAATTCTCATCCTGGGGCAAACTTTGTAACCTGAGGTACTACTTCCAGGTTAGCAGAGTTTGTAACCCAAGGTACCACTGTGCAGATTTGAGCAAACATATTAGAAATTATCCCCTTTGCTGTGCACAAAGATTCAGGAGCAATATTAGCATCTGTTAAGGATTCCAGGGTGAGACTCATGAATGGATTGCGGCAGATTCATACTGATCTGAAGATGCAGAATAGCCACAGGTTGGCTTGGCTCGGCTCCCGAACTGAGGTGTTCCCCTGTGAGCCTCTGAAGTTCACAATGTTTTGTGCTGTTGCAGCAACGGTGTTTTATTATGCGAAGTGGCACTCTCTGTGAGAGACTGCACCTTGGAGGAGCCCCTGCTTTTGTGACAGCTGTTATCTCTGTTGACAGATTAGGGGTTGAAGCAGGGATTTTCAGCACTAAGCAGTGTTAAATGATGCTCCAGACCTAGCTTGTATGGAACATGCTTGAAATTTATTTAGGAACCCAACAGAAAACATGAATACTCAAAAGATCCCCTGCAAAGGGAAAGCAAAACCCATTGACTTCAGTCAGCGCTGCTTTTGGATTAATTGATTTTTGGATTGCAACTAAAGCTGAGCCAAAAGGAGAACTGAGCTTTGGGATGATTTTTGTGTCTCTGAAAAGAACTCCTCTCAGGGGTTGCCTCAAAGGGTGCAAAATGTTCACAATGGGAGTGCTACTGCTCCTGATATGGCTGCTTACCAGGGAAGGTAAAAGGAGTGTTTGGGAGATTGGTAGAGAGAGCTTTTAGGCACAAAGAGATTGCCATGCTTGGCCCTGAGCTGGAACCAGACACAGAGAATGAACCAAACACCCCACAGATCAAGGACCTTGAGGAGCAGGTTCCTTCTTGCCCTGAGGATCCCCTTGAAGGATCCTTTGGTGCATGAACTACTGAAGAAATACTGGAGCTGTCAGAAGAAAAGGAGGAGGTGGGGCCACCACCATTCAGTCCTCAAGAATACCAGCATCCATCCAGAGGCAGCATTATTGTCAATTTACAATAGGGTGGAAGGCTAACAGGCTATGAAGGACTTGCTCACAAATTTATTGACAGCTGCACGAATTATTATAGCTAGGAAGTAGAAGGGGCAAGCAGGATATAAAATGGAAGAATGGTATAAAGAGGTGTGGGATATAGCTATTAACGATAAATGAACATGTGCCATTAAGGTAAGACGAGGAATATTCAGGAGAAATGATTTTGAGGAGATATGGAGGGTGTTTGTAGACTGCGTACTGTTAAAATGGAAAGGGGTCAAACCATCACAAGAGGTACTGAAATTTTGGCATGTTGGATAGTTACAATGGAATGGTCTGCGTGGTGGGGTGCACTTTTTATTCTAATTTATTTATGGTTATTACTTTGGCCACCTCATGAGAAGAGAAAACTCCCTGGAAAAGACCCTGATGTTGGGAAAGATTGAGGGAACAAGGAGAAGGGGATGACAGAGGACGAGATGGTTGGACAGTGTTCTCGAAGCTACTAACATGAGTTTGACCAAACTGCGGAAGGCAGTAGAAGACAGGAGTGTCTGGCGTGCTCTGGTCCATGGGGTCACGAAGAACCAGCACCATTATAAAAAGCAGGAGTTTTTTTCAGCCAGAACTCACCGGAACTCAGTTCTGGCACCTCTCAGGTGGGCACCATTGCCATTCTAAGAGAACGAGGGAGGTGTTTGTGGTGAGTTCTGGCACATCTTTTTCTAGAAAAATACCATGGAGAAAAAGCAAACAAAAAACCTCTCACACAGACTCAATTGCATAAAGAGAGAAAAACTGTGGCATTACGTGTGGCAGGTAAACATGCAAATCCACTCAGCTGCAATTTAATTTTGTGATGTGAAAATTCTCATTTGAAAAAGCGAGCTCCTTTTTGATGAGGAATATGTATGTACAGTGGTACCTCGGGTTAAGTACTTAATTCGTTCTGGAGGGCCGTTCTTAACCTGAAACTGTTCTTAACCTGAGGTACCACTTTAGCTAATGGGGCCTCCCGCCACTGCTGGACCGCCGGAGCACAATTTCTGTTCTCATCCTGAAGCAAAGTTCTTAACCCGAGGTGGTATTTCAGGGTTAGCGGAGTCTGTAACCTGAAGCATAAGTAACCTGAGGTACCACTGTATATACCCCACACTTTTCCTTAGGTGGGTGCAATTAATCGTTTGAACCCAGTCAGGTTTTTTTCATCGTGACACTTTCAGAAAACAGAATAAATTAAACATTTTAATCCCTGCTAAGGAACTGAACAAGCCCGAGAGGGAAGCCTAAGAGATAATACAACGCAGATGGCACAGATATAATCACAACTCACAGCGTATAGGACTGTCAGCACTCTCCAGTCAGGAAATAATACAGTTCCGTAACAATGTACCATATTCGTGTTCCCAATCTGGCACAATTACATCTTAAAACTTGAATCAGCACAATCCCTTTGTCTTCTTTCCTGCTACCTAAGGTTTAGCGTTAAGGCGGCTGCAGGAAACGGCGAGGGGAAGTAGGATTTTGCCACACAAAGCTCGGCATCCCAATTTTTCAAGTTCAGAAATTCTCTTGAACTGCAGGTGCTCCGAGGGCTTTAAATATTTTTTTTCTTTGAGATTCTCAAAACAGAGCATCTCACATATGTTGCTGCATCACCTGGCGGGGTGTGCTTCTCACACGCTGTGCTATTTCTAACCAAGAGGTAGGTGTGAATTGCTTTTAACTCAGCAGGTTTGGACTTGCCCTTTTAAATCGGCTCAGAGTTGGCCAATTTCTGGGCCTCGTTTTCGATGCACATTTCTTCCTTTCTAGCAGAAAGTGAAGAGACCTATCACTAATTAGCCGTTTGGACTAATTTGGCATCCTGGACACAATCTGCTGGTTTCTCGGCCCTCTTCACCAGAACATATAGACCCAGTTATGTATACACTTCATCCTGTTTGACACTAGCCAGTGTGTGCATTCACACATAGTGTTAAACCACGATTCAGTACTGCACTACTCGCTTGCTGCCTCCCCTGCTTAAGGATAAACTCTGGTTTTGTTAAACAAGGTAGATTTATAACCTATGGATGGCAGTTTGTGTGTCTGAGCAGTGTTTGGTTGAAAGCATGATATCTGATTCATCCACAGATCTTAGCCAGAATTCCCTCCACATAAGCTCTTTTGCTGACTGTGTAGTAGTAGTAGTGGTGGTGGTATTTATTTATTTATTTATTTATTCATACATACATACATACATACATACATACCCTACTCATCTGGCTGGGTTTCCCCAACCACTCTGGGCAGCTTCCAGCAGAAAATTAAAAACACAATAAAACATCAGACATTAAAAACTTAAACAGGGATGTCTTCTAAAAATCAGATACAGTGGTACCTCGGGTTACAGACACTTCAGGTTACAGATCCGCTAACCCAGAAATAGTACCTCGGGTTAAGAACTTTGCTTCAGGATGAGAACAGAAATCATGCAGTGGTGGCACGGCGGCAGCGGGAGTCCCTAAGAGCTAAAGTGGTACTTCAGGTTAAGAACAGTTTCAGCTTAAGAATGGACCTCCAGAACGAATTAAGTTCTTAACCTGAGGTACCATTGTAGTTGTTTATTTCCTTGACATCTGATGGGAGGGCGTTCCACAGGGCGGGCACCACTACCGAGAAGGCCCTCTGCCTGGTTCCCTGTAACCTCACTTCTCGCAGTGAGGGAACCGCCAGAAGGCCCTTGGAGCTGAGCCTCGGTGTCTGGGCAGAACGATGGAGGTGGAGACGTAGAGGAGGAGGGAAGGGAGATATATGGACCCCAAGCATTGTTTGATCTTGCTGCAGCTCATAACCTTAGCACTAAACCAAGGTTTAACACAGGGCTGGCCCATGAGGTGAAGCGAGGCAGTTGCCTCAGGAGAGCAGGCTCCAGAAAAGCAGCAGATCCTTCTCTTGCTGAGCCTCATACCCTCTCCCAATGGCGATGCGCTGCAAGTGCTTTCCTCTGGGGCAGTGCTTGTGGGGCCTCACACGCCCTATCCTGAGCTGAGGGTGCAACAGGGGCAGGGAGGGCACAGCGGCATGGGCCTGATCTTTGGGGAGGGGAGGGCCATTTTGCCTCCTGGAAACTCCTTTTCCTAGAAGCAGTAGCCCAGGGGACTTAAGTACATTCTTGTATGCAACATATTGTTTGACCCTTAGTTACATGTTTCATTCTTAAGGAAGAATTCTCTGTTGGTTTTTTAGAAAACTCTGAAATTTATGTGTTTTTTTAAAATAAAAAAAATTCTGGTCAGCTTTTTATGGTACAGTGGTACCTCGGGTTACATACACTTCAGGTTAAAGACTCCACTAACCCAGGAATATAACCTCAGGTTAAGAACTTAAGGATGAGAACAGAAATCATGCTCCGGCGGCGCGGGGGCAGCAGGAGGCCCCATGAGCTAAAGTGGTGCTTCAGGTTAAGAACAGTTTCAGGTTAAGAACAGACCTAAGTTCTTAACCCGAGGTACCACTGTATTTGTTTTGTTTTATTATGATGGCACTGTTTTCAGTTACTGCCTCCCTTACACCTGTAGTTTTTACAAGTGTTGTTTTAGAAGTGTTGCGTGTGTAGGTCCCCAGGCCACCCCTCAAATAACTTCACACATAACACGTAATTTTAGTTTTGGTTTTGGGGCACTATTTTGGCCACAACTTTATTAAAATACAAAATCAGTGAGTGGTTGTTTAGACATTGGTTATGACTATCTGTCCCCCCGCCTGGGACAGAACTGACATCCCGAGGTCCGATCGGTAGCCAGTAGAAGAGAAAGTCAAACTGGGGGGTCATTTGAGCTAAGCGTCGGACCCACGCCGCTCACCCCAGCAGCTCCCCGAAAGCTTGCCTGCCCGGTCCTGTAACAAGGATTCCCATAACAGGGATTGGGCGGCCCTGGTCCCATGACAGGGATTGGACGAAATCGTGGCAAGCCCCAGGATTCCTTTAACGGAATTCCCTTCAGCGCAATAGGAGGGGCAGGCCCAGCCTGACCCCTCCACCACCAGCATATTATAACCAATGCCTAACCGCAACCTTACAAGTTGTGACGAATTGCTGAGTAGTAGGCAAAAACCAAATGGCACAGCCAAACACCAAATGTCAAAATTCCTACTAGGCCCCTGCTCCAAAGCAGACGACCCCATGACAGGCAAAGCAAGGTCAACCGGAAAGAGGGCGGGCGGGCGGGTGATCCGATGCACTCTGCAAAAACAAAGAGAAACCAGAGTGCACCAATATTTAAAGACTATGGTCCCACCCACCCAATTTGCAACATACAATTTGCCCCAGCAACCCGGTTACCCAATCATGATGCCAGGCAACAACTATTAATCTGCCTGGCAAAAGAGGCCTGGCCCCGTGGCCCACACCGCAACACGTGCTCTCATTTATTGGAGAACACGCTTTGTTTTACATTATGGTTTTATTTGTTGTGAGCCACCTTGGAATGCAGAAGCTTTTAATACTGAAATAAATAAAATAAAAAATAAGGTGGCTGCTTTATAATCCTGCGCTAATATTCCATCCCCAATGGGATTAACTTCACCGGAATTATTTCAAAAGGCTTAATTCCAGAAAAGGCCACAAGGCATCATCTCTCATTTTGGATCAGAGACAGGATAATGTTTTCCATTGATAAGCTTAAACCTGTGGCCTAATAAGTTCTTTGAAGGCATGGCATGGCAAATTAAGATGTCTTTTTAAATGCTTTATTGATAGTTTGCATATGACTTTGGGTATTAATATCCCTGCAACAAGCGCAGCAAATAGTTTTCTTGTTACACTGAACAATAATCCATTGATAGTTGCTCTAATTACCAAGGATTAAGACAGTAAAGAATAGTAATGATTTCTTATCCCTCCATTTCCAATCTGTAAATAGTTTGCTAACCCCAACATCTCAACTTTAATGGTTTTGCTGCTTATGGATGAGATTTCTCTACAGACTCTGTGTTTCCTATCTGATGGTTGAGAATTAATACAATTTATTATGCAGAAAGGGTGCAAGGGTTACTGTAATGATACTACGGATACAGTCAAATGTACTCTTACCTTAAAGTAAGCCACACCGAATGCAGTAGAGTGCATTTTTGAGCAGCCCTTTGTAAGATCAGATTGCATGCTTTGCATGGCTTTGCTATGGAAATGCTACAACAACTGAAGTGTAACTGAAGGATGTACCTGGAGCAGCGTCTCCACCCCTATTGTTCTGCCCGGATACTGAGGTCCAGTGCCGAAGGCCTTCTGGTGGTTCCCTCCCTGTGAGAAGTGAGGTTACAGGGAACCAGGCAGAGGGCCTTCTCGGTAGTGGTGCCCGCCCTGTGGAACGCCTTCCCACCAGATGTCAAGGAAATGAACAACTATCTGACTTTTAGAAGACATCTGAAGGCAGCCCTGTTGAGGGAAGTTTTTAATGTTTGATGTTTTATCGTATTTTTAATATTCTGTTGGGATCCACCCAGAGTGGCTGGAGAAACCCAGCCAGATGGATGGGGGTTTAAATAATAAATTGATGATAATGAAGCAAAGCAGGTAGGGATGAGTAAATGTGATTCCTTGAAGGTAATGATTGACCAGGCTTCCTCAAATGTTGCCCTCCAGATGTTTTGAGACTACAATTCCCATCATCCCTGACCGCTGATCCTGCTAGCTAGGGATCAGCTAGAGTTGTAGGCCAAAAACATCAGGAGGGCCGAGTTTGAGGAAGCCCATGATAGACTAATCATGAACCTAAACAGGATTTTAAAAAATAAGAATAAAAAATATAAGACATTCTTTAGCTTTAATAAATAATTGTAGAAAGAGAAAAACTGAATATTATTAATAGTTTCACAACTTGCTTTTCTGTAATGCAAGCGATTAAATAAATACCCTGAAATTATTTCTATTTTGTTTACTTACTTTTATCTATTAAATTTCTATACCACCCTTCATCAGGGGACCAGAGGGTGGTCTACAACATAAAAACACAAAAATACATAGTAACAAACAAACTCAATGTACATTTCACACAGGGCAGAGATTTATCAGAGTATGACACAAAAGCAGCTAGTGAGGGTTTAAGGGTTACCAAGGTGGTACTATCATCTTCTTGGCTTTGCCTTGGCACCATATTTTGCAAGTGGATTTTCCAATCACGGCAGTGCAGGATTTCAAGTCACCTCCCCATGCGTTGGCCATCAATTCCGGGTGATTGTTGGGGCTGCCCTGCCTCTACATAATCTTTTGCCTTTCCTCTTGTCTTGCTCTTTAAGAAGTTATCCAGCTGCAAGTTTCCTGTTCATCTCTTATCTGCTGTTTTCTCCAATGCAAAGCCCGGTTATCTCCCTATTTAAATCAATAAAGAACAATGCTTTCATTGATTTAAATAAGAGCATTTAGACTGCAATCACATGCTCAGTTGCGTCGGAGTGAAGCACATTGAAATCAGCGTGGCTTGTGTCTGAGCATGCATGGAGGAGCATTTTGTGTTGGTCTAATTTGGGCTAATGTAAAGATTGAATAGGGACGCGGGTGGCGCTGTGGTCTAAACCACAGACCCTAGGGCTTGCCTATCAGAAGGTTGGCGGTTCGAATCCCCACAATGGGGTGAGCTCCCATTGTTCGGTCCCAGCTCCTGCCCACCTAGCAGCTCAAAAGCACATCAAAGTGCAAGTAGATAAATAGATACCGCTCCAGAGGGAAGGTAAACAGCACTTCCATGCACTGCTCTGATATCGCCAGAAGCAGCTTAGTCAGGCTGGCCACATGACCTGGAAGCTGTCTGAGGACAAACGCCAGCTCCCTCGGCCTATAGAACGATATGAGCACGCAACCCCAGAGTCATCCGCAACTGGACCTAATGGTCAGGGGGTACCTTTACCTTTAAAGATTGAGTGCAATTAATTATTCTTTAGATTTCACACGTTTCCAAATTCTGTGATAACATTTTCCAGCTCAAAACTTCATCAAGGTGCATTAATGGATTAATGGTAAAACACGTTTCGAAATGCACACACAGAACTTAATTGTGTACTCTAAAAAAAATATATGTGTGCAGAAATAGGACAGAATGGACTTAGAATAAAAGCAGATGCAAAATGGACCTGGGACAAAAATAGATTGATCAGTTCATCCCTAAACTGAAGATTTATGCGATTGTACTGCACAAGATGTTGGAAGTCCAAAAAAAATGTCATGCAGGGCAACTGTGATTGTGGCAAGCAACAAACCATTGACAAAGACCCTTTGGACAGCAGGATTTGAAGTGAAGCGTTGGATTTTCTCTCCATCAGGACTAACTGAGTGGGTGGGATGTTATCTGAGACCTCTTCTCTGACATGGCATTTATCTGGCACAATACTGTTGTACAGGTGGCAAAAAAGTACACTAAACCCCCTTTCTATATTATGTATGCTTTCAAAGTCCCTGTCTGTAATCCAGCACTGGTCATTGTCGGAGGAAAGATCTTCAGTTTCATAGATCATCTACTTTACATCTTAATCCTAAATCTGTAAACCGCTTAGAGGTTTCATTTACAGTGAAGCAGTATACAGATATTGTTAAAGAAATGAAATGAAAAAGAAGTGGGATTTTTGTGCAATAAGATCCCAAGCAGGTACCTTTCTGCAATGTCTGGCACACTCATTTGAGAGCGGGCTAGAATTCTATGCTAGAAGAATCTTTTAGAGCCACCAAGTCAAAATGAGCATCTCTTTTACACTGTTCTGATAATAGATCCTGCCTTTGTCTATGCCGATTCTAATAGCTGTTGGAGGACAATCATTTTCTATTTTCAATCCGTATTGAAAAGCATTCTTCTGTTTGTGGGTTTGCATTGATAATAGCTTCATTTATCACGAAACTGGACGCAGCACACTTTTATCTGCCAGTGTACCAGTCTCTAATTAGAATGCTTTAGTTCCACTTAGTTGTTTATCATTCTTTCTTTGGCATTCTGTCTTTAAAGTGAGCTCTAAATTTTATAAGTTTCCTTTTCCGTTTAAACCTATTATATCAGTCTCTGTTAAATGCACAATAGAGGTAAGCAGATTAGCAACCATCCATTTTTTTATTTTTAAGATTGTTTTGGGGGCACCTTAGTACTGTACATTCATATCAGCGCTCTTCTTTTTTCTGTTTCATCTACCACTGTAATTTAATTTATCTACATCAGACAATTTTGTGGCTGCGTTTAACAGCTAATTAAAAAGGTAAACAATCCAGGTTTTGCGGGGTGGGAGGGATCCCTGGCACTCAAACTGATTATAGAAATTAATGATAATGACAGATGAGGCTATAAACCACAGCAGACTCTCAATATGGCTTCATATTTGAAGCAATTTTTATTTTGATCTGCGCAGCATTCAAGGATCACATGCTGTTCCAAAATCATTCTTGCCTACTTTTGAAGGAGTTACCCTGCCTAACCGAGTTGCTTTTCTCTGAATTAAATCTAGGCATCTGGCTTTTTGATGGTGTGGATTATGAATATTAGAATTAAAAGTATTTGGAGGCCCCATTACTTGGAGTTTATTTTATCAGTGTGATAAGTGAGAGCCAATGTGGTGTAGTGGTTAAGAGCAATAGACTCGTAATCTGGGGAACCGGGTTCACGTCTCCGCTCCTCCACATGCAGCTGCTGGGTGACCTTGGGCCAGTCACACTTCTCTGAAGTCTCTCAGCCCCACTCACCTCACAGAGTGTTTGTTGTGGGGGAGGAAGGGAAAGGAGAATGTTAGCCGCTTTGAGACTCCCTAGGATAGTGATAAAGCGGGATATCAAATCCAAACTCTTCTTCTTCTTATCAGTAGGATGAACTCAATGACAGACATTAACAGCCCTGAATTTTCTAAGCACATCATGGAATGACACAATGCAATGGACAAAGGCATCACCTCCCCCATTAGGACATCACAAAGCTAGTTTCCAAACTTAGTACAAATAAGAGATGACAGAGCTGAGAGTGACTCAGGAGAAATGGACCATCTCAAGGGATTGCTGTATGCTGTGGAGTCAGCAGTTTTGTCCAGAATCCTTTCCTAGTGAGAATGTGATTCGGTCAGCATAATGTAGGAGACCTGCTTTGCCTCACACAGATGCTAGTTAAAGCAGTGTTTTTGTGTGCTTCTTGGTGTGCCATTGCAGCATGCCACAAAAGTTGTGCTCCTTTTTGTTGACGAAACTAAGCATTATACAAGTTGGCATATACACAGTACACCACTACGGGCAATATTTTGAAAATGTTTGATGCGTCTTGTTTCATTTGATCTAAATTTATTGACAAATTGACAACCATGAAACAATTGTTTAGCGTGATTGCCCAGAAGTCTGTATTTAATTTCTCCTTGGTAGAAGATGTCTTGCAAGTGGGGGGGGGGGTCTACACTGCCATTGAACACTGCTATTAAAGAATTGTATTTCTGATCTGTGTTTAATACTTTTTAGAAGTTATTTCACACTGATTACTTGCTCGTACCTTTCACCAGGAATCAAGGAGTAGCCATACATATGCAAGAGAGAACCAGCTTACGCATGCTTTCTCATTACAGCAGTTTCCTCTGACAGAGAATGCAGGAAACTGCCCATGCAATTGCCCCATCTAAACCAGTATCATCTACACTGACTAGCAACAGCTCTCTAGAGCTTCAGGCAGGAGACCCTTTCTCAATTCTTCCAAGACATGTCAAGGACTGAACTGCAGGATTTTTTCATGCAAAGCATTTGCTTTGCCCTTTGAAATACAGGCCTTTGCCTGACTTGTCTCTTGGGCAGTGGAAGATTTAGTGGAGGGAGGGCAAGTGTACCCTGTAGTGGGCATGTCTCTCTGGTCCAACATGGGACACGGGTGGCACTATGGTCTAGACCACTGAGCTTCTTGAGCTTACCAATCAGAAGGTTGGCAGTTCGAATCCCAGCAATGGGGGTGAGCTCCCGTTGCTCTGTCCCAGCTCTTGCCAACTTCGCAGTTCAAAAGCACTCCAGTGCAAGTAGATAAATGGGTACCACTGAGGCAGGAAGATAAATAGCATTTACCTTCACGTGATTTCCATCACGGTGTTCTGTTGTGCCAGAAGCGGTTTAGTCATGCTGGCCACATGACCCAGAAAGCTGTCTGTGGACAAAGGCTGGCTCCCTTGGCCTGAAAGTGAGATGAGCGCTGCAACCCCATAGTCACCTTTGACTGGACTTAACCATCCAGGGGTCCTTTTTTACCTTCTCTGCTCCAGTAGTAGCTGGTGTGGTGGTGTCACATGCCTTCCCTGACTTCCCGATGCGGTGTTAGAATTCCTGCTCCGTGATTGCAGTCATGAGAATGTTGTCTATCACATGACGGTGTATGTTTTGACTCCACAGAGCGGGACGTGATGGAGACAGGATGTTTGCGTTACTGTGTTCTGTGAAGTGGGACTATTGTCCTTTGTTCTTTCTTTTTGCTGTCTGATGCTAGAGAGAGAGGGAGCCATGTTGCAGTGCTCCGTGTGTGTTTATATGTAAATAAAGTAGATTAGCCAAAATGCTGAGTTGATGAGGTTTGTTATGCAAGCTGCGAAGACTCTGTGGATCCCTAAGTATGCCAATGTCTGTTGGCATCGGTCACTGTGATGATCGGGCAGAAGAAAGCTTTTGAAGCTCCCGAACGAAAGACCAGGAGTGAGTGAGCATGCCAGTCAGGCATGTGTCTCTGCCAGGGTCCTACTTGAGAGTAGGACGAGCTCCTGGCATGTGGAAGCTGCTGCCAATAAACAAGACAGAGAGGGGTGCAGTGGCAGGTAGGTTGGTGCAGTGACAGAGCCAATCTGATGCTTCCACTGCTGCTTCCACACTGTGCTGAGCTCTGCATTGCATCCCTGCTTGGTTAACAGCAACGACCTCTACATGGGGAAGTCCTGTAAGCCAAGCCACCTCATCCTGCCAGCTGCTACCATCCTGATTCTTGGGATTCCAGCATTTTCAGCATCCCAATTTGCTATACAGTTGCTGCCGTTGAAATGTACGGAAAGACTTTGGGAAGCTCTGGGATGCCATTGCCGTAGGAGACTTTGGATGTGCAGTGTGTTACACCTCGACACACTTTCATCCAGCATCCAAAGCAAAACAGCAGTATATTAATTAAAATGCAGCATTGGACTGTTCTGATAGACTGCTGATAGAGTCTGACATGTTTTTCTCTGTCTCTGTCTCTCTCTCTCTAAAAAAAAAGGTTACCTACATCTACAGAATGCTGACCAATGCACTAATGTTAGGCACCTTTGCAGATAAATCAATACGTGTCTGCTGCTCTCAGCCACTGCTTATATCAAATTTCTCGGAGCCGAGTAATTCTCAAAAACATGTGCAATTTCTAGTTTGCTAAAGCTGTGATCCTGTAAGTGAGTCTCAATGAAGTGTGTGGTTTTATACCTATTCAAAGCAGGAGTTGGAAGCTCCATTGATCTGTTAGCTAAATTTCTGTCCTACCTTTGCACCAAATGATGAGCTTTTCCAGAAGGTGGGTTGTTGTTGCCTACTGGGAGGGGGAAAGGGGAAGCAGTGGGGAGGTAGGTGTAGTGCGAACACACCAGTGGAGCCAATCTGGCACTCCTGCCAGTGCATTTGCACTGTGCTAACCTTCCCACTGCCTTGCCCTTTGCCCTCCCAGTGAACAACAGCAACCCACCAGCTAGGCAGCTAGTGTAATAATAATAATATTTTTTTTTTTTATTTATGCAGGCTCAGGGCGGCTAACAACAAATTTAAAATGCTTAATTGTAAAAGCAGCATAAAATACAGTATAAAAACATCAATAGAGTGGTACCTCGGGATGCGAACAGGATCCGTTCCCGAGCCCCGTTCACATCCCGAACGGAACGCAAAACGCAACGGCGCGTCTGTGTGTGCGCAGGTCGTGTTTCGCCGCTTCCACACATGCACGTGACGTCATTTTGAGCGTCTGTGCATGCGCAAGTGGCAAAACCCAGAAGTAACATGCTCCGTTACTTCCGGGTTGTCGCGGAGTGCAACTCAAACACGCTCAACCTGAAGCGCATTCAACTGTATGACTGTAACAATAAAATTCAAAGTTCAGAATTCAGTTTAGGGGAAATCCATCTAATAAGCATTAGATAATCACCAGGGCTAACTGGCTGAATTGGTCCTACTTGGGCCAGCGAGAAGGCCAGGGGAAAATTAGCTGTGGGGTCTCAGAGCGGGTAATCTTCATCAAAGGGGAGGGGGAGGGAAGAGAAGGGAAATAAAAGATCAGGCTGAATTCAAATTAAAGGCCAGGCAGAATAGCTCTGTCTTACAGGCACGACAGAAGGAGGTTAAATCCTGAAGGGCCCTAGTCTCATGAGAGGGCCCTAGTGTAGTGTCTCCTGGCAAATGGTCTCTGTTGAATTAAACTGAACTTGTTGCAAACTACTATCTTTGGTTTGTATGTAATAACAAAGCCATTTCCCTTCCCTGGGGAAATGGAGTTGTGGGCTGGACGCGAGCCCGCCCCGTGCATGAGGGTGTGGCTAGCTCCCACATCATAGGGAGTTCTCTCCGTGACACGCCCTAGGCCGACCAATCTGGTCGGCCAGGGGGCGTAGCACGCACCATTTAAGCAGCCTACGGGCAGGAACTCGCCCCCTTTCTCTGGTTCCTGCTCGCACAGTTCTCCCACCCTTCCTCCCTAAGATTAGGCTCTTAATCATTTCACCTTGGCTATGGACTTCAGTTGGTAGCCTGCTGAAGGGGCCTGGTAGGAATTTCTTCCACTTGGCAAATTGGCACCAGCCATTTGGTTTTTCACCTAAGGTAAAGGTAAAGGGACCCCTGACCATTAGGTCCAGTCGTGACCGACTCTGGGCTTCTGGTGCTCATCTTGCTTTACTGGCCGAGGGAGCCGACGTACAGCCTCTGGGTCATGTGGCCAGCATGACTAAGCCACTTCTGGTGAACCAGAGCAGCGCATGGAAACGCCGTTTACCTTCCTGCCGAAGCGGTACCTAATTATCTACTTGCACTTTGACGTGCTTTCGAACTGCTAGGTTGGCAGGAGCAGGGACCAAGCAACGGGAGCTCACCCCGTCGCGGGGATTCAAACCGCCGACCTTCTGATCGGCAAGTCCTAGGCTCTGTGGTTTAACCCACAGCGCTACCCGCGTCCCCTGGTTTTTCACCTACCTCATAGCAAATTGTCACAACATTGTAAGGTTTGGCGGTTAGTCATTGGAGTATCCCGTTGGTGGTGAGGGGAGGTAGAGGCCATCACCTACCCCTCCTATTTCAAGGGTATTCTGTTAAAGGAATCCAGGGGGGGCATGGCCCCATCCAAAGCCTAGGGCCATGGCACAACCCCTATCAGTGACCCTGGTGGAGCTCCTAGTTGAAGTGCATCAACAGGGCTCCCCTACTAGTGGTTAACCTTTTTGAGACTTTCTGCATGGCGGGCAGGAGTCAGATATACTTGGTTTATTATTATTATTATTATTATTATTATTATTATTATTATTATTATTATTACTATTATGATTATTATTATTTATACCCCGCCCATCTGGCTGGGTCTCCCCAGCCACTCTGGGCAGCTTCCAACAAAATATTTAAATATAATAACCTATTGAACATTAAAAGCTTCCCTAAACAGGGCTGCCTTCAGATTTCTTCTAAAAGTCTGGTAGTTGTTTTTCTCTTTGACATCTGGTGGGAGGGCGTTCCACAGGGTGGGTGCCACTACCGAGAAGGCCCTTTGCCTGGTTCCCTGTAACTTGGCTTCTCGCAGCGAGGGAACTGCCAGAAGGCCCTTGGTGCTGGGCCTCAGTGTCCAGGCAGAACGATGGGGGTGGAGACGGTCCTTCAGGTATACTGGACCAAGGTCGTTTAGGGCTTTAAAGGTCAACAGAACTGGTTTGGTTTCAGTGCCTAAGCCAATACCACTCATATTCTGTAACCAATAAAGTTGTGGCCTTTTGTAGCCCATTAACCTAAAATACTGGTGCCAAGTGTCCTTATTCCAACAAAGGGGGAGGGTTCAGGGCCTTGCCACGCAAGCCAGGATTCACATGAAGTGAAACCGAATGCTACAGGAGTCTGTCTCCCCACTGTCTTAGTAAGCATGCAAGCTCAGGACTTTGCTCAGGCTTTTTCAGCTCACTCACACAGTGTTGAACTGTGGTTGAGAATTAGGTGCAAACTGGAACAGTGAGTTTTCTAGCCAAATACAAACTTGGAACTGAGTTTCCCTCATTCATCTCCAACACGCTCTCCAGTGATTTCCCCCAGCTTCAAAATTGGACATTATAGAAATGAATTTATTTATTGATATAGTGCGCTTGTGTGGCGACCCAATAACATGCATTCTCTGGGCGGCTCCCCAAAATTAAAGAGATAAAATATAACATTGAAAATGCAACGGAAAGCCATAAAAGCAGCATTAAAATGGCTCTTTCTGGCAGATCTACAGCAAAACAGAAAATGTAAAATTGCGAATCCCAGATCTATAAAAAACACAAGTTGTTATAAAAAGTGAATAAAAAGGTCTTCATAAGGATGAAGCGCTTCCTGTTTCATTTCTTATGCCGTATGTGAACATTCTTAGTTCATTATGTTTCTTTCTAGGTATGTCTTCTGGCTAATAGGCACTAAATTGAGCTCTCATGTGTGTTCAAGCTCCTTCAGTCTTTCAGAAATATTTGCCTCATAGGCGACTGTTCATTACCGAAGCTGCTCCATTTGACCATTTTCCTTGTGACAGGGAGTGAAGGAGGAATATTTTCTTAGGGAGATAGTTCTAATAATGTATGTTAAATAAATATGACTGTGGACAGAGTAAATGGTATTCTCTCTTTTATTCTCTCCCCCTCCTCGTTATTTCCTTGACTAATTACGGCTCTAATGGAGTGTAGGCTCAAAGTGATTATGGGACATATTTAGATAAATTCTATAGGAAATGTAATCTTCAGCAATTCTCTCCCTCCCTCCTCCCCTATAGATATCTTGAAAGGCAAATGCCTCTTTGTGTCAAACAGAAATTATCACATGGTACGTTGAGAAAATGATGGTGGTATTATCACATGGTACTTTGAGAAAATGATGGTGGGACCTGTTCTTATCAGGTGAGGGGAATGTGACTCTGCTAGCCACCAGGCAAGGGCTTTCCCCACCTGCCTTGCCCAACCCTCCAGCCTCTGGGAGCTGTTTCCAGAGAAAGAATTGGAGGAGAAATGGGACTCTCTGCTGACCAGGCAAGGACTTGTTACACCTGCCTTGCCCCACCTTACCCTACTGTCACTGAGTGATGTTGCCTTATTCTTTTCGATAAGACTGTAAAATTACATGTCTGTTTCAAGAGCACTGGTTTGACGAACAGAAACAAAGTGGTTTTTTTTGTGGAGAGGGATTTTGGGGTCACCCCAAGTAACTCATTAATGAAGTTTCAGTGTTCCTTGTCCCTTAAAAGGTAAAGGGACCCCTGGCCATTAGGTCCAGTCGTGGCCGACTCTGAGGTTGCGGCGCTCATCTCGCTTTATTAGCCGAGATGTTGCCAGCATGACTAAACCGCTTTTGGCAAACCAGAGCAGCGCACGGAAACACCGTTTACCTTCCCGCCAGAGCGGTACCTATTTATCTACTTGCACTTTGTACTTTCTAACTGCTAGGTTGGCAGGAGCAGGGGCCGAGCAATGGGAGCTCACTCCGTTGTGGGGATTTGAACTGCCGACCTTCTGATCGGTAAGCCCTAGGCTCTGTGGTTTAACCCACAGCACCACCCGCGTCCCACACCTTGTCCCTTACTGGATAGGAAATTGTTTAACACAGCTAGCAACCCAGTGAATCTTTACTGATCTGAACTCCAAGCCAATCTGCCAGAGAGCAAAAGGATTTAGCCAGTAATGTGACTAGATAAATCTGCTTCTCTTTTCTGAATGATGGAGTGCTTTTCATGTTTCTTCCCTTTTCTTTTTCTCTTTTCAGTATTGCTGGAAGTGATGCAAATCCGCTTCGGCCATGTGTAGTCATAGTTGTCATAATTCATGTTACTTTCCCCAGCAAGACATGTCCGCTGTAGAAACCTCTTCCTTAAACCATAAGAAAAGTGTTTGTAACTTGGAAAGTTGTGGATTTGTGGTAGAGCTACCATGGTGATCACATTACTGCTAAGCCTTGTTTTCCAACCACAATTGATTTTCAGCACATTATGCTGTAATTTAAAAACAACAACACAGAAACCTGAAATCCTTGTGTTACGATCTCTTACAGGCAGTGCTGGAACACCTGTTATTTTCAATGAGAATGGAGATGCACCTGGGCGCTATGATATCTTTCAATATCAGCTAACCAACAGAACCGCAGAATACAAAATCATTGGGCATTGGACAAACCAGCTTCATCTAAGTGTAAGTCACTGCACATTGTTATTTTCAATTGTACAGTTTAGCTCATTTGGCTACTCTTACTTAAGAGGAGCAAAACAAAACAGAATGCTCCTTGCATTGTTTCCTCAGAGCTTCTACACAACGTGTTTCTGAAACTTAAGCCATTCCTCTTAAAGAATACTAAAAGGTATCAAAAGAGAAGGCACAAGTGTTGCTTCATACTGTTTGTGATTAATATAAAATAAACATCCAGTCCAGCATGTAGTTTCACAGTGGCCAACCAGATGCCTGTGAGAAGAAACATAAGCAGAACCCGAGTGCAACAGCATTCTCCTTATCTGTGATTCCCCAAAACTAATATTCAGAGAACTACTGCCTCCAAGTTATGCCTGATAATTCACCATTCTGCTTGGGATTGATGGGAACTGGAGTCAAACAGCATGTTGGGGGCAGGGACTGTTTTATGCTATAAAGGTAAAGGTAAAGGGACCCCTGACCATTAGGTCCAGTCGTGGCCCACTCTGGGGTTGTGCTTTCTTATTTATCTCGCTTTATTGGCCAAGGGAGCTGGCGTAAAGTTTCTGGGTCATGTGGCCAGCATGACTAAGCCGCTTCTGGCGAACCAGAGCAGTGCACAGAAACGCCGTTTACCTCCCTGCCAGAGCAATACCTATTTATCTACTTGCACTTTGATGTGCTTAACCACTACACCACACTGGCTTCACCATATGAAGGGCACCGTGCTAGCTACCCTGAGCTATAATATTACCCCATATCCTCCCCATTATGGAAAAGTTCTGCAGCAGGTGTTCAGGGGTCCTTTGACAGAGAAAATGAAATGGGAAGGTGTTGTCGTTTGATAAATGCTGGACTAGGAGCTACAGTGAGTGTGGGCTTTTATCCCAGAAGCAGACTTGTGCAAATATATATTTTTAGTGAAATGCCATAGTCATGGTCTAAAATCAAAGCTGGATCCCCCAAATTAAAAAAAATACTATATAAGTATCAAATAAAGGGGTGCAAACCTTTAAAGGCTTCATTTATCACTATGTATTTCCTGACAGACCAAACAGGCATCGTATAGCTTTGGTTCGTAGTGTAACAGGCCCATGATAAACAATAACAAAAAGAACAGTGTAAGTATTTACAAATGATTGTTCCTCGGAGACTACTTTGCAGTAATTATCAGTGTGCTACCAACAGTAATGCATATAATAGCTTCCCGTTACCATCCGCTACAGTGATAAAACACCTTTACCATATCTGCTCTTTTCTTTCTATTGCTCCTTGGCAAGAGGCCATCTAGCTCTTTCTTGGGTGCAAAGACAAAGCTGTGGTCTTTGGCTCAGAAGCTGGAATCGGTTCCTCTGCTTTTCTGTGGTCTTGAGTCTGCCCCTAAACTATAAATCTCTGCTGAAAAGAAAACAGGAAGAGGAACACAAAAGAAGCAAGAAATCTTTAATATAAAATATGTTTTTTAAAAAAGAAAGGAAGGAAGAAGAAGCAAGGGACAGTTTTGGGATGCAGTTCCAGTCTGGAATCTTTGTAGTTAAGAGGAACAAATCCTTTGTTTCCAGGCATTTTGCCCCCCTGATAAATTCTAGGTTCTGTGTACAGCTACCATTCAGTGCTACTATCCCCGTGAATGCATTTTAAATTACTGTTTTCAGGTTTATTTGAATGTAATCATCCCTCCCCCAAAGGATTGACTGAATCAGCTCTGCTGTATTTCCAGTTGTATAGTTGCTTTTCTGCCTATACTCTGTTTAGATGTGATGTGCAGACATGGTGCTCTATTAATTAAAAAATGTCCGGGTTTATGGGATATTACTGAAATATATGCCTCTGTCTGCTTTTCCCTCCATACCTTCTTCTCAATTTGTGTATGAGTTATCAATTGCTACAATTTCTGATGGTATGATTACTTAGAGGTGTGTGGGGTTTTTTTTTAAAAAAAAGAATGACACACTAATAATCAATACCCAATACCAATATGGAACATGCATTCCATATTATGTGAACCAGTTGACTTAATGGTAGTCTATTGACTTTTATCCTACGACTTTGGGGAGTGGGGGTTAATCTGTGGCCCTCCAGATTCTGTTGACTCCAACTCCCATCAGCCCAAGCTAGCATGGCTGATGGTCAGGGGGGATGGGAGTTGTAGTCCAACAACGTCCACAGGTCCTCAAGAACTTCTAGAGGGCTACAAGTTCCCCATCCCTGCCTTTGAGGAATTAAGCTAATAACACACATACCTCTGGAAATCCAATCAAGTCCTAAGATGTGAGCTTTGGACATTGCCTTTTTATTATACTTGCACTTATTTCTGTGGTTCATTAAGCTTCATTAAGGTTATTATTCTGCTACAATTTGTGTGTTGTAGATAATTAGGAGATTCACTTTGCTCAGCTCCGAATCGGGGGCATTGCTCAGACTGCGCCTCAACCATTAAGCTGCTCCACTGAGTGGCATTTGACAAGTCATGGTCATCGTAAAGTTGTAATGATAAAATCAAATAATTCTGCGCATGCTCCCCCGAGCTCCTTAGAATAGAGGTGGAGAACCCCTGGCCCCCACATGCTAGATTACTGCTCCCATCATCCCTGACCACTGGCCATTCTGACTGGGGCTGATGTGAGTTGGAGTTCCAGTAACATCTGGAGGGCCACAGGTTCTCTGGAACAAAGAGGCGTTTCCTGTGATAAGGAACCAGTTCACTTTGTTTCTTTCTTTTCTTTTTTTTTAGGTTACTTGGCAATTGAAATACAATCTGATGTAGGCTCAGCCACAAATAAGTACCTTGTTCAGTAGGGGCTAACTTTCAAAAAGTGTGCTTCATATTGCAGTCCTTAATTGGTTATACCTTCAATGTCTCAGCTGTCCAGTAATCTTCCCAAACAATGACCCACTCTTGACAACCCCCGAAGAAGCAGATTGCCAACAGCCATCTGGGGTCAAGAGCATGGGTAGGCAAACTAAGGCTGGGGGCCGGATCCGGCCCAATCGCCTTCTAAATCCGGCCCACGGATGGTCCAGGAATCAGCGTGTTTTAACATGAGTAGAATGTGTCCTTTTATTTAAAATGCATTTCAGGGTTATTTGTGGGGCCTGCCTGGCGTTTTTACATGAGTAGAATGTACAGTGGTGCCCCGCAAGACGAATGCCTCGCAAGACGAAAAACCCGCTAGACGAAAGGGTTTTTCCGTTTTGGAGGCGCTTCGCAAAACGAATTTCCCTATGGGGTTGCTTCGCAAGACGAAAAAAATCTTGCATCCCCCCGCGGTTTTTTTTCACTTTTTTCGCCCTTTTCTTAAGCCGCTAAGCCGCTTATCAGCTGTTCCGCTGATAAGCCGCTTAACAGCTGATCGCTGGAAGCCGCTTGACAGCTGTAGCGCTAATCTGCTAAGCTGTCAATGGGCTTGCTTCGCAAGACAAAAAAACCACTAGACGAAGAGAATCGCGGAACGAATTATTTTCGTCTAGCGAGGCACCACTGTATGCTTTTATTTAAAATGCATCTCTAAGTTATTTGAGGGGCATAGGAATTCATTCATTCCCCCCGCCTTCAAAATATAGTCTGGCCCCCCACAAAGTCTGAGGGACAGGGGACCGGCCCCCTGCTGAAAAAGTTTGCTGACCCTGGTCAAGAGCAATTGCTCCTTCTAGTAAAATACTCAGGGACTGGATGTTTTCAGAAGTGGGGATAGCATGGACCATGGGCATTGCAACCTTATACATGTCTACTCAGCATAGAGATAGATGAATCGGTCAGTTTTCTGTTTTTCTCGCTTTATCATTTTTCCAATCTCCACAATTCCATACTTGTTCATGGTTTGTTTGTTTTTAAGTCTTCATCCTCTCCCCCATCCCTAGAGTGCAATTCTGCATATGTCTCATTAATTAAATGGGCTTACTCATTAAAAAATGCACGAAGCAGCCTTATACTGAGTCAGACCATTGGTGGATCTTGGGGCTACCTTTGAAGGTGACCCGGAAACTACAACTAATCCAGAACGTGGCAGCTAGACTGGTGACTGGGAGCGGCCGCCAAGACCATATAACACCGGTCTTGAAAGACCTACATTGGCTCCCAGTACGTTTCCGAGCACAATTCAAAGTGTTGGTGTTGACCTTTAAACCCCTAAACGGCCTCAGTCCAGTATACCTGAAGGAGCGTCTCCATCCCCATCATTCTACCCAGACACTGAGGTCCAGCACCGAGGGCCTTTGGCGGTTCCCTCACTGCGAGAAGCCAAGTTACAGGGAACCAGGCAGAGGACCTTCTCGGTAGTGGCACCCGCCCTGTGGAACGCCCTCCCAACAGATGTCAAAGAGAACAACAACTACCAGACTTTTAGAAGACATCTGAAGGCAGCCCTGTTTAGGGAAGCTTTTAATGTTTGATGTATTACAGTGTTTTAATATTTTTTGGAAGCCGCCCAAAGTGGCTGGGGAAGCCCAGCCAGATGGGCAGGGTATAAATAATAAATTATTATTATTATTATAATTCAATATTGTCTTTCCTGACTGAGAGCAACTATCCAGGGATTCAGGCAGGGCTCTCTCCCAGCACTGCCTAGAGATGTGGCGATTGAACCTGATACCTTCTGCATGCAAAACAGATGTTCTACCACTGATCTATGGTTCTTCCCCTAATATGATCACCCCAATGATGATTGAAAACATGCTCAATGACCCTGAATGTTTACTGGTATTTGGGAAAGAAAATCAGAAAAGCCTATTTACTGACTGGCTGGCTTCATGCATAGAGCTAGGCTAGGCTGGCAGAACTCTTGAAAAGGATCATTTTTACATGTGTGTGGGAGAGAGAGAAAGAGAGAGAACGTAACATTTTGTTTTAGATCCCACTTGCAGAAAAGTCTATTCCAAATATAACTGAGTAGCTAGATAAGACAACTTCAGCTATCATTCTTGCAAAGCAGTGGATTTCTACGTACCTTACAGTCAGGCAAATACACATTTAATGAGCCAATTTACTTAAACCGAGTGCATTTGTTTATTGCACATGGCATTTATTGTGAAATTTATCACATGACGGGCATTTCAGCTATATATATATAAAATGCACCAGGGCCAGTTGAATCTTATTGATTGCCAGTGCTATTAGGAGCCTGATCCACAACCTGTTTAAACCAAAGTGCCTTGGATGCAAGCCAAACTTTAGGACCAGTGATCCCAATGGATGTAAATTGCCTTCTTTTAACAAGGTAGTGGATCAAACTGTCTGTGGCCACAAAGGGTATAAATTGTCTTGTTTTAACAAGGTTGAACTTATAGATCAACTGTATATTGCCGTTTAATAGGTTCACGGATTATAACTAACAATGCACAGAAAACTAGGGTAGTATGGGGACTTACCGCACAGTCCTAACCATGTCTACTCAGACATAAATCCTATTGAATTCAATGGTGCTTACTGCAGGTAAGTGGAGTTACGACTGCAGACAGGCAGTAGGACTGCAATCCTGTAACTCGATGGTGCTTACTTCTGAGTAGATGTGTGTGGCCCTGCACCATGCACCTTCAAAAATACAACATAATAAAACTTTAAATGCTTCTCTATACATGGCTGCCTCCAGATGTTTAAAGTTTGTGTACTTACAACTTTTATACTTACTTATCTGCTTGGCTCAGAGGTCACGTAACTCCATACCCTCCAACATTTCTCAAATGAAAATAGGGCTCTCCTAAGGAAAAGCGGAACATTCCAGGGTCAAATCAGAAACCGGGACAGCTTCTGTAAATATGGAACTGTCGCTGTGGAGAATAGAAACAGTTGGAGGGTCTGCAGAGACAATGATGGTCGTACATGGAGGTGGAAGTGGAATGGATATGGACCAATGAATTGAGTCTGAATTTAGATAGGATTCAGGTTCTCTGAATAGGTGGTTGCCACTTCCAAGATTTGATGAAATAGCCTGTTTTGAATAGGGTTGCAGTTCCCTTGAAGGAGCACATCCATAGTTTAGGGATGCTCCTCCTGAAAACATCACTTCCTTGGATGCACTGCTGATCTCAGTGACAAGGAGTGCCTATACCTAGGTTTCTAAGCCCTGATTCTTCAGTACCATCAGAACATTAATAGTTCTTGGCTTGGCTTGGCAATGGATATTTAGATTTCTTCTACTTCAGAGTTTGATTCTACAGACAACTGCTCCAGTTCCTCAGGCTCTCTTTCGCCACTTGTCCTCCTGCTGGTGTGATTCTGACTTCCCCTTTGGGCAGAAAATGCTGACTCGAGCCTGATAAAGACATTGTCAAGTCCCCAAGGCTGTCTCTGTCAGCAGACTTCACTGACTTCAGGGTTCCCTCCAGCTATGAAATTGCTTTCTGCCTTTAGTCCTCAGTAATGTAAATGCTTTCCTCAAGGCACACTAACCTTTCAGATTCTCTCTGGAGCAAACACAGCTTCTAGGAAGAGACTTATTTTATATACTTTATTTAATCAGCAATGCACAGGGTTGTGGTGGGTCTTTTGCCTCCCACTAAATGAGCCATGTTTAAAACAACAGTTGATGGAAAGCAGAATTTTGAAAGGGCAAGAGAACAAAATCATGTCAATTTCCTTATTTCATGAAGGGATAGAATTTGGCTTATCTTAGCAGACTGGAATTTCCACCATTTCCTAGGCAACTTTCTGATGGGGAAAACCTGTCTCATGGAACCAAAATCATATTGTTTCAGAAGGAATATTAATCTGAAGAACCCCTGAACACCTTTTGAGCCTCCAGTCTGAATGCTCCCAATAACTATTTTTGGTGGTTCATTAGGCACTTGATGATGATGATGATGATAAATTTTTATTTTTATCCTGCCCTTCCTGGTTTAAAAACCGGACTCAGGGCGGCTAACAGCAAATATAAAACATTGATTAAAATGTGACTTAAAAACAGCATAAACAGCATAAAATACAACATAAAATGCAGCATCAATATAAAAAAAAATCAAAAATTCAGGGGTCATGGGGGGGAGATGAGCTTCTAATCTTTTTTTTTTTTTTTGCAGTGTATTAGAGGTAATCATATGGGGGATATGTATTATTTTATCTGTAAGCCACCTTGAGTTCCTGTCAGGGAAAAAGGTGGACTATAAATTAATTAATTGGTTAATTAGTTACTTAATTAATAATATTGCCAGTGAAGTTTGTTTCTCTTGTGGGGGTGGGAATGAGGTGCCGGTACTCATATATTGATGAAATCGTCATGGGTGCCACCACAAAATGGCTGTCATGAACAACATTAAAAATAAGAGCTGGTATGGCAAGGAAGTTGGTATTGACCCAAAAGAGCTCTGCATGTCACACAAAAAGAAGATAGGGGATGCAGATTTGTATAAAATGTGCATATGCTAGCTTATATGTATGGATACAATTTTAGAAAACCTTACTGTAGTTTAAGTGGAAGTTGTTCTGCTTGTCCAAAGTGCTGTCTGTGGCTACATTGCATACCACTAAGTTTTCTTCCTTGTAAGTTTTTTTCCTAAGCAGGAGCCTACAAGTTCACCTCAAAATATCACTTTGTGCCATTAAAATGTTTGTGTGTGTTTGTGTGCATTAACTATAGGTAAAATTTCACTGCTAGCATCAGCAGTAGGTTTGCTCTGACACTGGAGATGAATTCTGGTTATTGTGCTGACTTACGAGCCGGACTCTCAAACAGGCATGCAAAGACGCAAGCCCAACATAGGATGATGTGATGTTTCTGGGCTACAGAACCCATCATTCCTAACCATTGGCCTTGCTGGCTGGTGTTGATAGGAGCTGGAGTTGGACAACATTTGAGGGGTCACAGGTTCCCCCATCCCTGATGTTTCTTCATTCTTCGACTGCATAGCCAGATCAATTCTATTCACGTCAGCTACATGGCTGAACTCATTGTAGGCATCTTAAGCGTTACCATTCTTGACACGTCTTAACCTCGCAGCACCTCATATACTGTTTTCACAATGAGTGCAGGAAGATAAAAGTCCCTGCCCATATCAACAATTATGTTGATTTTTATAATGAGTACAAAGCACACAAACTAGAATCTTCATCTAAGAGAATGAAAATAAATCATGTTTTATTCATTTAGCTACAATATTTGCGCACCGGTCTCATGTATTGCCTCATGACAAATGTGTGGATTTAGCAAATTTGAGTTCTCAGCTCTATAATTTCCATGGGAGGAAAGCTGTTAAGAACAAGCGTGCAGTCCTTGGCATTTATAAATTAGGAAATCTACTTCCCTTTGTGATTAATAATGAATCTTCTTTTAGAATTGGGTCATTTACCAGTGAATGCTGCACACGTGTGCTGTAAAACTGCCGACTGACAAGTTTCCTCAGCAGCATGGCCTACCATATGCCTTGCCTCCGCCAGAAATACATTTGGAGTGCTTATTAATTTTCAAAGGAAGTTCAGCTCTGCCTCCTTCATGGGACATGCTTTTGAAAGGCTACTGCCAAGCTGAAAAGGACAAAAAAAATTGTCAAAGTAAGGTAAAGACTGACTTCTGGATTTAGGATGGTGTAGGAGTTGGTCTACATCCTAGTTGATGTGGTCGTTTGACTTTCATATGTCTGCAGAGAAAGGGTCAGAAAATCTCAGGCCACACCGAGAAAGTTTGCAGTGAATATTGCTTTTTTAAAAATGCAAAGTCTTTTCAAGAGAAATGATTTGTTTGCTGCAAGGGAGGCCTGCCTGAACCATTTAGCCACCTGATTCATAATAATAATGAAAATGATGCTAATAATAATTTTATTATTTGTACCCAGCCCATCTGACTGGATTTCCCCAGCTAATCTAAATGAATAAATACCCTTACATTGTCCTTACACTCTAAATGAATAAATACCCTTATATTATGGTGGTTTTACCTTGCCTCTGGTAACTAGGAAGATGCTTCCATGGAAAGAAGGGGGAGATGTTGAAATAAACAATAAAGAGAAAAGGGACGTGGAATACAAAAAAATATATTTTCAGTGGCATGACAGCAGAATTTCTTGGGGAAACTTTCTATGAGCATATGCAACACCTTTCTTCTCAGTCATTGTTTCAAGACTTTGGTTTCTCTTCAACAGGCAGAGGCAACCTGGGATACTTTAAGGCAGAGGTGGAGAACCTGTGGTTGTTGAGATGTTTTTGGACTACAACTCCCATGATCACTGGTCATACTGGCTGGGGCTGAAGGGAGTTACAGTCCCAACTAGGAGGGTCCCTGTGGTTCTTGTTGGAGGAGAGAAGGAAGAGCAATAGTGTTTGTTGCTTCATATATCTCTATGTTAGGCTTTGTGGCTCTTAGAATTCAGTCAAGAGCATGCTGCAATTCAAAAGATGTACCAAATTCATATGGCATGGGAAGAGATGACAGATTGCCTCACAACTGTAGGAATTTATCTTGAAGGTCCTCTAAGACCCAAGTGTGCATGCCATTTGGCCGCACTGGGAACCATTCTATTTGGGCTGAATTCATAACGTTTGGTACATTTGTTATCTTATAAGTGTGATCCTAAGCTCTCTTTGTGCAGTGGCTTCCTTTTCTGTGGAGGGAAATCCTCCATGTATGCAGAGGGGTCCTCTGTTGCATGAATGGAGGATTGGTCAACTTAGTTAGGGGATAGCCAATGTAATGTCCTCCAGATGTTGATATATTACAAGTTGAATCAGCTTTTCCCAGTATAGCTGATGACCAGGGAAATTGAAATCCAACATCATCTGGAGGGCACCAGGAACAGTAACATATTTTTATCTGTTGGTGCTAAAGTTTGTGCTAATGATTCATCCCCCCTCATGTCAGGAGATGTGTGACTTTCATAATGTCCAGTTATGACCCTCTATGGCTCAAGTACAGGGACTGACAGACAGATCTATGCAGGGGGGGGGGGAGAGATACACAAAAAACAACAACACCCAGATTGCAAATGCTTGCAGTTCTGTGTGTGAGTATGGATGTGTGTGCATAAACAGCATAACAACTTGAGAAATTGCTCAGGTTTCCTTGAGATTTGAATAGCCAGAAGAATACCAGCAGTGCGGTCTTGTTATTTACAGATCTGTTCCTGAAAGCACTCCCTTGGGCTTTCTCTATTTCACAAGCAATTGTGCATATGGGTATTTTTTACACGTTGGACTTCATGGACCTACAGAGGTGGTGTAGAGCCACTCTTTAGATGGCTATGTTATTTACTGGATTTCCCTCAACATGTGGCAAACCAGTCTTGCTGTGACTGGGAATCCTCTTTGTCATTTTCTCTGAGTCGGGCCCTCAGAGACCCCTGCCTCAAAGCCCTGCCCTGACAGGACCACTGTCTCCAAGCCAAGTAGGCAAATATTGCTGGATGGCTGAGGAGGATTGCTAGCCTTTGCTCAGACAGATGTGGGTGTTTGATAGTTCTGACAAGAGAGCACAACTCATGTGGTGTTCTCCTTCTCTAACAGAGTCTGAATTCATCAGGGAGCCTCTTTGCAGAAAGTGCCAGTGCCAGGCTTAACAGCCTGATCAATAGAGGCAGGCAGAGGATGGGGTCTGTAGGCCTAGTCTTCAAGAACACTTATAGCGTGATGGGATAAGGCTTTGTAATTGCTCAGCCTGTAGTTAAAATATTGAGACTGGGGAGAAAGGAGACAGAAAAAACTGTAGGGTAATTGAAACCCCAAAGAGAATGCATTTCACCATGCTGTTGAAGATGCTGCCCTTACAGGAAAATATATTGAAATTAAATATGAACAACTGCATTGGTTGATACTTATATGCCCAAGCCTCCTTTTCTAAACAGCTGGCGAAACCTCTGGCTCGGGGTTCCAATGAGAGAGGAAGAGAGAGACAGACTGTTACATAGTGACACATTTGCTCTGTAGTCAATTTCCCATCCTTAAGCAAGTGGCAGCGCGCATGCGCATGCACATACACAGAGCAGATAGAGCATCAGGAAAAGCACATGTGTAGGAAAAGCAGATGCTAAGAAGTGTTGTTATGATTAGAAATAGAAATATTTTAGATTGCAGCTTGACCTCTGTCTGCTAAAGAGAGGGAGAGATTTTGACTTTATCATGTCAGGGTCAACGAGAGTTGAGTTTCTCAAATGAAGCATGAGGGATGCTCAGACAATCCCAAGCAAGTAAATGCGATGAAAAATTCAGCTTCAAATTTGTAGCAAGGTTCTGGCTCCGGTAGTGAGTGCTATGCCCTTTTTGTGACTCCCACGCAGGGGGAGCATTGAGTTGGATTTGAACTAGATTATATTTCTGAAGGCAAAATCACCACGCTGACAAAAACAGTATCAGTGCCCTTAATAAGGTACATTTATATACCACATTCTGTCAGCGGTTTCCAACCCAGTGCCTATGGGTGCCATAGCACCCATGAAGGCTTTCAGTAGTGCCACTGGGCAGGTGCCCCAGACTCTGAGCTTTCATTTGTTCAAAGAGTAAATTTCCAGCTTCACTAGAAAGAAAGTTATGTGGCAAAATGAGCAGGTAACTTCTAAGTGATTTCTGTGAAATGGGAATGGTTTGGATACCTTGTATATTTTTTCCTGATGCTGAGGAATGCACCCTAACAGAAACAGTATGTGTGTGTGTGAACACAGCTCACTTCCCAAGAATAAGGTTGTAAAGGGTGGTTGTCTCTCTAATTTCATGTTATTCCATGTTCCCTGTGGCAGCCATTTTGTGTTACACCATGCCTGCTCCATGGCAACTGTTTTTACCTGGTGCTCTGACACACTCTCAAAATTTGAAATGTGTTCACTAGTCCCAAAAGGTTGACAATCCCTTCTCTATGAAATCATTGGTAATATTTATTGGAGCTCATCGATCCAAGGAAAGCTACTGTAAAGATTTTGCCAGTATTATTGCAACTGTCACGTACAAACATGGATTCCGGTTTCACACAAGCATTCAGTGTTTTAACAGCAGCCTTTTTATATTAAATTGAAGATTCCATTGTCTTCGCTGAAATACGGCGTGAGAATTCCACTGAAGATGCTAGTTCATTATTTTTTAAATGAAAATTAAACTGTACTTCAACTCAGGTGCCAAAATTGGCCGTTGGTTAAATTACCAATGTTCTGAATGTGCTTTCGGTAGCTGGAGCTCTCCTAGTAAATTAAAAATCATTAAATGGGGAGTGGGCAGGGGAATCAATCTAGAATAAGATTTTTCAGTAGGCTATAAAGCATATATAGCAGGAAGAACCGCACATAATTCTTAGTTCATTAGGCTAAAGCACAATTCTCCCAATGTTAAGCACATTTATCCTGTTGATTTCATTGCAGGGTTAAGCGCAACTCTTTGTAATTAAAATAATTACGATTTTGCCTAGTTTTTACACAGCGTGCCAACATGCATAGGACCTTCAGTGTGAAAGATCTCTGCACACAAATAATTTGAGGCAGGGACATTGTGGTGCTGAATGTACATGAATGTAGCCTATTTGATTTCTCATCACCTGACAACACGGAAGTGAACCTGCGAAACATTCCCATCGAAAGGTAGTGTGTTCAGTGTGATTTGAAAGCATGTGCTGGGCTGTTAAACCTGTACAATCCTTCACTGATGTTGCTTTCGTCCTATTCAGCCACAGGTATAGCCTGAGAGACAACTGATCTATGACAGGAGTAATGAAAGGATTATTTGAAACCTTCTCAGGAACCCATTATCACTGTGCATTTAAAATTAATGATGCATGAATTCTTGACGCACAGACAGAAGCACTTCACACCCAAACAACACAGAGCTAGTTATATGTTCACTCTTTTATGCACTGTAATAACACCCCATCCTAAATAAACTGTTATCCATTTTACATTTAATATGATTTCCACCCCTTTTGATTTGCTTTTTTATTTTTTTATTTTTTAAATCCCGTCAAGAGGTCAATATACATATAGCTTGGGGAAATTACTTAAAAGAATTATTCAGTTGGGCTGGAATGGAAATTACAGTACAACCCATCCACACTTTCTAAGCCTAGGCTGTGCAAGGGGAAATCACTGCTGTGAGTTTTCTCTTATCAGTGCCAGATTGCCAAATAGTCAGAGTAGGAACCAGCCTTTTAGGGCCTCCCCCCAACAATGGATAAAAATAATATTGATTTGATTTTGAAAGAAAATAACAATCAAGCTTTCTTAGTTCAGTGCGAGGGGCCCCTGAGATATCGACTTCCTTGGGGCCTCTGCAAGATTTTATTTGGCACTGTCTCCTATGGCAGTATTTTGTATTTACCCATGTAAATAATATCTCATGCCAAAATTGAACATACCATGGCTTAAATCCCCACAAGCTTACTGTGAGCATCTCATAGTGCTAAGCTTCCCACAGCTTATTGTTAAACAGAACACAGCACTGTTCTGGCTTATCTTACACAGATATAATGCCCATACATTTGGACAGATGGTATTAAATTACATTCAATGCAAGATGCAGAGACATTGTCCATGCACTTCATTCATATAAATACACACACACACACACACACACACACACACACACACACTTATTTAATTCTCTGTTTTACAATTTAGAATATTCATTTAAACAACCTTAAAATATCAATGACTTCCCTTCTTCTCTTTCCGTAGTTCATTCTGCATATCATAAATCCCTGCATATTTTACATAAACTAAACCATTCAGCTTTCCATTATTATATCCATCAAAATTTGTTTACACTGTTGAATTTATCTTAATGCTGCCAATGTTTTCAAGTGTACACAATTCCCCCCACCATATAATCAACAAACATTTCCAGTCTTCTTTAAACACGCGTTCTTCTTGTCCTCTTATTCTATATGTTAGGTCCACAAGCTGCACTTCTTCCATCAGCTTAAGTTGCCATTCTTCTTTAACTGGGACCTTGTTTGTTTTCTAATTTGGAGCTAACAAAACATGGGCTGCAGTAGGAGCATACATAAATAACTTTTTTTGACACCTGAGAATTTTCATCTGGTTTTATTTGGGGGTTTTTTATTTCCCAATACTCTTTTACCACTTTACAAGTCCACCACATATGAAAGTGCATTCCCTCAACTTCATTGCATCTCCAGCACTTACCTGATCCAGTCTTATACATCTTAGCAAGTCCATGCACTTCTAAGAAATTCCCCAGGGTCAGGAAATTGGGGAAAGTCTTTATTACTATGAACAGTGGGTGAAGTAGCTGCAGCCAGCTAATGCCAAGTATTCTTTGCAATGCCAAAACACTGCATTTACTGAAAACTTGAAGTGTCCTTGACATTTCAACTTTATGCCAAGATGGTGTTCACATTCATCACTACTTTTATCAGGACAAGGTTAGTTTGGTTATGGAAATTTGTCAGCACTTGTGTTCAAATTTCTTCCATTAAACCCATACTTGTGTGCAGTTTTGAGCAATTTACACATTTCTGAAAGCAATTTCCCCTTATATAATGATCGTTTGTATGTTATTTCTGCTCAGGGAATGCTCTCCCCAGAGAGACACACCTGGTGCCATCCTTACATATCTTTGGCCAGCCTTTCTTAACCCTGGCTCCCCAAACATGGTTGCACTACATCCCTAGTGAGAAGGGGCAGCAGTCAGGGATGATGGGAGTTGTAGTTCAAAAACATCTGGAGATCCAAGGTTGAGAATGGCTGCTTTAGACACCAGGTGAAAACATGCCCCTTTCATCAGACCTTTGGCTTTTAATCATCTATGACCTTTTTTGCATGGGTGGGATGTTTTTATTTTATTTTTAATGCTGGTTTTAATATATGTATATGTCCATCTTTTGTTTTAAAAGGTTGGAAGTACCTCTGAGCTTCCATGGCAAAAAGCAACTAATAATCTTAATCATATCCTTCTTATTCACACTTCCCCAATAAGTGAATGTTTGTAAGCATAGTTTGGTTGGCAAGCTGCATCACAAAATTCAGAGAAGTGCAAATTTGCAGGCAGTGTTTTGATTTTTCATATTGTTTTCAAAAGTGTGAATTACATAGGTTCACTTTTGAATGTAACCCAAACTGAATTTCACCCTCATCCCTAGTCCCAGGTAAACTTAACTGAAAGCCAGCAGAACAAATGGACACGTTTGATGTCTGACATTATGGTCAATGACACAGAACATCCCTCTCTCTACTTTTAAAAGTCAAACATGGAAATCCATTAGATATATCGATTTATAAAAACGGGTGAGTAGATACAATGGGTTATATTTTACCTACTGCACTTACCCTCAAATTTTTAAAATCACCATGACATTCTTTGGTTTGTTTACACGTGACTGATTGGGAACTAATTACTATGCAAAAAAAAGTAAATAAATTGGCAGGTAGATTTTTTTTTAAGGGGGAGTAGTTTCACTTTTATTACAGACATAATACCAGTTTATGACTCATGAGCTGGTATTCTGAAATGTTTCTAACTTACAGTGGCACTCAGGAAAAAAGAAAATTGGACCTGAATAAGATTTTCATTTTCAAATTACAACCCAATGTATCACATGTCACCATGTTTTGGGTGGTTGTTGTTTTTTTACCTGTTTTTATTATCATGTCAGTTAATTAGAATTTGTCTTCTAATGTGTCATGCTCAGTGATCCAGCTATTATAGTTTTCTTGGAGCTGCTTCCTGGCCTCGTAGACATGATTTGGTCCAATATCCAGAACAAGCCAGGGACGTTTAGCTAGATTCCAACATAGGCTTTTCAAAGTCTTGTTGCACCATTCAGGCACAGTCTCCTGCCTTCCTTTGTCCTACACCTCATGGTGCCCCCTGAAGAAGGCTGCATCAGCCAGCTTCATGGCAGGGCTCATCCTGTAAGCATTAGTCTCCTTGCTTATCCCATTCTATTTATAACCCCAACCTGATTGCCTTATTTCATCGATCCGCACACTAGAGAGAGGCCATCTAATGCTCATTTTACAATTGAACTGAGGCACAGAGATAGAGTCTAGATTGGGGCATTATATGCAACACCCTGGCTATGTCCAATCTCACATGTACCATAACATTGCATCTTTGTCTTTAAATGATGCCACTCAGCCTTAGAACTTGACCGTCTGTGACGGGAGGCAGGGATTAAATTGAGCAGCAAATACACTTCCAGGCTTTGGAAAATGGTCATTCTTGCTCTGGATAATAGAAAATAGAGGTGTGACCTGGAGCTAAATGTTGCAGTGTGGTGTCTTCACCCCACTCCTGACAATATGTTCCTGCAGAGAACAGCCACTAAGAACAGGCAACTTCCCATCAATCCAGTCTAGGGAAACAGTGCCTCAATCTTAGCTGGATTGAGCTTCAGTATTTTAGCTCTCATCCAGTCCATTACCAAGGCAACGGTCCAGCACATCCTATGCCATACCTGCAAATATAAATGAGAAGTAGAGCTGTGTGTCATCAGCTTATTGCTGGCAGCACACTCCAAAACTCTGGATGACCCCACTCAGCAGTTTCATGTCAGTGTTAAAGAGCATGGGGGATAAAATTGAACCCTGAGGAACCTCACACAGAAGACTCCCGAGAGTCTACCTCTCAGCATGAAGTGATCTGACCATGACAAGGGACTGGTGTCAATACCCCCTACTTTCAGATCACCCTGTTCCTGCTTAGAAAACAAGGTGAAGAGTGTGACCTGTCCCATGACATGTTAGGACAGCCCCATGGTCATCATAGCAGCCATGAAGTCCTAAGCTACCTTCCGCATGGATGTTAAAGTCTCCCAATACCAGCAGTCTGGGAATCCTCAACATTGCCTTCAAAACCAGTCAGCTCAGGCAGGCAGATGGCCAGTAAACTAACACAATCCCTCATCTGTCCCGATTACCCAGTACCAAGAACCCCCACTCAACTGAACAGAGAGCTTGGAGAGAGAGATGGACTCTTTATAGGCTACAGCAATTCCCTACCCCTGATGCTTTTGAGTACACTGGTGGGTGAGACCAACTCCCTATTTCTCACCCACCTAAGTCTCAGTAATATAGACCAGATCAGCCTCCTCATCCACAATCATGGCATTCAACAGCGGCAGACACAGACCTGAGGGCTGATAGGACCACCACAATTCCCCAGGTGGGAATTGTGCCCCAGGCTGGCACATGCCACAGTCACTAACTGCCTGTGCCATATACCTCTTACCAGCTCTGCCCTTCCCACCTCCATACTATAGCTTTCCTTGGCCAAAACCTCATCTCTTCTCATACAATCGTATCTCCCTTAATTAAAAGGAACAAAAAAAAAAAAAAATCAAATTAAAAATACACACAAGCGAAATAGCAATTTAAAACAATTGGGGCAAGGCCATCCCCAGAGAAGATGATGTCGTGCAGTTGGTCCTTGTCCCCCCCCTCCCCCCAAAGCTGCTCTCACAAAAGAGATGGTGCCCTTTAGGGTCATTCCCTTTGGTGCCACCCCTGCCCCCAACAGTCCAAGTCTGGAGAGCGAAACATCAATTCTGCAGCTCAGAATCCTGACACAAACATCAAAGAAATAGAGGAAATACTGATTTATTTATTTTTTTAAAGACACATCTGTAAAGAAATGAGAAAACTTATTGGCTTGGCTCAGTTCTGGTTGGCTTCTTCTCCTGTACTCATTACATTGATTCACTGAGTGATCCATCTGTCTCATTCTTCTGACTGATATTTTGATTCCCTTGATGCATTATTCCCCCCCCCCCCCCGTGGGAAATGGGCCTCAAGAATCGCTTTGGAAAGTCTAAGCATGCCATAGGGTAGGAAGTTAGAGTGCGGAAATGGGCCTCAAGAATCGCTTTGGAAAGTCTAAGCATGCCATAGGGTAGGAAGTTAGAGTGCGCATATTTAGACTGGCCAGAAGGCATACTTTGGCTCCCTAAATAGTCCATCTCCAATTTTGAGTGTTTAGAAAAAGCAGTTTCCCCTTCCTCTCCAAAGCTACAAGGATAAAGAACCCCTCCTTTTAATCTGCTGGTGTGTTTTCATCACACTGGGCAGGTGAAAATTGAGGTCTCTGGAACCTCTGTTGAAGTCCCCCGAGAAGGATCCTGATTAGAAAAACAACATGCCATGAAGAAAACAAATAGAAAAGGGTAATGCAGGGTAATGTAGTGTTTTGTTTTGTTTTTTTAAAAAAAGAATGTTTGTTTATTTCTTTTCATTTAAAAGAATGCGCCCAGCCTGGACTCTAAGTGCATTAATGGCAATTAAAATGTACAACTGCTAAGCAATTAATTGAGCCAAATGGAAATTAATTCCTAGGTGCCATGCAAAACCCAAGCACTTAATCTCTACCTGAAAGCTAATAGGCAGCTGGTGTAGATTATGGTTCAGTAGCCTGATGTGCTCCCTCTTCCAAATTCATCCCTCGCAGTGCTCAGCTACAGTTTAATAGCATAGCGCTGGATCACAGTCCTGCGCACTGCTGCTGTTTGGGAGGCAAAGAGCTTTGCAACCACATATTTATTCATCTCTGGCTCTACTTCTCAATTTCTCCTTCCGTTCTGTGCTTGCTGTTATCTCCAACTGTTGCCCTAGATCAAACCCCTTTCTTATTGTGAGCACAAGATAAACAGTAAAGCTTTACTTAATCCCAGAGACAGCCGGTCCTAGAGTCTAAAGAAGTGGAGAGGATAAGGATGTTTCTAATCAGTGCTGGCAAGACAGAATCTCACCAGTGTGCATTTACTTCCCAAATACAAAATGTGCATGCTTTACACAGGGTGCAAAAAGCACAGGCATGTCTTAATTTGGTGCGCTTCCCCCAAAAGACTCATTAGAGAGCGAGGGCTTCATATTTTTGCAGTTGTCATTGGCAAGTATTTTGAAACATCAGAATTGGCTTCATATAATACCAGGGCAAGCAGGCTAAATTTAAGCAGGTTTGTATCTGGTGTTTAGTGCTTGGCAAGGAGACCACCTGAACACCCTTTAGGGGGAATTGGAAAATCCGTCTGTTTCTGGTGTGCTCCACTTCTCTTTGTTTTTACCCTTAACTCCATTTCGTTTCTGGTATTCATCTGCAATTAAAAACAAAAACAAAAAAACCTTCCAAAATATTTGAATTTGTACTTGATTTCAAAATACACATTTGAATGACTATTTGCATACACTTGAAACTGCCAATAACTGTGTTGCAACATTCAAAGAAGTGTGAAATCCACTTGACAGCTTAATTCCAAGAGTTGCAGATAAAGTCATTTCATGTAAGGATTCTCAAAGATGAAATTCCTGAAGCATCCCAACCTGCTGGGACCAAGCTGGAATCTTTCCCACTTGGCAAATTGGCTCTGCCATTTGGTTTTCGCCTACCTCGTAGCAAGCATCACAACTTTTTGAGGTTAGACATTGGGTAAGCCTTTGTTTAAGGGACGCGAGGGCGCTGTGGGTTAAACCACAGAGCCTAGGGCTTGCTGATCAGAAGGTCGAATCCCCATGACGGGGTGAGCTCCCGTTGCTCGGTCCCTGCTCCTGCCAACCTAGCAGTTTGAAAGCACGTCAAAGTGCAAGTAGATAAATAGGTACCGCTCTGGCGGGAAGGTAAACGGTGTTTCTGTGCGCTGCTCTGGTATGCCAGCAGTGGCTTAGTCATGCTGGCCACATGACCCGGAAGCTGTAGGCCGGCTCCCTCGGCCAATAAAGCAAGATAAGCCACAACGCCAGAGTCGTGTGCAACTGGACCTAACTGTCAGGGGTCCCTTTACCTTTAAGGCTTTGTTTGAATGAAGGGGAAGTTGTAACCACCTCCTGCCCCTCCATCATTATGGGTATCCTGTTGAAAGGATCCGGGGGTGTGGATTTGGTCTAATGCCCGGACATGGGCTAGGGCCATGTAACAATCCCAATGGGGACTCCTTGGGGTGCACCTACTTGATGTAAGTCTTAGGGGGCCCCTATTGGTGGTTTACCCTTAGCTGGACTCACAGCAGACGGGTGGGAGTTGAGATATAGTCAGGCTTCACCCAACGCCTAAGCCAAACCGCTCACATTTGTAACCAATAAAATTGTGGCCTATCTGAACCCATAAACCAAAATCTACTTGTTTGTGTGTGTGTTTTATCCACTAGGGAACCGTAGGTCATGGGGCCTTGGCACACAATTCCTGCAGCCAAGCTTGTGCTAAAAAATACTGCTCTGCTTTCCTTTGGACCACATCAGTGAGTCTGAGAGGGGGGTCTTGTTGTCTGAGCAGCCCAGGATCTACACACACACTACCCCAGTTTGCATTCCGGGGAGCTCACTTTGGTGCTGCTAAGACAGTAGCTTGCCTTCACCCCTGAGGCACATCTCAAGTCAGATACATGCCAACAGCTGTGATTCCTCATGTAATATTTTTGTAATTAAGTAAACATTTTCATTTTGTATGCTGCCTTGAGCCTGGTTTAATTATGGAAAGGTAGCATACAAATAAGTGATGATGATGATGATGATGATGATGATGAATCTTTCCTTTGCTCATATCAAAAGGCCATACAGGAAGCAGAACACTTGAAGTATTGTCTCTTTGCCTTTACTCAAAACAAAACACACAACCAACAAGCAACCCCAATGTCAAATCAATTGAGAGGCTACAGATTAGTGTGGTGAAGTATATTCTACATGGGCATCAATGGAGCATATTTCTCTTCCGCTTGATGGATCTGTTGAAAAATAGATGAATTCACCAAGAGACACCTAACTAAAACAAAACACTCTGTTATGCATTCCCTCTGGTAACATGTAGCATAGGTGATGAATGGATATGCTAAGCGAATCCACACATAATTTTCGTTCTGCACTGAAATCTCGGCTGTGTCATTGCCAAACTGTATTGCTTTTTCTTAAAAAAACAAACAAAAGACATAACTGAGAAGATTTTCCCCCTGCAAAGTTTGGCTTTTGAATGTCTTCTTTTTGTTTAAGGTTACAACAAAGTTCTTTATCTTAATCGTTTTAGATGCAAATCATTGGTACTATGTCAGTTTTGTTTCATATACATAGATAATGATGATGTCCAATTTATTTATAGATAGAAGCAGATATATAATTTCCTCCAGAAGGAGGGAAAAGCTACTTACATTTCTTATTTAATTATACTTTAAGATGATATATTACCTAATATTAAGTCCCAAGTAAAGTTACATCCCAAATAGAAGTAATGAAAAAATAAGCATGGAAGATTATGGATTATGCTCCAAGAGTTTAGCAATGGCAACTTGGAATATGAAGGAACTGAACTGTCATTTTTTAAAGAAAAAGTTCAAAAAATAAGATTAAAAGAAGAAAGTAAAAAATAAGATACACAACATATTTTTTCAGAAGTTTATAATGTTTTTCTAGTGGAGTGGAGAATTGCGAGGACAGGCGGAGTCCCCAGATCCCGAGTGGTCCCCCCCCCCCGTCATCTGGAATAACGACTCAAGACAACATCCTATGGGATTAAATTGGCCACAACTTTATTAAATTTCAAATGTGGGTAGACCTTGGCTCAGGCATTGGGCGTTATCCCTCCCCAGTCCCCAGCCGGGGACCTAGGGAGCATTAGGGTTATCCAGTGTGTGTGTGGGGGGGGATGGGCTGGCTCTGGAGAACATATGTTCAAGCAGAGATAGCTGCCCCCATTATGCTGCCGCCGCAGGGGAGAGCAATGACGACCTTTCAGCGTACGGAAACCCCTTCAGAAACCCCTTTACCGGGGAACCCTGGTATCACCACTGTAAAGAGGAAATAGACTAAAGGATTCCGCCCAAGGCCTGATACTGCCAAAGTTGTGACGTTTTGCTACAGGAAAGGTGAAACCTGCCAATGCAGGGAAATTCCTTTCCGGCCCTTTAACAGCGACCTTAACGTAGCAACCCCGCATACCTGTGAAGAAAAGTTAACCTGCAAAACCTTTGAAGAAAAGTTAACCTGCAAAATAAGACATTAACTGAGGGTGGGTAGGGTGGGAGAAGCTCTGGAGCCAAGTGAGAATTCCCAGGTAAGATCCTCCCTCTATTGTGTGGGCAGGTAATCCCTCCCCTACCTGGCCTGATCTCCTTGGCAACGCTTCCCCCAGGTGGGATTGGACAACTGACTGGGGTAGGTGGAGACCTCCAGGTATCCCACCTGAGGGAAGGCAAAGCCAAGCCTATGCTGATGGAGCCGCTCCAGATCCAGGGGCTGCGCGCGTCCACGCAAAGGTCGCCCCCCATTTTATGCGGGGAGCGGTCATTGTAGAACAATTATTAGTTATGATTCTTTACAGCAATTTCATGTGAAATCTTGATCAAAGCTTCTAGTAATAATTGACTCCCAGTTTGATAATCGTTTACGAGATGACCTCAACTTTTGCTCATCCAGGAGACATTAGAACACTCCTTGAGCATCTTTCCCCCCCAAATTCCAAATATAGACATTTTCTATATTGTTGGTTTTTGTGGGAAGCTTCTGGATAACAGCATCATTTACATTTATATTTGATTTACCAATGGAGCGTTATTTACTCCACGTGTAGATCCAAAAATAATACCATGGGGTGTTATATTCAGACAGATGAACTATTGGAAATCCCAGCACATCACAACCATTTTTCAGCCAGCAGGCATACATTAGGTGGAGGGACTGAGGCCATTCTTAGGAACCTTGGCAAATGCAGTAATGAAACTGACTGTCAATCCAGATTCTTGACAGCTTTTATTTCTGGGTCTGTTTGCATTCTGATAGATTGGTTGCCCTTGACTTGTTTCCTTGACTTGTTTCCTATCTACAGTTCGTTTTAAATATTTGTAATTTTAGCATGCACCTACAGGCTGCCTGAGATGTTAAAGCTGAAACCAATTATCTTTTTCTTTTTTTAAAAAAAGATTCATAATGGGTTACATTTGCTTTAGCATAGGCGATTCACACCTAATTTCTGAAATCATCTGGGTACAATGCACATCAAACCTCACAATAAATATTTACTTCAGATGCATGCAGTCCATGATTGCCTCATTTTGGGAATGGACCTGATGCCAGAATAGAGCAGACACATTCTCTGCTGAGGGGATCTTGAAGCAGGCCATATAAAACTTTTGGCTAATAGCAGCAATAATAACACCAGACATGTAGCTCTTGGTCAGAACCTACAGCATGGTCTAGAGGCCAGGACCTCTGGAGTTCAGCAAGTTCAGCAAGACCGTCCAAATCTCTCTATTTTCCAGTGACAGTCCCAAATTTACAGAAGCTGCTCTGGTTTCTGACTTGATCCCAGAATGTCCCGCTTTTCCTTAGGATGTCCCTATTTTCATTGGAGACATGTTGGAGGGTATGGAGTTATGTGACCCCTCAGCCAAGGAGATACGTAACAATACAACCTGTAGAAGACATCTGAAGGCAGCCCTGTATAGGGAAGCTTTTAAATATTTTATTATGTTTTTATGTATGTTGGAAGCCTCCCAGAGTGAATGGGCAGGGTATAAATACGATGGTGGTGATTATGACGATGATGGAATAGGACATCCTTATTTTCATTGGAGGAATGTTGGAGGGCATGTTATCTGTGTCTGAATGGCAGACCGCCTAGTAAACCAGGACCAGCTCTGTACCAACTGGCAGATGCTGGCATGTGGGGAAGGCAGCACTCTGGCTTTCCCCTCTGCTGGAGTCCAGAGGGTTGTGTGCTCACCAAACTAGCAAATCATGTAGTGGAGGATGCTGGCCTGTTATCAGTGCCAGAGTAAGATCCAGATTCCAGTCTGGTCAGCTTATGCATGTGAAACTTGAGCAATGCTGCTATCTGGCACTTTGTATTTGGTAGCAAGTTGTCTTGGGCCAGTCAGTCCTGCCTGGAACCCTGTGTTGCCTGCATGAATTCTGTGGAAGGAATGACCAGATACAGATGTAGTAAATAGGTGCTTCCACTTATGTAACCCATTTCATCAACCACCCAAAGGAAGTGAAAACAGCCTGGTACTTCAGATGTTCATCATAGCAGAATCTTACCCAAAAAGATTTTTTAAGGTGAATGCATCTAATGTTTATTGGATGGATTTCCCCCCTAAATTGATTCTGAATTCTGAATTCATTGTTATTCACGTTTTATGCTGTATTTTATACTGTATCTTATACTGTATTTTGTTGCATCAATTAAGTGTTTTAAATTTGTTGATAGCTGCCCTGAGCCCGGTTTTTTGAATTATTATTATTATTATTATTATTATTATTATTATTATTATTATTTACAACTAACTGGCTAGCTTATATGTAGGGTTATTGTTTGTGCACTGGATGTTGTCAACCACACTGCTAATCAATTTAATGGTTGTACAAGAGCCCAGAAGGTGAATGTGCTTATTAACCTCTATGCACAACATGCTGAGCCCATGCCCCTCATCTTAATTCAGTTTTCGCAACATGAATGATTAGTGTTGTCATTAAAGATCAAATGGTACACTCAGTTCAGAAGGCCTGTCCTGGTCCACTCATTCTTCTTATTAAGTGGCATGGGTGCCTATGTTTTTAATGTTTAGCTTATGACATGTCAGGGGTATGAATTAGAGCAAATTATGAATCATAGCTAATACTTAGGTGGTGATTATGCCTTTTCAAACTGCGAGAAAACCACACGCCAGCAAACTTGCCCTCATTTCACTTCTAAAAACAAAGAAATATAGAGGTGTTCCTTTATTGTTCAGTTTTGGTCACTAAAGTGATCATAATTAAAGATAACAAAAAAAGGAGAAAGGTATCATTTAGAGGGAACAGTGTTTAGCTTGTTTGCATGCAAGCCTGTGCAAAACCTTGGATTATCCAAATAAACTTCTGAAATAAATTAAATTGAGGGGTTCGGCACAATCCAGCCAAAGTTATTTACACTCAAATACTTATTCAGTGGGACCCAGCTTAGTTCTCATTTCCATTTAGGAGCTGCACACTTCTTTTTGCTCTCGGAAGAAAGGTGAGGGGTTTCTGTCAACGTGACTTCAAGATGGCTGGGAATGCCTTTCTACACAGTGGTAGACTTCCCATGTTTGCTGGAGCTAAAAATGGAACCCCCTCACCATCATCAACCATAGTCAATGGCAGTTTCATTCGTTGGCACTTCTTCTACCTGTAGTTTTTTTCCTATGAACAAATCTGTACATTGATGCTTCCAAGTTTTGCAGTTATTCATGAGGGTTTAGTAAAGAGGAAGTCTGAGAAGGAGGAAATGCTGTTAGCTTAAATGGTAGCACTTCTTTTCAAGGTTGTTTGCATTTCTAATTTAAGGGTTGCATTTCAATTGCCTGATGATCATTTTGTCTTATAGAATTTTGTGTGCAGTTGAAAGTAAGCACCATTAAGTTCAATGGCGCTAACTTCCAGGTAACTATTCATAGGACTGTAGTTGCAACAGGTTGAATTGCAACACGCCAAACCACTACAGCATCCTTTTGCCAGCTCACTATTCCGTGACTGCCAGCTGATAAATTCAGCCTCAGGTTATGAATTGTTTCTTCATGGTATGTGTGTAGGACCTCCTGCACTTCAATTTTTACCAGTACACCACTGGACAATGCAAAAACAAGGAACAAAAACACAAGTCCTTGCATCCCTGCATCTCCTCTCCTTCTTACTTGTGTACAGAAACTGTTCAGCCTTATCTGCTCAGTTCTCAAATGTAAAAAAGAAACCCCGAGCCAGCCTTTTCAACAAACCCATTACATAAAAAATGGTAAAATCCTTTTATGCTTTGGTTGAAAGTTGGCAAAAGAAAGCATGCAAGTCCTAGGAGCCTCTGACTTCATAAAGTCACACAAATTGAATGTGAGCATGAAAAATTACTGTTCACGCAGCCTTTACCAAATACAGTCATTGGTATTAAATATCTCCTATTTTTATTCACGCATTTTTGATGTTCCTAACACCACATTTTAGTCTTTAATCTTTCTGTGACATAACAGCCTAGGGCTGTTGAAACCCTTTATTTCCAGAAATTAGAAGCAATCTTGTTCACCCAGAATGTTTCCCAGCGCTTGTACCAGTAGGGTGTCATAATATGAATTATGCGTTACATAGTTTATTTGTCAGAGGCACTGGAATGAAAACTATTATATGAATCATTACTACTGACCTTCTCGAGATGGGGATTTATAGCCTCTGCTGCCCCCGGAATCTGTAACCTGTGGGACATTTCAAAGTGTATTTAACAACTGCAAACATTCTGAGAGGCATCCTTTACTTTAAGTGCAATGACAATAGTTGGATGAAATTCTGTGAAATACTGCCTAGTAGAAGATTAAAGGAATACCACAGCCCTCTCATTCAACCCAACAATAGAATTGCCCAGGATCCAGTGTTTCTTACTTCCCTTTAGAATAACCATTTTCAAATGGTCTATCCTTTGTTTGCAATTAGCTTTCTGAGATGGTACTATGGCACATTACAAATGATTCTGGAATAGGTTATAGGGCAGGGATGGGGAACTTGCAACCCTCCAGATGTTTTGTTTTATTTATAATGTCTTAAACTTATAAGCTTCCCTTCCTCCCAAAAGAGCCCAGGTGGAAAACAGAGAAGTGACATATTTAAAACAACAACAAAAATAAAATAAAGACATTTCTAAACATTTTTAAACAAATCTAACCCAACTCACATCCCCATGTAAAACTATCACATACTCTCACAGCTAACCATCTCAAGGCTCCCAGTGACTGTATCTTTCAGGCAGGATTTTTAAAAAAATAATTTGTCCAGAAAGGTAAGAATGAGAGAAAGAGTCAAAGGAGGACATTCCACAAATGGGGATCTGTCACTACAATGGCCCTGTCTCAGGTTAGCACCAGCAGCAGTGTCAGGAGCTTGGCCCTACATTCGAGTAGGACCCTGGCAGAGACACATGCCCGACTGGCATGTTCTCTCCCTCCTGGTCAATCATTCGGGAGCTTCAAAAGCTTTCTTCAGCCCAAACATCACAGCGACCGATGCCAACCGACACCGGCACACTTAGGGATCTGCAGAGTTTGCGCATCATGCATAACAGACCTCAGCAACTCAGCAATTTTGGCTAACCTACTTTATTTACATATAAAAACACATGGAGCACTGCAACATGGCTCCCTCTCTCTCTCTTGCATCAGGCAGCAAAGAGAAAAAGAACAAAGGACAATAGTCCCACTTCACAGAACACAGTAACACAAAACATCCTGTCTTCGTCACTTCCCACTCTGTGGAGTCAAAACGTATACCGTCATGTGATGGACAACGATCCCATGACTGTAATCATGGAGCAGGAATTCTAACAAGCAGAACCACGAATTGAATATCCCCTCCAGGCATAGGGCCCAATATGGTGGATATTAGACTCCAGCAGCCATCATCCCTTACCATTGGCGATTCTGGCTAGGGCTGATGAAAACTAGAACACGTTTTATCCTACCCTTGCAGCAGATGTGCACCTATATTGTATATATTCTAAATGTTGTTGTTAAGCTGGCATGGGAAGGATTTGCCTTGAAAGGGCAGCGTAAAGGTACTTTTAAATGAACAGATGAACTCTTTACAAGCCTAAAAAGACTGATACACTGGATAGCAAGGGATAATGCTATAGGTAGTGAAACAGGAAGGACTGCAACAGGAGTTGCAGTAGTGGGATTGACAGAGCCTGAAATAAAGGTGAAAAGTGCTGCTATGTCTCTCTTTTTTTTGAAAAAAGCTCTATTGCTTCGTGGTTTTACTTCTAAAATCAAGATAGACCCATTAATTCCATAATAGTTTTTGCTCTTTGCAGGTCAGTGCACCAAGATTTTTTACTCACTCCTTATAGTGTAATGCAAAAATTAGTTCCATACCCACCTGCCATTATTTCCTAATTAAATGTTTGAGAACTCTATTTGCACGTGATTGGCTCATAAATTCCTTTTTATAGGGTGTCTTGCTTCAAAACTAGCCTGGAGTCGATAAATCGTTCTACAAATGTCAATTTGGTCAGCAGTAAAGAGGTAAATAGAAACTAATGGCACTCATCAAGCCCGTGGCACAAATGATTTATTGGGCACAATCATTTAGCAGTTTCATAAAGTCAATATGAGAGAAAAACGGGTTTCTTATCAAGGTAAACTGCATTTGTACTGTCAGCTCAAAGGTGATTTATGACAAACCTGTGACCAGGATTAGGATATTATGAATGGGAGAAAATGAAAGGCTCATTAATTTCCCCCCTTTAATATATATAACCACAGGTAGAAGACATGCAGTGGGATAACAGAGAGAGAACTCATCCCACATCGGTCTGTAGTTTGCCCTGCAAACCGGGAGAAAGGAAGAAAATGGTCAAGGGAGTGCCTTGCTGTTGGCATTGTGAACGCTGCGAAGGTTACCATTACCAAGTGGACGAGGTCACATGCGAAATGTGTGCATTCGATAAGAGGCCAAATGCGAACCGCACCGACTGCCAGCCGATCCCCATCATCAAACTGGAATGGCATTCCCCATGGGCTATTGTGCCTGTCTTCATAGCAATCTTTGGGATCATCGCAACCACCTTTGTCATCGTGACGTTTGTTCGCCACAACGACACGCCAATCGTCCGGGCCTCGGGTCGCGAACTCAGCTACGTCCTCTTGACTGGGATTTTCCTCTGTTACTCCATCACTTTTTTAATGATTGCGAGTCCAGACACTGCCATCTGCTCTTTGCGGCGGATCTTCCTCGGGCTGGGCATGTGCTTCAGTTACGCAGCTTTGCTCACCAAAACAAACCGAATCCATCGAATATTTGAGCAAGGGAAAAAATCGGTCACTGCTCCAAAGTTCATCAGCCCGGCTTCGCAGCTGGTGATCACCTTCAGCCTCATCTCCATGCAGCTTCTTGGAGTCTTCATCTGGTTTGGTGTCGATCCTCCACATATCATCGTGGACTATGGAGAGCAGAGGACTCTGGATCCTGAAAATGCTCGTGGGGTTCTCAAATGTGACATCTCTGATCTATCTCTCATTTGTTCCCTTGGATACAGTATTCTGTTAATGGTAACATGCACTGTTTATGCCATCAAAACAAGAGGCGTTCCAGAGACTTTCAATGAAGCGAAACCAATTGGATTTACTATGTACACCACCTGTATCATTTGGTTAGCTTTTATTCCAATCTTTTTTGGAACTGCACAGTCAGCGGAAAAGGTGAGTGGCAGTGACCTGTCTTTATTCATCTTCTTCTTGTTGTTCAGTTGCACGTTTATGTCAACTCATAGATGTCCTGTGCTGACGATTGAAGCTACTTCAGCAGAGTAAACACTGACTGGTATATTTTTAGAGAAGGAAAATGCTTTAAGAACAACTTTGTGTAATTTGGTCATTAAAAAGGTGTTGTTGTTGTTAATATCACCAAATTATCTTTCTTCTTTGCAGCACTTTGGTGGATGGAGCACCTAGGTATTTCTAAGTTTGGGGAAATAATTCGTTAGAATTAAATAATCTACTTTTAAAAATGGATGATTAAAAGGTGGTTTTAAAAAGACTGGAAATTATCCACATTCTGAATATTTATATGAAGTTGTTGAAATGAAAGAGCTTGGCGCAGCATGTTCAGAACCTGGTCCTTTCTTGCAATAGTAGAAATAGAATTTTCTTCCCGATGCAGATTCCCTAAAAAACCCACTTTCACGTATATTGCATAAAATATACTGTCTAAAAAAATAGTGTATGTGTGTATTATGTTGGCCCACTTAAATTTGGCTTATGCAGATGTCTTAAAAATGAAATCATCAGAATTACAACCATCTATGTTTCTCCCAGCATATGGTACTCAGAGGCATAGCTTCTTTAAACATGAAGTCTCAATTTAGCAATGATGGCGGAAATCCACTGATAGGTCTATTCTGCATGAAATTGCCAAGCTCTTAAAAAAAAGAAGTTCTAAATCAGTGACACCTCTACTTCTTATGGTAATGAATTCAATTATGCATTGTGTGAAGATATTTTATTCTTGCTTGGTCTGAACCTAAATCCACTCCGCTTCACTGGATGACCCCAAGTCCCTACAGTTTGTGCGTGAGAGAATAATTTCTCTTTGTAACTGTTTGACTCAGATTGGCATGTCTTTTGTTCAGCAAGTTTATCAAGAGCATGCTCTAGGCTTTTCCTGATTCTTTCAGTTTTAGCAGTGAGCAATCAACAATGTTGTCTCCTAGTACAGCTTAGGTTGATCTTGACAGAAACTTCACTTTTGAAAATGTATTCTGGGCACTGTTGGTTGTTTCTCAAGTGGTGAGAAATTTGTTTCTCAAATGGTGTGTTTCAAACTCGGAAAGAGGGAGACAGGAAGAGTGTGATATCATAACAATGAATCAATGTTTCATGGTGATTCTTTAAAGGTTTCAAACAATTTCCATTCACAAAAAGGAATGAAAATACTGGGAATGAAATAAGAAGCATTTTGACAACGGTCATTGCCAGCAAAGGGGGGAAAAAATTGTGGTCTCAGAACGTTGAGCCTAGTTTGTAGGTTAGGTTCCCAGCTCTTGAGCGTATTTAGCTCATGTAGGTGATCTGATGCAAATTCATAGGTTAGGTTCCCAGTGCTTGAGTGTATTTACGGTAGCTTAGCTCAAGCAAAGTGATGTAACTTTGGAGGAGTGAATTTGTTGCCTGTGTGTTAGCAGAGATTTCTGGTTTCAGTGCAAACTCTTACTAATCTGCTGGCAGGACTGAACAACAGTCCTTAGTGTTCAATAGAAGCAGAGGCAACTTCTTCCATAACTCTAGTAGACACGGATTCCATGTGGGAAATAATGTGCAACTCTGAGTAATTTTTGTGCATGTTATTGGAGAGCATTTTTACTGCCTCCCTTATGGCTATATTCCAGAAAAAATCACATGGGCACCACAGTGCCATTTCACATGACTTATGGGGCCAGGGATGGCAATGCTCCTTGTCTACAACTTTCACAGACACAGAAGCAGTGGCCAGTTGGTCTGGAGCCACTGTGGTAGCTTACCATCAAGTAGATTGCTGTTGCTTACTGGGAAGGAGTGGGTGAGGAAGTGGAGAGGTTAGCACAGTGCAAACATAGTGGCAGGAGTGCTGGATTGGTTCTGCTGGTGCCTTTGCACCTCAACTCTTCCACTCTCCTTCCTGGAAATCGATAGCAATCCAACCACCGAGGTGCCAGCTTTTCCCCACCCGGCAAGCTGCTTCTGTGACTGAGAGCAAAATCCTGTGAAAGGTGTGAATCATTTGGAAAATCATCTTGCAGTAGTTGCGTGGCAAGTCCCCCCCCCCCCATGGAAATAATGACAAAATTATTAAGGTTAATGGGCTAAATAAGGCCACAACTTTATTGGTTACAGGTGATGAGCGATATTGGCTTAGGCATTGGAGGGAGATCCCTGGCCGCATCCTCCCTTTATAGGGCAGGTCACACCCCCTGAACCAGCCGATTGGCCAGCCAGGGGGTGACACAGCTGTGAATCCCCCCAATCATGCAGCGGCTGGGCTCCACCCACCGCACGCTTGGTGGGCCATGAAGCCTGCAACCCCACCTCCTCCGTAGGGCAGAAGTGGCTTTAAAATAATATTTTGGTTAATATTTTTGGGCTGCAGAGGGGAGGCGAGAAAGGAGAAAACCAATTGTATGAGCAGGTGCCTGTTTGTGCTATGTTGGATCTCATTTTAGCGAAGTATTATAGCATAAAACCCACTTCATCAGTATGATGCATAATCCTAAATTAGCACATGTACACATGGGTATAAGGAAGGGAATGTAAAAGTGGAGGTTATAACTTATAAAGAAGTTCAGTTCTATTCAGTCTATACATTTTGGCTGCTAATTGCACATAACCTTGCCCCTTTACCAAGACTGTAAAAAAGAGCAGTGATAAAGACAAGGTGACTCACCTCTTGCCAACTGCAGCAAATCTAGAGAAGTTATTTCACTGTAGAAGTGAAGCTGATGAGAGGTTGTTTATTTGCACCTTTTGCATGCAGTACTCCGAGTTAAGCTTCCTCTGTACATCCAACCACATTTAATTCTTTGCCAGACAGAAATTAAATGGAATATAAATTGACATGAGGAGGAGCTAGGATACTTGTCCACACTAGAGCAGAACAACAATAAATCAAATCTGACAGCAACCCTAGCCTGGCTCCAGCTATAACTGCCATTTCTTGTCTTGCTCAATTGACAACAAACATTTGCAGATGTAATCGCGAGAGGCGGAGTTGAGCAGCGTTCTGTTATTGTCTCACTCTATTACTTTTCATCCAACGGAGGTATGTAAAATAGGCAACATGCTGAATGCTTCCATTCCAGATGTTAACAGAGACGTTAAGATAACCTGTGGGATCCTACCTGCATCTGATATTGGAGAAGGTGTCTAGTCAGTTAAATCAAAAGCAATACAACTCGACAATCGATAAAGGATTATCCACACTAGCGGGTTTTCATGCCATCTACTGCTGATATTCCCATGTTTCTGCTGAAGGTCATTGATTGGTTTCTGAGGACCATTCTCAGCATTCCCCAAGACGTAGCTGATGAGGACAAAAGGGAGAGGCTTTTCAGTTGTGGTCTGAAGTAGGGGAAAAAATGAGGTGTGTGTCATCTAACACCATCCTTTCCCACCTTTAAGGAGGCTTTTAAAATCACTTTATTGCACCCAGTTTTGTTTTTTTAATTAGACCCTCTGGTTCAAAGGCAAGGGAGCTTTTTCAATCAGAGGGATATATTCCCTTCTAGGGGCCACTTGAAAGTTGTGTACAGGCACCAAAGGAAAAAGTGGACAGAACAGTAAATATAAGCTTCACCTTTCTACAGTAGTCTCACTCATTTGTTCTGCCTCAATGAAGGATAAACCTAAGATGAAGCTACACCCTAAGAGTGAACATGATCTAGCCAAGTGAAGCGCTATTTAAGGACTGTTGATGTCACGGAGAAGGAGCTAAGTTTAGCATTCCTATAGAAATCCATGAGACTTCAAATATTACTTATTGTTTTCTTTATTACATTTATATCCCCTTTTCTTCCAATGAGCTCAAGGTGGCATACAGGGTTCTACTACTCTCTGTTTTATCCTCAGAACAACCTTGTGGGGTGGGTCAGACTGGGAGAGTGTGGACTGGCTCAATGTCACCCTTTGGGCTCCATGACTGACTGGGTATTTGATCCCTGATCTCAAGTCCTAGTCCAGCACACCAATTACTATATTATGCTGCCTTGATTATCCCCCTGGGTTGGGATAAAGCCTTACAACTGAATGGAGCACCCCAAATGCAGTGCTGTCCCCAGACTTTTTGCCACCTGAAACAGCCCAAAAGGCATCCTGCTTTCAAGGGTGAACCTCTTGAAAAGTCTTGCCGCAGCATTCAGATACAAATTGCATCTATTTACACACAGACACTTGTCACTTGGCAGTCTTGCATGCCATCCCTCTTCCAAGTCATACTTTTTTCTGTTAGGAAAGAACCCCCAAAATAGGTATCAAAAAATGAATTAAAGAAGCTGGTACTGATAAATTATGCAGCAGGTAGATAAGACACTTTGCTTGTTCTTTTCTTATAAACCATCCTACAGTGGATTTGAGCACAGCAGGCAGCAATTCTGGTCTGGCATAAATCCCTCCAAGGAAAGAAGCAATCATCAGCATGTTATTTTCTTCACTGCTGCAGATGGGTAAAGCTTCTGTACCTTTGTACCTCTTAAAAGATGCTAAGTGGGCCATGCTTGCCCAGTTTGCCATGAAACTAAGATATGTGACCTTCCACTGCATGAAGATGATGTGTTCTTATATGTGAAGTGAAAGGCTATTATTTTTTAATAAAGAACTGAACCCTAAAGGTAGTCATGTACGAGGGTCATTCGTTAAAGATTTCCCCTGACCAACTTCTGGTTATCGTAGGAGGATGAAATTGCACATGTATAATTATACATCTCTCCATAGGTAATGTGGTAATTTGTAGCTTTGAACTCCTAACAGTTTCTCTGTTACGGGTGCTAACGTGGAGTAACGTCTGATAATGGAACCAGTTGAATGCAGAGCAGTCATCAGGTTCCTGTACTTGAAAGGGCACACACCACGGGAGATGTTCAATGAGATGAAAGGGACTTATGAGGAGAATACCCCATCATATGATGTAGTCAAGTACTGGCATCATCAGTTCAAGTGTGGCTCCCATTCCTCGGTGACCACAGTCCTCCATTGATGAAGAAACCATCTGGCAAGTGGAGGCCGCCATTCTGGAGGATCACCGCATAACCATTTGCCAAGATCAGTGTGGGCTCTGTAGAAAAAATCATCCATGACCATTTGCACATGAGAAAGGTGTCCAGACAGTGGGTTCTCTGGCTGCTGATGCCTTTCCAGAAGCAGGAACAAGTCACATGCTCATGGGCTTGTTTGGCCATGTGTCACAAAAATCATGATGACTTCTTTTCCAGATTAATTACTCAGGACAAAACATGGGTCCATCATTATGACCAAGAGACTAAATCCCAGTTCAGAAAATGGAAGCACTCTCTCTCACCACCTCCAGAGTAGTCACGTGTCCAACCATCAGTGGGCTGGTCTTTTGGGACTAGCGCTGAGTAGTGATGATGGATTTCCTGGCAATGGGTACCACAGTTACCGGGACATATTACGCTTCACTGCTGCAGAAATTGTGGAAGGCCATCAAAGCCGAGAGGCGTGGTATGCTGACCAATGGTGTCTGTCTCCTGCAGGATAACACCCTGGTTATTCTGTTGCTCAGAAGGAAGCATGGTCCTGTGGCTATGAAATCCTTCCTCACACCCCTTATTCTCCCAACCTCTCACCATCAGACTTCCGCCTCTTTCCAACCATGAAGATATTTTTGAAGGGCAAGCTTTTTCCAGACAATGAAACGCTGATTTCTGAGGTCAAGTCGTGGCTTCAGACGCAACCTGCTGACTTCTACAGACAAGGTCTCCACAACTGCATAAAGCAATGGAAGAAGTGTTTGACTCTTGCTGGTAGCTATGTGGAGAAGAACTAATAACTGTGTCCAGTTTAGTTTGTCTCAGTCCATGGAAAGTATGTCAGGGGAAATCTTTAATGTATCTTAGGCACAGCAGAGGAATCCTGGCTGTTAAGATTAGGACAGATACAGGGAGGAGTGCATTCAGACTGTAAGTCCACAGATGACTTTCAAAGCAGATGTGTTCATGCATATATTTCCCTCACAGCAGGAGCCCCGAGTGCATTTATTTCCATTTGATCCGGAAAATTTTTGCTAGCAGAGGTTAAAATCTAATGGAAACATCTACTGTGCAAGTTCCAGGGAAGCAAACAGGAGTTAAACAAGTGTATTGTTGACAAAAGGCGATTTTGGTCAAACATCCAATTCATTTCTAGGCTGCCTTTTCATTTACACATGTTGTGATTATTGTGTGCCTGGAGATTTTTCTGCCATCCAGCTTTCTGGAACCACCCACAAAAAAACAGGATTAAATGTCATCTAGTAAGGGAATCCAGATACTTTCAAAGCACCATGCCCCCTTCCCCACCCCAAATCCTCCTGAGGCCAGGCCAGTTTCTCTTTGTGTTGCTTTTAAGGGACTGTTGTCATTGCCAAACCTATATTGTTCAAGGACAGGGCCGGGTAACTTCCATCTTGGAGACTGAATGTGGCCTTCAAAGCCTTTCTGTCTGGCCTTCAGCTTCTCCCAAGGACACACCCCTTCCTAAGGCCTCACCACTCACCAGCCTGGATAGCTCAGTTGGTTAGAGCATGGTGGTGATAACGCCAAGGTTGCAGAAAATAATAATAATAATAATAATAATAATAATAATAATAATAATAATAATAATAATTTATTATTTATACCCCGCCCATCTGGCTGAGTTTCCCCAGCCACTCTATGCGGCTCCCAATCAAGTGTTAAACACAGTACAGAGTCACATATTAAAAAATTCCCTGAGCAGGGCTGCCTTAAGATGTCTTCTGAATATCAGGTAGTTGTTTATCTCTTTGACATCTGCTGGAAGGGCGTTCCACAGGGCAGGCGCCACTACCGAGAATCAGTCTCTGTATGGGACAGCTGCATATTCCTGCACTGCAAGGGATTAAACTAGATGATCCCTTCCTATGGTCCCTTCCAACTCTCCAATCCTATTAAACTCTGTGAGACTTTCTCTGCTGTCTCCTCAAGTACTTTGTCAGGGCTGCAATGTTTCCTTAATAATAATAATAATAATAATAATAATAATAATAATAATAATTTATTATTTATACCCCGCCCATCTGGCTGGGCCTCCCCAGCCACTCTGGGCGGCTTCCATAAAAACCAAAAATACAGTAAAATATCACACGTTAAAAACTTCCCTGAACAGGGCTGCCTTAAGATGTTTTCTGAATGTCAGGTAGTTGGTTATCGCTTTGACATCTGCTGGAAGGGCGTTCCACAGGGCGGGCGCCACTACCGAGAAGGCCCTCTGCCTGGTTCCCTGTAGCTTTGCTTCTCACAATGAGGGAACCACCAGAAGGCCCTCGGCGCTGGACCTCAGCGTCCGGGAAGAATGATGGGGGTGGAGACGCTCCTTCAGGTATACTGGACCGAGGCCGTTTAGGGCTTTAAAGGTCAGCACCAACACTTTGAATTGTGCTCGGAAACATACTGGGAGCCAATGTAGGTCTTTCAAGACCGGTGTTATGTGGTCTCGGCGGCCGCTCCCAGTCACCAGTCTAGCTGCCGCATTCTGGATTAGTTGTTGTTTCCGAGTCACCTTCAAAGCCCCACCATGATAGTGCCTCTTGTGTGCTTGAAGGATTGATAGATTTATGCACGTGTAGGGTGCATAGCTGTCAATTTTTCCTATTCTGAATAGGAATCCTATTCAGAATAAGGGAATTTCCCTTTAAAAAAGGGAAACGTTGACAGCTATGGTAGGGTGTGTATATAAATGTCTCACTTACACAGGCCAAGAATGGACCCTCCTGTACAAAGGCACATCCATTGCTCCTATTTTTTGTCTCTTGCTTTGCCCACCTCGTGTATGTGGACCCCAAAAGGTTGTCTGTAAAGGATTGCAGTCCTTGGTCTTCAGAAAGCTCCTTACCTTTGGTTTAGGGCATGTATATGTGTGCTGCTTTATCTGGGTTAACATTCAGACTTTGGCTTAAATGTGCAAGCAGTCACTACTTTTTCAATTATGTGGTCTGTCACAAGAAGTACAGGCATCTCTCCCGTCCCCCCATTTATATGTGTTCAATTCACACGTGACAATGCATTCACAGCCCTGGAAACCTGGAATTGGGGGGAAAGACCTGACAAGAGCTCAAAGGGTAGATGTCACGACACTAAGGGCCCAAGATATAGACACACATTTTTTTATTTGGCTGGAGATTTTTTGGGTTGATCTTTCGAGCAATGTTATCTGTCACCAACATAAGGATCAACCACCAGTGCTCCGAGTTTTCACAATTCAAGCAGCCAGTGTCTTCCTAAAAGTGTAATGTCTCCTGAACCTTTGGAGATAAGACAGGTTATATCATTTTTTCCACATTCAACAGATAAGATACTCTGCAACTCCGGCTGGAGTGATGTAGATTTACGTCAAATCTGAGGGGTTATATTTTTTTTGCAGCATATTAAGAATTTCACTTTTTTAAAAAAGAAGGAAAACAACCCCTAAATCAAAATGCTAATTCAATGATTTTGCAATTCAGATTTTCTTTGAGCTGTCTGCTATAAATAAAAATCTGTTCGCACACAGCTTTGTGGCTCTCACCACAAGAGTTCAAACATGTGTCCAGTTAATTGTTCTTTTAAATGAGCAAAATTTAGTAAGTCATGCTCATGTATATACAACTGGTTAGCTATGCTCTGGCAAGGCTATTTTTAGGTTGGAATGTTTTCATTAACAACAAAAACATACAGGCAACAAAAAAACAACAAAACAACAAAACAAGCAACAACTACAACACCCTAAAACTGAAATACATAATTCTGTTATGATACAACTAAGTAAACCAAACACATTATTTATGTAATACATTTAAAGGTATTTAAATTCATATCTCTTCTCCAAAAAGAAACCTTACTTTCCCATCCAAATAAGCCATGCATTGTCTTCCATTTCTTAACCAGATGTATTTGGTATGCTTAAGAATTTCTGTCATGTGATAAGGCACATTTTGGTCTCCAGTTCCATGCAGTGCTAGCCAATATGAACAATGGTCAAGGACTATGGAAGCTGCAGTTCAACAGCATCTGGAAAACAACACTTTACCCCAGTGGCGTAGCGTGGTTTGCCAATGCCTAGGGCTGCACGGAGTGGCTGGGTCGGAGGGAGAGAAACTGATGGAGTGTGCATGTGCATTCCACTGCCTAATGACATCTCTGTCACCCAGGAGAAATCAGCCGCAGAGATAAGGAAAAAAGAGCCATTCCATTGTCTGGATAGGTCACTTCCTGGTTCAAATGGAGAAGCTGTTTTTAATGGACTGCAGCTGAAGGTTCTTTCTCCCTGCAGACTATCTCAGCTTCAGCCTCATCTCTGGTGTTTTGGCTTCTTCTTCAGCTTGGACCACTGCCTTTTGCCACAAGTTTCTCCCAACTCTCAGCCTCACTCAGACTTTGGGCAGCTTCCTTTGGTTGTTCCTATTGTCACCTCCAGATTCTAATCAAGCCTGCCTTTAGCCTCTTCTGAATATCTTCCTCAGCCCCTTGATGATAATCTCTTTTCAACATCTTCTCACGTTCTCCTACACTCTTGTAATATTTTGGATTGTGTCTCTTTAGCAGGACTCTCTAAACAATCACAAGGTTCTGTTTAAAGACTTCACATCTCTTTGGACCATAACAGAAGACCAATAGGTTTAAACAGAACGTTCACCAAAGGATCTATCACAACTTGACTTGTTGAAGTCTAGCAACCCATATAAAGGCTACTGCTGGCTATCATAACAGTACATTTTATGAGACACATGGTCACTTCTGTGTGAACTGTATCAGCCTAGCTACTTCTTGGGAGACTGCCAACTGAAAAAACCCCATACATTGTATCTTCCAGGCTTTGTATCCACATGCAAGTCTTTCCATCTCATTTAATTAGCTAGTTACAAACCATTGTTTTTACAACAGAACAACATTCTTACATATAAATTTCTTCTTACAATGTTACTGTTCCTTCACATTCACACTGTAATTTAGATGTCTCGCTGGAGCAGGGAGCGAATCATGTGGAATTGTTCCTTGCCTCATCTAATAAAGAACGTACTTTCAGAAATATAATTATGTATCTGCACTCCCATAAAGAAATATCTTTTTGGGAGACTGAACTGCCAATATTTAATGCTATTTAGTTTTATGTACGTTGCTTGTTTTCTAAGGTACCTGACAAAAGCATACCATAATTTATAATGATTCTTCTTAGCAAGGCTATTTGAGTTCTCCGCGTTGATATAAAACTTCTAAAGGAAAATGTTATATGATGTTAACACACCATAAAATATGCTAAAAGGAATTTATACACATAACAATGCCCTGATAAGGAAATGGCAAAAGAAATTAAATGAAGCACTTCTTACAAGTCTGCAAGACTTGTTTACAGTTCATCTTAGAATCTCTATAATATTTGCATACACTCTTCAAAAGAAAACTTGCAATAAATAAAGGGGAGGTTCATGGCAAAATTAGTATACTTGGGGGGAAAAGAATATAATGCAAATTGTGCACACTATTCTTCACTATCACTGCAGCAGCTGTTATTCATCATCATCATTCTGTAGGGATAAGTAGCTGTCTTCTACAAGTAAAATCTCTTTGTCCCTAAATGATACAGATAAAATAAAGATGTTTTACTTCTTTATGTGTAGGATTTTTACCCCACCCTTCCTCACAAGTCATCTCAGGGCAGGATAAAATACATTGTAAAATAGAATTGACCAATATAATACAGTTGACTTGTAACATGTGCATTTAAATTGCATGATCACAGCTTTATGTGATTGGGGGGTTGGCCAGCTGCAGCCACACAACTTAGATGCACGTAAGGTGGAGAGATTAAAAGTTATTTCTGTGCCAGGTTTTTCCTTCATGGAAAGAACTTGTAAGCTCTCAGACTTGCTTTCTGGGCTCTGGGGAGACTATTGAAAGGTCTCACGGGGCCACCCAAGATCTCACAAGAACCTCCAGAATTCTGAAAGCAAGGTAAAGGTAAAGGGACCCCTGACAGTTAAGTCCAGTCACGAATGAATCTGGGGTTGTGGCACTCAACTAGCTTTACAGGCTGAGGGAGCCGGCATTTGTCCGCTCTGCAGACAGTGCTTTCGAACTGCTAGGTTGACAGGAGCTGGGACCGAACAACGGGAGCTCACCCCGTCGCGGGGATTCGAACTGCCGACCTTCTGATCGGCAAGCCCTAGGCTCAGTGGTTTAGACCACAGTGCCACCCGAGTCCGTTGAAAGCAAGGTAAAGGTAATGGTAAAGGGACCCCTGACCATTAGGTCCAGTCATGACCAACTCTGGGGTTGCAGCGCTTATCTCGCTTTATTGGCCGAGGGAGCCGGCGTACAGCTTCCGGGTCATGTGGCCAGCATGACTAAGCCGCTTCTGGCGAACCAGAGCAGCACACGGAAATGCCGTTTACCTTCCCACCAGAGTGGTACCTATTTATCTACTTGCACTTTGGCATGCTTTCAAACTGCTTGGTTGGCAGGAGTGAAAGCAAGGTAGGGAGCCTAAAAGCTCTCTTCCTTTGTATGGAGGGCAAGACCTACATAGTGTGCCAGGTTCTGAAAGGAAGGGATGTGGTTTCATTGTTGTTCTGACTATACATAATTTCAGTTTTACATGCAATCCCTGGAATGTAATCCCCGTACAAGTTGCAAGTTGACTCTAGAGTTAAAACCCATCTAGTTGCCTATACAAAATCACTACAACTGTATGGATGGATGTATACATGGAATTTAAAATGATTATATGTGCCACTTGCTGGCGTTCAACCTCCTACACATATCAAAGTAGAAAGCTCTCCATTTTCTATAATATTTTTATTTATTTATTATATTTCTATACCGCCATTCATCTGAGGATCACAAGGCAGTTTACAATGTAGAAACAGAAAAATATGTGACCTAATAACAAGCAAAACAATTACCTCCCCCATAGTTTAAAAGACTTAATTAGCCAAAGACCTGGCAAAAGGGGAATGTTTTTGCCTGGTGCCTAAAGATATGTAATGAAGGCGTAAGGTGAGCCTTCCTGGGGAGAGCATTCCACAAATGAGGAGCCACTGCAGAAAAGGCCCATTTTCTTGTCAACTTCTGGACCTCTTGTCGACGGGGTACATGAAGAAGTGCTTCAGGTGTAGGGTCTGGGTTGCTTCATATGACAAGGGCAGTACTTGAGGTATTGGACTGTTTAAGGCTTACAAGTCAAAGCCAGCACTTTGAATTAGGCCTGGAAACTAATTGGGAGCAAATTCAGTTGGGCCAGGATTGGTGTTATATGCTGTAACCATCTTGCCCCCCATCTTGCCCCAGTGAGTAAGCTGGCCACTGAATTCTGCACCAGCTGATGTTTCCAAGCCATCTTCAGAGGCAGCCCCATGTATAATGCATTGCAGTAATCCACAACAGAAATGAGGCTATTCCTGTCCAAATAGAGGCCCAACTGTGCAACCAAGCCACCAGAGCCTCAAATGACAACAATTGATCTGAGAGTACCTGAAAGCAGGCAACCTCTCATCCAACCAGTCTATGGAACCACCCTCTCATTATGCCTCGATCTTGCCTGAATTGATCTTCAGTTTATTGGCTCTCATCAAGTCCATTACTGAGGCAAGACATTGGTCTAGTGCAAGCATGGCCAAACTTGGCCCTGCAGATGTTTTGGGACTACAGTTCCCCTCATCCCTGACCACTGGTCCTGTTAGCTAGGGATGATGGGAATTGCTGTCCTCAAACATCTGGAGTTTGGCCATGCCTGGTCTGGCACATGCTCTGCCGCACCTGCAGGTCTAAAGGAGAAGTAGAGCTCGGTGTCATAAAAATATTGCTGACAACATACTCCAAAACTCCAGACAACCCCACTCAGCAGTTTCATGTAGATGTTAAACAGCATGGGGAATAAGATTAAAAGCTAAGGAACCCACTATTGAATTCTTTCTGTTTCTCTTTCTGCACCATCTTTATTTATGGTAGTTTCTGGCAGTGGGACTCATTGAGTGTTCAGAAATGAAATATATGTGAGTTTGTTTCACGAGCCATCTAAATCATCATCAGTAAACATCAGTAAACATTCCTGCAGAGCATTGCTCAGCTACTTTTTCCATTTCCTTGTTTTGTCAAGTCATGGCTATGCTGTCTTTCGCTACACCTCTTGCAACAAGAAAAGGAACCTAATTCAGCATTCGAGGAACTTCAGTAATAGTTGCAAGGTAGATATAAGAAATTAGATTTATTAAGAATAAGTTTAATTATGATAAAAGTGTATATTGGCAATAAGCTATATGAAATTGAAATATGGAATAGACGGGAGGTTGGGTCTTTAGTGTTAAGACCAATATATGTTTTATTGTTTGCTAAGAAAATTATGTGTCTATGGTTATTATTGTGTGTAAGTTGGTATTTGTGTTTTCCCCCCTTTTTTCTTGTTGTATCAATAAAAATCTTTTAAAAAAGAAAGAAAAGAAAGTAAAGGAATCCAATTCAAGCAGTGCAGAACTTTGCAATCATCTGGTTATAGGGGAAAAGAGGTCAAGCCCTCAAGCCATCAAACAGCATATCCCCAGCATATAGGCAAATGTCATGAAGGCTGCTGAAATTAGAAATGGAACATTTCTGTAAGAAAACAGGCTGTCCAATATATAACCTTTGGCTTCGCACTTCTACAGCAAGGCATTAAAACTTCGGAGCTTCTGGAAACAGAGTTTTCCTTAATGTCATGATGGTTGCCATTCTGTAGTGTAAAGAATGAAATTGGCCGCATGATTAAAGCAGATGTTTTATGAACCTCTGGGTAAAATTAAGTTACAATGGCAGGCTGCACCAGAATTGGCTGAGGATAGATGACTGTCTAAAGTACATCCCTATTCGCTGAAAAGAACTACTATAATTTCCTTGCATTACCTATTCTTACAAGTTTTGACAGGTGGATGAATCATGTTCATTCAACAGATAATAAAGATATCATTTATTATATTAGTGCCTAAAACAGCTCTGTTTTGAGTGAACAGATGAATACTATACTGGTTTCCTTTCTTTTTTTTCAAAAGAAAGGAAGCATTTCAGTTTTTATAGGAGAAAAGAGGCTCAGAGATACTAAAGTTTTCCACCACTCAGAAATCAATGAATGATTTTAATGTAACTTACTGAGGCAGGAAGATGTCAGTAGTTTTCTGCACTACTCTCACTGGGCACTGGTGGGGAGATAAGATTTGTTAATAATAATAATAATAATAATAATAATAATAATAATAATAATAATAACAATAATAATATATGGATAGTCATCTAGCTGTAAACTATTTTTTAGTGTCTCAGAGATGTCCAAATGATTATCCAGTGATCACTTGCTAGTGGTTAGCAAAACCAATGCTTGTGTAACTTGCTATTTTGGCAAAACAGATGACATATTCATTAGTTGACTCTTAAAATTCATCTAAATACCAGTCCTTCAATTTCCTGAAAGTTTCCCCACCCCCACCCCTACAAAAATACACTTCCATTTTTCTTCCTCCTTTGCAGGGCACTTTGGACTTCTCATGGGTGTGGGGTTGAGCTTACGTAAACCACCGAGCCTCTTGGGCTTGCCGATCGGAAGGTCGGCAGTTCAAATCCCCGTGATGGGGTGAGCTCCTATTGCTCTGTCCCAGCTCCTGACAACCTGCAGTTCAAAAGCACACCAGTGCGAGTAGATAAATAGGAACCGCTGCGGCGGGAAGGTAAACGGCATTTCTATGCACTCTGGTTTCTGTCACAGTGTCCAATTGCTCCAGAAGCGGTTTAATCATGCTGGCCACATGACCCAGAAAGCTGTCTGTGGACAAACGCTGGCTCCCTCGGCCTGAAAGCGAGCTTAGCGCTGTAACCCCATAGTCACCTTTGACTGGACTTAACTGTCCAGGGGTCCTTTACCTTTTTTACCTTTTAGTGGTATGAAGTGGCTGAGGGCCGTGCTAAAGCCTCCTAGGACACTTTGTATGGACAGAATCGAGTCTACACTCCTAGAGTTCATGCTAAATACATTCCTTCTGGTTAAGGGAGCCACCATAGCTGCTAGAGAGCTGTGAAAATTTGTGTCCTGGGTTTCATAGACTCATCTATCCATGTACTATCTGAAACCAAAGGGGCACACTGGTTGCCAGGTGTGGAATATATTACAGTCGTACCTCGGGTTTCATACGCTTCAGGTTGCATTTTTTCGGGTTACAGACCTGCCGAAACCCAGAAGTACCGGAACGGGTTACTTCTGGATTTTGGGGGTCTCGCATGTGCAGAAGCGCTAAATCGCGCTATGTGCAGAAGCGCCGAATTGCAACCCGTGTGTGTGCATAATAATATAATAATAATTTATTATTTATACCCCGCCCATCTGGCTGGGCCTCCCCAGCTACTCTGGGCGGCTTCCAAAAGAATATTAAAATACTGTAATACATCAAACATTAAAAGCATCCCTAAACAGGGCTGCCTTCAGATGTCTTCTAAAAGTCTGGTAGTTCTTGTTCTCTTTGACATCTGGTGGGAGGGCGTTCCACAGGGTGGGTGCCACTACCGAGAAGGCCCTCTGCCTGGTTCCCTGTAACTTGGCTTCTCGCAGTGAGGGAACCGCCAGAAGGCCCTCGGAGCTGGACCTCAGTGTCCGGGTAGAACGATGGGGGTGGAGACGCTCCTTCAGATATACTGGACCGAGGCCATTTAGGGCTTTAAAGGTCAGCACCAACACTTTGAATTGTGCTCGGAAACGTACTGGGAGCCAATGTAGGTCTTTCAAGACCGGTGTTATATGGTCTCGGCGGCCGCTCCCTGTCACCAGTCTGGCTGCTGCGTTCTGGATTAGTTGTAGTTTCCGGGTCACCTTCAAAGGTAGCCCCACGTAGAGTGCATTGCAGTAGTCCAAGCGGGAGATAACCAGAAGCGCTGCTGCGGGTTGCGATTGCTGGGTTGCGAATGTGCACCTTGCAAGGATCACGTTCGCAACCCGAGTGTCCACTGTATAATTATTTTCAGTTCTCTTATCCCAAGATGAAGTTCATGTGGCCATAAGTGAGGTACTCCTGTGTGTGTGTGTGTGTGTGTGTGTAGATGTCATTCACTTTAAACCAAATGCATAATACTATAGGGTTTTTTTAGGCTGACCCTTTGCTTGAAGAGGAGAAGTTTCATAGAGCTTACAGGTCCTGTACATTAAAACACAGGAAGGGAAAAATACAGATTTCACAGCAGCGGCTACATAAAAAAGCCATTAAGAGTACTTGGCCCCGCTGTACGTTACATAACCTAAAAGCAGTTACCACAGAGTCTTATTTGGAAGGCGAACTTATGTAAGGCAATTAGCTGCGGAAAATGATGAACTCAAAAAAATTGAACCTGATTAAAGTCAACAATTTGAAAAGCAGCTTCTCAGGAGCATCACCCCGTTGTTCAACAAAGTTGTTTAAATGGCCTTTTATTGAGGTCAGAGGAAGAAAGGAAACTACAGATGGCTTGAAAGAAAGAAACCACCACCACAGGAAATGGGTTCCTAATTATATGAGAAGCAGGCTTTTGCATCTGTGTCTTAAACTGCTATAATCAAAAAGATCCTTTGAAATTAATGCAGCAATGTTGCAAAAATCTAAGGCCTGGGGGAATGGAAGACTGGAGTTGGGGTATATGCCATGTCTTCATTTAAAGTCGGTCTGAAGCAAAAGTGACATAAAGTATACAAATTCACCTGTGCCTCTGATGCATTCTCATCAACATGTAGTACAGTGGTACCTCGCAAGACGAATGCCTCGTAAGACGAAAAACTCGCAAGACGAAAGAGTTTTTTTGTTTTTTGAGTTGCTTCTCAAGACGAATTTCCCTATGGGCTTGCTTCGCAAAACGAAAACGTCTTGCAAGTTTGTTTCCTTTTTCTTAAAACCGTTAATACCCAGGGAATCCGTGCTTCGCAAGATGAAAAATTCGCAAGACGAAAAAACTCGCAGAACGAATTAATTTCATCTTGCGAGGTACCACTGTATTAGAAACTCCCTGATAAATGCTATGCTGCTCATGGCAATGCTAATACCATGACAAATGCTGTAACTGCTAGAGAGAAAAATATTTGAACCTCATAAGTGGTCCTCATGCTCTAGCTATCTTGATTGCTGTTCTACTAAGAGAACTGCTGCATATCGCTGTGGCTTCTTCTTAGGTTTTAGAATCCCTAAACTACGAAGACCAATAATCTTAATTTTGTTTTTGGTCTAGAACACTGGATAAATTTCATTTGAAATTTAGCAACAAGAACAACAAGTAAGGGGAGTACTAGACACCCTACAGTCTATCTCTTTTCCAAGGTCTTAGGTTTCCTCTTTTTTGGTTCTGCTTTTAATATTTATATTTTGTCCTGTTTTTAATATTTACATTTTATTGAAAATATTTCAACTAAACAAAAAAGGAAAAATAAAAAGGGAACAAAAAGTGCATAAAAATACAAAAAAAGAAGAGAAGAGAAAAATACTGGTACTATAATTCTGTACATGCTTGTCTAATCCAAAGGCATATAAGTGAAATTATTATTGTAATAAATATACATTTATTTATAGCCTACTATTTTATATATATATAAATGCATTCCAAATGTCATGATATGTGTCCATACACAATCTGTATCCATAAGTCAGTGGTTTTCAACCTGTGTGCCGTGGCACCGTAGAGTGCCTTGAATGATGGTCAGGGGTGCTGTGGGCAACACTGACCTTTGTCCTTCTTTGCTTCCCTTCCTCCTTTGATGCCCTCTCATGAATCAGCCTCCCAAACGTTTGTGTGCCTTGAATGATGGTCGGGGTGCCATGGTCAACACTGGCCTCTGTCCCTCTTTCCTCCCCTCCCTTCTCTGATGCCCTCTTGCATCTCTGTTTCCCAAAGTCTTGCACACCTGTTTGTTGCAGCCACCCAGACTACAAGTTCGGCAGGCGAATGGTGCCTCTGGGGCTGGCCAGAGGGTGCTGGTTGCCAGGAGCTGAGGCAGCCTTGGTGTAAGCAAGCAAGTGGGCGAGGGAGCCCAGCAGCCAGTCCACCAGCCATTGCTGTTGGGAATGGACAGGCAAGTCCCAGGCCCCTGTGGGGCAGTGTGAGGAGGCACCTCTCTTTGGAGCAGAGGGGGCAGCTCAGAGACTAGGGGCAGCAGAAGTGGCTGCCCAGAGGCCTCCCAAGAGAGGATAGAGGCTGAGGGAACACTCTACAAGGGAGGGTATTCGAGAAAGGGTAAGAGGCTGCCAGCTCTGCAGGCGAGGGGTGACATAACTGGGCTCCTGAGCCCCACAGAGGTGCTGCAGAAAGAATGTAGTTGGCCAAGGGAGCTGTGGAATAAAAAAAGGTTGAAAACCTTTGCTAGAAGCTATCCATTCATATGTTGTCATATCTTCTATCCATTGATTAAAGGGGCATAGATTTATATTTCCAGTGGATCAATATCAGCCTTTTAGCCATGGTGAGGCCGCAAGGAATCAATTTACATTGGGCAGTTGCCAAATTCCATATAGCAGGTACATAATTCAAAATAAAATTATCCAACAGTATCAGTCCCCCCTGATATAATATTTATGCAAACTAACACTTTCTCCCCAAACTTCATAAGCATAGGACATTGCATAAGCAAATGTTTCAAAGAAGCATTATGCTTATTACATCTCCACCAACATGTTGCCTCTTTTGTAAAAAAGCTAAGGTAGTTTTGTATTATCCAAAATTTGTTCTTTATGTGCTGATAGTTGCAGAATTGGACTTCGGCTGCTGGGTTAGGGTCCGAGCTGACCTAAAGGAGCACCACAGCAGCAGCAGAATCACAATACATACCGGTATATGTGGTAAAAAATTAAGGGGGCCTCCAGTTGCCTAGATGAGCTGAACAAGGGTAGTTTGGTCGAAAAGATAGAATACTACTGTGTTTGAGAATGATTTTGCTGTTGACCTTTCTTCTGTTAGAGATGCATTCGTATTCCGCTGTGGTTATGGTTCCTGGTCCGACATGTCTTTAGTTGATGAGTTAATCTATACACTTCGGGTAGCCATTCCAGTATTACTCAGGATAAGTAGTGATCTGCACTTCTTTTCTTTTATTTGGGGGGGGAGGCAGAGGGGGGTCGTTAGCCTCAACTTGTTAATAAAATGGAGCTTAGAAAATTGGCCAATGGCAACTTTCTGGAAAACAGATATATTATTTCCCCATTTGCTTTCTTAATTTATTCACTGGACAATATGTGCTATCCTGCTCATGAAGTACTGCTCGTTAAGGCTGCAAATTTTTTTTTGTAGTTTTTGAATATTCAACTCAGCCTAAATGTCACCAATCCAAAAAAACAAAAGAAGCTTTCTTGTTAACTTGTTGGACTATACAGGGTTCCCCCCATAAAACAGATCCACTTGGGAGAAAGCAAGATATACAGAGCCTCTGATTCTCCCCTTCCCTCCTTTTGTTGCTGTCTGGCAGTGTCAAGATGCAATGCCAGATGGTCCTTTTTAGGAATCTCTGCTGATATAATTGATTTTGTTAAATTCAAAAGGGGTTGTCCAAATTCTGTTTCTCTTTTGAGATGACATGCTGCTTTTTGGAATCCATCCTTTTGGAACTGGAATGGCTCCAGTTGCCCCAGTTTCAAGCACACAACCTAAATCTACCAAATATTCTGGATACTCTTCATCATATTGCCTTTTTAAAAAAACAACCAGGTTTGTTGGTAACCTCTGCCATGTCTTGGCCTCAATTGTGGCTGGAACTTAACCTTTTTCTTTTATTAAAAGAATAAAACTTTTATTAAATGTTTGTTTACACAATAATGCATAACAACATAAATTATTAAAGTTTTGTTCTTAAGTACATCTGCACTCATTTAATTAGCTGAATGAGCAAATATTGGGACAGTGCAAAAGTGGAGCAGATTGGTCTGGCTGCAAAGTGATGGTAGCTGACAAGGGAACATGAAGTGACTTGTTGAGATTCGGTTTCAGTAATGTCATGCCCAGGAAATAAGTAAAGGGTTGATTATAAATGGAAAGCCTTTTCTGAAATGGAACAGAACACATATTTAGCGAACTTGCTGTGGACCTGGCCCATAGGAATGGGAATTACTGTGTATTCATGATTGATATATGACTATTTTAAGGGTCATGTAGGCAGTAAAGTGTCGATAAGATTTCAGTCTTAAAGCTTTAACTGGTTAAGAGACTTGCAGTGCAGGATAGGGTAAAGGTAAAGGGACCCCTGACCATTTGGTCCAGTTGTGACTGACTCTGGGGTTGCGGCGCTCATCTCGCTTTATTGGCTGAGGGAGCCGGCGTACAGCTTCCGGATCATGTGGCCAGCATGACTAAGCCGCTTCTGGTGAACCAGAGCAGTGCATGGAAATGCTGTTTACCTTCCCGCCGGAGCAGTGCCTATTTATCTAATTGCACTTTGACGTGCTTTCGAACTGCTAGGTTGGCAGGAGCAGGGACAAAGCAACAGGAGCTCACCCTGTTGCGGGGATTCGAACTGCCGACCTTCTGATCAGCAAGCCCTAGGCTCTGTGGTTTAACCCACAGCACCACCTGCATATTGAGGTGAGGGTTATTGGGTTAGTTTTCATTTTATTTATTGTTTTGATTGTGTATTTCATGTTTTTTATGTTGTGTTTTTATCCTGTGAACCTCACCGAGACCTGTGGGTATAGGGCACTATGGAAATTCAATAAATAATAATGATAACAATAACAATAATACCACCCCAGATTTTGCAACTTTACTCGTGTGATTTTCTAGGTTAAAGGGATGGCAAACTGATTTTTTTTTTCCTGGAAGCAGTTAGTGTGAAAATTGACATTGCATAGTGTGAAAATTGACAGATAATGCACAAATTGACAGTTAAGGAAACACAGAGAAAAAGAACTGTTGTGTGAATGCAGCCTAAGTTTGTGGTCTTTGATGTGAAAATAGTGGTATTAAAAGTACACAAGCATATCCCAATTTCATCTGCCAAGTGGTTGTGGGATGTGTATTAGAGGCTAGGCTGGGTTAATCATGCAGAAAAAAAACTTATGAAAGTAGTATTGTTATAAACCCCCCCCCCTTTTAAGGAATAACTCCTCAAACTATCCTCATAGGAGGTCTTTATATAAAAGAGAAACAGAATTAGTTTAAGACACATTTACAATGCTATCCCAGCAACTAAACATGCTTTTAAAAGTGAGTAATTAATTGAATTCTGGTAAACATCTGGCTAGGGAGTTAATTGTCTCCCTCACGGTTTGCCTAGGCCTTTTTTTCATTGCTTGGTTTGTTCGGCAGAAATCACTTGTCAGGGTAAATGTTATCAACTCTGAATTTTGCTCCGATGGGGAGAACTGGACATCAAGTTCACATTTGAATTCCATTCCCAAAGAACAGCACAAATTGTTCAAGTGTTAAGATGAATCCAAGGCTGCTGCTGTGGAAGAAGCAATACCCTTTTGGGTGTTAATGCTGTGAACCCCTCCATCGCAGGCTCGGGCTTTATATATGTGCAAATAAAGAATATATCACAAAGATGCCACAGTCTCCACTATTGCCTGCATAGAAGGGAGGCTGTTTTACACTTCCAGTGCCACAATAAATTAGAATATCCATGCCAGGAGATTTGTTGGGATGTACAGTGGTAACTCGGGTTAAGTACTTAATTCGTTCCGGAGGTCCGTACTTAACCTGAAACTGTTCTTAACCTGAAGCACCACTTTAGCTAATGGGGCCTCCTGCTGCTGTCGTGCCGCTGGAGCACAATTTCTGTTCTCATCCTGAAGCAAAGTTCTTAACCTGAAGCACTATTTCTGGGTTAGCGGAGTCTGTAACCTGAAGCGTATGTAACCTGGAGCGTATGTAACCCAAGGAACCACTGTATCCAGTTTTATTCCTATGCAGAGTAAATGCAAGAGCGCTGTTGGATTGGGCCAATGATCCATCTAGGTCAGCATCTCACGTTGGCCAACCAAATGCCTATTGGAAGCCAGAAAGCAGGACTCAAGGACTACATCCCTCTCCCCACTTGTGATTCCCAGCTCCTGGCTTTCAGAAACATAATGCTTCCAACAGTGGAAGGCAGACCATAGCCATTGTGTTTAGTAAGCATCAATAGCCATATTCTCAATGAATTTGTCTAACCCTTGACTAATTGAAAAAAAGGACTTGACTAACTGAGGTTCATTAACTTCAGTGGGTCCACTCTGAGTTTGATACAAGTCATTAACTAAAAGTAGAAAATGATAGGCACTAATTATTAATTGCTATGCCTAAGTAATTAGCATGACCTCTTCAGAGTCCATGCATGTGCATGTGCATGATCACGATCATCATTATCATTTATACCCCACCCATCTGGCTGGGTTTCCACCACTCTGGGTGGCTCACAACAGAATATTAAAAATAGAATCAAACATTAAACTTCCCTAAGCAGGGCTGCCTTCAGATGTCTTCTAAAAGTCAGATAGTTGTTTATTTCCTTGACATCTGATGGGAGGGCATTCCACAGGGCAGGCGCCACTACCGAGAAGGTCCTCTGCCTGGTTCCCTGTAACCTCACTTCTCGCAGTGAGGGAACTGCCAGAAGGCCCTGGGAGCTGGGGCTCAGTGTCCAGGCTGAAGACACTCTTTCAGGTACACTGGGCCGAGGCCATTCAGGGATTTAAAGGTCAGGACCAACACTTTGAATTGTGCTCAGAAACGACTGGGAGCCAATGAAGGTCTTTCAGGACCGGTGCTATATGATCTCGGCAGCCACTCCCAGTCACCAGTCTCACTGTTGCATACTCATGAACATGCTCATGCCTTATAGCATGCTCTCTAAATACAAATGAAAATAAGGGCAAGTTTGTAACATCTCTGGACTCACACCAAAAATAAAACTACAAACCTTCGCAGTTAGACTTTATTGCAGGCTCTTCATCGCTGTGTGCTTAACGCTGCAGTGATTTACTCTGAAAACATCTGTCATCCTTTGATTTAAAAGCAAAGAAGATGCTCGTTCTTTTGTTTAGAGAATTGTTGTTGTTGTTACTGTTATTAAAAAAATTCACCAGTAAAATAATTTGCTAGCATCAGTTAAAAATGTAGGTGAAATTGATTCAGATGTTGGCTAGGAATTTCACCATCTCGGAACATGTCTTCCTAAGGGCATGGTGTGATGGTATTTATGTCTCATTCCCAATCATTGCCTCAATTAGCTTAAAGGTCCTCAAATTCTGCCATTTTAGACAGCCATATGAACTGCTAGTTTGGCTGGTCGTAGCAGATGCTGCATAGCTTGAAGGGTGCATAAAAATTAGGGCATTTCTGAACACTTGGGGACCACTAAAGAGATTTAGTAGTCAACTGCTAAAAGGTCATTCTTTGTTGCAGTACATGGCTGTCATTTAAATCCAGTGGCCTTGGAACATGATCATTCCTAGTCGGCTACAGAGAGTTGACAAAACAAATGGCACAATTGCAGCTCAGCGCTTTAAAACCCGGGGCTGAAAATGAATGAATGTGTGTCCCTGACTTTGCTTGGCTGCTTTATTTTTAAAGTGAAATTCTTAAACGTTACCGTGCTTGACTCTTTAGCATTCTCTCCCTGGTCTGACGTCTGCACAATACTTATTCAAAACAGGAGGGGTGATAATCAATAGCTGCATTCTAGAAAATACATCTTACCTGGTCTTTCTACTCTGAAGTTCAATCTTTCTGCTTATCTATTTGTGTTTGCATCTTTTTGATACTTTAGCAAACACAATGCCAACGGTGTGTGTTTGCCACACTTAATGCTAAGTTCTTCTGAGTAACCCCCGGGGCACTTTTTGAGTGGTGTGGAACAACAGTACTCTGTTTGACTGAGAGAAGGAGAAAGCAGTCTCTCCATAGCTTAAAATGCATCCATCTTGTTCGCAGAATGCTTTTCAAGGATAGAAGAAAAGACATTGCACTGAACCATAACCTGCCGCTCCAGACACCTCTGGAAAATAAGCTGTGCCCTTACAGCATTCAGACACAATTGTTGCATCTTTGCCCTTTGCTTTTCACCCTGTTCTGTTGTGTTTCCTTTTGTTGGTGTGGGGGAAAAGGTTTCCCATTGTTTTCAGTCCTTCCCACTGTTTCCACCCACCGCCAATCTAGGCAGTGCGAGAAGCATTGCCACGGTGTAATCTGGCAGGTTCAGATTTGCCAAACTTTCGAGCTGCTCAGTATTTCTGAACTAATCCAGGAAGGGAGACCCACGTCACTGCAGCCCCATCACCACTCACCCAATGCCTTCCTCGTGAAGGGGTGGCCAGGACTATTTGGAGCATCCGGGGGGGGGTCACTGCATGGGTAGAGCCCCCACGAGGATGCCTGGAGCAGCAGTGAAAGTCAGCTCCCTTTCCTAGCTCTGAAGCTGTGTTGTCTCCCAATGGGTGACCACCTCTGCCATGCCTCCGGGTCCACATGCTTGTTTCACATGTGACAGTTGTTAGGAGTTCAGCCTACACTTGAGTAGGACCCTGGCAGAGACACATGCCCGACTGGCATGTTCTCTCCCTTCGGTCGATTGTTCAGGAGCTTCATAAGCTTTCTTCAGCCCAAACATCACAGCGACTGATGCCAACTGACACCGGCACACTTAGGGATCCACAGAGTTTGTGCCGCTTGCGTAACAGACCTCAGCAACTCAGCATTTTGGCTAATCTACTTTATTTACATACAGTGGTACCTCAGGTTACAGATGCTTCAGGTTACAGACATTTCAGGTTACAGACTCCCCTAACCCAGAAATAGTACCTCGGGTTAAGAACTTTGCTTCTGGATGAGAACAGAAATCGCACGGCGGCAGTGGGAGGCCCCGTTAGCTAAAGTGGTACCTCAGGTTAAGAACATTTTCAGGTTAAGTACAGACCTCCAGAATGAATTAAGTTCTTAACCCGAGGTACCACTGTATAAACACACAAAGAGCAACATGGCTCCCTCTCTCTCTAGCATCAGGCAGCAAAGAGAAAAGAACAAAAGACAATAGTCCCACTTCACAGAACACAGTAACACAAACATCCTGTCTCCGTCACTTCCCATTTTGTGGAGTCAAAACATATACCGTCATGTGATAGACAACAATCCCACGACTGCAATCATGGAGCAGGAATCCTAACAACAGTCATCCCTCCAAATGTTGGGTTCTGAAAGCTCTTCCCTGAAAATTGAGTTTGGGCATTTTCACACTCCGCCCCCATGCTGGAAAAAGTCTGAGTGGAGTAATGCAGCTTCTCACTGACAGTTATTTGAATAATAAATCTACATGGTGTACACATTATCCATTATTACAGCAGGAAAATGTAGTTGTTAGAGTTCCCAAAATGTATATATCTGTAAATGAGGAATTCCATTTGTTTTCTCTAAAACTGAGGTGAGCAGTTAATATTTCAGTTCAGGTCATCCCCATATGACTATTCAAGACAAATGCAGCCCATAAGTAAAGTGTTGTAGACTGCCAGGTTCTCAACTCCCTTGCTAGGATAGCAAACCTAGGGATAGCAATTTTGTTTGTTTGTTCAGTTTCACATTTTTCCACATTTCCACATAAATTGGCATTAAAAAAAAATCCTGAAAATTCAGTAGCTTTCTGTGTGATTTCTCCTAATTTATATGGAATGTTGCCTAATATACACATTTTTTTCAAGGAAAATTCCCCCAATATGGCATGATTATATGTTGTTTTCAGAATAAATGTATTCTTAGGCACACTTTTATGTGTGTGGAGAGAGAGAGAGAGAGAGAGAGAGAGAGAGAGAGAGAGAGAGAGAGAGGAAGGACACATTACTTATTACTTGGTGGAAGAACTGCCTTGAAAAATTCAGAGAATTTTGAAAGATGGCTGTGTTTTGTTGTGTTGTTTCAGAAGCTGTGAATTATGTAAAAGTAAAGGTAAAGGTATCCCTGACCGTTAGGTCCTGTCGCGGACGACTCTGGGGTTGTGGCGCTCATCTCACTTTACTGGCCGAGGGAGCCAGTGCACAGCTTCTGGGTCATAAGGCTAGCATGACTAAGCCGCTTCTGGCAAACCAGAGCAGCGCACAGAAATGCCGTTTACCTTCCCGCTGGAACGGTACCTATTTATCTACTTCTGAATTATGTAGCCCTGCCGATAAATGCACACTTAATTAATTTTCCCCCATCCCTATACAGTAAGTCCTTCCCTCAGTTTTTTTAGTCCTAGACATGCCAAAAACCAAACCAAAAATCCATTCAGCTTTGCAGTCCAAGGGGTGGGTGGGTGTGCCTCAGGCATATCTGTTTTAAGAGATTGTTTTTAGTGTGGATTGAAAAGAAAGAAAGCCCTGTGTTTAAATGCTGTAATGGTGTGCTTTGCTGTGTTGCTGGTTGCTTGCACTCTTCATATTAGCATGCCCTTACAACGATGTGCCTCTGGGGCAGCTTCTTGCCGTTTTTGTGCTTCTGATCAGCCTTCTGATGCACACAGTCCTTGTCAACTTAGGTGCCATCTGCTTGTGCAATGTGTGCTGTAAATGTGAGCTCTGGTCATTTACTCAGTTATTCTGTTTGATGAGATCAAGGCGGTGTAGAAATCCCTTGCCTATATTTGGAATAAAGGAAGTTGTTTGGTGGTCCTCCTTGAAGGTGTTCCATGGTTTTGCTCTCTTAGTCAAGGAGACCTGCATCATGTTGCATCCCAACAAAGGGATCTCTTAAGGAATGTTATTGCAGTTTGATTCTCCTAATTGCCACCTTCCTTTCATCTGATCACGCAAGGCACCGTGTTTGATACCTTCTTAAATGCATAATGCATGACTTCTCATCTGTAATAGAGGTTTTTAAATTCCACAGTAGGTAAGATTCTCTAATTTGACATAATTGTTGTGGCATCAGCAGTTTAACGACGGCGCTCTTTATGGAGATAGAGATAAATAACTATATATAGTTCTGTTTGTATATCTCCTTCCCTCCCTCCCTCTCTCCCTCCCCCCACTTACCTTTTCTCTAAAGCAAAACATGATGCTACACTTTCTTTTTTTAAAAAAATAAATAATAATTTTTCATTTTCATACATCTCAAATTCTTAACATTTACTATATATTCCTCCCTCCCTCCCCTCCAAGACTTCCCCCAACTTGTGTTTCTGGTTTGTTTCCATTTTCACTCGCTTTGCTATCTCTCAACAGAAAAAGTTATTAATAACATAACATCAAACCTTAAAAACATATAAATAAAACTAAATACATCATCTTATTTCACTATCTTCCAAACATTTTCTGATGCTTATAATGTGGACATTTATTTAAATCCTGCCATCAAGTCTATTGCCTTTCTTTGTTTCTGCAAATATAATATGAATGGTTCCCAATCTTTTTCAAAGTCTCTGTTGTCTTTTTCTCTTAGTCTTTCTGTCATTATTGCCAGTCCGGCATACTTCATCAACTTCTCTTACCATTATTCTTTAGTTGGTATTTCTCCAGTCTTCCAATTTTGTGCAATCAACATTCTTGCTGCTGTAGTGGCATACATAAATAAAGCCCTCATTTCCTTTGGTATGTCTTGACCTAAAATACCTAATAAATAGGCTTCTGGGTGTGTGTTTTTTTGCAAAAGTTATTTTTAACATTTTCTTCAATTCATTGTATATCATTTCCCAGTAGGATTTTACCTTCTTACAATCCCACCACATATGATAGAACGTACCTTCTGTTTCACATCTCCAACACTCTTTCTTTTTGTTTTTATATATTTTTGTGAACAGTTAATAGGTGTATCCCAGATCATTTTTGTCCCTGGAATGAAAATGGTAAATATTGCAGATAGGTAAATCATGCCATTCTTGTTACCAGATGCACTTTACCTAAATACCTCTTAATGCCACCTCATTTCCATTTTCTTACTTTACACATAAAGATTGGTCCTGCAATGTTTGCATTTGAAAGCAAGCATTAGTGTGATTTGCTGTCTCTTCCTAGGAAGAAATAGAACACATTTCATGTTCAATGCTGCTTTTTTTCATTTGCTTGCTCAACTGATTAAGTTTCATTTATAAGACCCTAGTATATTACCCAGTGCTAGTAAAGAGTACTATTACAATTTTTCATTCTTTGGAGAAGAGTACATTTGTATCCTCAGTATGACAGTATTAAATACAAATGATTGTACTACAAAACCAAGAATTTAGAGGTGGTGGCAGCTGTCCAACTTCAGGCATGCCTAGAGAAAGCGGATTACCTCAACTCATTTCAATCCGCAACCCTGTTGGTAATCTTTGATCCCTACATAAGTGCCTTTTGATAAGCTTGACCATTGCATTCTTTTGATCAACTGTGGATCGGACATTGGAGGCACATTCTTTCATTGCTTCCACTGCTATCCGTAGGGTTGGTTTCAAAGAGCAGCTGTGAGATGATGGGATTTGTTTGGTCCCATGGGAGTTGTGTTGTGGGGTCCTCCAAAGTTCCATCTTGTCCCCTGTGTTCTTAACATCTGCATGAAGCCATTGGGAATGACCATCAAGAGATGTGAAGCAAGATTTCATCAATGAGCAGATGTCACGACTCTGTTTATCTTTGTTTTCTGAGTCAGTTGAACCTGGAAAGGTGTTAGACCAGTGCCTGGAGGCAGTAATGGGTTGGATGAGGGCTAATAAAATGAAGATGAACTTTGACAGGACTGTGGATTGGTGGTTCCCAGGTTCAGGAAATTGAAAGGCAGCCTGTTATAGATGGGGCTGCACTCCCTCTGAAAGATCAGATGTGTTGTCTGGGGATACTTCTGGATTTGACTCTGTCAGGTGGCCTCAGTGGTATGGAGAGCCTTTTTCCAACAATGAGCAGCTCACCACCTATATGGTCTGAGATAGCCTGGGTGCAGTTATCTCTGCCCACGAAACTCACAGCTGGACTACTGTTGTTTGCTTGACACTGCAAATAGTCAAGGCAAATGAAGCTGGTGCAAAAAGTAGCAGCCGGAGTTTCAATTGGCTTATCTTCAGGGGACCACTGACCTCTCCCTTTCATCACCCTGAACTGTCACTACCTGATTGGTTTCCACAAAACAGCCTCTTGATAATGCTCTTGAAAGTGGGTTCACTTTTCGTACTGGAGCTCATCTGTGGGGGAGCATGGAGAGACAAATGCAAGGATAAGAGTAACATACAGTGGGAAGATTTAGCACAACCTACCTGTTCAATGGGACGCGGGTGGCGCTGTGTGTTAAACCACAAAGCCTAGGGCTTGCCAATTAGAAGCTTGGCAGTTCAGATCCCCGCAACGGGGTGAGCTCCCATTGCTCTGTCCCTGCTCCTGCCCTAGCAGTTCGAAAGCACATCAAAGTGCAAGTAGATAAATAGGTACTGCTCCGGCGGGAAGGTAAACAGCATTTCCGTGTGCTGCTCTGGTTCACCAGAAGCGGCTTTGTCATGCTGGCCACATGACCCAGAAGCTGTATGCTGGCTCCCTCAGCCAACAAAGCAAGATGAGCGCCGCAACCCCAGAGGTGTCCACAACTGGACTTAACGGCCAGGGATTCCTTTACCTTTACCTGTTCAATACATTGGCTAATACAAGTGCCCCCCAATGTTGAATCAGACCCATGTCTAAGACATTCCACCAGTAGTTTATTAGAGCAGGCTAGCAACCGTTCTTCAGAAAAGCCCCATGTAGCTGCTCCTTAATTGCATAAAATCAGAGGGTTTTGAGAAAGAAAGAAAGAATCCTGCCAGGTTTGCTTTCTGTCACAGAGCCCACACCATGTGACTAAAGAGGCAAATTATATTGTATAGAAATCAAATTGCACAGGTGCTGGATGGAGAAAAAAAATGGAAAAATAAGAAAGAAGGACATATGGGTAATGTGGGAAAGGGCATTCTGAGGAAGAATGATTTAACTCCAGTTTACTATGCTTACAGCTGCTGGGTGGCTTTCCCTTTTGTCAGGCAGATTGCTGGTTAATACTCCAAAATGATCTGCTGTGGAGAACTGAAATTGTTGAAACCTCTCCGTGTCTGAATGAAATATTGATCAGAGCTTTGGAATGGTGATATGCCAGCACACTCGCCAGATGAGAGGGAAGGCCAAATGCAGATAGAGAAAGAGAAGGAAAGCAGTTTGAAGTTTGGAGGACACAGAGCGTGCTTCTAGACTATCGCTATTTGAGGGATGGATTCTATCACATACCTGCAAAATCAGGGCACTTCATTATAGTTAATTGGGAGTTCTTGCACAACAAAAGCACTTCTCCCAAAGTTTCAACCTTTTACGATAACAAAAGGGACTTGAAAATGTACCAGAAAGCTGTGAGATAAATTTTCCACAAACAAATCAGAATAGATGGCCATAGGTAGGTTCTTAGGTAGGTAGGTAGACCTACCTAAGTCACATTTTCAGAAACAATAAATCAAAATGTGGCCATCCTTTGAAAGTTGCACTTCTCTGAATTTTGCAGTAGTTCTTCAGGCAAGTAATGTGTACAAAAATGCATATACATGGGTAAAATGTATGTAGAAATGCGTATACCAGTGAAATTTACATACAAAAAGCATTATATTAGGGGAAATCACTTTGCAAAAATGTGAATATTAGGAATAATTGAACAACAAAGTGCATATTAGGATAAATTCATACAAAATGCATAAAAATGTGGTTATATTAGGATAAATTTGCACCCTAATGCGGATGAATTTCCATGAGGATTTTTTTTAAAAAATTGCAAACTGAGATCAGAATTTAAGACTGGAAAAATGAGAAACAGAAATGGTCACATCCACCCTTCCCTAGCTGTGTTAGAAGGTTAAAAGCACCTCGAAGGAGAAGAGCTTTTCTCTAGTGATCTGTGGCATAGCAGATCTCCAGCGTATCCTGTTTGTCTCTACTGATGCTCTGCTTGTACTTTTTTCTTGCTTGTAAATATTACAAGGATGCCATAAGTCTTCGGTGCTCTCTCATCCAAAGGAAACGAAACCTGACAAGTGCTGCCCCTGGAACTTCTCACCACTCATGCAAGTGGAGCTTGCACAACAATATTAATACATCAAAAGACATCTGGGATCAGTAAGGGTTGTGTTTTAAATAGGTTTTATGTGATTATGCCTGAAAATCGAGGCTGTGGGGAGGCCTTGGACTCAATGGGAATAATGCTTGCTTTAGGGGCCATCTAGTATATTTTAATGAAACCTGGTAGGCCAGGCAAGATATGCTTATAAACTGTGTTGTACCAGTAAAATATTTTATCACAGGACATCCTGGATCTGTTCCTACATTTTTAAAATCCTAAATATTACCCTACAGATCTGCAGGTATAGTTTGCCAGAGGGTTTGATTTATTTGCTTTTCCATTGCTTTACAAACTATTAGTGCACTAAATCACATTGAACAGTCACTCCTTAGATACTTGAAACAATTTGTTCTGTACTATATTTATACTAAAGTAGCTAGTAAAATCCAGCTATGGCATTTCTTTGCTCACTGGGTTTATTGCTAGCCTGGATTGGAGTAAGCAGCATTATTCCATTGGAAGGCGAATGTTCGGTCTGTGTGTCTTTCAGTCTAAATTTAATATCTATTGATTTTCTTTTCTTTTCTTTCTTTTTCAAAGAAAAAGATCAGCATGACTAAGGATGAGATGAAGTAATGCTGTAAGAGAGAGTTAGTAAGGCTTTGCAGGGAAGAATTTAGCATAAAGTTGACATAAAGCATCTTCTAGTTGGGAGATGGGCTTAGCACGATTCCATTCAGCTCAGCCAGAGAAAATCTATTTTTATTCTCCCCCTTAAAAGGGTGAAGGTTGTCCAACAATCCCAGGAGTGTCAATTTAAGACTTGGTTGTGGTAATGGACACTGTTCTTTGTAGCATCTGCTTGTCTTGTTGTTGTCAGTTGCTTGTAGCTCTGAAAGATTTCTTCCCCAGCCTTCTTTCCCAAATCTTATTATCTCGCACATCCTGGCAAGCATGCATCTTGCACCCCAAATGTCTTCCGTTCAACTTCTTGAATAGTCTTTTGCTTTGCGGTTCTTGTGTGAACAACAGAAGGATAATGAATTCGAAAGCTGGTGCAGAAGTTAAAAATCTGTGTTTGGGATATCCTGGGGATTAACATGACTGAATGGCTGCCCAAACAAACAAAATGTCAGAGGGAATGGGTCTGAACTCTCTCGCCTTGCCCCTCACATACCAGTTTTCAATGTTCAGGAGCATTTTAATGTGTTGGTGAGAAGCAATACATCATATTAACCCCACCCACAGTCTGAATTGGTCCCATCTCAAAGATATCTAATTCTAGGCTTAGACTGCTTTATTATTACAGAAACAACACTAAGGGATTTGCTTCTTGTGACCTACTATATTCAGACTCCAATTTTCATAGTCTATATATATATATATATATATATTGCATCTGTTAAGAGAAGTGCACATGCATATAAATTATGACTTCTGCCTCCAAAATACGTATAAGTGGCACCAGGAATTGGACCTACTTGTGAGTATTTTGAAAAGGAAAGCTGTGATTGTTGTGCCTGCATGTCCTTCCCAAATAATGCAATACAGTCATACCTCAGGTTACAGCCGCTTCAGGCTGCATTTTTTTGGGTTGCGGACCACTAAAATCAGGAAGTCCCGGAAAGGGTTACTTCCAGGTTTCGGTGGCCACGCGTGCGCAGAAGCACTAAATTGCACTTTGCGCATGCACAGAAGCGCCAAATCGCAACCCACGCGTGCACAGACGCGGATTGCGAACACTGTGGGTTGCGAACGTGCATCCCACACAGATCACGTTCGCAACTTGAGCATCCACTGTACACACATAATTTATATTCAGATGAAAGAATGTACAATGTACCATGTGATAACCTAGGTGACAGTTTGTACACAGTACTGTAATGGTAAAACATATTCTGCCATAAAACATAAAAAGAAACTTAAGCAAAACCATGCAAGGCAGAAGTGAATGGTGTTGGGGTGTGGTATGCCTTCATAGTCTCAAAAAAGCAATAGTATGCTCTAGCTGTAACTTTAATATTAAATTGCTTATCTGCTTTGCCTGCACTGCCAGTTCAGTCAGTAATACCTGTTCACTTTGTTGTGTCTATAGTACTGAGATGAATGACTGTGTTGCTGAATTTACTGGGAGATACTGCTGCTCTAGAAAGTAGGTGTGAACCAGCCAGTAAATCAGTGGCACTAGAGTATTATTTGCCATCCATGGTGTAGTAGCACATTTTGAAGTGCAGGAGTACATCACAACAGCCCACAAATCTGCACCCACATTGAGAGACTGTAGCCATGCCCCCACATACAACTCCCAAAAAACTGCAGTATAATGTCCAGTTTATTAGAATCTGAATGATTATGCAATCCTTTGCATTGTTACTAGGAATCAGATGCATTGACCTCAGTGCTCACTCGTGGCTGCAGAAGTTCAGCTTGTAAAACACACCATGAAAGATCTCAGCCCCTTGAAATGTCACCCTGAGCTTTTAATTAATAAATGTAAACAACCTTGCATAGAAGGTTTGCCATGTAACTGATAACATGAAATAAGAAATAAGAAGGTGAAATAAGAAGGTGAAAGAAGTATCCAACATTTTCTCTATGCTAACCTGTCAGAAACAGCAGTAAAACTCGAGAGCTTTGTTTTCACTCCATACAGTTGCCAGAGCATTCGAGAAGATGTCACCATCATTCCTGCTCTAAAAAGTCAAGCAGCTCTTCCCTCTTCACTACACCATTGGGTGCCATTTTTTTAAAAAAAGCTAATGTTGATTTTAATCAGCTTCTGAATATTTCTAATACCTGTTTTTCACTGTTTTTGTTATCAGTTTTAAAAAAAATTATTAACGATTTTCTTGAGTTACAAAAGTACTTACTATCGTCTCTATTTTCAGGTCTACAGTGGTACCTCGGGTTAAGAACTTAATTCATTCTGGAGGTCCGTTCTTAACCTGAAACTGTTCGTAACCTGAAGCACCACTTTAGCTAATGGGGCCTCCTGCTGCCACTGCGCCACTGCCGCGCAATTTCTGTTCTCATCCTGAAGCAAAGTTCTTAACCCGAGGTACTATTTCTGGGTTAGTGTAGTCTGTAACCTGAAGCGTCTGTAACCTGAGGTACCACTGTACATCCGATGTGAGACATCAATGTAATATAGAATATAAAGCTGAGGGAGAAGAGGGGGGAAGAGGGGTGGTAGTAAACTTACATTCTGTTCCTTAGTGTATGTGTGAGGTTTTTGTGTCAGCACCACTTGGGTAGGTTCTTTTTCTATTCATTCATTATTTTCCCTTGTCAGTGAAAGAGGTTGGGGGGCCAGGGGGTGGTTGCTTGTCTTTAGTTGACTGCACAGAGATTTGTTTGTTTTATTTTATATTGTAAACCTCTTAGAGCGGCCTTTCTCAACCTGTGGATCCCCAGATGTTGTTGGACTACAATTCCCATCACCCGTAGCTAGCAAGGCCAGAGCTCAGGGATGATGGGAGTTGTGGTCCAACAACATCTGGGGACCCACAGGTTGAGAACCGCTGTCTTAGATAGAGGGTTGTTTTCATATCTATTCAATCAGCATATACATTTTGTTAAATAACAAATCCTTAAATAGGGAAATACTATTATGCAATTGCGAATAATCATCCTCATATCATCATCCAGTTTAGCTTCTGTGATGAAATCTGTGACGAAAGACTGACTCCTTAGCTGAATTTTGGTGTGCTGTCTGGTTATCTGCTTACGGGACATGCCAAATTGTGTTTTTAGTGTTTGAAGCCCTAAACAACTTGGTTACCTAAGGGGCTGCCTCTCCCCATATATTTCTGTCAGCAACTGCACTCCTCTGATGGGTTATTGTCATGGGTACCACATGCTCTACAAATGTACTTTGTTGTTTAGTCGTTTAGTCGTGACCCCATGGACCAGAGCACGCCAGGCACTTCTGTCTTCCACTGCCTCCCGCAGTTTGGTCAAACTCATGCTGGTTGCTTCGAGAACACTATCCAACCATCTCGTCCTCTGTCATCCCCTTCTCCTTGTGCCCTCCATCTTTCCCAACTTTTCCCATCTTTTCCAGGGAGTCTTCTCTTCTCATGAGGTGGCCAAAGTACTGGAGCCTCAGCTTCACGATCTGTCCTTTCAGTCAGCACTCAGGGCTGATTTCCTTCAGTATGGAGAGGTTTGATCTTCTTGCAGTCCATGGGACTCTCAAGAGTCTCCTCCAGCACCATAATTACTTTGCTCTAGATAGCAGTCTTTGGGTGTTGCAGTTCCAGCCCTCTGGAATTAGTTTCCTGCTGAAATCCGACATGTGCCAGTTGTCTTGATAGTTTTTTGGTAGTTTAATATGGCTTTCCCTGAAGTATGATCCAGCCATTTATGGGATATCAACTACACAAATTTAAAACATGGTTTTCTGCTTTTTAGAGTCTGTTGCATTTTACCTTATTTTTTAAGAGTTTGTCTCTTTGGCATTTCATACTTTCCTATGTTATTGTACACCAGGCTGTGGTGGTTTATAAATCTGAAGAATCATATTTATAAGATCTAGAATGCAGGCAGAAGACTTGGATGAGAGAAAATGGTTTGCTTGAGGGGAAATGGCTAACTTCAAAGGCGAGATGCAATATACAAAAGCACTTTTTAAATTCCTTGTAAAGCTCTTTTAGAACTGCAAGTACTCATTCTAATAACTGTTAATTATTTATAATGACATATTATCCCCATTAGACTTGCAATTGTACTGTCATGTACTTAGTATCATGTCAGAGTTCCCTACCAGTTCTATAGCAGTCTAAGAAATATATTCACTCAAGCATAGAAGTCTGTGAATGAGAAAATTTCATTCACAGGTGATGGGATGTGGTAAAGAACAAACCTGTAACCAGATGCTCATAATTTGTGACCTGCCAAGGTGGACATTGCATTGTGACCTTGATAGATCCTCTATTATTGTGGTCTTTGGTGTTTGACGAATCCTCTATTATTGCAATCCTAGGCAGTAAAAAATAATAATACAGGAGATCCATAAACCTTCTACTGATGATCTGCTATATAAGGCTGGCATTCTGGGCTGTTGGCCACATGTTGTGCAGGCCTGTCTTAAATGTTAAGCTTCTAATTAAAAAGTACTCTTGTTTTCCCCTGAGAAGTCATTTCCTTCAGTATGGTTGTAGCTTCTTTCCTAGTACCACTGAGCCTAGGGTTTGCTGATTGGAAGGTCGGCGGTTCGAATCCCCACGACGGGGTGAGCTCCTGTTGCTCGGTCCCTGCTCCTGCCAACCTAGCAGTTCGAAAGCACATCAAAGTGCAAGTAGATAAATAGGTACCACTCCGGTGGGAAGGTAAACAGCGTTTTTGTGTGCTGCTCTGGTTTCACCAGAAGCAGCTTAGTCATGCTGGCCACATGACCCAGAAAAACTGTCTGCGGACAAACCGCAACCCCAGAGTCGTCCACGACTGGACTTAATGGTCAGGGGTCCTGTACCTTTACCTTTTTATGTACAATATATTCAGAAACTACAAGCTCAGCTCTAAAGTAATTATTCAACCAAAGTGCCAATTTAAATCAATGGATTTGCTTGCCCAAGAACTAAGGCAAAACTTTACAATTGAGTCCTTTGTGATGGATTAATCCTGACAGAAAAGTTCTACTTGTGGAGCATCATAACAAATTGCATAATAGAGAAAGTCACAGAACCAAGGGCAGATAGAAGCTTTCTTTGTCTGAACTGGAAGAAGGTTGAAGAGAGGGTACTTCATGCTTTTTAAGAGGTCTCCATCGCGCAGACCATTTAAAATGAAATTCATGTATCTATTTAACAAAGATGTGCAGGATACGTTCTAGAAACAGCGTTTCATGATGAATAAATGAGGTTCAGAATCAACTTACTAGGAAAAATCCACTAGGATAGAAAATATTCAAATGAACATTTTAAACATTAGCATATGGGTAATTTCAATGAAATGTCAACCTAGGGACCTATTTTTTCATTTTCAAATTTTTCAAATTTTCATTTCATTTATGTATTCTATATCATTTTAAATATAATTAAGAAAACGTGTTGAGATGTTAAGTTATTTAAGTTAAGTTATACATATAATTAAGAAAACGTGTTGAGATATTAAGTCCAAAAAAGCCCACCCCAAACACTTTATCATAGACCACCTCCTGACATGATTTTCAGTAACATGCATTACACAAGATTCACCTGAAAGTAATTCTCAGTGGACTACTTGATAAGCATTATTTGATAAGCATTATTTGATAAGCACTGTTGTAGAAACCAGTAGTGTGTTGTGAAAATCAACTACTTTGAACAGGGTCTTATTATCCCATTAAAGGCTGTTTTGACCAAACCTTGATTATATTAATTTATAACAATAATTTATTATTTATACCCCACCCATCTGGCTGGGCTTCCCCAGCCACTCTGGGCGGCTTGCAACAAAAGATTAAAATACAGTAATGTATCAAACGTTAAACGCTTCCCTAAACAGGGCTGCCTTCAGATGTCTTCTAAAAGTCTGGTAGTTGTTCTCTTTGACATCTGGTGGGAGGGCGTTCCACAGGGTGGGTGCCACTACTGAGAAGGCCCTCTGCCTGGTTCCCTGTAACTTGGCTTCTCACAGTGAGGGAACCACCAGAAGGCCCTTGGCGCTGGACCTCAGGGTCTAAGTAGAATGATGGGGGTGGAGAAGCTCCTTCAGCTATCTTTAGCTATCTTCCATCAGCACCAGAATCAGCAGTGGAGAAAATGAATCAAGTGGAGAGCCAAGTAGTTATTCTTGACTGTTCTGCAAACTTCCCACAGATCTGGTGCTGATGGATGGAGCTGGTCACCATCCAACAGATGGAGCCACCAGCAGTTCATGGACAATGGTTTGAGAACCTCTGCACTAGACCTTCCCATTTGGTTGGAAACTGCACATCTAATTTGTGGAAGGGGAATTGGATCGCATCCATGCCTCTACCTAATTCCAATGCATTCATCAGCTCTGTGTGGGAGGTCTGAGACAGGAGAAGTGTGTGCTTCTCATCCACACATTCATTCTACACAATTTCCAGATGGGTGGAAAGAGGAAAAAGACAAGGACAGGTTTTCCCAGACTTGCGTCTCCAGCTGTTGTTGGGACTACAACTCCCATCATCCCCAGCTAGCAGGACCAGTGGTCAGGGATGATGGGAAGTGTAGTCGCAACAACAGCTGGAGATCCAAGTTTGGGAAACCCTGGACTAAGAGCGTGTGAAATGCCAAAAGCATTGTTTTAAATGGGCCATTAAAGTGATCAGTGATTGCTGCACAAAAATAGGCAAATATTTGTCCTGCAGTAATGAAGGACTGTTTTATTGGTGTAACTCTCTGAGACGGGACTCTGAAGAAATGTTTTGGAGACTTTTTGCAAACCCTCTCATAGGAAACAATCCAACAAAGCATCTTCATCATTTGCTAGAGTTTTAAGGTGTTCAAAGTTTCTAGAACAGTAGTAGCTAACCCGGTACCCTCTAGATCAGAGGTCGGGAACCTAAGGCCCATGGCCGGTTCTGTGGATCGGCGTGGGGATTCAGTGGTTGTTGTTTTCTCGTGGCACTGGCACCTCCCCCCCCATGACATTCCCCCCCCACCGCGGCGGAACCTCCTCCCTCCTCCCTCCTGGTGCAGCAGATCGCCAGCCAATCACCTGCTAAGGTTTGAGACCCTGGCCAATGAGAGAGCGGCGGCTGCACATGGCCGAGAGGAGGAAGAGGGCTGGGCTGAACTGGCCAAGTGCATTTCCAGCAGCTCCTCATCAGAGCAAGCTGTTTGCCACTGCCACTGCCGCCACCGCCCATGCCACCACTCTGCCAAGCGTGGGTCCTGTGCATAGCTGTCAACTTTTTCCTTTTCTTGCGAGGAATCCTATTCAGAATAAGGGAATTTCCCTTTTAAAAAGGGGAACGTTGACAGCTATGCTCCTGTGCCTGCCCTTGTGAGCGGCAGAGGCTGGCGGCAGCGGAGGAGGAGGAAAGAGCAGCCCGAAAGCAGCCCTTTTGTGCTGTTGGTTCCTCCGCCGCCACTGCCGCCACGAGTCTCTGCCTCTCAGCAGCACCCTAAGTAGGCAGGGGGACGGAAGGGGCTGGGGGAGAGGGGGGAGAGAGAAGCCCCCTCTGCCATGTGCGCATGTGTGCACATGCATACGCACTCCAGCCCACTAGGAGGTTTGTGGTGCGGTGAACCAGACCACCCCCCAAAAGGCTTGCCGACCCCTGCTCTAGATGTTTTCTAAGACAGTTCCCATCAGCCTCAGCCAGCATAGCCAATAGTCAAAGACGGTGGAGGTTGCAGTCCACAACATCTGGAGGGTACCAACATCTGGAGAGGAATCATAGAATCATAGAGTTGGAAGAGACACAAGGGCCATCGAGTCCAACCCCCTGCCAAGCAGGAAACACCATATAGAATCATAGAATCATAGAGTTGGAAGAGAAAATCAGAGGGCAGCCCTGTTCTAGATCCATCACTGGGGTGGGGGGCAGAAGAAGCATATATGAACAAACATACTGCTCCCCACATTGTCACTTTCCTTAAATTACTGGTGACTTTTAGCACTTCCTTTACCAACAAAACAGCAATTAAGCATGATCTTTGGGAGCACTGAAAGTGAAAAGAATGCCAAAGGCAAAAGGGTGTTATTTGTTTTTCTTTTTCTTGATTAATTTTAGCTGCTTTTTTCCTTCTGCCTGATGCCATGACCATTAACACAATACATTGGCTGTGTTTGCACAGCTTTGCCAATGTGAAGCTGCCCTGCATTTACCCAGCCGTTGGGATAACCAGCTGTTACTGATTTCAGCTTCCATCGTTTTGCACAGGAGAGCAGCTTAATTATGCCATGAAGATGCTCAACAAAATTACCCCCTCCCAAGTGAAAAAAAAGTACTTCATTTAATAGGATACGATATCAAGCACTTGAACTTTAACACTAGTGCAACATGCAATAAATAAACAAGCACATCACATCAAACCAAAGCTCTTATCAGGTTAATGATTACAGAATTGAAAGGATGTTTCTGATAGTATTAGTATTCTACATGCCCTTATTATTCATTCCTGGATTTCCTCCCAGGTAAAGGGTTTGGAGAAGAAAAACAGAGTTAATATTAATGTGGGGGCCTTCGTAAGAAACAAGCAAAGATGAGTGAATATTAAATGAAGATACATAAGTTTTATAGCTAAAGAAGGAAACTACTTCTTTTGGCATCATTCCTATCTCACAGAGGTGTGTTTGGTACATGTGTAATACAACTCTCATCAGATGCTGAAGACACACACCTTTGACACTTGAGATATGTGTTTTTGGGGGCTCACCCTATTCTTCTGAATTTGATTTCTTTTAACTGTTTTTAATGCTGAGTTTTAGATTACTGTAACCCATCCTGGGACCTACTTGTGAAGGATAGATAATAAATTGAACACTACTACTACTACTACTACTACTACTACTAATAGTGATTGCACTCATTAATAACCATGGAATTCAACAAGAATGTTCTTAAAAATGTGGAGACAGAGAAACCAAACTCTACACCAACTTCATTTTATTAATGCATCTCAGGTCCAAGCTATATTTTTTAGCTTGTGAATATGAAACCAACAATTTACAGCTTTCCAGGCTGATGTCCCAGCTTTTGAATATTCCAAAAAGTTAGCTCCCTTATTTTTAGGTGCACTGCATTTGAAGATTCGCCAGTCTATTTGAATTTATTTTGAGAGGCTTCCCATCTGCCAAATTTCCTTGTTGATTTACTCTGTGGGCAACACTTTTAATTAGCATTCAGCACATGTACCTGCAGACTGGATTAATTAACAGTGTGTATTGGGTACAAATGCATTTTTGGCTTAAAATCTCAAATGATAATGTAATTAATTCACATTGTTATTGGACACGTTCATGCTAATAATGTGAATGTGGGCAGATTAGAACTAGTGTCCTCTATTAAAAGTTTTGTAAATTGCTTAGTATTAAGTGGGAAATAATATCTGAGCCTAATTGTTTTCCCTGACAAGTACACAGCAACAAGAACAACCCTAAGAGTAATTGAAGAATTCTCTTCTCATTTTCTCTGTGTTTATTAAAATATTTATACCCTGCCTTTCAATTCTACAACTGAAGCCCCCCAGGGCTTCTATTACTCATAATAGTCATGCAAAACATATAATAAAACAAAGCAATTAGTCATAAGAACTGCAAACACACTAAAGCACCAAAAAAACAACAACACGAAGATGTCTTCAAACGGATGAACCATTTCAGAGCAAATGGCCTGAAATCACAGTATTTGCTTAGTGCCTAAAGGTTCTTCCAAATGCTTTGGACAAAGGAATTCCACAACCTGGGTCCCACTAGTAAGAAGGCCCTGTCATTTCCATGCCAGTTAACTAAATCTCAGGCAGGCCTGAGAAAAGGGTATCTTCCAATGACGAAAAGTTGGTAGGATGATTGACATGAGCAGAGGGTACATTTTGTTATTTAGATCCTAATTAGTTTAGGACCTGGGGCATGGAAGGCAGATTGAGAGTATAAGGGTAAAAATTGTAGGAGAAGGAAACAACAGTGAGCCTACTGTGGGTGTCTGCTGTAGACCTCCAAGCCACACTGAAGACTTGGGTGATGCCTTCTACAGCAGATTACCAAGCATTCAAAAAGAAGAGATACAATAGTCATGGGAAACCTCAACTACCCCAATATCTGTTGGAACGCATACTCTGCCAAGAATGTAAGGTTTAACAAATTCATTAATTGCCTTGCTGACAGTTTCATTTCCCAGAAGGTGGAAGAAGCAATAAGGGGATAATCTGTCTTAGACGTGGTCCAAACAACAAGGGGGAACTAATCAATGAAGTGGAAGTATTGGGAACCTTGGGAGGAAGTGATCATGTCCTCTTGGGTCTCATTATACGAAGGCAAGGTGAAGTTGTCTCAAACTATTCATAGAATTAGAGAAGTGGATGGACTTTGGAGGTCATCCAATCAAACTCCATGCTTGATGCAGAATCTCCAGTGCAGGATGCAGCTACACCATCCCTGACAGCCTCTGCTTAAATAAGTCCACTGAAGACAAGTCCACCTCCTGAGGCAGTCTATTGCAGCTCCAATCCTTTACTTTATACTTTTAGTCAGCGGCTGGTCAACATCTTTGCTGTGAGGGGGAAGATAGTGTGCCTTCCTCTTCCCACGTTTCTCCCTTGTGTCCTGAGTTTGAGTGTCTTCAAAGCCTTTGGTACAGGCTGTTCTCCAACTGGGGCACTCGCAGGCCAGGGTTTCCCAGTTGTCGGTGTTTATACTACATTTTTTGAGATTTGCCTTGAGACAGTCCTTAAACCTCTTTTGTTGACCACCAGCATTACGCTTTCCATTTTTAAGTTCAGAATGGAGTAGTTGCTTTGGAAGATGATAATCAGACAGCCGCACAACATGACCAGTCCAACAAAGTTGATGTTGCAGGGCCACTGACAGGAAGCTGGGTGTGTGATGCTTCCTTTCCCCGCTGGCAGCCCTACTCTTGGGTAAAGATGAAATCATCTTTACTGGAGGATCAAGGAGAGGATTCTAAGCACATCTGGCCACACATCCTTACAATACACCCCGCTCCCAGCTAGTAATCTTGCAGCAGTGTTCTGAACTAACTGCTGTTTTTGGAAGTGACTGCAGTCTCTACTTGATGCTTTTGAATTGTGCTTTGGAATTATGGTGCTGGAGGAGACTCTTGAGAGTCCCATGGACTGCAAGAAGATCAAACTTCTCCATTCTTAAGGAATCAGCCCTGAGTGCTCACTGGAAGGACAGATCGTGAAGCTGAGGCTCCAATACTTTGGCCACCTCATGAGAAGAGAAGAGTCCCTGGAAAAGACCCTGATGTTGGGAAAGATGGAGGGCACAAGGAGAAGGGGACGACAGAGGACGAGATTGCTGGACAGTGTTCTCGAAGCTACGAACATGAGTTTGACGACGCTACGGGAGGCCATGAAAAACAGGAGTGCCTGGCGTGCTCTGGTCCATGGGGTCACAAAGAGTCGGACACGACTAAACAACTAAACAACAACAACAAGCAGTCTCTACCATTACCTCTGCTAGCAATATCTGTGGCCCTTAACAGCAATACTTTTCACCCCTCTCTTGTCTTAGTTCAGGGGTCAGCAACCTTTTTCAGCCATGGGCCGGTCCACCGTCCCTCAGACCATGTGGTGGGCTGGATTTTTTTTGGGGGGGGTGAACAAATTCCTATGCCCCACAAATAACCCAGAGATGCATTTAAAATAAAAGGACACATTCTACTCATGTAAAAACATGCTGATTCCTGGACTGTCCGCGGGCTGGATTGAGAAGGCGATTGGGCCGCATCTGGCCACCGGGCCTTAGTTTGCCTACCCCTGTCTTAGTTTAATACCCTGGCTGAGGAAGAGTCTGCTAGCTTACCATTTTGCAACATTTCGGTTGGTTTCAATTAAGCAATGACCCTACTGCATATGGAGTACAGTATGACACAGCAAGGAGATTAATTCAGAGTGTGTCATTCAGAGCTTAATAGTGAATTAAACAGAACTGTCTTTGTGCATTGAGGTTATTGATTTTTTGCTTTTATAAACAACAACAACCACCTGATTTGCTGAAACAGTTTATTTTCAAAGCTAAGGCAGGCACTCACAAAAACCACCTACGATGCAAAGTAATTAAAAAAGCTTAAAACATAACATTGGCTTCATCTGCCAGGTAGAAAACAATCAAAGAGGATACAAATTCAATCAAATGTTAAAAGCAAATTACATGGTACTTTGCATCAGGCTGCTAAGGAAAGCCACTTTCTAGTACAAACATCTATGCAAAGGTTTTTCTACAAAGGAAAGAACATGATATAAAGTGACAGCTTCCTTTCGTTTCCAGTGCTACCCTGTTTCCAATTCTGTTTCAGCACACAGCAGTTTACCTAAGCAGAGGCCCATCTACATATTCTCTGTGCCGAAGCTGTTGAGAATGTGTGTGTGAGTGGTTATCTCTATGTGTGAAACTATAGCGTCTTAAGACTTTCTACCTAAAGATATTAAAATGAGAAGTATTGTTTTTTTTGTAACAGTAGTGGAAGGTGTGTTGGGGCACCATTGCTCACTTGACCTCTGATTGGTTAGGTTTGTCCCATAGCTGTCAACCTTCCCTTTCCCCCCCCCCTTATTTCCCTTATTTCAGCGCCGTTTCCTGCTGCTTCCCGCTGCTATCCCGGATTGTTAGATATCCCGTAGACTGTCTCCGGGACAGGTGAGGCTGCTGATCCCTTATTTTCAAATCCGAAAGTTGACAGCTATGCTGCTGATCCCTTATTTTCGAGGCTGCTGATGCCTTATTTTCAAATCTGAAAGTTGACGGCTATGGTTTGTCCTTCTTACCAGGAGGCAGAGGGGGAAAGGTGAATGGTGGTGAGGTCAGTGCTGTGCAAATGATGGAACAAATGGATGTGTTTGCACTGCACTTCCCTCATCACTATCTTCTCCCTCTCTCTCTACCTCCTAATAAGCAACAGCAAGGCGACCAAACGAAGATCAGGGGAGCAGTAGTGCCCCATCTTGCCATCTGCTAATGGTCTATATCAGGGTCTCCAGCTGTTTATGGACTGCAATTCCCACCATCCCTGACCACTGGTTCTGCTAACAAGGGATGAAGGGAGTCATAGTCTGGAAACCCTGGTCTATATAGTCATGAAAAATAAAATATGAAATTGAAAACTGTTCATCTTGCAACAAAGAGCACTAAAAAAATGTACTGTTATTCGGGTTACATTACACCTTTTATCACCTCATCTTTCTTTCTGGTCTAACTTTGACAGAGCACCAGCTCCAGTAAAGCATTTGAAAAGAAGGTTTGGGATTATTACTGACAGAATATCTCTACAAAGCACTTTTAGGTTACTGTGTGAGTGTTCATTGTGCCATAAAACACAGTAGACAAGATAGAATATCATTGAGACCTTATCAATAAGGGCATGGAATGGCTTTCATGATAACCCTCCTTTTCACTCACAGGGTATACAGAAATTCTAAGGGAGTTCTGCTTAAGTCATGCAGAGCCATAGTAAGATGTTCCATCATTTCTAGCTGTGAAACATAATTATAAAACAGAATTGTGTGGTTTAAAACTGGCTCTTTCATTGCTGCTATGATTAGCAACACACAATGACAAGTCTAGTGTGTGATTCAGGATGAGATGAGTAGCACTTTGTTGTACCAGTGGTAGATACGCCTGGTCAGCTGGAATATTGGGTGGATGAAAGGGAAGAGTGAGTGAATGGGGTTCATAGCTTTACCAAATGAACAAAAAATGTCAAGGTAAATCTAAATATACACGTTGAACCAAAATTACCTATCAATATTCGGCCGGCAATAACTAACATTGACAAACCTAATACTGAAACAATATTGTGCATGGATAAAGAGATACTGAAGGGGCCAAATGAGTTACAATCTCAAAAGTTCTTCAGCAGGAAATTATACAATTTAAAAGGAGAGTGATGCCTGCATGGCTTTAAACCACTTTTATTCCAGCATTGTTATACAGTCTTAGTGTTTACACACACACATGAGGTAGCCCTGATTATGTTTTCCCCTCTGCACTTAGAGAGAGGTGTCAAAAATTAGAGCTAAAGGTGGCATACATGGTTTTCCACGCTCCCTGTTTTACGGACACAACAGAAATGTGAGGTTGATTAGGCTGAAAAATAATAACTGGCCCAGTTATAGCTGAGTGGGAATTTGATTTCCCTGGTCCAAGTAATTCTAGCAATCTAACAACCATGCCATGCTAACTCTAATATAGTCAATTAAAGGTGTGACGTCACAAGTTTCCAATATGAAGCAACACACAATGAGTATTTTCAACCTTAATGTTTTCCATGCGTCACTACTATAAAAATTCCGGCTACGTCTCCATTTCAAGTCTGATCCCTCTTCCCTAATTTTTCATTGGAATCCCAATGGTTACCTTGCATTGAGATGTAATTAAAACCATTGGCCTATCTTTGGACTCATTACTTATGCTCCCATTGTTGTAAGCATTCCGGACAATGAAGCGCAGATTGCTAGAGATTGAATTTTGAAATCTCAGTAGCACAGCCAACAAATCTTGCTCACAACTGAGGTTAGGGATCTTATTTTTGTTTGGCCGTTCCATACCCACATCACCTACACAATCCTCTCCAACGTAGAGCTTCTCCTCTTGCAAGGTTTAACGTTATGTCATCTGCAGTTCTTCAGGGAAAGTTCTCAAAGGTCCCATATTCAGAGAGGTATTGTTGCTGTGGTTTAGGACCGGTTGAGACTATTGCATCTGTCTTGTTCTACTGTCTGATTTATGCAATAATTCATGACAAATGTTTGAGCCCCATGCTGAAGGAGAGGTTAAGAATAAAATAATTTATTACGGTCGGAGACCAGCTTATAAAACACACTTGGGGGTACAGACACAGAAGAAAAACAGACAATTAAAGCAATGTACAACAATAAACTATCACAGGGAGTTGACCCAGAGTCACCCATGGAACTGAGTTTGGGGGTTTTCATGACGGACTAGTTTGAGTTGGGAGATGGTCTGTGCCTACACAGAATCTGGCAACCATCCAGGTCATCTTCTGATCTTTGCCTAACAGGAAAAGGTCAAATTTTTGCTTTTGTTGGAGGTCGGCGAGCCTCACCAGTAGGGGATCAATGATCTTACTACGTGCCTCTTCATAAAAGGACATCTAAAGAACAAGTGTTCTGGGCTTCCTATCTCTCCCAATGGACAGGTGCAAAGTCTCTGAGTGTACGGGACTTTTCTAAAGGCTCCTTCCAGGACCGGCGAGGGAAGAGCCAAGTTTCTGGCGAGAGGTTAAATTGTTCTGACTCCTAAAGGCATTCCTTTTTATTGAACAGCTGCAGAATATCTTTTATTGAAAGTAGCAGAATATCTGAGCAATGCCATGAACTTGCAACACTATAACACCTGAGTGGTACTTTCTAACCTTATTAGGCCTGTATGGTTTTGTTTTGGAGTGTCTTCTCCCGTGAACAATTCTGTGTATCCCTGTCTCCCCTGTTAGCCTAGCTGGCACTAATTGTATCCTGTTTTCTCTTTTCTAGATGTACATCCAGACAACGACACTTACAATATCCATGAGTTTAAGTGCTTCTGTGTCTCTAGGCATGCTCTACATGCCCAAGGTTTATATTATCATTTTTCATCCAGAGCAAAATGTTCAGAAAAGGAAGAGGAGTTTCAAAGCTGTAGTCACAGCAGCCACAATGCAAAGCAAGCTGATCCAAAAGGGAAACGACAGACCAAATGGCGAGGTCAAAACTGAACTTTGTGAAAGTCTTGAAACCAACAGTAAGTCATCCGTAGACTTAACCATGGTCAAGAGTGGCAGCACTTCCTAATAGATGTACGTTCACAGGAATGTTTAATAAACCACATTTTTTCTTGGCTTGACCTGCATGAACATAGAGGTGTGCCAAAAGTCATGTACCCATTTTTTAAGGTGCTTTTAAAAAAAGATCTGTAGCAAAAGAAATTAAAAATGATCATTTTAGGAAAAAAACTCTGCTTCAAAAAAAGCTTTGACCTTGATCTGATTATATCGTGATGATGGGCTTCTTATTTCACTATTGCAAACGCCCTCTAGAGCTTTTCAAATTCCAATATTCCATTTATTGGTGGTGTTATCCATACATATATGTTTTACAAGTCTGTGTGGGTAATGTCACCCTTATCTTACTTTATGACCTTCTAAATAATTCTAAAATTTGAGCATCATCTTCCCCTCCCTCAACCCACCATCTTAAGTGCAACCTTGGTTTCACCATGTTGCAATAAGTAGCTGGTTTTTTCTTTCTATGACAAGAAAAATGCTGGCTTAGTGAGTTACGAAGACCAATAGGAATTCCTTAAGTCAGGGGCTCCCCAGCTGTGGTCCTCAGACCACCAGTGGTCTACAAGCTTCATTCAAGTGGTCCACAGTATGTCTATAGATTTGTGGCTGAAGATGGGAGATGGCACATCTATCACATGAAGCATTCACATTTTAATTGTATTTTAATAACTTCTTTTATTTCTTATATATTCTATGGAATTCATATTGTATTAGAACAGGTTTCCTCAACCTCAGCCCTCCAGATGTTTTGAGACTACAGTTCCTATCATCCCTGACCACTGGTCCTGCTAGCTAGGGATCATGGGAGATGTAGGCCAAATACACCTTGAGGAAGCCTGTATTAGAATATAATGCGATATAAAAGAAGCTACAAAACTATAATTAAAAATCATACATGGAACATTACAGTTGCTACAATAGACATAAAAATCATTAAGTTTCCCACCAAGACCCTCATAAATTTGTAAGTGTTGTGTGTTAGGAAGAAAGATTGGAGATCACAGTTCTAAGTGATGCTCCTTCAGGCATTCATTGTTATTACACAAAGATGCAAGATCAACCCTCTTGATGGTGCTACACACTAGTCTGAAGAATGTTGCCTTACTCATGTGTTTTCAACATGGAGCTGGTGACACTGTTCAGTCAGACTTCCCATTACCTATTGGAAACTACACCTGAGCAAGGCATTTCCCTTCAGGCTAGCACTGACTATGCATTAGCCAGGGAATATGCTTGGCACTTCCACACCTGATTAAAAAATCTTGAGAAGCAGAGGAATGCTAAAAGCTTGGTAGGATAACACAGAAAACCAACTTCCCAAGTGATCACATTCACACACCATTGCAAGTTAACAATTGGTAAGGGACTATCTGTAAATTCATCTGTTGTCTATTTTCTAAGTAAAGTAAAGGGTAAAGGGACCCCTGACCATTAGGTCCAGTCATGGCTGACTCTGGGGTTGCGGCACTCATCTTGGTTTATTGGCCGAGGGAGCCGGCATACAGCCTCCGGGTCATGTGGCCAGCATGACTAAGCAGCTTCTGGAGAACCAGAGCAGCGCACGGAAATGCCGTTTACCTTCCCGCTGGAGCGGTACCTATTTATCTACTTGCGCTTTGATGCGCTTTTGAACTTCTAGGTGGACAGGAGCAGGGACCAAGCAACGGGAGCTCACCCCGTCATGGGGATTCAAACTGCCAACCTTCTGATCGGAAAGTCCTAGGCTCTGTGGTTCAACTCACAGCGCCACCCGCGTCCCATTTTCTAAGTACTCATATGCAAATTTCATCACCAACTAGCAAAATATGCAATTAGAAAACTGAGTCTTCCCCTTCTGGAATTGGTTCATGAATCCTGGCACATCTCGAAATAACTCTTTCAAGTAGGTTAGTCATTGCACTCTATGGGAGCATGTTGTCATAGCATGTTATATGACATTTATTTGCCTGCATACTTATCTAAAAAGGCAAAATAGATCTGGGCAAAGTCAAAGGCCTAAATACAAAAGATGAATTGGCCTTCACCACATTGAAGTTTGCATTTTGTTGCATGCTTGGTAAAAGAGAGGGGGGGGGGAAGGAAAAAAAAGTATTTTAAAATGCAAAAGGTTTGTTTCCGATAGCATGCTTTTACAAATGTCAGAGCAACAAAAAAAATTATTCAGTGTTGTCGATCCCCAAATCACAAAAGGCTATTGGTAAAATCTGAAAATTCCGGTTCTCTGGATTTTGTAGGCTTAGCAATGATTCATAATTTGATATGAGAAAAGGATATGCTTTGAAACAAAGTAAACAGCCCTCGGTATTGCAGATATGGAAGCATGAAGCATGAATTATAATGTTTATTATGATCTTTCTTTTAAATGAGCCATAAACATACCAGATAAAGACAGTGCTTTTTTTCTAGAAAAAAATATATAGTTCCTGTAGTCAAGGGAGGGTGAGGGGTGTGGCCTGATACCAAGACTGGGCACTGAGAGTGGGTTAGCTGCTTGCTGCTCCCTTATCCACCCACCTACTGGGGAGCTTCTGCCCAGGTGAAGAGGCTTCGACCTGCACAACTTTGGGATAATAACAACAACAACAACAACAACAACAGCAACAACAACAATAATAATTTATTTATACCCCACCCTCCCCAGCCAAGACCGGGCTCAGGGTGGCTAACACCAGGTATATAAACAATTGATTAAAATACAACTTAAAAACAAGATTAAAATACAACATTAAAATGCAGCCTCATTTCAAGAAGAAGAGTTTGGATTTGATATCCCGCCTTTCACTCCCTTTAAGGAGTCTCAAAGCAGCTAACATTCTCCTTTCCCTTCCTCCCCCACAACAAACACTCTGTGAGGTGAGTGGGGCTGAGAGACTTCAGAGAAATGTGACTGGCCCAGGGTCACCCAGCAGTTGCATGTGGAGGAACAGGGAAGCGAACCTGGTTCCCTAGATTACGAGTCTACCGCTCTTAACCACTACACTCCAGATCAAAAACTGTTTGGGGATGAAAACGTCAAATCTTCACCAAGGCCAGCTATCCAGACTGGTCCTATGTGGGCCAGAAAAAAAAACCCAGGGAAGTCCCCAAATAGGAGTTCCATCACAGAAGGAAAAAGGAAAGAGGGAAAGGGGATCAAGTTGATTCCAAGCCAAAGGTCAGGGGGAACAACTCTGTCTTACATGCCCTGCAGAAAGAAATCAGATCCTGCAAGGCCCTGGTCTCATAAGACAGAGCATTCCACCAGGCCGGAGCCAGTGCTGAAAAGGCCCAGGCTAATCGGACTTCCTTAGGGCCCAGGACATCTAGGGTGTTGCTATTTATGGACCTTAAGGCCCTCTGCGGGGCATACCGGGAGAGGCGGTCCTGTATGGATGGAGGCAGCAGGGCTCTAGGATCCTGTCAGAGCATTGCGCCCCTTTTCCTAAGCTGGGGAAAAAATATGGTAGTGCTGCTGCTTACCATTGCGTTTTGCCGGGGGGGGGGGGGAGCGCTGGCTAAAGAGAGAATGGAGTTGGCAACAGCAGATCTTGAAATTTGCTCTTGTTCCTTCAATGGCTGCGTGGCAGGGAGAAATGTAGGAAGTGTACACTATGGTGGAAGCAGCCGTACCTTCCAGACATTTGGATGCTGTGGAAGAATTACACACACCAAAGATAGATAAGGGAACTGGCAATGCTTGGCATAGGATTTTTATCATGATTATTATTTATCAAAATAAACTGTTTTATTTTATTTGGGGGGTGGGGGGAGCCACCCTCAAAGCAGCTTGCTTTTTTAAAGAAAAGGCAATCAGAAACCCAACAATATTGATCAGTTTATCACAATGCGCTTGCTAATCACTAAGCTTTCTTGATTCCATATGCCAGTATGGGAAGGTAAAAATGTCTCGGTTTCTCTCAGAAATGTCTCAGAGGCCCAGAATGAATACAAAAGGAAAAGAGACAGCCTGTCAGTGTTGAACACCCCCTGAATACGCTCCATCCTTATTAAGCTTTTTTTTAAAGGCTTGGGTTTATATTTATATATATATATATATATATATATATATATATATATATATATATATATATATATATATTTGCTTTCGTAGATTTTCACGGGTACAGGAATGCAGGTTTTGGTGTCCTCGGGTGTCTTCCCGTGTAAAAGTTGGGGTGTCTAGGCGACGTTTCGACGAGGTCTCACTCGTCATCTTCAGGCTGGTGCTTTCGGCTTCTTGTTACTGGAACAGAGCGGGATCTCAATGTTTGAGTTCCTATAAATACTGTAGAGGGGGTGTGGTGTCTAGCCTCCAATGTTCTGGGCAGAGAGGAAGTTCCCAGGCTAGTGTGCCTTTTCTTCTTTTGTTCCTTAATTACTTGAGAGATAGGTATCTCTCAAGTAATTAAGGAACAAAAGAAGAAAAGGCACACTAGCCTGGGAACTTCCTCTCTGCCCAGAACATTGGAGGCTAGACACCACACCCCCTCTACAGTATTTATAGGAACTCAAACATTGAGATCCCGCTCTGTTCCAGTAACAAGAAGCCGAAAGCACCAGCCTGAAGATGACGAGTGAGACCTCGTCGAAACGTCGCCTAGACACCCCAACTTTTACACGGGAAGACACCCGAGGACACCAAAACCTGCATATATATATATATATATATGTGTGTGTGTTTCTGCAAACCTTAGGATTACCCCAAGTTTTCTAAAAGCCTTCCTGTTGTGTGTGAATGGTGCTGTTTTGGCTTCATGAGGACCAACACTCAGAGAGCGAGTTACCTATCTACATGCTAGATGGGAGTGGCTGAATCTAGTATAAGCACTCTCTAAATGTGATTTCTGAGTGACAACTGGAAGCAAACCTATACCATCCAGTAGCTTGATGCGCAGCAAAGTGTTTTTGTGTTTTACTGTAGTCTTATCTTGGCTTCAGCCCCAAAACATTGATATGATTTTAAAGCTCATCTTCAGTGCCTGCCTGCAGGGTGTTGATCCTCGTTGTTTACTGCTTGAGAAGCAGGAAGATTAGAAAAGGCAACACATCCCCATTCTCGGGAGTCCCCCCCACCCCCGCCATGGTGTAATTGAGCTGTCTTGGCTGAAAGACAGGCAACTCAGAATTGGCGCTTGCTTTTTTCAAAAGTCATCCTGTAGCTATTAGGCCATCTTAACTTTACTCCCTGCTGCCAAAATAATTTGCGGAAACTTTTTAGAGGCACCAGCACACTTATCGCTGAGTTACTTGAAAGCTGCTCTTTGAAACCAGCTAGCTGTAATAGTACTCAGAATACCATCTAGAAAATATTCCTTCTTGCTAGCAGTTGGTGACCCTCAGGTCTCAAATTACTTTTGCAGTGGCAGTCACGGCATTGTGTGGCAATGACATCATTTGCGGTGACGGGGCGAGGGGAAGCGTGGTGCCGTGGAGGGAATGAAACTCAACAGTCAGGTTGAGAACCTGCGTTTAGTGGAATATGATCTCAATGGGGTATGATAGCATTGGGGCTTAGTTGCACATAGGTGTGCTTAAGCAGACTTCTAGGTTCAGTTCCTGACTCTGTCATGATTCTCGTGACCTAAAGGACACAACAGCACTTTTACAATGCATTTTTATAATGTAGTGCATTTTGAAATTGCTTTGAAACTCGGTGTTTCTCCCTGAGCAGTGATGATTATGATATAAACTCATCTAGCTCTAAACCCTGGATCAGTTTTCAACTGGTCCCTTGCTCTTCCCAGCCCACATGCTAACTATTTGCTAAAGAGGCCTTTTAAGTTCCATCAGGGAGCAACACTGTGAGAGTACTGTTGCCTTCATGTCTTGCTTGTGGGGGAATCCAATAACAGGAAGCAGGGTTCTGGACTCAATGGGTCTGACCCAACTGGACTCCTTATCTTCTTAATTTTCATCAGCCCTGAAGCAGTTAGCATTGGGGCCCACAAGACCATTTGGGCCCAACAGTTACTCCACTGCCTGTGGTTGTAGCGTGGGGGGGGAGCTGCCATAGTGATTGCCCCAGGCACATTTTTCTTGGGAGGGGGGACGCTGCTCACACCACCCTCCCTGAACCAGCCCTGTGATGTTTTGCGAGGCTGGACTCTGATCAGATCCCAGCCTCGCAAAGTGGCCTGTGGAGGGCCTGTGAGCACCCCATGCACCCTTCGATCCCAGGTCCTTGAGGAAAGGCTGGGATCAAAGGTTCTCATGTCACTCTCCCCAAACTGCTTTGTGAGGCTGGGATTATTCCAAACTCATGAGGATCCTTGCTTTCTTCATAGTATTGTTATCATTGTCGTAACAGTGACAACAGGTAAATGCTCCAAAAAGGTTAGGATACGGTTTTTTGTTTTTTTCCTTAGAGTTTTCAAGCAGTTAGTATGTGAAATAGCAAGGTGCAGGGTACAGAACTAATTCACAGTTATGGTTGCATCCAATGAGCCCTGGCTTCAAACTGGGCCTGTGTGCATGCGTTGCTTAGTAACTGTGTAGAGCAAAATAAGCCTGATTTTCTTGCGTATAAAATGGCCAACATGTTTAACGTGTTCTAGTAATAGTTTCATTCTGTTAGAAATCTGGCCTGACCTGCTGTGGCGTCTGACTGATTAAGCAGGGGACTCCATTCATACACTCTTTTTTACAGCAGTTTTCTAGGATAAGCCATCAATTAACCTGAAATTGAAACATCCACCCTTTTCTGCCGCATTTGCCAGAGTGAAACTTCCTCCTTAATGCAAAATTCTCTTTGCAACTGTAAAGCTTTACATGAATTTGTTCAAACATCAGTGCATACAAACATTACATTTTATGCATATTAAACTTATATCTTTAACAGACACCCTGTGTATTTTAAGTGTAGATGAGCTATATTATACCATGAAAGTCGAACCTGTGGTCATGTTAGCTAGGGCCGATGTAGTATAGTGAAATCTGGCAGGCTACGAGTTAGTCACTCCTGTACAATATATATAGTTCTCAATTCACTGACTGCAATCGTAGGGTGGTATTCAACTAATCTTTACTCAAAGCAGAGTCACTCAAATTAAGGAACATTACTAAGTTAGCTCCATGGGTCTATGCTTGAGTAAAACTTCGTTACCACCCCTATTACCCACTTGCTTGGGAGACAGCCTGATTATTGAAATGCCTGCTTTCAATTCAAGAGAGCTGCATGTCATTTTGATTTGTCTTTATATTATTCCAAAGGACTAAACTGATCTTTTAAAAGTCTGTTAGTTCCTCGAGTTTATTGTGCCAAATATACGGCCATCTCTGGTCACCTATGCTTGCCAAGTGTGATTCGCATTTCAACTGTGAATTGCCCACAGTCTTTAAAACCAAGATACCAGCTGCTGAGGCTTTCAAATCCCCAAACAGAAGCAGTAAGCTCATTATAGTAAATTGTGGATGATGCTTGAGAAGATGTTCATGAAATAAAGAGAGAAGAGGAAAGCTGGGTACACTGGTAGTCAGTGTTTTCTTCCTCTCCTTTTTAAAATCACGAAATGAAATTGACAAGAATGTGAGCAACTTTTCAGAAATCACACACAAATTCTTAGGAGTACTGTTAATTTTAGGCTCATTACTACCCTAAGAAGCCATAGGCCCAGGAGGACTTGTTACTTCTTTTAACAACATTTTAAATGGAAAGACTGAACACAAGCAGTGCAGAAAATTTCCTTCATTGGGTAAGTGGAGTTAAACTAAGTTTTCTGAAAAATCCCAAGATGGAGAAATTTCTCTATAATTTTCAGGAGAGGGTTGCTGCTTACCTCACATATACTTTACAATGTGGCCAAGTGCTTTCCAATTTTTCTTGCTTTTTAACTATTTAAAAATGTCCTGCACTGATTGCAGTTGTGCACCGTTTTCTGCAAAGCTCCCTGCTGGCTGCTTCTGGGAGTACCCTGAGATATTCATTCTGGTTCTCTCGGTTTCTCATTTTTCCAATCTTGAATTCAATTCTCCAAATTTCTGCAGTGGTGTGCTTTTCTCTATTTCATCCTCATCAAAATTAATCATCATCTTTGTGCAACTCTTTCCTATGAAATACATTTTTATATGCTGTTTTGACTACATATTTTTGCACGCAATTTCCCCTAATATAATGCATTTTTGTATACAGTGATACCTCAGGTTAAGTACTTAATTCGTTCTGAAGGTCCATTCTTAACCTGAAACTGTTCTTAACCTGAAGCACCATGGGGCCTCCTGCTGCCGCTGCGCCACCAGAGCATGATTTCTGTTCTCATCCTGAAGAAAGTTCTTAACCTGAGATACTATTTCTGGGTTAGCAGAGTCTGTAACCTGAAGCGTATGTAACCTGAGGTACCACTGTACAATATTCATTTTGGGGTACACTTTCCCCTAATGCATACTTTTTTGTAAACCACTTTGAGTTTTGCTTTTTTTACAGTATATAAACTTTATGAAATAAATTAAATAATAAAATATTTGTGAGCCTTGGCTGGAGAATTGCAGCACAAAACTCAGATAAGTACGAATTTTTAAAGATGGCCGTTTTTCAGTTCTTACATTTGGACAGTGTGAATTTGAAAGATTTGCATTTAAATGGCAAATGAATCAAATTTCTCCTCCAACCCTAATTGGGAGCAATGTCAAATCCCATAGCTCTCAAGCCATTCCATGGAGTATGGCTGGAGGGAAGCAGAATGAGGCTCTCTCTCCCCATAGATTCCCTACTGGTGGAACTTCCTGAGATGAACCAGGTCACTTCTGGAAGATCTGTTCAGGTGGAAGTGGTCATCAGGGTGCTGTGTTGCCATCTTCCTGATGGGGTGCTACTGCCACTTACCAAGGCAATGTGGTCAGGATACTAGCAGGAGTGCTGGTTTGGCTCCACCCATGTAGCTGCCACGCATTGCTGCATCCTTGACTTCACCACCACCCTGCCCCACCACTCCACCACCACAGTAACCAGCCCTGACACCACTGTTGGGATTGCCCCACAATGCTAGGTATATTTGGTTCAAGTACTGTGTTGAAATGGGTTTGCGTGATACCCTTTGCTGAGACCAGAATGTCTTTATGATCCCTGAGCTTGAGCAAAAAGAACAACCTGTCTGCTGTGTCTGTCAGCAGCCCTGGTTAACGCCCATGCCTAATTCTGTTCAGTTTCTTTGAAGACATGGCACATCACCAGCACGAAACATTTCACAGGGTTGTTAAGCTTCTTTCCGTATCCATAAGAAGGGCTTTTCTCTGTTTGGCTGATCTTTGCTTGTTTTTGCCCGCAGCTTCCTCCAGCAAGACGACTTATGTCAGCTACAGCAATCATGGAAACTGAGTGAGGAAACCAAACATACCTGAAGACTTGCAGGATGCGAACTTAAGAACAACGTTGACTATAGCATCATGAGAACTCAGCCTTTGAGATGTCTCTAGACCATAGTCTAAACTGTAAAAGGACAAAGACTAACCTTGAGCCCAAAGCAGGAGGGGCGGGTGGGTTGGGAGAGAAATCGCCCAGAAATATATTATATGACTGTGTGTCAAATGTCCAAACTGTTTACTCATGAAAGAAGGTGAATCACAAAAGGAAAACAAAAAATGTTAGCTTGTGAAAAAAAATGCTGTTGAAATAAAAAAAAAAACCATGTCTGATGTTCTACTTGTAAGTACTTTTTTGTGATTGTGAGAATTTCCATTCCCGTTCCACACTTGTTCAACTTGTATAAGAAGATGAAGTTTGTTCCTTGTGAAGATGGCTGACTGAATTGAAGCCCTGCGTTGTGCTAATGATAAATGCAATGGTTGACGCATGCAATTTTTTATACAAAATAATTTATTTCTATTAATAAAGGAATGTTTTGCAAATGTTGAGACTTGTTTCGTTGCCATTTTGAGGGCTGCGTTCAAATGCCTGAAGGGGATAGATATTGTGTGCTAGGGAAATTGCAGCTGTAATGTGGGAGACTGTAGAATCAGGTGCTAGTATACTTGGGATGGTATGCACAAACAGGCTTGGTATCTAAGTGTTTAGACAGGCAAGGGGCAATAGGTGCAATAAGTTCACTGGTCAATTGCCCCAGTGTCCCTAGAAGCTGATGGCTGGAGATGGATGCTATAATCTGTGAAGAGCTGGAAGAGACCACACTCTGCTTCCTTGAAGGATAACAATAGTCCTTTTCCGCCTGGTCCCACCCCTTCACCCCTTCCAAAAAGGAGTTAGGGTGGAAGCCTCATCTGCCATCTGCCTAAAGGGCAAGCGGGTTCCCCTCAGACACACTGTGCTCTGTAACAACTTGGGGAGCAAGGTTACAGTGCACATAGGTACAAGCTTCTCCCACTCTCTTACCTCTTTTTTAAAAAAAATATTTAATCATTTTTTCAATACAAACAACCACAAAAAACATATACAACACAAACTGTAATAACACTAATAACACAATTTACCATTTCAGATTTGAGTACTGATATACCTATGACTACACCTTTTAAACAATATTTCCCCACCTCTCATCCCCCTACTTCCCATCACCGTCCGCCTTATTGCTTCAATATTCCTTCCAGATTTCTTCATATTTATCCATTCTTAATTTGCATTGACATGCAATTTGTTCGTATGTGGCTAGTCTCTTACCTCTTTTTGGTGGTTGCGCCCATCAACAGTTCCTCTTTCGTGGTGTGGCTATGGTGTTGACCTTTGGGCATAGTAGAAATTTTTGTCCGCCCAGCAGACTGGTGTTTTCACCTGCTTCACACTGCCTGGAACTGGATGGTGGTCTGCTAAATACTTGATTGGTTAAACTGGTTACTTTGGCAGGCAGGGAAGAAGTAGGTCGGCTGACTGACCCCCTTAGACACCTCTGTGGGTCATGGGCAGCTCCTGGGTTTCAGGACCCAGTGGTGGGAATTAGGGGCCATCTTTCTTCCCCATCCACTTGGAGTTGAGGCATCTCCAGGGGTGATCATGCAGGAATGCCTCCCTCCTCTCCTTCAGGACAGGAAGAATTGGTTCTACCCATCCTTGCAGGAACTGACCACCTGCATAAAAAGGTAAAGGTAAAGGACCCCTGACAATTAAGTTCAGTCACAGACAACTCTGGGGTTGCGGCGCTCATCTCACTTTACAGGCCAAGAGAGCCGGCGTTTGTCTGCAGACAGTTTTTCTGGGTCATGTGGCCAGTTGCTTCTGGTGCAACAGAACACTGAAACCAGAGCAGCGCTCGGAAACGCCATTTACCTTCCCGCCAGAGTAGTACCTATTTATCTACTTGCACTTTTTGGCTTGCTTTGAAACAGCTAGGTTGGCAGGAGCTGGGAACAAGCAATGGGAGCTCACCCTGTCACAGAGATTCGAACCGCCGACCTTCTGATTAGCAAGCCCAAGAGGCTCAGCACCACTTGTGTCCCTCGCCCACCTGCATACCTTTGGGCATTTGCCTGAAATTTGGTTATCTAGCTCCTGCACTGATAGCTTTTCCTCTGCCGGTTCTCTTTATGTTTACATGGGCCAAAGTGATCTATAGTTCAAGTAGCTACTGGTATCAGTGTTTTTAATTCAGCTCTCAGCCACAAAGAAAGGAAAAGAAGCACACAACTGTTATTGCTGAAGTTAATATGGAAGGAGGGGTGGAACCCAACCACAACCACCCTTACTACTATAAACTACTTCAAAGGTAAAGGTACCCCTGCCCATACGGGCCAGTCGTGTCTGACTCTAGGGTTGTGCACCCATCTCACTTAAGAGGCCGGGGGCCAGCACTGTCCGGAAACACTTCTGGGTCACATGGCCAGTGTGACGAAGCTGCTCTGGCGAGCCAGCAACAGCGCAGCACACGGAAACGCCGTTTACCTTCCCGCTATAAAGCGGTACCTATTTATCTACTTGCACTTAGGGGTGCTTTCGAACTGCTAGGTGGGCAGGAGCTGGGACCGAAAGATGGGAGCTCACCCCGCCGCAGGGGTTCGAACCGCCGACCATGCGACCGGCAAGTCCTAGGCACTGAGGTTTTACCCATAGCGCCACCCGCGTCCCCACCTACTTCAAAAGGTAGGTGCAAATCCAAGTTATTTGTGAAACTGATCTAATTGTAAATCCCCTAAAGCCAGCAAGGCAGGGCAACAAATTATTTCAACAGGGAGGCAGAGACAGAGAATGACTTTCAGCCTAGAAGTCCTTCATTTTACTACTTCTTGTCTGTATTGATATAGGATTAAGATCAAGGAGATACAGAGTTGCTGGAAAATATTTGGATTGGCATAGAAGCTGTCAGTGTGTGCTTTGGGATATCAGACACTTTTTTCCTACCATCTATAAAATGAATAAAAAATAATCCAATTCACTTATTTCCAAGCTAGGCTGTATTTAGGCTACAATCCTATACCCACTTATTTGGAAGAAAGCCCAAGTGCACTCAATGAGACTTCCTTCTAAGTAGACATTGACAGGATTGTGCTGTCAGTCTTGAATGTATGGATACCCTGATATGCTGGTAATCATATACTGAACAAATACTCAGTGTCATCATACTAAGCAGATGCACAGAGAGTCCCAGATGTTTCCAGAGACTTAAGCCAAGCAGCCACAAGATAACTGTTCATCAAAACTAAGATGCAAAATATTTTTATACATCTTTTAAAAAACCAAATGAACCAATACAGGTGTAGCATTAATGAACTATAATAAAAAGAATATGTCAAGCCTCTTCAGCATTCAGAATAGAACTTCACACACTACACAACCAAATAATACCTTGGTTATACGATGGTGGTTCAGCAATAGAGGCACATTAAATTCAAAAAAGTAGATGTCCAGGAAGCACACACAAAATTCACTAAAAATACCCCACCTGTTTGGATGAGTGTGTCTGTAGTATCTAGAATTCTAAAAATACTCATCTCCATTCAGTGTGGCCTAGAACTGTCCCTGACTATTCACATGTGATCAAAGCTTTCCTGGGAATCCCACACACACACATCAAACAAACATGTTACCATTTATCTTTCCTAGTTCTGCACAAAGATGTTTGTAGCAACTGCTTTCTTTTTGCTCTGGCAACTTTTACAAGACTTATTCTCAGTGCTTTTTTAATAGGAAGGAAGGAAGGAAGGAAGGAAGGAAGGAAGGAAGGAAGGAAGGAAGGAACGTGCCGGTACTCACCATGAAGTTGTTACACTTTTAACATTTAAAGGGAAAGGTCCTGGTACTGTGTACTTTTGAGTACCCCAGAAAAAAGCACTGCTCATTGCTGAATAGATCCCAAGCAAAAAAGGGATCACGCAGAATCATGAAGCTATGTTGTCAGTCCAAGCTGGCTACGTGATAATGTTACTCAGGCCAGCTGAGAGTAAGGGCAATTGAATGGTAGTGAAAGAACACAGGTGATGTATGAGGGTTTGCCCTCATTCTGAATGAACAAATATTTTCACCATCTAGTGATTATAAATTGCAGAAGGTTGAAAGTCTATTTACAAAAAGTAATCCCTGTTCCTTTTGGCATACATCTACTGGATACTCTGTCATATCTTGTGTTTATAAATTCCTTCTCTGGCAACGTAGCTACTGCCCTCAATTGCCAGTTCCCTGAGACTGAATTGCTCACGGGGCTCTCCATCATTCAAACCCTCTACCATCACTGGTATTCAAAAAAAATTGATATTCCAGACAATTCTTCACCATAAAATGTGGGCAACTTAAGCAGACAAAAGCCAGTCAACTCAGATTTCTCTTGGGTCTCCAGCTGACCCTGCCTGCCCCAATTTCCCCTAAGCTGTCTTCTCCTTCTACTGAGCCTGCTTCCCATTATCCATCTTGAGGGAACAGGTGCCATGAACGCTATGTGAGTGTATTTAGAACAGGCTCAACCTCGGCCCTCCAGATGTTTTGAGACTACAATTGTCATCATCCCTGACCACTGGTCCTGTTTGGAAGCTGTGGCTGGATGGTTACGTGGGAGCCGGTTGAAGTTAGACCCTTCGAAGACAGAGGCCCTTTGGCTGGGATGGGATGATATGGGATTGGGGGGCAACTCCCATCTCTTGTGGGGGTGCAAGTAGTGCCAGACCATCCGTTAAGAGTTTGGGTGTAATCTTCGACACCCCCCTTTCCATGGAGGCGCAGATTGCAGCTATAACAAAGGCAGCGTTTGTCCATCTCCGCCAAGCTAAGCAGCTGGCTTCTTACCTCTCTCGCCCTGACCTAGCCACTGTGACCCACGCGACGGTCACCTCCAGACTGGATTATTGTAACTTGCTCTACGTGGGGCTGCCCTTGAGACTGACCCAGAAACTCCAGCGGGTGCAGAATGCCGCAGCGAGACTCCTTACTGGGTCCTCACTGCATGGTCACATTCATCCAGTGCTATACCAGCTGCACTGGCACCCGATGGAGTACAGGATCAGGTTTAAGGTGGTGGTTTTAACCTTTAAAGCCCTATACCCTCGTACCTACGGGACCTAGGATCCTCGTACCTACGGGACCGCCTCTCCTGGTAGGTCCCACAGAGGAACTTACGGTTTTCAAACAAAAACATCTTGAAGGTCCCAGGCCACTGAGAGGTTAGGCTGGCCTCAACTAGAGCCAGGGCTTTTTCAGCTGTGGCTCTGAACTGGTGGAACACTCTGTCACAAGAGACTAGGGCCCTGCGGGACTTTACATCTTTCTGCAGGGCCTGCAAGACAGAGATGTTCCACCAGGCCTTTGGCCAGGGCACAGCCTGACTCCCTCCTTTGGCAATCCTCACAGAACTCTAGCCCAATGGTTGCCATTAATCTGATTTGAATTAATTTTATAATGAATTGATTTTAGAATGTTGTACTATTTTATTGTTGTTAGCTGCCCTGAGCCTGGCTTTGGCTGGGGAGGGCGGGATATAAATAAAATTATTATTATTATTATTATTATTATTATTATTATTATTATTATTATTATCATCATCATCATCATCATCATCATCATGGGAGTTATAGGCCAAAAACATCTGAGGTTAAGGAAGCCTGACTTAGAAAGACACTTATTTAGAATTAGAAGGTGGCTTATGTTGTGCGGTTCTCTTCATTACTGTAATGTTTATAGGGGCTGCTCGTGCGTAGGTTGCCACCACTCCTGGCCAGGTTACCTGGTTGAATCCTTTCTGTCTGGACAGCCCTTCACTTCGTGGCTGTCTCAGTCGCTGGCAGAATCCGTCAGTGGGCGTTTCTTGAACTTCTTCCAGCAAACAAGTTCTTTGACGCCAAGTCTCCTCCTACTCTCCCTGCGCAGAAGTCTTCTGCGCAGGGAGGGTGTGGGCAGTGGAGCACCCATGCTCTCTCCGCTGGTCTCCGGTGAAGAGTCCTGGAGCCTCCTCTCCGATTCCCCCATCTGCCCCCCTTCTCCACTGGTGTTATGCTGATTTCCTTCCCCAGCAGATGGGCTGCCTCTCTGCCTGCTGGGACCCTCTCCGACATCCCTCTGGAGCCTTCCCTCCACCTCTGGTTCCTATGGCAGTTCCCTGACAATTACTTTCACAGGTGTCTTGGGAAAAGCTTTGCCAGCTTCCAAGGCAAAAGCAGGCATGGGGAAGTGGATGACTACCACCTGCCAGCATCACCCAGGCTTCTGCCTGGCAACTTCATTCCTGATTCCAGCCTGCCAACTTCCATTGGATTCCATACATGAATGTCCACCAGTTCATCCATACACCCTGGGCTTGAATGAATGGCAATGCATCTGGACACAAAGCCACAATCTGAAAGATTTGTGAGACCGCTGTGTTAAAACGGTTTAAGCTTTTATTAAGCAACTCACTACCATTTTGCACTCCAATAGCTTAAAAACAATGACAAATAGCTACTCAAGGTATTATTATGAACCCAAGCATAGAAATGTCTGAAGACATTATTTCCGAACCTTCCACTATGCAAGACTTATTGAATCAGAATGCATTCACCTTGTTTGTTTATATGTATCCCTCATTTCGCAATCTAGATGAGAAAGCCGTGGACGCTGTGTGATGTGGGGGCACAAAATGCCTGTTTTATTGTGTTCCATCACTGTGATCCGATTTTAAAGTGCACATATATGACAGGCGTATTTCGCTATCGTATTGGACATTAAGTTAGAAAGATTGCTTGATGTGGTACCATATTTGCAAATAAGATGCATGCCAGGGGGCAGATTAAGAACGACAAGTAGGGATCTGCTTACATCAAGCTCTTCAAAATTGAATGTGGCAAAACTTAATCATGGCCCTGGCATTAGCCTTGTTTCCTTGGGCTGCAATCTGAAACTCTGGAAATCCAATTCTCAGCTCTGTAGTTGCCCTGACTTCACAAGAGCTGCAAAGGATAATCGATGGGGTCAGGCTATTATTATTCTTTTTCAAGAAATTATATAGGGAAGTATTCAAGGGAGTTCTCCCTCTCTCTCACTCTCTCTCTCTGCCTTCAGGTTTGCTCTTAAGAGTGAATAACAACAAACACAGGAAAGGAAATTTACAGTAAGCAGAGAAAGCTAGAGTTAGATGAATGGAATGGGTTGCAGCAGTAGTGTTAGTATCAGTGAGGATATTTGAAAACCAGCCATGGATTAAGGCTGCAATGCTATACACACTTACCTGGGAGTTGGTCCCATCAAACTCAGTGGCACATATTGTCTGAGGTACCATGAGAGTCACAATCGAGTCTGGAAGAGAACACAATTCATGTTGGGAATAGTGCACATGTCAGGGGTTCAGGAGCAGAGGCACAGGAGAGGGAGGAAATGGAGAGCGAGGGGGAGGAATCCGAGGGGGGCATAGGCAGTGACAGTGGTCAGAGGGATTCCACGAGCCTCTCCAGCGAATCGGAAGATTCACAGAAGGGAGCGCCGATGGCCAGGGCAAGGGGGGTGCCAAGGGGGAAACCCCAGAAGGAAGGGGCCAGCGGGGACTCCCAGAGCAGCAGTTGGAAATCAGGACCAGCTTCTCCACCAGAGCGCAGTGGGGGGGAGGAGTCCCAGGAATCGGGACCAGTGTTCTCACTACCAGCGAGAGGAGATGAGTCGGGATTGACCACGCCTCCATCGGAGAGCGGGGAAACGGTCAAGAGGAAGGTTACCGGCTGGGCGCGCGCGCCAAGTTCAAATGTACGGGCGAGCGGCACAGCAGGCAGCCCGGATAGGGAGCCAGGTCCTAAAGCCCGCCGGAAGGAGGGGGAAGACTCAGGGGTGTCAGCATCAGAAGAGTCCAGAAAGGAGGAAACCCCAGGGAGCAGAAGGACCCAGAGGAGGAAGGAACAACGGAAGAGGTGGAGTAAAGCTAGAGTCTTAAACTGGTGTCTAGGAGGCGGAGACTCAGATGGAGCTTCGCCGGTCTAAGGTCTAGGACGTAGAGTTGCACGCTGCGGTTTGGAAATGGAAACTAATCTTCAATAAAGACTTTTATATGTTATCACTGACTAGCGTGGGTCCTCTGTGAGCTGGGACCTGGAGGCAACTCTGACAGCACAGATCAGTGCACCTGTATGAATATACAAGGCCAACTCAGATCTAGTGGTATGCACTTGTTTTAAAACCAAACACAAATCAGGCTAAACCTAAGTCCTATTGAAACAAAGGAGGTTTTAGTCAGTCACCCCAGTTTTCCCAATCATGTACAACAGTGGCATGCAGCGAACTTTCTCATGGGGGAACAGTTAGGGCCAGAGGCACCAGCTTGTGAAGGCAATTGCAACAACAACACCACCATATTATGGTCATAGACCAGTATAAGGAGAGAGGGGTATAATCATGTTTTAAAAACCTAATAGGAGTTAAAAACAGATTATACATACATTATATATATATATATATATATATATATATATATATATATATATATATGCATAAGAATCCAAAAGACGCTAAGAAAGTCTAAAACAGGGGTTAGGAACATGAGACAAGCGTGAAAGAGTGCAAAAGGTTAGGATATATAAGACCACAGCTATCAGGCTACAGAAAAGGGACATGGGTGGCGCTGTGGTCTAAACCACTGAGCCTCTTGGGCTTGCCAATCATAAAGTCAGCAGTTCGAATCCCTGCAATGGGGTGAGCTCGGTCCCAGCTCCTGCCAACCTAGCAGTTTGAAAGCACACCAAAAAAAAAAAAAGAGGTGAAAGTAGATAAAGAGGTACCGCTCTGGCAGGAAGGTAAACGGCGTTTCCATGCGCTGCTCTGGTTTCAGTGTTCGTTGCGCCAGAAGCAGCTTAGTCATGCTGGCCACGTGACCCAGAAAAACTGTCTGCGGACAAACGCCGGCTCCCTAGGCCTGTAAAGTGAGATGAGCGCTGCAACCCCAGAGTCATCTGCAACTGGACTTAACTGTCAGGGGTCCTTTACCTTTACCTTTTTATCAGTCTACAGTGCACGCTCATTATATCTGATTTGTGGCACAGGTCATCATCTGATGAATTTTGAGCACTGCTGTGCAGAATCTGGCAACACTGTATGCTGCAGCAGGATTGGTATCTGAAAGCAGCAGGGAGGTATAGAATTGTCCAGTGCATCATGGGTACTTATGCAGTAATGGTAAGATGAGGCTCGTACAAATGTCTCTATAATAAATACACTGGCGAAGCATATGCTCAGTTGCTTCTATTTGTCCAGAGTCACAGGCGGATTGCCTCTCCAGATAAGCAATCTCTCTGCATTGTGAGGGCAATTGTGGGTGATATCGCAACACCTTGACATTGCACATGTGAGCATTGCACCCCCCTCCATGAGCCAGGCAGAAGTTGACCAGGCTTTGGGAAAGTGGCACTAGGTCTCTGACAGCATGCTGGAGCCCACCCGCCTCCTTCCCAAAGCTGAGCGGGCCCTGGGCCCTGTCAGAGTATCATTCCTCCCTCCCTAAGCTGGGTGAACGCTTCCTGGGCTTTGAAGAGGAGGCACCAGGGGAATATTTATAGGGAGTACAGTGGTACCTCAAGTTAAGTACTTAATTCGTTCTGGAGGTCTGTTCTTAACCTGAAACTGATCTTAACCTGAATCACCACTTAACTAATGGGGCCTCCTGCTGCCACTGCGCTGCTGGAGCACGATTTCTGTTCTCATCCTGGAGCAAAGTTCTTAACCCAAGGTAATATTTCTGGGTTAGCAGAGTCTGTAACCTGAAGCGTATGTAACCCAAGGAACCACTGTAGTCTATTTTCTCCAACCCACTGACTGTATGCCGCTGATGTAGAACTTTTTTTTCTCTTGACTGGGGTAATAATGTGCCACTGGTTTTTTGAAAGAGAGAGAGAGAAAGTTGTTGGTCTTCTTTTCTTCCCTTTTTATTTTTCCCATTTCAGACTTTGGAATCTGCATCGCTTATGGAATATCCGAGTAGTAAAGGAGTATTTGCCTTTTCCATGAAGCAAGGGTATTTTATGCTGAGCCCTCCTAGTAGTCCAACAACACAGGAGTTGTCCAACCACTCCCATCATCCCTGAACATTGACCACAATGACTGAGGCTGATGATAGTTCTGGTCCAAGAACCTCTGTAGGGTACCATGTTGAGTACCCATGCCATGAAATAGGTATGCAGGTGATGTTTCTGTTTAACAATGGGAAGACCAATACTAAATGAGACATCTGATCTTCTGCCAAAGAAATCATCTGAGAAATTAAGAGCACAATTAGCCTGGGTCCAGAGAAATCAGCTGTGCAAGAAATATACAGATGTCTCAGTACATAAAACATCTCTGCAAAATTCTTCGTCAGAACTATGAATTTTGTAACAATATGGGGCTCTTTAGGCATTACATTTCCAATGGAAGGTATCAAAACCATCTGACAATATAAGCATATCTAAAACATGTTCATATACGAAATAATTCAAGATCCAAGACTGATGCAGACTGGGATAAAAAATATTTTTGTGCTCCTCAACCAGCAAAGAAGAAACTGAACCAAATACCTGATTTGTTGGCATGTTGAGTATGATAGCAGGTGGTTAGCTGCAAGGATTATGCTTTTTTCAGAAGGTGGCACACAGAAATAAAAAGACAAACAGAAGGGTCCCCTGAAGCCAAAATCAACAATGTTGGCAAATTGGGCAAGATTCACAACATTTAGTTTCTCATAATCAGAGGTAAGATATCATTTTTGGGAGGGGGTCAGAACTCACATGATATACAGCAAAGTATGTAAAGGGCTTTTAATTTTTAAAGACCAATCATGATTGCAAACACTTGGGAAAATAAAGGAGAGGAGAATATAAGAAGGAAAACAGTCTGGCATCACCCCAGCAGCTCCTTTCCCTCAATTCTGCCTGAGAAACGTAAAATGACTCATAAAACAGGTACTGTGGCTGACAAATTGACTGAAGTTTAACCATGACAAGAAAACAAAGGAAAAAACAGAAAGAAAGTGAAGAAAACAGTTTGGAGCAGTTTGGACTTCCATCTAGATTCAAAATGGCACTTGAAGGTATTCAAATGTAGACCAAAACCTACTCCTCACTCTCAGGAAGCAGCACGTCAAAGCTTGTGACAATATATGCACAGGGATCCAAATCAGCACAGTTTGGAACACTTTGTTCCATCATTTGGGTTCAAAATGGTGTCTGACAGTATTAAAACATAGGCCAAAATCCACTCTTCCATCTTGCGAACTGTTATCCCAAATTGGATGATGATATCTTCAGGGACATCCAAATCGGTGTTGTTTCGTCTGCCATCTTGATTCAAAATGGCTTCCTACAGCATCCTAACATAGAAAAAAAACCTAGATCTTCCCACTCAGGAATTGATATGTCAAATTAGGTGCCCATATCTCAACAGGTGTTTAAATGCACAGAGAACAGAAAGATAGAGAAGACAGATAAACAAACTTATTTCCAATACAGTGGTGCCTCTCAAGACGAAATTAATTCGTTCCGCAAGTTTTTTCGTCTTGCGAGTTTTTCGTCTTGCGAAGCACGGTTTCCCATAGGAATGCATTGAAAATCAATCAATGCGTTCCTATGGAAACTGCCTTCAGACCAGGTCCGGGGACAGTCTGTCCCCCGATCTCTTCTGAAGGCGGGGGGGGGGGACAAGGGCTTTTTTCCCCACCGCCAGCCTTCAGAAGGCTGTTCTGAAGGCTGGCGGTGGGAAGAAAAGCCCTTCTCCCCACCTCCCGCCCCGCAAGCTCCGGGGACAGGAGGGCTTTGCTATCGACCGCCAGCATTTTAAAAGCCCCCGGGACAGCAGATTTTAAAATGCTGGCGGGCGGCAGCGAAGCCTCCGCTGTCCCGGGCGATCTTAAAATGCTGGCGGGCGGCAGCGAAGCGTTCACTGCCAACCCCCAGCATTTTAAATGTCCCCGGGACAGCGGAGACTTCTCTGCCGTTTCTCCGCTATCCCGACGGCTTTTGAAGGCAGGCGGGGGGAGCAAAGACTTTCGCCCTCCGCCGGCATTCAGAAGAGGTCCTGGACTTTTGCCCCCCCCGCCTGCCTTCCCGGGACAGCGGAGACTTCTCCGCTGTCCCGGGCGATCTTAAAATGCTGGTGGGCGGCAGCGAAGGCTTCGCTGCCCCCTGCCAGCATTTTAAGATTGCCCCGGGACAGCGGAGAAGTCTCCGCTGTCCCGGGGGCTTTTAAAATGCTGGGGGACGGCAGCGAACACTTCGCTGCCCCCCGCCAGCATTTTAAGATTGCCCCGGGACAGCGGAGAAGTCTCTGCTGTCCCGAGAAGGCAGGTGGGGGGGGGAGCAAAGACGTTCGCCCCCCGCCGGCCTTTAGAAGAGGTCCAGGACCTCTTCTGAAGGCCGACGGAGGGCGAAAGTCTTTGCTCCCGACGGCCAGCATTTTAAAAGCGGTCCGGGATAGCGGGAAAGCGCAGCGCAATTCCCTGCTATCCCGGACCGCTTTTAAAATGCTGGCGGTGGGGAGCAAAGCCTTTCGGCCCCCCGCCGGCCTTCCTGGACCTCTTCTGAAGGCCGGAGGGGGGTGAAAGGCTTTGCTCCCCACCGCCAGCATTTAAAAGAGGTCCCCGGAGATTTCCCTATGGGCTTTCTTCTTGCGAAGCAAGCCCATAGGGAAATTCGTCTTGCGGAACGACTCAAAAACGGAAAACTCTTTCGTCTTGCGAGTTTTTCGTTTTGCGAGGCGTTCGTCTTGCGGGGCACCACTGTATATATATATTAGAGGCACACATATATTCCACTATATATATTAGAGGCACAACACAGAAGCAAGCAACAATTTATTTTAGACTGGAATAAATAGCTATAAATTGAGTATAAGGCAAATGAGTTCCAGAAACTTCTAAATATTCATTTTTTTAGAGAGAGAGGACCTGGAGGTTTCTGGTTTTGACTGAACCGTTCATGTTTGTAGTGCATTGGTATTCCCTGTGAAAGTCTAGAGAATATGAGCTCCTGTCGGGCTTTTTATTTAGTAACATCTGGCAACCCTTTCAGAGTCACCAGGGAGAGTGTCCTCAGTTGAAATTATCACCACCTGCTGTGAGGTAGAGAAGATATATTTCCTAGGTGATTCTTTTTTATTTATTGTGCAGCATACATTATTAATTATAAACTGAATTTCCCCAACACAAATTGATATTTTTTTCTTTTCTTTTTTAATTTTATGAAACCCTTTATGGCTGCTAGGCGTTTTTTAAAAAGTCATCCACTGATCATATTTTTTAGCATCTATTCAACTAGAATAAACAAATTAAAATATCTAAAAGTAACATCACTGGGATGCAACACATGGTAGCTGCTGTACTTCTCTGGATGAAGTGATTCCTTTCTCATCCATCCCAACATATTTTGTGGGTAATTGATCTGAAAATTGCTACCATGACAACCAAATCAAGAAGCCTCTAAGTTGGTTGAAGCTGAATCAAGCTGTTTCATGAAGTACTAGCTGGGGTCTATACTGAACCTTATGGTTGGTTGACTATGTAAAGTAATACAAGTCAGTATACTGATACTAAAGTATTTACAGTGGTACCTCGGGTTACATACACTTCAGGTTACATACGCTTCTGGTTACAGACTCCGCTAACCCAGAAATAGTACCTCGGGTTAAGAACTTTGCTTCAGGATTAGAACAGAAATCGTGCTCCAGCGGCACAGCGGCAGCAGGAGGCCCCATTAGCTAAAGTGGTGCTTCAGGTTAAGAAGAGTTTCAGGTTAAGAATGGATCTCCGGTACGAATTAAGTACTTAACCTGAGGTACCACTGTACTAATATTTATTTATTTAGTGTTTTCTTGATGGATTCACAGGCATTGGAGGTGAGGGTTTTTGTCTTCTTCTCCCAGTGTCCCATATTCGCATTCTCAGAGGTAGAGAATGAAGTCATGTATTGGTAAAAGATCTACAGAAATGTTTATTTTTTAAAATTTAATTTTCAAAAACCAAAAAACCCTAGCTGTTGTACATCTACTATATACCGTATTTTTCACTCCATAGGGCACACTGGACCATAGGGTGCACCTATTTTTTAGGGGGGGGGAATAAAGCCTGCATTCGCTCCATAGGACACACACACATTTCCCCTTCATTTTTGGAGGGGGAAAAGTGCATCCTATAGAGCGAAAAATACGGTAACTTCACACAGCCCGAGGACTAAAAATTGGCCGCTGTTTCTTTAATGCTAAAAGAACTAAGTAAGCATGAGTCAGCAGCCTACAAATGACTCATGCAACCTTTCACCAAATTGTACCTGTATGTATAGAGTGGTCAATGTTAGCATTGGGTGTTGGGTTGGTTGGATAGTAGAAAGCTGGTTGCGTTTGGTGTGTGTAAAAAGCTGTCAGTCGTGGTTGGAGAAGAAGACTTTTTAAGAATAAAAGCAGCAATACTCTGCAAGAATACACTTTCTCAAAGACCCTTTTGTGCCAACTAAGGTCTGAGGACAAGGCAAAAAAGTAAAAAAGGAGGTCAGAACCTTTGCATTTTTCAAACACTGACGAATTCTGAGCTTTAGTGAATGCTATCAGAGTATATTGAGCAGTCTTGCTACTCAGGAGATAAAGTGGGCAGATCCTTTTGATGGGAATGGAAGGGTTAAGGGCTTTTGAGAAGGAATCTGAGCATGAAGACAGATGTGAGGTGAACACAAACTTGTGGCATTTTGAAGCATCAGTTGCAGGGCAGCAAATGTGTGTAAACTTGGGGTTCACAATTGGCATTCAATGCTTTGCAAATACTTGCGGGTTTTTTATAGTGTTTCATTCAAGCTGTGTGCTGCTAATGTACTGGAGGTAAGAAACTGATGTCATATCAGCCCCTTTGCCCCATGAATAGTACTGTATTGGCTTTCAAACATTCTGGGGGCATAGACAGGATTAAGGGACTTCTCCACAGGAGAAGATAAACACTGCAGGTGGAATAGCTCTGACTTTAAAAGCCTATTAAATGGAGATGTTATTCTCACAGTCTGCATTTGTACTGGATTTTATTTTTTAATAAATAAATAAATTACTGTACTTTTCCATGTATAAGACTAGATTTCCCCCCTTAAAAATCATGCAAAAAAGTGGTGGTCGTCTTATACATGGGTAGCGCTTTGGGTGTAGGTTTGATTGTTGCTGCCATGGCTGTCAGCGGCTATTATGCGTGTTATTGGTTGCTGTGTCAATGGTTGTTGTTGATTGGCTGATGCTGCAGCAATTGGGCAGGCAGTTGGCAGCTTCTGCTGGTGAGGGAACAGATGGGAGGGGGATTTTGTGATGCCCGGGTGAGCGATTTTCAGCATTCCCCCCGAAAAAATGCTCAACAACTTTGAGCAATCCTCCGCAAAAAAAGCTCAACCTCTTTTTGCCATCTCCCTCATTTTCTGAAATTTCAGTCCCCCAAAATAGGGGGTAACTTATACATTGGGGCATCTTATAGATGGAAAAGTATGGTATTTATATAAGGAATATTTATATATACTCTAAGGTAAGGTGCTTTTTTGCATATTAAATGGTTTTAGATGTGTTTTCATTGTTAGATCGCTCCAGGATGTTTTATAGGAAAGGATTCATAAACCGAATCGAACAAATAATAATCAGAGCTTGAAACTGGTCATTGAACTTCGGAAAGGACCAAGGAGTCAGAGCAGATCAGAATCATTACCAGGCAACTATCATTCTTACTCACAAACTCTGCGGGTTTTGTGAAAATAAACTCAGATCAGCTCTATGTTCCAGATAGTTCCTTGTAAAAGAAGCTATGAAGTTCTCAGTCCGGGATGTGGAAATTCATGGATATATGTGATGCCACAAGGCAGGCATTTGAAGGCTCAGAAAAGGTTGCTTTGACACCTGGCCTCTATTTATTTTCAACTGGCTCTACATGCCTCTAGTAACTCACCAGTAAGGGAGGGGAATCTCTTTTTTCTTATTGCCTAATGCTAATTTCTTCATTTCATAGTCACCGCCGTTATCTGACAATGCAAAACAAGTTGCAGTCATTTTGATATACAGAGGTTATCATTCCTTGTGTGGATTTTCATCTGTCACTATCATCTCTCCTGTGACACTGAACCGAGAATGACAGGATGATTAGTTTTATCTAAAATTCAGGGTATTTTTCTCCGAATGGCAGCTATGAAGTGCACAATTTGCAAGATAAAATAACAAAAATGTGATTATTTCAAATGCCTGGCTGCTGGTAGTTTATTGCCTAAAGCAGGGAATGTTTTGGACAGATGCCCTGAAAGTATATTCTGGAGATATAGCTTAGAATGATGGTGATTCAGGAAAGAAAGAAAGAAAGAAAGAAAGAAAGAAAGAAAGAAAGAAAGAAAGAAAGCTCTTAATTCCTTTCAACAGGCAGGATACGTAAGAAGGAGGTAGAGTAATAGCAACAACCACTTATTAGGGAAGTGCTCGCAGGAGAGTTTAATTTGATATTATGACAGTGTTAATTACCTTATCAGTGGGGAAAGACCTTGTGTTCAGTGGCTTTTATACTGTGTTCTGAGGAATTCTAATATCCAATTGAAGCTTATCAGCGACCCTCAGGGAGCAGATCATTAATGCAACCAAACTTCCCTGAACTGCAGTGAGCCCATTGCTACCAACTAGGGTGGCCAGGTAAAAAAAGGAAAAGAGAGAGGACAGTGCTTCTGCACTTTTAGGGGTTGTACAGAAGATGGAAAGGGACGCGGGTGGCGCAGTGGGTTAAACCACAGAGCCTAGGACTTGCCGATCAGAAGGTCAGCGGTTCGAATCCCCACGACGGGGTGAGCTCCCATTGCTCGGTCCCTGCTCATGCCAACCTAGCCGGCTCCCTCAGCCAATAAAGCAAGATGATCGCCGCAACCCCAGAGTCGGTCACGACTGGACCTAATGGTCAGGGGTCCCTTTACCTTTACAGAAGATGGAATATCAGCTTGTGTGTCTTGTTGTGCCGCATAACTCTTCTGCACAACTATTAAAGGGGCAGGAGTCTTGTCCTCTTTTGCATCTGTCCACCCTGCTTCCAAGCTTATGTGGTCTAGCTCTTAAGAGAGTTTTAAATTATGTTCTAGGCCTGTGGTCTTCTTCCTTTTCAGTCTCTGAACTTATCTTTAACCCAGCACACAATATATATACAAGGTGTGACCGGAAAGTTCGTTGAATGGTCACAGAAATCAGACAGAGAGAAATATTCGAACATAGACCTTACAAAGTAGGCCCCCTCTGATACAATGCACCGTTGACAACATTCGTGGAACTGTTGGAAACTTCTGGAGAAGTCCTCTTTTCATACTGCATTCAATTCCCTCATCACAGCAGCTTGGACATGCAAAATGTTGGAAAATCTGTGCCCTTTCAGGGCAGATTTCAGCTTTGGAAAAAGAAAGAAATCCAGTGGGGCCAGATCAGGAGAATATGGAGGGTGGGACAACTCAGTAACCTCAGTAACGATTTCATGTGGAATATGCAATTCTTTCACCATCATTCAGACGGACAAACACAGATTCTGCGTCAACAACTCACAAACTCTGTCAATATTTGCCACAGTTCTGCTCGTCGACAGTCTGCCACACTGAGGATCATCTTCAATGGTTTGCCGCCCTTCACGGAAATGCTTAAACCACTCACACACTGTCTTTCAAATTACAGCTTCATCTCCGTACACAATTGTGAGCATTTTGTGGGTTTCCGATACCGATTGTATGTTCAAATATTTCTCACTGTCCTATTTCTGTGACCATTCAACAAACTTTCCAGACACACCTTGTATATATTTCATTTTTCTCCTCTCCCCATTCCATTTTTCTCCACTTTGGCTATGTCCACACCATACATTTAAAGCACTATCACACATACATAAATTAAAAAGTCATGCCTTCCTGGAATTAATCCTGGAAACTTTAGAAGTTTGTTAAGGGTACTGAGAGGTCTTAGGGGACCCCTAGTCCCCTCATGAAGGTACAATTCCCAGAGTTACCTGGGAAGAGCGATTGGTGGTTAAACCAGCTTTGTGAGGGGAATATAGGTCTCCTAACAATTCTCAGCTACAATTCCTAGGATTTTTTTTTGGGGGGGGGGCTTAACTGTTTACAGTGGAATGATAGTGTTTTGGATGTATGGTGCAGATTCGGCCTTTTTCTGTTCTTTTTTCTTACTCCTTGTCCTTTCTCTCAACACCAGAATTCTATATATACCCAATTCACAATTTCTGTAGTGTCATGGATCAATCTAAGAGGAGATCCAGAGCTTTGCAGGAAATGAGAATACACACTAGAAAATGCCTCGGGGATCCACTGCAGCAGCTGTGATATAGAAGCAGGCATTCCTCAGCAGAAAAGGAGACAGAAAAAAGAATTCCTAGAAGGTGGTAATGCTGCTTGATTGGTTAAACGTGAAATTGCGGAACAGTTCGGTTTTTTCTTTCAAACAAGTTTTTGGAGAGAACAAATATATAGCCTTTTCATTTGAAAATGAATTTATGATTCAGGTTCTCCCTTAGCAACATATTCCACCAACTTCACTGGGTTCCAGGGTTGATACACTCACCCTGCATTCTTGAAAATGGTCTGCTAGAAGGATTGTGAGTGTTAGGATTCAGAAGCCTGAGGCTGCAATCCTATACACATGTACCTCAAAGTAGTGAGGGCTTCCACCTTGAATGGCTTTCATGAATAATATTCAAGAAGAGTAAGTCTATCAGTGAGTACTAGTTACGGTGGCTATAATACCCATAGTATCAGAGGCTGCATGCTTCTCAATTCTAGCTGCTGGGCATCACAGATGGGCAATTGTGCTTATGTCCTACATGCAGGCTTCACATAGGCATCTGGACTAGAATGGACATGGGTGGTGCTGTGGTCTAAACCACAGAGCCTAGGACTTGCTGATCAGAAGGTTGGCGGTTTGAATCCTCGTGACGGGGTTAGCTCCCGTTGTTCAGTCCCAGCTCCTGCCAACCTAGCAGTTCGAAAGCACGTCAAAGTGGAAGTAGATAAATAAGTACCGCTCCGGCGGGAAGGTAAACGGCATTTCCGTGCGCTGCTCTGGTTTGCCAGAAGCGGCTTAGTCATGCTGCTGTCTACGGATAAATGTTTGCTCCCTCGGCCAGTAAAGCGAGATGAGCTCTGCAACCCCAGAGTCGTTTGCGACTGGACTTAACAGTCAGGGGTCCCTTTACCTTTATCTTACCTGCATGCAGGCTTCACATAGACATCTGGACTAGAGAACCCATTGGTCTGATCCACTAAATTCATAGGGCCTTACCTCTGAGTAGACATGTATAGCATTGCACTGTAGGACAACGTGGAGAAAATGGGTGAAACCTACCTTATTCCTCATTATGATGTCTGTTCTGGTTAAGTCTGCCCAGCTTTAGATTCATCTTTCAACTCTATACTAGTGATGGACTCACTTCAAAGTATTCCACGCACAAACACACACAATTGAAGAAACACATACATTGTACTATTCTTGTAATTTCCGATTCTCCATCTTGTTCTCTGTTGTCCCCCCCTTGCAAAAAGAATTTGTTAGTCAGATCTGCCTACAGGTATCCTTTTCCTCCTTTCTTCTCTGATGTACTGTGTAAATAATAATTGTGTTCTGAGATATGTGCAGAGATCAAAGCTCTTCCCTACTCAGGCACTTAACAATTAGGTCAATCTAAGAAAGGAGCATTCTCTGCATTAAAAGAAATCAAAATGAATCAGTCACGCTTGACTCAAATGGCTCATCCTCATGCCTTGTTAACCTTAAAATGTCACCTGTTTCCTTTGTGCAGATAAACACTAATGACATGCTAGCTGGGTGGGTTACTTGTCACCATATCTATAGTTTGAACCCAAATTTCACAATAGGCACAATTATGCATGCCAGATTAGTGGTGTAAAGTAGGTGTCAGGGGCTGGGCAAAGGAGGAGGAGGAGGAAGAAGAAGAGGAGGAGTTTGGATTTGATATCCCACCTTTCACTCCCCTTAAGGAGTCTCAAAGTGGCTAACAATCTCCTTTCCCTTCCTCCCCCACAACAAACACTCTGTGATGTGAGTGAGGCTGAGAGAATTCAGAAAAGTGTGACTAGAAAAAGGTCAGTTAGCAGCTGCATGTGGAGGAGCAGGGAAGCGAACCCGGTTCACCAGATTACAAGTCCACTGCTCTTAACTACTACACCACACTGGATGCAGGAATGGTAGAGACCGCCTCCCCATCTTGACCCTTCCAGGGAGGGGGAAGGGAGGAAGACAGTATAGATTTACAACAGGGGTTTGCGCAAGGTCACAACTCAGAGGCAGATGAGGGGGAAAGTTGGAAAATAATAGGAGAGGAGGAGCAGGCAGAGCCAGAGCAGCAGCTGGCTGAAATGTTGTCACTAGAAAGCATTCCAGACCCACCATCTCCCAGAACCTGGCAAGCCTTAAAAGTAGGAGAGCAAAGAGCTCAAAGACAGAAGACAGCCACTCTGGGCAGCTTCCCCAGCCACTCTGGGCAGCTTTCAAAAAAAAAATATTAAAATACTGTAACACATCAAACATTAAAAGCTTCCATAAACAGGGCTGCCTTCAGATGTCTTCTAAAAGTCTGGTAGTTGTTGTTCTCCTTGACATCTGGTAGGAGGGCATTTCACAGGACGGGCGCCACTACTGAGAAGGCCCTCTGCCTGGTTCCCTGTAACTTGGCTTCTTGCAGTGAGGGAACCGCCAGAAGGCCCTCGGTGCTGGACCTCAGTGTCCGCGTAGAACGATGGGGTGGAGATGCTCCTTCAGATATACTGGACCGAGGCTGTTTAGGGCTTTAAAGGTCAGCACCAACACTTTGAATTGTGCTCAGAAATGTACTGTGTGGCACTGAGATGAGTGCCACACTCCATAGTTGCCTTAGACTGGACTTAACCATTCAGACATCCTTTACCTTTTACCTTTCCACTGAATGTCCATTTATGTCAAAGTCACTCATACATTGTACGGTTATAAAAAAGGTGGGGGAAGCCTAGTTAATTATATGCAAAATTATATGCAAAATTATATGCAGAAAATCATATGTATGATAAGCATAAATGAGTCAAGCCTCACACTGTGCTTTACATCTGCAGCATAACGGTATAATACATGCATTTTTATACAGCTGTAAGCATGTATCTGTTGTTGATGGATCTCAACCAAAACTCTTGCTACCAGCTGCCAAATTGTACAATTCCAGGATGATGACTAGTAACTTGATTTTTAGTTAGCTTTATTATATACAGCAGAGTAAAGCTCAGCTTTGTACAAGTCACTATATACAGACTAGATCCAAACTTCTTTCCAAACTTCAATACTCCAATGCTCCAACAAGAAAACTGCTTTGTCATTCTGCTTATAAGGAAGAACTTAGCCAATCACCACCTGTTGCTAGGCTTCCTTATCTGCAAGCAGACTTTCTCACGTAATCCGTTTAACTTGGCTTGTTGCCAACCCACTAATTATTCACTCCAAAAGCTGCTAGAAAACCAGAGTCTCAACATCTGTTGATGTGGCAGTTACCATTCTGGTGAGGGACCACCAGAAGGCTTTTGCCAAGGGCTTCTTCATGCCAGGAAGCAATTTTACCTATCCATAGGTAAAGGTAAAAGGACCCCTGACTATTAGGTCCAGTCGTGAGCGACTCTGGGGTTGCGTCGCTCATCTCGCTTTATTGGCCAAGGGAGCCAGCATACAGCTTCCGGGTCATGTGGCCAGCATGACAAAGCCACTTCTGGCAAACCAGAGCAGCACACGGAAACGCCGTTTACCTTCCAACCGGAGCGGTACCTATTTATCTACTTGCACTTTGAAATGCTTTCGAACTGCTAGGTTGGCAGGATCAGGGACCAAGCAACGGAAGCTCACCCCATCGCGGGGATTTGAACCGCCAGCCTTCTGATCGGCAAGTCCTAGGCTCCGTGGTTTAACCCACAGCACCACCCGCATCCCTACCTATCCATATACTACCATGAATTAAGAAAAGGGGTGCAGACTGCCACAGATATTTGGCTTCGCAGCCAAGTGTGGAGAATAAATGTGAGCATACAGCAGTGTGAGTAACAGCACATCTGCTCTCTATGCATTCCCACCAAATGATGAGTTTTTGCCTAGTATGGTTTAAACCTCTTCTCAAAGAGTTATCACAAACTAGAGCACAACTCTTTCTAGCAGGTTCCCTGACTGCTACAGACCTTTCCTGTTCTGTAAGCTTCATTCTTAGGTGGAGATGCATTAAAAACCCTGCTTTTAAGATCCCTAATTACTTCATATTGATTTTAGGATCACAAACATAACTTCACTAGTTTGTGAGGGGGGAAGTAATGCAGTGGCACAAAAGTTATACCATCCATAACATGGCTAGAAAACGCACTGCACGCCAGCACATTGGGCTTTATGGAGAGCCCTGCGATCTTTCGATTTTTAGACACCCTTCCATGCCATGAATATTAAAGCAGTGTTATGTTTTCATCCTCAACCTCTCGGAGTTTATCGCTGCATGGACATCTGTGTTGTTACAAGCTACACTATGACGGGGGATAAAATGATGCCGTCCAATGGACAGCGTACCTTGGAGGTAGAGAAACCTGAGTTTGATTAGCTTTGAAAGATTCTCTCTCCCTGTCTTTCTGCCTCCTTTTTTCGGTACATTCAGCTGAGAAAGGGCCAAAGACTTATTCGAGATTGTTGGCCTTGTCTGTGCTTTTTCACAATCCTTGTTGTAAACACCACCTGTTGTCCATCCCGTTTTTGTGAGTTTCAAAGAGCTTGAGATCAGCTTAGCTCTGCTTTGTGTTTTAATTAGCTCCTAGTGCATGCATAGGCAACCTAAGGCCCAGGGGCCAGATGCGGCCCAATCGCCTTGTCAATCTGGGAAGCAGCATGTTTTTACATGAGTAGAATGTGTCCTTTTATTTAAAATGCATCTCTGGGTTATTTGTGGGGCATAGAAATTCGTTTATTATTTTTTATCAAAATATAGTCCAGCACCCCACAAGGTCTGAGGGACAGTGGGCTCAAACCCATGAACCTAAGATTCAGAATCTCATGCTTCACCGACTGAGCCATCGCTTCAGCCACGTAAAAAGTGCTTTGTAAGTGCCACTCTTGAAGATGTCCCTATTCATGGCAATGAAATAAATGGAGGGCAAACGACTGTCTCCTCTAGGTTTTATTCTCATCAATAGATTGCTGGTTATTTCATTGGCTTCTCTGGAGGAACAAAGCAGTGTGTGTGTGTGTGTGTGTGAGAGAGAGAGAGAGAGAGAGAGAGAGAGAGAGAGAGAAGGAAAGAAAGAAAGAAAGAAAGAAAGAAAGAAAGAAAGAAAGAAAGAAAGAAAGAAAGAAAGAAAGAAAGAAAGAAATTGACAGATGGTGAAGGAAGTTTATGGAATGGAGCCTTGATGTGTGGAGATGGAGAGAGAGGAAGAAAACTATAACTGTGGGGTCAAGATACCCTTTCTCTGAGTGCCCACAAAAAAATATTAAGCCAGTTCTGCTCTCTACTACTCCATATCTTAACCTTTCCACTGATCTTTTCCCACTGCTCCACTGGTATGTATTTTATTGGCACTCATATCCTAGTTTTTGTGGCATTTGTTCCTATGAGCCAGTGACAACACCTTTATTGCCTCCCTTGTGGCATTTTTCTACAATTAGGGAACATATTTATTTTTGAAAAGGACAAACAAAATCAAATGGAATGTTTTCCTTTCAGCCATGGGTATATCTTCTCTTCTGCTTGTGCCAGATCTTCCTTACTCAAAATATCTCACACATGCTTTGCAATTATGTGTCTTTTTAATTGGAAGAGTGCTAGAGATAAAAAATTTTCCTTTGCTCCACAAACAACCAATATTTAATTTATATCCATGTGGCAGAATTTAATGAAGAGGGGGGACAGCTGTTATTTCAAGAGAGGTGTTCTGAAGACATTTGGTTCCTTTCACAGAGAAGGAAGTTCTGTGATGCAATTTCATTCTTATGGAGATGGAATTTCACCTCAGGAAACTGGTTTCGTCTTCAAGAAACTTGTTTAAGAAAGAATAATGCTACATACGTGTGGGGTCTTCTTTTATGTGCTCCCGTTTCTGTATTCTGCATATATGCAAATAGAATTTTGAGAATTTCAGGCCCACACACATATTTGTTTAACATAATATATTTGTTTTCCAAAGCTTCAGAATACCTAAAGGGGAGAACAGCTCTTTATATGCAGAAGGTCTCAGGTTCCATCACAGGAACTCTAAAAAGTACTTGGAAATACTTCTGTCTCTGGAGAGCCACTAGCAGTCAGTGGATACAATACTGAGCTAAATAGATCAGTGCCCTGACTTTGTATAAGGCAATTTCCTGTGTTCCCAGGTCAACTCAAAACAATCAGTTTTGAGAATGAAGTTTAGGCCTAGACATACCTTTGGTCTATCAAGATATATTTCTTTTTCAAAGCTTCAGAATGCCATCTCCCGTGATTGTTTTCGAATTGTCTCCAGTGATTTTGCTTTTAGAATATCGCCTCTTAGGCTGTTCTGCATATTTCTAATCTTTATTAAAAAAGGGCTTTGTGGCATCTTTTCCGAGGTTTCTGTTCTGCTTATTTCTGATTATGCCCTTATCCTGTTATTCCTAGGGATAAGGAATCAAAGGCTTTGGTGCGACATATGCTGTTAAAAGATTCTGCGTGCTCCAGTTAAACTATGTCGTCCAAAGTTACCATAGATGTCAGCCTTCTACATATTAACAACATAGATCATTTTGTAAAGCACACCGTTTGATGACTGGCACAGATTTCTTTAAATGTTTGGATGGTGGAAAAAGCTTTGAAAATTGTAAGCAGCCTACAAAGTAACACTGAGAAATTCTGCTGTAATTAGTTATGGTTACAGAACAAGTTAGCTTTTCCTACTAAATATTGAACAAGTTCTTAAGAGAGGGACTCAAACTGTTGTCTTGGAATCCACCAGTTTAAAGGAGGAATGAGCTCAGCAGGAGAATCAGAAACAATATAAATAGAAGCGACAACCATTTTGTGTGCGTTCAACTGATGCTCGACTGCTGACATGTGGGTCCTTTGGACCCGGAAGAGAGCAGAACAGGGGGAGGAAAAGGGGCAGAATGGGGACAGAACTTCCAGTTCAAAAACACTTTGGCATTAAATACCAAATGCAGAATAGTAGCAGATGAAAAAGATGATTGCCTTTATCTTCTTCTTATGGATTGCCCAGAGACTGTGGTTGGTCACTGTACCAAACAAGATGCTTAATTAGATAGACCTTTGGTTTGATCCAGCAAGTCTCTTAAAGATGATTTCATTGCAGTGTGTGTGTGTGTGTGTGTGTGTGTGTGTGTGCATATTTTACCAGCAACAAGCTGGTCATCTCTCTTAGACCTGGTTCTCAGCACCTTCCGGGAAATGAAATTGTCAGCAAGGCAATTGAGCAATTTATTGGACCTTACATTCTTGTTTATTGGCAGTACTTCCTTAAGCTCTTTGAAACCAGCTTAAAGTCCAGAGCTTATGTGTGTCTGACTGCACTCAACTTTACCTTGCCTTTGTATAAGGAAACCCAAGAGGACTTGATCACTTCTTCCCAAGGTTCCCAGTACTTTCAGTTTGTCGATTCGTTCCTCCCTGTTGATGAGGACCAGGTCCAAGACAGATTATCCCTTTATTGCTTCTTTCACCTTCTGGAAAATTTTGTCAGCAAGGCAATTGAGGAATTTGTTGGACCTTACACAGTTAGCAGAGTAAGCAGAAATCAGGCTACCTGTGGTCTCCCACAACTACCATATCTCTCCTTTTTGAATGTTTGGTAATCTGCTGTAGGAAGGCATCGTCCGAGTCTTCAGTCTGGCTTGGAAATCTATATCAGACACCCACATTAAGATCACTGTTGTTTCCCTCTCCTACAATTTTTACCCATATATTTTCAATCTGCTTTCTGTGCTCCAAGTCATGGATCTCTCAACAAGTGTACACATCCTTTAAACATAATGCTACTCGTCGTCCCTTTCTGTTCCATCTATTACTTGTGAGCAGGCTGTGCACTTCCATTTCTATATTCCTTTCATGAGTCTCATTGTGCTAGGTTTCAGTATTGCCTATTATGTCATATTTTCCAACCTGTATTAAGAGCTCAAATTTCTCTTGCTTGTTTCTCATACTCTGTGCATTTAGGTAGAGACAGTTGAAAGCATGAATCATTCCTACGCACACTGCTGCCTCTGTTCCCATCAGTAGGGAGTCACCTGAAAGCACCACACATCTCTTCCTTCTCTGAGGAGCAGCAGAAATTGTTCTGTACACTGTACCTTCCAATGCCACCTTGGCTCTGAGGTCTGAAACTGTTCTTCTTCCTCTTCTGGCTGAGAATCGGTGTCCAGGGAGAGGGCAAGGAATCATTTTTTTAGCTCCATAGAAACAGCATGGCTCCTGATAGTCCTGTTTTATCTCTGAAGGGATATTTATGGGAAGGGAATTCTTGGAAATTTACTATCTATTCAAACAGCACATCTGCAAAGGAAGGAGATGTGTTATTGACATGCAAAGTGCATTTTTCTATCTCAGAACGTAAACATTCAGAAAAAGAATGGGTAATTCCTTGATGGGCAGTAAAGGAAACATCATGAAACTGTCTGCTGCATTTTTAGTTAATAATCTAACCATCTATATAATAAATAGCATATGTGAAAAGGGCATAAACAATGCAACTCTTAGTAAAGAATGTTTGCTACCAAGGTGTTTGGGGGGGGAGAAGGTGGCTTTGTTTGAAAGGTTAAATCTAAAGAAGAATAAAAATAGTTTCTAGGTATGTTCTACAAAGGTCATGCTTTCAAGCAAAGGTTTACCTAATCCCTGTTCTATATAGAAAATAAACAGGAGAATTTCAGGCAGTGTGTAAGAATGCAAGCACATGATTAGGGAGACCAAGTACTAGCGACAGTCAAATGTCAGTGCATAAACGGCTGTGATTGTAATGATCTCAGAAGGATTTTACAAGTAATAAAATGAAACATCATATGCATTACTTCCTGTTCCTCTTGATCAGCTCCCCACCATTTTTTGCCAATAGTTTAACACCTATTCAAAATACTGCTTTTAATTAGAAATTAGTTATTTGCAACTAGTAATGGCTTATGCTCCGACGGTGGTTTTGCTCAGGTGAACAGGTGTGCCTGTGCTGAGCCACTCACTTCAAAGGAGCTCCCACAATATTAAATCTGCTCACCAGCTGGTAAATGGAGGATTCAATCCTGCAAGGGGTTTGCTTCCCAGGCACGATCTCTGCAGGGAACAAGCTAGTGATGCCTCCGTGAAGCCTTCCCCTGCCCCTTTACACCCCTAGATCACCTTGAGTGGCCTGACCAGAAGTGATCTGGTGTTAAAGGCATAAACCGAATATGCAAAAAAAATATAATGTTTGAATGCATTGGGTTTGAAACATTTTGCAAAGAGATGTTTACATTAGGCATGGGAGGTTTCACTCTGGCAAATGCAGCAGAAAGCTGCTCCTCTGGCGGTTAAGGCATTGGAAAAGCTTGGTTTATGGGAGGGGAGGTTGTGGCCATCACCTACCCCTCCCCTTTAAGGTTATTCCGTTAAAGGAATCCAGGGGGTCGTGGTTCCTGTCCAAAGCCCAGGTGGAGGCTAGGGCCATGACACAACCTTTCCAGTGACCCTTGGGGAGCTCCGAGTTGATGTACATCAACAGGGCTCCCCCTACAGGTAGGTAACCCATGTAAGACTTCCTGAATGGTGGGCAGGAGTCAGATATAGTTGGTTTGGGTCCAATGCCTAAAGCCAATACCACTCACATTCTGTAACCAATAAAAGTTGTGGCCTTTTTCGCCCATTAACCTAAAATACTGGTGTCGACGTGTTTTATTGATCAAAGGAGTGTGTGTGGGGCCTTGACGCGCAAATGGTTGAGTGTTGCTTTTCAGTCTTTGGAGTAATTGATGACTTATCCTGGAAACCCAAGCTATATATGTCTCATGGCATGAAGGTGAAACTTGAGAACAATGTATCCTTGTCACAGAGGGAGGCAGTAGCAGTAGCAGTAATAGCTAAGCAATACAAGCAAGTTGCTTAGGATCTCTATGGGACAAGAGAGAGGAAAGTTCTTGGACAAAACTGAGGACTAAAAAGGAGCTGGGACTAACTTGCCTGTTTAAGAGCAATGTTTTATTTTGTATCTTGCAATGATTATTTGTAACTGCCTTAAGACTGTTCTGCAGCAAAGCTTTGAAATGCCTTCTTGTAGTGGACAGAAAATTCATTTCTGCTCTGTACAAGGTCCACATCAGGGATTCCACTTAAAGCAACTCTAACATCTGGTGCTGGCTCAACTTGACTTAGCCCAAGCTAAGCCCAGGCTGGTCAGTTCTGTGTCCAGGGCAGCTGACTACCAGCTCTATCTGTTACACAGGCTGAGACCTTACCTGCCTGCAGACTGTCTCGCCAGAGTGGTGCATGCTCTAGTTATCTCCCACTTGGACTACTGCAATGCACTCTACATGGGGCTACCTTTGAAAGTGACCCAGAAACTACAACTAATCCAGAACATGGCAGCTAGACTGGTGACTGGGAGTGGCCGCCGAGACCACATAACACCGGTCTTGAAAGACCTACATTGGCTCCTAGTACGTTTCCAAGCACAATTCAAAGTGTTGGTGCTGACCTTTAAAGCCCTAAACCGCCTCGGTCCAGTATACCTGAAGGAGTGTCACCACCCCCATCGTTCAACCCAGACACTGAGGTCCAGCTATGAGGGCCTTCTGGCAGTTCCCTCACTGTGAGAACCGAAGTAACAGGGAACCAAGCAGAGGGCCTTCTCGGTAGTAAAGCCCGCCCTGTGGAATGCCCTCCCATCAGATGCCAAAGAAAAAAACAACTATCTGGCATTTAGAAGACATCTGAAGGCAGCCCTGTTTAGGAAAGTTTTTAATGACTGATGTTTGAATGTACTTTTAATCTTTTGTTGGAAGCTGCCCGGAGTGGCTGGGGAAACCCAGCCAGATGGGCGGGGTAGAAATAATAATAAATTACTATTACTACTACTACTACTACTACTACTACTACTACTACTATTGCCACTCCCCCACCCCCACCCCAGTTTAGTCTATTTCTATTTAGAGTTGGGATTTGGCCAAATCAATTGCACAGCCCTGGGGTCTTCCACTGCCTTTCAGGGAAGCAGGCTAGCTTAAGAGGGGGTAGGGCAAGGCATGAACCACGCATAGCCCTCTCCTCCAATACCAAGCTGTCATCCCACAAAATATGCTGCCTGAGGCAGCTGTTGCACTCTGCCTAACGTTAAGACTAGCTCTGCCCTTTAGATAATCCTATGACATTTGCAGTAAGATACTTGGCCTTGCTGGGAATTCTATAGTAGATGTGGTAAAAGAAATCATAGGGCACATGAAACAAATGCCACATACAATTGTTTTCCAAATAAACTGCATTTCAATATGTTCCAGTAAAGGGCTTGCTGTATATCACACTTGTTCAGTTGATTTCTTTACATGACTGCCTATTGGACGTGTGAACTTCACCCAAAAGCACTGAGTCTCAGCTGCATCAATCTGCAAATAAATAAATAAAGATGGAAAAAATCTGCCTCTGTTTATGTCTCTGTTGCTTTCTTCACAAATACAGGTCATCACTGGATGTTGCAGTTGGGAGACAAAAATCCTTGCACGAACCATACCTATCCAGGATTGATTGTTATTCTGCAAAAACTGCTGTGACACTGCTAGTCATTACCTTCACAGAAAGAATGGTTTTAAAAAGAAAAAGCCTGAAGCTGTAATATGGTTAGTTATGCAAATAGCCAGCTGAATGGTCACCCAACATTTTCATCTCTTTGTGCACCCATAGGATGGGAATATAGAAGGGACTGTTTCATGATCAATGCTTCAAATGCTAATGATTTGTCTTATGTTCCTAGCCTGCAAACTCAAACCTGCCCTTTCGCTCACTTGCAAGAGGCAGCCAACGTCTGCCCAAAGCCAAACCATGACGGCATTGACATTTCATTTTGAAGTCCAAATGAAGAACTAAGATGTGCTGGCTTGATTGCCTTTATCTTCATATCAGTCTCATGTGATAATTGATAATTTCCAAGCAGAACCTGGGTCATCTCAACCAATATCAGAGAGAGAGAGAGAGAGAGAGAGAGAGATCTTCATATCAGTCTCACGTGATAATTGATAATTTCCAAGCAGAACCTGGGTCATCTCAACCAATATCAGAGAGAGAGAGAGAGAGAGAGAGAGAGAGAGAGAGAGAGAGAGAGAGAGAGATCTGCCAGTTTTGGGTTCTCATTTCCCCCGCAAGTCTTAAGTTCAGTTCTTCATATTTCTGCATCAGATTGTGATTGAATATCATCATGGGACCACACTAAGGCAGAGGTGAGTAGAACCAGGAATATTGCTGAAGATTGCAGCTGAAGATTGTTACCCACCAAAAAGAGCTTCCAAGGCACAACACAAATTACACAACACAAGGCGCTGCAAATTTTGATAGCAATTCTACTAAATTCATTACCTTTCAAGTACAGTGGTACCTCAGTTTAAGAACAGCCCTGTTTACAAATGATTCGCTTTTCGAACTCCCCAAACAGGAAGCAGTGTCCCGGTTTGCAAACTTTACCTCGGTCTAAGAACGGAAGCCGAATGGTGGAAGGGCACTGGCGGTGGGAGGCCTCATTAGGGAAAGCACACCTCAGTTTAAGAACAGTTTTGGTTTAAGAACGGACTTCTGGAACAGATTAAATTCATAAACCGAGGTACCGCTGTATTTGGATCATCACCCCTAGTTATTATTTGCCCCCTCTTCTTTGGGGTAAGATATTCCTTGCTATCTGAACCCAGTAGTTGCGATAATTTTGTCTTAGGTTCTTCAGTGAACCCTCAGATGATAAGCTGCTGGAAATGTATTCAGTCGTTTTGTAGGGGAAGTGGCAGCCCCTTTTGCATCCCACAATAGGCTTTCGAGTTTGGTAATAGTAAAGAGCAGAAATATTTGCCTTTAATGAGACTAGCAAGCGTGTTTTCTGGGCACAATTCCAACCACTTCATTCAGAATTAAAGCTCCAGGGCCTTCTTGCTCAAAAGGTATAAAACATACAAAACTAAGAAACCTGAGCCTATTAGCAGCTCTGATTTACAATGAAATAAATTTACAGTAACACCATTAAAGCCAACAGAGGTGCAACTTGGAGGAGGAACTATAACGAGATCTATTTATCAGTCTCCGTTTAAATCTGCCCAAATTGCCACTCATTAGCCAGGCTACCTTTATCTACTTGCTGTATACTGGGAGGCAGGATGGCCAAATGAACATTTTGCTACTTTCCCATAGTTATGGGTTCAGCTCTCACTATAACTTTTCTAGTTTTTGCTAGCGTCTATGCTTTACCAACTAAAGGGTGATAAAAACCACCTTGTTGAATTATGCAGGACAGCCTTGCAAATGGAAAAGTTATATTTAAAAAAATAATGGCCTATATGCATGTGAATTTAAAAAGTCATTTTAAAAAAGGATCTAATTTCAAACCTTATTGGGGGAAACAGGCTAAACCTCCCACTGTTTTGGAGTTCTACTTTTACAAGGTTAAAAGTTAAATAAATGAAAACCGAACCGAATACAGACATGCGCTTTTTAATTTTACTTTGATGTAACTTCAAAATGAACATAAAGGAGCATATAGGACAAAAATGATTGTGCTTATTTTAGTTTCAGTATTTCTATCCTACTGTCTCATTAATCTTGCTTAACGTGGCTTTCAGTATTTAAAATGCATAACAACTCAAGCAAAACAACAACAATAAACAGCATTTGCATAGAACAAAAGCCAATCATTGCTTGAGTCCTTTCACCGATTCCAGTGTACCAAAACGAAATAAAAACAACTTTTTGCACAAATTGGGAGCTATTTGCAGCAATATCATGCATAGCTTTCTAGGTGAATATTCATGTCCTCTTTCTACTCCTCTCCCCCACCCCCAGACCTGATTTGAACCATGTTTTGCCAGAACTCTTTTGCTATCTTGAATTTTTTTTCTGATGCATTACATATTTAAATTATATAAAAATGAATTTTTGAATATATATTTAAAAAATATCACAAATTGCTGTGGAAAGGGGATACAAGATATTTAAGAATGAGCACATATGAAACTGGCATGGACCAGATAATAGACTAATTTCATCCTTCTCCAGTTGAGAGATGCCATTTTACTTTTCTTCAGTGATTCAGAGCGCCAGACATAGTGTCACTCTGGATCTTTATGGAAGTTTAGGTGGTGGCTCACAGGCCGATCTGCCCAATGGGGAGGGCCAGGGGCCAGGGCCAATCCTGGTAGGCCCTACTGAGGTACTGGGTCCCTAGTGGTTACGCTACAATGCTGATTGCTGATGGCATACTTTAAAGGCAGTTTCCAGATGGCTTTTTGCTAACACAGTTGTAACTTTTGCAAACAGCGCATTAGAATTCACTGCATACCTTTCGCAGCCCCAAGGCAAGGAACTGTAAATACAAAGTGGAAATGTAAATAAAAAGGAGATAAGAGCAGCTCCTTCCACAGACAAAGACCACACTCACAGAGCACAGGCAATCCACTTACTTGGTGTTATCTTAATTTACTGTGTGTTGATTGGAACCTTTTCCAAAGGAATCTGGGAATGCTGTTTCTTTTACTTGATAACTGAGCAGAGTTCAATGTTCTTTTAAGAATATGCATATTTAAAGGGCTAGGCTTATGCAGATGCTGGACTACACAAATCCAGGTCTAAGTCATCACAGGTTTCCTCTGGAGATTTGTACTTGCCAATGGGATCCTGGTGGCTCATTAAAGATCAGTCTGCTGTAGGAGTAGGCAACTAAGACTGGGGGCCAAAAATGGGGGAAAGTCCAGTCATTTCCATCACATCGTAACAATATGCAATGTTCATAGGAACAGCATGAACTGTTCTGTGCTCCAACTACATCCATAAAAGGGATCATATTGATTTAGACTAGAATATTCTTCTAGTATGGATGTGAGAGCTGGACCATAAAGAAGGCTGATCATCGAAGAATTGATGCTTTTGAATTATGGTGCTGGAGGAGACTCTTGAGAGTCCCATGGACTGCAAGAAGATCAAACCTATCCATTCTTAAGGAAATCAGCCCTGAGTGCTCACTGGAAGGACAGATCCTGAAGCTGAGGCTCCAATACTTTGGCCACATCATGAGAAGAGAAGACTCGCTGGAAAAGACCCTGATGTTGGGAAAGAGAGAAGGGGACAGCAGAGGACAAGAAGGTTGGACAGTGTTCTCAAAGCTACCAGCATGAGTTTGACCAAACTGCAGGAGGCAGTGAAAGACAGGAGTGCCTGGCTTGCTCTGGTCCATGGGATCACGAAGAGTAGGACACGACTAAATGACTAAACAACAATTCTTCTAGTGTCTTGCCAACAATTGCATTTTTGAATGAGTTCAGCTATGATTTAAAGCATCACCCCAGACCATCGCTGTTCATGTATGTTGCAATGAAGCTGGCTTCTCACTTATAATCATTCATTGAAGAACAGGGCATGCTCCAGGGCTGAGGATCTGAAGCATCTTCTACCACTATGAACACAGGATTCTTGGTAGCCATCCCTAGTTGTTCATGTTTGGCTTTTTTATTTAAACACAGATGTAGGGGTAACAGGTACGAAGGGAGGGAACCACTGCTTTCTAAAAGTGTCTTGGCTAGGACTGAAAGTGCATTTTCATTCACTGTGGAGTCTGGAGACTCTTGTCATTTTAAATTTCCCGTGAGTCGAGTCGCTCTGTGATGTGCCACATCAGGTTGTGTCAGTCACTTCACCTTAGTCATGTACCAATGAAGAGATTTCAACTGGAGCAGAAAGTTGGGAAGGCTTTTAAAAGCAGCTTGAAGATGACAACGGCTTTGCTCTTTCAGAAGTCTTGCTTCCGGATAAGGAAAGAGCAGAAGCACATCTAAGAAAAGTAGATGGCAAGGTCTTTACAAACTCCAGGAGTCCAAACAACAGCCATCTGGATTCTGTGTACAGATTTTTGAGATAATGAAATCAACCTCAAAATCTGACAGGCTGTGGACGAATTCTGTGAGAATGTTGATTACTCTTTGGCCCATTCTAATTGACATGTTGGGTCAATTCCATAGGTCATCCAGTTGAGGGTTGGGGGAATTGTGACATTTCAGATATTTGTTGAACAGCAGCTCCCATAATTCCTGGCCATTGGCTCTGCTGGCTAGGACTGATGGAGGGCCCCATTCAAGTCCCCCATCCATGAACTAGCTCTACATTCCAGCTGGTCTCAATTATCAAGAATTATATTCAGAACACTGGTTACTAACCCTGATGACGACGTTCTGCCTCCTCTGTTGGAGGCAGTATGCTTCTGAATATGCTTACAATTGTTGGAAACTGCAGGAGGGAAGAGTGCAGTGGTGCCAGTGTCCTGCTTGTGGACATGGCATAGGCATGTGGTTGATGAGAACATAATGCTAAACTAGATGTGCCAATGATCTGGTCCATGAGACCTTCTAAGCCCTGTCAATTTGCATGGGCAAGGGCAGGAAGTGAGGGTAGCCACTTATAATCCAATATCTCTTGCTGGTATCTCTGGTTGCCTTTTCTTTATGCAAGTGTAAAGAGTACTAGCCAGATATTAATTTTTAGCTGCAATGGGGGGAAGTAACCATGCCAGCTTCAGAGCTGGTTGTCGTTTTTTCGATGGTTTGAAAGTGTGTTTAAGGAATGGATGGGTTTTAGGTTCTGTAGATCTGTGAATTCCTGTGATCCACCCCTAAAATGCCCAGTCTCTGTCTTTTCCAGTATCAAAGCACTGATGATGGAACTGGCACTGCAACAAGGAAGGATGTGATTGTGCACCTCCTTCTAGGACCACAGACTTTCCTGTGGAGAAGGAATTTCATGACATCCTAGAGCCTCAAATCTGCCTGTCCTGGCCTCATACGATTGCTCCCTGGGTCTTCCTTTGAAATGTATTTTGGAGAAACATCGTTGCCATATATCCCTATTTTGTAGCACTATATTATGTCAATAGCTGTAGTTTGGGCCTACAGTTCTGTCATGAGCAGTTAAGTTATTTATTAGATTTCTGTTCCTTTATCCATGATGAAACCACGGGAGAAGGTACCAATTATAATATTCCTTAAGCAATGACCGTAAATATTTCAATCCATCCTTCTCTTCCTCTGTTTTGCAACACAGACAAAACAGCACTGTGCATTATTATTTTACTTTAAAACTGGGGATTCTAAAGCAAAAACCTTTCTTTCCTGTGGTTTCTCAGAGGCAATTACAGAAGTAGGATGTGATTTATCTCTCCTGCCACTCAGGATATCACCGCTAAGCTCAGACCAACCATTCCCTTTCGAGTGTAAAAATATGCTCTGAATTGTGTTTTCCAAAGCTTTCCTGTGGATTTTGTTCTACGTTATTAATAAAATCAGGAAACAATTTCCAGGATAAGAACGTGAATTTGTCCAGCTCATAATGTTAAGTGAATTACAAATCTAGGACAATTTCACCCCAGGCTAAAATACTGTTTTCAGGGCAGGCCCAGCACATTTAGCTGCTGCAGAAGCATGGAGATGGCTGCTTCTCCCCTGACCTCAATACCCACCCCCACAATGCTGCTTTCTCCTCCCCTGATCCATTGACTCCACTGATTCCTGCTCCCACCCCCCATCCACATAAAAAGGGGAGAGAAAGGATGCTGAAAAAGAGGGGAGGAGTCAGTGGCGTGAAGGAGGAGAAGGAATCAGTGGCAGAGGAGGAATTGGGTGGTGAGTAGGCCTGTATCTGCTGCCCTAAGGCAATTGTTTCACCTTGCCACATCGGCAGACAGGACTTTACTGTTCCTGTGTTGTACATGTGGGATGTGATCCATGAGAGGCAGTCAAGTACAACATTCCTTGAAATGCTAGAGAAGACATGCGAGGGAATGTTTGGTCCAGCCAGTTGAAACTTCCTGTTCCTCCTGGCTGGAGCATCCTTCATTTTGCATGTGATAGAAGGTGGGCATGGCCTAACCTGTCCAGGTAACAAAAGGACAAGTCATGTAGCAACCTCTCTCTTTTTGATTTCCTTATTCCTTTGAACAATTTTTAGCTAGGACAGCTCTGCTAACTCTAAACTAGCAGAAGTACTGGGATTATTCCCCCATATGGGGTAGATCCACGTGTACATATTTGTAACTAAGTCTGCCTTCAGGAGGGACATGGGTGGCGCTGTAGTTTAAACCACTGAGCCTAAGGCTTGCCGACCGGAAGGTTGGCGGTTTGAATCTCCTTGACGGGGTGAACTCCCATTGTTCGGTCCCAGCTCCTGACAACCTTGCAGTTCGAAAGCACATCAAAGTGCAAGTAGATAAATAGGTACTGCTCCGATGGGAAGGTAAATGGCATTTCCATGCACTGCTCTGGTTTTGCCAGAAGCAGCTTAGTCATGCTGGCCACATGACCCGGAAAAACTGTCTGTGGACAAACATTGGCTCCCTCGACCAGTAAAGCAAGATGAGCGCCGCAACCCCAGAGTCATTCGCGACTAGACTTAACTGTCAGGGGTCCTTTACCTTTACCTGCCTTCAGGAATCCAACTGTGAACTGATGTAAGTAAACTTCTTTTATTGACTTTGAATAAGATTGTGGAGTCTTTATTCTTTTAAGAGGGATTCAAGGGAACTTACCAGGAACGTACAATTCAATCTGAAGACAGACTGAACTGTATAACAATGAGAGGCTCACATGAGCTTGCAACCAGCTACCTGCTTGTGCATGTAAAAAGCGGAATGTAAACTCTGCTAAGTAAAGGAACTTGCTAGTGCAAGTTAGGAAAAAGGATATTAATTAACAATATATCCTCTCCTGCCACCCTGAACATTCCCACAGTACACCGCATTGGAATCTTTTGACCATCACCTTTGGGACTTTTAATCCTATTATTCCTAATAAGAATACTTCAGGCTTGGGGGAAATAGCGATTTTGAATATCTTTTAAAATACATTATGCATCTTTTCTCAGAAGCCCTGTTGCTTTTTTAGAAGTCCACCACATATGGGGGAAAAAATCCCTTCTGCCTGTAATGTTTGGATTCTTAAGGTGCTTTGGAAGCAGAGAGCTACCTTTATTGTTTTCCACTCAATGGAAACTTAACTTGCTTCCATTTGCTGCAAGGAAGCAAGGAGGCTCCAGCCCAGGCTTTATTCACTCCTCGCTGTTTCTGGCATCATCTGCCCTGCTCTGCCATTTCCTACCGACTGTAGACAAAAGCACCTGATGCCAGGGAGAAATCAGGAAGCATCTGACTAATGTATGAACTGACCCCATGTGCTCATTCCACTGCAATGGAGAGGAAAGGGGTTGGCACGAGCTGAACAGAAATTCAATAAGTAGCCATGTGCATTGGCCTTAGATGTTCCTTGTCAAATATTTCAATTCATGGTTGTGTCTTTCGTGACTGACACGCAATGCTATTAAATGCATACGTAATTCAGGATATTGCACTGCTTTCAAGTGCCAGGATGGCATCTTTTAAAATTAGTTTAACATCTAGAAACCTTGAAAATGAAAAGGAAAAAAAGCTTTTTTTAAAAAAAAAAACACACCTCACTGAAGAGCTCCCTATCATGTGCACTCATGGATTGCAACAAATTATACTGAATGAATCAATTTAAAAGAAATCACTGAGCACATTAAGTAAATCATTAATATGTTTCTGTGCCCTCTGCTTATCAATATGCTTCTGCCATTATTTTATTTTGCTTAATTTCATGTATAGAATTAAATGAGGTGGTTCCCCCCACCCACCCATGAGGCAACTTACACCTGCAAATCTTAGCCCGGCAAGAGAATAGACCCTAATCAGACACTTAAATGACCAATCTCTCTTTTATGTGATAATTCTGAGGTCAGTAATTAACTAATTGGCTACTTATGTCTACCCCAGCTGTTTGTAACTGTCTATATGCAAATAGCTTGTGAAAGCTGCACTGCATATGCTGTCATGTCCCAATTAGTGCTCCCCTGCTAGTTCCTTACAAACACACACACACAAGATGAAATTAAACATGTCCATTGTGCTAATTTGGACGTACATCCCACATAACATGGGTTCCCACCAGTGGTCTGCAAGGTTCTTTCTGGTGGTCCATGGCACTTTCTCATTCAATATTCATCTTGATTTTCAGCCATATCATCATTGTTTTGTTTCTCATATCGTATTTTGATGTATTACAATTTGAATGCAAATTGCCATACAATAGGATACCGTGTACAAGAAACAAAAGCAGCAATAAAAAATACAGTTAAAATTAATATACCACCTAGCACAGCATGTTCCAATTATAACAATTGTCTGAAAAATCATTAAATGGTCCACCAAGAACATTAACAATTTTAAAGTGGTCCATGGGGTTAGGAGGAGAGAAAGTTTGGGAAACATAGAGCATCATTGCAGCTGTAAACCTGGTGCTTCTCCTCAACAGGGTGTCCCTGAATGAAGTGAGAGTAGGCACGTCCAGAACCCCTTCCAACAGGGATGTGTTACCTGTGGCTGGCTACATATGGTTGGACTATATTTGTATTTGTATTTTAAATGGGGTTTCAGAGTTTTTAGGGGTTTTTGAATATCTTATGTAGATTTTTCAATTTCATTGTTCTGTATGGGACAATGACAATAAAGATATTGTATTGTATCGTATCATAAAAGTGCAAGTAGATAAATAGGTACCGCTCTGGCGGGAAGGTAAACAGCATTTCCGTGCACTGCTCTGGTTCACCAGAAGCAGGTTAGTCATACTGGCACATGACCTTCGGTCTATAGAGCAAGATGAGCGCCGCAACCCCAGAGTCGTCCGCGACTGGACCTAACGGTCAGGGGTACCTTTACCTTTAATCTGCTCTAGGAGCTTTTCTAACTAAAGAACAGGATATATAAATGCTTTGAACGAATGAATGAGTATTGCACAACCAAGGTGAAGCAGACATTGTATGACTGACTCAGGTTGTTATAGTGTGAGGCTATACAGGGGTGCATGGGTGCTGCATCCCAACACTGCCCTCCCTGAGCAGCCTTGCTAGGCTCAGATCTGGGCAGGGTGGCACGAGGAGGGTGCAACAGCCATGCTGTTCGGGGCTGGTGTCAGTCCAGCAGTGTAGGCAGATCTGGGACTGTCACTGGAAAATAGGGGCAATTCTACGTTGCTACATTCCAAAAGCAATTAATAGCATGAGCGAGGAAATCTCCTGTACTGGAATAGCAAGAAGCAGTCCTTGGCCTTGCAGAAAGTTGCTCTTTGAATTCTTGCCACTAACCACGAGTTTAAAACAGATTTAACTTGAGAGGCAGATTTCAGAAGACCATTTCATTGGGGTTTTGAAAAAGCACTCTCTTGATCTTGATAAATGGCTTCTGTGCATCTAGATATTTATTTGGATAACGGCGGCTTCATATTTCAGCATCAAAAAGGCATACATTCTTTATAACTCATTCTCCCTTCCAAGGAGGTTTGCTTTCTGAGGCTTTGCCTGTGCTTTCCATAGGACACCCAAACGCTGACAGCTTGAAGAATGTGCTGAAGCCAGCAAGCAGAAGACACAATCGATTCTCTGGTTCTTTTAAAATGTTTCTCCCCCCCCCCTTCACAGTTCATATTCTGAATGACGGTCTTAACGGGTCCCTTTATTTCGAAAATGAAAAATGAAGCCCTTAAAAAAGCAAATGCTGTTAGCAACTATGCTAAAGTGATAATAGCGTACGATGGATGAACATTGTCAACACTTCAGGAAACCCACAGGAAAAAAGGCTTAAGGTGATCTCCAAAAGACTAGAACGTGTTTAAGTGTTTAAAGAAAATAAACAGATCTATTGCTGTTCCTCATAATCTGCTGGCAATCATTTGGATTAACGGTTCGGTTACAAAATGAGTTAGTCACTGAAAAAGGATGTTGCCTGCTTCATGGTTATTTTACATAGATATCCCAAGTTTTCCTTCCTTGCAGCAGTTTGAAGACTAAAAAACTAACAAGCAAATAAGCTGGTACCCCATGATGGAGGGATACAAACTGGGTGCTTGTGGTCAATTGAGGTAGAACAGGTGGAGTATTTTCATGTCCTTGAGCTATGGTTGGCACCAAGGGTCATCCTTGTTGGGCACCTCCTAAGACCCACATCTCGGGGGGTGGAAAGCTTTGCTGACCGCCACAACTCCTGCTTCCCCTCTTACCTGATCCTCATTTGAGGTCCTCCTTTGAGTACCTACTCTGAGGGAGGTTTGCAGTATGGTGACAATGGAGAGGGCCTTTTTGGTTGTGGCTCCCTGCTTGCGGAGTGCATGCCCTAATGCAGTTTTTCATTTATTAGATTTATTGACCGCCCTTCATTGTAATATCTCATGGTGATTCACAGAATAAAATATAGGATAAATAATAATAATAATAATAATAATAATAATAATAATAATAATAATTTATTTGTACCCCACCCATCTGGCTGGGTTTCCCCAGCCACTCTGGGCGGCTTCCAACAAAGATTAAAAATACATTAAAATGTCACACATTAAAAACTTCCCTGAACAGGACTGCCTTCAGATGTCTTCTAAATGTCAGGTAGTTGTTTATCTCTTTGAAATCTGATGGGAGGGCGTTCCACAGGGCAGACGCCACTACCAAGAAGGCCCTTTGCCTGGTTCCCTGTAGCTTTGTTTCTCGCAGTGAGGGAACCACCAGAAGGCCTTTGCCACTGGACCTCAGTGTCTGGGCAGAACAATGGAGGTGGAGACACTCCTTCAGGTATACTGGGCCGAGGCTGTTTAGAACTTTAAAGGTTAACACCAACACTTTGAATTCTGCTCGGAAACGTACTAGGAGCCAATGTAGGTCTTTCAAGACCGGTGTTATACGGTCTTGGTGGCCGCTCCCAGTCACCAGTCTAGCTGCCGCATTCTGGATTAGTTGTAGTTTCTGGGTCACCTTCAAAGGTAGTCCCACGTAGAGCACATTGCAGTAGTCCAAGTAAATAAGTAAAACAAAACAGCAAAACAATAACACTCCCTTACCACTGTTAGATTTAAAAGTCTGTAGAATATTAATCAGTCAAAGGCCTGGTTGAAGGGGAATGTTTTTTCCTGGCACCTAAAGGTGTGTAATGAAGACTCCAGGCGAACCTCCCTGGGAAGGGCATTCCACAAACAGGGAGCCACTGCAGAGAAATCCCATTCTTATGTTGCCACCCTCTAGACCTCACATGGAGGAGGCACGATAGAAGGGCCTCAGATGATGAATGCAGAGTCCAGTACTGTTTATATGGGGAACTGCAGCCTTGAGCTGTTTAAAGCTTTATAGGTCAAAACCAGCATTTTGAATTGGGTCCAGAGGTTGCCCTGGTGCCATTGTTAACAGGGCCATCTTTTTGTCAGGAGTTACTCAAGTAGGACCCTGACAGAGACACATGCCCGACTGGCATGTTCCCTCCCTCCTGGTCAATTGTTTGGGAGCTTCAGAAGCTTTCTTCTGCCCGAACATCACAACAACCAATGCCAACCGACACTGGCACACTTAGGGATCCACAGAGTTTGCACACTTTGAGTAAAAGACGTCAGCAACTCAGCATTTTGGCTAATCTACTTTATTTACATATAAACACACACGGAGCACTGCAACATGGCTCCCTCTCTCTCTAGCATCAGACAGCAAAGAGAAAGAACAAAGGACAATAGTCCCACTTCACGGAACACAGTAACACAAACATCCTGTCTCCGTCACTTCCCACTCTGTGGAGTCAAAACATACACCGCATGTGATAGACAAAAATCCCATGACTGCAATCATGGAGCAGGAATTCTAGCACTTTTTACTTGTATTTCTCGCTGTTTTAAGGACTCCCTTTTATGCTGCTATTTTCAATATTTTTAAAATAAATCTACCTCATCTGTTCTGGGTGTGCTTCTTTGGATAATACCTTAGGTATTGAATTCAGTTCCTAAGTTACTTTGCTGCTAAGTAACTTTGTGAACTTGAAACTCTTGAGTGACTTTTAGCTATAGTTTCTATGAACATTAAGGTACGGTACTGGGGATCTCTCAGCCCAGACTGGTTGGTAGTAAGGAATGGCGGGGATGGTTTTAGACTCAGGTCATTTGGCTGCTGCCAAACCAACAAGGGCTGGCCCCGTTGTGTTTTGGTCCTTGGTAATAATGATGATGATGATACTACAATTGTCACTTGATTAACTACTCTTGTCTTGCTCAGAAAGTAAGAGGCAGTACATTATGAGAGGGAAACAGTAGTTGTACTGGACACTACCTCATCTGCCAACACCTGCTGGGATAGCTCAGTCGGTAGAGCATTAGACTCTTAATCTCAAGGTTGTGAGTTTGAGCCCCATGTTGGGCAACAGTTTCCTGCATTGAAGGGGTTGGAATAGATGACTCTCATGGATCCTTACAACTCTATGATTCTATGGGGTAGATTGGACCCAGAGGCAGAGCCCATATTTGCATGTGGGCAAATATAGAAAGCAGAAATATAGTTAAGTCCTGAATTGAACGTCTTGCTTTTAAAAAAAAAATCTAACTCATGAAGCTATATTATTATTATATTATGTTGAACATGAGATACAATTATGTGAAATGAACTTATCCATGGAGCTTGAAAGCTTAGGCATTATCACCAACAAAGAAGGATCCGGTAACTTCCACCTTAACGATTTTTATTCTTTTTTCATTTTCTAGGATCAACATGGCAATGCGACTCCAAGGCCATTTTCGCAGCTCACAATCTGGGGCAAAATGTGTGTTGTGAGGGTTAAATGATCCCTTTATGGCAAGTAGCAGCTCATTTCAGTTAAAAGCTCCAACCGGATGGGTGCCAAGATGCCACAATTTAATTAAAACATGGATTACATCATGTCTTGCTACATCACTTGCCGAAAATATCAAGCACTCTGATCGCATTTATAATTAATTAGTGTGCATAGTGTAGTAAATTAACATAATAAATAAAGTTCTAATTACAGGAGCTATACATACAATTACTGAAGGAACAATCATCATTAGCAAGAGAGCTTTGTTATTGCGTTAGAGCTGGCGTAGGTTTGCAGCTTTATTTATCAGGGAAAGTTTCTCCAAGCCAAATTGCAGCAAAACCAATTATTACAAACAAGGCTGTCTCCCCCCCCCCCCCCGCCGCCCCTGCTATGGCCTTACAGGGAATGGAGAGATGAGAGACTCTCATCTCCTCTTCTCCAAAATACTTGGGTAAGATGAAAGCTGGTGATAGAGAGATGGATAAATGAAAACAAAGAGATACACTTAGCAGTAACAATGAGTGGATGAACCCCATCTCCCCACCACTATGGATGCTTCAAATCTCCCTCTTCAGATTCCTTGCAATTGAAATAGTTTTTCTTTTTCTTTTCAGGATATCTCAGACAATTCACAAAAAAGCTCAGGTATATGGAGGGAACTGGCATGGAATTCTGGCTGGTACCAAACGCAATGCAACTCAGAACTGCTCTCTGCTAAAGCTCAATTTCTCTCCCATTCCAGATGTGCATGTCTAACTCATTCCTAGCTTTGTTTTTGCTTACTCTCATAAGCTTTGGACAGTGATAAGGCCATAACTGATGGATATACCTTGTTAAATGTTACTCTGCACTTGAGTACGTGTCACTTGCTGGGCACTGTCAATGAAACATCATAGCACTTACAGCAGGGATAGAAAGATTGTGTTAGGCTAGATCTGAACATTGAGAATGCTCCCACCTATCAGTGGGTGAGTGGAGAATTTCATCCTGCTGGGTCCTAATTTCCCAGCACATTCACTGTGGGGAATACACTGGTGAAGGAGACCTCTGCAGCCTTTCCCACACCTTGGCAGCCTCAGATCATACTGGGCAGCCTTACCCAACCCAGGACTATATGTAGTTGTCTCAACATGACTTGGCCCAAGCCCAGATCATAGAATTGTAAAGTCATGTAGACCAACCCTCTGCAATGCAGGAATCTCAAGTGAAGCATCCAAATTGGCACAATTCAGTTCAGGTGTCAGGCTTTTGCTGAATCCAGCACACAGCCCTAGTGTGCACATTCCTGCCTGAAGAGTGCTCCATAAAATAATTTGATTTGCTATAGTATTTGATGTCTGAAGTCTTTAGTGATAAGCAGAGCTACCAGTTCGTTTGTCACTTGTTTTAGGTAATATATGGTACCCAGGGAAGGAGAATGCTGTGATTCCTTGCTCGTGAATGTCAAATTTACCTACATTTATGCACTTCTGAGATGTGCCACTCAGTTTTCATCTTCCCGCTGCATAATTGTCACGTTTTGGCAAGACTAAAACTAATTATAGTGTTGCAATGTGATGTTTTACACAAGCTGATTGCTTGATTGTTTGTTAGAACCCTTCAAATGAATCAGATGCATGTTTAAGCCACTGCACGATTCCTCCTGTGGCAAGGAAACGGCTCTGCTGGCATTTGGATATGGTCAACAACCGGAATGTAAAATAGCTAACATATTTTCATTACTGGCTAACCATTGTTTGTGTTCAGAAAGAGTTCAACCAGTGGGAAGGACACACAATGCTAGCCTCCCAGCATCCCTGCCATTGTCACTTACCAGGAAAGCCGTGGATTGACTCTGCTGGTCCACCTACATAGCCCCAACCTCTCTGCTGTCGTTGGGAGAATAGGATTGCAGCTCCACCCAACTGGACGAACTGCATCTCCTTTCCTTGGGAAGATTACTGCTGATTCATAACACAGAATGGTCAGCTAGTGGGAGTATGTGGGGGGAAAGGTTGAGAATTTATTCCCTGGGGAAGAAGAGGAGGCATAAAATAATTGAATCTTAGAGTTAGAAAAGACCTAAGGGTTATCTGGTCCAACCCCCTGAAATGCAGGAATTTCAGCTAAAGCATCCATGATAGATGGCCATCCAACCACACAAGCATTTGTGAGCTCGTGTGCACATGTGAAGAATGGTAATAGTTATGCAAAAGAGTGGGTGGGGCCAGAGAGCACTCTTTGCCTCACATGAAAATAATTGTGCAGGGGTTGGAACAACTGAACAGGGTGTATATCTTTATCAAACAACATATTCAGAGAGGGCCTTCAGATCCTGACACGTTAATTGATTGATTTCTGGTTTGGTAATCAAAGAGCTTTGCTTGTAAAAGAACTAGAAACAACAAATATAAAAGAATATGCAGAATGCAATGAAATTATTATTATTATTATTATTATTATTATTATTATTATTATTATTATTATTTCTACCCCGCCCATCTGGCTGGGTTTCCCCAGCCACTCTGGGCGTCTTCCAACAAAAGAATAAAAGTACATTAAAACAGCAGTCATTAAAAACTTTCCTAAACAGGGCTGCCTTCAGATGTCTTCTAAATGTCAGGTAGTTGTTTATCTCATCGACATCTGATGGGAGGGCATGCCACAGGGTGGGCGCCACTACCGAGAAGGCCCTCTGCCTGTTCCCTGTAGCTTTGCTTCTGCATATGTTTGAGAAAAGTGGGAGGATAGTGTGGTATGGAATGGAGTTATTGTCCGCCACACAATTGTAGAGAAAGATGGACAACTTCAAAGAACGTTTGATAGAGTATGTCAAGTCAGTGTGAGAACCAACCAGCAATAACCAGCTGGGTATGATTAAAGTTTCTGCACCAACAGGTATCAAGAGGCGCAGCGGTGCAGGGGATGCCACGGGAAGAGTGGGATGTTAAACACAGAAGAGTTTCTTCTGGTTATTTTCGGCAGCACTGTAAAGCTGTTCAAGAAAAACAGAAAGAGGAGGCAAACTGTTTCAATGAATTCTTTTGGGTCTCTGTAAGTCACAAAGCACTACCCAGGAAGAGAGAAATGAGAAGAACATGGAGCCAAATCGTAACAGTGAAGTACCCTTTGCACTGAGGAGTTGGTTTCAACATGAAAGCCCAAGTGAGTTATTTGACTATTTTATACCTCAACCTCTCCAAAGAGAGCAGATTTTCAGCATGTATATGTTCCCCTCAATGTTGGGAACACATATTCCAAAGGCTAAGAAGAAATCCTTGTACAGTGGTACCTTGGGTTAAGTATTTAATTCGTTCAGGAGGTCCGTTCTTAACCTGAAACTGTTCTTAATCTGAAGCACCACTTTAGCTAATGGGGCCTCCTGCTGCCGCTGCACCACTGCTGCACGATTGCTGTTCTCATCCTGAAGCAAAGTTCTTAACCTGAGGTACTATTTCTGGGTTAGCGGTGTCTGTAACCTGAAGCATATGTAACCTGAAGCGTATGTAACCCGAGGTACCACTGTAAAGCTTAGAGTGAGGAACTCTTTCAGGCTAAGGGCCACATTGCTTCATGTTCAGACTTCCAGGGGCCACATACAATCTGTCAATTTCAGTTTCTCACATGTCATCAGTTCTGCACATTCCCACATGAATTTCCACTATATATATATATATATATATATATATATATATATATATATGCTTTCGTAGATTTTCACGGGTACAGGAATGCAGGTTTTGGTGTCCTCGGGTGTCTTCCCGTGTAAAAGTTGGGGTGTCTAGGCGACGTTTCGACGAGGTCTCACTCGTCATCTTCAGGCTGGTGCTTTCGGCTTCTTGTTACTGGAACAGAGCGGGATCTCAATGTTTGAGTTCCTATAAATACTGTAGAGGGGGTGTGGTGTCTAGCCTCCAATGTTCTGGGCAGAGAGGAAGTTCCCAGGCTAGTGTGCCTTTTCTTCTTTTGTTCCTTAATTACTTGAGAGATACCTTGAGTGATTTCTTGAGTGATATCCTGAGTACCACTTAGGTGGGTCATTAGGTGTGGATTAGTTGCTAAAGTCTTTGTGTCTTGACCTCTTGAACTTTGTGAAGAGTTTTCCTGAGAAGATGGCTGTATTGCACTTAGTTGTGCTTTGGCTTGGCTTCGTGTATAGGGGCGAGCTGTGGTTTTGTGGCTTGTGTCAGCCAGATCTGTGTAGGGATTGCAGGGGGGTGCAGCATCCGGAGGTGCCACCATGGATTGGCTACTGGATGGTGTCAGTAATTCATCTGTGGAGAGGGTCTGGGTTTGGGTCTGGTGTGGTTGATTGGTGTTGGCGTTCTGTGTGCCTCTGGATCTGGTGTCAGTTTTTGTGGGGAGGGCTAATTTCCAGATGTCTGGCAAGCGGGATGTGTCGTCACGCTTGTTCATGTTGTGAGGGTGTTTCTCTATCTCGATGGCTTCCATGATTATTCTCTTGTGGTGATGTTCCGTGATCCATGGTGATCCATGGTGGCACCTCCGGATGCTGCACCCCCCTGCAATCCCTACACAGATCTGGCTGACACAAGCCACAAAACCACAGCTCGCCCCTATACACGAAGCCAAGCCAAAGCACAACTAAGTGCAATACAGCCATCTTCTCAGGAAAACTCTTCACAAAGTTCAAGAGGTCAAGACACAAAGACTTTAGCAACTAATCCACACCTAATGACCCACCTAAGTGGTACTCAGGATATCACTCAAGAAATCACTCAAGGTATCTCTCAAGTAATTAAGGAACAAAAGAAGAAAAGGCACACTAGCCTGGGAACTTCCTCTCTGCCCAGAACATTGGAGGCTAGACACCACACCCCCTCTACAGTATTTATAGGAACTCAAACATTGAGATCCCGCTCTGTTCCAGTAACAAGAAGCCGAAAGCACCAGCCTGAAGATGACGAGTGAGACCTCGTCGAAACGTCGCCTAGACACCCCAACTTTTACACGGGAAGACACCCGAGGACACCAAAACCTGCATATATATATATATATATATATATATATATATATATATATATATATATATCTCCTCGTGAAAATTCAGCAGCATTTTCCTGCAAATCTCTCCTAATGTACACATTTTTGTATGCAGTCTTACCAAACACACATATTTTTACAAAGCACTTTTCCTATTTATAATGCGTCGGTATGCTGTTTTCACACACAAAAAATGCCTTTTGGGGCACATAGTGCCTTTTTGAGAGCCATAGTGCAAAATTCGAAGAAGTGTGAATTTTGACAAATGGCTGCATTTTGGTCTGCATATTGTTTCAGGAAGTGTGAACTAGGCAGTTCCACCTTAAATTGTGACCTGAATCAAATTTGTCCATATCAGACCCACCCTGCTGTATAGCCTCCATCCAGGCAACAAGACTGGTCATAATTCAAGTGCCTGTTACCACCAGGTAAAATCACCAGAGGAAAGTGATTGTGCAGGGAATTGAGAACTGGAATATCTTATTTTGACCTCCACGTTGAACTTCCCTGGGCCCAAGAATCTCCGCCTCTGGCTTTGAGAAGGCAGGCAAGTGGGCTTTGAGAAACCAAGGCTGAGGTCGGTGAGGCTATTGGTTTTCCCTAATGGGGTCAATTGGGAGTTATGATCCCTGCTGTTATTCTGGGGAAAAGAGAAAAGAGGATTGGACATGTTCTAGAGCTGTTCATGAGAATGAATAGGCTGTCAAAGGTGAAGATCCCCAAAAAAATATTTTAGCAAAATTTGCCAGGTTTCGCTTGCACCATTTTAAGCTGGCTGCAATGCCCCAAACTTATGGAATCAGAGGGCAAGATATGCATTTACATTCCCCTCTTTCTGTCTTCCATGACTCTGCCCTCATCTGTTATCAAGTGTCTTCTGTAGTGATCATTTAACAACAAACACCAGAGATGTTAGTTCTTGTTTCTGTGTGGTGTGTGTGAAGAAGCTTGACCTTTACAGGCCTCTTGTTTATTTTGAAAGTGCAGAAGTCTTTGGATCAAAAGATGTGCAGGGATTGCCCAAGGGCTTGTCTGCACTACTATCTGAGCACAGAGTTCAAGCTGATTGAAACTGCGGCTGAATTGTAGCGCTTGAACTAAAAATATTCAGAATTGGTGTTAATACAGGAAGAAGCTGGGCTGGTATCATTCAAACAGCATCGTTTTGAAATGAATCAAATATTCCTCCTTCAGTGGCAATGAGATTGTTTGGTCATATAAATCACATTCCCACTAAATATGAGGGTTTAAGAGGCCAACATTTATGATTACTTGCGTACCCTCCAACATTTCTCCGATGAAAATAGGGACACCCTATTCCATAATAATAACAATTTTCTTATTTATACCCTGCCCATCTGGCTGAGTGCTTCCAACATATATAAAAACACAATAAAACAGTAAGCATTTTTTTTAAAAAAAACTTCCCTATACAGGGCTGCCTTCAGATGTCTTCTAAAGGTTGTATAGTTATTTATCTCCTTGGCTCACTCCATACCCTCCAACATTTCTCTGATGAAAATAGGGACATCCTAAGGAAAAGAGGGACATTCCAGGATCAAATCAGAAACCGGGATGGCTTCTGTAAATCTGGGACTGTCCTTGGAAAATAGGGACACTCGGAGGGTCTGTATTTGGTATGAATGGTACATATATGAACCTTATATTCTATGGAATATCTTCTACACCACTAATTCATTTTAAAGCTCTCTGTGATGATTATGATTTTCATTTTATTGCCTTGTAATTTTATTCTTCTTGCTTTTATGATGTTTTTATTATTACTTTTAACTTGATGTTTTGTTTGTTTGTCTTGGGTGATTTTTTTTAAAAAAGGAATTCCTCTTTCAACTTCATATATTTCATTACAATATTCATTGTGTTATTTGTGGCTAGATATAAATGGATCGGGATGTTTTTCACTGTATTACTTAGATAAGGTTTATCTGAAGTTTGTATGCAGCTGATACCAAAGAAAATGCAAGGTAATTATTATTCTTTTTCATTCCTCGAGCATGCTAATGATCCCACAAGCCCAATAAATTTGTGATTTCATCTTTATTATGTTACATTTGCATTTGATCTTCCTGAAGTGAATCAGAGTAGTTCTTATTCGGCAATATGCAGAATTGGGCACACGAAATCAATAAGACAAGTGTGTAACTGTGTGAAGAGAACTGTTGACTGAGGTTCCATCTGCTCCACAATTGTGAACTGTTTTCAAACCAGTTTATCTCTCACAGATTGCCACAAGGAATCCCAGAAGCTGCAGTTTCCTAAGGGTGAAGAGCAGTTTTCAGATCCCCTGGTGTCTCACAGACTTTTTCCTGCAGAAGAATTAAACCAGTTTAAAGCAGGGTGACATTTGCTGATGCAGCCTGAGTCTGTACGTGACCTATAATATAATCCATCTCCAGGGGTAACTAACATTTGCAACTATGCCCTGACCAGAGGGAAAAAATGTGGTTCCTCATCACCTCTAAAGGGTTGGCTTTATGCAATTTCTGCAGTTTTCTCCACCTCGATTCTTTTAGCATATTGAATGTGTAACCAATGTGCATATTTATCCCTGCCAGCCATTCCTGACAGGCAAATTTATTTTGTCCATTTTCTTAGGAAGCAACATTTACATTTAGGAGCACTAGTGATGGGGAGATTTGTCTCCAGAGACAAGTAAGGCTAGTTAAAAGGGAAAAGTGTGTCCGTTTAATGAGTAATAAAAATACACTGATGGCTACAGGCACCATTCTCCTTGTTCCAGTCTAGGGATGGAAGAGGCAATAGATTCAGTTCACATTTAAAGGTGAATCAACTACATCCACACTCTCCAACACCACCTGACCACCAGTAAACTGGAAGGGAGATTCAGAGGTGTAAATAGAAAAATATTCAAGGCTGTGTGGAGACCCTCAAATTACGCATGTACCTGCATTTTATGATGGTTTAGGCAGAGGTTCTTTTTTTTATATGTAGATATATAGAAATATAGATTCCTCACCCCCTTTGATAGTGTCTGTGTGGTTTTGTCATGGCTTTTGGCTAGTACAATAAAGCTTACTTACTTACTTACTTACTTACTTACTAACTAACTAAATCCACATTCTCCGAAACCATCTGACCACCATCTGGTGAAGTTTGATCTGATGGCAATAATTCCCCCTGAAGCCTGCACAAGATGGCACACTGCCAGAGACTGATGGAACCAAAAGGGTTCCTGAATGCTTTGTGGGGAGAGGGAGAAGCCTAGCTCAATGGTACAGTATCTGCCTTGCATGCAGAAAGTCTCAGGTTTAATCCCTGGCATCTTCAGTAACCAAAACCTGCTTTTTAGGGAAGGTGGTGGAGAGGGCCATGGTGCGGTAACCAAAGGCATCCTTGGATGATATGGATTATCTAGACCAGGGTTTCTCAAACCTGGTCTCCAGCTGCTTTTGGACTACAATTCCCATCATCCCTACCCTTAGTCCTGCTAGCTAGGGATGACGGGAGCTGTAGTCCAAAAACAGCTGGAGACCCAAGTTTGGGAAACCCTGATCTAGACCCATTTCATTCTAAGTTCACTCGTGATCATGGGATCGAATTGGCCTTGGTTGCCCTCATAGGTGATCTTTATTGAGAGTGAAGCAAGGGAGGTGCAACTTGGTTCCTTTTTCTCAGTCTTTCTGTGGGTATTTATTACCATTGATTGTTATAGCCTCCTGGATCAGTGCCTTGGGGTGGGTATTGGGGGCATTGATTTACAGTGATTCTGATCCTATTTCAGGAGCCAGGATGCTGTCTTGATAAAACAGCAAGCAATTGTAATTAGCTGGAAGATTTATTGCAATACAAACACTCAGCCTATCTGCACGTCCGTGACTTGTCAATCAGCTGACCCTTCTGGGTATGGCAGAATATCCAGAACCTATGCCCTTTCCGTTTCTGGCTTTGTTTTCTATCTAAGACCTTTCCCATATGTCTGCTCCTTGGATGAATGAACTCCCCTTCCGGTGCAGAACTGCTTTCCCTCCCGCCTCCTGACATCACCTGTGTCACGTGAGAGAGTGACACAGATTTCTCTGTAGCACACTCTCTGCATTCCTGTCATTCTCACAGCAAGGGGGAGTTGGTAAACTCATCTGGGACGAATGTGATCCTCTCTCTTGTTGGCTACTTCCTGACTTCCCTGGAGCTCTTATACATTAGGCAGACATCCTACATATAGGGCAAAGTCCAGACAATAGTGTTGGGGGAGTGGTTTTTGGGAACCCTGGCAATTTATTTATTTAGGAGTATTTTTACCCTGCCTACTAGCTGAAGTTCTCAAGGCAACTTATCAGTATATTAAAAACACAATAAAGTAAGCAATGATACAAGAGTCACAACAGCAGGACAAACATGTATCTAAGTGTCCCTGCCCCCTAAATTCTCTGACATTCCATCAAATGCCATTTTGCTTAGCCTTAGAGGGCAAATGCTAATAGGACAGATCCATGCATGCACATCTATCACTTGATGATGCTATCTATGTTGATTATTATTTTTCATATAATTTGGGTAATTTAGAGAGTCAAGTGATCACTTCATATTACAGTCAAAAAAGAAAAGAAGAAGAAGTGATGACATGCATGGGTGAATTGGCTCCAGTAATATCCGCTGTTAGGAGATACTGGTTTACATGACAGCCTTGCTCTTGAAGAAGCCCCTCCGTCTGTTATTTTCTCCAAAGTGCATTGTCCTTTTCACAACTTCTCAGCAAGGAACACTGGCATCCAAGGGACAGCTGTGTGGCTGACATCATAGAGCTGGCTTGTTCGATAAATTGCAACTAGCTAGAGACAGAGCTACTGGTGTTTCTGTTTCCTGCAATACGATATAACTAATGAGACAAGTCACCAGACTGCCTGCCTGCACGCTTCATTACTTTGGAAGGAATGGGAGAGAGAAGATTTGGTTTGCTTGCTTGGTGACATGAAATTGCAAGGATAGACAGTTGCCACAGCAAGCCAGTTCCCTAGAGGAACCGCCCGGGAGAAATATCTATCTCAGGAATGACCAGTAAATGTATGTATGCCAAATGTCACACTAGGACAAGTACTGACTATGTTAGAAGAAAACAGCTTATCTGAATTCTAGCATATCAACAACACCCAGGTCCAGATCCAACACTTCTTCTGCACTGAACATACACACAAAAGAGTTCTTCCAGACAAAGCTCAGGGCCTTGGATGATAAACAAAACCATTATCTGTAGCCCCTTCATGATTTCATCATGCAATGGCACTTTATCTGCATGCTTCCCATAGTTAAAGCCATGCTCATTACAAAACTGGTCATGGACAATAAATAAAACGCATCAAAAAGTACACAACCAAATTGAACAATTTCCACATTTTAATAATATTGTCTGTTGCTTTTATGTTGTACACCACTTAGAGGTTTTTGAAGGCTGACTGTCATTTTTCTTTCCAAAGGGAATTTCAGCTACCCAAGAGCCAGCACGCAGGGCTTTGAAACCAAGATAGCAATGGTTCTTGATAACAATCGTTCTCAGTGGGCATGTTATGTACATATTGCATATTTTATGTTTAATTCTCCCCTAGAGTCGTAGGGAGACTTGTACATAAAATATGTAAAATGTATGTAAAATGAATTAACTGTACACAATTATGTAACATTCTCACTGAGAAGAAGGAGAGGAGGAGGATGAGGACTAGGAGGAAGAGTAGTAGTTTGGACTTGATATCCCACCTTTCACTCCCCTTAAGGAGTCTCAAAGCGGCTAACATTCTCCTTTCCCTTCCTCCCCCACAGCAAACCCTCTGTGAGGTCAGTGGGGCTGAGAGACTTCAGAGAAGTGTCACTAGCGCAAGGTCACCCAGCAGCTGCATGTGGAGGAGAGGGGAAGCGAACCCAGTTCACCAGATTACGAGTCCACCACTCTTAACCATGCTGGCACCATCAAGGCCCATTGCTAAATTGATTTTGGTGTGCCCAGCAGCAGAAACGACACATGCTCGTCAGCCTTTTCGATCGCTGAAGTTACTTTTTAAAGAAGAAAGAAAGACATTCCTTGAACCTCCTTATATGGGAATTCACAAGAGAGTAGGAATCCCCCAGTACCCATATTCTGGAGTGAGCCCGTTCCCTGATCCCCACATTCGTCTTGGCAGATCAAGATCAAGTGTGTCTGCTTTGTGTGTTAGCAGGATTTCTCACTTGTAATGTAACAAATACTATGGACAATATGGATAGATATAAAATACAGATTATGAAATAATATGCAGTTGAAAACATTGACAATAGGACCCACGGAGGGGATGGGGGAAGTCTTGAGATTCAGAGAAATCTATGTATATGTATCTATGTATATGTAATAATAATAGTAATAATAATAATAATAATAATAATTTATTTATACATCTAGCTGGGTTTCCCCAGACACTCTGGGTGGCTTCCAACAAAAGATTAAAAGCACATTAAAACATCAGTCATTAAAAACTTCCCTAAACAGGTTTGCCTTCAGATGTCTTCTAAATGTCAGGTAGTTGTTTATTTCCTTGACATCTGGTGGGAGGGTGTTCCACAGGGTGAGCACCACTACCAAGAACGCCCTCTGCCTGGTCCCTGTAACCTCACTTCTCGCAGGGAGGGAACCGCCAGAAGGCCCTCGGCGCTGGATCTCACTGTCCGGGCTGAACAATGGGGGTGGAGACGCTCCTTCAGGTATACAGGGCTGAGGCCATTTGTGGTTTTATTATAAATTTGCCACACTTACCCCTTCCTTCCTTCCTTCCTTCCTTCCTTCCTTCCTTCCTTCCTTCTTTTTAATTTTTTATACGACCTTTCCTCTATAGATCTCCTTTAGCGGTACGTCCAGCTCAGTATATCCAACAGCGGTTATTTATGTGTGGTTCATAATCTGTGCGGTGACCATTTTGTGTGTGTTCAATTGATGCATGACTGCTGATGTGCAAGTCCTTTTGGATCTGGAAGAGGGCAGAATGGGGACGGTGGTGGAACATAATGTAATGGAACGGGGCATAATGGGGGGTGAGCTGGGGTGTAATTGGGTGTAATGGGACATTGCGGGGTGGACTTATGCACACTCTGCCAACACATACGGTAGCCAGGAACAGAACACCCCCCCCCCAAAAAAAACCAGCACAAATTGTCATTGCCTGTACATGCAAGGTTGTATCTAAGTCATACTCAAACCCAGTGGCCTTAACTGGTGATGTCCATTAAATTCTATGGTTCTGCTCTGAGTAACATTTAGCCGAACACAACATATTGGATCAGGGGACCTTTACAATGCCAAACCACTGCTATTTGTATATTAGGTGGCTCTGAATCACCTGCAATATTCGCATACTGTACTTGTTTCCACTGAAATACTGACCATATAATACTATTTTCTTATACAGAAATAAAAGGCCCGACACATAACCATAATAAATGCTTATTTTAAGCTTAAAAATGGCTGCCCTACACGAACACTTAAATACTATATATTTTGGGTGCATGTAAACCTCTGGTATAGAAGGGGATGGTAAAATACAATTCAGACTCTGCCAGAAAATAATCGCAAGTTTCAAACAGCGAGGAACCAACTCTTTCCAGGCTGATGTATTTGTGATTGTAGACCTCAAAGCACTTACGCAAACAAAAGAAAATAGTCTGGAGTCTATATAGTAAATAAGTACTACATCAGAATGGAAATTGACTTTTTAATCTCGGGAATTACGTCTCATACATAATGAGAAGTTGATCTTTATTCATCTTTACACCATCGCCCACCTACTGTTCGTCTTGAATGTGAGAAAAACTGTGCTTATATTCAAAGGTTTTCCTTAAGAGCAGCAGGAAAACTTGAAAAGTCAGAGCTTCACCAGAGGGCCTGTTTACTCAGCAATCACCCTATTTTCCTTTGCAAAGCTTAAACAGTGGTTAGACTGGGGCCATGTACAAATTAGTGGCTTAAGGTGAAGTGAGGCGGTGGTGGGTGTTGTAGTCCCCCTGTTGCATTTCAAGACACATCCTCATGTTGCTGTACACACCAGAGAGCAGGCAAGGATATCTTCATCTATGCATATTACTTGTTTGGTTCTTCTCTGCCTGCAACCCCGCCTCTCCTGGTATGCCCCTGGAGGACCTTAAGGTCCACAAATGACAATATTTTGGAGGTCCCAAGTCGCAAGGTGATTAGATTGGTCTCAACTAGGGCCAGGGCCTTTTCAGTACTGGCTCCGACTTGGTGGAACGCTCTGTCACAAGAGACTAGGGCCCTGCGGGACTTGACATCTTTCCGCAGGACCTACAAGGCAGAGCTGTTCCGCCTGGCCTTTGGTTTGGACTCAGTCTGACCCTTATGTTTCCCTCCCCTTATGGTTTTGATCTATGGGCTATTATTAAAATGAGGCTGCATTTTAAATTTTATTTTTAACCCGTATTTTAAATTGTGTTTTTTCCCTTCCCCTATTATGTTTTTATTGTAATATTACTGGTGTTAGCCACCCTTAGCCAGGCTCTGGCTGGGGAGGGTGTGGTATAAATAAAAAAATATTTATTTATTTATTATTATTATTATTATTATTATTATTATTATTATTATTATTATTATCTGCAAATGTACACACCTCAGCTCAACTCCTCAGTAAATGTGGCTCAGTAAATTTTCAAAACCGGGAGGAAGCCATTTTGAGGGGAAACACATCAAACAGGAGCATTTCTCGAGAAACTATACGATCAATATGGATTGTGGCTCATGCCATGTATACATAGCTTCAAACACCAGTGGTGGGGGCACACTAGAAGCAGAGTAAATGGTAATGTGTATGCAGGCTATGTCTAGTCATTATTGAGCATTTTTCCTGTTTCAGTTATGGGGCAGTTATATGACAATCAGCATTATTCCTGATTTGCTTGTGGGGCAACGTCTTCCCATTAACCATTTACCCACCCCACAGTTTTCAATGCATTTCCCTACCACTTTCCAAAATGCAAAAAAAAAAAAAAATCCATTAAAAAAAGTGTATTTGCTGTGACAGAGCACTTTCACCTACTTTACATCCGGAAACCTAAAGACCTGGTATGAATGTGAATCCCTTCTGAAGATTATTGACAGTCTGGAGGCCTCCCATATAGCACTGAACAGGGCCCAGGAGAAGAATTCTCAAGAAAGCAAATGCCTTGCGTCTCTCTCTCTCTCTCTCTCTCTCTCTCTCTCTCTCTCTCTCTCACACACACACACACACACACGCACAGACACTCCAAGAGCCAACAAACTCTGGCTGCTTTGTTAATGCCCACTTGACCACCAATTGCCGGGATCATATTTGCTTTTCATTTTTCAAAAGCCAGATTTTCTAGAACAATCCAGCTGTACATTTACCAAAGTGATAAAGAGGTGGTTTGGAGGTTCCAAAACTGTTTATTTACTTGTTACATTTACAGCCCACTTTACCATTTAAAAAGGTGACATTGACAGATAAAATGCATGGACACCTCATGTAGCCATTATGTATTCCTTGATGAAGGAATTACCTGCAGATCTTTGGCTGTCATCACTGGTGACGTGTACGCCTATCAGCTGATCAAGCCTTTTTCTGCCTAACTCACTACTATTCATGCTATCCTACTTCACTTGGTTGTTCAAGAAGTAGGCAGGGCTACAGGACAGAACCCTATTTCTGTCCTTCAGGCAAGGGTGGGAAACTAGAACTCTTATCATCCCTGACCATTGGCCATGCTTGCTGCGCTAATGAGAATTAGAATCCCACAACATCTGGAGGAGCACAGTTTTTCCATCATAGGCTTGTCCTGAAGGCCCTAGAAATCCACATCTGTAATACTAGAGTTCCCTAAGAAATGTGTTTTTCAATGTTCCCAGGTTACCTCGGTGAATCACATGGCCATTGTGGTGTTCATGATGACAACTCCAACATAGGTTTTGCAGCCCATAAGTACATTTGAATTTGTTATGAGTCAAGACTTCTAAAATAGAAGGTTCATTTTACTACAGGTGTTGGTTGCAATTGTAGCGTCTTCAATATGTGAGGGAAGAGGTTTAAAATAATCCTCTCCTGCAGTAATTAAGAAGAAACAGTCTGCTTTCTGCATGCAGTTAAGAACATACTGAGATGATGCTCCTCTGTCCTGGGGTGCGAATGTCTAACATGCAGATATTATTACATTTCAGACACCTTAGGGTGGCCATGCAAGCATCTTCCCTGGGTGGAAAAGCAAATTTAAAGTCCATGCAGGAGCAGGTGTTATTCCTACTCTAAATACCTGCTTTGCCAAGTTTATTGGCTCTTTCACTGTAGGATGTAACGGAGATGTAGCATTGTCTATGTTTACAAAGAAATAATATCCATAAAATTACTCTTGGAGTGCATAAACATAGAACGTTATGAGGATTTCTCAGAGAGTTCTAGGCTATTTGCAGTTATTATTCTTCAGTATGCATGGCTTGGCTGATTGTGGTTGTTACGTTCTTAGGAGACATTACTGTCTATTTAGCCTTGCTACTGAAATTGAAATATGGACATGGGGTAATGTAACAAACAGAGTTTTGCAAAATATGATAAATCTTCCTTGTGGAGAGAAAAGTGCCTTGAGAAAAGTGTTAGGGAAGCCTTCTATAACTTTGCTTTCAGGATCCATTATGCCTTTTGTATTGATTACCTGTAAAGAGAGATAGGATTCTGGCAAGCTAATACCCAGATCACTGTTCTTTTGTCTCCTTGAGTCCCATCCTTGTGTATCTGAAAACATATTGTAAGTCCATATCGGCCTTTTGCTTCAATGGCCTGTAAGAAGCATGATTTCTGGTCGCTGTGTCATTCTTTTTAAGTATGCATGATATAATCACCTTTTAATTACTAGTTTTTATTCCTTACCTGTTTAAAGTCTTAGGTGTTCAGTTTATCTGTATGCTTTATCTTATGCCGGTCTGTGACAGAATTAAAGTTTGATACTGATTTGGTACTGATACTGGTCTGCATATCAAGGAAATCTGAAATTTACACAGAGGCAATGTGGCATTTTAAAGCATACTTGAATCCTAAAATATTTTTACGTCCAAAACATGTGGGTTCCATGAAATTTCATGAGCAGCCTATACTAATAGAGGAATTGTCCTTTTCTGTCATTCTTAAACTTGAGAAGTTGGGAAAGGGTTGTAGCCCAGTAAAAGAACATCTGCTTTGAACGCAATCCCTGGCTCCCCCAAGTAAGATCAGAAATGACCCATGTTTGACATTGTGCTATATGTAGAGAATATATTGCCATTCCCACCCTTTAAAGCCCTATACGGCCTAGGACCCTCGTACCTACGGGACCACCTCTCCTGGTAAGTCCCAGGGAGGACCTTACGGTCTTCAAACAAAAACATCTTGGGGGTCCCGGGCCACAGAGAGGTTAGGCTGGCCTCAACCAGAGCCAGGGCTTTTTCAGCCGTGGCCCCAATATGGTGGAACGCCCTGTCACAAGAGACTAGGGCCCTGCGGGACTTGACATCTTTCCGCAGGGCCTGCAAGACAGAGCTGTTCCACCAGGCCTTTGGTCAGGGCACAGCCTGACTCCCTCCTCTGGCAATCTTCACAGAGCTCTGGCCCAGTGGTTGCCATTAATCTGATTTGAACTGATTTTATAATGAAATGATTTTAGAATGTTGTATCATTTTACTGTTGTTAGCCGCTCTGAGCCCAGCTTTGGCTGGGGAGAGCGGGATATAAATAAAATATTATTATTATTATTATTATTATTATTATTATTATTATTATTATTATTATTGCAGATTTGCCATACCAGATTTCCTCCATGAATAAAATACTTACTTGGTTTGTCCTCAAATGGTAGCTTTCTCATCACTATCTTACTTCAGCATGTCCTTCAGCTCTGCACATGGGGCTCAGAGACATTCTGTGGTAATAAAGATGGCCGCAGCTTCTGTGGCTGCTTCTCCTAGTACATCTGGAGTGAATGTCAGGCTGAGCTCCATTGCCCACCCTGCTGTTGAACTGGTATGTTTATTGAGGGAGGGAGCTGTAGAAAGGGGTGGCAAGGATGGCGTTGAGCACAGTGCTCACCGGAGAAATCTGAGTGAGGCAACTGCAGTAACCACAGCAGTCTTAATTTCCATGGAAGGCCCACCTGGGTGGTGTTGGGTGTGTGGTCCTAACAAACCAGCACTATCCATGTAGAGAACAAATGCAAGAAAAATTACTGTAGGAGAAAGGCTCAATGAGTTCTTTAAATTGGTCTTCATTGTGAAATATATTGAACAGATTAATCATACCTGAGTCATCTTTTCTTTTCTTGGAAGGGCATCTGAAGAACTGTGTCAGATAGAAGTGACAAGATACAAAGTTCTTGGGGAAATAGACAGATCATTGAAATTTTTCTTTAAAAATGGGTAAAGGTGGCACACACCCAACAATTTTTAGAAACTGAAATTCTTGACCTTCTACAAAAAATATGTAACTTGTTACTGAAGCCAACCACCTTGCCATAGGTAGCCATTGGGATAACATTTTTTTAAAAAAAACAAGCAAACAAATTATAGGCATATTTGCATGGCACCTGTTCCTTAAATTAGTAGGAAACATTATTAAAGATAGGATTATTAACCATATGGAAGAACAAGCCTTGCTTGGAAAGAATCAGCATGGCTTCTGGAAATAAAAGCCCTTGTCTCTGCTTTTAGAAATGAACAAGACGACCAAAATTTGAGTGATCCAGTCTTACTTGGTCAATCATCAAAGGATAGCTTACTTTTGGCTTTTCTCAAACTTTTCCTATCAGCAGAGAGAAAACCAGCAGCAATAGTTACATCCTTATCTGGTTAAGAAGATCCATCTGCTTCCAGGTGTGTTTCAATTGCTGAATCAGGAACTTCAAACATAAACCTAATTTTCAACCAAATGCATAACTGAGGGTAACTAACCTGCCTTTGTTGATCTCTCTAGGATGTATTTTCAAACACTAGGATGTATTTCAAATACAGAATATTCATATCCAGTATTTATTACTTACTGAACTTTTCTCACACTATTTACTAGAAGGGGTGATTAGTCAAAAGGCAAGAACTCAAGAATTGCCTTTTCCCCTTGTAAGAGAATGACAAATGGAAAAGAAGTCTCAGATTCTTGGGCAACTATTGTCTTTCTATGTCTCAACTTACTAATGAGCAAGCTCCATTGAATTTGAAGGAATTTACTTTTAAGTAAACGTGTAGAAGATGTTCTATGAATTTTTCACATACTGCAAAGATGACGTGAAGCATGCCAATAATATGTCAAATTTATCATAGTGATGCAAAGTATTAAGAATCATGAAGCAGTTCTTTTAGGGATGTATTTTGTATGAATGTATTTTTGAAAGAGTTCTTAAAATCCAAAGTTTAATTTCCCTAACGCAGAGAAGGAAATCTGTGCACTTAACAGAAACTGTAACTGCAAATTAGGTAGGCATCTGACTGCATATCCAGTCATCTATCTTCTCTTCATTGTCTCAAAAGCAAATCAACTACAGTGCATTTTTTTAAAATATAAAAAACCCTGCTTCTGAAACCTATGGTCTTCAGGCTAATATCATTGTGTCCCCCAACTCCCGAATTTTGTTTTTAATTAATTTATGATGCATTTAATATACACAGTTTGCTCTGCTGTTTTCAGATGCTCTAATGAGTGGTGTCATATTATAATTGAAAAACAGCTCTGGCAGACTCGTAGATGACTTTCACCAGACAAGAGGGAGAAAAACGCTTGGATAAAACAAGTCAATATGCTATTTGAAAATCTGCCAAATGTTAGGTGATTCACCAGGGTCAGCCTGAAAAAAGAAAAAAAACCTTTCAGTATCACTGCAGGCCTTTTAGCCTCTAATCACTTGGTGATTCGTACTTGAGGGAGAAAACAACAGCAGCAGCAACAACATTTTATCCAGGCTGCTACCAAGATATGATTCCTTCCAAGTGCCGCACACAACTCTACTGTTTCTGAAAATTACAATATAATGGAGGAGAGAACAAAATGTGCTACGTTTCAAGGTCACACATGTGAGATTAGCTTGTGCCTCATTATTTACTGGTTATTCTTGAAAACATTTGACCTATTTGCTTTGATTCCAAGCAATTAAGAGGACATTTCACATGGCAGACTTGATCGCAATAAATGCACTACTGCAACAATGGAGGCATCTGCTTACAAAAGAGAAGGGGAGATTATTTGTTTTCCAGTTTCCTCTCCCCCTTTGCGGCCACCAGTGACCCCTTGAAATCTGTTCTAGATGGTCAGACCCTGGGGGGTTCTATAAGATTGGACCCACAATACTGAATGTGTGGCTTCTGGTAAGCAACACTATCCAATTCTCACTTCCTGGAACAATTTTTTCTTCAGCTGGAACTCACTGCAACTCAGTTCTGGCACCTCTCAAGTTGGCACCATTGCCATTATAAAAGAACAAGGGAGGTGTTCATGGTGAGTTTCAACACCTCTTTTTCTAGAAAAATAACACTGGCTGCAAGCCATACATTTGAATCATGGGAGACGGCTAACAGAGACTTTACCAATAATCTTAGTAATTCAGCAGGGATATAAGGGATAAGATATCCTGGACAAAAGTTATTAAGGGCCTTGTAAATTGATGCAAGAACCTTGAACCTTTCTTGGTATCATCATATGGGAAGTCAGTGCAAGTTGTTGTTATCACTAGTGTTATGTGTTGGTCATAGTCTGTTCCCAACAGCAGTCTATCCATAGCATATTGCACCTGATGGAGCCTCTGGTTCAAGTGTAAGGTGGTCCCACATAGAGTGCATTGCAATAATCAAGCCTTGAGGTTACCAGTGCATGAATCACTGTGACCAGGCTATTTCTGTCCCAGAATAGCCACAGCTAGAGTACCAGCTGCAGCTGGCAAAACCTAATCCTAGTCAATAAAGCTACCTGCATCTCAAGTGAAAGAGATGGATCCAGGAGCACCAACAAACTACAAATCTACAAATATTTCAGCTAGAGAACAAACACATCCAGAAAAAGCAAATGGCCAATCTCCCAGACACAGGAATCATTCACCAGCAGTATTCCTATCTTCCCAAGATCAGTTTAGTAGCCCTCATTCATTCCACAACTGCATCCTGAAAATGATCCACACTATGCTCAACCTCTCCTGGCTCACATGCATATCATCAGTGCACTGATGACACTTTGCCCCCTACAGCAGATGGTGTGGTGCCATTGTGACCTCCAACTGGCTAAGCTTCTGCAGCATCCTAGAATGGAGAAGAGGAGGGCTGCAGTGGTGGCAAGGTTGGACTACAACTTCCATCATCCCTTACTACTGGCCCTGCTAGCTAAGGATGTAAGGAGTTGTAGTCAAACAACATCTAAGGGCCCAAGACTGAGAAAGACATCAAGTGAAGGAAGATTTTCTCATGCTCAGCTTATTCTCATGCAAATAGACATTGATCGACAGCCTGAGGTCATTTGGCAGCAGGCATTCTTGGGAGACTTCTGGTGTATTCATGACTTGCCTGCTAAGGTGAAAAGGTAAAGGGACCCCTGGATGGATAAGTCCAGTCAAAGACGATTATGGGGGTGTGGCACTCATCTCGCTTTCAGGCCGAGGGAGCTGGCGTTTCTCCATAGACAGGTTTTTAGTCATGTGGCCAGCATGACTGGTGCAACGGAACACCGTGACATAAGTCAGAGTGCATGGAAACACTGTTTACCTTCCTGCCACAGCGGTACCTATTTATCTACTTTCGAACTGCTAGGTTGGCAGAAGCTGGGATGGAGCAATGCAGCTCACCCTATCGTATGGATTCAAACTGCTGACCTTCCGATTGGCAAGCCCAAGAGGCTCAGTGGTTTAGACCACAGCACCACCCGCGTCCCTTTTTACTTTCCTATTATCTTATGTTAGGTATCTGGTTAGACATCATGAGAACAAATGGCTTTGGTGCAATACAGGAGGGTTTTCTTCTGTCTGGGACAGGCTGGATGAGGAGGAGGACAGGGAAGATGAGGACTTAGACCCTGGGTCTTGGTGGTGCTAGAGGAATCTGGGGAAGGGATGAGCTGGAAGGTGCTGGGACCAGGAGGTTGGAGCAATCAAGAGGATCAGACATAGAAAGCCCTTCCAGGACATGGCTGGAGGATGATCATCTCAGTGTGAGCACAGACACAGACAGGGAGGAACCAGAGTGTACACCTGCCATCCCACAACAGGACAGTCTCGGTCCTGCTGGCTCTCCTCCTCTCATACCCCGTATGTTGTCAAGCAAAGGGCCAGAAAGACCCAGAGGAGGAGTTCACCCTCATCACAGTCTCCATTGGGGAGGGCTAAAGAAAGAGGGGCTAGAGGGGAAAGGTGGGACCAGAACTCATTTTCCAGCAACATCTCAAGCTGAAGGAGTTGATCCAGGAAGACATTGCTGCATTATTTTCTGCAAATAAAAGTCAATTGCGTTCCAAGCATCCAGCTTTTTCCTGACCTAGCACTTCCTGTCAGCCTGGTGACATCTTCTCTGGGGAATCTGGGAGGTAAATGTGGCCCTCCAGTCCTCTCCATCTGGCTCTCAGAGTTCTTCCTAGACCACAGCTTATTTCTCCTTGCTACAGACCTCACTGGTCCAGCTTTGCACCCCAAGCATTGTTGCCTGGCGAGAGTGTGTCTTGAACTCAGATAATACCTGTTGCTTATCCAACTGGAGGACAAAGAGAGGTGAATGAATGGGTGTAGAAAATAGCCTGCTGTGTCAAGGTAATATTTACATTCATTCCTCTGCCCAGTTTTGCTCCTGTCCCCACCCGCCTGACACACAGCCCTCAGAAGGTAGAAGGTTTTCCTGGGGCTGAAAAAGATTCCCCATTCCTGTCATCGACTCATTGCTTGACTGCTGCAAGTTCAGCTGAATAAATTAATGGATCCCTCGACACAAAGTGATACAGAAAAAAGTAAATTCAATCAAAACACCGGGGAGATTCTATGTTTCTTAAGTGTATGCGTTTGTGTGTTTTCAAATATGCACGCAGAGGGCATACTGCCTTGTATCATTTGCTTCTCAGTACCTTGACAACTTAATGCTTTTGTACCAGTGATAAAGTATTGATCTCTCCCGTTTAATATATTATTTCACATGGTATTGTTCTTCCTGAAAACAAATATTGTTTTGTAGTAATCATGTTTTAAGTGCACAGCAATGTACAGGGGAATGAATGAATATCGATTTTTTAATAATACCAATACACACATTAGTCATTTGCAAGGGTATTCTGGTATTTAAGAGTTGGTCCCTGGATATGTTATTACTTAGGATGTGTGTAGTTATTTACACAACATTAACATAGGAAAATGAGACGGAAGATTCTTAGCTTAGCATCTTAATTAAGGATGTGGTTAGATATACTTTGTGTTATACTGTAGCTAGGACCGGGACAGTGATGAGGTGGGGGGACCAGATTAGATTATCTGCCCTCCCATAACATTTCCGTTTGCTAGAAGGGTCACTTTTTTTGTTTAGAAGAGTTTAAACAGTGGTTCAAGCTTGTACTCAGCCTCGGCAAGAGAGAGGATTCAAAAAGTAAACACAAGGAGGCTGACATTGTGAACTATGTCCAGAGATGGGCAGTTTGAAGGTCAGAGGAAAAGAACAGGGACATAATTCAGAAAGCAATTTCTGCATGCCTACTCCTTTAGATATAGGTCTCCCCAAGGCCAAAGTTGTTATTTTTATCCATATGCCCTTAGAGTCTGGAGCATTTTTGAACAAATCAGGTTTAAGCATTTTGTACTGTTCCTGGTATTGGAGCCTCTTAGACATTTACAGTCTCATACAAAGCTCTGTGAATCATCTCTGGCTCTCAAATATCCGTATCATGTGTGAGTGAGATTCTGGTCCCATATCTGAGTGGGTCTTTTCAGTTCTAATGGAATACTAATGCCCCAAATTTTGTTGTGCAGCTCCTGTCCTCCACTGTTCTTTTCTTTGCCTTACAACAACAACAACAACAATTTTATTATTTGTACCCCACTCTTCTGACTGGGTTGCCCCAGCCACTCAGGGTTGCTTCCAACATATATAAAAATGTAATTTATTTTATTTTATTTTATTTTATTTAAAAAACTTCTCTATACAGGGCTGTCTTCAGATGTCTTCTAAAGCTTTCTCATTGACATCTGATGGAAGGTGTGTGTTCCACAGGGAGGGCTTGGCCAATCCACACCATGTCCCCACTGTGGAAGGATGTGTGGATCCAGAATTGTCCTCCACAGTCACTTACGGACTCATTGTCAAAATCGTGTTTATGGAAGACAATCTTACTCAGCTACGAATGATTGCTGAAGAAGAAGAAGAAGATCTACATAATATAACCCCCCCCACACACACACACACCTGACCATTCTCCTGTGCTCATCATGTAAAGCACTTACTAAAAGTTGAGACACTTGGCTCCTGTGTTTTTGAAAGCTCAAGACTTCACAACTTAATCATAAAGTGCCTGCATTCAATAATCTAGTAGCCTTAGAACTGGCAGTTTCAGTGGTCATTTTTACAGGATGAAAAAAAACCCTGTATGTGTCATCACAAGATGGGAAATGATAGGAACACCCTATAAGTGTGAAGTTCTAGAAAGCTTATTGATGGATTCTTAGATCAATGGAAAAGCCAGCCGTCTGCAATATTCATTCTTGTAAAAGACATCTTTGCACATTTTGAGATATGGAAGTGAACATTCTGCATTTGCAAAATGCAATGTGGGAAGCAGCTTTCACTAAATCATCACTCATACTTATTTTGAGAAGTCAGAATCCACTGAAGGCTTGCCCATTTAGGTTAATGAAAGTTGCGTGGGAGGAAGACTTTAAAATCACCCCAGCTATGTCTATATTGCATTTGCTTGATAAGGAAGAGTTTATATTGCATAGACAGGTGGTTTATTATTATTTTTTAAAAAAGCAAATCATAATCAGAAATAGACTCCATCCATTGGAGGTTATTTATTCTTATAAATGTCCCACCACGTGAAGGGAGCGGGTGGGCGCTGTGGTCTAAACCACTGAGCATCTTGGGCTTGCTGATCAGAAGGTCAGCAATTCGAGGCAATGTGACGGGGTGAGCTTCTGTTGTTCTGTCCAAGCTCCTGCCAACCTAGCAGTATGAAAGCATACCAGCACAAGTAGATAAATAGGTACCGCTGTGGCAGGAAGGTAAATGGCATTTCCGTGCACTCTGGCACTTGTCACGGTGTCCTGTTGTGCCAGAAGCGATTTAGTCATGCTGGCCACATGACCCAGAAAGCTGTCTGCGGACAAATGCCAGCTCCCTCAACCTGAAAGTGGAGGTGAGTGCCACACCCCATAGTTGAATTCGATTGGACTTACCTGTCTGTCCTACCATGTGGTGATGAAGATTAATTTCTTTTAAATGCACCATCTTTTGTCATTTGCTATGTACAGTCAGATGCATGAGTATAGGATTGTTGTAAGCCTATCCATTTACTTGGGAGTAAGCAACACTGTACTCAAACGGACTTACATTTGATTAAAAATGTGTAGTTAAAAACTAAGACTGTGCATTTACTTAAAAGTAAATTCTATTGTATTCAGTGGGGTTGCTTCTGAGAAGGCATGCATGGCATCTCTCTCTCTCTCTCTCTCTCTCTCTCTCTCTCTCTCTCTCACACACACACACACACACACACACCTGCTTCCTCTTGCTTGGCCTAAAAAGCCAAATGACAGAATCATTGTTTTTCACCTAGCCAGCCCATTCCCATTTATTGTGAACACGTCAGCTGAGGCATTGAAAAGGGGCTTTTGAGACCAAGCATTTTTAACAATCAGTGTCATGTTGTCTTCCATCCAAAGAACAGGCACCATTCTGCCTAAAACTGAAAGCAACACCAAGAGTAGACGATTGTGAAAAGTATCAGTAGTGGCACAGCAATGTAAAAGCCATGGCAGTTAACCTAGGAATCATCTCAGTGCAGTGTGTCGTCTATGTTTTTTTAGTCTCTGGCTGTTCTCACAGCTTGACTGTCTGGTGTTTTTAAGAAATGGAGTCAATGGGAAATGACACTGTCCTCAGGTAGGATATGACTCTGTGGGAGAAACATCACCAAGTTTTGCATCGAGCCTACTTTGTCCTAGGCAACGAAAGTTTGAATTATAACTGATCTTCAGTGTAGCCTGTGAATGTCACAATAGATGGCGGATTCTGACTTGTAGACGGGTTAAGTTCCCAAGACAAAGAACTTAAAGCAAAGTCTGGTTGGAAAATATGTCTCCCTCTGAAGTATACCATCAACCATGATAGCCACTAAACTAGTTGCCTGGATTAGGACAACTTGGAGGATCAGATGCACGATGCTATGGTGGGGTCTTGCCAAAGCCAAGGAGGTTCTTTTTCTGGGATTCGAAAGCAGTGCAAGAAACACAAGTGGTTGAGAGGTTTTAAGATTTATTAGACAGTAGGCAGATTGTGAGCCAAAGCACCCGAGCCCCAAAGTTTCCAGGAGAACAATAAAGACCCAGATGCAAAGTATTTTGGTTTATGGGTTGAAATAAAAAGGTAAAGGACCCCGACAGTTAAGTTCAGACATGAATGACTCTGGGGTTGCGGCGCTCATCTCGCTTTACTGGCCGAGGGAGCTGACGTTTGTTCGCAGAGTTTTTTCGGGTCATGTGGCCAGCATGACTAAGCCTCTTCTGGTGAAACCAGAGCAGTGCACGGAAACACTGTTTACCTTCCCACCGGAGCGGTACCTATTTATCTACATGTACTTTGATGTGCTTTTGAACTGCTAGGTTGGCAGGAACAGGGACCGAGCAACGGGAGCTCACCCCATCACGGGGATTCGAACCGCCGACCTTCTGATCGGCCAGTCCTAGGCTCAGTGGTTTTACACCACAGCGCTACCAGCGTATGGGTTGAAATAGGCCACAACTTTTATTGGTTACAGATGTGAGAAGTTTGGCTTAGGCATTGGGGTGAAGCCAGGATGTATTTTGACTCCTGCACATCTGCAAGGAGTCCACTTAAGGGTAAACCACTGATAGGGGGCACCCTATGACTTACATCAAATAGGGGCATCCCAATGGGTCCCTGTAGGGGCTGTGACATGGCCCTAGCCCATGTCTAAGCATCGGACAACATTCACACCCTGGATCCCTTTAACAGGATACTGAGGAGCGGCAGGTGAGGCTACAACCTCCCCCCGCAATCTAACAAATGTTTACCCAATACCTAACAGCCACTCGAGTCTAAGCAGCTCACAGCCAACACCCTCACACCTGCAACCAATCCCTAATGCACGCTGAAATGTCATTAAGCCAAATATCACTGCTGCCACTGCAAGTAGGGGTGCAGCAGTCCAGCTGGTCCTTGTGGCTTTACTGGGAGAACAACAGAGGCAAAAATCCACTTTTAAAAAGGGACAAAAGCAAAACACAGCAAACAAGGATCCAAACAATGAAACAGTCCTTTCGGATCCGGCGATGGGGCGAGTGAGATGGTGATGGCTGGTAGCACCGTGGGTTAAATCTCCTGTGGTCACATTCACTCCTGAAGCTGATTGGCTGGGGGCTGTCCTACGGGGCACACATCCCCCAGCAAGGATGACATGGCTGGCATGATATAGGAGTCCCTAAGTTGGGCTCTATTGTGACCCAGCTGCCCGGCCACAACACCGCCCACTGATAAAAGGTGAGTGGATAACGTGGAAGGTACTGGTTCATTAAAGCTCAAAAGGAAGGTTTGGACAATTAATGACTGGGAGTTGCTGCATCATTAAACTCCAGATCACGGACTTGTATAGCATCCTGGATTGGAATGGAGTCAGAGGAAGCTGTGCTGGTAAAAAGGCAATTGGAGAAATATATACATACAAATAAAGCTGTATTCGATGGATTAAAGGATATATGATGTCTGACATGACTGAGAATTGTGGAACTAGGGATGGAGAAATTTAAAGTGTTAAAATCAAGAAGTGGAAATATGGAAACAATGTGGAGAGGCAGGACTGAGATGTGGAGATAAGCTTCAGAGGTCCAGACCGTGGGAAGCTCAGAAAAATTATAATTTGGATTATAATTTGGTCTTTTTTATTTTAGATTTTTATTTTAATTGGATTTTATGATTGGATATATTAATTGGATGTTTTTATTGGAAAATTAATTAAAATGATTTTTAAAAAGAAAGAAAAGGTGAGTGGACTTATACATAAGAATATACCATACCAAGCAAGCAACATCTCCATACAGATGCCAGGAGCCCCAAAAATGCAGCAGCGGAGTGGACCCCTCTGTAGCCACCAAGTGACACAGCACCCCAGGCCTGCAGGACCCTGCTGAAGCTCCCCTTGTGTCTGAACTCTGAGGTTTATAGGCTTAATTACTTTTCTCATGATGACTTGGTGAAAATTTACTATATTGCCTACACCTGGGGTAGACCGCATGATTAGGGCTACAGTTGCCAACAATAAGCCTTCAGTGCCATTAATCATGGGATCTTCCTCATGTACAGTTGCTGTTATCTCTCCCAAATATTTAGGCTATGTTCCCAAGATGGTACAGCCCGTATGCTATCTCTTGTAGATACATAGGCTGGCAAATGAACAAAACACATGATCAGCAAATTGAAGCTGTTTAGCAACAGCTGCTGCCCAAAAGAGCAGTGAAGGGCTTATATGTCGGTGGCATGAAGGATGAATTGTGACAGGCAACTACAACTCCTCCATATACAATATGTCTTCAGGCGTGTTTCCCATACAGGTGACACAGGTCCTTCCTGCAGGATCAAATCCAGATGATGGTGCTGGGTGATCTCTGTTTTCCTCCTTGGTCCTTGGTACTTGACCTTGTTGTTGTTGTTTAGTCAATTAGTCGTGTCCAACTCTTCGTGACCCCATGGACCAGAGCACACCAGGCACTCCTATCTTCTACTGCCTCTCGCAGTTTGGTCAAACTCATGTTCGTAGCTTCGAGAACACTGTCCAACCATCTCGTCCTCTGTCGTCCCCTTCTTCTTGTGCCCTCAATCTTTCCCAACATCAGGATCTTTTCCAGGGAGCCTTCTCTTCTCATAAGGTGGCCAAAGTATTGGAGCCTCAGCTTCAGGATCTGTCCTTCCAGTGAGCACTCAGGGCTGATTTCCTTAAGAATGGATAGGTTTGATCTTCTTCCATGGGACTCTCAAGAGTCTCCTCCAGCACCATAATTCAAAAGCATCAATTCTTCGGCAATCAGCCTTCTTTATGGTCCAGCTCTTCCATACATCACTACTTTTTTTTTGTCCATGGAGTTTTCTTGGCAGTGATACTGGAATGGCTTGCCTGTTCCGGCTCCAGGTGGATCACATTTACTGCAAACTCTCCACTATGACCTGTCCATCTTTGGTAGCCCTGCACAGCATAGCTCATAGCTTGTCTGAGTTATTCAAGCCCCTTCACCACAACAAGACAGGGATCCATGAAGGAGGGTCATTGACCTATTGCATGCCATAAGATTTGTTCCCCATGTTTAACATCCTCATGAAACTGCTGGGAGAAGTCATCCAGAGGATTTGGTTGAAGTGTCACCAATATGTCCATGACACTCAGCTCGGGTTGTCCCTGGGAAGCTGTTGAGCTTTTGAACCAGTGCCTGGGGTATTCTGGGCTGGAGGAGGGTAAGCAAGCTGGAACTTAATTCAAATAAGACAGAGGTGCTGTGAGCACTGAAAGTGACAGTTTCAGACAGTGGCATTTAGTGAATCCTTAATTGCTCAGATCCACACCTTGAGTGAGCATCTAATTTCTCCATCAAATGGGAAAGCCCAAGTTGCCATGATGGTGGTGATACCAACCGAAACTGGAGAAGGATTTTATTGCTGTATTAACCAATTTGCTGTTTTTCATTGATTATACTTTGTGAGACAATTGTCCAAAAAAGTGGTTTAAAAAGTCTCTTACCTCAAAGAAACCATTACAGATAGTTGTGTTGTTGTTGTTGTTGTTGTTGTCCATCTATTATCCAGCCACTTTGTGCTGCTTCCAGCATATATAAAAACATAATAAAACATTACATATTATAAAGCTTCTCTAAAGGGTACATAGTTACTCATCTCCTTGGCAACTGATGGGAGGGTATTCCACAGGGCAGGCGCCACTACCAAGAAGGCCCTCTGCCTGGTTCCCTGTAACTTCGCTTCTTGCAGTGAGGGAACCACCAGAAGGCCCTCATCACTGGATCTCAGTATCCTTGCTTTTAAACTTAATTCTTTCTCTGGCTTACACTAAACTGCAAGGTGTATGGCATCAACGTAAAGCACTGTCAGGCGACTGCAAGCAACTCCCATGGCCGGTTGCAAGGAACGTACAAAGACAAGGAAAAGTTTCTTACCATCCACTTTTTATTCCATATTTACAGAGAGAGACTTTGGAACACAGCCTCTTGGATAATGGCATTGTCCCGAGTGAAACTCCAGCTCCTACATCTCCCTATTCCTCATTCCTCATCATCATCATCGCCTCCTCTACGGGTGCTGCTAAGTGCCCTCTGTCTTTGAGCTCTTTGATCTTCTACTTTTAAGGCTCGCCAGGTTCTGGGAGGTGGTGGGTCTGGAATACTTTCTAGTGACAATATATCAGCCAGCTGCTGCTCCAGCTCTGCCTCCTCCTCCTGTCCCATTATTTCCCAACTTTTCCCCTCATCTTCTTCTGAGCTGTGTCCTCCCTCAAATCCCATTTGTAATTCTGAACTGTCTTCCTCTTCTCTGGAAGGTTAAGGCTAGGGAGGCAGTCTCTGCCCAGACCCTGACAAGAACACTGCTCTCTGCAGCATCAATGCACTTCATTTCATTATAATGCGCAGGCCACTTTTCTAGATTGCTTGAAGTATGATTGTGTGCCATGCAAGCAAAGAATTACTACTATCCACATGTAGGAGGGAAGCTGACCATTTCTACAGTATAAGCACTGACAGTGTTTTGTTTTAGAAGGAGGGGAGACATGGTGTGAGTATTCCGTGGCATTCACTTCCTACACAGTGTACTGCATTGGTTTCATAACAGTAATTATACACTGTTAGATCATTAATACATTATTCCTAATTCAACCTGTCTGGCAGGCACACAAGGTATGTGCCATAATTTTTAATTAAGAAGCATAAAATCACTAATTGCTTTCAGCTGAGGTGTTTGAGCAGAATGAGGACCAAGGCCAGATCTTTTGCTTTGTTGGCTATAATTCCTTTACACACAGGAGGGCAACAGCTGGCCCTGGTAGCTGATGGCACTTTTGACACTAAGCCAAGTACCACTTGTCATTAAGGGGTTTCCAGGTAGCTGGGGGAAAGGGTCTTCGTGCAAGTTAGAAACTCCATTTTGGAATGTGCTGGTGCGCAAATTAGAAATTTTCTATGTTGGTTTTGAGCAAACTGCAAATTTCACACTTTGCTGGCCATTTCTAGAATGTCCTCAATACAGGCATTTCTCATCTGTGTTTGCTCTCATTTTTGGATATCTTCATGTGTGTCTGAGCATCTATTGGCCCATAGTATACTTCTACTTTTTGTACACACACATGGATGCTGGTTGAAGGATAATGTTAGAATTATTTTGGAATCTGCATACGTCTGATGTGAAGTTTGATATACCACCTCAGTCCATCCACTGGGAAAACCAGTGGGAGTTAACCAATGTAAAGGACTAAGAGTGGTGCAGAACACTGCAACTGGCAACTAAAATCTCACTGGCAACCTGAGGTGAGTTGGGCCAGGAGCTGGTGTGTCCCCTTAAGACCCCAATTTCTTGAGGGTGGAGGGTGCCCAATGTCATTTCTTCCCCATTTGTGACAATAGAATAATAATAATAATTACTGGTTAAACACGTAATAATAACCTGCTATCCAAGGTGAAAACCCAGAGCCAGTTGTGATTGGGAGTAAAATCTCTTTCTCACCCTGTAAGCCAGCAGCCACATAATGCCTCAATGGAAAACTAAAACCAAGAAAGGGAGGGCTAGGAAATCAAACCACAATTCCTATGCCCCTGTTCTGAAATCTTGTAGGGCTGTGTGAGATTGTGAGGCCCTTCAAGATCCTGAGGAGGACTGGCTCCTTCCTTGGCCATGATGGCAGCCACCCCACAAGTTGGGCCTATTATGGAGAGACACAATGAGTTGTGAATTATGATTCCATATTGGAGACAATTTTGTCCTTCATTAAGGCATGCAACAACTTCTAGTCTTGGGGAGAGGGCCTGGGATTTAATTCAGTATTCCCCGTCTTCAATTTATATCCTGCCTTTCTTTCTTAATGGAAACTCAGGGCAGCTGAGGACATGATGTTAACACTCCACTTTAAAACTCTCAAAACAACAAGACAATAGCAAGACAAATATTGTTAATCTTAAAAGTACTCCAGCTCCAATTAGTTCAAGCAAGATGAAACAAAGATGCAACAGCTTCTGAAAGAATACAGGAAGTTTCTGGCATAAGAATGAGCAATCACACTCTCTCCACCTGTGATACTCAACAATGGAGATTCAGAGCATACTGACCCAATTCATTTTGCTGCCTAAAATAGAGACCAGATGATGTCCTCATTCCAATTAGAGACAGATCATGATAAAGTCTTGTGACACCATTCAGATACAAATTCCTGCCTACATGTATGCCCTTTACCATGTCACAATGGTGCCTGAGGAATATCGCTCCACTCTGCTGCATGAATGGGCCAGAATGGGGGAAATCACACTGAATATTCTTATTTCACTTTAATTCTCAGAGGGATGGTACTTAGACTGGGGACCCCTGGGGAATTTTAGTACATCAGTATCATGATACTACCTGAGATAGGGTTACCCAATGTGGTAGCCTCCATATTTTTTGAACTGCAAATCCCAAGAACCCCAGCTTGCATCTGCAGAGCACTGTGTTGGTAATTCCATACTTAAGGCTGATGAAATGAAGAGATCAAATGGTAGAGGATCGTTTTCTTGGGATTGTTCGAGCTCAATATTTATTTCGGCTCTGGATTTTCTCCAGAAAGACAGAGCAATCAATAGACTAGCTTTCAGGGATGTTTGTAGCAACATAGCCCACCAAAAAGATTTGTGTTTGGGTGAACCTCTTCCAACTCATCAAATCATACCCATTTTGTTTTGCTTTCAAGCAGACGTAAGCTCAGATATTGGGGCCAAAGTATTCTCAAAACCATATGCTACAGCAAGTTATTGGCAGATTCGAAAGGGCCTAGTTCATTGACTATTTTCATTGCATCTTTTGATGGAGAAGAAGTCCTTGGCATATCTTTTTCAACTGAGATAATAATAAAAAATAATTTCTCAGGCTGTGACAGGCTTATGTTGTGTTCTCTCTCATGAAAATAATAAGCTGACATACTCCAAAGAAAAATAGCATCTGTGTCCACTACATTTATAGCAATCTGAAGCTGTAGTTTCATGTGCCCTTTCATTATAATAAATGCTATTGAACTCAGTAGGGTTTACTTACAGGTAAACACACATAAGATTTAACTGCATGACTCAATTTACATTGAGACAGATGCTAATGAATATTTTAACTTAGTTAAAGCAACTAGAGCTCTGTTTTCTCGGTAACTTCAGCAGATTTGAAAGAAACAACAGGTAGATGAGACTCACCAGAAGCTAAGCAAATTCTGCAAAGAATATTAGGGACCTGGGGTCTGATTAATGGTTTGTTGTCATGATTAGCACAGTGGCGTAGCGTGGGTTGTCAGCACCCAGGGCAAGGCAAGTAATTTGCGCCCCCTAACCCGTGGATTTGCGCACCCTAACCCTAACCCCCAGATGTTGCGCCCGGTGTGGCCGGCCCCCCCTGCACCCCCCACACTACGCCACTGGATTAGCATTCTTTTCACATGGTAAAAACATGATTCTGTATGGAAGTTGCATTTTGATTCCTAAAGCAGTTTGGAAATTTACATCCCCCTAGTACATATATACATGCATGCATGCAGTTAATCACACCTTCCTATTTCTAAGGGACTGTAGACCAAATTCTAGATAAGAAAAATAATACTATATATTTAACGTAAAAGAAGGTTTTTCACATTAAGTGACTGAAATCAAAGTAGTTGCTAGAATGAAAAGGAATTCTTCCATCTTACAAATCTTCTGAGAGAACTATATATAACTTGACCAGACATGTTAAGGAGCATTTTTCAACTTACCTGGCTCTTTGTGTTTAACAGCATATTACTGGACTTTTATCTACGCCTTGTATCCAGTTAGACTTAAGAACTGCAGTTGATCAAAGGCTTTCATTTTATGTGACTCAAATTTCAAATGCTTTGCAGTTTTTAAAATAAAGTTTCTAGAGTTATATTATGGCATGAAAAATGAAAGTTGGGTTTGAGTGTTGAGCTAGATCACTGATCTCAGCAAAGACACCAATAAGGATAAAACATTCAGGAGAAAGTTAAGGCTAGGATTTAAAGATGCTCAGCTACAAGAGCAACATTAATTCGAAGTTACATAAAAGGATAATGGGAACCTTTAATGGAGCAATGTTGTTCTTCCAGCAGAAGGTGGTGCTATGTTCAGAGCTAGATAGGCAGTTCTGGAGTTGCACGTTGCCTTCTTAGCACAGTTATGAAAAATAAGAGAGCGGTGCATTCTGTGGACTCCTAGTAGTTAATAGAAAGTCACTACTGGCTAGGATGGCCCATGAATGCAAATTTGGCATCATCCACACTTGCATCTCTATAGTGTAAGCTTCATTTGATTAGTGTTGGGTATTAGATCACTGACTGTGTTCACATTGCTTTAGTACCAGAAATGCCACTCTAGAGTCCACTGACACTTAGGAGCTGCTAGATCCCATGTGATGAAAATCTGATCTCTTTCAGTGAACTGTCTCCAGCTCATGGACTGACTCTTCCACACAAACCAACCAGAGGATCCTCCAGGACAGGAGGAAGAGAAAAAAATAAATAGTGCTTATAGTTCCGTTTGTAACTTGCTCGAACAACAAGGTCACCCTGAACTCAGATGTGTTCCTGTAGTCTTGGTTGTGACTTCTGTCTTGCTCCTCAGTCCTTCTCCTGATATGTCCTCCAGTCCTGGCTTCATGTTTGGTCCAAACTACTGGCTGGTCCCATAGTTCCTGGCTCATCATAGAATCATAGAATCATAGAGTTGGAAGAGACCACAAGGGCCATCGAGTCCAACCCCCTGCCAAGCAGGAAACACCATCAGAGCACTCCTGACATATGGTTGTCAAGCCTCTGCTTAAAGACCTCCAAAGAAGGAGACTCCACCACACTCCTTGGCAGCAAATTCCACTGTCGAACATCCTTGACCTGGGATGCTTGGAATGCTTCACAGATCATACCTGTCCACAGACTTCACCATCCCTGAGTGCCTTTGCATGGCCGGAAAGTATCCTTGAATTGTGACGATGCCCTTTGCTTGTCTGGAAGGAGGGTGGAGAGATGTGTGGTGTCTGTAGAAACTCTGATGTTTGCATGACTGCCACTGGTATTTGGGTCTCAGAAGATTGTCCATAAGGCTCCCTACCCCTGCACTATGCTGTTGCCCACAGCACTGGCCTGACACTGAGATCCTTGGGGTCTTAGAAAGCTGTACTCTTCAGAATGTATTTTCCCCCAGACTCTTGACGGAATAACAATGCCCAGAGTCAGAACTGCTGGTTGACCAATAGAGAGGTCAATGCCCTAAAGGGGATATGAAACACAATCAATATTTTACCATAAGTTTATTTGCATAATAAACCATAGATATTGCACAGGTGTGTCTCAGTTCATATACTATATGAATTTACTATATACTATTTCCACAATAACTTGTAAGAATTTGTACCTAATTTCTGCCAGTTTTCTGTTGTGTACTTAAACATTATTATTCAGATGTGTATGTGTGTGTGTGTGCATGCACACACACACACAATATTTATGCTTTGATTTGAAATTACAGTCCTGTATTGGGAAGTTTTTAATGTTTGATGCTTTATTATGTTTTTATATGTGCTGGAAGCCACCCAGATGGGTGGGGTTTAAATAGCAAAATTGTTGTTGTTGTTGTTGTTGATAAAATGTTGGGGCTACTATGTTTTACATGCCATTTGGAAAATTGGCATCTCTGTTGGTTAACCAGCAGTTCTGACTCTCATAGAAATGTAGACATTGTAATTCAAACTGCAGTAAAATTTTCATTATCTAGATTCCACCCATCACTCTGTGGTGAGTGCATGGTGATGGGTCACATGAATGATCTAGTTTGTTGCAGATACGTAATGAGATGTGAGTTGAACAACATTGGAGGGGAGCCACAATCTTGCCGTGTCAAATGTTTGTTTAATATTGAATGTTTGTTTGATATTTAATGAGCCAGCGCTTGTATCTGCACAGAGGCATTTATGGAGATCTTGCTGAGGTTTTATTCTTAAGGAATACCGAATCAGGACAGTGTTTTCCCTGTACAGTTCAGTCACTATTTTGCTAGTGTCAGAAAGAAAATAAACCTATTTGGGGGGGGCAAAGACTGCTTACTGCATGAGTCTATTATGCCACTACCCTGAGGAAATGTCTGTCCTCTCTGCTTTCTGCACTATTCTGGAACTCATGCCAAGTGGGAATACATACTGTTAATTATTTAGATTCCTAGCCTGCTCCAACCTGACAGTCCAGGGGTATAAGCTACAAAAATATACAGTAAAAGCACACTAAAGTATGGGGGGGGGAATCAAATGGCAACCTTAAACAAAAGTCAGGACTTGGGCTTCAAAGTTCTCAAGTGAAGGGAGTTCCATATATGTTTGAGTAGCCAGAAAGAATACATTTTCAGAGTAAATTCTTCTACAAGTTTCTTTGCAACAACACCCAAAATCCCTGAACTTTGTTTGGGCCTAAAAGGGATAAAGGTAAAGGACAGTTAAGTCCAGTCAACAGGCGACTCTGGGGTTGTGGCGCTCATCTTGCTTTACAGGCCGAGGGAGCCGGCGTTTGTCTGCAGACAGTTTTTCTGGGTCATGTGGCCAGCATGACTAAGCCGCTTCTGATGTAATGGAACACCAAAGCCAGAGCAGCTCACGGAAACGTCATTTACCTTCCCGCCGGAGCGGTACCTATTTATCTACTTGCACTGGTGTGCTTTTGAACTGCTAGGTTGGAAGAAGCTGGGACTGAGCAACGGGAGTTCACCCTGTTGCAAGGATTCGATCTGCCGACCTTCTGATCGGCAAGCCCAAGAGGCTCAGTGGTTTAGAGCACAGTGCCACCCACATCCCTTTGGCCCTACTATTACATAAAGTGGGGCTGATTTGGAGTGTTTTGAAAGGGCAGGAAGCGATAAGTTTCTCATTTACGATTATTGCATTTTTACTTCCCAGGGAGATGGACTTCTGGGTTTTCTCAGGAATCAAAATAACATGGCCACCTTTGGATACTATATACTGCACTTTGTTTTGTAGGAAGGAGGGAAGGATTTTCTCTTCCCCTTCAGGCAACACAATGCCTTGGCCCATTCCTAAACTGAGGACTTGCACAAGACTGCAATACTATGGCCACTGGGAGTTCTGACATTGGAAGGGCCAACAATGGTGTCAGGGAGGTCTGAGGGTAAGCCAGGGGCAGACCTGAAAACGGCGTGGATCTAAAGCACCCACAGTTTTCCCAACCCCCTGACATATCCCTAAACCCAGGAGCTCCGGAACTGGTGGAAATCAACCCCTTTTGTGTGTGTGGGGGGGGGGGGCATTGCTGGATCATACAATTTTATTTTATTTTAATAAGATATTTATTAGGGTTTTTTATAAAAGAAATACAAAAATAATAAACAACATTACTTTGTTTTGACAAAATTTCATAACTTCTTTGGACTTCCTCACGTCTCCCGCTCCCACTTACATCGTTAATAAGTTTTTTTCCAAGCAAATTCTCATCTTATTTGCAAATTTATAACCACTCAATTCGATATAGTATAACAATTCTCCAACAAGTTTTGTTTCTCTTAATCTTATTTATCGTCAATTTTCAATCCAATTTAGTGGTGGCCAATTATTTATAACCAAGCATCCTCATTAACATTCCACTAAATCACAATATTTTTGTAGATAAATCTTAAATTTCTTCCAATCTTCTTCAATCCTTTCTTCTCCCAAGTCTCGGATTCTGCCAGTCATCTCCGCCAGTTGCATATAGTCCATCAGCTGCATCTGCCATTCTTCCAGTGTGGGTAGATCTTGAGTTTTCCAGTTCTTAGCGATAAGTATCCTTGCTGCCGTTGTTGCATACATAAAGAATGTTCTATCCTTCTTTAACACCTTCTGGCCGACAATACCCAGAAGGAAGGCCTCTGGTTTCTTAGTAAAGGTATACTTAAATACCTTTTTCAGCTCATTATATATCATTTCCCAGAAGACCTTCACTTTAGGGCAGGCTGGATCATACAATTTAGTCCAGCACTCTGTTCTCACAGAGGCCAAAGAGATGGAAATGGGGGGGGGGGACTCCCCTGTCTTAATTTCCATCTGACCATAAAGAGAAGAAGAGTTTGAATTTGATATCCCACTTTATCACTACCCTAAGGAGTCTCAAAGCGGCTAACATTCTCCTTTCCCTTCCTCCCCCACAACAAACACTCTGTGAGGTGAGTGGGGCTGAGAGACTTCAGAGAAGTGTCACTAGCCCAAGGTCACCCAGCAGCTGCATGTGGAGGACCGGGGAAGGGAACCCAGTTCCCCAGATCACGAGACTACCGCTCTTAACCACTACACCACACTGGTATAAAGCCCCACACCCTCATTTTTTGATTGCACAGTTCAGCTCTTTGGAGCATGAATAACCCGGAATGATTCCTCAAAGTCTACAGAAAACCAGGCGATTCCAGAGCACTGGTGTAACACAATATGTTCCACTGTTTTAGTGCTCTTGAGTTACATGAAACCGTGACATGAAACCATGCTCAACGAGAAGGCACTCCTGAAGATGCTGACCAACACGTTTGGCCATCTGGGTTAGCGGAGTGAGACTAGCTCTTCTTAATATTTTCTTCGTATTCCAGAAGCTGTTTGAAGTGCTAATGGACACCCTCTGGGTTTGACTTTCGTTAGCAAAGCGCACTCTCTTTTGCTCTCATCATATCTTGCTTTTTCCAGAGCGTCTGACAAATTGCCCTAAAAGGCGAGGCCTGAATCACCAGTTTGTTTGACGATAGTTAATGAACATATGCCATTACAAAGAAAAGAGAGCAATAGCATACTGCACTAAAATCCCTTTGGACCTGTCTGCCACCCCCCGGTTTCTTATTAAAGACCCCTCATTTCCACTCCCTCTCCAGCACACCTGCCTCTCATGCCCTGCATGTCACAGATGCTCTAAATGAATTTTCCTTGGAGACAGGAGGGTCATTTTTCACGAAGCAAATATTTTAGATTTGAAAACCACTACATTAATAGCTCACTAGTAACAAAGTTATCAGTCCTTGCCACAGATGGACAGCTCTCATCTTAATAAAATGGGCAGATGGCTCTAATCGTATCATCAAACAACTCTTCATCCCTCTGTATGATCTTACTCCATCTTCTTCCAGAAGCCATCTGCCTTCCTCAAAGGAAACTGCTTCATCTTGTATCTGGAGCTCAGCAGAGTTGATGGTGAGAAAAGGGAGTTTTTCCTCACCCGAAAATTCCCATCAGTGAAGGCAAAGGGATGCAATTATTACATCTGGAACAGCAAGTGCAAATAGGATACAGTGGTACCTTGGGTTAAGTACTTAATTCATTCCAGAGGTCTGTTCTTAATTTGAAATTGTTCTTAACCTGAAGCACCACTTCAGTTAATGGGGCCTCCTGCTGCTGCCGTGCCGCCAGAGCATGATTTCTGTTCTCAACCTGAAGCACTATTTCTGGGTTAGCGGAGTCTGTAACCTGAAGCGAATGTAACCCAAGGTACCACTGTATTAGGATACCAACAGAAAGGGCTACTCAGCTGCACAGACTGGACCTTCCAAAGCTAAGGCCCATCAACTGTATAAAACCTATCTAACACACAATAAATTTCTGGAGCCATGCACCCATGAGAAATATTAAGACAGACAAATGAAAATGGTTAGTCACATCACATGATCCTGAAAGCACAGAAGCACTAAGGCTGAATGCAGCCTTGTTTAGGGAAGTTTTTAATGTTTGATGTTTTATCCTGCTTTTAATATTCTGTTGGGAGCTGCGTAGAGTGGCTGGGGAAACCCAGCTAGATGGGCGGGGTATAAATAATAAATTATTTATATTTAATTTAATTTAATTTAATTTAATTTAATTTAATTTAATTTAATTTAATTTAATTTAATTATTATTTTATTTTATTTTATTTTATTTTATTTTATTTATTACTGTTACTATTATTTATTATTATAGTTGCCCTGAATAACAGAGAGATACTTCTTCTTCTCTGGTTCTCTGGCAATCACTCATAGCCGAGTAAGATTGTCTTCCATAAACACAGTTTTAACAATGAGTCCGTAAGTGACTGTGGAGGCCAATTCTGGATCCACAAGTCCTTCCACAGTGGGGACATTGGTTTCTGGGCGGGAGCTGATCACAGTGTGGATTTGCCAAGGGTGCCTTCCTCTCAGCATGTTTCTCCTATGGCGTTTATAAGTGGTAGTTGATGTGTTTATGGCTTTGGGGCTGATGAGAGTTATAGCCCAAAACATCTGGAGGGCACCATCTCGAGGGCACCGTGGCCTGTTGGGGAAATCGACTTCTGAAAGCAAATTCCTCAACTAGAAGCATATCTAGCAGAACTTTGTGTGGCACTCTCTAGGTTGAGCATTCACGTTATGTTTGTTCAACTACGCAAGCACCCCGGTTCAAATTGCTATGACTAGAATCCTTAGGCAGACTCAGACCACTGCTACCAGGACCAATGTCTCAATTCTGTTTGCACCCACCAATCTTACTTTGCCATCTACTCTACTTCACTTCCACAATAGTAGATTCCAGAGTCATTCAATGAATCTGAGTGGTAGAAGACTCAGGACAGAAAGTCTTCCATGGTGGATATCTGGACTATGGAATTTGCTGCCACAAGTTGTGACTGTTGGTCATCAATTTTAATTCTGGAGGCTGCATACAGCCATCATCCCTAGCAACCATTGGTGACCTTTTCCTCCATGAATTTGTTTATTCTCACTTCAAAACCATCTGAGGCATCTGAATGACATTTGATGGGGAGCAACAGCAGGGCATGGCTATTGTCCTGATAGTCTGCTTCTGGGCTTCCCGTAGACATTCATGGGAAATGCTAAACTAGATGGGTCTTTTTCACAATTTTTAAAATTGATTTTCCACAATCTTTTTACAAATTGTTACAAAATTTGTACAAATTTAAAATCTGACACACACACACACACAGAGCGATGTTCCTTCTATTTTCTTCACTCCTTTGCTGCTTGCAGTGCAATAACATTTTCAACTTTCATTTCAAAATTTTATCCCTTCTTCCTACACATCACATGTTCATTTACTGTTTTTTGCTAAGACATTTCTACATTTCTTATAAAAGAGACTAGCTTTTGGTCTGATCCAACACGGCTTTTTTTCTCCCTCAAGGACAAAACAATACTCACAGTAGAGAAGAGAAAGAGACAATCGGTAGTCAAGAGCTCCATAAATAACAGGACAAGCCTGCTTCATCTTCACTATACCACAAACTGACATTTCCCAAATATATTTTCCTTCAGGGGGTGTCAGAGTTCCAAATGAAACTGCCTTGGTTACTCTGAATGATGTCCTTCGGTGAGAGGCAAGGAAAATGTACCCATGTTGATTTTGCTGGACATCTCAATAGCTTGTGATTCCGTCAGTCTGTAGCACCTGCTTCAGAGTACATGGCATTGCTTTGTAATGGTTTTGTCCTTGTCAGGTAGATGGTGACAAGGTGATGCTGAGGGATTTCTGTTCTACCATATGGGAGCTTTTGGGTTCCATTCCGTCCCCTATGCTTTATATCATCTACATGAAACTACTGGAATTGCATATCAGGGGATTTGAAGTACGGTAACATCACCATGCTGTTGACAGTCGATTGCACATTTCCATCTGCTTAACTCCCAGTGAGTCAGAGGAATCCCCAAATTGGTGCTGGAAATCAGTAATGTGTTGGATGAGGGTGAATAAACAGAAGGGCAAGAGAATAACAATAGTAATAATAAATCTGATATTTAAGCAATTGTTTGCAGGCTAGAAAAAATACAAGGTGCAACAAAAACCTGTCATCTAGGTAACCCTCCCCTTGATGTCCTGACTGTAGCCAAAAGGATGATTTGTAGCCAAGAGGATGACTTGCCAAAGTGATGACTGCCTCTCGTGGTGTTTTCCAAATCTCTGTGCATCATTAAATTTGAGTATATCAAGAGGAAGTATTTGTGTTATCAATAGCTAACTCTCTTTGGCTGTTTTCTGAGTAAAGCAAAGTCAAATGGAAAAAATCTTGCACACATTTGTCACAAACACTTTGGCGTACAATCCATCAATATGCCATTTCTGTACCATGCCAAACTTTTATAGACAAAATTGGCTATGACCTTACAAGCAAGCAAGTTTAAGTTGGTGCCTGGAGAAGCAATTAACAGTTCTATTTACATAGTAATAAAAGTTTAATGTTGTCTTGGGTCATGTCCTAGTTTATTGTGAAAAATATGCTCCAATGCGAGAAGTACACATGGAAAATATAATTACACAAAAATAAATTAATATAAATCTGTTACGAGAAACTAGATAAAGTGGAATTCTAACTCAGCTCTTCCAGCAGAGTTCACACAAAAGCTGATAAAGTTGCTCAGCAGCTATATTTGACACAGACACTGGAAGAAAGGTGTAAAAGAAAAATGACAGTGGGAAGATAAATCTAGTTGTAGTTGAAGAATAAACCAGGCTACGTAAACTTTTCTATTCTCCATTCATGTTTACCATCATGCATCTTGTCTACATCTGTTATTAAACTTAGCCAGTCTCTAATGAAAAGAGCATATTTATTTAAATCATTGGCACATTTTGATCTCCCATTTAAATTGATCCCTCTGTTTTGTTTTTCTGACTAATTTGGCTTGCTGTCAGCATAAATTTGGTTTAGCCACATTGTCTGCCACTTTCAGATGCAAAAGAAATTAGATTCAGTTTGCATTTAAATGTGACCTTATCTAATTCTATCTATCTAAAAGAATAAGGACCACCTCTCCCCATATGAACCTACCTGGACTCTGAGATCATCATCTGAGGCCCTTCTTTGTGTGCCTTCTCCACGAGAGGTCCAGAGGGCAGCAACATGAGAGTAGGCCTTTTCTGTAGTGGCTCCCTCTTTGTGGAATGTTCTCCCCAGGAAGGCTTGCCTTGCAACTTCATTACATATTTTTAGGTACCAGGCAAAAATATTTCTTTACAACTGGACCTTTGTGGTTCGAGGACCCGATCCCCGCGTAGTGGAATGAAAACACACGGACACGTGATGTAAGGTTAATGGGCAAGAAAAGGCCACAACTTTATTGATTACAGCAAGTGAAAAGGTATTGGATCACGTCAGTTGACTCCACCCACTCGGAGAGGGGTGAGTCTAAAAGTGGGGTTTATTCACCAGTAGGTGGAGCCTGTTGATGCTAATCCAACTATAAGCTCTCTCCTGATGTCACCGAGGGTCGTGCCATGGCCCCCCGCCACACAGGCATCGGACAGAATACACGACCGCCGGATTCCTTTAACGGAATACCCAAAATTGAAGGCGTAGGCGATGGCCACACCTAGTCCTTCCACACATCACAAACACATTATTCTAATGCCTAACCTACCCACCAATACCACGAACGTTGTGACGAATTCCAACGAGGTAGGCGAAAAACCACAAAGCCTAATGCCAAATGGAAAAATTCCTACCAGGCCCCCCGGACAACCAGGGCGACCAACCTAAGGTCCATAGCAAGGCCAAGAGAAAACTGAAACCCTGAGCTCTAAGGGAGTGGAGGGTGGGTGACTCGCGACGGGACGGCGAAAAGTGAGGGCCATGTGGCTGGCGCAGCAACGAGTTAAGCTACAGTCCACGCCCCTTCCAAGGCACCTGGTTGGGCGCTTGCCCGTGGGCGTGGCACACCAGCCAGGTAAGTGGGTGGCAGGGGGCTAACGCCCCCTGCTTGAGGTGGAGCTCGGCTCCCGCCCACAACCCCTCCCCTCATTTGCAAGAGGAGAGGCTTTGGCTGATTAGCATTCTGTGGCCTTTTAAATTTGTTGGGGGGGGTGTGTGTTAGTGGTTTGAGGTTTTTCATTATTTATTTTGTGTTCTCATTTTGTATTTTTATGTCATGAACCATCTGATGATTTTTGGATGAAGGGTGGTATACAAATTTAATAAATAATTAAGAATAATAAGAAAACCAACAGCCACCCAGCATTAGCATTCTCTGACTCTTGCAATGCTATTCTCCAGCCAAGTAATGTGTTTCAATAATGCCAACACTAGGCTATACAGTGCATAAATATCCATGATAGTGAAAATGCCATGTAAAAATGTGTTATATTAAGGAAGATTGATTAGCAAAAATGTGTATATGAGGCAAAATTGCATACAGAGATTCATGCTAAAATGCTGCCGGATTTTAATGAGGGTTGGGTTTTTTTGTAAAGCAAACTGATATGAAAATGTGTCAGACTGAACTTAAGGTTGCAAAAATGAGAAATAGAGAAACCATAATTGACAGATTTGCATACCTTCCAACATTATTCCGATGAAAATAGGGACATCCTATTCAATCATCATCATCACCACCACCATCATTTTAATATTTATACCCTGCCCATCTGATTTGGTTGCCCCAGCCACTCTGGGTGGCTTCCAACATATATAAAAACATAATAAAACATTAAACACTAATAATAATAATAATAATAATAATAATAATAATAATAACAACCTTCCCTATACAGGGCTGCCTACAGATATCTTCTGAAGGTTTTTGATTACTTATCTCCTTGGCTGAAACTTCCTGTAAAGGGAAGTTTTTATTTTAAAAAAAAGTTTAATATTTTATTATGTTTTTATATACGTTGGAAGCTGTCCAGAGTTGCTGGGGCAACCCAGTAAGATGTGGTTGGGTATAAATAGTAAAATTATCATTATGGAATGGAGCATCCCTATTTGCCTCGGAGAAATATTGGAGGGTATGCAAACTGTCTCTTGTCTAAACCTAGCTGTTCGATGAGGAGAAGAATTTGGTTAAAACAGACAAGGTTGCACTGGGGTGCCTGTGACCTTATCTGAATAATAATAAGCTGAAATTTCTCTTTGCAAGTATTCTTGGTGGGCACATTAGAAATATAGCCAAAGGGGGAGTGGAAAGATCATACCAAGCAGAGCAACAGGATATTCTTCTCTACCAGCCAATGCATGCACAATGTTTTCTTAGTGGAATGAAAGCTGTTCACAGGTGTGTAACAGTGATCAGAAATTATAACGTTTAGTATCTAGGTTTAAGTATTCAAATGCAAAAGGGCTCTCTTGTAGCTAGTGAACAAGGGGGGGTGGTATTAAAACAAATAGATGTTTCCTGTAAGTGGCTATGTGAGATTGCCTTCATTTTATTTTTAGAATCAACTCAACTGCCATAAAAGGAGAAAATTAATATCCACAGTGTTTTATTGAATCTCTTCTAGGCAAACAAAGGAGAGATAACTAGAAAAGTCAGCAGGGAAATCTAAATTATTTTTCAGAGCAAAACAGATAAAAGTCTAAAAAGGGTGGAGATGTCGACATATGGGGAGATATGGGAAGCGTAAAACAAAACCAAACAGAAAAACCACATCCCACCGCTCCCACCAAAACAGATTGATCCAAGTTTCTTTTTTGGCATATCAACCCGACCCCCACCCATCTTCCCTCCCTCCACCCCTTCTTTTTTGCTCTTCTCCCCCTAATGTCTCAACAAATGAAACAGATTTGTAAAAATGTTACATGGAAAAAAATATGAAAAAATCTTTAATAAAAAAAATTAAAACAAAAAATGTACATTTTTATGTGTGACTCTGCCAGTGTTTAAGATTCATCTTATGCCCAGACAGGCACATTTTGTGACCCATGAGATCAGGAAAATAACAAGTCTGTAGAACGGTGGTGGGATAAAATCAAACCAAATCTCTATTGACAACACCAGACAAGGTACAGGTTGGTATGGCATCGGGTCTCAGGATCAGTTCATCATTCCACAAGCTCCGTGTTGATGGAATGGACCTGCCAGGTTTTGACTGCCCCAAATCTGTTCCATGGGAGCCAGCCAACGTTGAACCTTGCCATGGTGCAAGCTGAGTCTGACTGGGTGACCAGGGTGCAAATTCCTACCAGGCAGATATCCCAACACTGAGCTTGAGGGTGCCATAGTCATGTTAGAATTCCTGCTCCATGGTTGCAGTCAAGGGATTGTTGTCTTTCACATGACAATATATGTTTCAACTCCACAGAGTGGGAAGTGACGAAGACAGGATGTTTGTGTTACTGTGTTCCGTGAAGTGGGACTATTGTCCTTTGTTCTTTTTCTCTTTGCTGCCTGATGCTAGAGAGAGAGGGAGCCATGTTGCAGTGCTCTGGGTGTGTTTATATGTAAATAAAGTAGATTAGCCAAAATGCTGAGTTGCTGAGGTCTGTCATGCAAGCTGCGAAGACTGCGGATTCCTGAACGATCAACCAGGAGGGAGAGAACATGCCGGTTGGGCATGTGCCTCTGCCAGGGTCCTACTCGAGTGTAGGCTGAGCTCCTGACAGGTCAGTCCTCCCCTCAGGCCCCTTATGGGGGCCCCCTATACTATGTTGTTCCTGCCCAATGCTCTTTCTGCCCTTATACAAACAACATTTTTCATCTAACAAAGGAGGGCCATAATTTCACTGAGGGAAAGACCAAAACAAACAAACAAACAAACAAACACCACCCAGCGAAAGTGTTAATCAGTGTTAATTACGAGGCACACGCATGGGGGGGGGGTCATTTTCAACCCTGTCAACCAGCAACTCCAAATTGCTCAGTGAAGGCTCTAATCCGAAGGTTGGCAGGTGGAAAACTCTCAAGGCAAAATGGCCCTGAGCTTTAGGGGAAGCAGGCTTATATAGGCTTTCCCCTCCCCTTTGCAAGGGCTCATGGGACAGCTTTTCCCCATGAGCCCACCAGATTGAGGCCATCACATTCCAGTGCTTTACTGTGTTGTTCCCCAGTCTTCTGCAGACCTGATTTGTGTGTCCCCACCCCCACTAAAGATGCACTTATTGTTTCACTCTGTCCACTGTGAATAGGCAAAGAACCACTTAACCAGGCTCCTGTGCCTTTACTTAGAAGCTTCCTGTTGGGCACAGATGAGTTTCTGCTGCTGCTGATTGCTACTTCTTAGCATGGTTTTTAACTTAATAAAACATTTAAAGACAATTGCTCTTCTGAGAATAAAAAAACAGGGAGTCAGTAGGAAATTTTACATACTTTTTAGTTTTAATTGTTGCATCCTGCTCTGGGTTCTTAGGGTTAAGGGCTAATAATAATAATAATAATAATAATAATAATAATAATAATAATAAATGTATTTGGAACTGGGAAGGAAAGCTGATTTCTCCCCTTCCACATTTGCTTTGGGATCAGAATAAAAAAAGGGAGAATGAGAAAGATGTTTTCACCATATATGTTATTTAAAAGGTGAATTTGCATACCTGCACTAGTATGCTTACATATTAATCATTGGTTTTGTTTGAGCTAAGCCAGGCAGAAAGTACACATGTAACTGATGTATAAAGAAAAATCATTGCCAGGAGCCACCAGACATTAGTAAATACATTACATGGCTCAATGCATAGTTCTAATGTTCTTCTTCCCTGGTGTTTATGATTTGCCAATCTGCAGGAAGTTATTGCTGACAATTAATCTTTTTTATATTACCAAACTGCAAAATGATCATTATGTTACAAAGATGCCTCAGCCAGCAAAGGTGCTGTGTTAGGGAATTAAACACTGGAGTTGCACATGTGCAAGTAATGTACATTAGCAGCAAACACAATCTAGTGGTTATTGTACCGTTACTATATTGGGTACCTTTTGAGTGGGACAGATGCCATTTAGCATCTGCTGGGAACCATTCAGACACTTTTATCTCAGCATTACCTTAGAGTGAGACAGGCTCATCCACCCGATGGATATCGGTTTTATTTGAATTGCAGTTCTCTTCGGGGCATACATGACAACATCTGATGCATTTTGCAATTTTCTGTGCAGCCTACAATTAGAGCAGCATAAGGTAGGAGGTTACTTACTACAACTCGGCGCTATAACAACCCCTTCTCCAGTCTGCATTTAAGACTTTAGGGAACAGAAAGCTGGTAGCTGTTTTCTCCTGTCCTCTACAGAGCAAAGATGGTTCAAGGTCACTGTACACCATCAACGGTTTAGATGGGGAAGTGTTTAAATATATTCTAAGTGGGATTGACTTCTTAAATTTATTACCCTGGAGGAATGCCTTTGAATTAGGATCATTTTGCTTTCAATGTATACAAATCCTAAGCAGAGGTGCAGAAGGATGGACTCTCCTTGGACTGAGTTCTAGTTGTGGATAAAGGGTAAGGAAGCTGGGCTCAGGGCTCTAGATTAGGGATGTAATCCTTTTCTTTCTGTCTGTAATTGTCACATGCAGCACTGCTTTTGTTCCACTGCAGTTCATCTTTTTGCCATTAGCTACATCTTTCCATCACTATCCGTCTTCCAGCCCACTGTGGTTAAATTTCTTAACGCATGCAATTCATTACGTAAAACATCCAAGTTATGTTGTCGTTACAGTATTCCATCCCATTCATTTCGTTGCAAAGGAGATGCAATTCAAATGGGGAGAAAAACCATAATAAATTATGCATTGTTTGCATACAGAAAGCAACAACAACAGTGAATACCTATCCTATCCACTGGGTTGATTTCCATTCTGGGCATTGGATGAATCAGTAAACAGAGGCAATTCCCACGCCTGCTTATGTTTTTATAAGAAGTTGCCAACGTTCCTACTCTAGAAAAGGCAGCACCTGGCCTTGTACTCTTCTATATTTAATAGCTCTATGGACAAAAGAAAAGCATTGCAATAAGGGGGAAAATGCATCTGCTATAATGATGAATATCTATCACCCAGATGGAATCCAGCTGAGGAAATTATTATTTTTTCTGGTGGTTCTGCATAAGGGGATGAGAGGGAGGCATGGGAAGCAGTCAGGGGGAGACAGGGAACAAGACTAAACAGAGACTTGCCCATCTTCTCTGATGGGTGTGTGGGAATGGAGAGGGGGGTAAGTTCAACAGGAAATGGTGAGCACCCTGAGGCACTTTTCAGGCGATTGGTATTCCAGGGGCTTGCTCACAGGGCCTTGTGCCCTATGGGTAGGACATGGGTCACCATTGAGGTTAACCTGTGTTACTCACTCCATCATCTGGTGGCTTGGAGGGGGCATGAGTCAGGAATACTTCCTTCCTCACATTAAGAGTGTGGCAGGTGGAATAAGGGCTGGGAAAAGTACCAGCCTGACTTCCTGCAGGATAGTCTCGCTCAGTTCCAAGAGGCTTAGAAGCCTAGTTGAGCATTTTGATGGCTTCCCACACATGCTCTCATTCTCCTTATGCAGAAGCAAGAAATTGATGAGGTCCTAAGTTCTAATATTCTTACACTGGAGTTAATAAAGTGGCCCTAGCAATAAAGTGCCACAGCAAACTATGGCAAGTTCTTAAAGAAATGGGAGTGCCTGGTCACCTCATCTGACTCCTGAGAAATCTCTATGCGGGACAAGAAACTACAGTTAGAGCTGGATATGGAACAATTGATTGGTTCAAAATTGGGAAAGGAGTACGACAAGGCTGTATATTGTCCCCCTGCTTATTTAACTTATATGCAGAATTCATCATGCGAAAGACTGGACTAGATGAATCCCAAACCGGAATTAAGATTGCCAGAAGAAATATCAATAACCTCAAATATGCAGATGACAGAACTTTGATGGCAGAAAGTGAGGAGGAATTAAAGAACGTCTTAATGAGGATGAAAGAGGAGAGCACAAAATATGGTCTGAAGCGCAACATCAAAAAACTAAGATCATGGCCACTGGTCCCATCACCTCCTGGCAAATAGAAGGGGAAGAAATGGAGGCAGTGAGAGATTTTACTTTCTTGGGCTCCATTATCACTGCAGATGGTGACAGCAGCCATGAAATTAAAAGACACCTGCTTCTTGGGAGAAAAGCGACGACAAACCTAGACAGCTTCTTAAAAAGTAGAGACATCACCTTGCTGACAAAGGTCTGTAGAGTTAAAGCTATGGTTTTCCCAGTAGTGAGAGTATAGAAGTGAGAGCTGGACCAGAGGACGAGAGTGTTGGACAGTGTTCTTGAAGCTACCAACATGAGTTTGACCAAACTGCTGGAGGCAGTGGAAGACAGGAGTGCCTGGCATGCTCTGGTCCATGGGGAAGAGTCGGACATGACTAATTGACTAAACAACAACAAGTTTACCCCCAGCATGTATCCTGCCTCTTTAGTTCTGTTCTCCTAACACAACTGGGCTGTGGACTCCCAGGTATGTAAGGGTGGTGGTTGTTTTGTGGGACCCACCTCTTATGCTAAATTTATATTTGGTTTGCACTCTTTGGGATAGTTTTATGTGTTTTATAATTGTAATTGTTTTATCATATCCTATTGTTGTAAACCACTTTGAGGTAAAGCCCGGGTAAGAAATATTATTACTAAATAACCAAGCAAACAACATATGCACAGGGGCACATATTTTCACTACTAGTAAAATAGATTCCCCCCTACTTTAACACAGACCATATTTTCCTTTCCCTGGGTCAATGGTTTAACTAGATAGTTTTTGTAGAAATACTTGGTTTCAACAGCAGGACTTTTATCACTGGTCATCTTCCCAGTTTTTATTATCTATCTGCCAATCTAAAAAAAATGTATTTCTTTTCCTGAACATGTTGAACAAGTCACAGAATTCTGAGCTTTGTGAAGCACTGTTCAAGCAATCCCCAACTTTCTTGTTTAATTTGTAATTTAGTATGAATGTCCCCAAACATAAAATAAATGGCAAAGAACTTGGCTCTCCTAATTAACAAAGCTTCTGTGACTCCTAATCATTGAATTTACTATTTTCCCAAGATTTGGGCCAATTTAATTATTTCTCACAGTTAACCTGGGCCCAGCCAAAGGTAGTTTGACTTTCCAGCAGTCTTCTGAAGATGAAACAACCTTTATGGACAAATTCATAAATGCTGTAACCCTTTCTTGTTAACTAACCTTGATCTAATATGACACCCTGATAAATAGTGAATATGTATGAAGTTACTGAATATAATTACTGATTGTTGTTGTAAAAAAGCAAACAAACCAAAAACCCTTCCCTGCAAACCAATGGCTTAAGCCTAATATACTTAAAAACTCTTAACTAATTGTAAAGATCTTGACGGAGCATTGAGAAGGAAGTGGGGTATTTTTAATAGTGCTGTCCATATGCTAAAGTAAAATTGTGATGGCATCTCTGTTAGTAGACAGAAGCTCACGCTGTTCTATGAGAAGCCTCAGGATTCTCTGAAAAAACAGAAGTTAGCAAGCAGGTAATATAGACTTATCATTTTAGTGGAATACGCTTCTTGCTGAAATGTGAGATGACCCATCAGTACTGGCCTTCCACCAGCTTCTAAAAACACACTTCTTTAGCAAAGGATTCCCTGAATTGAACTACTGATCTTACTGTTCTTTCAAATATTTTAAATGCTGTGCTTTATACAGTACCTGACTTGTTTTATTGTATATTTTGATTTAAGACATTTTAATGCTCTGACGGAATAGTTCTTGGGTATCTTAATTATATTTGATTTTATAGTTGTAAACACTTAGACACCATTTTGTCATATAAGTGGTATATAATCACTGATATTTTCAAACAAGTGCACCCAACTCTTTGAGCATGAAACTGAGCAGGTCAGGTGAGACAGAGTTTTTGCTTTTCTTAAATCACAAGGCAAAATAATATTTACTTCAACTATTTATTTAAAGCAGAAGTGCAATGCATCAAAATAAAGCAGATAGCTATCCTATCAACCATGTTTCCTCCATGTCATTAAGGTGACATCAACCCTGTATTTTTACAGTGCATGGCTTTCCCCCGAAGAATCATGGGAGCCACAATTTATTTCTTAAAGGCCTACAATTCCCAGTACCCTTAACAGAATACAGTTCCCAGGATTCTTAGGGGGAAGCCAATTCTTTAAATGGGACGCGGGTGGCACTGTGGATTAAACCACAGAGCCTAGGACTTGCCGATCAGAAGGTCGGCAGTTCGAATCCCCCCGACGGGGTGAGCTCCCATTGCTCAGTCCCTGCTCCTGCCAACCTAGCAGTTCGAAAGCACGTCAAAGTGCAAGTAGATAAATAGGTACCGCTCTGGCGGAAAGGTAAACGGCGTTTCCATGCGCTGCTCTGGTTCACCAGAAGTAGCTTAGTCATGCTGGCCACATGACCCAGAAGCTGTCTGTGGACAAACGCCAGCTCCCTCGGCCTATAGAGCGAGATGAGTGCGCAACCCCAGAGTTGTCTGCGACTGGACCTAATGGTCAGGGGTCCCTTTACCTTTAATTATTTAAATGCATGCTTTGGATGTGATCCAAGAGGCAGCCTGTATAACTCTAATGCGTAGTTCATTTTCACATTCTAGCCCTGATACTGAGGTTGTCGAAAACATGTCCATATAGTGGTGAGCCCATGTAAATATCTATGTTATTGTATTAGCCCAATCCCATAGAGCAGGGTTGATTAACTTGTAGTTCTTTGGATTTTGCTAGACCACAACTCCCACCACCCTTGACCAGTGGCCATGCTGGATGGGTCTGGTGAGAGTTGGTGCACTGCTGGTTCCAAAATCCTAAGAGAGCAGAAAACACTATTTATGGATGTGACCACGGCTGCACGGATGTTATTGGCCCAGAGCTGGAAATAAGGTAAAGTTCCTACCAGAGAAGAATGGTAGATGAAGTTGATGGACTATGCTGAAATGGCTAAAATGACTGGAAGAATCATAAATCAGGAAGACCAAAATTTTAATAAGGAATGGGGAAAATTTATAACTTATCTTAAAGACCATTATAAACAGTTAAAATCGTTAGTAGGATTGCTTGTAGTTTAATGGTGAATTCTGGACACAATTGAGATGTAAAATATTTAGATCATCATAAAAGATGCAGGAGAAAATGATTATTGATAGAACCCACAAAGGGGAGGATGGAAGTCCAGGAGATTCCTTGGAATCTTGTTTTTATTATTTATGTTTGATATATCTCTGTAAAATTTTAATTTGAAAAACCAAAACAAAATTAAAAAATTAAATAGAGAGTTGGTGCGCTGCTACACCAGACGGGCTACAGATTAACCACCCTGACATGGATGAATAACATGACTGGCTGACAAATGGTAATGGGGTGGTAACATTAAAATGTTGTGTGGAGTCATTATATAAGTGTCCTCTCTTGACAGTGGCACCTTATTGTTAGAAGTTCAAATGTTTAATCAAAGAAACATTTGGAGAACAAATAAGTCCCAGAGCGGTGAGCAAAATGTAGGTTTCACCACGAAGAACCAAGAGACCAGAGGGATGCTAGTTCATGTTTCCTGAGTTGTAGTCACTTTCTGGTTTGCAGGAGTGAAGAGCCAGGTTTAGACATTTCCACACTGAGACATGGACGAATTCCTTCCGCATCAGGTGAATATACAATATACAATCTGTTTTATTCAGAAAGTTTTTGATTATAACAAAAACCAGAGTAGCTTTCCTACCTAACATCCCTGTCGACTTGTATAAACAAAGAACCATCAGGCAATACTTAAGAGAGTGAGAGAAAGAAGGAAACAGGAAAACAAATATGTTGGCACGTAATTTCACAATGAGATCAACCGAAACCCGAAAGCTCACCTATTAAAAATGGTACAGTGAATGGATACAATATAGGGATTTGTTACAGGGCATTTAATGTATTTTTGGTTGGATAGAATTTTATTCTGCTGTAATGGGATAGTCTAGTCAGTTTTTATATGCTCTTTTTAATGCTTTGTTATATGCTCCAGATCAGGGAGTGAGAGATAAATGTAAAATAATCAAATAAATACCATAATAAATAGCTTGCCATTTCATACAACAATATTATCATCTTCCAAAGCACATACTCTATTCTGAACTTAAAAAATGGAAAGTGTAATGCAGGTGGTCAACAAAAGAGGTTTAAAGACTGTCCCAAGACAATTTTTTTTTTAAAAAAATGTGGTATAAATACCAACAATTAGGAAACACTTGCCTGCGAACACTCCAATTGGAGAACAGCCTTTACCAAAGGTGTCATGGGCTTTGAAGACACTCGAACTCAGGACACAAGGGAGAAATCTGCTAAGAGGAAGGCATGCTTGGGAAATACACACCGTGATCAACTCCTGCCCAGAAACCAATGTCCCCACTGTAGAAGGATGTGTGGATCCAGAATTGGCCTCCACAGTCACTCACGGACTCACTGTTAAAACCGTGTTTATGGAAGACAACCCACGCTGGAAGAATGGCAGATGCAACTGACAGACTATATGGAACTGGCTGAAATGATGGGCAGAATCCGAGACCTGGGAGAAGAGACGCTGGAAGAAGACTGGAAGAAATTCAAGATCTATCTACAAAAATATTGTAAATTATATGAATGTTAAGGAGGATGCTAGAATGTAAACAATTGGGCACCATTGAGATAGAGGAAGTGATATATGAAGATGAGTTAAATTTAAGAAAAGACAAATTTTTGAAAAATTTTTAAGTTATATTTAATTCTTTTAGATTTGAATAAAGGATATTAAAAATTAGAGATATAATATTGGAAAATTAGATAATAAGAATCGAAATAAGGGGATAAATTTGCTGGAAAAACCTTTTTGGCTAGGAACGCAGGAGCGGGAAATGTGAGGGAGTCCAAAGAAGTTAAGAAGATTATGTTAAAAGATATGTTATATGGGATTGTTTATTGGAATTGTAACTAAATTAAAAAATTGCTAATAAATATATTATAAAAAAAAATATGGAAGACAATCTTACTCGGCTACGAGTGATCACCAAAGAAGAAGAATTATTGAAGGATATATTTTTAAATCTTATTATGGCTGCAGCCTGACAGACACATCCCCAACATAAACTCTATGCCAAGATATTATCCCTGCTCTTCTCTACATTCCAGGCAGGGTCATTTGGCTGGATCGAGCCATCCTTTTGAATTTCCCACAATGCTTCTGGCCTAATATTGCTCTGGGATATGGTGGGGATTATCTAGATCAAGCCTCTCAAAGTACTGACACCACAGCCACATAAGCTCACTAGGGATCATTGTCAGATAGGTCCATCACTTTGCTCACAGCATTCCCCAAGCCTTCTCTAACTAGAGAGGACAGACTCATTGACTTTTAAGACTTTGGGCTGTAAGTAAAGCCATGTTTGCTGAAGCTTCTCATTTTTTCTGCAAATCACAACTATTAAAGGTACAGGAGTCCTGACCACTCTATCTAGTTATTCAGCTTTAAAACAGCAGCAGACCCTCTATTTTCCATGGGCAGTCCCAGATTTACAGAAGCTGTCCCAGTTTCTGATTTGATCATAGAATGACCTGCTCTTAGGACATCCTTATTTTCAGCAGAGAAATGTTGAAGGATATGGTAGGGTGTACCTATTTTGGTCAGACGGTATGGAGTTATGTGACCCACAAGCCTTTAGAAGACATCCAAAGTCAGCCCTGTATAGGGAAATTTTGAAAAAACATTTAATGTTTTATTATATTTTTATATGTGTTGGAAGCTGCCCAGGGTGGCTGGGACAACCCAGTCAGATGAGCGTGGTATAAATAATAAAATCATCATCACTGAAATATTGAAGGGTATGCCCCCCTTCAAAACGCCATGCATAATTAGTCTTCAGTATTTGAATTGAATGTTTTGACTTTCCATGAATGAATGTTATGATTGTGGCAATGGTTGTGTATCATTCTTTGTCTTCTTGAATACACATACTGATTGGGACATAAGGAATATCAGTTTCTCTCCCCCCACCCCTGCCTCTCTGTGTGACTGTGGTTACTGAAGAATGGGATACTTTTTCAGAACAACAGTTGCTTTTTCAGGAACACAGAGAAGCAGGATTTCACTTGCAGTTTCTCAATGCACCCCCTTTTTAAAGCTCATCCTGCTTGCACTAGTTTAGATTGCTGAATTGGGGAGGGTGTGATGGGGTTTAATGCACCTGCAACTTTGTCACCAGCAAAATCATATTATCATGAAAATATTGGCCACTATTGGAATAAAATAAAATGCTACTACATAAACATTCAATGAACTATGTTATAACCTTTTATTTTAGGTCATGAATTAGGATGTAAGACCACATTAAGATTTTACTGGGGAGGTTTTATCCTCATATTTCCTGAATAGCACATCTACCATTAAAGTCGGTGGAAAGATCTTTCTCAATTCAGAGCCCAAATGCCTTCAAATAAGTGATGCTAAATCTTATAACTCACAAGGGCCGAATTCATGAGAAATGTTACTGGTTCACACTATCCTGTTAAATTATGGTCGTATGTTGATGCTGGACAGCCAGAATTTCTCATACTCTCAATTAACTCCATTCTAATATTGTGTAAACATGCATTTCCTTGATTCAGAAGCTCAAAAAGAAAGATATTGCTATATGTATAATATGTGAGAGAAGCTGGGATGCGGGTGGTGCTGTGGTCTAAACCACTGAGCCTCTTGGGTTTGCCAATAGGAAGGTCAGAGTTTCGAATCCCTGTGATGAGGTGAGCTCCCGTTGCTCAGTCCCAGCTCCAGCCAACAAAGCAGTTTGAAAGCATGCCAGTGCAAGTAGATAAATAGGTACTGCTCTGGCGGGAAGGTAAACAGCGTTTCCATGCACTCTGGTTTCTGCCATAGTGTTCCGTTGCACCAGAAGCAGTTTAGTCATGGTTTGGCCACATCACCTGGAAAGCTGTATGTGGACAAATGCCGGCTCCCTTGGCCTGAAAGCGAGATGAGCGCCGCAATTCCATAGTTGCCTTTGATTGGGCGTTACCGTCCAGGGGTCCTTTACCTTTTACCAGTATGTGAGTGGATGACTTTGCCAATACTATGTTGTTGGTATATATAGAACTGGCTGACTGTTGACTTGGGATGTGGTAGGCTCTCCCTCGTTGGAAGTTTCTAAGAAGAAATTGGATGGCGATCTGTCTTGGATTCTTTACTTGAGATTCCTGCATTGCAGGGAGTTGGGCTATATGACCTTTCCAATTCTACAATTCTATGATTCTAGGGAATAAATACCATATTTTTCGCACCATAGGGCGCACCGGACCATAGGGCGCACCCAGTTTTTTGGGGGGGGAATAAAGGGGGGGAAATTATTTTTCCCCCAGGCGCGGGGCTGGGGCGGGGGAAGCTTGAGCTTCCCCCGACCCCAGCCCCCAAACAGGCAGCTCTCTGCAAGCCGTGGGAGCACTCCCGCTGCTTGCGGAGAGGTCCGCGAAGCCTGGGCACGCTGAGCTCAGCGCGCGCAGGCTTCGGCATGCTGGCAACTCTCCGCAAACAGCGGAAGCCCAGCGCTGGGCTCCCGCTGCTTGCGGAGAGGTGTGCCATTGAACACAAGCGACAATCTTTTGGATATAATAAACAGCATCCCTGACATTTTACTCGCATTTGACCCTATCATGATACTTTAACACGTCTGTGTACCAGATTTATTATTGCTGCCTATAATGGGCAGCCTCATGAAAGGCATGGGATAATGCTAGCAATACGTAGCTTCCTCTTTCAGAGCAGGGACACATATTTTAAAATCATTAAAATGCAGATTTTTGATGATGGATTTCATTATCTGATTATCTAAAGCAATTGCTTCTCTTTGAACAAGTCACCACTTAATATTTATATACGCTGCATGTCACATATGCAATCGACAAGAGGGGGAGAAGGATGAAATTTTATTTTATTATTAAATGGGATAGTTATACTTTTTTTGCTAATAGTTCTTTTTGCTGTTCACATTTACAGCACATGTGTTTTTGGCTTCACACACTAGCCTTAGGCGGTGTCCTTCAGTGATACACTGAATGCCTGCTGAAGCAAAAAGCATTTGCCTCACAAATTTCAGATTCCCAGTGCATAGGTCACTTGTGTTGACTGATGTTATTTTCTTATTTTTTAAGTCAGTTGTGTGCCATTCCAAATCAGCAGTTAGCATTGCCTTGGGAAGAATCCTTTGCAATATTGAGGGTGTGCAATAACAAACATGACGTTAGCTAGCAACATTGTTAAATCCTTGTGCTTAACCTTTCCTGTTAACTTGTACCGCAAAGCTTCTAGAACACAGTTGCCTCTTTTGATACTAAAAATCTGGTCTGGTAACAGCTGCCAACCATATAAAGTTCAAGTTGAATCATATAAGGAGAAATCCATAAATGAGGGGCAGCCAGTGAGGCTCCATCCAGCTGTTTTGAACTACAATTCCCATGATCCCTGGGTGGTAGCCATGCGGGCTGGGGTTGATGGGAGTTGTAGTACAAAAACAAATAAATACAGAGGGCACCTCTGCTGTAAATGATGGATGACCAGCTGTCTATGAATGCTTTAGCTGAGATTCCTGCATTGCAGGGAACCCCAGGGTCTCTTCCAACTCTAGGGCAGTGTCCCTTCTATAATCCTATGAACTTGCATTCAAGAAAGTTTCAAGGGACCTGAAAATGGCAGCATTTGGGCCACATAATGGGATTTATGGCTGTGGATGTGTCAAGGGTTGTGTGATGGCCTGGGATTCCGATTCAGAGGACGAACCAGAGGAATCCCAGCCTGCACAGGAGTCCCCGCCTCCAGGGCCGGCTGAACTGGGGCAAGGCCTAGATGCTGAAGAGCCTGCACCTGTGGCAGAGCACCAGGAGCTGGCCCCAGGTGAAATCCTTCTGGCCCCAGAGGGGCTTGAGGACTCAGTGGCTACAGGTGAGCCTCCTCCAGGGCCCAGTAACCCTTCGGCCTCTCCTGATCTGCAGAGGCTTAGGGCAGAGAGGCGAAGGGAACTGGTTGCTCCCAGGAGGAGTGCTCGCCTTAAGGTCAGAGGAAGCGGGGCTCCTGGGGGCCGGGACCGCCCCTGGCCTTAGAAGAGGATAAAAGCCCAGTCAGCCCGGCCCCAGGTTGCGGGAGCAACGTCGTTGTTGGCTTCGGACCTTCCTGTGTTCCTGATCCCTGCTCGGCCTCCTGTTCCTGACCATCCGGTGCTCCTGTTCCCTGCTCGGCCTCCTGTTCCTGACCATCCGGTGTTCCTGCTCCCTGCTCGGCCTCCTGTTCCTGACCATCCGGTGCTCCTGTTCCCTGCTCGGCCTCCTGTTCCTGACCATCCGGTGTTCCTGCTCCCTGCTCGGCCTCCTGTCCCAGCGTTCCTGTTCCCCGCCCGGCTCTCCGCCTCGGACCTCGCCCGTCTGTGTGTGGACTCTGCTTACGCCCACAGTACCTTACCCCCGGGTCCAGCACAGGTTGGGAAAGCTATTACTCCCCCAGTTGCAGTAAGAGCAGATAAAACAAGGTAGAGTCCTTTTAATGAGTTTTATTCAACCCTAATAGCGAGAGACAAACGAAACCAACAGGCCTTAACAATGGCATTGCTCCAAACTGGGCTCCTCCTCCCTCCTCCCTAGCAACAGCATCTTCCCTTATGGTGGCCACTCATGGACAAATGTCTTCGAGTCCTTTGCTCCTGTACTCTTAATGAACACCGCATTCTGGGAGAAGGGGGATCAGAAATACTTTCCAGTGACAACGTGTCACCTGGCTGCCCTGCCACAGTCCCCCCCCCCCCTCTTCTAACACTTCCCAACTTTTCTGTTCCTCTGTCTCTGAGCTGTGACCTTCCTCAAACCCCTCAAAGTCCTGATGTAAATCAAGGTTGTCTCTTCTCCTGCAGCACCAGGAGAAGGAGCAGGAGATCTCCACCATTCCTTCTCCTCCATCTTACCCTCTGACAGTCCGATTCCTGACAGGATGGTAAGATCTTGTGGGTTTCTCCGCATGATTTTGACTAAAATCAAATAAATAAAAATAAATACATTTTGCTAGATCAGCAGATGAGTTTCATAAACGACTTGGTACTGTTTTGTGAATGAACATTACACTGCATTCAAGATAAACATGCTTACTGCTTTGACATTTTCTTGCATCTAAAGGCCGGTGTGCTCGATCACTTCATCTCCAGCTTATGCCGAGTTTTTCCATAGCTTTTAACGTGATAGACTGGTCTTGTATATGCTCTGTTGCACACCCAGTTCATAACTCAATGTACCAGCTTTTGAAGATTTGTTAGGATATGTTGAGTCTAATCAGGACCTGGGCTAAGAAGAAGAAGAAGAAGAAGAAGAAGAGTTTGGATTTGATATCCCACTTTATCACTACCCGAAGGAGTCTCAAAGCGGCTAACATTCTCTTTTCCCTTCCTCCCCCACAACAAACACTCTGTGAGGTGAGTGGGGCTGAGAGACTTCAGAGAAGTGTGACTAGCCCAAGGTCACCCAGCAACTGCGTGTAAAGGAGTGGGGAAGCGAACCCGGTTCCCCAGATTACGAGTCTATTGCTCTTAACCACTACACCACACTGGCTAACCCATGTATACTCTGATTCAACACATGCAAATCAGTCCAGCAGTCCATCAACAGGTTAAGCAAGCTCTGTTCTACAGAACTCTTGTTTCCATTGACTGCCATTCACCTCGGACCTGTGGCAGCTTCAGAGAGGTGAAGCAGCACAGCTCACCCCACTGGGTCAGCTGAGAAAAAAAATGCCATTTGACTCCTCCTCTTCCTAAATTATTAGTGATCATTCATCCCATTTCATGCCTCAGAGGGAGAGGGAAGAAGGCAAAACCCAGTCCATCATCTTGGTTGGACTGTAGTTTGGTTCCAACCACACAAAAACCTGAAAAAAATCCATCTTGAGGAGGCCATCCCACCTGACTATTGTAAGATTTATTCCTGCAGTGCAAAGGAGTTGGGTTCCTTCCAACTCTACAATTCTATGAATCTATGTAACGTTACGTACATTTAGAGTTGGTGCCTAAATCTTCTTGTTTTCCTTGTTGCTTCCTTTTATTTTTTTGTATTGCATCAAATAGAGAACAAATTTGTGTTGTTATCTTACCCAGACAAAATAATAATTTACATAGCATGCAAATGATAATTATTTCATTCAACAATAAGGTGCACCTCACAGCTCCCCTAATATTGCAGGGACTTGTTGAAGGTTACATTATTCTGCATAGAATACTACAATAGCACATTCTTTTATTGCTCTTTTTTATATCCAGTCCGTTGGACTTGCCTCCTTCAGCTTCACTTTTCTCTTTTTCATGTAAATAAGCCCCAGGAAATTTCTCTTGCTCTTGAGCATCATTGAGAATGATCATTGTGGTCTTCACACTTTCAAGAAAGAAGACACTCTTTTTCTTCACTCATTTTCTATAGAAAATCAACAAAAAAGGAGGCACACAGTATATTTTAATGATTTTAACAGTCATCCCAGAGTATTTCAGGGCAGCTGTTTCCCCGCAGGACTTGATCTGAAATAGGTCAATACCTTCATTGACACATGTTCCCCAAAATGGCAAATAGCTGCACAAATATCCGAATTTATGCACCTCATGGGGTAGTGGCAACCTGCTACTTTGAACTTTGAATGTCTAAAAGCAAAGCCTGTGCTGATTACATAATCATTTTTGAGGGGGCTCATGGTCACCTTTTCTGTCAGGCACATCTTTGTCTCACATCTGCGTTTTCTCTAACTTTTTTTTAACTGTTTTTATATTTTTGAATGGCTTCCAGCCTCAACTCATCCATCCATTTGAAACCTGTGGGGTTATTTGTGATGGAAGCTGTGATTAGGGAGTGGGGATAGATTCAATTCTCTTTGCATTTAGAGGCAAATATACCTAATACTCATTTCTGAGATTAAAAACAAAGGCTGAGGAATGGGAAATCACTGCTCCCAACCAACTCCAATGAATTCTGTTTTTTAAAAAGGGGTTTTCCTTCCCTGATAGAGACACCAACTCTACAGGGCTGAGGCCTCTACCGCTCCCACAATGTCCGCTGGGATGGGGCTCAGCCCATCCAATCTTGAAGGGGGAAGAGGGGGCCTGGTGGAATGTTGCCCCAATGCAGCCTGGTCTGGCATGAAGTCAGCCCGGGCCGACCAGTGTGGCCAGGCATGCAAATGTTACATTAAACAGCCTCGGTCCAGTATACCTGAAGGAGTGTCTCCACCCCCATCGTTCAGCATGGACATGGAGGTCCAGCGCCAAGGGCCTTCTGGTGGTTCCCTCACTGCAAGAAGACAAGTCACAGGGAACCAGGCAGAGGGCCTTCTTGGTAGTGGCGCCCGCCCTGTGGAATGCCCTCCCACCAGATGTCAAAGAGAACAACTACTACCAGACTTTTAGAAGACATCTGAAGGCAGTCCTGTTTAGGGAAGCTTTTAATGTTTGATGCATTACTGTATTTTAATATTTTGTTGGAAGCCGCCCAGAGTGGCTGGGGAAGCCAGGCCAGATGGGCAGGGTATAAATTATTATTATTATTATTATTATTATTATTATTATTATTATTATTATTAGGAAGGCTGGGCAGCCTATTCCAATGTGACAGTCATCACACGCATATATGGTAACATCACATGCAGCCCCTATCCCCCAAGACTGGGTGCAACTCGACTCCTGTGCTCCCTGGAGATGGGGATGGGATCTGCTGTGAGTTATCTTTTGATTGGCTAAGCGGAGGAGATGGACAGAAGTATCTGGAAAGCCCCCCAGTCACTGAAAATGTATTAATGTGGTAGTGTGTGAAAGGAGAAAGACTGAACCATGGCTTTCAATGGTTGGTTGGTTTTTTTTATGCATCTCTTTCTTTGCTTCCAGGAAGACATCAGAGTGATTAACAGTTCTGTCCTCGACTTTAGGGGTCCTTTATCCCAGTTTCACAACAGATTAGCGTTTTAATATATGTAATCCTTTTATTTTGCATGGTGACACCCTACAGTCCATTCCTCCTGTTGTGCTGCCGTTAACTAATTTCTTCAAATTTCCCCTCTTCCCACATTAAACAATAATTTAACAGTCTGCTCTCTCAGGAGAGAGGCTGGCATTTTGCCACTGCGCTTTTTCAGTCCCCCCTGTGGCTTCAGTAAATATATATTGATTTATATCTTTGATGCTTACTTATGTGGAGCCATCAGCCTCTGCTAGTTCTATAAAAATTCCCCAACCAAATAAAATGGTTCCCTGCCTCCCATGCTGCGTAAACTTAGCATATTAGGTTCACCTGCACTGTGAATACATGGTGTGTTACAGAGCAATCTTAAGCACCAGCGTAAAGTATCCAGCGCCAATTCAGGAGACCCTGGGCAGAGCAAATGCCTGCTCAGCCAACCCTAGCTTGGTAGAGTGGAAATAAGTCACTGAAACACAGACCCATCACCTCAAGGTCTGACACCATGCTTATGCATTTTAACCTATGACCTCTGTCCAAGATTTCTGAATCATGAGCCATTTCATTAACAAGCATATTTAGAAGCACCAATGGTTACGTTTTCCCCCCAGCAGTTCCTTGTTATAAAATTTGTATGCTTTTGGAGGTAATGTGCCCTGTGTGATTGTATTCATCACAGTAGCAATGTCTAGCTTGTATAGTACACAACCATGTCAACTGTACGAATTACATGAGTGAAAATGTCAGGCATACAGGGGCAGCACAAGAACCATACTTTAGAAGAATTTACAGTGGTACCTTGGGTTACATACACTTCAGGTTACAGACTCCGCTAACCCAGAAATAGTACCTCGGGTTAAGAACTTTGCTTCAGGATGAGAACAGAAATCGTGCTCTGGCGGCGCGATGGCAGCAGGAGGCCCCATTAGCTAAAGTGGTGCTTCAGGTTAAGAACGGACCTCTGGAATGAATTAAGTACTTAACCCGAGGTACCACTGTATAGATGAGGTCTAAGGTGCTGTCTTACTGAAATGCTCCAGCTGCCATTGTTAATATGCAGGCCTTGGTCTAACTCTGCAATGGGCTGTAGCTGGGATCCAGGTTGTATGTTTCCAAGCACAATTCAAAGTGTTGGTGCTGACCATTAAAGCCCTAAACAGCTTTGGCCCAGTATACCCGAAGGAGCATCTCCACCCACATTATTCAGCCCGGACACTGAACCCCAAGGGCCTTCTGGCAGTTCTCTCACTGCAAGAAGTGAAGTTACAGTGAACCAGATAGAGGGTCTTCTTGGCAGTTGCTCTCCCCCTGTGGAACGCCTTCCTATCAGATGTCAAGGAGATAAAGAACTACACAATTTTTAGAAGACATCTGAAGGCAGCCCTGTATTGGGAAGTTTTTCATGTTTGACATTTTTTATGTTTGAAGCCTCCCAAAGTGGCTGGAGAAACCCAGCCAGATGGATGGGGTATGAATAATAAAATTGTTGTTATTGTTGTTGTTTTCTATGGCAGCATTAGAGAGCTGAAGAAAACAGAAGCAGCTATGAGGCTGCAATCCAAGACAGAAGTCAGGGGAAAATAAGCAATAGGCAGAATCATCCCAATCAAGTTTTGCAGACTGATAAGCTACTGAAAACCTCAGATCAATAAAGCTGTTTGATGGCAAGGACATTTACAGGGCCTGATGTGTCCCAATTGACTTGGAGAGACAGCTGAGAGTATTCAGGGAAGGAGAACGATTGGCTCTCTTCAAGCAAGGTAGAGGACAATCCTTTCTCCACAGTTGATCATGTTGAATTCCAAAACATCTGGATGGCACTGAGTTGAGGAAGCCTCCCCTAAGGCCAGGTCTGCATGGACTATTGAAGATCCAGAATGGTGTTGCTGCAGGGCATAATGCCTGTTGCTGCAGACCATGGTTCAGGATTCCCCTCAGAACACCTTACACTAAAATTCAGTTCTAAATCTGTCAGTTGTCTAGTTAGTTGCGCTAGCATGTCTAGGTACAATACCAAGGGACCTAAGCTGAAGATGATGATGATGATATTTATACCCCACCCTCCCCAGCCAGAGCCGGGCTCAGGGCAGCTAACACCAAAAAATTACAATAAAACTTAAGAGGGGGGGGGGGGGACAAACAAATAAACAAACAAAGCCAGTTTATTAAAATACAGGTAAAATTACAATTTAAAATGCAGCCTTATTTTAATAGTAACCCATAAATCAAAACCATAAGGAGAAGGAAACATAAGGGTCAGACTGAGTCCAAACCAAAGGCCAGGCAGAACAGCTCTGTCTTGCAGGCCCTGCGGAAAGATGTCTAGTCCCGAGGGCCCTAGTCTCTTGTGACAGAGCGTTCCACCAAGTCAGGGCCAGTACTGAAAATGCCCTGGCCCTAGTTGAGACCAATCTAACCACCTTGTGGCTTGGGACCTCCAAAGTGTTTTTATTTGTGGACCTTAAGGTCCTCCACCGGGCATACCAGGAGAGGCAGTCCAAACATGACCCTGTCCTCCACCGGGAGCTAGTGCAGCTGGTAAAGCACTGCATGACTGTGATCCCACTGCAAGGATCCCGTAAGGAGTTTCACCATGGCATTCTGCACCCGCTGGAGTTTCTGGATCAGCTTCAAGGGCAGTCCCATGAAGAGCAAGTTACAATAATCAAGCCTGGAGGTGACCATTGCATGGATCACTGTGGCCAGATCAGGGCGAGAAAGGTAAGGGACTAACTGCTTGATATGGCGGAGATGGAAAAATGCCACCTTTGCTGTGGCTGCAACCTGCGCCTCCATGGAAAGCGAGGCATCAAAGATGCCAACTCTACCTTCTCTAAGCAGAATTGTCAACACCACCCATCTCTGGGTATCCAAAATCCAGGTCCTAATAAATAGAAGTGTACAGGATGATGTGCATTTCCACTATTATTAATAGCCCACTTGTCAGGGTTTCAGGGACAGAGAGCGAGGGGGAGGGGTTCCAGGGCGGCGAGGAAGAGGACGACGACGACCCGAGGTTGTCAGTGAGTCCGTCAAGTGAATCCGAGGATTCCCAAAAGGGAGCCCCCCTGGTCAGGCCAAGGGGCAGTAGAGAGGGAAGCAGTCAGAAGCAGGGGAATGAAGAGGGAATCCCCAGTGGGGGTTGGAGATCGGGACCGGCCTCTCCGTCGGAACGGAGTGAAGGGGGTGGAGTTGCCAGTGTGTCAGAAAGAGCAGAACAGGAAGCAGAGAGGGGAAGGAGTTCGGAGCAGAACGTCCTGCCGGAAGGGGAGGAGTGTAGTACCGAGAGTAGCGTAACGGTCGAAAGGAAGGTCAGAGGCAACGTACGCGCGCCAAGTTCAAATGTGGAGGTGCGCGGAAATGAGGAGAGCCCTGAGGAGGAGCCTGGTCCCAAAGCACGAAGGAGGGGGGAGCAGGCGTCAGAAGACTCAGCCTCGGGGGAGTCCCGGAGGGAGGGAGCACAGGGGGGCAGGAAGACCCTGCGGAAAAGGAAGGAGAGGAAAAGGTGGAGCAGTACAAGCCTCTTAAGCTGGTGCAGGGGCGGGACTGACTCAGAGGGGACTTCTAACATCTAAGGGTAACAGATGCTGAGCCACGGAGCTTGGATGTAACGACAACAATGTTCTTCAATAAAACCTTTTGTATATAACTTGGACTGGACTCTGGTCTCTTGTGAGCTGGGACCTCGGGTGGCTCTGACACCACTGTTCACCTGTTGCCTCCGATTATGGATAGCTCCGCACGCTGCTTCTTTTTCATTGTGCTACTTGCCTTTGTGTGCATTTGAATCTATGAGTCAGCTGTAGAGGTGAATAACCCACACTCCATTGTGCTGGATTCCTACAGCGTTATTGCCCTAACTTAGAAAAATGTCCCGTACCAAATTTAGGATTCTTAGGATGACAAATTTTGCAACTAGTAGAAAAAAATTAATCCCCCCACTATTCTCCCCATGCACACATGGTGTAACCCATCTCACTGACTATGATTAAAAAGTATTATTTGCTTCTAGCTTTTGCTTTGCATTCCTTTTCATACATCCTCTTCCTTTTCTTAAAACTTACTCATTTTTGCAATGTGTTTATGCTATGGGAGATAGTACAGGATTCTAGCCTAAACCAATCTGCCCCAGCCCTGGAATATGGGGGTTGTAGAAGCTGCTGTTTCTGAAACTCAACATTATCTCCTGTCACCCCCTGAATCTGTTATTATCTGTACAGAGATAATAACATTGGACTTCAACAGCCAATGGTGGTAAAAGCCAGTCTCTCACAGCTAGAAATATAGTAGGATTCTCAATAGCCTTTGAACTAAGGCATTGGAGCTTTCTATTAACTAAATAAAATACAATCTTTTTTTAATCTACACATGTATTACTTAAATAGGAAAGAGAGGAATATGTCACTTAAAGGACCATATAGCTGGAAAATGCAAGTGTTGCAAACTGTGCGTGTTGTTTCCAAAATTAATTATAGAAATTCTCCACTTCAGTTTGACAGGCAAAGGAGAACAGAAGACTGGGCAAAACCCCAAATTAGGAAATAAAGCAGAGGAAATCAGTCCGCCCTTAGGTAAGTTCAACTTTCTTCCCTTCTGGCAAGGAGAAATTGCGAGAATAATCGGAGATAATGTAACATACTTTGAAATTAGGGCCACTTCACAGGGGACGATTATACACCAATATCCTGCACAGTAGGCTACATTCCAGCCGTGCAGATATAGATACACTCACCTCCATCAAGACAAGCAAGAGGCATTAGCACAGTTCAAAGCACTCGAGGAGGAGGTTGCTGAGGACTGTTTCCTGTAGAAAAACACAGTGGACTCTTGGAGGGGGCTTAGAGGATAGGAAATGGCATTACAGTGGTACCTCGGGTTACATACACTTCAGGTTACAGACTCCGCTAACCCAGAAATAGTACCTCGGGTTAAGAACTTTGCTTCAGGATGAGAACAGAAATCGTGCTCCAGCAGCGCGATGGCAGCTGGAGCCCCATTAGCTAAAGTGGTGCTTCAGGTTAAGAACCGTTTCAGGTTAAGTACAGACCTCTGGAACGAATTAAGTACTTAACCCGAGGTACCACTGTATACAGAGTCAGACCAATGGACCATTTATCTCAGTTTTAAAAAACGCTGACTGATAAAAGCAGCTTTCCAGGGTTTCAGGCAGATGAAAATAGGGACATTTCTTATTTCCCCTCCAACCAACCTCGCCCATTTTTGTACCCTCCTTGCAGAGCATTTCCTATCAGATAGGTATGCCATATTTCAAAGTGGTTGAGCTTTTGACAAAAGTGCTGAAAAGAAATGCTGTTTTGAGCTATTTTTATGGGGAAGTGGCAAAAACGGCACCTGTTGACACGGGCTGCCGTACACAGGCGTTTCCACGATTTCTGCCCAGACACTGCTGCCGACTGCAGTATTACGGATATATCTAGGATGCATGGTAACCCTATGTCAGAAGTGGAACAAATGTCACCACCACTACAAAAACAGGACACAGCACACACACCCTTCACTGGAGAGCCAGTATGGTGTAGTGGTTAGGAGAGATGGACTCGTAATCTGGGGAACCGGGTTCGCGTCTCCGCTCCTCCACATGCAGCTGCTGGGTGACCTTGGGCTAGTCATGCCTCTCTGAAGTCTCTCAGCCCCACTCACCTCACAGAGTGTTTGTTGTGGGGGAGGAAGGGAAAGGAGAATGTTAGCCGCTTTGAGACTCCTTCGGGTAGTGATAAAGCGGGATATCAAATCCAAACTACTACCCTTCTTCTTCTTCTTCTTCTTCTTCTTCTTCTTCTTCTTCTTCTTCTTCTTCTTCTTCTTCTCCACCGTCCTCAGAAAACCCTTTCATCCCCATTTTTAAATTTTTATTCTTTGGTAGATTTACAAAAAGAAAAACACACAGCCTTAAATATTTTTTTAGAAAGGTGCCAGATTGGATGTGGATTCACAAAGCGTTTGTTTATTGTTTAAAAACTAGACGCCTTGTGCGCCACTCTGCTGCCCCTTTCATCCTGCCCATGATGGCTCTGCCCTGTGCCTCAGAGCCAGTGCATCAAAAGGGGCTGGACCTCAGTGACAGCAGCCTCTCCTCCTTGCCCTCTCTCCAGCAGCTGCTATGAGTGGCCCAAGAGAGGAGGCCAGCAGTGTCAGCCCTGGAGAGACAATGGGATGCTCTTTTGCAGCCGCAACCACTGTTGTCACCTGAGACAAGCACCGCCTCCTCCTCCCCCTCCCTGAGCTTGGCAGCAGCAGCACTGGTGGGGGTAACAGGGACATTCCAGGATCAAATCAGAAGCTGGGGTGGCTTTCATAATTCTGGGACTGTCCCTGGACACTTGGAGGGTATTCCAGTCCTATTTGGAATTGCTGGGGGTTGACTCTGAGATCTTCTGTGTGCAAATAAGATGCTTTACCATAGAGCTATGTGCCCCTTCCCTGAAGTATGGATGGACTGACTTGACTCATGGATAGTCATGGAGGTTGGGCAGAGAGGCCTTCAGCCCCCAGGCCTAGGCTTCTAATACAGATTGTGTGTACAGTGGTACCTCGGGTTACAGATGCTTCAGGTTACAGACACTTCAGGTTACAGACTCCGCTAACCCAGAAATAATACCTCGGGTTAAGAAGGGATCATTGTCAGATAGGTCCATCACTTTGCTCACAGCATTCCCCAAACCTTCTCTAACTATGGAGGACAGACTCATTGACTTTTAAGACTTTGGGCTATGAATAAAGCAATGTTTGCTGAAGCTTCCCATTTTTTCTGCAAATCACAACTATTAAAGGTACAGGAGTCCTGCTTCATTTTCAAATGACCGCTCTATCTAGTTATTCAGCTTTAAAACAGCAGCAGACCCTCTATTTTCCACGGGCAGTCCCAGATTTGCAGAAGCTGTCCCAGTTTCTGATTTGATCATAGAATGACCTGCTCTTCTTTAGGACATCCTTATTTTCAGCAGAGAAATGTTGGAGGGTATGGTAGGATGTATCTATTTTGGTCAGAGGGTATGGAGTTATGTGACCTGCAAGCCAAGGAGATAAGTAACTATACAACCTTTAGAAGACATCCAAAGTCAGACCTGTACAGTGGTACCTTGGGTTACATACGCTTCAGGTTACATACGCTTCAGGTTACAGACTCTGCTAACCCAGAAATAGTCCCTCTGGTTAAGAACTTTGCTTCAGGATGAGAACAGAAATCGTGCTCCGGTGGCACGGCGGCAGCAGGAGGCCCCATTAGCTAAAGTGGTACCTCAGGTTAAGAACAGTTTCAGGTTAAGAACGGACCTCTGGAACGAATTAAGTCCTTAACCCAAGGTGCCACTGTATGTTGCAATGTGTGATTTGTGCAAATGTTACACATTTTTTTCTAACACTACAATTGCACATATAGTGAAACAGTCACAAATGTGGTGTTGAGGGGAATGATATTCACACAGGAAATTGTCACATTAGCAGTGCAATTCTATACCTGCTTACTCATAACAAACTTACAGGTCTGCAGGATGTCTTCATGCTTTTCATTTCATACAGTAGGAACAGAAAAGTTTTTTCAAAGAAAGCTGTGATTATAATGCATCTATTTTGTTAAGGAACTGTGTCTTTTCTTTACCAGGCTAGTTATAATGCTTCTATAAAAATAAATAAATAGAAGCTCCTGAATTCTAGAATACCTGAACTTCCAAGTTGTGCTCGTGTTCAAAGAGCTTTCGTTATTATTATTTAATCTCCAAAGATAGATTGTAAGGCTAGCCTGGGAACATGAAAAGCAATTATCAAAATCCACTAAATGAAACTTAAGGCTACCCAAGACATACCAGTTCTTGCTGTGAGAAAATTTAAGATATCGCGTATGGTTTGTTTCCCCCCCCCCCAACAAAAATGAGATTATGCATTAATAAGCTTTAGAGAATTGTTTACCTCTAGGAAAAAATAGAATGAATTGTCTTTCTAGGTGAAAGCTGCTAGTGTAGTTTAAAAGCAGATTTATTAAAGACAGAGAAGTCAATTTTGAAGAGAAACTTTTTTCTTCAACTTGTGTGTATACCTGGCCCTAAGGACATAGTCCTAGCATAGAAAGGGTAGACAACCCTGACCCAGACATGTTACTGCTGTAGAAAGCTAAAATGGGGCTGAAACCCCAGTCCCCCCTCCCCTTACACACAGTTAGAGGAGACATATAGGGGACTGACGATCAGGCCTGTTGGAAGATTTGTGGGGGCCTTTGTAGGTGTGGGACAGAAATTCAACTGAGTTTGTATCCAAATCTGCCGAATTCACACTTTCTGAAACAATAAGCAAATGAAAATGTGGCCATTCTTGGAAATTTGCCCTTCTCTGAATTTTGCAATGAAGTTCTCCGAGCAAGTAATATGTATGAAGAAGAAGAAGAAGAAGATACTGATGTAAAGTGTACATAAAAATGCATTATGTTCAGGGTAACTGCTTTGCAAAATATGTATTATTAGGCAAAATTTCACACCCAAAAAATGTGTTGATTGGGAGAAATTTGCACTAAGATGCTGATGAATTCTCACGATGACTTAAAAAAAAATTGTGTACTGATAAGGAAATTTGGAGAGCTGAATGCAGAATGGGGGGAGTGAATGAGAAACTGGGAGACACAGATTCACCCGTCCCTAGAACTTGGGATTGGTTCCCAGTCAGCTTGGGACTTTCCCACCATCAATGCTCCTCTCAACTGCTGTAGGCAAGCAGGGAGGTGGCTGTGCACATTCCTAGTGCTCTCTATCAGCATTGGGGGCTAGGATTGCTCTGTTAATACTGAAGTGATTTAAGAAGAACACATATATGCATGAAACAACCATTGGCTCTTAAGGATCCACTCCACTTTTCGTCTTTTGGGTCTGATGAATGCTTCTTGCAGGGAAATTGACTTGAGTTTGATACATGGCATCATTAGCAGCCAGACCCTGCTATAGTGACATTCATTTATCTGACTCCATGAGTATTATTAATCAGGATAATTGGCCTTGCAGGCAATATTTCCTGATTTCATTTATTTTCATAAGAGAACTCTGAGGTAGGTAGGACACTTTGAGTCCCATTTTACAGAAGGGAACGCTGTTTATTGTTATTTTGACGATCTTTTAATGGCTATGCCTGAGGCTCAATGAAAGCCCTGATACGAGCACACTTTTGTATCAAAAAAGAATACAGGTGGGTTTTAAAATGGCTTCTTCAGTTTGGCCTTGCCCCTGTTTCTGTACCAAAATAGCTAATGGGATGTGCATTATATTGAGAAAGAAGAGCCTGTCCTCACTCTCTCTACCCTTGAGCACCACAAACTTTAGGATATGAATTAAGGACACTGGGTCCATTAAACGAGAAAAGAAAAAAATGCCAGGAAGAGTGTAAGCCACCATTCATTTTTACGACAGTGTTATATTTGTTAAGGAAATGTTATATTAGACATTCCATAAGGCTGAATGATGAATAGGTTTGTGGAGACTATGTTCCAAAGTCATTTGAACATTCATCTAGCCTGTTTTATAGAGCTGACAGTTAAATTTAGGAGGTGAACTTTTGTGCCTCAGCCCTGTACCCAACATGACAAGGGAGCAGGGCAGTCTTGCATAAGGATTCTGATGAAACACCCCCCACCACATCAGTTCAGGGCCCTTACTTGATTATTTGTTTGTTTTAAAGTATTTTTCCATGTATAAGACGACCCCATGTATAAGAATCCCCCCTATTTTTTGAGCTCAAAACTAATAAATAAATTTATTTATATATTTAATTGCAGCATTCCGTGTATAAGACGACCCCCAATTTTAAACTTTAAAAATTTTGGGGGAAATATAGTCTTATACACAGAAAAATACAGTATTTTAAATTTGCACTTCATCCCAAAGTGATCCCAAGGTGGGGAATGACTAAAACTAAATATAGTACAAATTGTAATTTTAAAATGGTAAAACAGCAAACAGCAAACCAGTAGCAGAGTAACAGTCACATCAGTCATGTCTTTTAAAGGGTAAAGGTAAAAGACCCCTGGACGGTTAAGTCCAGTTAAATTAGACTAGGGGTGCAACATTCGTTTCTGCTGAGGGAGCCGGTGTTTTGTCTGCAGACAGCTTTTCCGGGTCATGTGGCCATCATGACAAAACCACTTGTGGTGCATGGAACACTGTGACGAGTGCCAGAGTGCACAGAAACACAGTTTACGTTCCCGCTGAAGCAATACCTGTTGATCTACTTATGCTAGTATGCTTTCAAACTGCTAGGTTGGCAAGAGCTGGGACAAAACAATGGGAGCTCACCTCATCGCATGGATTCGAACTGCTGATGTTACAACCGACAAGCCCAAGAGGTTTGGTGGTTTAGGCCACAGCGCCACCTGTGTCCCTTTTGTGACCATATCAACAATTGTTATCAATTGTACAACTTGGGAAGTTGTTCCGCTGCCTTGCTGTGCCCTTCACCTGCTGAGTAAGGGCCCAGTCACACTTAGGTTTATCCAGAGATATTCCAGTCATGGTCTGAGAGGGTTTTTGTTGCTGTTGAGTCACAACTTTGACGCTTGTTCCAATCCAGCAGTAAACAGGAGGTTTTGCAGAGGAAAGCAGCAGAACAGAAAAGAAAAAAAGAAAAGCCAAATGGAACAAATTCAATCGTAACTGCCAGACTATCCAATAGTGGAGAACAGAAGTACCCTGTACTTGGTTACAACATATTATTGTTTGATATGCTGTTTCTCAAATCAGCTGCACACCGACCGCAGTCCTTAAGCAATTCCTAATTCATCTCTAGCCAAGATGTGGACACCATCTCAGAGGGGAGTGACTTCATCTTCCCAGTATCTTCCTTAGAGCAAGTGTCTGCACAACCAGAAACAAATTTGACACTGAAATCATGCTGATGTGAACAGTTAGGGTGGAAAGACCTGTTAAATGCACCAAAACAACAACAACTTCAGTGCACTGCAAAGGGGTTGCATAAACACATCCTCAGACACTTCCACTTGAAATAACTCCTTTTCAATAAGGCTGATTCTTGAACTGCATATTTTCATAGTTATATTTCCCCCCTCAATAAAGAAGAAAAGCAGGATCTAGCTGTAACTTTGGCTCTTGATACCGCTACTACTGAAAACATAAAAGCATTAGTCTTTTGGAATTCACATCAATAAGAAAAGGTTCTCATTTGCCTGTTGTCCATGTAAGCGCCTTTGACAGATCCTTCACCTCATTTATATTCCACATACAAGTGTTACCGTGATAGCCAGAAACGTGGCCTTGTTTCTTTGCAAAAGTCAGACAAATTCAATCACAGGTTGACTGAATACTGAAGCAGATTGAAAAGACTTTCCTTTTTTAAAAAGAAAAAGAAAATATATACAGCAAGAAAGAAAGGAGGCGAAAAGATGGATTTCTATCAGAATTCATATTATAGGAACTCTGTTAAGCATCTACAGCAATATCCAATTATAAGAATGTTCTAAGCTAGGATATGAAAGGGAAATAAAAATAAATAAATATTTCACAACTGTAGGTTGTTTCCAAGAATGATCTATGAACCTGGCGCTGTCAGAAGGAACCCAGAGCATTTTTATTATATTTGTAATACTAGCAATATTTCTGAGCCACCTGGCGCATAAGTAGAAAAATCCACTATTAAAAAAATGCTCAAACCATATTGCCATTCACCTCTGACAACCTCTGTGAGGCTCCCTTGTGTACTGAAACTGGTGGCAGTGAATGTACTGGGGCTCCCCGTGAGGAGGTAGTACATGACATGATCCAAAAAAAACAGCAAAGAATTCAATGGAGCAAAGTTACATTTTCAGCAGTGTGAACACCACCCTAGAATGTTTCCATGAATGTGAACATGAGCAGAAGCCCAGCAGGAACACTGGCCTGGTGTTTTATGCCATACCTGAAGTCTATTTGTAGTGCATACAAAACATGCCCAGACTTCTCTATATTCATTTAATGTGAGACGTAAAGCATATAAATAGATACCAAGGCAGGTGCGGCGGTATCAATAAACCACCAGAAAGGAGCACAGTGAACAGTTCCCAGCAAAGCACAAAGAAACCTACGTAGCATTTAAATACTGTAGGCCATTTATGTCAGTGGATAGAGAAAGCACAGTGATTTTTGCTTTCCATCAACATTAGCCGTTAGAGAAGGAAATGGTCTGTCACTAATTGGCAAAGCTGGCTTAGCTAAAGCTGAAATGGCTATAAAAAGACCTGGTGGGGGAAATTAAAAAGAAACATTTTTTTAATATAACTTAATGACAGGACTTCTGGCAGAACCATATACAGCAGAGTAGGAAAAGCTTCAATGTGGGTGAGTCTAACTTTGGGCATTCAGGTCTCGGTTCCCAATCCCCAAGAGAAGAGAAGAGAAGAGAAGAGATTTCCTGAACAATTTGCTAGTGATCTTTCTATACTTTCAGAGAAATGACTTCAGAGCCTGTTATGTTACATTAACAATGTGGGAGCCACTCCCGATAGTTACTTCCTACTTTCATCTATCCAGAATAGGGCAGTTCAAATGAAATAAGCAGACAAAACCAATACAATGGAGCAAACTGACATAGGAAATAACTGGCAGAAATTCCCCCCACAACTGTGACAGGATATCGTGTCCAGTCCAGACACAGGTGTTTTAATAGGTTCTACTGAGAGTTAAGTGACTGTCAAGGACAAGAGATGGAGCAGCACATGACCCATTTTGGGAGGCAGCTACCTGTGCCATGGGGCAGAGAAAGGGGGGTGCGGTGGGGGCAGTCCTGTTAGAATTCCTGCTCCATGGTTGCAGTCAAGGGATTGTTGTCTATCACATGAGGGTATATGTTTTGACTCCACAGAGTGGGAAGTGAAAGATGTTTGAGTTACTGTGTTCCATGAAGTGGGACTATTGTCCTTTGTTCTTTCTCTTTGCTGTCTGATGCTAGAGAGAGAGGGAGCCATGTTGCAGTGCTCCATGTGTGTTTATATGTAAATAAAGTAGATTAGCCAAAATGCTGAGTTGCTGAGGTCTGTTACGCAACTGTGCAAATTCTGCGGGTCCCTAAGTGTGCCGTTGTCTGTTGGCATCGGTCACTGTGATGTTCGGGCAGAAGAAAGCTTTTGAAACTCCCGAACAATCAACCAGGAGGGAGAGAACATGCCAGTCGGGCATGTGTCTCTGTCAGGGTCCTACTCGAGTGTAGGCCAGGCTCCTGACAGGTCCACCCCGGGTGTCACCACTGAGGGGGGTGACAAAATGCCGGGCGGCACTCACCGTGGGGCCTGCAGCGTGCCCAAGCCACATGTCTCTCCTGGGAATGACACGGTGGCTTGGGTGTCCGCAGGCTCCATGCTGCCCAAAACGGTCCGCCCTCCGCCTCCCCCTCAGCTGTAGGGCAGCTGAGTGGGAGGAGGCAGGCAGACTCCTTGGAGGCGGAACATCCTGTCCTGGCTTGCCTCACCCCGTGGGTGGCTAGCTGTGCCCCTAGGCTCAGAGCACACACACCAACCTAGGCACCCGATCAGCTTGCTCCACAGCTGCCTGTGCCTCCTGGTCCATCTTGAATACCTTCAAATTTATATTGCATCAAAACAGGGGGGTTCTGTGGGGGTGCCAGGTGGGCTATGACCCTGTGCACACAATTTTTTGTGTGCATGGGTGTGAACCAGACACCCCCATGCAGGTCTCCTGGCACAGTGCAGCCTGTCCACCAAGGGCTGTGTAAGCCTGCCGGGATGGGTGGGGTCACTCTGGTAGCATCGACTGTGCCCCCCCCTGAGCTAGCACACACAAACACACCACAAACCACCTGTCCCGGGCACTGACAACTGACACTACACTGCTGCACCAAAAGCATTAGCAAAGACTCCTAGATGTGTAAGAGGGGAAGCCATTTTCTTTAAGGTGATGTTTTTTAAATGGCTTGACATTTTATGTGACTATTTTGAATTGCCCTATATACTTCTCATGTGAGAAACTGTGGAGGAAGGTGAGGGGAAGGGTCTAGATGGGGAATACATGATAAAAACGGATACCCGCTTGACTCAAATAGACTCTGTGAGTCGAAGGGGAGGGTAGAGTTTTGCAATGAGTGCAGATTCCCGACAGAAGAGCACAGAAGAGAAAGTGTGGAAACCTATGCTTCTTCCGCTCATGTAGGACAGTGTTAGCTTGTGCAAGGGACTGTGGGAACTGCCTCTTCTGAGGTGGAGTAAGAGATTTAATGATACATCATAATGGGGAAGAAACAGACCATTTAACTCTGTCACATTTCCCTCAAGAAATATACATAGGTTTGTGCTTTAAAGACAGGCTGTGGAGGGGTGGTGTGTTACTGAGAGTAGATGAAATATAATCTAGCATTACTGAGCCTTCCTACACATGAATATCGCCTGTAGAGGTGTTCCTTTCAGTTAAAAACATGCAGGGAATGTGGGCGATGGCCTTTCATGTTGTTGCGCCCAGACTTCAGATGTTCTTTCCCAGAGGGAACTGCTTCCCATCCTATTTACTGGTCATTAACCAGAGTAAGAGCTTTTTCCCCCAGCAGGAACTCACCGGAACTCAGTTCTTGGCATCTCTCAGGTGGGTGCCACTGCCATTCTAAGAGAACAAGGTTCCCAACCAACAGTTCATGGTGAGTTCTGGGACCTTTTTCTAAGAAAAGAAAAGAACTGACCCTGGTGTTTAAAAGATGCTGTTTAGAAAAGCCTTTGGCCTTTAAGACTCTCGTGGTGGGGAAGTGATGGGTTTTGTAGTATTTGATTGCTCCTGTTTTTAAAAAAGTTTGTTTCCCCAACTAAAGAATCATGGCAAGAAAAATTGATGGACCATGCAGAACTGGCAAAACTGACGTATAAGCTACGGGACAAGGATAACTGTGACTTTAAGGATGAATGGAAACCCTTTACAAAGTATCTGAAGATGCAACAGAGCGAACTGGACTCCTTGGCAGGTTTTGAATAAACATTCACAAACCTTTTATTGATAATAATCAGCTAAATAGTTTGAGGATCTATACAAGTTTGTAACATGCAGAAAACAGCACTCTTAGAGAAACCAAAGACTGGAACTGAGGGAAGTGTGGGGGTGGGTGGGTTTTTTTGGGGGGGGAGGAAAAATGGGGGGGGGGACAAGGATGATATGTTTTTGGATAATATGTCTTGTTATAATTTTGAATATTTTTTTTAAAAAAAGTTTGTTTCTCAATCTGTTGTTCCCAGATGTGGCTTGCCCAATGGTGTGGAGCCACAATGCTAGCTCCGTGGCATGAAATTCATTTGCACTTATGAACTGGAAGGGGTGCGATTACAACAGCAAAACTGCCAGATTGGCTCTGTCAAGGTACTTGCCCTGCCCTGCCCTCTTCATCACTTCATCTCTCTCATTAGGCAGCAGCAGTGTGCCTACCAGGAGGTTAGTTTGGCTATGAGCTGCTTCTGGCTGTTCTTTTAGGTCACTCTGATTTTTTGTATTAGATTTCTGAATCCTCTTTATATTGTAATTAATAGTAGGTTGTATGTGAGCCACCTCAAACTTTCATAGGGAAGGTGGGGCATAAATATTTAAATTGTTTATTTACATGTATAAACCACCCCACCCCCAGCAATATCCCAGGGCAGGGAACACACATAATAAAAACATAAAATGAAGGAATATATTTTATTCATACTGCAGCTGGGAGACAGGTGAAGCTGAGAAGAGAGATGGGGAGAGGCTTAAAATAACATTCAGCACTCTCCCCATTATACTTAACTAACTATAGAATGATGGTGCCATGCACTGCCATGTAAAAATGGAAAACAAATAATGAACTACATCTCCCACCATCCCTAACCATTGGTAATGCTGGCTGCGGACATTATATTAGCTACCCTTGATTTAGTTTAATAGATTCAGGGTTGTATCCAAAATTAGTCATACTCAGAACACACCCACTGAAATCAGAGGAGACAGTTCTACTCTATAAGTTAGTTTGGATATCAGCCTCACGCTGTAATCAAATATTCACTTACCCTTGAAGAAGTCTCACTGAATTCAATGGGATTTTCTTCTGAGAAGGCATGTAAAAGACGGCTCCATCAGCAATTTTATTAGCTTCCCAGCAGCCACTGGGGCAAGTATTGTCACAGAAATTGTTTAAAATCTTAGCATCTATTGAAAGTTTTATACACCTGGTGACAGCATATGTTCCCTGTGTCAAGAAATCATTTACTCCTCAAATCCCGATGTAATATCACCAAGACCATATGACATTAAAGCCATGTGGATTTCAGTGTCTATGGCTGCTGTTGGTGGTAATTCAGATTGGCTGCTCTTACAGACAAGTCAACTTTTGCGATATGTCCACCCTGCTTCTAAACTTACTTTCCAAAGGATCCATTGTGATTGTATTCACAACAGAGTTTGCAAAGACACAAGAGGTTAGAAAAGATCAGTTGTTGTTGTTTTTACAAAAGAAGTGGAATCAATTTGGTTTGAGGGAAAAAGTAAAAAGTTGTTCGAGTTGTATTATTTCTGCTTCATTTTTTAACCATAGAATTAAAGAGGAGAAACACCTGTCGAATTATAGAGGAGATACGTCCCTCAAGTGTAGCCTAACCCTTTGTACAGAGAGAGGCATCATTAGGCCAAGATTGCTGCCTTAATTACACAACAGCAGAAATCCACACACCAAAGTAATTGTTTATAGTCTGATCTGCTAGTCAGGTTCCGAGAAGGCACGATGCAATTGTTAATTATTCACACAAAGGAGAGGAAAGCACATTTTAACAATTTTCAGAATACAGATACATTTGCATGCAGAAAGCTTTATGATACTCTTGATATGTTAGAGATCTGAGTTGAAATCGTTTAAAAAATAGTGAAGAGAATTGGAGCAGAATGTTATCCTCCACTCCTGCTTGTTGGGCAAGGGGTACATTTGCACCACACCCAATCTTCAGTGTAGGGAAAGAGGAGAGGGCAATGGATATGCTGCCCATTTTGAGCAGGAATGCAGCCAATGAGGGCTTGCTTGTCAAAGACCCACCCCTTCAATGAACCAAACCTTTGTCCATGTGCCAACCCACACAATCTGCCCAAAGATGATGATGATGATGATGATAATTTGTTATTTATACCCCGCCCATCTGGCTGGGTTTCCCCAGCCACTCTGGGTGGCTCCCAACAGAATGTTGTTGTTGTTAAAGTGATGAAACATCAAACATAAAAAACTTCCCTAAACAGTGCTGCCTTCAGATGTTTTCTAAAAGTCAGATAGTTGTTTATTTCCTTGACATCTGATAGGAGGGCATTCCACAGGGCAGGCTCCACTACCAAAAAGGCCCTGTAACCTCACTTCTCGCAGTGAGGGAACCGCCAAAAGGTCCTCAGAGCTGGACCTCAGTGTCCGGGCTGAACAATGGGGGTGGAAACGTTCCTTCAGACATATTCCATGGGATTAGCCAGGAATTGTCTGCTGTGTAAGGCAGGTAAAAAACAGCCCAATTTTGGAAAAGCCTCCAAACCTTTGACTCAGTGCCTAACAGCGACTGGCTAAAGCCACACTGCTGCAATATGGAAAAAGCCCTTGCCTTTCAAGGCTGGTTACTCATCCCCTTTCCAGTCGGCTAGATGGCATATCAAGGCTCCATGCTTCTTCTTCATGCTTCTTCCCCTAAGGGTTAGGGTAATTATACTTCTGAATACCAGCAGTGGGACAGTATCACTGCATTATGGCATGCTGATCATCTGATAAGCATGCCATCCATCTCATCTAGCTGAGGATCACAATTGCTGCTGGGGGAAATGACGTCTGAATTTGGTCCAGCTCTCATCAGTACTGTGACAGCACCACCTGTAGGCAATCTAGCATGGCAATGCTTGTCAGTTAGGCTGGGACGGGGAGATTCCATTCTTTTTTCTTTCCCAGTTGAACAGATGAACATATCAGCTGTTGGGGTAGAAAACACCGCTTCCCCCCTGCTCTCCAAACCTCCACTCTCAGCAGATTAGCCTTGTGATAATACTGCCCTAAAGCCATCTGTCTTTGAAGCGTGGGTGGTTGACACTTGGAAACAATTAATTTGACAAACCAGAGCAATGTACATACAAGAAAAGCCACTCTTGTGTGCTCTGGGAAATTATGGATATACAAAACCGGTTTCTTGATTAGCATGGGATTTTCCATCTCCCTGCACACTGCCAGCCCCTGTTCAGGACACTCATCTTCAAGAACGGATGTGTGTGATTTCTGCAAAGCAGATCCACATCATTTGATCATTATGTGGCTATATTATTTGCAATCTGTTTCTCATGCTAAGGCACAAGTAGCAGTGTACATTGATCCAGTTCCGAAGTACTGCTGCGCGTCGCCTTTGCAATCGGCTACATTGCATAATTAAGCTGCTTCTTTCTTTGCAATGGCACTGTTAACATTGGCAGACATGCTACCTATTTGAGACACTTACCCGCAAGTTGAAAGATGTGCGTGCACACAGAAACAGATAGCGTAGAAAATAATGGATATGCATAGCATCCCAGAGGAGAACTTAGGAGATATTGTTCTTTTGTCTACAATATTAGTTTATGCTGCATTTATCATGCACACGAAGATGAATAGACGGAACATTTCCATCTCATTTCTGAACCTCTGTATATGGAGCAGTGATATTTCTTCCTTTGTTTGCTATTTTTCCTACACCCGATTTCATTAACTACAGGTCAGTTGTTATCACTTTGCTTTATCCTCAACAGTATTTCTTGTTGTTAGGCTTCTGCTTCCGACTGATTTGGATTCCCTTTTCACTTTGACAGATAGTGTTCATTCCAGATACAGGCAAAACCCTCTATTCTATTCAGAAAATAAAATCTTCAGGGTTTTTTATAGCCTCAATTCTTTTTACATTTACTACTCTGCATCCATAATAATGAAACGGAGAACATAGATGCAATACAGTATTGTTGATTTAGGGCTGGAAAGGCTGAATTAAAAATGAAGATATATCCATACACAGCAAAATGTAAATTTTCACTATGACACACATATTTCTATCCTTTGCTTTCAGCGTAGCAGGCGCTTTAAAAATAAGTTGTTCAACATTTTCCACATTCGAATGGGTATGTAGTTTTTTTTGCAAGTTACACCCTTGAAAAATATTGTTAGTCTTTGTGTTTCAAAATATTTTTAGGTGTGGGTTTTGGGGGGACTTTCCTCAAACTTTCTTAGATGTTTCACTTTAGGGACCAAGGGAAGCCAAATTATGTTAAAGAAAAGCCATTATTTTTTTGTGGGCATTTCACATACCCCTAATTTTTTTTTTTTAAAAAAAAGGTAAAGGACCCCTGTATGGTTAAGTCCAGTCAAAGGCGACATCTTGCTTTCAGAGCTGGCATTTGTCCACAAACAGCTTTCTGGGTCATGTGGCCAGCATGACTAAACCGCTTCTGGCACAATGGAACACCATAACAGAAACCAGGGCACATGGAAATGTCATTTACCTTCCCACTGCAGTGGTACCTATTTATCTGCTTGCACTGGAGTGCTTTTGAACTGCTAGGTTGACAGGAGCTGGGACAGAGCAACAGGAACTCACCCCACCGTGGGGATTCGAACCGCCAACCTTTGGATCGGCAAGCCCAAGAGGCTCAGTGGTTTAGACCACAGCGCCACCCGCGTCCCTTGTTCAACACTGTCTTCTAATCACACCTGAAACTAGCAAGAAATAAAGGTCAAACCACCTTTCATTATTTGTGGACTTGGCAGAACCATTTCCATCATGAGAGACATCAGACTGCTTGGATAGTGGCCTATTGAAGACAGGAAGGCTATAGGCATTTCTGCTGAGCCATTAAAGATGTCAGCTTGTGAAAAAATTGAATTAGGTGGATGGTGTGTGTGTATATGCTAGGGCCTGCTTTTGTACCCTAAACCTAAGAGTTTATTCATACATTATATTTTCATACAAGTAAAATTCTTGGTCCAACACACTATGCTTTGTTCTTTCAGGAACACTCCAAACACCCACCTGCTTTCAGAAGTAGGACACTGTTACATGAGTAGTTCCTACAAAAACCAGGGTTGCAAATCAGGAACGAATCATGGTTTATAATCCTGGTTTTGTTGTGAGTACTGAAATCACAGTTTTCCTGTTGGGAAACCATGGCAATCTGGTTTACTAAATCATGAAGTCAGACATAATAATGATGCCTTTATTGTCAATGTACAACCTGTGTACAATGAAATTGTACAATGTACAATGAAATGGGGAAATGAATAAATTTCTGACCCAACAAAACATAGTCCTTTGGACAGGAGATGAGACATTTGAGCTAGGTGACTGCCTGTGTAGGACACGAATTTGTTCAATGGGTGGATTAGGGCAGGCATCCCCAAACTTGGCCCTCCAGCTTTTTTGCGACTACAACTCCCATCATCCCTAGCTAACAGGACCAGTGGTCAGTGATGATGGGAACTGTAGTCCCAAAACAGCTGGATGGCCCAGTTTGGGGATGCCTGGATTGGGGCATATGGGGCACCTCTCCATAATGTCAGGCTGCCCTCAGCTGGCCCCCACCTGCCTGCCTTCTTACTTACAACCAGCATGGAGTGCCACCTTCATCTTTCTTCGTCTCAATGTTCCCTTTGTAGAACTAAGGAGGGAGGGGGACAAGGACAGAACTGGAATTACTTAGCTGTGTATTACGTTGGCTTTGGCTTCCTCTATCATTGGATCTGGCTCTACCTAATGTTGATCTCCCTGTGTCCTGCCCTACCACTCACAATGAGCACCAGCTACCACTGGATGTATGGGATCTGCATGAAACAAGACAGGAACGTTAGTTTCACTGTGAGCAAATGGACTGAATAGAGCTTGTGATGTGGTTTTATTTAATCAGCATATTTAGGATTAGGGGAACATTTCTCCTGGGTCAGATTACCTACTAAGTTTTGATCTTGCCTAACACATGAACACAGATTCTTAGCTTGAACTATCTACCTGCAGAAATCTCTGATCCAGTGCTCTTTGGGCCTTTTATTTCTGTGTAAAGGTAAAGAGACCCCTGACCATTAGGTCCATTTTCGGATGACTCTGGGGTTGCGGCGCTCATCTCGCTTTATTGGCCGAGGGAACCAGCGTACAGCTTCCGGGTCATGTGGCCAGCATGACTAAGCCGCTTCTGGCGAACCAGAGCAGCACATGGAAATGCCGTTTACCTTCCCATCAGAGTGGTACCTATTTATCTACTTGGACTTTGACGTGCTTTCAAACTGCTAGGTGGGCAGGAGCAGGGACTGAGCAATGGGAGCTCACCCCATTGTGGGGATTCAAACCTCCTACCTTCTGATCGACAAGCCCTAGGCTCTGTGGTTTAACTCACAGCGCCCGCCACATCCCTTATTTCTGTGTAGCATACTATAAATATGTATTAAACATTACATAGATGAATCTGTTAGAAAAGCTTGGACTTGAAGGTGTCTGTGTGAGGGCTGATCTACAAATATATATTAGCCCTCAGTGCTGACATATGGGTGTCAGAAGGTTTGCATACTAAAATTAAATCCCAAAGTGATCTTATTGAGAATCTAGGTGTGCATATAGATAGATGGGTGGATAATTTCTGTATATATAGGAGATTCCTACACTGGCAGTCTCTAGAAAATTTACAAAAGAAGGAGGAGGAGGAGGAGGAGGAGGAGGAGGAGGAGGAGGAGGAGGAGGAGGAGGAGGAGGAGAAGGAAAAGGAGAAGAGGAGGAGGGGGGAAATGGCTTTCACTTTTTCAAATGGCTGAAAGCTGAAAATCATATTTGGGCCAATTTGCAACTTGCTGCACAAGTGAAATTTATGGTTGGCATTTAACATGGTCCACGTGCAGGAATACAACATGGATTTACTGTACACAATGAAATCACTGTATCTAGATGCAGACAGCTATATCACAAAACTTTAAAACTGAGTATGATCTTAACTGCTCTATAGCAGAAAAGTTGGCAAGATCCATTTCCTCAGAAATTCAAATCTCATTCCTCTGTTCTGCATAATTCTTCAGACTGCTGACATATTAGTGAAATAATATTGCCTATTTCCTTGGAATTTGAGTGTGCTAACTTGCTGACATATCTCCCTTAATTCAGAATTTAAAAAAAGTCTGGCATATATGAGGACACCAGTAAAAATAGTTCTGTGGGCATGGGATGTTAGTAGCAACTTCTTTTTGCCCTCTGCAAAATGGCAGAAATGTGTGGTGTACAGCATTTGAGAAATTGAAATTAAACAGATTGAATATTTGCAGAGTTAGAGGGACACTTCCCAAATCACCATTGGAAAATATGCTCCCTCCAAATTCAAACCCATCTCCTTGAAAAAACAGCAGTATCCTCAATTTTGAGATCACCAGTTCCACATCATTCATTAAATATAACAAGGATGCACTTCATTAGCCATCTGCTAGCTTTATGTGCCTAGCAAATCCAGAGCTAAGGGCAAAATCCTGGTAGATAAGTACCCATGCTAATAGCTCCAGTCTATAAATATTAAATGCTGGAAATGAATGAGCTCAGTGAGGGCCACTATAAAATGACCACAACTGTTATCAACAGCAACCATAGGACTAATGGGGCTGCTTTCTCTATATTCACAGCAATATCTCTACATCAGAATGTAACTAGCAACAACAGCTGCTTTTGTTATCTGTGGGGACAAAATAGTTACACATGGTCTATCAGAGATGTAAATGTGCTTATCATAGTCCAGCAATGTATTGCTGCTCTCTTTTCACTTAGCAATATGGTGGGGAAATGTTGTGGGAAATCAGGGAATACCATTCTGCTTTATAATTTTTTATTAAAGTTTCTGTCTTACCATTTCAAATACATGTTTTATATCCTTCAGATATCAATGACTTCTCTTCTTCTCTTTCCATGGTTCATTTTACATATCTTAAATCCCTGCATATTTTACAAAAACCAAACCAATCGGTTTTCCATTATTACATCCATCAAAACTTACTTATACTGTTGAATTTATCAATGTTGCCAGTGTTTTCAGCTGTACAGTTATTTTCCCTACATTCAATAAACATTTTCCAATCTTCTTTAAACGTATGTTCTTCTTGTTCTCTTATTCTATAAGTTAAGTCTGCAAGTTTTGCATATTCTGTCAACTTAAGTTGCCATTCTTCTTGGGTTGGGACGTCGCTCATTTTCCATTTTGGGGCTAACAAAATACGGGTCACAGTTGTTGCATACATAAATAACCTTTTTTGACACCTAGGGATTTCAGTCTGAATTATCCCCAACAGAAAGGCCTCTGTTGGTTTTTTTGGGGGGAGGGGAAGTACTTTGAAACATTTTTTTCAATTCATTATGGATCATTTCCCAATACTCTTTTTCCCATTTACATGTCCAAGAAATCAGGGAATATCATTCAGTTGCAAGTTCAGTAGCACTTTCTGAGGTAGATGGACACCTCTCCCAGTCCTGTCCCGCCATTGGTGTGGAGAGGCCCTATCCTGTGGACAGGGCCTGACAATTAAACCAGTTTAAATCTAGATATGCCCTCAAAAAGTAATTTGTTCATAAACCCAGAGTACCCACCATTTGGCCTCAGGTGGTTTGCATGCATCCTTCTGTGGGGACTGGAAACCATTTCCAACAGAAAGGGAATTTCTTGAATCAAGCATTCGCCAAGCAGCCTTTGGGGTTATTTCAGTGCATTTCCCATCTGAATTGAAGGAAATTCTATAGAACATTTGTGGATTGCATTAGTAATGCCGTATCAAGTTGTTCTCAGTGTGTTGCTGCTTTCTTTGATTGTACCATCACGCTTAAGAGGACAGTTGTGGGCACTTCATACATTTCTATTACCTCAAGAGATCTTCCTTCCACTTCTGCTATTCTAGGATCATCCATATAGCCTGACACACTGAGGGTAGTGTAGGGAATAGCAACGATGTGACAAAGGAGAAATTTAGTATTGATTAAAATGGGAAGGAGGGGCAAATAAAAACCTGAAACATATTTCTGACAGATTTTCATGGATAATAATTCCTATGAGTGATGGCAGGTTAACCTTGACCTTGGTTATGAAAAACCCAACAGTTTTATATCTTATTGTGAGGGCTCGGGGGGGGGGAATTATATTAACAATATGGCAAACATAGGAATTTGCTGATAAGCTAACAACCAAATGTTTATTCACAAGTCTCAAACTTCCTCCCCAGTAATCAAAATTGATCATATTTTATTACCTTTATAATAATAATAATAATAATTTTTTATTTATACCCCGCCCTCCCCAGCCAAGGTCGGGCTCAGAGCGGCTTACAAGCAATAATAAAAACAAGATGAATGGTTACAACTTAAAAACAAAAATAAAATACATTAAAATAATGGAACATTAAAATATTAAAATGTAGCCTCATCGCAGGAGGAGAAGGAAAAGAAAGGGGGAAAAAGAGAGAGAGAGGGAGGGAATCAAATTGGCTCCAAGCCAAAGGCCAGGCGGAACAACTCTGTCTTACAGGCCCTGCGGAAAGAAATCAGATCCTGCAGGGCCCTGGTCTCATGAGGCAGAGCGTTCCACCAGGCCGGAGCCAGAGTTGAAAAGGCCCTGGCTCTGGTTGAAGCCAATCTAACTTCTTTAGGGCCTGGGACCACTAGGGTGTTGTTATTTATGGACCTTGAGGCTCTCCGTGGGGCATACCAGGAGAGGCGGTCCCGTAGGTACGAGGGTCCTAGGCCGTGAAGGGCTTTAAAGGTCAAAAGCAGACCTTAAATCTGACCCTGTACTCCACCGGGAGCCAGTGCAGCTTGAAAAGCACTGGGTGAATATGCTCCCATGGCAGAGACCCCGTGAGGAGCCTCGCTGCAGCATTCTGTACCCGCTGGAGTTTCTGGGACAGCTTCAAGGGCAGCCCCGCATAGAGCGAATTACAGTAGTCAAGCCTGGTGATGACCGTCGCATGGATCACTGTGGCCAGGTCGGGGCGGGAAAGGTAAGGGACCAATTGCTTGATGCGGCGAAGGTGGAAAAATGTCGCCTTGGCTGTTGCTGTAACTTGCGCCTCCATGGAAAGGGAGGCATCAAGGATTACACCCAAACTCTTAACGGAAGGCAATGGCACTAATTGGGCCCCCGCAAGAGAAGGGAGTTGGTCCCTCATCCCCATGCCATCCCAACCTAGCCATAGGACCTCTGTCTTTGAAGGATTTAGTTTCAATCGGCTCCCACGAAACCATCCAGCCACAGCTTCCAAGCATCTGGTCAGTGTGTTCGGGGCCGAGTCAGTGTGGTCATCCATCAGCAGATAGAGCTGAGTGTCATCAGCATATTGGTGACAGCCCAGCCCAAAGCTCCGGATAATCTGGGCAAGGGGGCGCATAAAGATGTTAAAAAGCATCGTGGAGAGAATTGCACCCTGTGGCACTCCACACACCAAGGAGTGGCGCGACGACATTTCCCTCCCTAGTGCCACCCTCTGTCCCCGACCAGAGATAAAAGAGCACAACCAGTTACGGGCTATGCCCTGTATCCCCACGTCTGCAAGGCGGTGGTCCAGAAGATCATGATCGACCATGACAAAGGCTGCTGACAAATCTAAAAGGATCAGCAGTCCTGACCCGCCTCGATCCAGTTGTCTACGGAGATCATCTGTTAGGGCAACCAGAGCCGTCTCCGTCCCAAAACAAGGATGGAAACCAGACTGAAATGGATCTAATGCCGATGTTTCCTCCAGAAACCTACCAAGGTTTATGCATAGTGTGCTATGTGTGTGTGTTTTAGAAATTGCTTGGTATATTACTGATATGTGTATTTTTATGCACATTTTGCCCCAGTTCAAAATTCAGTGTACTGCAAGATTCAGTGCACTGCAAAATTCAGAGAGCTGCAAATTTTGAAGGACAGCTGTGCCTCACTTCATGCATTGTTTCAGAAAGTGCAAATTAGTTAGGTTTGCTTTTAAATGTGAACTGGATTGAATTTCTCTCTCAGCCATACAGTCATATGAATGACTTGGACCTGTTTGTCCTGCTCTAACTGTGACACTGTAGGTCACCACGATAGTTGCTTGTAAAATTGATGATGCTGGTAGCAAGCTGGTCCAAAGGGAGACTTGTAGACTCTGTATTCTGCTGGATATGACAGAAATTTCTTTAAAGACCTTTCCCAGCAAAATTGGACTTTTAACTTGGGTAATCTGCAGCAGTGGTATTATTTATGGATCAGCAGTGCTTCATATATGCTCTCTATGGTGGTGTGACAGATGTGAGGACCCCGTTGAGTCATCCCAGTGTGAGGTGCTTTAACGCTGCATAAAGTTATAGGTCAGTTATTGTGGAATCATACAACTGTGAATTCAATTATCTCTTGTATCAGGATGGAAGTGGGTTGAAGTCTCTTTCTCTCTCCAGGGTGAAATGGAACTAGAGCTTGAGGGAGGAAAGAAATTGTGCCGAGAAAAGCCAAATGGTATCTGGGTCTGCAGAGAAAGTGAAGACTGTAGCTGCTATTCTAAGTAATCAATGCATCATTGAGAAGATGGTGAAATGCAAACAGGGGACACAGAAAGGGCTGAACTCCTCAATGCCTTCTTTGCCTCAGTCTTCTCCGATAAAGAAAATATTAAAAGAACTGGCAGATGTGATCTCAGAACCACTGGCAGTCATCTTTGAGAATTCCTGGAGAACAGGCGAAGTCCCGGCAGACTGGAGGAGGGCAAATGTTGTCCCTATTTTCAAAAAGGGGGAAAGAGAGGACCCAAATAATTACCGCCCAGTCAGTCTGACATCAATACCAGGGAAGATTCTGGAGCAGATCATTAAGCAAACAGTCTGTGAGCACCTAGAAAAGGAATGCTGTGATCACCAATAGCATGGATTTCTGAAAAATAAGTCATGTCAGACTAACCTGATCTCATTTTTTGACACAATTACAACCCTGGTAGATGAAGGGAACGCAGTGGATGTAGCCTACCTTGATTTCAGCAAGGCATTTGACAAGGTGCCCCATGATATTCTTGTAAAGAAGCTGGTAAAATGCGGTCTTGACTATGCTACCACTCAGTGGATTTGTAACTGGCTGGCTGACCGAACCCAAAGGGTGCTCATCAATGGTTCCTCTTCATCCTGGAGAAGAGTGACTAGTGGGGTGCCACAGGGTTCTGTCTTGGGCCCGGCCTTATTCAACATCTTTATCAATGACTTGGATGATGGACTCAAGTGCATCCTGATCAAATTTGCAGATGACACCAAACTGGGAGGGGTGGCTAACACCCCAGAGGACAGGATCACACTTCAAAATGACCTTGACAGAATAGAGAACTGGGCCAAAACAAACAAGATGAATTTTAACAGGGAGAAATGTAAAGTATTGCACTTGGGCAAAAAAAATGAGAGGCACAAATACAAGATGGGTGACACCTGGCTTGAGAGCAGTACATGTGAAAAGGATCTAGGAGTCTTGATTGACCACAAACTTGACATGAGCCAACAGTGTGATGCAGCAGCTAAAAAAGCCAATGCAATTCTGGACTGCATCAATAGGAGTATAGCATCTAGATCAAGGGAAGTAATAGTGCCACTGTATTCTGCTCTGGTCAGACCTCACCTGGAGTACTGTGTCCAGTTCTGGGCACCACAGTTCAAGAAGAACACTGACAAACTGGAATGTGTCCAGAGGAGGGCAACCAAAATGGTCAAAGGCCTGGAAACGATGCCTTATGAGGAACGGCTAAGGGAGCTGGGCATGTTTAGCCTGGAAAAGAGGAGGTTAAGGGGTGATATGATAGCCATGTTCAAATATATAAAAGGATGTCACATAGAGGAGGGAGAAAGGTTGTTTTCTGCTGCTCCAGAGAAGCAGACACGGAGCAATGGATCCAAACTACAAGAAAGAAGATTCCACCTAAACATTAGGAAGAACTTGACCTGACAGTAAGAGCTGTTCGACAGTGGAATTTGCTGCCAAGGAGTGTGGTGGAGTCTCCTTCTTTGGAGGTCTTTAAGCAGAGGCTTGACAACCATATGTCAGGAGTGCTCTGATGGTGTTTCCTGCTTGGCAGGGGGTTGAACTTGATGGCCCTTGTGGTCCCTTCCAACTCTGTGATTCTATGATTCTATGATCTCATAAAAAGAGGGCCATGATTAAGTTCTGCATAAGGTCATAATCACCCCACTACTGTTTTCTTTCTCCTCCAGAGTAATGAGGAGGCCTAAGACTCACACAGGAGCAACTCACTCATGGGATGGAGCTGCAACAATAGCCTTAGTTACCAGGAGGCTCCAGGCAGCAGAAAGGTCAGGAGTTACATGGATGCACCTGCAGGAGAGTAGGATGGCTGCCACTGGTCTGATCTCACTGCCTTCTCAACCCACACAGAAGGAAGCCATGATTCAGCTGCCAGCAAGCTATTTCTACAGCTGTGCCCTGCCAAGCAAGCCACTCCTGGGCTTAGATACCCTGTATTTCAGGAATGGAGAAGATGAGGTCCCCCAGAGCTGGTTGGACGACTATCCCCAGCATACCTGACTATTGGCAAAGCTGGGTGGGGCTGATGGAAGCTGGAGTCCAACAATACCTGGAGGTTCTCCTTTCCTGTTGTATTGCTTCCTGAATTCACAAACATTTATGTTTGTCCAACTTGGAACAATTCAGTAAGATACTCAGTCTAGTGCTGCCAAGAGCCTTCCACCAATGACATGCTAGGATGGGTGGCACTATTAATAAACAGCTGTTGTCATGCTGTGGCTAGTGAGTGGAGGGCCATGGCTTAAGGTCATGAAAAGTGCATGCTTTTAATGCAAAACGAAATGTTGGTTCAATCACCATAATCTTCAGGGAAGGTCCCTTGTCTGAACTACTACCAGTCACTGTAAACAGATGGACCAGTGTTCTGTTTCACTGCACAGTGCCATTTTGGTAAGTGAGTTGGAAAATACTCCATTCAATTATCAGTTTATTTTCATTTTTATATATATTTATTTTTTATTAAATTTTCTGTTTTACAATTTAGTATATTCATTTAAACAACCTTAAAATATCAGTCCCTTCTTCTCTTTCCATGGTTCATTCTGCATAGCATAAATCCCTGAATACTTTATATAAACTATACCATTCATTATTCCATTATTGCATCCATCAAAACTTATTTACACTGTTGAATTTATCTTAATGCTGCCAGTGTTTACAGCTGTACACAGTTATTTCCCATATATTCAATAAACGTTTTCCAATCTTCTCTAAACGTATGTTCTTGTTTTCATATTCTATATGTTAAGTCTGCAAGCTGCACATATTCTGTCAACTTAAGTTGCCATTCTCCTTTGGCTGGGACCTTGCTCATTTTCCATTTTTGGGCTAACGAAACATGGGCCAACGTAGTAGCATACATAAATAACCCTTTTTTGACACCTGGGAATTTCCATTTGAATTGTCAACAACAAAAAGGACTCCATTTTTTCTTTTGGAAAAGTGCTTTTAAACATAATTATAAATTATTTCCCAATACTCTTTTACCCTTTTACAGGTCCACCACATATTAAAAGTTTAGCTATGTAAGAGAATACTAATAGCCCTGCTAGACCAAGTCAAAGGCCCATCTAGTCCAACATTGTTTTCACAGTGGCCAGCCTCTGGGAAGCCTGCAAGCTGAACATGAGTGCAACAGAACTCACCCACCTGCAAATCACACCAGCTGGTATTCAAAGACATATGACCTGCAACAGTCAAGGCAAAACTTAATCATCATGGTTAGTAGCCTTTGACAGCCTTATACTAGTACAGTGTTACATACGCTTCAGGTTACATACGCTTCAGGTTACAGACTCCGCTAACCCAGAAATAGTGCTTCAGGTTAAGAACTTTGCTTCAGGATGAGAACAGAAATTGTGCTCCGGCGGCACGGCAGCAGCGGGAGGCCCCATTAGCTAAAGTGGTGCTTCAGGTTAAGAACAGTTTCAGGTTAAGTACGGACCTCCGGAATGAATTAAGTACTTAACCCGAGGTACCACTGTAGTCACTGATAGATACTTGGTGACCAGATAGCCTTACAGCAAAATCCTAAGTGCCCTTCACTTATGTTGAATCTATACTGTGCTATTCCATTTGGAACAGTTTTACCTGCTTTCTGTAACCCACCTAAGGACCTTACTGTGAAGTTAGGTAAGCAATCTTAATACACGAATGAATATTGTTAATTTGGACGTTGGTTACAGTGGGGCACAGTCCAAGTAAGTGAATATAAGCTTACAGGCTTTAGTTATAATTATGGCTATGTTTATGTTAGCTTGCAGGGCAGCAGTTTGGTAAGGATTACTGATATAATATCTGTGAAACACTTAGAATGTGATCAAATGCTAAGGAATTTCACATGCGGAGTATTATGTGTATATCTCAAAAACAACAAGAACCCAGAAAAGCATTAACTGATTTCTGTTGCTTTCCTGGAACGTGGTAAATTGGCTTATCTGCTGTATGTGTGGCACTATCTCACATTTGATCTGGATTGTAGGCAATTTCAAAAATCCTGCAGGGTGTCTGAATTATTAAGCTGCTGTTTTCCTTGTCTAATGCATTCCATTTTCTTAATTTTGCACTGGTCCACATTGAAAACACATCAAGTGCTGCGTAACCTGAAAACAATCATTCCCTCCATGTAATGAATGCGTCAAAGGGTCTAATGTTTGCAAACCAAAAGCGCAGGCTCATTAATATGAGGTTGTCACATCTACCTTCCTCCAGAGCAGCTGTGCTGATTACAAGAGCTTCTCTTTATTTACAAAGTCTCTGTCAGTGAATCTGCTAATTGCTGACACACAGGAAATGAGACAGAACGGGCAGGGGGAGGAGGGAGGGAAGTGTCCCAGAGGTAATGGTCCTGTGGGTAGCTTATTAATGGATAGTTTGGATATGTAATGAAGAGTAAGTCATCATTTCAGCAAATGATCCTGCTGGTAAGGTCAGACATCTGCCAGAATTCTTACTGACTCGTTCCTTCAGTTTTGCAGAGTTGATCTAGCTCTCCCATCTTTGGAAATCCAAACAATGTTTGCCGTTTTGCTTAACCAATTATGATTCATTGAGCAATCACAACTCAAGAACTGTAGCAATCATTTCATGATATGACATTTGCTTTTATAACTGCTTTTAATCAGTTACAGATAGGTAGCCGTGTTGGTCTGCCATAGTCAAAACAAAAAAAATTCCTTCCAGTAGCATCTTAAAGACCAACTAAGTTAGTTCTTGGTATGAGCTTTTGTGTGCATGCATCTTTCGTGTGTATCTGAAGAAGTGTGCATGCACACTTCGAAAGCTCATACCAAGAACTGACTTAGTTGGTCTTTAAGGTGCTACTGGAAGAAATTTTTTTGCTTTTAATCAGCTACTGCCATAGGATTCAGTTGAGGTTATGAGCACCCCAGAGCTCTTTTCAAGAGCTGTGTGGATAGTTCAGAATATTTTCTTTGTTTTCACCATAGCTTGCTGAGTACCGTCACCGTTTCAAATGTATTGCTTTTCTCTGTTCCAGACGTATTGTTGGGGAAGATGGGATAGCCACCTGGGATGCAGCCGGGAAAATAGATGGAGGCAGAAACTGGTGCTTGAATCATGCAGGAAGACCTTTCCAAGTGCTACAGACAATGCAAAGGATGGCAACACTTGGGCTCTGACTCAGACAGCAGAACATTTTGAACCAGCACTGAAAACAATTTTTTCCCTCCACTATCACTTGCATCTCAACGAAACATCTGCATTCAGATGATGCACTGCTAAAGTAGTGAGTAACTTATAAAACTGAAGTTAACAGAAGTGTACAATCGAATGTAGAATTAGAACTGTGGTCTGTGAGACTACAAATGGTATAGGTTAGGTTTAAACAAACCAGGGTTGTTGTTTTTTTTCTTTTTTCAAAATATGGGGAAATACCAAAATGCTATTTCAGGTTGTGATAAAGTCTGACAAAGTTGTACCTCTAGAATACCCCAGATACCCATGGCTCATTTCTTTATCTCCTGCTTTCCCCCTTCTTCCAACTAGGCAAATGTTGAGTTCTGAATGCTGTTGATGGAGGATAGACCAAAAAGGAAAAAAATGGGGTAAGGAATGGGGGAGAAGGAAACCCAATTATTTTATCAATGCATTTCATGTGTGCTGACAGCTCTATGAAGTGATATCCAGCTGGGGTTGTAAGTACATACATAGGCCAAGACCAGTTATGGATTTAATAAAGCCAACCAAAGGGAATTCAAGATGTAGTATCTTCTATGTGCTTCTTTGTTGTATTATGATTAAGTGTTTTAAATTGGATGTTAGCTGCCCTGAGCCCAGTTTTCTGAACCGGGAAGGGCGGGGTATAAATAAAAAATTATTTATTATTAGTAATAGCTAGAATTTTGGACAGCTTTATAACAGTTTTAGATAAATTTGGAGAGAATAAGGCTATCAGTCATGATGGCTAGATTATACCTCAGCCTCTGAGTACTGGTTGCTGAGAATCACAACAAGGAGAGTGATGTTGTGCTCATTTCCTGCTTTTGGGCTGGCCATGAACAGAGTGCTGGTAGGCCTTTGGTCTGATCCCACAGGACTCATCTAATGCTTCGGCTTGGAATCAACTTGATCCCCTTCCCCTCTTTCCTTTCTCCTTCTGTGATGGAACTCCTATTTGAGGACTTCCCTGGCTTTCTTCTGGCCCACGTAGGACCAGTCTGGATAGTTGGCCTTGGTGAAGTTTTGACGTTTTCATCCCCAAAAAGTTTTTGATTTGAGTTTCTACTGAAATGAGGCTGCATTTCAATGTTGTATTTTAATCATGTTTTCATGTTGTATTTTAATCAATTGTTTTTATACCTGGTGTTAGCCGCCCTGAGCCCGGTCTTGGCTGGGGAAGGCGGGGTATAAATAAAATTTATTATTATTAATGCTTCACTACAATAAATTCATGCACTAGATTACTGGCACAGCAGGGGATAAACATTGCAGAATGGCAATCGTTTGCTTCACTGCACCCTCTTGAAATCTTCACTCAAGCAGGATAGTCAGTTCCTCTGATCTTCAGGCAAAAGTTGAACCCTGACGTTTTCTGGTCAGTCCAATGGAACAGGCAGGCCTTTCTGGAATTAACCAACCAAGAAGTCTTTTCTGAAAGCCTAAGTATCATCTTGTCTTAAATCAGTGTAGCTGGAGTTAATTGTGATAGATTGTTCTCTGTTAGAGGTGTCTCTCTGCTACTTGCTCCTTAGTATACAGTGGTACCTTGGGTTACATATGCTTCAGGTTACATATGCTTCAGGTTACAGACTCCGCTAACCCAGAAATATTACCTCGGGTTAAGAACTTTGCTTCAGGATGAGAACAGAAATCATGCTCTGGCAGCACAGCGGCAGCGGGAGGCCCCATTAGCTAAAGTGGTATCTCAGGTTAAGAACAGTTTCAGGTTAAGAACGGACCTCCAGAACGAATTAAGTACTTAACCCGAGGTACCACTGTACTGGCTTTCCTGTATAGGAGATACAGCTTGTCCTGCTGGTCTGAAAAACTGACTTCATCCAAACATTTTAGTGATGTCAGTAAACCAACCTATTGGTGTCAGCTATGTAGCAAGATCAGCAGAACAATGTGTGAATTCTAATTAATGGGTTCACCAAAGTTAAACAATATAGCCAATGATTGTATTTAAATATTTAGCAATATCTTAAGCCACCTCTTCATAGATTATGTTGTTCAGGGTATTCTCTCAACACTCATGTCCATGGCCTCCTATACTAATGTCCTCAATGGTTAAGTGTTTGTATATATACTTATTTGTTCCATAACATCAGCAGGTATATATCCCCGTGCCAGTCCCGAACCACTGACCATTTGCTAGACTAAGGTTTCCCAAACTTGGGTCCCCAGATGTAGTTGGACTACAACTCCCATCATCCCTAGCTAGCAGGACCAGTGGTCAGGGATGATGGGAACTGTAGTCCAACAACAACTGGGGACCCAAGTTTGGGAAACCCTGCACTACACTGTGGCCCTCCAGATGTTGTTGGACTCCAGTCAACCAGCATGGCCAAAGTTCAGGAAATATGAGAGATGTATTCAACATCTGGAGGCCCACAGGTTCCCTGCCTAGACCTTTGTCATCCAGACTCATTTATTCAGTGGTGTCCTAATCCTTCAGACCTGAGGAAAGTATTTATTATTATTTTAATATTTATTGAATTTGGATACTGCCCTTCATCCAAAGATCCCAGCGTGGTTCACAACTGAAAATACAAAATGAGAACACAAGATTTAACTGCTTAAACCAAACTGAAACTAAGTCAATAAACCCTTCTCCCACAAACACATTTTTGAGCCATGGAATGTTCATTAGCTGAGTGCCTGGTAGAAGAGAAACATTTTCGCCTGGCACCTAAAGATATGTAAGGAAGGTGCCAGGCAAGTCTCCCTAGGAAGAGCATTCCACAAATGAGGAGAATGGCTGGAATTTCTATTGCAGTTCAAGGAACAAGCATTGAAAATGCCAAGAATGGCCAGATGAAGCTGAAATTTTGGCTGGTCGAGAATTGCATATATTATTTGTGGGTGCAACTGAATTGAATAGTGAAGCATTTATTAAGGAGCTCCAGGCAACAAGGACATGGTTTAAATATTGTTTTTATTATTTTACCCTTGCCCAGGCAGTTCCAACTAGTTTCCCTGATGTATTCCAATAATTTCATTTTCATTTCCCTCTGTCTAATAAGATTACATAATTTTTCTTTCAGATTTTAGATTGATTCTCACAGTGTATTTAAGACATAAGCAAGCTAGTTCTTTATTTGTATTTTCAGAACTTAAATTGAATTGGGGGGGTCATTCTAATACTTGAGCAACTGTTTGTTGCTAAAGGGAATTTTTCTTATTACAGTGCTGAGCTCTTCACTAAGTCTAGATTTAGATATGTTAATGCAATTTCCAACAGATATGCATTTTAATGAGGTCTGGTGGTAGAGAGTGGCCAGTATTATATATTTGTTTAATATGAAACTAGTGGTCTAGAAATGCACGCTCTAACAATTGTGTCACAAAACACAAGTCTTAAATTCAATACAGGATTGTGGGATGCAGATTTCCTAGAATTGCACTAGTCATCTGTGCTAAAATGGTTCCTTGTCATATTGATGTTGGCAGTGTTAGCTGAAGACCAGGAAATTAGAAGCATTTTTTTCTTCTTTTTTAGGGAGTGGTGGAAAAAAGACAATTTGAAAAACTGACAGGAGGGAAGCAGTGGGGAAATATCCAAAATAACTGCTGCATACTGGCAATAAATTATGTTTAATCCCAGACTCAGATGTCTTGGTCCAATCTGGAATGAACCCAACTTGCTTTGTCACTAGGCCAATCTAAGGCAGGGTGACCACTTAAACATTGCCAACAGGAAGATGTTGTTTAGTTGTTTATTCGTGTCCGACTTTTCGTGACCCCCTGGACCAGAGCACGCCAGGCATTCCTGTCTTCCACTGCCTCCCACAGTTTGGTCAAACTCATGCTGGTAGCTTCAAGAACACTGTCCAGCCATCTCATCCTCTGTCGTCCCCTTCTCCTTGTGCCCTCAAAAATCACTTCAGAAGGGAAATGGATATAGCTTACTGCTTCTATGAATCTGGCCCATCTTTCATTCTTTGACTTGATTTCCTACATATGGCTGTGCATGCTTTGCTATTAATACACATAGTCACATACAAGAGATTCCTCAAAAAGCAAGTTTTGCATCTCTGCATACAAAGATGAACACACTTTTCTCAATTCCCCCAAGCCTAAATTGTTTGTGCAAAGTTATTTTAATGAGCAATGTCAATGAGGTGGGATGACGTTAAAGTTTCACCCCAGCAATATGGGAGCCAGAAGGAATGTGTTTTCTTAGAATAAAGCAGATAAGCACACATATGCATATGCACAAAATCACCACCAACAAATTCAGTCTCTAAGATAACAAATAAGGGCATAGATGAAAAGTCAAACGTAAGTGGAAAATTGGGCTTTGATTACACTGGCCATGTTGCATATATTTGTTCAAGATGAAAGGAAATGAGTGGAGAAGATGTTAATTACAATCTTTTTTGGTGTCTTGCATAAACAAAACAGTCAAAAGAAGCAAGCAAAGAACTCTGTAGGTGCACATTTGATAATGAAAAGAGTGCACTGCCAGGGAAGCAGTAAAATCCGAATAATATATGGTTTTCATTAATAGTGTTAATTAATAGTTAATTAGTTTTCATTATAATTAACTGAAAGAAAAGGAAAAGAAGCAAAAGAGGCATGTTGGTATAAAAGTTGCCAAAACACCTGAGTTCGTGCTTCACGTCCAGAAATGTAGTATGTATACTTTTCTACAGATGCCCACAGAGGATGTGCAGAACACAGAGATCCATTTAACCCGCTGAAATTCAAGTTACAGATAGGTAGCCATGTTGGTCTGCCATAGTCAAAACAAAAAAAATTCCTTCCAGTAGCACCTTAAAGACCAACTAAGTCAGTTCTTGGTATGAGCTTTCGTGTGCATGCACACTTCGAAAGCTCATACCAAGAACTGACTTAGTTGGTCTTTAAGGTGCTACTGGAAGGAATTTTTTTTGCTGAAATTCAAGACTTTCGAAAGGGACTTCTGACACAGCATGCAGTAGTATTGTGAAATGATGGTAGCACAGACATTTACACAGCTGGTTTTAAACTCTTTAAAGCCCTGAACAGCTTAGAGCTGAGTTATATGTTGGGCAGGCTGTACCGCCCTTCCTGGGTACTGAGATCTCTGCTGAATTTTCTCTGCTGATTTCACCTCTGAGCAGTGGTGGGAGCTTGGGGGTCTCAAATTTCAGAGCGCCCACCCCTTGTCTCTCTCGCTCCATTCTAAATCATAGTTGTGGTGCCTCCAGGGCCAAACCAGCCATCCTTCCCTAAATCTGCTTCTGCTCTGAGGTCTGTAAGGTTGGCGCCCACAAAGACAAAATGTCTTCCATGTTGGGCCCACAACTTTAGAACTCCCTTCTAAAGGGGAGCTCAGCAACTATGTAGTAGAACATCTGATTTGTATGCAAAAGGCCCAGGCAGGTGGGATCCCTGTCTGAAATGCTGCAGCTCTACCTTGGTTTTCAAATGTAATCTGTTCTGGAAGACTGTTCGACTTCCGAAACATTCTAAAACTGAGGTGCAAAGGGCAGTCTCCAAATTTAATTGAGAAAAATGAGAAACAATCAGTGGAAGCTGTTTGACTTCTGAGGCGCGTTCGAAAACGGAAGCATTTACTTCCTGGTTTTCGGCGTTCGAAAACTGAAACGTTCAATTTCAGAGATGTTTGAAAACTGAGACACCACTGTACTTAGTTTAATGGACTGTGCTGCTCCCAGGGGTGGGGGGATTGGTTATTGTGCAGCGTGGTCCGTGTCCAGTCTGAGGCTGAAGCGGGGTCCAAGGCATGGAGTCGGGCGTGGTCAGAAACTCTGGCAGAAAGCAGGACAGGGTGCCGGCAGGAACAGGTAACCAGTGATGTTGCTCCCGCAACCTGGGACTGGGCGGGCTGGCCTTTATCTCCTCTGAGGCATAGGGCGGTCCCGGTCCACAGGTGACTCACCTCCCCTGGCCTGAAGGCGAGCACTCCTCCTGCAAGAACTTCGTTCCCTCTGCCTCTCTGCCCTGAGCCTCTGCAGCTCAGGAGAGGCTGGAGGGGTACTGGACCCAGAGGCAAACTTACCTTCCCCTGACAGGGCTGGGAGAGGAGCACCTGCAGGCAATGGGTCCTCGATCACCTCTGGAGCCAGAGCGGATTCAGCTGGTGTCTGCTCCTGAGGATCCGGCACAGGTGAGGGCCCTTCAGGTTCAAGCCCCTGCCCCGGCTCAGCCAGCCCTGGAGCCGGGACTCCTGTGCAGGCTGGGATTCCTCTGATTCAGCCTCTGAATCAGATTCCCAGGCCATCACACAGACCCATGGTCTGATTTGGTATTCTCCAGCTTCCTTTGTTCCAGTAGATACACTTCAGGGAATTCAAAAGGCCTTAAGGACCTATCTGTTTCAATGGCCTTCCACTGAGTAATTCTCTCCCTCTCTCCCTCATTGATTTTGCTATGTTTTACTGGCCTACAATTATTTTTTTGTAAATCAGGAAAAATGAAATAAAGCAGATGCTTTGCCGGCTAAGATATAATGCTGCCTGAAGCAGAGCCCCCGTGTTACTATCACCACTGCTGGGATCAATACTTAGAACAAACATTGCTGCATCATTCAGGAGCCAGCTTCTGGCTTCACCTACCCTTCCCACATGCTGCCATATGAAGGAAGTTGATTCACTCTGCTCTATGGCAAGACTGGCCCTAGTTGGGTGTGAATACACAATGGCATGAGCAACTGATGCTGCACCTTCATTTTTATTATATGGGGGTAATAGAGCCTCATAGCACAAATACCACTGGCAATTCTTAGACTGGCAGAGCCAGTGTCCAGATCAGTAGTCATCATCATGGTAAGCAGATCTTTGAATCTCTCTCTCTCTGTCTCTCTCTGTCTCTCTCTCTCTCTCTCTCTCTCTCTCCTGAACCCCACAGCAGAATTGGGGTATAATGGTTATTAGTTGTTGTCTTGCTAGTATTTCCCTCAGCTTTGCAAGATGCAAGAGCTCTAAAATAAGGAATATGGCAGCGGGAGTGAAGCACCTTACTCCCTAGTACCCCCACAGAAACTTGTGAAGAGTTGAAGCCATTAGCCTGATCTCAGTTGTATTGCTGGTTGTTTTGTAGATGGCTAGGAAAGCTAGTATTATAGCTTCCAGACAGCAGAAATCAGGTGAGATAAAGGGCCAGTAAAGTCCCATCCGGCCTGCTTCTCAATCTAAGCAATCTGTCACTCAAATTCCGGCTGAAATACTTCTTCACCCACTTAGCTGCCTTCTTTCTTCCTTGCTTGGTAATCCAAGGACTCATCCCTGGCCTCTGGTCACTAGCCCTGATAAGCTTTTCCAAATCAATCTTTCAAATATTTTAGAAAAATCCCTGAGTTATTCACAGGGCAAATAACAAAATGTGTGTGTGTGTGTGTGTGTGTGTGTGTGTGGCTGTTGGTTTTTACTTGCAATGCAAAACTGCTGGAGAAAATGTATTTCGTTGACCTGCAGAAACTGAAATAGATGGAGTACACCAAAGGATCAAGACAATCCAACTGAATAAATGTTATTCTTCACAATCAACACTTGAAAACTCAAGCGATCTTCCAGCAAATGATTTTGTGACAAAACACTTCCAAAATAACAGAGAGAAGCTAAACAAATGCCATCTCCTGGCTCCCAAGGGGAGCATCAAACTCTGATTGTATGCCTCATTTTTCAGTATATTGGTCCATATGTCATTGCCTTATATTCAACATGAGCTCTATAAACTCAGCCAATCTATTCTGATAAATGGTCATCTGGCAGAAGAAGCTGGTTATCTACAGAAGTCCTTAAATAATCCATCTGTGTCATCTTACTTGATATCTTCAAATAGTTTCATTTCCTGCCTGCCTGTTCTACTGTTATGTTTTCTTCTGGGTGAAGTGTGATGCATAGGCCTTTTCTTCCTTTTGCACCATAGGCCTTGAGATCTTTCTGCCCTTTCAAAGCTGGACTGTTGCTCAAATGGAGTACTTTTGAAATAACTTAGGGCTTCAAGCAGCTCAATGGTTTTCAGTCATGGGAAACGACTCCCGTGTAAAATAAAGCCAGAGGCATTTATATATGTTTGTCTACTTATGATAAAAGGGACGCGGGTGGCGAAGAATGTGGTGGTATCTCATCATAGCCAAAAAACAAATGAAGAAGAAAAGGACAGAATGAGTGCTAGGCTCACCACTAGGCATGCAGACCAGGGGTAAGATTCACCATATATCTGTACATTTTAAAATAAATTCCAATCTGTGAGCAACAATCCCTCTCCTCAGCAACCCACCCTAATCAATGCCCCAACAGTGGTGCCCACCCTGTGGAATGCCCTCCCATCAGATGTCAAAGAAATAAACAACTACTGTATTTTTCGCTCTATAGGGCACACTTTTTCCCCTCCAGAAATTAAGGGGAAATGTGTGTGCGTTCTATGGAGTGAATGCAGGCTCCAGAGGCTTCGCGTTGCTTTCACTGAAGCCAGGAGAGTCTGGTCTTTGAGGCTGGCGGTGGGGGGAAGCAGCACTTCCTCCCACCGCCAGCCCCACAGGCTCGGGGGGCAGCCTTCGCACTACTCCCCAACCTGGTTTTGAGGCTGGCAGCGGGGAAAAGCAGTGCTTCCCCCCACGCCAGCCCCACAGGCTCGGTCAAAAAGCCCGCAGGAGCCACGCACTCTTTAAAGGGTGTGCGGCTCCTGTGGGCTTTTGCGGGAGATGGGGGGAAAATACGGTATCTGATTTTTAGAAGACACCTGAAGGCAGCCCTGTATAGGAAAGTTTTTAATGTCTGGTGTTTTATCGTGTTTTTAATATTCTGTTGGGAGCCACCCAGAGTGGCTGGGGAAACCCAACCAGATGGGCGGGGTATAAATAAATAAATTGTTGTTGTTGTTGCTGTTGTTGTTACCTCAGTTTTTTTTAAGCTGGTGTCAGTCAGGGCCCTGCCCACCCTGGCCAGGTAGAAAAAGGCCTGCAAGACTGGGAGCAGGTCTTCTGGGGCTCACAGCCGAAATAATAGAAGCAATGCAGAAAGTTTTCTTTTTAAAAGTCATGGTAATGAATTTTCATATGCTTGATTTTGCTATATGCACATTTTTAAAAGTATGGAAATGAAGCATCATTTCCAAGTGTGATAACTCTCCACATACTTATATCATTGCTTTTGGAGGTCCCAAAATATAGAGGGGCACAAAAATAATATGTACCACTTTGTAATGCAGAATAACACTTGTGCATTTACATCATCAGCTCAGTCCTGGCTAAATACAATTAGTCAGTATAATCTATGGACTTAGGCTTGCTCAACTTTGCAAAGGATTGCAGTGTGTTGATATGACTTTATACCCAACAGCTTATAAGGATTAATGTTTGTTTTGGAATGACTGTATTTCATTTTAAAGCAATTATTTATTAATGATTTGTGTAAGCAATAATAAAAATGATACATTTCAAATGGCTCAGTGGTAATACCTCAGGAAAACTGTGTCAGGCAGATATATTTGTACAGTGGCTCATTTGGAAATCAAGACGAGCTCTGTAACAATATAGTTTTTAGGACAGGTTATTTGATCATTCATGCGTACCTGATGAATGCCTAACCATGTTGCATATTTCATTAACTAAATTCAATGTTTATTCTGCAATTAATGAGAACTTTCCCTAGAAGGGGCAATGAAGAGGATATGAACCTAGCCATCAAGTTAACTGCCTCATAACTGAAGGGGAAATTAAGAAAAACTAATTGTTTTTAGCTCAAACTGCATCCTATTTTGATTACAGCAATCTGGAACTGTAATACTTGAGCACCATTGTTACATACATTTCCTCTAAAGCAATGTGGGATGAAATCAGTGCTAAAAATTAATAGAGTTCAATCCTCTCGTTCACTATAATCACTTTATCCTATTGAATGTAATTTATACTGGAACAAGTTTTCTGTATGATCTGATTATAGAACAGGCATATATAAGTATGGTATAATGTACTCTGTCACAGTGCTGTGGTTCTTCTAGAATAGGCATGGCCAAACTTGGCCCCCTAGATGTTACAACTCCCATTATTCCTAGCTAACAAGACCAGTGGTCAGGGATGATGGGAGTTGTAGTCCCAACACATGTGGAGGGCCAAGTTTGGCCATGCCTGTTCTAGAAGAACCACAGCACTGTGACAGAGTACATTATACCATAAATACATCAACTCTTATTTGTGTGCATCGAGGTTCAATCCCTGCTACTGAAAAAGAGTTAGGTAGTGGGTGATTGTAAAGATGACTGACAGATTGGAATTTAGTTATCCACTGGCTTTCACACTTCCTGTATTCTTTTATGTATTCCTTGGTTTGATCTCTCTCTATATATATTTATTTCAAGGTATGTTTAGGATTTTAAAGGCAGATTTTGATGCATTTTTGTGGGATGTAATCCACTGGGAGCAGTCAAGTCCAACATTCCTAGTAATGCTAGAGAAGACATGCGGGGAAATGTTTGGTCCAGCCAGTTGAAAGTTCCCGTTTCTCCTGGCTGGAGCATCCTTCCTTTGCATGTGACTAAAGGTGGGTGTGACCTTACCTGTCCGTGTAACAAAAGGACGAGTCACGCAGCACACCTTCCTCTTTTTTACTTCCTTCTTCGTTTGACCATCTTTTAGCTAGGACTGCTCTGTTAGGATCTCAGCTAGCAGAAGCACTGGGATCACACACACACACACACACACCCCTTATAGGGTAGATCCACATGTTGTTGTTGTTCTTGTTGTTTAGTTGTTTAGTCGTGTCCAACTCTTCAGGACCCCATGGACCAGAGCACACCAGGCACTCCTGTCTTCCACTGCCTCCCGCAGTTTGGTAGCTTCGAGGACACTGTCCAACCATCTCATCCTCTGTCATCCCCTTCTCCTTGTGCCTTCAGTCTTTCCCAACATCAGGGTCTTTTCCACATGTACATATTTGTAATTAAGTCTGCCTTCAGGGTGAACTGATGTTAAGTAAACTTCTTTTATTGACTTTGAATAAGATTGTGGCGTCTTTATTCTTTTAAGAGGGATTCAAGGGAACTTACCAGGAACGTACAATTCAATCTAAGACAGATTGAATTGTATAATAGTGAGAGGCTTACATAAGCCTGCAACCAGCTATCTGCTGTGCATGTAAAAAAGGGGAATGTAACTCTGCTAAGTAAAGGAACTTGCTAGCGCAAGTTAGGAAGGATATTAATAAACAATATATCATCTCCCGCCACCCTGAACATTCCCACATTTTTTTAAAAAAAGAAATGATAATTACAGACTCATGTGCAAAATTATCACATGCAATTATAGACAAAACATGTGTGAAAGTGACTTGGATTGGAGAGAGACTGATTTGCCCATTGCTTCACCTACTCTATCCATATATGTATTGAAAAGCTCTCTCTCATTGCAATAGTCATTGGGCTGGATTGTGTCATTCCAGTCATCCTTAGAATGAGCTGCTATTTTTTCTTTGTCCTGCTTCCCCATTTCATTCTTGTAAAATTCTTAGATACCGTTGTGAGGCATAGCTGTGCAAAACAATATTGTTTGTTCCTCTCTGAATATACCATTGCATTAGTGCCAAGTCAAGATCTGCCCTTATGGGTACATGGACCCTTAGAGATCAGGGGCAAAATATCTGCACCTTAATCACAAAGGTATGTGTTTGTGAAAGGACTTAATGTGAACAGTCAAACACAACTGAACTATCACTTATTAATGCAGTTAAATATCAGTGAATGTAAAGTTCATTCATCAGTTGTGCACGTGCTGAGAATGATCCAATTGTAGCTTTCTGAAAATCCATTTTTCTTGGGTAAAGTCTTGGGCCTCTTAATAGCTTGAAAGAGTTTTCCCTCAATGTGTTCTCTTTGCGGATGTACAAAGAGACAGGAAGTAGTACACCCGGTGCCCAAAATAAATCAGATGTGACTCAGGAGTTGGTCTGATAAAAAAGAATGATGTATGTATCGCCCCTATTAAGTCTATGAGAAGACTGAATTCTATTATCAGGTATAATTGTTGTGTGGCTAGGCATAGCTGGATGAATCAGCCACTGCAGATTGTCAAGGAGGAGGCTGATAAATTTAGATGATTAGAAGAACGTAGGAGAAAGTTCCAAAGATGCTTCTGAATGCATGAGAAAATACGACACCAAGGATTAGAGAGAGAGCAGAATCCTGCTTTATTTGTTAATGTGCAGATGTCATTCCTATTCCCTAAATAAGTACTACTGTACCAAATGGTTCAAATACCCAGTTTACACATCAACTCCAGAAGAACTAACATTGAATTGAGCTTGCTCAAATATATAGAGAATGGAGGCATTAATGTCTACCATCTGTTGATTAGACGGCCCCTAACTTGCCAAGGGAAGTTATTAAGATGTACATAAATATGGAAAGCTAAGACAAGCCTCATATCTCCACCAACATGAAATGAAAATATGTTGATGGAAACAAAAGATATTTCATACGTACAATGAAATGACATTTAGCTGAACTTTCAGAGAAATGCTCATCTGGGCATACAGAAAGTTGCACTTTAATCAAGGAGCTAGAAGAACGCAGGGTGTTTCATCCTGAAAGCCCAGAATTGTATGGAATTATCTTCTAGCAAATAAACTTTAAGAGAAAAGAGCCGTAGTAGATCAGGCCAAAGGCCTATCGAGTCTAGCATTTTTTTTCTCTGAGTGGCCAACCAAATAACTTTGGGAAGCCTGTAAGCAGGACAGTGCTCTCCACACTTGAGGGACAAGTTGCATATTACAGTGGTACCTCGGGTTAAGTACTTAATTCATTCCGGAGGTCCGTTCTTAACCTGAAACTGTTCTTAACCTGAAGCACCACTTTAGCTAATGGGGCCTCCTGCTGCTGCCGCGCCCCCGGAGCCCAAGTTCTGTTCTTATCCTGAAGCAAAGTTCTTAACCTGAAGCACTATTTCTGGGTTAGCGGAGTGTGTAACCTGAAGCGTATGTAACCCGAGGTACCACTGTATAGGCTCCTGACAGGAGCAACTTGTGGTCTCCTTACTGGTCTCTTGTTGGAAATGATGGCTGGTGTGATGTGTGCAGTAGAGAGTCAGCTGGAGGAGGGCAAGAAGGATTCAATGAGCTCTGTGTCCCTCCTATGGAATGCATGTGTATTATTGCATCATGTGTGAAGCTTTTCCTTTCTCTGCAACAAAATGACCATGCAACTTATTCCTTTTAACACACCAATTTTAACAGTGCCCTGGTTGGTCAGCATACAGGCTTGTTCCCATCATCCAGGTTGGACTTTTAAGGTTGGGCATGCTACAGACTCTGCTGACTTTTATATCCTCCCTCAGTTTCCTGACCTATTTTGCAAATCTTAATATTGGTCATCAGGGGAGATTTTTGCTATAGCTCCCCCTGTTGGAAGGAAGTCTATCTGCTCTTAACAGACCTTGCCCCTCATTTGGCATCTCTGCTTTTGCAGCTCTCTAATCCACTTGTAATTTACATAAAAGTGAAATAACCTTGCCCTTCTTACTTCAGTTATGCAGCTTTTGCAAATAATTATTCCAAATATGTCACGTCAAAACCCAAATGATAGTAATTACTACTATTGCTTCGTTCAACATGCTACAATCATCTTTTGGTTCTTCATGGCTTTATGTAATTAAAGAAGAAGAAAACAATCAGGAAGGTAATCTGGCATTCATAATCAGCTGATGTAAAGCATGTGTTGCTTATCAGTCACAGACTTTAGCCCTGAGTCTGAAGGTCTGCATAGATTATATCACTCACATGATATAATGGAGGGACTTTGAAGACTCTTTTATTAGGTGGATGGCTGATGAAACACTATTAACTGTGACCTGAATGCATTAAGAATTTGATAAGCCTTAAATAAAAATATCAGTCTTCTTCTAGGGTAATACTTCAAATTGATTTATGTACAGAAAGACAATTGCTAAAACAACAGCAACAACAAACTAAAACCAGAGAGAATGTAAAGATAATATTGGACAATCGGTATAATTAGAGTTTGATCTGATCAAAGGAAAACTTATTTCCTCTCTAGGGATGGACAGTTTGCTAAATATTTGTGGTAGGAGGATTTTTTTAACAGAATTTCTATTTTTTTAAAAAACCCTCTTACCATCTGGGAAATTTGGGCTCATTTAACATGGAATTGAAACTTGATTAGTTTGTAGTGGTGGATGAAGGAAGTGACGTGATAAGAAAGGAGATTTGAAATGAGTTGAGGCCAAGCCCATGGCTACTTTCAACATTACTGAAATAATATGAAACAATGTAAGCACTGGATTCATGGGTGGCAAAATTGCAGAGAACATTTAATGGAATATTCTCCATTGTGGATTTCTCCAACTGTTCTGGAGGAACTCAAAAAAGAAAATGTTCAAAAATATGTCAGAAAATTATTCTCCGAGAAATTTCAACACATCCCAAGCTTATTTTGCAACTGAATTGATTTTTCTTCCCACCTACACCTACTGCATGACTCCAGATCTTCTCCAAAGTGTTGGAGGACCCTTTGGAATAGCATGTGAAGTGCTGTCGAGCGCTTAAGAGGGGATGAGGAATCACCAGATACCATACCTATTCCTCTTCCACTGACCAAAGGTTCTAATGGATCAAAGTGTCTTTCATCAAGGGATACCAAATGGATACAACACATCACTACCAACACACTTTCTTTCATTCTTGAACAGGATGGAAATTTGCTGTGACCTTAATTTGCGAGTGGGGCTGTGGTCTAAACCACTGAGCCCAGGGCTTGCTGATCGGAAGGTCGGCGGTTCAAATCCCTGAGATGAGGTGAGCTCCCGCTTCTCAGTCCCAGCTCCTGCCAACCTAGCAGTTTGAAAGCACGCCAATGCGCAAGTAGATAAATAGGTACCGCTCCGGTGGGAAGGTAAATGCCATTTCTGTGTGCTGCTCTGGTTTTGCCAGAAGCAGCTTAGTCATGCTGGCCACATGACCCAGAAAAACTGCCTGTGGACAAACGTTGGCTGCCTTGGCCAGTAAAGCGAGATGAGTGCCACAACCCCAGAGTCGTTCACGACTGGACTTAACTGTCAGGAGTCCTTTAGGTAAAAGGTAAAGGTACCCCTGCCCGTACGGGCCAGTCTTGACAGACTCTGGGGTTATGCGCCCATCTCACTTAAGAGGCCAGGGGCCAGCGCTGTCCGGAGACACTTCCGGGTCACGTGGCCAGCGTGACATCGTTGCTCTGGCGAGCCAGAGCCGCACACGGAAACGCCGTTTACCTTCCCGCTGGTAAGCGGTCCCTATTTATCTACTTGCACCCGGAGGTGCTTTCGAACTGCTAGGTTGGCAGGCGCTGGGACCAAGCAGCGGGAGCGCACCCCGCCACAGGGATTCGAACTGCCGACCTTTCGATCGGCAAGTCCTAGGTGCTGAGGCTTTAACCCACAGCGCCACCTGCGTCCCACCAGGAGTCCTTTACCTTTACCTTAATTCTAAGCAATGAAACATAAATTTAAAAGTTGGCAAGTGAAGACTTTTCTTTCCTCCATCCCTTTTGTACAAACTGCAAATGAATTGTTCACTTTTGTTTGAAACTCAACCCTCTCTATTTCAAGCTGATCCACATATTGGCTGCTTTTCCTTCACTCTTCTTAGAGACAATGCTTGGATTCATAAGAATAAGAAGTCTCAGCCAAAGTCAATGTAGCAAAAAGAAGCAACAAGTCAAGATTTGGTATCTTTGCACCTCGGCCAACTTTGGACAGTGTGCTTCTAAATTAAAATTCTAGTGGGGAAAAACTAGTGGGAAAAAATGCAGGGCCAAATGAGTAGAATTTCTTAAGTCTTCCATGAAGAAAATATTCATGTGAGAACCTGATAAAAGATGCCTTTCAACTGAGCATTCAGGTATTTCGGTGATGCATATCCCACCATATGCCAGCTGACAATTCAAGAAGGATGAGCACTTAACACCTGATGAGAATGAGCTATTTCAGAGTGGCTCAGCTGGAACAGAATTTAGAATATGCTATTAGTAGTGAAATTAATTGTTCCTTCACTTTGTCAGCGGGAAAAATCCTTCACTGCACAATAAAATAGAATTCTTTCCCAATACTGCAGTTATACATCTATAGGATGAGGCTTTTTAAAAAATGTAAAGGCCTCATATTGTTTCAGAGCGGCAAAATATCCAATTCAATTTCTGAAATAATCAAAGGTGTCTTTTCTTTTTCTTTTTCCTTTGTGCTCAAATATGGGGGGGGGGATGTGAATGAAGAGGAGGATTTAACATATTTTTTTTTTAAAAAAATACTATTTCATTACTTACAGAGCTTACACATGAGACTGACAGTGAAGGAGCATTTTACTCTGGGCATTTATCTACCCATTTCCTGATACAACCCAGGATGCAGCAACGAGAGCATCAAATGGAAGCTTTCCAGAAAGAACAGTTAGCACCTCAAGGAGCAGCATAGCATTCCCAACAACTTGCAGACTCAAGTCCATATTTTGCAACCATAGGAGCCAACGCCTAGGGACCAAGGTCCCTTTGCCCCCTCTAAAATATTTCAGGGGGCCAGCCCCTTCCACAGTTTGTGGACCTTGCCATTCAAATGGTCTGCATGTGCCATGTCATGTGATCAATTCTGCGGAGCAGAGTTTACCTTGGCCCTTGTAATATTTTATTCAAGTTGGCACCCCTGTTTGCAACTGAACCCATCACCTTACCAACAAAGGCCCGTATAGTTAAAGCTCTGGTTTTCCCAGTAGTGATGTATGGAAATGAGAGCTGGACCATAAAGAAGGCTGATCGCCGAAGAATTGATGCTTTTGAATTATGGTGCTGGAGGAGACTCTTGAGAGTCCCATAGACTGCAAGAAGATCAAACCGATCCATTCTTAGGGAGATCAGCCCTGAGTGCTCACTGGGAGGACAGATCCTGAAGCTGAGGCTCCAATACTTTGGCCACCTCATGAGAAGAGAAGACTCCCTGGAAAAGACCCTGATGTTGGGAAAGATGGAGGGCACAAGGAGAAGGGGACGACAGAGGACGAGATGGTTGGACAGTGTTCTGAAAGCCACCAGCATGAGTTTGAACAAACTGCAGGAGGCAGTGAAAGACAGGAGTGCCTGGCGTGCTCTCGTCCATGGGGTCACAAAGAGTCGGACACGACTAAATGACTAAACAACAGAAGTTCTCTGATTCCTGACTATTCTTCACTGTTGACAAAGCTCCAAGTAGAATGTTGCTTATGATATAGCCGTGTGGTTCAAAAGAAACAGAATATGTTCTTTCAAACAGCTGAATCTGCAGAGCCAAATCATTTGGAACACCCTGCATGCCCATTTCCCAAACTGAAAGAAACACACACAGGTTAATTTTCTGCAGTTATCTGGAGAAATTATAGGCTTGGAAGTAGATGGTAGCCTCCCAGTTGGGCTATGTGGGAGTTTATAATCTAGGCTTGATGCTATTTGCATGTAACAATTCTTCCAATATCGATGAAAGCACAGCACCTGCAGAGAAATATTTTTTTAAAGATTGGATGAGATGACTTTATACAAATTTCCACAGTATATAAAAAAGTTGTCTTTCAGCTGCCAAGTTTTTCAGAATGTGTGTCTTAGAACAAAATGATTGATGCTTGCAGAAATGGATCTTAGCTAGAGGTTTGATGAATGCTCCCTGAATCATAAGCTCTTCTTACTTTCTTTTTAGCACTATCAAAACTGCAAAATGTATTCGCTAGAGGCAGAAGCAATGCACTGGTGTCAGGGGGCATCCAAAATAAGCCAGAAGCTATGCTAGTGCATTATTTAGAGACAATGAGCACTCACACTTTACATTGTGGGTGCCCTTTGCGGGATCGCATGTGGTGCCACAGTTCCCAGGGAACTTACTGGCAAACGGGGACTGGCCTGCCTCTTAGTGTTATTATTTGGAGGCTCACGCCCAGCCTCAGTAGTCAAGTTTCATTGCTGGGAGGTGGGGCCAGTCCCATTTATATATGGGGGGTGGAGCCGACAGTATCCAGGCAGTCAGCTCAGGAGATTCACCCTCCCTACCCTCCCTTAGTTTAATGTTTTCTTGTTTGCAGGTTATTTTTTTCTTTCTGTTTAGTGGGCGCTGCTGTGATCTTTGACTGGTTACTGTTGAAGGACCGGGAAGAAATTTTCCTGCATTAGCAGGTCTTGGCTTCCCCGTAGCAATTTGTCACAACTTTGGCGGTTTATGGCCTTGGGTGGAATCCTTTAGTCTTTTCTTCCCTATAATGGGTGGTGGTGGTTTGAAGTGGTGACTCACCCCCCTGCGGCATCAATTCCAGGGTCCCCTCTTAAAGGGGTTATATAATGGGTGTCACTGGCCATACACCGAAAGGCTGTCAGTGAACTACCTTGCATGCGGGGATATGGGCTGGGCTGCCTGCTATACATAGTCTCACAGTTCACCCCCATATCCCATTTACCCTGATGTTCCCCAGTTTTCCCGGCTGGGGGGCTGGGAGGGATACATGCCCAAGGCCTAAGCCAAGGTCTTCCTGCATTTGGAAGTTTAATAAAGTTGTGGCCTAATTTAATTCCATAACACATTGTCAGAGTCTTTATTCCTTTCTTGTGGTCCCTGGGGGCTGGGGCTGTCGTGGCCTGGTCACACAACTTATAATAAGAAAAAAGGATTTGCATGTTAAAACAATAATTTGAGTAGTTGTTTGCCCTGCATTAATGTTACCTAGAGATTATGCTAGTGTAATGCATTCTGCAAGGGCCCAGCCCTTGAAAAGTATTCAGAAAGTTGCCAGGATCCTGACTGGAGCAAGTCAATTTGACGATATTCCATCTAATGACAGGTCATGGGAAAACACCTCTCTGATGCCAATACCAGATCATCCACTCTGAGGTCAATCTCATTAGAGGTGTTTACACATCACATTTAACAAGGATTGCAGGCTAAATCTAATCTTTCTATCCTCCCCAAGCAAGTTATTGCTATTATAAGGCAATGAGAATGGAAATAACCAGTGAACAAATTCACGGAATCTGAATAAAAGGATCTACCTCTTTTAAATGAGAAGAGAGACATTTAAGCATTGACAGTCCAAAACTCTGCTGTGTTCCTCTGATCAATTGCCATGAGAACACAAAATGGAACAACATGACCTATTGTCATCCTAATAATGAGTACAAGGGAAAAAGGAAATAATTCAAATGTGACCATGGAGCATTGCATTCATAATTTATAATTTCTCATTAAGCAAGCATGAGAAATCTCCAAGAAACAAAACCTAACAACAGCACCAGTTTCCAAAACATTTTAATGCATGGATAGATTGGCATGATTTATTTATTTTTAACTCAGACTAATTATCTCAATTTAGACTTTGTAGTGATTAGAATGGCTATGAATGCAACATATAATGGAAAGAGGGTGTATAAAAGGGCTTTCACTGGGTCTGGCCAGATCTTTGATCCCAAGCCAGATTGCAAAGATTTGGGCTGATCTGGGACTCGACCAGATGAGGTTTGAGGCAGCCCTGGATTGCCACCTGAAGCCTTATTGCATTGTCAAAAGGAGGCGGAGAACAGTTTGGCAGTGAGGAGGAGGAGGAGGGGATGCCCAAGTAGCCTGCATGTGTCTCATTCTCTCCTCTCACAAAAACATATTTATTCTAGGTTTAAATTCCTGATCAAATATATTACCGGGAGAGGATTAGAAGGAGAGGCAAGTTTCCTGCCTTCCCCTTCCAGCTGCATGACTCTGCAAGGTCCTCAAATTGGTTTGGAGGTCTGTGTACAGTTGAGTTGGCTGCGAATTATCCAGCGTTTGATCAGGGCCACTTTGTAGTGCCAGATTGCAGAGTCTGTGCACAGCTCCAGTGTGTAAGTAGCTTGATTTGACCTATCTATTCTCTCAAATAGCTCAGTGTGGATCACAAAATATACAAGCATGTGAATGTCAGCCACACACGCAAAACAGGATGATATACAGCAATCCAGTTCCCTAAATATTGAGATCTGGGTTTCATTTCTTCCTTCTTGCTATCTCTCGCTCATATGCACACACCGCCCTTAGTTAACCCTCCCTGTCCATCATGGGGGCCTGGAAAGTGTGAGTCACCTTCCTTGAACCTCTGGCTCTTGCAAAAGACCTCTGTTTAATAGTCACACACTGTCAAGCTCGGAGAGTCCTCCCCTCATGTTGGTAACTTCACAGATAATAATTAACGAGCAGTTGATAGGTTTATAGTCCTTTTATGACAGCTTCATGTTGCAAACACAAAATACACAGCTCTCCACAAGTAGGGTAGTTTCCTACTCTAAACCCTCCTTCCAACTTCTGCAGCAAGAAAAGCGCCAACGGCAAGTTCCTCCCTCCCTCTGCCTCCTTTGTTCTCTGATATGTTCAGACTCCCGAATCCATGGAGAGGGGTGTCCCCCACTCTCTCATTTGACATATCTCCTAGCTGTCCCCTCCATTCTGGTTGTCTTGTCCTTATCTCGTAGCTGGGTAACTCCTCTATAAGCTGTTCAGCTTCTGTACAGCAAGCTGACTCTCTCTCTGCTTCTGAAAATGCTGGAGGCATAGCCCCCCAAATATTTCACCTCCTCTTCTGAGAGGAGCTGATCTGCCTGCGACTGCATTCCCCAATCTTCAGATCCAAACCATTCCCTGACACACACTTCATTTGGAAGCCATCAAGCACCCATTATGATGTGATCTAGCCTTGCATCACAACTAGGGTTACCAGATGTCCCCGGTTTCCGGGGGCAGTCCCCGGATTTGCAAATCTGTCCCTGGACAAATTCCATCCTCAGATGTCTCCAGATTTGCAAATCTGTCCCCGAAAAATGTGGCAGTGGCAGTGGCAGCCTCAGCAGCCTGGTAGCGCAGTTGGCTCTGGCTGGCTTCAGGAGCTGCTTGCTGCTTGCTGCCATGGCGCCCATCATTTTTCCTTGCCAGAAGTCCCCATATGATGTGTTGCACATAAGACACATCATATGGGGACTTCCAGGAGGCAAACTGGCGGGGGCCATGGCAGGAAGCAGCAAGCAGCTCCAGAAGCCAGCCAGAGCCAACTGCACTACCAGGCTGGCTCCTGGCTGCTGATTGCCGCTGCTGCTGCCATTGCTGAAGGGGAACTGGGGATGTCCGGCGGTATAGATCTCCTTCCCCCTTCCCCCTTTGTTTTGACTGATCGGGGAAGGCTCGGGAGTTGCAGATGGGTGGCCGTTGCCCAGTTTTTTTAAAACTCTGCGCATTTATGTTTCACAGGGTGCACCTTTATACAATATGCATGTGTGCTTGGGCCCAGGATCTTTGGCCTCACCATCCCCACTACTGACTCCCTATTGCAACTCAGCTAAAAAAAAAAAAAAAGGTGTCCCCAGATTCATTGAAAAAAATCTGGTAACCATAATCACAACCACATTCATAAATTGCTGCAAAATGTGATGAAATTATTTCAAGACTAGGAGGAAAAGTGAAATGGGGAGAACTGAAATGGGCAGAGCCTTCCATTCCTACCTCTGATGGCTACCAAAGATATAAATTGTTCCCTGCCTCTTCTGTGCCAAGTGCTGGGAATGAGAGTGCCTGTTAGGGACTGGAAGGGCTCTGAAGAAGGGACCAGGGAAGTGACTCTGGAGAGGGGACCAGTGATTTATAGGGTTTGGTGCCTCCCACGAGGCAGGAGTTGGGGCAGGAGGCGGAGGAAGAGTCAGGACTGTCCGAGATGGAGGAAGGCATGCAGGATGTGGTGGAAGAAGAAGAAGAAGAAGAAGAAGAAGAAGAAGAAGAAGAAGAAGAAGAAGAAGAAGAAGAAGAAGAAGCAGCAGCAGCAGCAGCAGCAGCAGCTGTTCTGGTGATGGACTCCCTGCCTTCCGCTGCCCTGCTGTCTCCTGCAACCAGGAGGGGCCTGAATTGGGAAGAGCAGAGGCTACCTCTATGCAGGAAAAGTCTCAAGTTGCAGGCACACAGAGGAAGGTATATAAACCAGCAGAAGGGTGGGTTCTCACTGTTGCTGCAATGGCTCCCCAGAGCATAGTTCTGAGGGACAGCTGCTTAGTGGTAGAAGCATGTGCGTACAGGTGCATCTAAAGCACTGCAGGAGTTGCTATCTATAAAGACTTAACTAGCAGATGTGTGCCTTCCTGAGCTGGGATGGGCCAGGACTGTATCCTATTATACCCCTTCTCAAAATCACCACAGTTCATTAATGTCAGGGACTGGACTGAAGAGGAGGGCTGGGAATCGCCCCCTCCCCCCTGCTTCTTTTTGGGGAGGCGGGAGAGTGGGAAGAATCCCTCCCCCTTCCCCAGTGGTTCCAAGAGAAGAGAGAGACCAGTCTGAATTATAGGAGAACGCAGAGTTGCCAAGTTATGAGCTATTGGGAGAATATAATAATAATATTTTATTATTTATACCGAGACGCGGGTGGTGCTGTTGGTTAAACCACAGAGCCTAGGACTTGCCAATCAAAAGGTCGGCAGTTCAAAAGCATGTCAAAGTGCAAGTAGATAAATAGGTACCACTCCGGTGGGAAGGTAAATGTCATTTCCGTGCACTGCTGTGGTTCGCCAGAAGAGGCTTAGTCACATGACCCGGAAGCTGTACGCTGGCTCCCTCAGCCAATAAAGCGAGATGAGCGCCGCAACCCCAGAGTTGGTCACAACTGGACCTAATGGTCAGGGGTCCCTTTACCTTTACCTTATTATTTATACCCCACCCATCTGGCTGGGTTTCCCCAGCCACTCTGGGTGGCTCTCAATCAGATATTAAAAACACAACACAGCATTAAACATTAAAAACTTCCCTAAACAGGGCTGCCTTCAGATGTCTTTTAAAAATAGGACAGTTACTTATTTCCTTGATATCTGATGGGAGGGTGTTCCACAGGGCGGGCACCACTACGGAGAAGGCCCTCTGCCTGGTTCCCTGTAGCCTCACTTCTCACAGTGAGGGAACTGCAAGAAGGCCCTCGGCACTGGATCTTAGAGAAGATGGGGGAGTTGGAGAACTGCCAACAGAAACAGCTTTAGAAAGCATAAAACCACCACCCTCCCCACCTACACGCAGGTCACTTAGAATTCAAGAGCAAAGGGCTCAAAGATATTTGACTGCTGAGGCTTTCTGTAGAGCCACAGGCTGTTGCTGGGAAAGGAAGGCAAGGTGCTCAGAGCGAGCAATGTCACCATGGATTGAAAGGCTGGATTCTTTGCTTTGCTCCACTATTACTGAATAAAACCATAATTACGAACTTTCTTGTTTCTGCTTTGATCCTTGTTACTTGATGCTAGAGAGGATCCCTTGAGCCTGACAATTAAGGATATATGTGCCATGCTCCTTATGTTGATCATAGTGCTGATTATTATACTTCATTCACTCCTCTTATTTCACTCTCAGAAATGTGGCAATGGTCACTTAGAAGGCTTTAACAAGGGATTGGACAAAGTTGTGGAGAGAAATCTAGAAAAAGCCATTAGTCCGAGTAGCTAGCTGGAGTCCCCATAATCAAAAGAACTAAAAAACAGGGAAAGCTGTGGTAGAAAATGGGACACTGAATTAGATGGACCATAAGTCTGATCCAATTAAGTGCTTCAGGCTCATCACAGAAACATTTACGAATGCTGAAGGTAGCTCAAATAGGAACCTTTTTTCAATTTGCGTCTAATCATTTCCTTTCATGAGTGATCTTAAAATATTTGCTTATTTGCTTCACTGCTCCAGTTCAAATTTATGTCATGCGGATCGCTGAAAATTGGTTGGATTTAGAGTTGCTTTTATTTTTTTAAAAAATTAAAAATCACAAGACAAATGTGTTCATTCATTCCCTTTGACAAACATTGCATTTCATGGTCTTTTATGGGAGAGATCATTTGGAGAGAACATTTACAGCCCACATCCTCTTTTCGAATTGGTGTTCGAATTCAGAAATTCTTGTCGCCACAACACAGCCCTTCTCCACATCCATCATTCCATCAGCCTAAGACTCTGCATGCAGTTCAAACCAACAACTTCCTTTATGAGGATTGCTGCTTGTTGTAGTGTCAAGATCAAGATCAACGAAGGAGCGGTATAACAAGAGGGGAAAGGCATATGTGTCATAAGAAAAACAGATTAATCATTAATAGGTAAAGGGACACCTGACCATTAGGTCCAGTCGTGACCGACTCTGGGGTTGCAGCGCTCATCTCGCTTTATTGGCCGAGGGAGCCGGTGCACAGCTTCCGGGTCATGTGGCCAGCATGACTAAGCCGCTTCTGGTGAACCAGAGCAGCTCACGGAAACGCCGTTTACCTTCCCACCAGAGCGGTACCTATTTATCTACTTGCACTTTGACATGCTTTTGAACTGCTAGGTTGGCAGGAGCAGGGACCGAGCAACGGGAGCTCACCCCATCGTGGGGATTCGAACCGCCAACCTTCTGATCGGCAAGTCCTAGGCTTGCAATTTCCCTGCCCCTGATGATGGCATGCAATTTCCCTAACCCTCTATGAATGTAGGGTTTTGCAGGAACTGGAACCTTGAATGATCAGAGTTCCAGTTCCCCACATATAATATTCCCATCTAGGGAACATCTATGCCTAATGGGTGCACATGGAGGGATGGGGCTGCAAAATTTGAATGCTGTTAGGGTGGAGCTAGCAGTGTGGCCCTGGAAACCTATTCAACTCAATATTCCCTTGACACAGTTAACAGCAAGAGAGGTGTATTTATGGCAGTGCTGCCACTGGGCAGAAGAAATTTACCGCTCTTCACTGATCCCGGTGAGGGGAAAGGCCAAAGGAAGGGGGAAGGAAGGTTTGCCATATTTTGCACAGCTGCCTCATCCTCATGCCTGAGCCCCAAGATGAACAAACACTAGGGTGTGTGGGTGGCACTGTGCTTATTAGGTGGCAATCATCCTGAAACTGCAAGAAGAGGTGGCCTGGCATACCCCCATACTCATGGTAGAGAGAAGGGGGCAGGCAGGGTGGCAGAATTAGAGGAGGAGAGAGAAAGGCATGTCACAGGGCCATTGCCTCATCCATGCTTCTCCCTTGGAGGTCATGAAGCAGTATGGCAGTAAGGCTACAGAAAGATAGCATAAGCCATCAAAAAAAAAAAAAGTAAGTGACTAGCTGCATGGAGCAGAACCCCTTCCAAGCCATCTAGGGCTCAGGGCACTGCCATCTCACTCACATGGAAAAAGGGCCCATGAGAATGGTGGCTGCCCTTGTCTCACTGTGAAGAGATGGGAAACAAAAGGAGAACATACCCAATGGCTTCATGTGACATGTTCAGGAAGAATGCTTGCCACTACCTCCTCAAATAATTCTCATTTTGAATCTTGTGGAACCAGGGAAAGGGACTGCATTGTGTGTTTGATCCTCCAAGTCATGTGAGCCTCAGCCCAAATTTCTTGGGTCTGAGCTTTGTGACATAGCATCTCCATCGGCCCAGGGTAAGGGACCTTTGTCACACAGGTGGAAAAACTAGAAAATAAAAGGTGACAACTGAGAGATATTTTTAAGGGCACAGGAGAGTGTATTCTTTGAACCTTTTCCATGTGTACAGTACAGATGGTGGGCATTATGAAAATTTAAACTTCCCTGCATTTGCTTTGAAGAAAAAACTCACAAGGAAACACCTTCCTGCACATTTTTTTAGAAAAACAAAAACCTGCAACAGGTTAGCTAGGAGGCTGTGCTATAACCCCAAATGCTACCTAAAGTATTAAAGTCTAGCAACAGATTCATTGTATGAGTTTACTGAGCCCATGCAGAGTTCCCAGTATGTTTGCCTTGGATTAGGGATATAACAAATATTTGTGATAGCATGGTGTGTTTTTGTTTGTTTTCAGGGGTGAAAATCACAGCTGTGAATAAGCCTCCTGAGCACAGATCTGAAAGGTTATTGCAGATCTAGGGGGGGGGGGGGGAGGAAGCAGTAACAGGGATTGTTGGCACCTTTTATAATGCAAGCCTTGTTGGAGGACAAAGACCAGCCATAGCAGGGCATTGTGAAATCGCTAGCCTGTCATCTTTAAAGAGGAAGGATCTCTCCCTATGCAATTTTCTAAAGTTTTAATAGTGGGAAGGATGTGTGCCCCTGTGTGAAAAGTACAAGCTCTTATTTCAGTGTGTCTTTCAAAGGAGGGGAGATGCAAAATAACACCAGGATACAATAAACAACTATCACCATCATGCAAAATAACTATCCATCCAAAACATCCTATGTACCCTTGTGAAGACTGCAATCTGCTCTTGAAAGTATATGCAATAACATTTTGGAGGTAAGAGGTAAAGGTAAAGGTACCCCTGCCCGTACGGGCCAGTCTTGCCAGACTCTGGGGTTGTGCGCCCATCTCACTCAAGAGGCCAGGGGCCAGCGCTGTCCAAAGACACTTCCGGGTCACGTGGCCAGCGTGACATCGCTGCTCTGGCGAGCCAGAGCCGCACATGGAAACACTGTTTACCTTCCCGCTAGAAAGCGGTCCCTATTTATCTACTTGCACCCGGGGGTGCTTTCAAACTGCTAGGTTGGCAGGCACTGGGACCGAGCAACGGGAGCGCACCCCGCCTCGGGGATTCGAACCGCAACCTTTCGATCGGCAAGCCCTAGGCGCTGAGGCTTTTACCCACAGCGCCTCCCGCGTCCCATTTTGGAGGTAAAGCCACCCACTAAAGCAGGCATAGGCAACCTTCGTCCCTCCAGATGTTTTTGAGACTAAATTCCCAGCATCCCCGACCACTGGTCCTGTTAGCTAGGGATCATGGGAGTTGTAGGCCAAAACATCTGGAGGGCTGAAGGTTGCCTAGGCCTGCACTAAAGAAAGTGTCAAGGTTTCATGCATCCTTACTTAGAGTATCGGCCTAAGTTATCAATAGAACCATAGAATTATAGCTGAAATGGACCCCAAGGGTCATCTAGTCCACCCTCCTGCAATGCAGGAATCTCAGCTAAAGCATCCATGGCAGATAGTCATCCAATTTCTGCTTTGAAACCTCCAAGGAAGGAGAGTCCACAACTTCCCAAGGGAGACCATTCCACTGTCGGACAGCTCTCACTGTCAGAAAGTTTTTTCCTGGTGTTTAGCCGGAATCTCCTTCCTTGTAACTCGAAGCCATAGGTTCGAGCCCTACATCCTAAGTATGTTTTTATTTTTATTTTTTTAATAGAATATTTATTAAGATTTTAAAAAAACATAAATACAAAAATCCCCCCAAAAAATAAAAAATAAAAAGACAAAAGACAAAAAAATAAAAAAAATAAAAAAATCCATTTTTTATAACTTTAAACTCATTAGCTTGTTTCCTTGACCTCCTCACACCTCCCTTTTTTGTGTTCCCATTTACATAATCAAGTCAGCAAATCCTTACCCTCTTTCATTTATCTTAACTCTTTATCTTAACATATTATAACTCTATATTTTCATCCATTATCAATTCATTTTTGCATATTCTTATTAACTTTGTTGCTAATGCCACTTATTTTCAATCCAACATCATTTTAACATTCATTAATTTTACAGTGTTTCTGCAGATAGTCTTTAAATTTCTTCCAGTCTTCTTCCACCAACTCTTCTCCCAGGTCTCGGATTCTGCCAGTCATTTCCGCCAATTCCATATAGTCCATCCTAAGTATGTTTTTCAGTGCTCCTCCACAGAGGGTCCAAACACTGCAGGAAGAGACTGGACACAACTACAGGTTTCCCTTCCATACAAATACAGGGATGAGTAAATGAATTTATCCCTGACACATGGCCGGCAAATGAATAAACTCACCGGGATAGATGGAGTTAAACCCTATGGAGGATCAAGGGGCAAACGCAAGCCCCCAAAGAGACCCCAAGTACTAAAATCCAAGAGTTTCTATGCTATAAAAAAAACAAAAGGATTGCTTTGAGATTTCAAAGAAGAAAAGGCAGCATGTATGAGTCTCCTGCCTCCTGATCTGTTTTGTCAACTTCTAGTACATTTCCCCTCGTTCTTTTGTTTACAGCCATGCAGAGTAACTAAATCACACTCAGCGATTTACAGTCCAGTGGAGCCGTTTCTTTGAAATAAAAATTCAGCAATGGGAAATCAAAAATATATAAGAAGTAACCCCAAGTGGTGACAGAGAGCACACTGCTCATCAGTGTAACTGGTGTCACAATTAAGCTTTCTGGGCCAGTGCTAAAGGGCTCCCCTACATCTGATCCAGTCGCTCATTCCTCAGGGGCTGCAGTTGATTGTCACCTGACTAATTGAAATTCTGCTGCAATGCTGGCTGCTGTTAGAATCCTGACATCATGGCTTGTTCTATCAGACTAGCAGATAGCGTCTAGGTCATTCCAAGCGCGGCCGAAGTAAGTTACTATGAGACTCTTCCCTATAATACCTGAGGGGTTCAGAGCACTGGAGTCAGGAAGGATATCAATCTTTTCTTTTTCATCAGGGACTGCCTGCCTGGCAGAGTGCCGCACGTCTCCTTTGTGACTCGGAGGTTCAACTGTCATTGTGTAGCCTCTCTCTTCGCAGAAAACACTTTATCTCGGAGAGCCAATCGTGGCAGAAATCATGTTTTATTTAAAATGCCTCCTTGCATTTTTATTGAGAAGGATCACAGAAAACAGAACGTTTGAAAAGTCCACCACAGAGAATAAAGGGAGAGGTGGGGGCAGGCAAACCTTTCTTTCGAAACAAGTCATGAAAGATGATTTTCTCAAACGGTTTGGAATTTGTCCATAATTTATGTTGATTCCTTTTCTGTTTCGTTTTGCTGAATGCTGATGCACTGACGTCGAATGTGCTGTAATACCAGTGGATAGGCACATACGCAGAAATACGCACTATACAGCTGTTGTGAGCTTCTGTTCAATTATGGCTTCATGTTCAATCAAATGATCTGTCAATAAGCATTAACACTCACGACTTTTCACACGCTCAGCTTTCCCAGTTGGGCAGCTGAGGAGGAAAAGGAAGAGGAGGGGCCAGAACTCAGTGGCTGCCCTTGATTGGATGGAGATAAATGACAGATGGTGTAGAGCTGTGCCGAAAGGAATCAGGTGCAAATGGAGAATGATCACTTCAAATCTCTTTATTCAATAAACTGCCTTCGCTGAGTCAATCTCTCTCTCAGCCTCTGCACTTTCCCATCTTGTAATATGATCAGTAATACGGGATTACCTTTAGCAATGTGGGGAGGGAAATTATTTGGGTTTACATTTAATGGTTCACACCTTCTGAACCAATAAACAAACCAAAGCATAGCTAGTGTGGTGTAGTGGTTAAGAGCGGTAGTCTCGTAATCTTGGGTAACCGGGTTCGCGTCTCCGCTCCTCCACATGCAGCTGCTGGGTGACCTTGGGCCAGTCACACTTCCTTGAAGTCTCTCAGCCCCACTCACCTCACAGAGTGTTTGTTGTGGGGGAGGAAGGGAAAGGAGAATGTCAGCCGCTTTGAGACTCCTTAAAGGGAGTGAAAGGCGGGATATCAAATCCAAACTCTTCTTCTTCTTCTTCTAAAGTGTATTTCTCCAAATTTTGTGAGGACATTCTCCAAGCAAAGAGTGTGCACCGAAAATGCATGCACTGGTGAATATCGTGCACAAAAATGCATTGTATTTGGATAAATTGCTTGGAGAAATAATAGGCTGGGCAAAATTGTATACAAAATTGCATGCATTTTGGGAAATATGCACATTTTGAATTTTCGTGTGAACTTTAAATATGGCAAAGTGATGCAGAAAAAGGGGTGAACTGAGATTAGAGCCTAAATTTTAAACAGATCTCAGTGGTGAGACATAACAACCAGGAACTATGATAGATAAGAAATCAGATGTAAAGCCAAGTGGAAAGAGTAAACAGCACTTGAAAGGATAGATGGCCCCAGAAGGACTGAGGAACATTAGTGTTGTCATCATTAACTATACCAATAATTTTATTTAAATATTATCCTACTGTATTTGCTCCCCACTTTAAGGCAACACAATCAATTTTATTGTTAATGAATGGATATTATCTCACCTATGACCCCCCAAGGATCATGTAAAAATGGGAATTAATTTCAGCCAATTTTTGTGGGGGCTTTTTTATATCTTCCCCAATGAACATCTTCGAAGCAACTGTGTTTCAAGTAGCAGGAATCCTGACAACAGGCTTCAAAGAGGATTTCCTGCTAGACAAGAGTGCAGTAATAATAAACTCTAAGGACCTGGAAGAAATGGGAATTCTGCACTTTGTGACCAATTTAATTTATATTACTCAGAGTTTGAAAACCTAACCAGGCTTGCTATTGAACTGAAACTTCAAATCCACACTGTGCCTTTTTAATAGACCATATGTTCACATTTGCCTAGGAAGCCGTGTGAGAAGAAAGTGTTGCTTCTCCTTAACAGCTGTGCTTATCTTTCGTTGACCACATTTACACCATACATTTAAAGCACAAGAAGATCATTTTGAACAGCCATGGCTTCCCCCCAAAGAATTCTGGGACCTGTAGCATGCTAAGAGGTCTTAGGAGACTCTTACCTGTCTCAAAGAGCTACAATTCTCAAACAATCAATCCTTCTTCCCAGGGAACCTTAAAGTTCAAAGTTTTTACTTACAACATGGGTTGCCATACATTTGGGTTTTCCCGGACATTAAAGTGGATGTTACAAATTCTGCCCAGATGCCATTTTTGGGATCAAAATCCTGGTGATGTCCAGGATTTTCTGAACTTATGTCAGCCCTAGTACAGCTGTTGCTGCAGAGAAAAACAATCCTTTGCAGTGCTAGAAGTAAATAGTTTCGTGTGGCTTCACAAGGCTGCATTTTCATTAATACTTAAAAAGAACAAATGCCACCCCACAAAAAAATGGCATTGGAAACAAAAGATATGTGCTACAGCGCACATTTAATCTGGGAGAACAACAGCCAGCTATCCTAAGACACTGAACATGCCAGGTTCTTCCATTGCAGATTACTTCTCTTTAGTTAATTAAAACATTTTAGTGCATGGGAGAATATATATATTCATGCCATAGCTTTATCTGTAGCAGCAGTAGAAATCTCCTTCTGCACCCTGCTGTAGCTGTGTGTGTGTGAAAAGCTGGGTTTGTCTAGATGTTATCTATTTTCAAAAACTCAATTATTTATAGAAAGAGTAAGTGGATTAATTTAATGGGGTGTGAAGGGGAGTGGTGGATGAAGTTCTGAAGGTGAGTATGTTCAGGTGGGCTGGGGAAAGCTGTAGAACTGCACCATTCTAATGAAAACCCTGAGCGTGTTGGGTTCCCAATCATGTGGAGCTCCATGTACAAACAGATTTATGTGTTTAGGGTACCCCGTGGTTATTGGGATGGAGTCAATGAACCACACAATAGTAGTAGGTCCAACAGGTACTCTCCAATCTCCCCCCACTTATTTTCTTGAAACAGAGAGGGGTAATGAGTGAAAAGGATTCAATATCTTGGTTTTTTTTTAAATGGAAAAAAGTAAAATAAGACAAAAATGCAAGGTGATTAAGTAGACTTTATTAGCAGTGCTATTTTCCTAGAAAAAGAGGTGCCGGAACTCAACATGAATGCCTCTCTCGTTCTCTTATAATGGCAATGGCGCCCGCCTGAGAAGTGCTAGAACTGAGTTCTGGTAGGTTCAAACTGAAGGGGGGGGGGAGCCCTGCTTATTAGCTAATTTGTATGACTGCTGTGTGGAACAGTTTCAGAAATTTATAGCGTTTTCAAATAACTTCAGATGAACTGTGTTCTTACTTTGGCACAGAACATAAAAGAAATGGACTTCTCTACCGTGGGAGTGTTTTGAATTTTGATGAAATATGATCCAAGGTCTCAGCCATGTAAATGATTGCTTCGTGTACTTTTACTTAAAAGTTCAAAATGACTTTGTGTTTTATACGTTTGACCAGAAAAATAAGGTCTGCAACTATTTAATCCATGTGTCGTCACCCATCACCTTAATCTCTTTCTATCAGGTTCAAAAGAACATCTTACTGTGGAAAGGAATATTCTTATGACAGGTCATCAACTGAAGTTTATCTCGTGCTCCCAAGATTTTGTCAAGCTGACTTTACATTCATTCATTCTTGGTAGCTGTGTGAGATGCTTGAAGGCACAAACTTATTTTTCTCACTTTAAACTGTTGACTTACTCCCCCATGAACTGCACCCTGATTCCACCATCCAGTTGCTTTCAAAACAAACACCAGCTGTTATGAATCATGGTCCCCCCCTGGTTTTCCCTGAAATGCTTGGTTAAAAGTAACAATGCAAAACCTCTCATCTCCCTGGTCCTGAATGGGTTAACTGTGCCCTCTGAAGGACCAGGTGCACAGCCTGGGAGTCATTTTGGACTCACAGCTGTCCATGGAGGCGCAGGTCAAATCTGTGTCCAGGGCACCTGTCTACCAGCTCCATCTGGTACAAAGGTTGAGACCCTATCTGCCTGCGGACTGTCTCGCCAGAGTGGTGCATGCTCTAGTTATCTCCTGCTTGGACTACTGCGATACACTCTACATGGGGCTACCTTTGAAGGTGACTTGGAAACTGCAATTACTCCAGAATGCAGCAGCTAGACCTGTGACTGGGAGTGGCCGCTGAGACCATATAACACTGGTCCTGAAAGATCTTCATTGGCTCCCAGTATGTTTCCGAGCACCATTCAAAGTGTTGGTGCTGACCTTTAAAGCCCTAAATAGCCCCAGCCCAGTATACTTGAAGGAGCATCTCCACCCCCATCGTCCAGCCCAGACACTGAGGTCCAGTGCCAAGGGCCTTGTGGCAGTTCCCTCGCTGCAAGAAGTGAGGTTACAGGGAACCAGGCAGAGGGCCTTCTCGGTAGTGGCGCCTGCCCTGTAGAACGCCCTCCCAGCAGATGTCAAGGCAATAAACAACTATTTTACTTTTAAAAGACAACTGAAGGTGGCCCTGTTTAGGGAAGTTTTTAATGTCTGATGCTGTATTGTTTTTAATATTCGGTTGGAAGCCGCCCAGAGTGGCTGGGGAAACCCAGCCAGATGGGCATGGTTATTATTATTATTATTATTATTATTATTATTATTATTATTCTCACTTCTACAAGTGCCCACATAGTGTTTGCTCTGCACTTGCAAGGAATTGATTTTTTGGCAGCCCCAAATCTCTGGAACTCCCTGTTTCTTGATCTCATGCAGGCACCTTCGTCGCATTGTTTCCAATGCCAGCTAAAAGATTTGCTTAGGTGAGTCTACCCAGATGCGTAATTTTATTATGTATGCTTGTTGATTTTATCTGTATTTTGATAATGTCATTAGCCCTATTATCAATATTTTTAATGAATATGTTATAGTACTGTTTTATATATTAAGATGCTTATTCATTTTTATTACTATTCACAAGGATATAAATTTTGCTAAATGATAACTGGAACAGATTTGTTCCATCTCAACATAGACAAAACTCTTATAAAGTTATTCCTTTTTGAACAGATCCAGAGGCAGAGCTGGATCCGGCACCCGGAGTGGCACACATGCTGTGCACCTGGGGACAGGGCTAGCCGCCCGTGGGGGAGGGGCAAGTGTCCTAGGGGGGCACTGCCCGCTGTGAACGTCCTAGGGGGGCAATGTCACTGTTAGAATTCCTGCTCCGTGATTGCAGTCATGGAATTGTTGTCATGGAATTTCACATGACATGGTATGTTTTGACTCCACAGAGTGGGAAGTGACTGAGACAGGATGTTTGTGTTCCTGTGTTCCGTGAAGTGGGATTATTGTCCTTTGTCCTTTTCCTCTTTGCTGTCTGATGCTAGAGAGAGAGGGAGCCATGTTGCTGTGCTCCGTGTGTGTTTATATGTAAATAAAGTAGATTAGCCAAAATGCTGAGTTGCTGAGGTCTGTCATGCAAGCTGTGAAGACTCTGCGGATCCCTAAGTGTGCTGATGTCTGTTGGCATCAGTCGTTGTGATGTTCGGGCAGAAGAAAGCTTTTGAAGCTCCCGAACGATCAACCAGGAGGGAGAGAACATGCAAATCGGGCATGTGTCTCTACCAGGGTCCTACTCAAGTGTAGGATGAACTCCTGACAGTCACCCCCCCCCTGGGGTGGGCTGCACTCACCGCACCACCTTCCTCTGCCAGTGAATAGACCTCTGCCAGTTCATAACACTGATGAATTCTGCATTTGCACAGATTCATTGCAGTGCAGGGTTGGAATTTTATATTTTTTATTTTGCAGTGGTGGTCATCCCTATCTACACAGCAAGGGGCACCATGACACATAGCAGAATGACTAGCTTCTCTGTAGATGGAAAATATGGGGCTGCACTTTAATTTAGTTTTATTTCCACCCTGCCCTTTATCCAGCCAGATCACGGGGCAGTTGACAGCAACCAGTTGGTCAGATGCATCAAGGAAGAGCTGGTTCTCAAAAGTACATATCTTTTCAACTGCCAGGCTGTCAGGTTGATTTAGTGTTAATCACATGTTCATCAGGTTTGTATTGGGATAATAAGAATATACATACCTGTATGTTAATGCATGGCGATGTATTTTTTTCTTTTCTTTTCTTTTTAATTTTCATTCATTTTCCCCCATGACCCATGTCATGGGGGGGGGGGCATATGACATAAGGGGAGTGTCCAAAACATTCAACCATTACAGTGGTACCTCTGGTTACAAACTTAATTCGTTCCGGATGTCCGTTCTTAACCTGAAACCTTTCTTAACCTGAGGTAGCACTTTAGCTAATGGGGCCTCCCGCTGCCACCGCATTGCCACCACACAATTTCTGTTCTCATCCTGAGGTAAAGTTCTTAACCTGAGGTACTACTTCCAGGTTAGCAGAGTCTGTAACCTGAAGTGTTTGTAACCTGAGGTGTCTGTAACCTGAGGTACCACTGTATACACGCTGATTGTGGCCTCATGCCTACCTAAGAAACAAAGCATTAATGCTCACTTGTCTCTCCCCACACTATGCAATTCATTGCCTCTCAACTAAATCAATAATAATACAGTGGTACCCCGGGTTACATACGCTTCAGGTTACATACGCTTCAGGTTACACACTCCGCTAACCCAGAAATAGTGCTTCAGGTTAAGAACTTTGCTTCAGATAAGAACAGAAATCGGGCTCCAGCGGCGTGGCGGCAGCAGGAGGCCCCATTAGCTAAAGTGGTGCTTTAGGTTAAGAACAGTTTCAGGTTAAGAACGGACCTCCGGAACGAATTAAATACTTAACCTGAGGTACCACTGTAATAACAATAATAAAAATAAAAATAATAGGGTTGTTGGCATCCATCTGTCTCGAGAGACAATGTAGTGTCCCTCTGGGGATGAAGTCAAACTGCTGTCTTAGCAGCACTGAGGTGACCTTTCCAGGGTGCAAATTTCTGGAGGTCCTGGGCTGCCCAGACAACAAGCCTCATGTGGCCTCATGTCGTCCAAAGCCTCATGTGATCCAAAGGAAAGCAGAGCAATACATTTGCCAGCTTGGCAGCAGGAGTTGCTGAAGTTCAGGAGGAGTTGCTGCACCTCTCAGCTCTGTGCAAAGGCGGTTTGAATTCGGGTGGCCACCTTGAATGCTTTAGTTTTGAAATTACAAAAGCTAGTGAATTCAGCACCACCACCACTTCTGTGACTCAGCATTTCTGTTTAGCTTGCCACTACAATAAATGCCTGCCATTTTCAAATTCCTTGCCCCTCCTTCTAGTGGAAGGGGAAGAAACACAAATTGGTTTTCACTGCAGGAATTTCCATCATGTTCTTATCATTTCGGTAATTTGATCTCATTAACTTCCTCTATATTTACTCGGAGACAATATTAGAAAAGAGGCTACAGTGGCCTAGCGATGGTATCACAATGACGGTTTAAATATTTCATGTCTTCCTTGACGGCAGGCAGTGTATAAGTACATTCATTAATGTCAGAATTATTCTGTTTTGATCAGATCAAAGATTCTATCGCACATCCCCAGCTATTGTTTTTCATTACTTGAGGACAAATTATAAAAAGGGCATTTCTTTTGGTGATCAATCATATGTGTTAGACAAATATATTCTAACACTACAGAAATTCTATTTTCAAGATTCTAGAACAGCCACAAAAGAGACTGCTTTTCTTCATATGCCTTTGCATACATGGAAAGCCAGGGAGATATTCAGTTGTGCAAATACAGACCCTATACTTCTCACATAGGAATCTGACAATGCAATTCTATGCAGTCCTATCTGGCATATTGAATTGAATGGGACTTGCTCCTTGACAAGTTTGCATGGGATTTGCGCCTTAGGCTGCGATTCTTCACACACATACCTGGGAGTAAGTCTAACTGTAATAAGTTGGACTTCTGAGTAGTTGTGTATAGGATTGTTCTGTTAGTGACTCTGAGTTGTATCCAACAAAGTTCTATTTGAAGTAAACTCATTGGAATTAATAGATGTAAGTTAGCTGTGTTAATTAATATCAGTGAGTCTACTCTAAGTATGACTTACATTACACACAATCCTATGGGTTGAGATATTGGGTTCTATCCAACAGTAGCATTCAATTGACACTGATCCTTCCATCAGTGGAATGGAGTGGAAAGAAAATTTTGTCGATTTAGGGGAGTGCAGGGGATGGGAAATGGCTGAATTCCACAAATGGGAATCTTAATGTCAGTTGAGAACCAGTGTTAGACAATCCCACATTCCTGCTTTCAAGAACTGTGCTGAAAATGGTTTCGTTTTGCTTGTTTCAATTGTTTTTCTCTTCCTTCAGAAGCAGATTGCCTAAATAATTGCACCAATAAGTGCACACATGGTGTAAAATGTAAAAAAAAGAAAGCAAAAAATGATCAATTCCAGTATTTTGTGTAAATGCTATCGACGTAGCAGTACCATGACATGAAAGTCTATGTTGTCATTAATATGTAATACTTGCGTCAAGATAATCTCTGACACAATCTCTTTAGGCTTTTGACCCCCCTCCTTAATTAGTGCCTTCCTTCTCACTGTTCAAAGCAGATTAGTGTCAGTCTCTTGTTAGGGAACTCAGGGGAGGAAGTTGACTCAAAGAGCTTTCAGGCATCCTGGGATGTTGCATTGAGAGAGAAAAGCAGAAGCACAGCAGAGGTACAAAGCAGAACACAGACAAACATAGGTAGATAAGGGTGAATGGACTGCGGAATCTGATCAACAGCTCAGATAACAAGAATAATGTCACTGTGAAGCAAAGAGGAGGAGAAAGTAGAAAACACCGGGGGGGGGGGGGATATCCTAGATCCGGACAGTGGTAGTTAATCTCAAGGGCTAAGCTGAAACAAGGGTTACTTTTCATGAAAAGCTTCTCTGAAATGCAGAGAACTGTAATTTTTAGGAGCTGGCCGTGGTTCAAAATGGCATGATGCTGTTTATCCATTCAGAGCAACAGAAGAAGGCACATGGATCTTACACCAAGGTGATTTTGTGGCATAATAGCATTGCAAAATCTGATTGGCTCCCAGCTGAAGTGACTTCATCACACTGCCTATATGATTGGCTAGAATCACCTCAGCAAAAAAAAAAAAGGCCCTGTTTTGCTCTCAGTTTTGACAAAGGAGGAATGATGGAGTTGTGATCGAGCAATGGAGAGAACAACACAAAGAACCTTTTGTAGAAGCATAACCTGCCCCTTTGACTTGAATATTTTCTAGGTGAATATTTTGCCTGCATTTTTCATTCAAATGCCCCTTTCACACAGAGGAAACGTACTAACTTATCAACTGTCTATTTATTCAGGCCCCCTCATTTCTTCTATTTCTATGTGCTGTTTGGACTACATGCAAAACATTCCTTCAGTTTCTAGAGTAGCTTAGAAAAGAAAAACCACTTTATCATTTTTAATCCTATTATTTCAAATGGCGAGGGCAGGTTTGGTGATGAAGACATCATTTCTTTTTTCGGCATAAACAAGGTCAGAGTCATTAATGACGTTCAGACCTGGTGTACATGTTCATTGAGAGACCGTTAGTCCTCACAATTAACTTTGCAGATCACACTATAGTCATAATAATAATAATTTATTATTTATACCCCTCCCATCTGGCTGGGTTTCCCCAGGCACTCTGGGTGGCTTCCAACAAAATATTAAAAATACATTAAAACACCAGTCATTAAAAACTTCCCTAAACAGGGCTGCCTTCAGATGTCTTCTAAATGTCAGATAGTTGCTTATTTTTTTGACATGTGATGGGAGGGCATTCCACAGGGCAGGCGCCACTACCGAGAAGGCCCTCTGTCTGGTTTCATGAAATGCAGCAGCTAGACTGGTGACTGGGAGTGGCAGCCAGGACCATAACACTAGTCCTAAAGGATCAGCACTGGCTTCCACTATGGTTCTGAGCACAATTCAGTGTTGGTGCTGACCTTTAAAGCCCTAAACAACCTTGGCCCTGTATACCTGGAGGAGCGTCTCCACCCACATCGTCCAGCCCGGACACTGAGGTCTAGCTCCAAGGACCTTCTGGTGGTTCCCTCACTGTGAGAAGTGAAGTTACAGGGAACCAGGCAGAGGGCCTTCTTGGTAGTGGCCTCCACCCTGTGGAACATCGTCCCATCAAATGTCTAGGAGATAAACAACTATACGACTTTTGGAAGACATCTGAAGGCAGCCCTGTATAGGGAAGTTTTTAATGTTTGACTTTTTTATCTACGCTTTTATATATGTTGGATGCTGCCTAGAGTGGCTGGGGCAACCCACTCAGATGAGTGGGATACAAATAATAAAATGATGATGATGATGATGTTCCACCCTGTGCTAAAGGAAAAGAGCAGCTTGCTTCCCAAGCCAGCAGCTCTTTTCCTTTAGCATAACATCTCAGTCTCTCTCATTCACAATGCATCTTTCATCAAAGCCTTTGCAATCCCCATGCTCAGTCTCAAACACTTCCACACTGCTTTCTGCAGAGACCCATCGGTTTGACACGTGACTCAATCAGATCTGCTTTGCGAAAGCAGGCTGCTGCGAGCCAGGAAGAAATGAGAAATCGGAGAAGACCACAAAGCAGCCTGTGAGGCGCTGGCTAGAAAACTCACTCATTAGTGCACTGCAAGCCTCTAGTTCTGCAATCAGATCCACTAGCCTGCCTTTTTTGTTTTCAGTTGGAGTCCACTAACCTGAATATTAAATTCCAAAAGCACAGCAAAATTGCCTCTTTCTTTCTTTTTATTCAGTGCTTGATATGATACAGAGCTGCCTAATAGATCACTGTCGATGGCTGGAAATGTGACTGCATTTACTAGCATACAGAACAAAAATTACCTGTCTAGACACAGGTTGTTTTCTTTGCCGGTGTACTATATTCTTTGTTTTCTTGATCATTTCCTCTACTGCCTGAGTATAATCAGCCCTCAGGGGTTCTTGGACTCAAGCTATTGTCCGCCAAAGCCATCTTGGGATGTTGGGAGATGGAGCTGAGCATCCAGAAGGCCATAGGTTTACATCAGGGGTCAGCAACGTGCTGCCCATGGGCTGGATGCGGCTCACAAAGACCATTTTACCACCCCCCAAGCCACCCCCCAACAGAGTGCCCACTCCGCGAGTCACCCACGCGCTGCACTAAACCAGTGAAACTTGGTGTGGGGACTCGTCGAACGGCGCCGGAAATCGTTTCTGCGCACGTGCAGATACTGGAAGTTGCATCTGTGCATGCCCAGACACCGCAAATCACCTCTGCACAGGTACAATTTTTAGCGTATAGGCATGTGCAGAAGCGATTTCCGGCGCTGGGGACATACGCAGAAGCGATTTTCCGCATCGCGCTGAGCCAGTCCGGCTCACAGATGATCTCTGTGGGAATGATCCCGCCCACGGTTGGCAAACCTTGCTGACCTCTGTTCTACATGCTTGTCTGAGCCTTTATGTTGTTGTTGTTTAGTCATTTAGTCGTGTCTGACTCCTCGTGACCCCATGGACCAGAGCATGCCTGTCTTCCACTGCCTCCCACAGTTTGGTCAAACTCATGCTGGTAGCTTCAAGAACACTGTCCAACCATCTCGTCCTCTGTCATCCCCTTCTCCTTGTGCCCTCCATCTTTCCCAACATCAGGGTCTATTCCAGGGAGTCTTCTCTTCTCATGGGATGGCCAAAGTATTGGAGCCTCAGCTTCAGGACCTGTCCTTCCAGTGAGCACTCAGGGCTGATTTCCTTCAGAGTGGATCGGTTGGATCTTCTTGCAGTCCATGGGACTCCCATGAGTCTGCTCCAGCACCATAATTCAAAAGCATCTATTCTTCGGCGATCAGTGGTGTGTGGTCAGTGGACTAAGGGGACTAGTCTAGTCTCCTTTATGTTCCCCTGACAACTTCTTCCGAAAGCCTGGGAAACTTCTGCTCCAACTCAGACACATGTTAAGTCAATAACGAACTGGGATAGCAAGCATGAGGTTTAAATGAAGAAAAGCTGCACCTCACAGGTTTCAAAGTTTTTATTGTTTAACTCACAGTGAATGTATTATTCAACACCTTCACAACCGCACCAGCCTTCCGCTGAGTTTTTTTAGTTTAAAGAAGACTGGGTTTTGATGCCATTTTAAGTTTTCTGATCGCATCGGTGACATGTTACAGCCTTCCTTTCAAGATAGTCAAGGATTATCACCAGCTGTTAAGACTTTGCTCACTGTATTGACTCTGAGTCAGCTGAAGCTCAGTTAAGCGTTTTCAGAATTTCCTTTTTCCTGTCTACCGGAACATCAACCCCCCCCCCCTTTATTGGTACTATTTGGAAATACGATGTGTCTATGTTTGGATTTGGATTTGATATCCTGCCTTTCACTCCCTTTTAAGGAGTCTCAAAGCGGCTAACATTCTCCTTTCCCTTCCTCCCCCACACCAAACACTCTGTGGGGTGAGTGGGGCTGAGAGACTTCAGAGAAGCCCAAGTTCACTCAGCAGCTGCATGTGGAGAAGCGGAGACACAAACCCGGTTCCCCAGATTACGAGACTACCGCTCTTAACCACTACATGTTGTAGAAACTCCTTCCTGTTTTCTGCAATGTTCTTTTATATAAAGATTTGGTGTGGTGTAATGGTTAGACTAAGACCTGGGAGACGAGGGTTCATAATCCTCACTCAGCCATGAAGCTCACTGGCTGACCTTGGTCCACTTGCAGTCTCTTAGTCTAACCTACTTCACAGGGTTCTTGTGAGGACTATGTATGTCATCTTGAGGTCCTTGAAGGAAAGGTTGGATATAGCTAAATACCTTTTTGCAAAAAGGTAAAAGCTTATTGGGAAATGATATATAATGAATTGAAGAAAATGTTGACAACAACTTTTGTAAAAAAAAGCCAGAAGCCTTCCTACTAAGTATTTTGGCTCAAGATATACCGAAGGAAAAGAGGACTTTATTTATGTATGCCACTACAGCAGCGAGAATGTTGATTGCACAAGACTGGGAGACTGGAGAAATACCAACTAAAGAGCAATGGCAAAAGAAGCTGATGAATTATGCAGAACTGGCAAAAATGACAGTTTAAGAGAAAAAAGCAACAGTGACTTTGAAAAAGAATGGGAACCATTTATATTATACTTGCAGAAACAAAGAAATTCTATAGACTTGATGGCAGGATTCAAATAAACATTCACATTATTAGTATTAGAAAATGTGTAGAAGATAGAGAAATAATACGATGTACTCATTTTTATCTTTATGTTTTTAGGTTTGATGTTACTGTATAAATATGTTATTAGTATTTTTTTTCTTTTAGGAGGTAGCAAAGTGGGTGAAAGGAAAAATAAACCAGAAATGGAAGTTGGGGGAAGCCCAGGAGGGGAGGGGGGAAGGAATGTATAGTAAATGCTATGGATATGAGATGTATGTAATGAATGAAAAAGAAAAATGATTTTTTTAAAGGATATAACTAAATAAAATACTTTATAATAGCTCTTTTATTATACAGTATACTTTGTTACATCCCCCCCCCCCTCTTGGTTGTGCTTGATGCATTTTGGGGTGACATTTATGATTTTTTTCTGAGTCATTTGTCACAAACACAAGTTGTCACTTTAACATATTAGCGCTTGGGTTACACTGGTATATATTTAAGTCCCAGACTCTGAGCAGAAAGGTTTTATGAGTACCTGCCTAGTGGGATCACAAATATGAGGAACAAATATTGTTTGATAAGTCAAATAAGTTACAATCCAGTACACACTTACCTGGAAATAAGCCCCATTGAACTCCGTAGCACTTACCTCCAAATAGACATGCACAGGAAATGTGTTGCGTGATCAATGCACACAATGCATTATGAAGTTCAGGGGCACTTTTCCTTGTCTTGAGATCACAACAGAAGCATCAGCATAGGGAAGTCAATGGAGGAAAAGAAGAAAAAAATGAGCCAAGAGTAGGGAGGGGGAGATTTAATTGGTTCACTTTTAAAGGCAAACCACCCTAATTTGCACTTTCTGAACTACTATGCAAACTGAAACCCAGACATCTTCCAAAACTTGCGCTCCTTCGAAATTTGCAGTGCAATTCTCCAGCTAAGTAATGTGCAAGATAGATAGATGGCTAGATAGATAGATGATAGATGATAGATAGATAGATAGATAGATGATAGATAGATAGATAGATAGATGATAGATAGATAGATAGATAGATAGATAGATAGATAGATAGATAGATAGATAGATATAGATAGATGATAGATAGATAGATAGAGATAGATAGATGATAGATAGATGATAGATAGAGATAGATAGATAGATAGATGATAGATAGATAGATAGATAGATAGATAGATAGATAGATAGATATAGATAGATAGATAGATAGATAGATAGATAGATAGATGATAGATAGATAGATAGATAGATAGATAGATAGATAGATAGATGATAGATAGATGATAGATAGATAGATAGATATAGACAGATGATATGGATAGTTTTGAACAGATGTGTATACAGTGGTACCTCAGATTACATACGCTTCAGGTTACAGACTCCACTAACCCAAAAATAGTACCTCGGGTTAAGAACTTTGCTTCAGGATGAGAACAGAAATCGTGCTCTGGCGGCACGGCGGCAGCAGGAGGCCCCATTAGCTAAAGTGGTGCTTCAGGTTAAGAACAGTTTCATTTTAAGAATGGACCTCCGGAACGAATTAAGTACTTAACCCGAGGTACCACTGTATTATGTAAAATTGCAGACAAAAAATGTGTATATTAGGGAGGAAATTGCACTAAATTGCTGCTGAATTTTCATTAAGGCCTTAAAAATAAATAGATCTATAAACCAGTGATGAAATGGGGAAAACAGAACTTAATTGAAACTGGAAGAAACCAGCAATTACAGATTTACCCGACCATAGGTAAAAGTAAGCAGGGAAAGGATATGCCTTTATTTCCCTTCTGTGCTCTGATGCTCTGATGCAAACTTTCCAGATGTAGCAAAAAAATTATGGCAGCCCACCAATGCAGCCTGTCTGACATCTTCTTAGAGCTGAGATGGCCATTACAGTGTTCCCATGAGAAAAACAACAGCAACGTAAGAGTACTTAATTTGCATTTGGTCTCAAAATTGCCACCTCTCTCACATTTTGAAAATGTGTTAATTATCTTTGGTTCTCTCCTCCTAAGTAAAATTCAGGTAGAAAATTGAAGTCATGTGTGAGTTCTCTCTCTCTCTCTCTCAATCTCTCTCTCTCTCCTAAGTTACTTCTTGGTTTGTTCACAAACCTGAAAAATGAGAAATAAATCTCTTCTACAAGTACAGTGGTACCTTGGCTCTCAAACTTAATCTGTTCCAGAAGTCCATTCCAAAACCAAAGTGTTCCAAAACCAAGGCACGCTTTCCCATAGAAAGTAATGCCAAATGCTTTAATCCATTTAACAAGCTCTAAAACAGCAATTTAACATGAATTTTTCTAACGAGACCATTGAGCCATAAAATGAAAGCAATATACAATGTACTGCAGTCACACAATCAATCAGTCAATCAGTAGCTGGACTGGGTTCCACACAGTCACCAAAACAAAAAAAAGAGCCACAAAAACAAACACAAAATAAAAAGCAAAAACAGACAGACCTCAGCGTAACTCTCAAAATGGAAGTATGGCATTCAAATCAGAAGCGTAACACTCAAAATGGAGCACATTTGGCTTCTGGAAAAAGTTCTCAAACCGGAACACTTACGTCCGCGTTTGCAATGTTTGGGTTCCAAGTTGTTTGAGTACCAAGGCATTTGAGAACTAAGGTACCACTGTATATACTTACTTGCACTTATCCACCAATAGCCAGGCTACCTCATGAGGCCTTTTTGCACAAGGCTGAAAGAGATAAGCAAAACATTCTGATTGGTTCTTACTTTCTAATCACTCAAGATCAGGACATCAGTTTTGTTGGCTAGTCTTTTGCTCCCTCCCTGCTTTTCCCAATCCTACCCTTTTCTCTCTTTTTTGTTATTGTGGAAGAGGGCACAAGTCTTCCAGCTCATGGCCATATATCAAATTGATGTTTCAATTTCTGCTGTCTTCAGCCAATATTTATGGTCTTTTCAACTCTTAATCCAAAGTGCTACACTCTATGGCTCTCTAGTGGTAAACATGTGCCTGGACTGAACATGAGAACACACACAATTTCTTAGTTTGTCATTTCCTCGATGCTAAATTTCTCGTTTTGCCATTTTTAAAAACTGTGACAATCTCTTCCCATTGGTTTTAACTGACTTGCATCACACCTTCAGGGTTATCATCCACTGAGGGATAATAAACATTTGTTTAAGATGTACCATATCCAATTACAGGTGGAGTTAGAGATTCCCCACCCCCACCCCAGACGGAACTCAACAGAACTCAGTTCCGGCACCTCCCAGGTGGGTGCATTGCCATTATAAGAGAACAAGGGAGGCGTTCATTGTGAGTTCCGGCACCTCATTTTCTAGAAAAATAGCACTGGGTGGAGTTAACATGAGAAGTCCATACAAAAAAGTTTCCCTTGGCATAGAAAACTGGGTGTCACTAGGCCTGATGCCTGGTCTTTTTAAATTTAATGTTTTGTGTTTTTTTTTGAACAAATAAATAAGAATAAAAATGTGCACCCCACCCCCGAGCCCATTCCGTTGTAACTATCCAACCTCCCTAAATTTCAACACCTCTTGCAATCATTTGACTGCCTAGTCATCTGTGTGAGGGAAGTACCTTGGGATTGATGACCATTCAAGTCAATGTGAGCCTCACCTAAAGTTGGAAGTGGTGCATCATAAATGGCTCCTTGCAAGCAAGAGGAAATCCTGATTGTCTCACAATCCCTCCTTGCATGAAGGACTGCTGCTCGTGGCTAGCTGGCATATGGGTTAGTGGGCTAGTCTGCTTGATCCTCTGTTTTATGCTGGTAAAGGCATAGGGTACTCTCTAGTGAGCATGTGGTCAACCTGCAGGCCACATGTGGCCCTCAGTGGCTTTTACGTGGCCCCTGCACTTGCCAAATCCTGCTAAGTTTGTTGTCCCCCTGTGCTGATGAGGAGATAATGATTGTGATGGGGACAGTGGAATACAAGGAGTGTTATCCCAGTGCGTCAGTCGTTTCATGTAAATTGTGTTTCCCTAGCCTGTCAGATAGCTAGTGGGAAAAACAACAACAAACCTCTGGTTACGTGAAGCATATTCAATAAACACACAAGACGTAACCGGCTGTACATTTGAAAATAATAATATATACTATTCATTGTATTGAATTGTAGATTTCAACAGAAGTAGCTCATAAAGTTCAACGAAAAATGTAGAAGACCCAGTGGATCAGTTCATTCTCTAATCAGTTTATGCATGAGGTCCATATATGTGAAAGTGCCTATTCCACCTGTCTGTTCATAGACTCCAACAATCCACACGAAAGGTTGTTGCAGTTCCACAGAATCCTTTCACAGAGTCTAAGACAAGGATTTCCGGAATATTAGCCTTGTTTCGCCGTCCTGGGCTTCATCAGTAGTGCAAACTCATATATGATATCACAGGACAGTGGATCTTATAGCATAGTAGTAGCTGCGTGAGAGAAATAATGAGTTAGAGTAATTGTGTGTGAAGTGCTTGGCCACCAGCCCAGGCTTGCCTTGTCACTGACTCAGCCATGTCCACTGGTGCAAAGTCCTTGCCATCTAGCTAATACTGTATGGGCAAACAGATTGCCCACTTTTGCCCTAATAACTCTGAAGAAGAAAGAAAAGCCATTAAGCTGAACTGAAATTCTTTAACGTTAGCATTGAGTTTTCAGTACACAAATATAGGCTTATAGGACACACACAAACACACACACACATATATATACACAATCAGTGACGTGGGATAAAGTATTTAATTAGTATTTCCTCCTTCAAGGTTAAATTGAAATTTTAAAAAATAATAATACTCAAAATGCCTATGCCACATATTTAAGAAGCATAATATCAACATACTATTAACCTTGATGCACACAATAAACTAAAAATGCTCTAGTGAACAATTAGGAATATTGTATTTGTCATACAATTAGGAATATTGTATTTGTCATACACAGAACGATGTTTCCATGAATGTAAAGTTGTGGGTTTTTTGGGCTACCGTATTTTTCACCCTATAGGATGCACTTTTTCCCCTACAAAAATGAAGGGAAATGTGTGTGCGTCCTATGGGGCGACCCCTCTCGCTCTCCAGGCTTCAGGAAGCTATCTGCAAGCCTTGCGCGCCCGGGGGAGTTCCCGCGGGCTCGAAAGGCTTGCGGGCGGCAGCCTGTTCTGGGGGCTGGGGTCGGGGGAAGCTCAGGCTTCCCCCGCCCCAGCCCCGCGGCTGGGGGGGGAAATATTTTTTTTTATTCATCCCCCCCCCCCCGAAAAAATGAGGTGCGTCCTATGGGCCAGTGCACCCTATAGGGCGGAAAATACGGTAATTCTCTGAAATGTATGATTCCCCTAGAAACAGTCTGTTTGTGAGCTCATCTAACTACCGTAAATTTCGCTCTATAACACGCAGATTTTTTCTTCTAAAAAGGAAGGGGAAATGTCTGTGCGTGTTATAGAGCGAATGTGTGGTCCCTGGAGCCGAAAAATCAAGCAAAAATCAAATCGCGGGGCTGCACGCTGCACGGAGAAGCGAAACTTGAAAAGAGGAAGCGGCTGCTTTCCTGCATTCTGCCTCAGGGTCTTACTGCCCACCCTCCTCTGTTTCCTTGCTGTGTTTGCTGAAACGGAACAAAGAGCAGGGAAAGCCCCTCCCCTCCAGGCAAGCTCCGGTGCTGCTGGGGGAGAGGGAGAGAGAGGGGGGAAGGGAGAGAGAGAGGGGGGGAGGGAGAGAGAGAGGGGGGGAGGGAGGGAGGGAGGGAGGGAGAGAGAGAGAGAGAGAGAGAGAGAGAGAGAGAGAGAGAGAGATGGCTGGCTGGCTTGGGTGGGGGAAAACTTTTGCCTTCCTTTCTTCCCTACCCCTCTCCTGCATTCTTAGCCAGCTGCTTCTCTGCACACCCCTCTCCTGCTCCTTGTCCCTTCTGTGTTTTTCCTTCCCTCCCCACTTAAAATGTGGTTACAAAGCATAGATCCTCAGGATCTTTGCATTGGGTCACCCCAAATTCACCATCAGATCACATAGCATGTCCATGGCTACAGCCTGCCCCCCCAAAATCACGCACCCACTGTTGCCTGGGGCTGCAATGGTGCAAAAATGTGGTTAAAAAGCATGGATCCACATGGATCCTCAGGATCTTTGCATTGGGTCACCCCAAATTCACCATCAGATCACATAGCATGTCCATGGCTACAGCCTGCACCAAAAAAATCACACACCCACTGTTGCCTAGGGCTGCAATGGTGCAAAAATGTGGTTAAAAAGCATGGATCCACAGGGATTCTCAGGATCCTTGCATTGGGTCACCCCAAATTCACCATCAGATCACATAGCATGTCCATGGCTACAGCCTGCCCCCCCAAAATCACGCACCCACTGTTGCATGGGGCTGCAATGGTGCAAAAACGTGGTTAAAAAGCATAGATCCACAGGGATTCTCCGGATCTTTGCATTGGGTCACCCCAAATTCAACATCAGATCACATAGCATGTCCATGGCTACAGCCTGCACCAAAAAAATCACGCACCCACTGTTGCCTGGGGCTGCAATGGTGCAAAAACGTGGTTACAGAGCATGGATCCACAGGGATTCTCAGGATCTTTGCATTGGGTCACCCCAAATTCACCATCAGATCACATGTCTGTGACCACAGCATGAAGCCCAAAAATGATACATCCACTGTTTCATTCAGAATGTTTTTTCCCTTGTTTTCCTCCTCTAAAAACAATGTGCGTGTTATGGTCAGGTGCGTGTTATAGAGCGAAAAATACGGTAATTAATAAACAAATCCTTTTGATTCCAGCAAAGATGTTCTTAGAATTACTCCTTGATGTTCAAGGCTCATTCCCAGGATTCTGATTCTTCAAAATACACATTAGATAGAGTCAAAATCAATTTATTTACATACAAGCTTTTCTACAAATATGGTCAGAATGGTTCATATAAGCAACAAACAGCCTACATCATTATATTGCTACAACATAAAACTAAAAAAACTCCCAAATTATAAGTTCATTTAACATACACCAGCATTCATGTGAGCACAAAGCCCATCAATAGATCAATAAAAATACCCAATACCTTCACATCGAAAAGTAACAAAAATGTTGCTGACATTAGTACCCAGCATTACCCCCATCTTTTATACATCATCATCATCATCATCATCATCATCATCATTTTGTTTGTATGCCCCCTTTCCATAGTTGAAACTATGCTCAAGGCAGCTCACAACATGACAAGATTTTCATAATTACAGACATAACAGAAGTCATAAACAATAAATAAATCACATCAAAAAGTACACAACCTAATGGAAACAATTTCCGCATAAGATCTAAAACTAAAGATACAACAATAATAACAGCAACAGCTCTCTCAACCCCCTATAACAAATATTCCAGCCCAAGAATCTGTTCAACAGCCTCAGCTTTTGTAGCTGGAGTCAGTCAGCATTCCACTCTCCCAGATCAGATGGGAAAAGGCCAGAAAGGCAGGGTGCAGGTCTTCCAGGGCTGACAGCCAAGATAGTCTCATTTAAAAAAACATAGATAAAAATTAAAAACAATTTAAAAGGGCAGTCCTCAGTGCTAAGCAGCAGCCACAGTCCTTGTGAAGCCTGTCCACCCGAAGCCAGGTGGAAAGAGGCAAGGGCGGGGCCCTTCAGGCCCTCAGCAGGTAGTCAACCCAGAACATGTCAGGAACATGTCCCCCCAGGACCCAACAGAAGGGTTAAACTTCAGAACTAGCAGTCCACAGGCTGATTTTTCTGATGAGGGAGAAGAGCGAGATTCCAAAGCTGACAGCCTACAGCCCTTCCTTCACAAGGTAGACACTCCTAGTTCAGATGAAGAGGGAGAGTTGGAAGACGGCCAAAGCAAGGCCAGGCTGCAAACAGATATGAGAGGCTTGGAAACTCTGTCCACTGACAGTGGGGAAGGGCTGGTCCAAGCTTCTAGTTCTAGGTCTCGACGCTGGAATCGCAGGAAAGAGGAGTGGAAGGGGAAGGATAGAAATATGAGGTTCTGGCATCATTCCTGTTGGAGGCGGAACTCTGATTCAGATTAGATCTATTGCTGCTAAGAGGGAGTGCGAAGCTCTGCTCTGTATGTTTCTGTAAATACAGTGGTACCTCGGGTTAAGAACTTAATTCGTTCTGGAGATCTGTTCCTAACCTGAAACTGTTCTTAACCTGAAGCACCACTTTAGCTAATAGGCCCTCTTGCTGCTGCTGCACAATTTCTGTTCTCATCCTGAAGCAAAGTTCTTAACCTGAGGTAATATTTCTGGGTTAGCAGAGTCTGTAACCTGAAGCGTATGTAACCCGAGGTACCACTGTAAAGCTATCTAGAACTGACGGGACTCTGCTTACTGCTGGTGAGCCAATTTGTTGCCAGGGATTGTTATACCCAGAGTATGTCTGGAAGCAGCTCATTTATGAAAGCTCCCATGGCTGGAGGATGGGGCAAGGAAAGTGGAAACAGGCTGATGAAGAAGAAAAAGTCTCTCTCCAGTGTATCTGGTGTGGTGCTTCTGAGCCAGTGTGGTGTAGTGGTTAAGAGTGGTGGACTCGTAATCTGGTGAATCGGGTTCGCTTCCCCGCTCCTCCACATGTAGCTGCTGGGTGACCTTGGGCCAGTCACATTTCTCTGAAGTCTCTCAGCCTCACTCACCTCACAGAGTGTTTGTTGTGGGGGAGGAAAGGAAAGGAGAATAGTAGCTGCTTTGAGACTCCTTTGAGTAGTGATAAAGCGGGATATCAAATCCAAAGTTGTTGTTGTTGTTGTTGTTGTTGTTCTTCTTCTTCTTCTTCTTCTTCTTCTTCTTCTTCTTCTTCTTCTTCTTCTTCTTCTTCTTCTTCTTCTTCTTCTTCTTCCCCACCTGGGAAATGACAGTGACTCCATGGCCAGCTGTGTGGTGCCACCCCTCCTCACCAACTGCTCCGGCCCCTCACAGTGCTTTTAGAGGCAGCTTCCACATGAAGGCACTTGGAGGGCAGAGCAAGGCAGCTGGACACAGTGTTGCCTGATGGCAAACACTGAGTCTCTCTCCTCCCTTGCCATCAAAAAGCACAGGAGCCGCTGCTCATTTTTTGAGTCAATGGCTTGCCAGTACCATTCATCACAAAACAGTCTATATCATTTCCAACCAGTGGAACAGGTGTGTGTGTGTTTGTGTTCCACTTTGCTTTGCACCACTTCAAAGCAGTGTCAAGGTTCAGCTCAAATAGACCTTGGTGCCTCTGCAATTCATTTCAAAAGGGAAGATTACATATCTCTTTTCCCCAACTTCAAATAAAACCAGTTCATAGGAACGTTGCACACATTTTCCCAGGAAGAGTGCAGCGGGGGGGGGGGATATTTCACAGTAAATAAACACATTATTGTACTTATTTGTATGCGAAGTAACAGCTATCACATGACCCCCAAGTTATGTCACCATTTTAATCAGCTTCTGTATTTGAGGAATGATGGCAAAGCCATTTCCGAGCTTGGGAGGAGGTGGGGTTGTGGGTGTCACACCCACCCCATGTGCGTGGGGGCTATTCCTAGCCCCCGCAAGATCAGGGGAATCCTTGGCCACTTCATCTGCCCAGCCAGCCAGTAGGTTGGCTGAGGGGGGAGACGTGGCCTAGCCTATTTACGGCTGGCGTGGCTGAGCCTCCCCCTCTTTTCGCCGCACCTGGACCTTGCTATGGACTACGGTCGGTCGCCGCAAGGGGCCTGGTAGGAATTTTCCCCAATTGGTAAATTCAGCCAATTGGTTTTTCGCCTACCTCGTAGCAACTCATCACAACTTCGGCATTGTTGGTTAGGCATTGGTAAGGGAGGGTTAAGAGTATGGTGGTGGAGGAAGCGCCATCGTCTCCCCCCACAGCAAAGGGTAGTCCGATAAACGACTCCGGGGGGCGTTGCCCTGTCCGAAACCTATGGAGGTGTGGGCCTAAGATACAACCCTGAGTGGTGACCCCGAGGGAGCTGCTAGTTGACGTGCCTCAGCAGGACTCCCCCTACTGGTGGTTAACCCTTGCCAGTCTTCATGCAATCAGGCTCAAGCCGGCTAGTCTTTAGAACCAATGCCTAAGCCAATACCACTGATTCCTGTTATCAATAAAGTTGTGGCCTATTTTGCCCATTAACCTTAATATTTGGTGTCCTGTGTCTTTATTTCTTCCTGGGGGAGGCGGGATCTCGCCACACAATGTGTTATTACTATTATTATGAGCTTGACCAACCCCATCTGCTTACCAGCCTCTGCCACCCCAACCCTGCTGGGTCCCCTTCCCTTTACATTTCTTGTTCAGCTTGCAGCTCACCCAGTCTCCCATCTCCTCACAACTTGCCCACCTCCTCTAGATTTTATCTCCTTCATTCCCCTCTCTCCAGCTCATGATGGTGACAGGGAGACGTGCAGTTTGTGATGCTGTGGGAAGGGAATTAAAAATCCTCCATAGGTTTGTCCCACGGAGCAGAACAAAAGGTAGTTTGCAGAGAGAAGGAAATGGAGCCTGGGCCAACTCTGAAAAAACTTAGCTGTAATGTGTCATTTCTCTATAACTACATTCTGTGAATGTTAAAGGCTTCACAAGTTCCATAGCAAGCAGCTTCAGCGGAACCAGGAATGGGTTCTGTAGCCATGGAAACTCTAAAGTGATGGAAAAATCCAGGTGGATCAAAGAGTTCAGCTGAGACAGGCTATCCCTGAACAGTTGATAAACGGTATAAGGCAGGGATGGCTAACCTGTGGCCTTCCAGATGTTGTTGAACTCCCAACTCTCATCAGTACCAGCCAGCATGACCAATAGGAATGATGAGAGCTGTAGTACAGCAACATCTGGAGCCCCAAAGGGTAGTCACCCCTGCTTTATGGAATAAAAGGTATATGGCTGCCTGCCAATATACCTCTCTGATGGATGAAACATACTTCATAGTAATGAGGTTAGAAAACTCATATTTTCTGATTTAGGGGTTCCGGATGTAATTTAATCCACACAGCTCCATAGTCTGCATCTTCCATAATGAGAATTTATGGTGAGTTTTGCATAATATACCTAGATAACCGAAGGTAATTTCAGTAATTAGGATGGATGATAAAACCGTACCCTTCACTCCGAACCATTCATATTATAGTAGGATACCAAGAATAGTGTATTGACTGGATAATTACAGTTCTTATTAGTTTGTTGCAGGTTTGCAGTTGCTACGATCATGCTCTGTGTGTACCTGATTAAACTGTCATTCATTCAAAGATTTCTGGTGATCTATTCTCCATTTCCACTGCTTTTAGGTCCTATCACAACAGATGCACGTGTAGAAGTGTAAGTACGTAAAAGACAGACATGGATAGTATGCAGTGTTTTATTTCTAGAAAAAGAGGTGCCAGAACTCACCATGAACACCTCCCTCATTCTCTCAGAATGGCAATGGCACCTACCTGAGACTTGCCGGAACTGAGTTCTGGTGAGTTCCGGCTGAAAAGAAGCCCTGACAGAATGGCATACAGTGGTACCTCGGGTTACATACGCTTCAGGTTACATACGCTTCAGGTTACAGACTCTGCTAACCCAGAAATATTACCTCGGGTTAAGAACTTTGCTTCAGGATGAGAACAGAAATCATGCTCCGGCGGTGTGGCAGCAGCTGGAGGCCCCATTAGCTAAAGTGGTGCTTCAGGTTAAGAACAGTTTCAGGTTAAGAATGGACCTCCAGAATGAATTAAGTACTTAACCCGAGGTACCACTGTATTTCTGAGTCTTTGCTTCTTCAAAGTACTATATCTGGGTTATTCTCCCAATTTCTTTATACCCCAAAACTCATTTCTCTAGTTAGAAGTTGCGTTACTGAATATGCAGTAGAGGAAGACAGAAAAAGGAGGATTGAAAACCAAATAAAACTTCAGTTCAGTTGCCAAATCGATCAACGAGGCACACAAGTAAGCTTCACAGCCACACAGTCCAGTCACCATACAAATCCAGAACATTCTGCCAAATGGCATGACATTTCCCAGAGTTATCTTGCTTAGAGCAGACCTCTGCTTGGTCTAATGAATCCCTCAGCCGTTGGTCAGTGCTAGGAGTAATGGAGGACTTCCAATGTTTTAGGATAATGCCCTTGGTTGGGAAATGAGCTCTTAGAAACCATGCCAACTGGTGTTTTGACGTTCCCTTGCTGCTAGGAACAAAGCTTAAAATATGGACAAGGAGAGGGACATTTTCAAAGTAATATTTATGCATGCTGCAACTTCTTTCCCCAAAGGGGTTGTTATCACCACACAACTCTACAGAAGGCAAGAGAAGATTATCTCCATAGCCATTCTGTCTCCAGCATCGTCTAAATATGTGTCTAAAGTGAAGAGGTTTGAAGGAATCCAGTAGATTCACAAAAATTATTTCCTGTAGGACAAACCTTGGATGCAAGTTAGAAGTCTAACTAATTGTTTCAACTGCAAGTTTCTAATGAAAAAGTTATACAGTAGTACCTCTGGTTATGAACTTAATTTGTTCTGGAGGTCCATTCTTAACCTGAAACCATTCTTAACCTGAGGTACCACTTTAGTTAATGGGGCCTCCCACTGCCGCCGTACGATTTCTGTTCTCATCCTGGGGCAAAGCTCTTAACCTGAGGTACTACTTCCAGGTCAGCAGAGTCGAAATGTTTGTAACCCGATGTGTTTGTAACCAGAGGTACCACTGTATTGGATACTCACTCAGCAACAAAGCATTCCTTAGACACATATGTAAGATTGTGCTCCCAAATGGATTCAGTGATATGTGGGATTATAAGCCCCATCCACATCCCTGAAGTGAAGAATTAATTGTCCTCCCGTCACATTTTTATTAAAATATTCTGAATGTTGGTGTACTCTGTAGTTTCTTATTGAAGGGTTGCTTTCAATGTGTGTTTGTTTTGGGATGAATGGAAAATGGAAGTGAATGGAGCCCAACTGGCAGAACAATAAATGGGACTCTATAAAAAAGTAAGTGAACAAATGATGCCAAGATGTAGTCTTCGTATATGGGACAGGTTTTGTTTTGTTTTGATACAGAGAAGCAAACAATAATCTTCATAAATACAAAATGGAACATTGATATATATTCACCCTGTTCTATAGACCTTTATGGATTAATTGCGACGAAGCCTGGACATGCAAAGGAATCCACATACAGACTTATTTTATGCAAAGAATAGAAATGATTTTCAGCAAAGGAGCCCCTTGCAAGAGGTGGAAGAGCTGTGAAGCTCCATGGAAGAAACTGCGAGATTGTGATGACAAAGTAACAAATAACGAAAAGAAACACTCTGCAGCAAGGAAACATCTTTTGCCTGTCTAGACCCCGCAACCACCCCCTCGTTGAGGAATAAAACACACCAGGACACAGATATTAGGTTAATGTTAATTTTGGCTACAACTTTATTGATTACAGAATGTGAGTGGTAATTGGCTTAGGCATTGAATGGGCCCGACTATATCTGACTCCTGCCCACTGCGCAGGGAGTCTGGTAAGGGTAAACCACCAGAAGGGGGAGCCCCATCGATGCAGACTAACTCAAGCTCCCCCTGGTATTCCCAACGGGGTCATGTCATGGCCCTAGCCCTGCCCTGGGCTTAGGACAAGATCCACACCCCCGGATTCTTTGAACGAAATACCCTTAAGCTTGGAGGGGCAGGTGATGGCCACACCTCCCCTCCCCCATCATAAGGTCAAACAATGCCTAACCACAAAACCTTACAAAGTTGTGACGATTGCTATGAGGTAGGTGAAAACCAAATGGCCCATGCCAATTTTGCCAAGTGGAAAAATTCCTACCAGGCCCCTCAACGGCAACCAAACGCTGTCCATAGCAAGGCCAATGTGAAAACCTGCAAACAAGGGAGGAAGGGTGGGAGATTGAAGAAGTGAGCCAGGAGGAAGCCCTCTGGCTCGTGCCTCCATTTAAATGGTCCCAGCCACGCCCCCACCAGCCAGCTGATTGGCTGGCTGAGTGTTGACGTGGCCAGGATCCCCAGGGCAACGCGGGACTTCGTCCCCCGCCCCTGGGGCCATGTGGTCCACCGCAACTCGTCACCACAAGGAAGTGGAGCGGACTAACCAGGTTTTCATCTTTGAATGAATAATCTGTGCAAGTGTCCCTAATAGAGCTGACTGTCAGAGAAGCAGACAGTAACATTCCTACAAATACAACATTTATACTGATGCTGAGAATGGGAATTGTACAGAGGTTATACTGAGGATCCAGGGGTCTACCTTGTTGCTGTATGAGTCATTTTCCCATGCCTACAAAGCAGATGTCTGCCCCAGTAGAAACGGGAAGAGGAAACACAGTAATTACATGCTGCGCTACCTTTAGGCTGCTGACTCAACGATCCTGTATTATCTGGTAGAGTCTGCTGTGGGAGTTAAAATATATACATGAAGGATCAAATATCAGGATACTGGAATAAAATGCAAATTAGATAATATATTTCAAAGCAAGGGGGTTTCACACAGGAGAGGGTGGGGGGGAAAGGCAGCTAACTATAATTGTAATAATGACCTTAATGTCATATGCTTCACACAAATCAACTGCTTTAATTAGAGCTCAACTTGTACTATAACAGTCTGATTTGCATAAGCTACTGCTTCTGCATTTATAGGGTGATTCTGTTCTATGGGCCAGTGCAGCAAAAATCCAGCACTTCAAACATTTTATGCAGTGCTCAGAATCACCCAAGAATGGCCCAGGTACGTTTCATGCCCTAAGAATAAGCATTCAAGCTGTTCTTTCTGCTCAGTACAAAACTATTTGTGGAAGAGACCGTGATGGGGATCTGCTTGGGAAAAACCTAAGCCTATCCAAGTTTGTCCACAGGACTGCTTGACGCTGCACCCTGGAGGACAATGGTTCAAAAACCTAGAAGATACTTGACTTCCCAAATGCCATACATAGCTAACCTTGAAATACCAAAAGGGCTTTCATTTTGGCCTGATGTCAGGCCCTCCCTTCAGCAGTCCAGGAAGGCCGTTATAGGAAGATACCATACGAGGAGAGGAAATGCCCATGGGGCTCTGGGCAGCAGGAAACAACGGAGCATGTCCTTCTTCCTTGCCAGTATTACATAGACATTCGAGCCAGGTTTATCCAGCCTATCCTATATGAGTTCCCTGGGCATTCAGAACAATATTACATCTCCCTATTACTACAGGACAAAAACCCCAGAATTCACATATTTAGTTGCCAGATTTTGCGCTGCCATGATAGATATCCGTCGAAGGGTGATCTATGCTACAAATCAGTCCTAAATTGAAGGCCCATATTGTTAGATCTGCACTTCTGAAGCCCCACCCCATACTGCTGTTTTTAACTGATCTCTTTTAATTTCTCTTTTCATTTTTTACTCACCTAATACCTATGTTTAATCAAGTATTCTATGTATATGTTTTAATCTACGTTTGGTTCTTGCTCCCATTTATTAAATAATCATCGGCTTAGAGATACTGTTATGCTATTTGTTTAGATGTTTTGCTCATGTTGGTCTGTGACCATAATAAAGTAAATTCATTCATTCATTCAGAAACTCTGCTCACTGGGTGACCTTGGATCACAAATGCTCAGCCTCACCTACCTCACAGGATTGTTGTCAGGGTAACATGGGGAGATAGGGGGCCATGTGTGCTACCTTGAGCTCCTTGAAGGAGAGGTGGGATATAAATATCATACATATAGATAAAATTAAATACAGATGTTGGCTCCTGTAAAGGCTCCTCCACATCCATCCTAGGTAATGGTGGAGGTGTGGTTGTGAGCCATTTCAGATGGCAACCATTATCATGAAAATAAACACTCAACATTGTCCTGCATTGCAAGATCAACACCTCAGAGACAGCTAAACATGTAGCATGCTTGGAAACAGAAGTGTCAGAATTGCATTTACACAATATTATGTGCACACAAAAAAACAGCAGATAAATGAAACCCTACGCTAATAAAAGCTAAATGTGGCAACATTTAGTGTAATGTATTTGTAATGATTTAAAATTCCCTTTACGAGACTTTAACAATACCCATTGGGGCTTTAGCTGCAGCTAGCTAAAAGAGAATTCGTAAAAGGCAAACAGAACAAAAGCTCAGGGGGCTAAATTGACCCAGGAGAACCTTTCAAACATGATACTGTTCCAGGGAGGGAGGGGTAAGGGAAGGAGGAAGAAGATGAGCCACAGAAACAGGAACTTGAACTCATCTCAAAAGAGATACCAGTCACGTATATTATCTGAAGTGGTATTATTTCATATGCTAAAGAGTACACAAGTCATTGAAGCATACCTTCCATCATTTCTCCAATGAAAATGTTGTTGTTTAGTCGTTTAGTCATGTCCGACTCTTCGTGACCCCATGGACCAGAGAACGCCAGGCACCTCTGTCCTCCACTGCCTCCCGCAACTTGGTCAAACTCATGCTGGTAACCTCGAAAACACTATCCAACCATCTCATCCTCTGTCGCCCCCTTCTCCTTGTGCCCTCCATCTTTCCCAACATCAGGGTCTTTTCCAGGGAGTCTTCTCTTCTCATGAGGTGGCCAAAGTACTGTAGCCTCAGCTTCACAATCTGTCCTTCCAGTGAGCACTCAGGGTTGATTTCCTTCAGTATGGAGAGGTTTGATCTTCTTGCAGTCCATGGGACTCTCAAGAGGCTCCTCCAGCACCATAATTCAAAAGCATCCATTCTTCGGCGATCAGCCTTCTTTATGGTCCAGCTCTCACTTCCATCACTACTGGCCAATGAAAATAGGGACATCCTATTCCATGATGATAATAATAATTTTACTATTTATACCCTACTCATTTGCCTGGGTTTCCCCAGGCACTCAGGCATCCAACATATATAAAAACATAATAAAATTTTAACATTAAAAAAACTTCCTTATACAGAGCTGCCTTCAGATGTCTTCTAAAGCTTGTATTGTTACTTATCTCCTTGGCTCAAGAGCTGCATAACTCCATACCCTCCAGCATTTCTCTGATGAAAATAGCTGGATAGCTCAGTTGGTTAGAGCATGGCGCTGATAATACCAAGGTCACAGGTTTGATCCCCATATGGCACAGCTGCATATTCTTGCACTGAATGGGGTTGCACTAGATGGTCCTCAGATGGTCCTCTACAGTTCTATGATTCTATTTAATCAGAAATCGGGATAGCTTCTGTAAATCCGGAACTGTCCCTGGAAAATAGGAACACTTGGAGGGTCTGGTTGAAGTGAACTGAAAGGAAGCCAAACAAGCCCAGGCAAGATGAGAGATTCACCATCCTGCAAACTTTCATCTCAGATACTGAAAAGTGTGGTAGGCTGGATTTTGAGGTGGAGAAAATCCACAGTACCGATGAAACACACTGTCCACTTGCAAGAGTTCTGTCTGAGCACAACAAGGGTGCTTGCCTTTAAAAGCATAAATAAATTGGGGGCTAAGTAACAAGAGGACCCCATGAGTGCCCATTCGCTAATCTCATTCCCCTACAATAATCCAGATCACTTTCCTCTCTTATTATACACATTGATGTTTAAAAAGACCAGAGATGAGATTCACAGACCGTCCACTCTGTCCCAACAAGTGAAGAAACGGAGGGGTGAGGTTTTGATTTGGTTTTTGGTGCGTTAACCTCACACACGATTGTTACGGCTGTTTGCTGTTTCCAAGGAAGAAGCATAAGATATTAAACCTTAGTTTAATCACTTTGAAAAATGCTGCTCTTGCCTTTATCAGGTTAAAACTGTGGCAACTCTTTAAGAGGTAGCTTAATTGATGTCTTTGTACTCACCCGCGCACAGTTCTGCTGAAGCAAAGAAATTTTTCACACTGTTTACTGTTTTGCTACTGTTGTTCCTCTTTTATCTATTCTCATATAATTGTTTCCCTTTAATCACTCCTCCGGCACCCTGTATCTAGCCATGCCACAGCCATGTTCCATGCCCATTGTTGCTGGAGGAAAACAATGCGGTGGCAAGGCACTTACTTACAAGTAATCAATGCGGCTCGGGGCATAAATAAATCAATAGGATTACTGAGGAATAAGAGGTCTGAGGATTTGAGCTGTGTTTTATGTAAACTCTGTAGCGGCATGATTTTTGCCAGCAGACTTCCACGCGTAAAATTCACTCACTGTCAGCTGAATTCCTAGGTCAAATCTCTTCTCTGTAGCCTGCATCTATCTGCAATTTCTCTCAGCCTGTCAAGGTGCAATCCTTTTGGCATTCCTGCAGATCTAACTGATTGGAAGCCAAAGAGGAAATCTATTTTATATGGGGGAAGTGCTGTTGTTGCTTTACATCATGGTAGGTCAGGAAAATGTTTCTTCTCTTGAGGATTTATGGAAATGTGCACATTTTAGAGCACCTCGGTCGCCTCAGTGCCCCATCTGACTCAATGTTATGAGCATAGTCAGTGGTTCTGCAAAGTGTAATGTTAGAGTCAAGCTTCTAAGTTATCCCGGAGGAGGGGGGGTGGAATCAGCCAAAATCTGGGAGGTGGTGAGACAGGCCAGAGGGAGTGTGAAACCCCTGTACACATTTTTAGGGTGGGTGGGAATTATTTATTTGCATTTAGGGATTTAAAAAATAATAATTTTATAAGTTGTGTGTCTTTGCTTCTCAGTTTGTATTGTGTAACATTATGCGCAGTGACTTGCTGTTATTTGTATTGATTATAGTTTAGAAATTATTTACTGTAATTGTTATTAGGAGTGTATTTCTGTTTAATTATTATTTGTGGATGTTTAATTTTATTGTGCGCTATTGCATTCTAATGGATTGTTGGCTGTTACTTTATTTGATAGAGGCTGTTCATTTTGAAGTTATGTTTTTATTATGGCATTTTTGTACTGGATCAGATTGTTATAAGCTGAGTGATCTTTGTCGTTTCTTCAGCCCCATATATCGTAATATAGGAAGGTGGTACATGAATTAAAAGTGAAATGAAATGAAATTACATTTATATCCCACCTTTTCCTCCAAGAAGCTTAAGGTGGTCACCTGGCTCTCCCTGCCCCCCGCCTCCACATATGACCCCCACAACCTTGTGAAGTAGGTTGGGCTGAGAGGCAGTGACTGGCCCAAGATCATCCAGTGAGCTTCAGATCTGAGTGGGGATTTGAATTCTGGCTTCCCAGGTCTTAGTCTAACACTCTAATGCCTACACCACAATGGCTTTGGGTTATAAAGGCTTATCAGGCAGTGATGGCAGTTTCCATTCTTCCTTCCTCTCAACATACAAACACACAAAATGTCCTCTTTGTGTTGATTCTGTTTCTGTTTCCTGATGTACCATTGTACATTATAATTTATTTAGTGAATATTTTATTTCTTAATGCCAATAATCACAAAGGTAACTGTGATAATTGCTCCCAGGACAGCTGATGGGTGGATGAGATGCTTTGTTGGAAGAAGGTAGAACTCCTTACCATAAGGACTAATCTGTTCATAAACCCAATGTTTTTTAATTCACAAGTTCTTCAGGTTTGAAGGGGCATTATAAATTAACCATGGTGAGCTGGCTTTATTTTACCTGTTTAATATAAATTGTACTTGTTTTCACTGTGATTTTTGTAACGTGCCCTGGGACCATTTGGCGAAGTGCAGGCTTTAAGTGCTATTATGCCTTTGACTACAACACCTACTAATAATTATTAGTTTGCATGGGCTATAAACATGCAGCAAATCTAGGTCTTCCATTGCTTTCATTAGCCCCATCAGTGTATGACAGCGCATCATCCCCCACTCCCTTCATGACAAATTGGCAAGTAAATTTTGCGCCTGAGACCCCAAATGGAAAACATTGTTAGTGCGACGTACACACTTTGGACGGTAACAGATTTATGAGTCCTGACAATCCAATTTACAACTTGACTGTTTGTACATTCCGTCTCTGGTCTGTGTCTATCAGGAGCGCCTATTAATTATCACATGAAATAAAGTCACGGTTTCGTAACTCAGTCTCTAGCACGCTGCAAAACAGCAAAGAAAGAAATGAAGAAAGGGAACAAACAGATTTGTTAGTCTTATGCGTGAATGTTGTAGGAGAAATTTGATAATGATACTTCCTGGCTTACGCCTGACAAATCTAGGAGAAATGTTGTTTGTAGCTTAAGGGTGTGTGGGGGGGGGAACTAAGGCACCAATCTGCAGAATGTAAGCATTTTAAATTTGAGGCCCATTAATTTAAATGGTAAAGTTCAGCTCACTTTAATATTGCTGAATTTCTATGGGTATTCGGGTCCAAAACAATTGGAAGCTACCAGATAGGTTTGCCACCTTTGGTTGGGCAAAATGAGGGAGAGGGCTGGCAAAATAAAGGACAGGCCAAGGGTTAGGGATTGAGGGGCACATACACTCTCATGAGACAAAATTCTCCCCATCTTTGTGAAAGGGGGTTCCCTGCATTCAGCCTTCTGCCTTCCTCACGATTCTGGCCCTGCACTTACCCTCAACTTACCATACTTTCCTGTGTATAAGACGAGGTGTGTTTTTTTTACTCTAAAATAATGTTCAAAAACGTGCCTCGTCTTATACATGGATAGTGAATGGGGTGGACAGGTGATTGGCTGCAGCCGCGAGCAGGAGCTTGTCAGCGATGATTTGATGAGTGATTGTTGTCTGCTAGAAGAGCTTCTTTGGATTGGCGGCTGCTGCTCTGCTTGGGTTGGTGATTGGTTTCTGCAGCAAGGACTGCTCTGGATTGGCTGCCGCTGCCGCGATTGGCGGCTGATGTTCTGGGACGCGTGCGATTGTCAGTGGACAGCTTTTCTCAGGCGGGTCTGTGATTTTCAGCTGTGGAAGGGTCTGTTGGAGATTGGCTGTCGCTGTGGTAAGTGGGCGGTCAGTTGGCGGCTGCCAGTGGTAGTCAGCATGGGAGCTGCAGGTGAGCAATTTTCGGCAACACCCCCCCCAAAAAAGCTGTACAACTCCGTGCAAACCCCCACCCCAAAAAGGCTCAATAACCGAGCCATCTACCACCCCCATTTTCTTAAATTTGAGTCCCCCCAAATAGGGGGAATCTTATACATGGGGGCGTCTTATAGATGGAAAAGTATGGTATGTATATGGGCACCATTGTTGTAGAAGGTGTAAAAGCCTGGCATTTGCTTCTGCACCCTACAGTACACAGAAGTCTGGGCTTCATGTGAACCACCTCTTAGTTCATCTTACATGAAATGTACTCCGTGTTTGTAGTTTAATTTCCATTAGACCCTGTGTTTATCTTCCTCCCCTTCAATACAATCAACCAGCTCATGAAACACCACTTCAGAAATACGTTTCAAGCAAAAGCAGACTGCCTGTGGAAAGGGGCTATAGTTATAACTATGCTGTTGTGTGTACAGAAAGTTTATACTATGAAATAATTAGGCATTCTGAAACAGACGCAAATTAGCAGCAAAAGATTTCAGCTCTGAAACAGATTGCCCTCCTACAAGACACAAAAATGAGTGGAGGTGTGGAGAGTATACAAGCAATTAAATGATTATCTGTTGTGCTCAGAAACAAAGGAGGTACATGATCTCAAAACTCATCTTAAAGCAACACCAAATCACCATAGAAACTGAAACAAATGGAAGCAACAAAACTAATAATCAGAAATCATGTAGAATTTTCTACCTTAAAAAGTAAATAAATCTGTACCTAGGAGTTTTTCTGTATCCTATGATTATTATTAGTTTTGGATCTTTTGAAAACGAGAAGGAACAAGATTGAAAGCATTCCTGGTGAAAGTAAACAATGAAGCGGAGGAACATACAAACTCCACCCCTTCAATCAACATTGCCATCACATTTCCCATTTCTCATGCTATGAACACTGGGAGGAGCACAGAGGCAACAAACACCATCTGAGCAGCACAATTGGATGCCTTCATCTGCCACAGCTGCAACAATACATGTCTCTCCCGTATCGGCCTCTACGGCCACAGATGCTGTAAAGCGTGTTCTCCTTCATGGAGAGCACGTGTTGCGGTGGGGGCCGCCAGGACACTCCAAAGTTGGGGGTGGGCTAACTGATCGTTGGCCACTGATGCGATTGGGGCTTCCCTTGTTGTTGGGAAGAAGTTAATGTTGCCATTTATTGATTGACAGCCAGAAATGCTAAAACTCCTTGCACGAGGCCAGGGCTTCCTCTTTTCGCCTGTGCAGCGGATTGCCCGCCCCTCCCTCCCTAGAATAGGGTTGTTCGCTTTGACCTTGCTATGCCTGTCATGGGGTCATCTGCTTTGGAGCGGGGGCCTGGTAGGAATTTTGTCCATCTGGCTGATTGGCTGGGGCCATTTGGTTTTTGCCTACTGCGTAGCAAATCGTCACAACTTGTAAGGTTGCGGTTAGGCATTGGTTTATGGTTTGGTTGGTTGAGGGGCATGGATTGGCTGTGCCTGCCCCTCTAATGCTGCTGCTGCAAGGGATTCCGTTAAAGGAATTGGGGGCTAACTATTGCTTGTCCACTCTGTCAAGGGGGCTCGGGCCATAGCAATGAGCTCCTGGTTGCATTTGGGGTGAGGGCAGGTTCCCTGCTCCGCGTAACCCCCAAGTGTATTCCCCCATTCTGACTTTCGCATCGTGCGGAATGTCAGTCTGTCCCCCATGGTGGGGGCAGATAGTCACAACCAATGCCTAAGCAACCACTCACAACCCTCCCATTCTCCAAAAACCTCATGGACATACACACATCTCAGGAAAACTCTTCATGCATCTGATGGAGTGAATTGTAGTCCACAAAATATTATTCCATAATAAATATATTAGTCTTTAAGGTGCCACTTTGTTGTTCCTGTTTCTTGTGAAACTTGCAAGTTATAAAAGAAATAGATTCCCAGAAGTTCAGAAGCTTAAGAATTCCTAAATCCTTTCAGATTTCATTTTGATGGTCCCCCCCCCCCTTTTAGTTCCTACAGCCTTACCAAATGCTTCCACTGACTTGCATGTAAGTCTCCAGGGCTTCCAGCTTAAAAAAGAAATGATAAAAAGAACAGCATTTTTTCACCCTCTTATCAGGAGCTTACCATTTATATTCTTATATATGACATGTTACATTTTGTCAGACTTTTAAAAGTGAAAATTCTGTGGGACATTACAAGGTATTGCACTGGAAATGAAGAAATAGGTCTGTATAACATGAACTTGACAGATAATGGGAATTAGTGTGAACCTCATTTTAAGGTTCTTTTTCCTATCTGCTCTATCTTCTAATTTACTTTAGCCTTTGCCTAACTCATTCTTCGTGCCAGTTAACATGGAAATCTGACTCAACAATATATCCCTGAATTGAAAGACATGCTTTTGAAATATGAAAGATGTGAAACTTTGATTAGAGTTGTCTCAAAAAACCCCAAAATAAACACTCTAGTTTAATCAGCTTTTGTAAGCAGTTATGCAATACTGTTTTCCTGTAAATGTTTAAATATTTAAGAACATTCTGAGAATTCAGTGTTCCTAGTGCTTTTGTTAACCAACTGCTTAGTTTCATAAAGAAATATTATCAATATACTGTGTCTGTGTTTATTTGTGTAAGTCCAGGTCCCAAGCCTTTCTATCTGGCCCCATTAAGTATAACAGTTTCATTCACACAGAAATGATAAATGTTTGTGCATTAATCAAGGTTTAACATGGAAAATGGCTAAATGTGTACTGCTAACACAAAACTGTTTTCTAAAGGACTCTGAGCTCCTTGCAAAGTTAATGATTAACTAACTGATAGTTGTTCTCTGGTAGCTAACATGTGAGGGTTGTAAACCTGGGATCATGTGAGAGATTTGTTGTTGTTTAGTCGTTTAGTCGTGTCCGACTCTTCATGACCCCATGGACCAGAGCACGCCAGGCACTCCTGTCTTCCACTGCCTCCTGCAGTTTGGTCAAACTCATGTTGGTAGCTTCAAGATCACTGTCCAACCATCTCGTCCTCTGTCGGCCCCTTCTCCTTGTGCCCTCCATCTTTCCCAACATCAGGGTCTTTTCCAGGGAGTCTTCTCTTCAAATGAGGTGGCCAAAGTATTGGAGCCTCAGCTTCAGGATCTGTCCTTCCAGTGAGCTCTCAGGGCTGATTTCCTTAAGAATGGATAGGTTTGATCTTCTTGCAGTCCATGGGACTCTCAAGAGTCTCCTCCAGCACCATAATTCAAAAGCATCCATTCTTCGGCGATCAGCCTTCTTTATCAGCTTTCACTTCCATACATCACTACTGGGAAAACCATAGCTTTAATTATACAGACCTTTCTTGGCAAGGTGATGTCTCTGCTTTTTAAGATGCTGTCAAGGTTTGCCATCGCTTTTCTCCCAAGAAGCAGGCGTCTTTTAATTTCATGACTGCTGTCAGCATCTGCAGTGATCATGGAGCCCAAGAAAGTAAATCTCTCGCTGCCTCCATTTCTTCCTCTTCTATTTGCCAGGAGGTGATGGGACCAGTGGCCATGATCTTAGTTTTTTTGATGTTGAGCTTCAGACCATATTTTGCGCTCTCCTCTTTCACCTGTTTTGAAAGGAGTTGCCTCTGAGTCTTTGTCTCCAAAACTTAGTGGAGTGAATATGCAAATATTTTAAAGTTGTTGAGCCTGTGCTGGACAGCACAAGACCCCATAGATATTTGTGATGTTTTAATTCTGCTGGTAAAAGTTTGAATAATATTTCCATGGGCCTGGACAATGTTTCATTTCCAAAGGAGTCTGTTCTGCTCACTTCAAAATACCCAATATCTGCAACAGGCTTTCAGGACACTCCTTAGCACATGGCCCTTCTAGTACACACACACACACACCATGCTCCTCAATTTCCTTGTTCCACACTCGTGTGTTGTTGCCTGGCCGAACTGTGTTTTTGAACTGTGATAACACCTCTTGCTTGTGTGGACGGCGCTTAGGAAAAGGTGTATGCAGGTGTCAAAACCACAGACTTTTGCATGACTGGGATGTAGTCTACGGTCACAAAGGAAAGAATCGTGTCCACTGCCCTGCCCCCTTTTGCTGCTTGCCCCACTTATCCCTGGCATGTATGGCCCTCCAAAGATACCCTATGAGGGAATGCGGCCCTCAGTTGACAATAGTTCCCTACCCTGCTATATATTATAGTTTCACAACGCTCTGCTTGACACTTAACAGGCTTATCTGTCTCCATTTTTATCACAAAGTTTCCAACTCTTATAACATGTGAGAGGGAAGCACCAGAGATAGACTCTTTCCAGGTTGACATTGCAAGGATCTGTGAGGCCCTCACATGGGGAACTGTATAAAATGGTTGTAAAAATGAGCCCCTCATAACAAAATTGTATTGTATTGCTGGATGTCGCCGTAACCCTTCATTCCAGAAGAAGATGCAAAGTTCTGAATAATGCGATATGATATAATATGATAATCTTTATTGTCATTGTCCCATACAGAACAACGAAATTGAAAAAATCTACACCAGACATTCAAAAACCAACAAGCTTGCTATACCAGCTATCCCAGCATGGTTACCCCCTTAAAACCCCTGATACCCCATAATTAAATACAATATACTCCCATAGAGACTACCTTACACTGCATTTAAAATCACATTTGGATAGAAACTTTTTCTCAGGCAGCTAGTCCTAGTCTTTATAACTCTGTACCTTCTTCCAGAAGGCAGAAGCTGAAAGAGATCATTTCCGGGGTGCACACTATCCTGCGCTATCTCTGCAGCTTTCTTATGACAAATGGAAGCGTAGATTTGATCCAAGGTGGGAAGAGTGCACCCAATTATTCTAGATAGGATTGCTAGTTTAGATTCTAGTACTAGGCCCATTCCTCTGAAATAAAGTAAAATTATACTTTCTCTTTACATAATCTGGACAGCTCATCTTTTTCTTTAGTTGCAATGCTTTCTTTGGAAATAAATAAATGTTGTCTTACAGTGGGAGCCATGCTTGGTTCAACCTGCTGAATTACAGTTCCGCTAGTGGAGATGGCTTATTAAAGATTAAAAGCAGAGGTGCTTCTCTTCGTCTTCAAACCACATTTCGGTGGTTAAACCGTGCCAACGGATGAAGGTCTGAAGTAAAGATAACATGCCAGTTTGCATCTATTTCACATTCTGTTCGTGTTCTTGAACAAAGATGGGCTTTAATTATTCATGTGACCCTAGTGTGGGGCAACATCCTTTTCTGTATCTATGAAATAAAGTGGTTCCTCCTTTGCCAAATTCATTTAAAAGGAGTTGTTTGCTTCGTGGCTCTTATTTTCCTTGCTGTTTCTAAGCAGGTTTTGTAACACCTGGGCTTGAAGGGACCCCCAGGCCTCCAGAAACTAAATGGTAAAAGCAAATGTGGTTGTGGTGGGTTTTCTTCCGAATGCATGATGGGAGATGCCATGCTTGCCAAACATTTCTCTGTCACAGAACTATTCTCATGTGCAAATATATCTAAATAAATATACGTTGCAGCATTGATCACCCTATCACAACTTTCTTAAAGATAATAAGGCAGAGGGTACAGTGAAGGTGGGCTTGAAACCATTTTATAATATATAATATATATTATAATAGTATAATAATAATAATCCCCAGCCACCCTGGGCAGCTCCTAAACCCAGCCAGATGGGTGGGGTATAAATCATCATCATTATCATCATCATCTCTCGCATGTCATTCTATGCATGTCAGATGGCTACATTCCATAAGCAGAGAACAAGTGCCCGGAAAAAATGGTGCTTATTTGAACCCACAGCTTAATAGTACCTAAGGAACTGAAACAATACCAAGTACTGCAACTGAAAAGAATTCACCACAGGGCCACTTGCCCATATTGTTGAATATTCACAAAACTCTTGTTTTTTCATTTAGAAATAGTTAAAGCAAAACCCACACACCCAAGTATCCTGGAAACTATAGTTTGTTAAGAGTGCTGGGAACTGTATCTCTACAGTTTCCATTGCGTGTGTAGGTCCCCAGGCCACCCCTCAAATAACTTCACACATAACACGTAATTTTAGTTTTGGTTTTTGGGCACTATTTTGGCCACAACTTTATTAAAATACAAAATCAGTGAGTGGTTGTTTAGACATTGGTTATGACTATCTGTCCCCCCGCCTGGGACAGAACTGACATCCCGAGGTCCGATCGGTAGCCAGTAGAAGAGAAAGTCAAACTGTGGGGGTCATTTGAGCTAAGCGGCGGACCCACGCCGCTCAACCCAGCAGCTCCCCGAAAGCTTGCCTGCCCGGTCCTATAACAAGGATTCCCATAACAGGGATTGGGCGGCCCTGGTCCCATAACAGGGATTGGACGAAATCGTGGCAAGCCCCAGGATTCCTTTAACGGAATTCCCTTCAGCGCAATGGGAGGGGCAGGCCCAGCCTGACCCCTCCACCACCAGCATATTATAACCAATGCCTAACCGCAACCTTACAAGTTGTGACGAATTGCTGAGTAGTAGGCAAAACCAAATGGCACAGCCAATCACCAAATGGCAAATTCCTACTAGGCCCCTGCTCCAAAGCAGGCAACCCCATGACAGGCAAAGCAAGGTCAACCGGAAAGAGGGCGGGCGGGCGGGTGATCCGATGCACTCTGCAAAGAGAAAGAGAAACCAGAGGGCACCAATATTTAAAGACTATGGTCCCACCCACCCAATTTGCAACATACAATTTGCCCCAGCAACCCGGTTACCCAATCATGATGCCAGGCAACAACTATTAACCTGCCTGGCAACAAGAGGCCTGGCCCGGTGGCCCACACCGCAACTCGTGCTCTCATTTATTGGAGAACACGCTTTATCCTTTTGGGGGGGGGAGGGGGGATGCTTTAAATGTGTATATGCAGTCCATTTCTGCTAATTATGTGCTTAATTGTCACATCAATTACTACACAATGGATTCTGCCCAAAATTTAAATATCTCCTTTCCACAAGAGATTATAAAATACTTGACTATTTCTTCCACTCTTCTGAACCACCCTAGTTAAGCAATTCTTCTTTCTTCATGTGGATCATACAAATTACAAATCCCATTGAGGCAGTCCAAGGCTGAATGAGGAGTACAGAGGACAGGTGTTTCAAAGATATCTGCCAAGATTTTAAGTGGTTCTGACTATGGTCTCCTCTAGTCTGTGATTTCCATGTTCCCAACACCTCCTCTCTGACTAAACATCAACTCTGTAAAACAGGACTCATAGTCTGTATACAGTGGTACCTCGGGTTACATACGCTTCAGGTTACAGACGCTTCAGGTTACAGACTCTGCTAACCCAAAAATAGTACCTCGGGCTAAGAACTTTGCTTCAGGATGAGAACAGAAATTGTGCTCCGGCGACGCGGCAGCAGCAGCAGGCCCCATTAGCTAAAGTGGTGCTTCCAGTTAAGAACAGTTTCAGGTTAAGAACGGACCTCCGGAACGAATTAAGTTCTTAACCCAAGGTACCACTGTATATTGTAGATGTACAGCCTGCCAGCTCATTTCCATTTTGTCCTCATACTTTCCTCTTCTCTGCTTCTCACAAGCAAAGGATAATAGCTCATGGCGAAGGCGCTTGACTGTCAGGACTAGCCTCCACCCTCCATCGAAGTGATAGAGAAAAACTCCAGAGCTGAATGCCCCAGGCCATGGAATCCTGGCATGTGCTAAGTCAGTCTCCTGCCCATCACAATGCAATCAGGATGACACTTTGGTGCTTGTTGACTGACAGTATAAAAAGCCTGGAGCACTTTTGTGACTTAGAGGTCCAGCACCTGTTGCCTTCTTTTTAGAGGGTATCCCCGCTATCCCCACCGCTTCTTGTCCCCCATAAGTTCCAGTAGAACCCATTGTTTTTGTTTTCTAAGCAGTACAGTAGAATTGTTTTTGAACCCCTGGACTTAGGCTGTTGGACCCCTGAGCTGCTTTTCAGAGCACTTATAGGAACAGCCATGTTGCCTGGCTGTTCTTGAAACTCCCCATGAGGTGCCCACCCATCATCTCTCACTCCTGTCTTGTGGAAGCCCTACCACAGCTTAGGGATACTTGACTATTCTAGGGTTTTGGTGCCTTTGGGAGAGTCTCTGATTCTCATGGTTCTCTCCCTGGCTAAGAGCTGAGGGTTCTATCCCTCAGCTCATAGCCAGATATCTTGGTGCAATGTTTTTAACCAGAGGGGAAATCTGGTTCTTCAGAGTTCCTGAGTTTATACATGGTGAATGCACTGTCATGGTCTGAGAATAGCTGGTCATTTATTCTTGTTGGATTTGATCTACCAATAACAATTCATTCTCCTCCTTTCTGTTCATTCTAGCAAGCTAAGGATACCTTCCACTCACAACCTCCTTCTCCTCTGCTCTTCATTTTCTCCTGAAGGATTAGCACAGCTGTCCTTGGCTTGTGACCACTTCTCTTCCTTCTTCCTTTCTGAGACAGTCTTCAGTAACTTGACTATGGTTTTGTACCTTACTGCCTTTTAATAAGGATCATTTTCGGGGTTAAGTCTCAGCTCTGTTTCTCCTTCCTGGAAATCTTATGGACATGGTCAACTATCTAAACCAGGGGTATCCTTTGGCCTTCCAGTTATTGCAGGACTACAACTCAAAGCATCCTAACATCTCTGACCATTAGCTTTGCTAGCTGTTGCTAGCTGGGGCGAAGTTGGATGCATGTTGGAACCCAAGAATGTCTGGAAAGCTATATGTTATGGAGGCTGACATGAGTTCCCAGTCACAGGAAGGTTTCTAATTGTGCACAACTAAGTTTCTTCTGTGCAATTTATGCACAGAAATACTCGCCATGTAAAAAATTCCCAACTAATGAGAGCCAGTGTGGTGCAGTGGTTAAGAGCGGTAGTCTTGTAATCTGGGGAACCAGGTTCGAGTCTCCGCTCCTCCACATGCAGCTGCTGGGTGACCTTGGGCCAGTCACACTTCTGTGAAGTCTCTCAGCCCCACTCACCTCACAGAGTGTTTGTTGTGGGGGAGGAAGGGAAAGGAGAATGTTAGCTGCTTTGAGACTCCTTAAAGGGAGTGAAAGGCAGGATATCAAATCCAAACTCTTCTTCTTCTTCTTCTAACAGTGCATGTCTACTCAGATGTGAATGCATTTGAGTTCAATGGCGCTTACTCTCAGGTAAGTGAGTACAAGATTGCAGACATAATTTATTATCACTGTTGTCATTTTTGCATAGTTCCTTATATTGCAGAAGAACTGCTCCCAAAACTGTTACTAAAGCACATTGGTTATACAAGGCTGAGATGCCAGTAAACATTCATAAAGCCTATCTGCGCTACACATCTGTTGCAGAATATTTGTGTGGCTTTGCTACAGCTAAGAAGAAGTGGAATGTTGACAGAGGTCTCCCAAGGATGATCCTCTCTGTCGCTTTTGTTGGAAGGATGATTTTCTGATTCTTTTGTTGGCTTTTCAAGCTGGCTCACCCTGGCAAGCTTTTCCTTCAGCATATATTAGATCAACAAGGCTACACAGTATTTCAGACTTACCTTATTCTGTTCCATACGAAGAATATGTTGTGTTTAGCCTGTCAATGTGAAATTGGGAGTCTCTCAAATCTGACACTATGGCACTAGAGTGATCATAATGTCTATTCTTTGTGTGCTGAACAGGAATTTCACGCACCATTTCATCATCCAAGTTTACAACCAGACACAGTACAGTACGTAAAAAAAGAAAATACCCTATAAGAATATCAGGCAGAAAATGTTTTAGTGCCTGATAGATGACATAAAATCCATCAGATTCTATACCTTTCATATTTCCATGAAACCCATTTACATAGCTTGGAACTCTAGAAAATACTGGCAGCTTGTCTGCTGAGAGGTAATTTCACAAAATACACAGTGTATTAACGTATGATGTTTCCTCTTCTATATGATTAATCCTTTGTGATACAATATGCATGCATTCATATTATATCATCATCATCATTTCCTTACTGTCTATCTAGTTTGGTGCAGTGCCGGATTAAACCCTGTGGGAGACCCCTAGGCAGTTGAAATCCTGGGGGCTCTCTCACAAATTATCTCCTAATACGTTTTTGATTTTACCAACCAACAATTTTAATAAACCAGTTTCAAGATCAAATAAATAAATCATGGCAGTAATTTATCGGCAGTTCCAGAAGTGTGCCAGCAGTTTTGCCAAATCCTGTGGTCCCTCAGATGGTCTCCCTGAAGTATAAGAATGTTGTTAGGCTTCAGGGAATTGGCTTCCTCCCCCGTGGCAGTAAATAATAATAATGATGATGATGATAATACGAGTTTGGACTTGATATTCTGCCTTTCACTCCCCTTAAGGAGTCTCAAAGTGGCTAACAATCTCCTTTCCCTTCCTCTCTCACAACAAACACTCTGTGAGGTGAGTGAGGCTGAGAGACTTCAGAGTCACCCAGGTCACCCAGCAGCTGCATGTGGAGGAGTGGGGAAGTGAACCCGGTTTACAAGATTACGAGTCCACCACTCTTAACCACTACACCACGTTGGCTTCCAGGAGATCAAACTAAAGGAATGTCTTACCAGTTAGATTCTTTAATAAACACAGGGAAGGGCAAAAGAAAGCATCTAACCAGAATGGTGGTGCTCCCAATTAAGGCTCACTCCCACCCGTCCCTATTAATCTACGTCACTCCTACGTTTTTTAATCTGAGTTTGTAGCCTCTGTTCTTTCTGTTCTAACACTTTCTGAGCTCTCCGAGACTTTGGGGAAGGATGCTGTTCAGAGACTGTGGATCTGTTAACTCTTCTAGTGTTTCTTCTGCTACGTGTTCCCCATCCAGTATTTCCCAGCTTCTGCCTTCTGAACTATGCCCCTCTGCAACCCACTGCTCCAGATCTATGCTGTCCTCCTGCTCCTGGGAAGATTCAGGATCAGGATCAGGGGGAGGTGGTGGCTACCAGCATTCTTCCTCAGTACAGCCCTCCTCAGTGCAGTCCTTGTCAAATGTGCCCTTCAGTGCTGTAGCGTAGGGAGTGCTGGAAGGGTGTTGCCCTGGACGCACATTGTGGTATGTGTGAACCAGGCGCCCCCCACAGAGCTCCAGCATGCGAGTGCCCACCTATCAGTGACAAGGGCTGGGGGGTGCAGAGGATGCTCTTCACCCTCTGCATGAGCGCCCGTTTGGCAGTAGCAATGGCTGGGGAGCATGGAGGGTGAAAAGGACCCTTTGTGCACAGTGCCCGCACGGCAATGAAGGCTGGGCGAGTGCGCTCTGCCACCATCAGGCACATGTATGCTCACACTCACCCCAGGCACTGGCAGACATCGCTACACCCCTATGAATATCTTTACCTATGAGTGGCTCTGTGAGTTAAACCACTGTGTCGCTTGGGCTTGCTGATCTAAAGGTTGGCAGTTCAAATCTCCGTGACGGGGTGATCTCCCGTTGTTCGGTCCCAGCTCCTGCCAACCTAGCAGTTCGAAAGCACGTCAAAGTGCAAGTAGATAAATAGGTACCGCTCTGGCGGGAAGGTAAACGGCGTTTCCATGCGCTGCTCTGGTTTTGCCGGAAGCGGCTTAGTCATGCTGGCCACATGACCCGGAAAAACTGTCTGCGGACAAACGCTGGCTCCCTCGGCCTTAAAAGCAAGATGAGCGCTGCAACCCCAGAGTCATTCGCAACTGGACTTCATTGCCAGGGGTCCTCTTATCTTTTAAGATAGTATAAAATTGCTGGCAGCAAATGATAATTATTTTTATGCTAGGCTTAGATTTGTTTTGCCCTTTCCCTAGGTAAAGGTAAAGGGACCCCTGACCATTAGGTCCAGTCGTGGCCGACTCTGGGGTTGCGGCGCTCATCTCACTTTATTGGCCGAGGGAGCCGGCGTTTGTCCACAGACAACTTCTGGGTCATGTGGCCAGCATGACTAAGCCACTTCTGGCAAACCAGAGCAGTGCACGGAAACGCCGTTTACCTTCCCGCCGGAGCAGTACCTATTTATCTACTTGTACTTTGACGTGCTTTCGAACTGCTAGGTTGGCAGGAGCAGGGACCGAGCAGCAGGAGCTCACCCTGTTGTGGGGATTCGAACTGCTGACCTTCTGATCGGCAAGTCCTAGGCTCTGTGGTTTAACCAGTGTGGTGTAGTGGTTAAGAGCAGTAGTCTCGTAATCTGGGGAACCGGGTTAGCATCTCCGCTCCTCCACATGCAGCTGTTGGGTGACCTTGGGTCAGTCACACTTCTTTGAAGTCTCTCAGCCCCACTCACCTCACAGAGTGTTTGTTGTGGGGGAGGAAGGGAAAGGAGAATGTTAGCCGCTTTGAGACTCCTTAAAGGGAGTGAAAGGTGGAATATCAAATCCAAACTCTTCTTCTTCTTCTACCCACGTCCCTGCCCTCTCCCTAGCATGGTGTTAAAAAGTGTGTGAAGACCAGTTGCTGACTTGGTGACACCTGACTCTGATAACAACTATTATTATTCTATTATAATTGTGGGATTCAGCATTTCACACAGACACTTTTCAAAATTTCTCTCTTGGGTCTCCAGAATTAGTGAAAATATCTTTCTTAGCAGACTGACTGGCTGACACTGATATCAAGTTACATCTCTGTTTCCTGATTCAGAAAGAGGATCTCCTATATTGTGAAGTCTTCCTGGATAAAAATGATCTGATAGACAGCTTGTCTGCTGATGTCTTTGGATGCACATGGCAACTAAACTGCAGTGCCTCTATGAATTCTAAAACCCCGCAGAGGTTCTTGCAGATTAATGTTTGCTTTCAAGTTTTGTTCTGGATTCATAAAAGGTGCCCAGTCTGTGCTAAATCTTTGCTTTTAGCATGTGCTCTCTATTTCCAAACATATGGTATATCCTGAAATAGGAACTCAGTTCCGGCACCTTTCAGGTGGGCGACATTGCCATTATAAGAGAACAAGGAAGTTCTGCCACCTCATTTCTAAACGAATCATATCTGTCAACTTACAGATTTGAAAATAAGGGACCAGCAGCCTTGAAAATAAGGGACCAGCAGCCAAAATAAAGGACCTGCAGCCTCACCTGTTCCAGGCACTCCAGTCTTCCTGTCCTCCTGCAGTCTAGTCAAACTCATGCTGGGTAGCTTTGAGAACACTGTCCAACCAACTTTGTAACCAGAGGTTCAACTGAATAGAATCTGAATCACATGCACCACAAGGCCTATGCAGCCTCAACTTAAGATGGCTCCCCAGCCTGGCTTTGCACTGCAAAGTTTGCAAGAGCACATGCAACAAAATGGCATCCAGCATTCAAAAAACCCCTCAGCTTGCATTAACTAGCCACACACAAGGCATGCAAGCTCCACCCCCCAGTCGTTCTTAGACTTCTTATTGGGTGAGCAACACAGCCAAGCAACACAGTTGGAGCCTCCCTCCTCCCTGGCCGGCAGGGAGGGAGGGAGAGAGAGGAGCTGCTTCCTTTGAAATTTAAGGGACATCATTTAAGGGACATCCATCAATAAGGGACAGCAGTGGGACATGACACTGGAATAAGGGACTGTCCCTTCAAATAAGGGACACTTGACAGCTATGAAAAGAATAGCACTGGTTCTAAGCTTAGAACATGTAATACTCCCAAAAATGCATATATTAAAGTGGGAATGGTCATTCATTACCCAAACACTGGGTAATAATTCACAGAAGAAAATGTGAGTGATTCTTAAAGAAACATAACACAGAGAGCTGCATTAAATAGAAGTCAAGCTTATTATATCTGTAAATAAATAGAAGCTGTGACTAAATTATATGACTCTGAAAATGATGGGTGTGAAAAATCATTCTCACCCTGGATGAATGCCTGTCTTCAGTGAACTGAGCTATAGGTGGATATGCCTTTAATCCATCTGTTGGGGATGTAAAAGGCAAAATAATAGGCAATGCTGTGTTTGTATAGAGAGAGAAAGTGTGTGAGAGAGAGGGGGCATACTTGTACTTAATGCTTTTAAAACAAAACAAAACCACAAGTTAAAATAGAAGCATCTGCGATATGTGACTCTGAGGTCATATAGCTACAGGTATTCCTGGAGGACCTATTCTAATCTGGATTCAAACCCAAGTTCAGGACTGAACCTTCCTTGGTCACCCTGATGGATGACCTTTATCAGGAGGATGGGGATTGCAACTCTGTTGCTCTTACTGGTTCTCTTATTGGCTTTTGATATCTTGAACCATGGTATCCTCCTGGACCATCTATGGGAGATGACTACCGGGGACCCTGTTATGCAGTAGTTCGAGTCTTAGCTTCCAAAAGGAAGCACTGGAAGAGTGCTTCTCAGCCACTTGGCTTTTGAACTATGGGTTGCTGCAGAGCACTATACTGTGTCTGATGCTCTTTAAGATCTACATGAAGCCATTGGGAGCTGACTTTAGGAGTTTTGGAGCAAGGTGTCATCAGTATGCAGATGATGCCCAACTCTATTTCTCTGTAACAACTGAATTGGGAATGGTGGAGCAGGCTCTGCATCTGTCCGGATGCAGTGTTGGGCTGGATGAGTCTGAGTCTGAACCCTGGGAAGATGGAGGGTCTGTGGGTGAATGATTCCCACGTCCAGGAAGTTGGTAAGTTACCTACCCTTGATGGGGTCACAATCTCCCTGAAGGAGCAAATTTGGGAGCTTTCCTACTTAAAGCTCTGTCACTGGAGGTACTGATGTCTTTGGTGGTTGGGAACGTCTTCTTCGAACTTCAATTGGTAGGACAGCTACGGCAATTCCTGAATTGGAATAGCTTGGCTACAGTTGTGTACACAGACCCACTATCTGCACTCTCCAGTAACAATCGGAGACATTTTTGTGCTGACAGTCTTGCTCAGTTGTATCCAGGCAAATAACACTCAAAATATACCCATGGAAATCAACTGACAAGTTTGGCCACATTTCTAGACCTACTTACCTAGGAGTAAGCCCATTGGCTTCAACAGAAATTCTGAGTAGGCATGTATAGGATTGCAAATTAGTAATGACTAACTTAAGTACATTGATTTCAATGGGTCTATTCAGAGTATCACTTGGTCAGAAACAAACCAATCTCTTTTTAAAAACAACACTACTCATAAAGTATGGGATTATTGCAGAGACATCGTTTGCTGTCATTGAGTCAGCGCCAACATTTCACGTTGATCTTGTCTTCTTGGTTCAATGATTTGTTATATTCCTCTGCTGTGTTGTGTTTTTACTTGAACTTTTTCAAATTAATGACATTCTGAAAGATACCCTGGTGAGGACTCAGGTTACTGAAAATGAGCTTTTGGCAACAATCAGTTTATTAGTCAAAAATGCTTTGGCAAACAGAGATTTAGCTGATTAAAATTTCAGAATTACAGATCACAATTGTACTATAGCAGATCATCACTTAATTAAATCATGAAAGGCTTCACAAGTAATGGGCAGAAATTAGAGTTTGTGTTGCCTGGAGTAAGTTACCCATCTCTCAAATGTGGAATTATCTTTAAATGTAGCCGTTCTAGGTGATTACTGTAATCACTCTGTCAATAGCTCACATCATTAAGAAGCTGAAAACCATTTAATGTTTGTTTTTTTTCTAGCTATGTAGCGCTCACTGTTCACTACCTTTATTATATACAAATTCTAAATTGTGCCCATTTATAAAACTGAGTGCAAATTGTTTTAGGTCAGAAAAATTCAGGAGCAATTTAATTCAACTAAATGAGTCAAATGAAATTACGCAATTCTGTGCTGTATTGAACAACTTGTATGCTGCTGCTTGCAGCTTGCTTTTTCCTAATCAACTTATTATTTGAGATATAGAGGTCATTAAAAAACTTGGGAGCGCTTGAAACCCTTTGATTACTCTAATGAAGCAAACAGCCCATACAGAAATCATAGCTGACTATCCTTTCTTCGGCAGTTTATGGTGGTGTGGTTAAAAACTGGTAGACTTGCATAATAATTGGCTGTGAATCAACAGTCCACCATTGGTGGAGCCTTGCTTTTGAAGTATGTGATCTGATCAATAATGACTCATGTATGTGCCTGTCCTTTAATAAAGAACCTGTTAGTTTTGGGTTTTTTAAGTATGTTGAACAATGCTTCATGAGCTTTGCGAAACTTAATGCTTCAATTGCCTTTATTGAACTTGCTTTTTAAAGCATTTCTGGGTTTAATAGTGATGGCATGCAAAGTATAGTACACTTAGTGGTTTGCGGCATTTTAGAGGGGATTAAATGAAGCACATAACAAGCTGTCAATGCGGTTACAAGGAACTGGACATTATGCTGTCAATTTTAGATCCGTTGACCAGCCCTAAATTTGAGAATTGTCTTATGTAATGGAGTTGTCCTAGCTGTCAGAATGTCAGAATTCCAACAATTTCTGAGACATTTCCCCAAAGGGATTTGTAAATTATGAGTAAAATCAAACACTTACAGCTAAAATATGAGATTACACAGATATAGTCCATCATAGATTATATGGCTGGAAGTGAACAGTTGCCTGCAGAATTTCACAAAGAGAAAACAAGTATATAGAATTAGGTGTGTGTGTGTGTGTGTGTGTATACACACACACACACACACACACACACACACATACACTGCCACAGAATTTTGGTTTAATGTTAATGGGCAAAAATTCAGGCCACAACTTTGTTGATTACTGCAAATGTGAGTGGTATTGGCTTAGGCACGGGCAAAGGCAGTGGCATAGCGTGGGGGGTGCAGGGGGGCCCGGCCGCACCGGGCACAACATCTGAGGGTTAAGGGGCGCAAATCCACGGGTTAGGGGGCGCAAATCCATGGGTTAGGGGGCACAAATTACTTGCCTTGCCCCGGGTGCTGACAACCCACGCTAGGCCACTGGGCAAAGGACTTTATCGGACTCCTGCCCCATATGCAGGAAGTCAGTAAGGGTTAACCACCAAAAGATGAAGCCACATTGGGGGAACCTTCCTGTAGCTCTCCTCAGTGTTCCCAGAGGCCTGTCATGGCCCTAGCTCCTCAACCTCATTGAAGAAGGTAACCATGGTTACCCAGGCCTCATTGCTGGTTGCGAAGCCTCCCACCATAACAGTTCAAGCTTCAGGGCCCCAGAAATGTAAGTCTGCCATTGCAGTTTACGCTAGACAATAGGATTCAAAAAGTCAAGTTTCAATAGGCTAGGCTTTTTAATGTTGTATTGGCTCTCATTGGTTCGTAGCTGTTGACCAATGGACTGGCAGAGATAAAGGCAACTCAAAGTCATTGATCATTGGGTCCTACCTGAAACTGTGTAAAAGGACATCATAGCATTATTCAGTATCAGCAGAAGCAATGTAGTCTAAGAGCCAATAAATCTAAAATTGATAAGTCTAAAATTGATAAGAGGTCTGTAATGCCTGCTTCATATTTGATGGAAGCACCATTAGCCCCAGAGATTCACATTTCTGAGCTAGGAAACTTGGTGATGTCACTATTTTTTATTGTTTGTTGAAGTCTAAGTCAAGCAGATGGAAACATAAGCTTGTCTCACATCTTCCAAACATGAAGCATGTGGTGTATATATCTTGAATGGTCTAGAAGGTAAAAGTATGCACCCGTATTTCTGTCCAATATTCCAGTCATATGTCTGCCTGTTTACCTCTCTGTGTGCTGTGATTCTGATGTTAATTTCCTGTGCTGACCACATTAATCTGTCATATGATATAATCACCAACTGCCATTGCACCATAACAGGTCACCCCGTTGCAGAATATAAGATTACAAAGAATTCACTATAAAAGGCAAAGCTGGGAAGATGAAAGTATTTTTTTTTTAAAAAAAAAAACCCACTATTGATTATTTTATTCAGTGTTAATGTGTCATCCTAGATCATTGCTAGAACTTTACCATTAGGGAAAATGAGAGGAGAAAATGCTTTCATATTATTTCTACTGTGTGACCATTTGATCAATTCCTTCTCTAAATTAGCTGCTTGACTTCAAACAAGCACCCCAGGATCAGTAGCAGTATATGAAATTCAATGTCTTCCTTAGATTAAACAGTAAAGGAAGAGAAAAGCCAACACTTTGCACAAATGATGATTTGTTTATTTATTTATTAGTCTAATAAAGAAGGCTGATCGCCGAAGAATAGATGCTTTTGAATTATGGTGCTGGAGGAGACTCTTGAGAGTCCCATGGACTGCAAGAAGATCAAACCTATCCATTCTTAAGGAAATCAGCCCTGAGTGCTCACTGGAAGGACAGATCCTGAAGCTGAGGCTCCAATACTTTGGCCACCTCATGGGAAGAGAAGACTCCCTGGAAAAGACCCTGATGTTGGGAAAGATGGAGGGCACAAGGAGAAGTGGACGACAGAGGACAAGATGGTTGGACAGTATTCTTGAAGCTACCAGCATGAGTTTGACCAAACTGCGGGAGGCAGTGGAAGACAGGAGTGCCGGGCATGCTCTGGTCCATGGGGTCATGAAGAGTCGGACACGACTAAACGACTAAACAACAAAATAGCTGCTTGCAGTTTTAGATATACTTTCCTGGAAGAGGGAGCGCTGTTGCTTACCAGAATGGGGAAGTGGGGAGCAAGGAGGTGGGGAGGTTGGCATGGTACAAATGCATCAGCAGTACCAATCTGGTAATCATGCTATATTTCCACTGTATCGTCCTCCTTGCCACTTACCCTCTCCCAGTAAGCATCAGTAAGTAACCACATGCCAGGAGGGAAATATAGTGGCTCCACTCCCCTGTTAGGCATCAGAGGATCCAACCCCCACAGTATGTTGCCAGGAACGGATAAGACAAGGAAAGTTCTTGCCAACAGCTTTTTATTCAATATTCACAGAGAGTTGCTTAGAAATGCAGCCTCTTGGAATAATGGCATTGCTCCGAGTAAATCTCCAACCCTTTCTTTATTCGTCAACAGCACCATCACCCTTACAGTTGGTGGTAAGGGACTATCTGTCTCTGAGTCCTTTGCTCTCCTACTTTTAAGGCTACCGGGTTCTGGGAGATGGTGGGCCTGGAATGCTTTTTAGTGGGAATGTGTCAGTCAGCTGCTCCGACTCTGCCTCCTCCTCGTTTCCCATTATTTCCCAGCTTTCCCCTCATCTGCCTCTGAGCTGTGTCCTCCCTCAAACCCCTGTTGTAATTCTGAACTGTCTTCTTCTTCTCTGGAAGGGTCAGGCTGAAGAGGAGGTCTCCCATGTGGTCAAATGTGCAATTGTGCTGTTCAGGCAGGTGATGCAACATACCAAACACGTAACCACAGCAACATGATCCCAATTTCTGCTGTACCAGCTCCAGTTTTGTTTGGTGCTGGAAACACCTGTGTCTGCTCTTCTGTTTAGAACAGCTAATTTCTTCTGGCCTGTCATGACTGTCCTCCAATAATCGTGGCCGCTTTTTGACCACATTTGACCACATGGGACGTGGGCGTGAAGAAGCCATTATGAAAATAGTGAAACTGGACCAGAAAGTGGGGTGGTCATGCCAGTGCATTGGTGAGGGCTGCTCCTGAGTTGCAAGACTCTCTGCAACCAAATTCCGTTCTCTTAGTTTACTAATGTTAGCCTTATTTAGGACAAAGTCAGCCAGACACCTTGTACTGGGCAAGTTTCAGACTATAGCCAATCACTTTCCTTTCTTTAGCCAACCACCCAGGTGAGTTAGGGCTACAGCCCAAGTCAACATCTGACCACCTATTGGCTAAACTGGATGCTCCAATTGGAGTTGGGGCTGATTCTTAATTTGAATATTAACTGCTTCTGTCTTTCAGTGGTGAATGATTTACACGGATCTCAAATGCCGATTATTAAGATGTGTACCCAAGAATATGCACACCATTATTCTGCATTGCAACAATCCTGAAGTGACAATTCCCTGTATATTTATATACAGTTACGTTAACTCTCAAATATGTTTTGTCTGAGCAAGACGCTGAGAATCCTTTGATCAATATCTGCTAATGCCAAAGAGTTAGAGACCTACTTTTCCCTATTGTTTCAGTGTCAGTTTAAAATATCTTCCTAGTTTATCTCACAAAAAAAGATAAAGGATGCCACAGGCCTCTCTCATTAACTATCCTGTGTTCGGTTCATCCAAGCAACTTCCAGTATCAGAAGTGCCAGCTCATGAAGGCGATTGGGAGCGCCAACACCATGTGTGCAACGTCGAAGTCCTGACAGCACATTCATGGTTCCAAGACACTGAGAAGAGCAGGAGGTGAGAACAAACATGGCATCCACATAGCTTCAAACAGCTATTTAAGTTCTCTTAAATTTTTAAAAATGTTATAAATTGTATTTATATGTTATGAGATTTTTTTTTGGGGGGGGGGTTATTCGGCTGTTTCTGTTACACCTTTATTATGTATTTTGTGTTTTTATATTGTAATTTTGTCTTGTGAACCGCCCTGAGTAAAAATAACAAGGTAAAGGAGAAGACCCCTGGATGGTTAAGTCCAGTCAAATTCGACTATGGGGTGTGGCGCTCACCTTTGCTTTCAGGCTGAGGGAGCCGGCGTTTGTCAGCAGACAGTTTTTTGGGTCATGTGGCCAACATGACTAAACTGCTTCTGGTGCAATGGAACACCGTGACAGAAACCAGAGTGCATGGAAATGCCGTTTACCTTCCTGTTGCAGAGGTACCTAGTTATCTACTTGCACTGGCATGCTTTCGGACTGCTAGGTTGGCAGGAGCTGGGACAGAGCAACGGGAGCTCACTCCATCGCGGGTATTTGAACCGCTGATCTTCTGATCAGCAAGCCCAAGAGGCTCAGTGGTTTAGACCACAGCGCCATCCGCGTTCCATTATATATGGGCCAGCAGCTTCTCCTGGGCCACCACCAGTGAGAGACTGCTTCAACCCTCCTTTCATTCTGTAGCAGCAGCAAGAGGAGTTGGCCACTGAAGCTGCAACACCCTCAGTTCTGTGCTTTACCTCCATGCTTTTTGGACATTTGGGGCCCCCACTCCAAATATATTTGCCCCCCCCCCAGGAGCTGGTGTCAGCACCCAGTATTCTCAACTAGTATAGATTTCCACACCAAATGCTCAGAAACCAGGGACCTAGTTTTCTGGATAAAACAACAACTGGGTTTTATTTTATTTTTTATTTGCTACCAATTGCATGTATTGACCAATTGTGGGAACTGGTCTCTCAAGCAGAGAGAAAAAGGGGGGATTTATTTAAGTATGGGGAAAGATTCTAAAATACAAAGCAGAAATGGGACCTGAATAGTCGAAATGATTGCAGCCTCTGCCACTGCCACTTTTACTCATTGTCACTTTGATTTGCCATATAAATCAAAGATGTCCATATCAAGCTTTGAAGAAAAAATACACCACATTCCTAAGTGGTGCATTCATGTACTCAATGCACAGCTGCACACCAGCCAAAACTAAAGATAAGATTGACACACAACGGTCAGAGGCAAAATCCGATTTCCCCAGTAACAAATACACTTTTTGTTGCTTTCTTATTTTCTTTAACCATACTTCTCATTTATGTAGCTATGTTTTCTCTGAAGTTCCTGAGCCACACACGAGCAGATTGTGCAAACATTTAGAAAGGAAAAAACAAAGAATCGTATAGCTTTGCAACTAACAAATTAGTTGGTAGTAAAAGTACAGAAGCACAAATTCATGCTTCGGAGCCTACAACACATCTGTATGCGTTTGAGTGTGTTAATATGCACATGTACACAAACAGATATAAGAAGTACAGCCAGAAGTAAATAAATGAGTAAATAAGAAAGTTAGGTCAGATGAGGCAGGGAACTTCAGACAAGTGTGTCCTACAGGTTATGCAGAATAAAATAACAAGGTAATAAGCGGGGGGGGGGGGGGGTTCAACCGGAACTCACCAAAACTCAGTTCTGGCAAGTCTCAGGTGAGTGCCATTGCCATTCTAAGAGAACGAGGGAGGTGTTCATGGTGAGTTCCGGTACCTCTTTTTCTAGAAAATAGCACCGATATTAAGATACATCATAGTGTGTGTCATCCACACTTAGCACAGCAAGGTGAATACTGTAAAGAAGGATAGTAACTCTCTTGATGGACATTTTGGAGCAGATTTTGGGCAGCCTATGGTGGGCTACAGGGGAGAGGAGAAAAGGTTGAAGTGCTGTTGTGGAAGTGGAAGTCCTCTCACACAATGTTGCATTCTACCCCATATTCTTTTAACATCGTTACTGTTTGGCTACTTCGCTCCCCTTACCCCACCCATTTTAAAATTATTTGCAATACCTTGTACTAGTTCAACGGTATCCTTTGTATAGCCCTTTCTATAAACTTTTTGATGAGAGCCAGCAATAAAGATGATGGCGCTTAAATTTATTTCTAATGAGCGATTACAACAGTAATCACAATATATCAGAGTTAACAATCCTAATTGAATATTGTGAGGCTAAACAAAATTTAAAAAATAGCAAAATAACCAGTAATTGTTATTATATAACTCCAGCATAATTTGAGTAATTAAAAGCATTCAGCACAGGGACACTTTGCCTACAGCTTTTTATATCATCTCAATTTAGGCTTTGATGCTATATATACACAGTGGGACTTACTTTTGAGTAAATAAATATAGGATTGCACTGCACATCCTCCTTATGTGTTTTTTTTTAAGTCAAGCTGTGATATGTTTTTTTCTGCTGATCAATTTAACCCTTATCCAGAAGAAGAAGAGTTTGGATTTGGTATCCCGCTTTATCACTACCTGAAGGAGTCTCAAAACGGCTAACATTCTCCTTTCCCTTCCTCCCCCACAACAAACACTCTGTGAGGTGAATGGGGCTGAGAGACTTCAGAGAAGTGTGACTGGCCCAAAGTCACCCAGCAGCTGCATGTGGAGGAGCGGGGAAGCGAACCCGGTTCACCAGATTACCACTACACCACACTGGCTTTAATGAACAGTAGGTAGTTCATGCTGAAGACTAAAATACATGATCAGACTATGAACATGAGTGAATATTGTTATTATTGTTATTATTGTTATTATTGTTATTATTGTTATTACTATTACTACCCTGCCTATCTGACTGGGTTGTTCTGGGTGGATTCCAGCATATACAGAAACAGAATAAAACATCAAACATTAAAAATTTCCCTATATAGGGCTGCCTTCAGATGTCTTCTAAAAGTTGTATAGTTGTTTATCTCATCCACACCTGATGGGAGGGTGTTCCACAGGGTGGGCGCCACTACTGAGAAGACCCTCTGCCTGGTTCCCTGTAACCTCACTTCTCGCAGTGATGGAACCACCAGAAGGCCCTTGGAATTCGACCTCAGTGTCTGGGCTGAATGATGGGGGTGGAGACACTCCTTCAGGTATACTGGGCCGAGGCCGTTTAGGGCTTTAAAGGTCAGCACCAAGACTTTGAATTGTGCTCGGAAACGAACTGGGAGCCAATGTAGGTCTTTCAGGACCAGTGTTATGTGGTCTCGGCGGCCACTCCCAGGCACCAGTCTAGCTGCCACATTCTGGATTAATTGAAGTGGGCACCACTACTGAGAAGGCCCTGTGCCAGGTTCCCAGTAACTTCACTTCTCACCAGTGGCAGATTTGTTGTTGTTGTTGTTTAGTCGTTTAGTCGTGTCCGACTCTTCGTGACCCCATGGACCAGAGAACGCCAGGCACCTCTGTCCTCCACTGCCTCCCGCAGTTTGCTCAAACTCATGCTGGTAACCTCGAAAACACTATCCAACCATCTCGTCCTCTGCCGTCCCCTTCTCCTTGTGCCCTCCATCTTTCCCAACATCAGGGTCTTCTCCAGGGAGTCTTCTCTTCTCATGAGGTGGCCAAAGTACTGGAGCCTCAGCTTCACAATCTGTCCTTCCAGTGAGCACTCAGGGTTGATTTCCTTCAGTATGGAGAGGTTTGATCTTCTTGCAGTCCATGGGACTCTCAAGAGTCTCCTCCAGCACCATAATTCAAAAGCATCAATTCTTCGGCGATCAGCCTTCTTTATGGTCCAGCTCTCACTTCCATACATCACTACTGGGAAAACCATAGCTTTAACTATACGAACCTTTGTTGGCAAGGTGATGTCTCTACTTCTCAAGATGCTGTCTAGGCCTGTCACTGCCCTTCTCCCAAGAAGCAGGCGTCTTTTAATTTCGTGGCTGCTGTCACCATCTGCAGTGATCATTGAGCCCAAGAAAGTAAAATCTCTCACTACCTCCATTTCTTCCCCTTCTATTTGCCAGGAGGTGATGGGACCAGTGGCCATGATCTTCGTTTTTTTGATGTTGAGCTTCAGGCCATATTTTGCGCTCTCCTCTTTCACCCTCATTAAAAGGTTCTTTAATTCCTCCTCACTTTCTGCCATCAAGGTTGTGTCATCTGCATATCTGAGGTTGTTGATATTTCTTCCGGCAATCTTAATTCCAGCTAGGGATTCATCCAGCCCAGCCTTTCGCATGATGAATTCTGCATATAAGTTAAATAAGCAGGGAGACAAAATACAGCCTTGTCGTACTCCTTTTCCAATTTTGAACCAATCAGTTGTTCCATATCCAGTTCTAACTGTAGCTTCTTGTCCCACATAGAGATTTCTCAGGAGACAGATGAGGCACTCCCATTTCTTTAAGAACTTGCCATAGTTTGCCGTGGTCGACACAGTCAAAAGCTTTTGCATAGTCAATGAAGCAGAAGTAGATGTCTTTCTGAAACTCTCTAGCTTTCTCCATAATCCAGCGCATGTTTGCAATTTGGTCTCTGGTTCCTCTGCCTCTTCTAAATCCAGCTTGCACTTCTGGGAGTTCTCGGTCCACATACTGCTTGAGCCTTCCTTGTAGAATTTTAAGCATAACCTTGCTAGCGTGTGAAATGAGTGCAATTGTGCGGTAGTTGGAGCATTCTTTGGCACTGCCCTTCTTTGGGATTGGGATGTAGACTGATCTTCTCCAATCCTCTGGCCACTGCTGAGTTTTCCAAACTTGCTGGCATATTGAGTGTAGCACCTTAACAGCATCATCTTTTAAAATTTTAAATAGTTCAGCTGGAATGCCATCACTTCCACTGGCCTTGTTATTTGCAGTGCTTTCTAAGGCCCATTTGACTTCACTTTCCAGGATGTCTGGCTCAAGCTCAGCAACCACACTACCTGGGGTATACGAGACATCCATATCTTTCTGGTATAATTCCTCTGTGTATTCTTGCCACCTCTTCTTGATGTCTTCTGCTTCTGTTAGGTCCTTTCCACTTTTGTCCTTTATTGTGGAAATCTTTGTACGAAATGTTCCTTTCATATCTCCAATTTTCTTGAACAGATCTCTGGTTCTTCCCATTCTATTGCTTTCCTCTATTTCTTTGCATTGCTCGTTTAAGAAGGTCTTCTTGTCTCTCCTTGCTATTCTTTGGAAATCTGCATTCAATTTCCTGTATCTTTCACCATCTCCCTCGCATTTTGCTTGCCTTCTCTCCCCCGCTATTTGTAAGGCCTCATTGGACAGCCACTTTGCTTTCTTGCATTTCCTTTTCATTGGGATGGTTTTCGTTGCTGCCTCCTGTATAATGTTACGAGCCTCCATCCATAGTTCTTCAGGCATTTTGTCCACCAAATCTAAATCCTTAAACCTGTTCCTCACTTCCACTGTGTATTCATAAGGGATTTGACTTAGATTGTATCTTACCGGCCCAGTGGTTTTTCCTACTTTCTTCAGTTTAAGCCTGAATTTTGCTATAAGAAGCTGATGATCTGAGCCACAGTCAGCTCCAGGTCTTGTTTTTGCTGACTGTATAGAGCTTCTCCATCTTTGGCTGCAGAGAATATAATCAATCTGATTTCGATGCTGCCCATCTGGTGATGTCCATGTGTAGAGTCGTCTCTTGTGTTGCTGGAAAAGCGTGTTTGTGATGACCAGCTTGTTCTCTTGACAGAACTCTATTAGCCTTTGCCCTGCTTCGTTTTGATCTCCAAGGCCAAACTTGCCAGTTGTTCCTTTTATCTCTTGACTCCCTACTTTAGCATTCCAATCCCCTATAATGAGAAGAACATCCTTCTTTGGTGTCACTTCTATAAGGTCTTGTAAGTCTTCATAGAATTGGTCAATTTCAGTTTCTTCAGCACAAGTAGTTGGTGCATAAACTTGGATTACTGTGATGTTAAAAGGTCTGCCTTGGATTCGTATCGAGATCATTCTATCATTTTTGAGATTGCATCCCAGTACAGCTTTCACCACTCTTTTGTTGACTATGAGGGCCACTCCATTTCTTTTATGGGTTTCTTGCCCACAGTAGTAGATATGATGGTCATCCGAACTGAATTCACCCATTCCCGTCCATTTTAGTTCACTGATGCCCAGGATGTCAATATTTATTCTTGCCATCTCATTTTTGACCACCTCCAACTTACCCAGGTTCATGGTTCTTACATTCCAGGTTCCTATGCAATATTTTTCTTTACAGCATTGGACTTTCCTTTCGCTTCCAGGCATATCCGCAACTGAGCGTCCTTTCGGCTTTGGCCCAGCCGCTTCATCAGCTCTGGATCTACTTGTACTTGCCCTCCGCTCTTCCCCAGTAGCATGTTGGACGCCTTCCGACCTGAGGGGCTCATCTTCCAGCGTCATATCTTTTATATGCCTGTTGTCTTTGTCCATGGAGTTTTCTTGGCAGGGATACTGGAGTGGCTTGCCGGTTCCTCCTCCAGGTGGATCACGTTTGGTCAAAACTCTCCACTATGACCTGTTCATCTTGGGTGCCCTGCTCGGCATAGTTCATAGCTTCTCTGAGTTCTTCAAGCCCCTTCGCCACGGCAAGGCAGTGATCCATGAAGGGGAGTGGCAGATTTACCTATAAGCTAAACAAGCTATAGCTTAGGGCCCCACTCTCTTGCCCCCCCCCATATACTTCTTCTTAATTGTATTTCACTATTAATATACTTCTTAATTGTATTTCAGTTCAACAATTACTTTGATAAAATACATATTTTGTTACATGAAAATACCTATTGGGTCCATAAATTACCACATATCATATATTCAACACCCAAAAAACATCAACAATTTGTTGTTGACAAAGGACAGCTGGACATATAAAGGGACCCATTTCCTTCAGTAGCTTAGGGCCTCATCAAACCTAAATCTGGCCCTGCTTCTCACATACACAATTCCCCCTAATGCACTATATTTTGTATGTTATTTCACTAATATGAGCACTTCCATGCACACTATCCCTGACAAATGCATTTTGGCAGACATTTTGTTTGTTTAAAGAACTGCATTGCAAAATTCAGCAAAGTGGAAATAGTTGCACTTTGATTTTGTATTGTACATACATACCAAACCAAACTTCTCCATTCTTACTTAAATGACTTTGGTCAGCAGTGTCAGCTTGGCCATGTGACAATGATTGCCCAGGGCCATGGGTACCATGCAGCGTGCATGGCCCTGGCACCAAAATTTGTGAGTGCCTGGATCCTTCATGGGGAATTTTTTGTGGTCTTGGGCACCCAGGGCCCAAGGGAGCTGCCACCTATAGTTACAGTGTAGAAATCCAAAGAAGTTCTTGAGTTTGTGAAGAAATATAATGTTGCCATTGTACGACATCCTTTTTGTCTTCCACAGGAAGCCCAAATTTAAGCCCTGTCTGAAAATAGTGATCTATGAAATGTAAGGGCTCTTTGCATACTTACTGACCTTGGGCTAGTCACACTTCTCTGAAGTCTCTGAGCCCCACTCACCTCACAGAGTGTTTGTTGTGGGGGAGGAAGGGAAAGGAGAATTTTAGCCGCTTTGAGACTCCTTTGGGTAGTGATAAAGCGGGATATCAAATCCAAACTCTTCTTACTAAACCATGTAGTGAACAATTCTTTATGGAGTATCTTATATGTATTTGCTGCGTTGTGCTGCGTATGTGTATTTTTCTGTGTATGTGTGTACGTGATTATTGTGTAGGCAGAGCTGATGGCCTCCATCTGGCCTCCATCAACATTTTAGCTCACAGTTGGGTGCCAATTGCATGAAAGGCACCCAACATGGTTGTTCCCCAACCCAAGAGGGCAGAATATTCACACCAATTTGTCAGCAGCATAATGTCACTCCACAGGGAAGTGGTTCTCACTTTGCGGTTTCCATTTCATGTGTGAGGAATCTATTTAAACACAGTTATTATGGGGTTAGAGCGGCCAAGGAACATTTTTGCTCCTATTCATTCATAGATTAATTCCAGCCGATCTGTGTGAATCCGACAAAATAAAGAATACAGAAGATTTCACATGTTTAACTAACTGCTGCAAATGTTGGGGTTTCTGTCTGGCATACAGAGAAAGGCAATAATAACTGCTGTTGAAGTGCCCATTGAAGTACTTACCAGTAGTTTTAGATAATATGCATGTTATGTACACCAAATTTCCCTCCACACAAGTATGCTTAATGTCCTCTCACATACTTATTCATTACAATGGAACTTAAAACACAACCAGTTTTCCCTGGATTGCACTCTTCTCATCACTTCCTCATGTCATTATTGAAAATAGTATATCAGCTTTATGGCATTGTGGGTGTGTTATTAAGCTGTCAATAAAACCAGAGAGAAATAGTGGATTCTACTAACTACCAGCTCATGTACTGTATTACAAGCCAATTACGGCTATAGTCCTCATCTACCAGTAATCCAGATATGAAATGTTACAGGATACTCTAAGAAGTGGCAATTGACCCTTAATTTTAAAGCGTTTGTTTTTTATCTAAATCTCATCACTCTCAATCCATCATCAATTTGGGAGGGCCTCAGTTTATAGAGTTAAGTGCTCCAAATTTCCTTCTATATTGTGGCCTCCATGTTTAAATTTGGTGTCCGTGTGTGTTTTGCTACTCCTTAATTTGGGTAATCACTTTAAAATTAGCACATATTCAACACATCCAAATTACTAAAAGGGAAAAGAAAAATCTACTACTTAATGAATAGTTGCTCGTTCTTCTGGGTGGCATTTCGCTCAGTTTGCCACCACTGTCCACTGAAGAAGAAGAAGAAGAAGAGTTTGGATTTGATATCCCGCTTTATTACTACCCTAAGGAGTCTCAAAGCGGCTAACAATCTCCTTTCCCTTCCTCCCCCACAACAAACACTCTGTGGGGTGAGTGGGGCTGAGAGACTTCAGAGAAGTGTGACTAGCCCAAGGTCACCCAGCAGCTGCATGTGGAGGAGCGGAGACTTGAACCCGGTTCCCAGGATTACGAGTCTACTGCTCTAAACCACTACACCACACTGCCCCTCACTTACCTACATTGCTAGTATACTTGACCATAGGCGCTGAGTGGGGGGGCAGGGGGCCAGGGCTCCCCCAATATTTCAGATGAAAGGGCTATGCCGCTGTGCGTGATAAATTCACATGTGGTGAGGGGTGGGAGGGGAAATTGCTGTGACACCCTATCCAAGTTTGCTTTTAAGTAAAACAATTAGCTTCTGAATCCTGGCAGAAGCATATAGAAATCTATATCTGACAGACAGTTCAGAAGAACAGCCAACTAAGATATTAACTCAGCAGTAGAGAATGGGATTATATGGAGCAGCAGAAAATTGGGGCGATTTAACAGCCTAACCAATTGCCATTTTAGTACCTTTCTTGCATCGGCCATCAGTAGATCGATACGACTGAGTGGAAGAGATAGCAAATAAAGCTGAATCTAAATGTTTAGCTAAAACTGACCCCTTTTCTTTTAACTGAAGTCACGTTGATGTGATGCTTAAACATGGGACTGAACACACACCTAAACCCTTCCCTGCCCCCCCAACCAAGGTGCCCAGCACACTGTAACACAACAGGTCTTAGCACTTATTTGCAAGGGCTGTTCTGAATATTTAGTTTTGTATGTGAAATGTATATATAGAAGATAAGACTATCAATAGCTAGGATAGCTATGTGCTGCTTCCACAGTCAGGGGCAGAATGCTTCTGAATACCAGTTGCTGGAAGCCATGGGAGTAGACAGTGCTCTTGTGGTTGGGTTCTACTCACCAGTCCCCCCAGTCTGGTCAGTCTGGTCTGATATCCTGATCTCATCCCCCCTTGAGATCAGGATATCAGACCAGATGGACCATTTGCCTGATCCGTCAGGCTCTTATGTCCCTATGTTCTTACTTCCTTTCACGGCAGATTTTTTTGGCAACAGAATATTATTTAACGTATTTTTCGCTCCATAAGATGCACCTGACCATAAAACACACCTAGTTTTTAAGGGGGAAAACAAGAAAAAAAATATTCTAAATGAAACAGTGGATGTATGATTTTTGTGGTTCATGCTGTGGCCACAGACATGTGATTTGACAGTGAGTTTGGGGTAAATCCTGAGAGGCCATGTGGATCCGTGCTTTGTAACCATGTTTTTGCACCACTGCAGCCCCACAAAACAGTGGATGCATTTATTTATTTATTTATTTATTTATTTATTTATTTATTTATTTTTGTGCAGGCTGTAGCCATGGACATGCTATGTGATCTGATGGTGAATTTGGGGTGACCCAATGCAAAAAAAACTGAGGATCCATGGGCTTTTATCTCCCCTCTCCCAGGCAGCCTTTATTGCTAGCATCCCTGATTTCACTTCTGATCGCTTGCTGGTCAGCGGCTTTGTTTCAACACCCACGTCCCTCTTTCAAAAAAAAGAAAAGAAAAAAGCATGATCTGCTTTTTGCAATTCAGCTCCAGGGACCATGCATTTGCTCCATAAGACGCATAGACATTTCCCCTTACTTTTCAGGAAGAAAAAAGTGTGTCTTATGGAGCAAAAAATACGGTAACTGCTCCACAAATCCTGTTTCTTCATGCTGCAAGAACATTGGGTTCTAGGTAACTATAATGCCACCTATTCCAGATCTGAAGTATTGCAGTAAATGAGTAACTGAAACTCCTAAAAAATAGCATACAGCTATAATATACAGTAATACCTCTGGTTATGAACCGTCCTCCTTGCGAACGCTTCGGGTTACGAGCTCCGCTAACCCAGAAGCAGGTCTCCTGGTTGCGAACTTTGCCCCGAGATGCAAGCGGAAGTCGTGTGCCAGAGGCACGCACAGCAGGAGACCCCATTAGCGAAAGCGTGCCTCATGTTAAGAAGGGTTTCAGGATAAGAACGGACCTCCAGCACAAATTAAGTTCGTAACCGGAGGTACCACTGTACAGAATATAATTTAAGAAGCATAACATAATAATCAGAAAAATAACATACCTAGACAGGGATGTGGAACCTGTCACCTTTCAGATGCTGCTGAACTACAACTCCCATCATTCCTAACCATTCGCCATTTTGGCTGGGGTAGATAGAAGTTTGACACCTGGAGAGTCACAGTTTCCTCCTCCTCATACTAAGAAAATGGTCCATGATGCAACCTAAATTTTCTAGATCAGGGTTTTCAAACACTTTTCTCGGAATCCTGGGGTTCCTTCTCAAGACCGAGTCAATGAGAAGATGAGTAATGATGGACATGTTTTCCTGGAAGACATGGCATTTCCCAAGAATGTTTGGTCTTCTCTCGTGTAGGGATGAGTCAAACAATCTATTCCCAGTCCATGTCCCTTGGTTCATTCGTGAACTGTTGTATCCTGCTTCTTAATTTTTAAAACATTTTTATGTATTTAAAAATGTGTTTTCACTCAAAATGCACTTTGAGCTAAGAACGAAGTCAGAATATTCAGGAAGTGCAAATGCTTATGGAAACTGAGCTCCAATTTATGCATTGTTCCAAGAGGGACAGATGAGGTCAGCTTGTAGCTGAACTCCTCAAGCATTGGTACTATAAACTGCACCCTAATTTCACAAGAGGACAAGGTGATATGCAATAGTCCTGGCCAATGCCCAGTTTGAAATGAGTGTTCACCCAAGAATGAAATGCATCCATTACAGAATACTGTCAACTGCTAAATAATTGATGTGATTTGTGTGTCCAAAAAGCTAAACTTGGTAGCCTTGTCTTCTCCATGCTCATCTTTAATATGAGAGGAAAAGTTTAAGTCAGGGGTGGGAAACTTTTTCAGGGACACATTCCCTTCGGACAATGCTTCCAGGGGCTTAATGCCAGTCATGGGCAGGGCCAGAGGCAAGTGTGGTCAGAGCAATAAGCCCTGTTCCATGCCCAATAAGCAGGAGATGCCTTTCCTGACAGCTCTGTAGCCCCAAAATGGCAGCAAAATACTGGGCAAGGTTTTGTTCAGTATCTTCTCTTTGTGATGGGTTCATGGGGGAAAGGTGTCCCATGAGCCCTTGCTGCAGAGGGGAGGGGAAAGCCTATATAAGGCTGCTTCCCCTGGAGCTTACAGCTATTTTGCTTCACCTTTTGGCCTGATTTTATCCCACCACCATTGTAGTCTGGCTATTTTGCTGCTGTCATGGGTCACATAATACACCAGCCTGGGCAAAAGTGAATTTTACATTTATGCAGTACAGTGGTACCTCAGGTTAAGAACTTAATTCGTTCCGGAGGTCTGTTCTTAACCTGAAACTGTTCTTAACCTGAGGTACCACTTTAGCTAATGGGGCCTCCCGCTGCCGCCACACAATTTCTGTTCTCATCCTGGGGCAAAGTTCTGAACCTGAGGTACTATTTCTGGGTTAGCGGAGTCTGTAACCTGAAGCATCTGTAACCTGAAATGTCTGTAACCTGAGGTACCACTGTATAGTACTTTCTACACACTTGCCCATCCCTCTCTCTCCTTCATCTAGGCAATATGAAGACTTATGAGGGTTGAAGGACACCTTCCATCCAAACAAAAACATTCAAGGAGCAGGCAAAGCACGGCTGGGGAAGGGTGTGGCTTAGGAGGATGTGTGACCTGGGGGAAGTCATGAGGCCCACATACTGAAGATCGCATCTAGTCCCACTGGCCTTTGGTTCTCCATCCCTGGTTAAAGTCGCCTGGCACTATCTTTGCATACACAAAGGCTATAGCTGTGCTTATCTGCTAAAAAAGAAATGGCTGTCTTCTCATTTGCTATGGTAAGATAAAAATCTGGCTCCACCCAGACTCTATTTAGCTTTAAAGATGTTGAAATGACTTCTTTATCTATGCTTATATACCCCATTTACCACAATCAATATAGCAATTTGTATTAATATAACTGATGGAGCTATAAAACCTATACCAGAAGATTTTTCTTTCCTGAAGGCAATGTAGCAGAATAATCTACTATAACTTCTGTTCTCCAAGTTTAGGGAAACAATTGATTATATTTTATATTATCTTTACATTATTATTTCCTCCCCACCCCAAAGCAATGCAGGGGAAAATGTTTCACTGTGGCTGAACTTTTCCCAGTATTTCAAGCAATGCCTGAACTTATAAGAACAATAGTATTCCTGGGATGTATCCTGTGGATCACCCATCTCCTCCTTGAATCACCTGTGGCCCTCGAGGGGTCTCTCTGCTCTTGTGAGCTTCCTGCAATAGTAAGAATCGGAGCATGGAATGCTTCTGTAAGTAAGGAGATTGATGAAACTGGGTTCTTGCCGGGAAGGAGAATATTCTGCTAGTGCAAAGCCATCACTAGACATGATCCTTTCTAAACCCTAGAGGGTAATAAATGATAGGATTTTGAGGATCTGGAGTATTGAAAGGAAGATGGAAGTCAGTGGGAAAGTGCAAGCTCAGATTTCTTTCCAAGCCAGGGCTTCACCTGGGATAGAGACAGGAACATGCCAAAAGGGGTGGATGGCCCATTGGAGAGGCTGTGAGAGATGCCTGGAATTCCAGGGCTGCCCTCCTGACAGGACCATGCTGTCAGATGCGGACTCCCTCCATGCAGACAGAAAGGTCCAATAGGGGAATAAAGCATATTTCTTAGAGCTACGACAGCCTCTGCCATGTTCCCATTCTCCAAAGGAACATGGACCCTGGGTGAGTGCCTGGACCACCACCCACCCGGCATCTTGCAGAGTGTAGGGGTGGCACCCAATTTTTGTAACAAGACTGGGATTTACATGATAACATGTGGAAGAGGCAAGTCTGCATCCAACGCGGGTCAAAGGACGAGAGAGGGGAACACGAAGTGCAATATGCTCCTTTCTCTCCAGGAGAGCAGGGGAAAGGACGTCACAAAGAGCCCTCTCTGCTCTTTCTAAGGTCCGAGTCCCCGCCTCTCAGCAATGCAGGTCTACAGACTTAGCTCCTTTTCATGCTGGATGAGCCCTAAATGGATGGTGTGTACACAGCCTTTGGTTTCCAGGGAAAGGCATCTGGCAGGCTTCAGCTTGCATGGGGCAGGAGCGTAGCGAGATTTATTTTGTATTATTTGTTTGCACCATTGCTGCATGTGACCCTTGAGAAAGAGGTTCCTGCCCCGAGGGGCTTACAGTCTTTAATTTGACACAGGGAGGGGACAGAGAAAGGTTGAGTTCCAGGGTAGATCCTGAGTCCTCCTGGGAGACATAATAAACCAGGGTCTGTGAGTTCAGGCTTTGGGATCCCCAGACATTTCCCATCTGTAACCTCTTCCTCTGTTTTTGCAGTAGGGTAATTAAGGTGATTCTATTAGAATTCCCAAGGGAATGTCAAGCAGGGAGAGAGGGGGGAAGAGAGAGAGAGGAATTCTGGTGGAGAGAGAAGACTGGATGAGGCTTGGAAAGGGAGAGTGAATGTTGGGGGGGGAGGCAGGTGAGAGTCGGCTGAGGTTCTAGAAGGGAGGCACTTGGTGGGGGACCTGAAGCTGGGCTGGGCAGCTCTTCAGGATCACTAGTCCATCAGTAGGACCAAGTGCCCATCAGTGACCATGAAAAGGAACTCTGAAGGTAGGAGCAGCTCCGAGGCCCAGAGGAGATGAGTGGCATAGAAATAACATCATTATTATTATTATTATTATTATTATTATTATTATTATTATTATCACCCATCACTGGTGAAGAAGAAGAAGAAGAAGAGTTTGGATTTGATATCCCACTTTATCACTACCCTAAGGAGTCTCAAAGCGGCTAACATTCTCCTTTCCCTTCCTCCCCCACAACAAACACTCTGTGAGGTGAGTGGGGCTGAGAGACTTCAGAAAAGTGTGACTAGCCCAAGATCACCCAGCAGCTGCATGTGGAGGAGTGGAGAAGCGAACCTGGTTCCCCAGATTACGAATCTACCACTCTTAACCACTAAACCACAGTGGTGCATGTGGCTTGGCTCCCTGGCTTGACTTGTCCACAGCTGTTGATAGCTTGGCAGGTCCTCAGCTGTGGTCCCCAGATGATATTTTCTGTTGTAAATAACTGGTTGGTTGCTTCCTCTGTTTTTTATTTTCCTTTCTGTCTCCCAGGTCCTAAGACAGGCAGGCCACAGCGGCTGCTGTGGCACAGTGAAGAAGGGGAAGCTGCCCTAGAAGTTGTGATATGTTAATGTTGGAATTCAGCCTCGGTCAGAGGGATGTGCCAGTCTTCCAGGCACCGGCTGAATTCCTTGGCGACCTCCCCGCTGCTTCACTCTGCTGATAAGCAGCCGAGGTCTCGGCGATTCTTCTCAGATGTGTGAGAGGAACACACCGTTCTTCCTCTCTCCCCTTTGGTGTCCCCCAGGGAGGGGAAAGAAGCAGACAGAAATCTATTTACATCTTTTATTTCTGTCCCTTACATCAGTACAGAGAAACATGTCTGCACTCAACAGCAGTAAGAATAAACTCCACCCATGTACTTCCAGTACGGGTCATATGACGCACACACTGGGCTAACATCCGGTGCTCAATACAGAATGGACTGCCCCTTTGTTCCCGTGGCAACAGTCACAGACTTCCTGTTTGGCTTTCCAGCCACAAGCAGCTGACTTGGCTGCTATAGCCTTTGCTTGCTGCTGCATTGCTGCTTTAGAATAACATACTCCCCCTAAAGTATCAATGCGTGCTGCGAGCAAAGCGTCATCCAGAGAAGAAAACAAACAGTTGTTATACTTATAACATTCCCCTGTTGTTTCAGTTCCACCCTTGGAACTACCCGCCATTGGTTTCACCAATGTACCTCTCTGGTTGTGTGACTTCCAAGGAATGAGTGCTTCTGCATTACCTTGGTTAGCAACTCTCTGTTGTGTCTTTGTCTCTGACTCAGACACAGCTTCAATCTGACCTTGGTCATTTACAACAGCAACAGCTAAGTTAGCAAACTCTTGTGAATACCTCTTGGGTGGTACACCCTTCGTTGCTCTCTCAGACCTATGTAAGAGGTGCTGCTCTCCCTTGCTTTCTGGTTCAGCCTCTGAACTCTCTGGAGAACCAGTACTAAGCTTTATCAGTGGTTCATCCTCCTCTTCTGAGGGTCTAGTCATTACGTGAGACTTCCTCTCAATGACTGTGACAACTGAACTGTCTGAGCTATCGCTGTCATCATCAGTACTACTGAACTCAATAAGATCAAACTCATCATCATCAGAATCATCACCAGTGGGAAATGTGTGAACAATCACTCTCTCCTGTTCAGGAGCACTCTCTAGAAATTTTGTGAGAATCACCTGACCAGATTCAGACAAAATTACTCTGTAGAGACCCTTTTCATAACCCACAAAAATGCCTCTGGCATTCTTTACCCCACCTGGAGCTTCTGTCCTCACATGAGACCCAAAAACCTTGAAATGGGCAACAGAAGGTTTTCTGTGGAACAGTTTCTCAAAAGGAGAATTTCCCAACTCTTTTGAAAACTTTCTCAGCCACGTATAACAGAATGACATCAGCGATTCAGCCCAGTATTCATTTGGCAGGTGTGAACTAAGCAATTGCGCATGCATTCCCTTTTGCAATTCTTTGTTCACCCTAACACAGACACATCTCTTCCAAGCTTCCTCGGAACTAGCAATTTTGTGTCTTATCCCTTTCTTCTTCAGGAACCTCTGGAAATCCTGTAAGAGGAAAATTGGCATCTCATCTGTGCAAAGACAATCTATGTCAGCATCATGCATATTTTTAACTTTGTCACAAAACTCTTTAAACCTTTCTAAGGCTTCTTTCGGTCTCTCCAAAAGATAAATCCAGACAAAACCTGTAAAAGAATCAACACATATTAGATAATACTTTGCATTGCCTCTAGAAGGTGCTAGAGGACCAATCACATCAGCATACACCCGCTGAAATGTTCTGTCGACCCTCGAGGTCACCTTCTTGGTGTTCTCCTTGGTCAGACCTGCAAAAGAGATCATGTTAGAATCACAAGAATTACATTCCATGTAATCACTTTGATCAAAAGTCAACAAATACAGTCCATCTTTCTCTTTGGCAGAAAGGTATAACTCTCCATCTTTGTAGATCTCGCAGTTCTCATCATCATAGAACAGTTTTAGTCCCCTCTTGGCAATCTGCGAAGCGCTGAGCAGATTATACTTCAACTCTGGAACCAAATAAACATTGCTTATAGTCAAGTTCAGACTTTCAAGATACACAGTCCCAATTCCGGTGGCTTCCAGCTCTTGACCGTTGGCTTGTTGCACAGTGAAGCTTTGCTTCTTAAACGTAGAAAATAAATCCTTGCGTCCTATCATGTGAACTGTGGCTCCAGTATCGATGACAAAGAAATTCCCCGCTTCTGGTGTGGCTTTTAGCGACATCAAAGCTTTTGCAGTCTTTGCCTTTGGGATGGTATGACTTTTGTCTGACGCCTCAGACTTTGTGGAGCTCGCCTTGGCTCCTCTGTTGTGACGTGGCTTCTTGCAGTTCCACTGAAGATGCCCAGTCTGGCCACAATTGTAACAACGGACAATGTTTAACGCTACAGCATTTTCTCCAGTAGCAACAGCAGTGGGGGTGTCAGAACTCCGTTCTTGTCTCCCCCTTTCCTTGACTTCCAGGGCAGCAAGTCTGTCATGTTCACAAAGAATAACCGCATAGACCCTCTCCGAAGTCAATTCATTCACTGGGAGAGACCCCAGCTGACTGGCAACGGTTTTGTAAGTCCGATTCAGGCTGTTTATCACCATGAAGCAAAACACTTCCTCCTGCAGACGGAAATTACGTTCCACCATCTGTTGACGCAGATATTTCATTTCCGTCAGGTGCACTTGAACATCTCCATCAGGCGCAAGCCTCAGGTTGGTCAGCTTCTCAAAATACAGCAACGCTGAAGAACCTGCATCTCTCTGATGTGTCCTTCTCAGCATGTCCCAAACATCTTTCGCGTGCTCTAAATGCTGTATATGGATAAGCTGAGAATCTGACACACACAGAATTATAGCCTTTCAGGCCTTCACATCCTGTGACTCCCAAGCACGCGTTGGTGCTGCAGGGATGGGGTTCTCAATCACCCCAAACAGTCTCTGATTCTGCAGCAGGGCCTTCATCTTAATAGACCAAGATGCATAATTGTCATTGGTCAGGAGGAATGGAGAAGGCAAAACTCCCTTCTTTGCATCCATTTTGAGTCCTTTCATTAACTCTCAAACACAAGCCTCTAAAATCCAAAAGCTGGTTTGTTTACACTCTTGCCACCTGGCAGCTCTCAATGCTGGCTGCGTTGGAAAGTTCCAAGAGCTCTTCAGACTCTGTAGCCAAAACATTCCATTGTAACTTTCACTTCTCCTCTCTGAGGCACAGCTTGAATGTTCAGCTATCTCGTGTAACTGGCCGGCGTCGCTTAGCAACAGTGCATTCCTTCCCTTGGACAGGAAACCACAAGAATCTCTGGAATGCAGGCCTCTTCTAACTGGAGCTGTTTTCCAAACGCTGCTCCCCCCGTGAAGCACAGAATAACTCAATCTGCATTCACTCTTTTAAGCCCAAAATCTCATACCTTGGGCTCCGTTGCTTTGGCTGTCAGCTTCTTCTGGTCAGCGTCTGGCTGCAGAAGATCAGCTTGCTCACTTCAGGCTTCCATGGAGCGATGAAAACAGTAGCTCTGCTACTCCTTGATGCAGACTCCCATGGATCGAAGAAACCAGCAACCGGCATCTGCTACCACTGTTGGAATTCAGCCTCGGTCAGAGGGATGTGCCAGTCTTCCAGGCACCGGCTGAATTCCTTGGCGACCTCCCCGCTGCTTCACTCTGCTGATAAGCAGCCGAGGTCTCGGCGATTCTTCTCAGATGTGTGAGAGGAACACACCGTTCTTCCTCTCTCCCCTTTGGTGTCCCCCAGGGAGGGGAAAGAAGCAGACAGAAATCTATTTACATCTTTTATTTCTGTCCCTTACATCAGTACAGAGAAACATGTCTGCACTCAACAGCAGTAAGAATAAACTCCACCCATGTACTTCCAGTACGGGTCATATGACGTACACACTGGGCTAACATCCGGTGCTCAATACAGAATGGACTGCCCCTTTGTTCCCATGGCAACAGTCACAGACTTCCTGTTTGGCTTTCCAGCCACAAGCAGCTGACTTGGCTGCTATAGCCTTTGCTTGCTGCTGCATTGCTGCTTTAGAATAACAGTTAATTCCATGGGGAATCCATTCCCCACATGTGCCAGGAGGTCATAGCGCCAACCTGAGCAAAACAGGGCTGGGATGGAAAAGGCCTGTCTCAGCCCCCTTTGACCCCTCCTTCCGAGCCAGGGGTCAGGCCATCATGCACGGCTGTGTTAAGCATATGCAGCACCGGGGTGTAAGCATCTGGGGGGGGAGTCCAACCCCTGCACAGACTCATCAGGGCTGACCTTAAGGCAATTGGAACAATTGGGCCAAATTGGACCCCGCGTGCCGCCCCTAAGGGCCCCCCCGCACCAGGGCAATCTAGATGGATTTTATTTATATCTATAAGATTTTGCACTTCGGCTGTGAACTGGGGCCCTACAAAAAAAAATCAAGTTGCGCCCCACTGCTTCAAATTGGGCCCCACTGGCTAGCCCTGTGTCTTATAGTCGGTGGGTCTGAGTTGCCCTGCCCTTGCATGAAGTCTTGGGTTTACAATTTTGGGAGAGGGGAGACTGCCTGCTGGGGAGTGGGTGGGTTGGCGAGGCCCTCTAGATTTAGAGGCCCTAGGCTTCAGCCTACTTAGCCTATACATAAATCTGGCACTGCTAGAGGGCTCGTGAAAAAGGCACTTTCAAAACCAACACTACAAAGCAGGGAGAGAGGGAGGCAATGGATGAAATAAATGCATATGTGAAATTGCTTACGATGCAATTGGTCTTAACTTTATACTGATTTCAGTACTTATCTGCCATTTTCACTTTGTTGCTTGCTGAATTTCAGATTATCGTCTCCTCTGAATGGTGTAGTTAGGCACACAGCTACTTGTATTATTATGAACTGGAAGGCATTTATCTTTCAAGGATATGTTTTTGTATTTCCATAGCTATTGTGGATAACGTGGCTGCAAATCTTCCGAACGGTTGCAGCCGTATCCAGCCCAAGAGATGGCACACTTTTTACAAAATGTAATGTTGTAGGGGTGGCTGGGTGGACGAGGGAGGAAGGCAGCATGAAATGAAAGGAAAAGGTGAGAATGGTATAAGGCAATGTTCTGTTAAAACTGGGAGTTTTGTCCCTGAAATAAATGAAATGTCAGGAAACGGTGTTGAACTAGCCCTGAACAAACTGAAGTTGTTGATTTATAAGAGCACACAGTGTGTATAAACATAACCCAGACATTTATTTTACAGGGAGCAGGTAAATAACAACTTAACGTACAGGAAAACAGCATTTCGAGGGTGGAGGGAGAAAATTATATATGTGGTATTGGATGTAATTGACTGAGTGAAGTTCAATACAATTTTAGAAATCAAAAGAACGTTCTGATTAGCTAACAGTGCCAGCCTGCCACATGGTCAAAGCCAGCGTGGTGTAGTGGTTAAGAGTGATAGACTCGTAATCTGGGGAACCAGGTTCTCGTCTCCGCTCCTCCACATGCAGCTGCTGGGTGACCTTGGGCCAGTCACACTTCCCTGAAGTCTCTCAGCCTCACTCACCTCACAGAGTGTTTGTTGTGGGGGAGGAAGGGAAAGGAGAATGTTAGCCGCTTTGAGACTCCCTTGAGTGGTGATAAAGTGGGATATCAAATCCAAACTCCTCCTCCTCCTCCTCTCCTCCTCCTCCTCCTTCTCCTCCTCCTCCTCCTCTAGGTACATTACTAAGTTGCAATCCTTACATCAGATATGCGGATCCTGATACTTTCTGTCTGGCCCTCAGGAGTCTTCCCAGGCCACACCCCTCTTCAGTTGCATTGGCCTGGCTGGAATGTGTGACAGAATCATAGAATCACAAAATTGTATTGTTGGAAAGAACACAAGGGTCATCTATTTCAACCTCCTCCAATGCAGAAATCTTTTGCGTGTGAAGACCCCCAAAACCACCTCCGAAATAAAGACACATTCGACACAGATTTTTAAGGTTTTTGGCATTAAATTTTGGCTACAACTTTATTCATTACAGCATGTGAGTGGTTGCTTAGGCATTGGTTCCCGACTACCTGAAGCTGCACAGTGGCAGGAACTGGACTGACACTGGGCACCACCATATGTCAGTAAGGGAAAGCATCCTGAGGGTGTGAGAACTCCTTCGATCTCACAGCTCACCCCAGATGCTCCCAGGGGCTCTGGCGTGGTCCTAGCCCCTTGACAGGGTTCGGACAAAGGCAAGGAGAGCCCCTGGATTCCTTTAATGGAATTCTCTAGCAGCAGCAATGGAGGGGCAGGCACAGCCAACATCTCCCCAAAATATTGAACCAATGCCTAACCGCCAACCTTACAAAGTTGTGACAATTTGCTACATGGTAGGCAAAATCCAAGTGGCTCCAGCCAATCAGCCAAATGGCAAAATTCCTACCGGGCCCCTGCTCCAAAAACAGACGACCCCCTAGACAGGCATAGCAAGGCCAAAGAACAACCCTAAATATAGGGAGAGGAGGGTGGATGATCAGCTGCACGTCGCAAGAAAGAGAAACTCTCCAGCGACTTGTAGCAGCTTAAATAGCCTCTCAGCAGCCAATAGCCATCCCAGCCAGCCAAATTTCTACCCCAGCAACCAAGGGGAAACCAATGGGGTATTGTGGCTATCCAAACAGTCCTGCCCCACAACAGGGAGGCAGTTTATGGTGATCTCACCGCAACACGTGCCCTCCCTGATGGAGGACACGATTTGCCCAACATGGGGCTCAAACCCCCCCACAATAATTTTTTATTGGTTTTCAACAATTTAACAAATTCAATTCAGTTTCCATACAGTATTCCCTTGACATTTTGACTTCCCATCCTTACTTCCATGACATTTCTGTTCAAATCATTTATCTACTGCCTTAAATGCATTTTTTCCCTATAACATATATCCTACATTACATTCCCCTATCATTCTCATCCCTTTGCTTATATCTCAAGCCCTGCCTGTGATTTCATTGGACTATAGAATTTTCTCAGATAGTCCGAAAAGGGTTTCCACTCTTCCAAAAGAATTTCTTCTTTTAGGTTGCTTATTTTTGCCGTCAATTTCACCATCTTTGTATAGTCCAATAGTTTTAAGTCCACTCCTCTTTTGGAACTTCTTCTTCTTTCCATTTCTGTGCATACTATGAATCCCAGTTTGATGTGTCAATACACACTTGGCACTGGAGATTAGTGGCACAAGACTCTGGCAAGGTTTTTTTTTGAGGGGGAGGGCACCAGATTTTGCGATTTGAAATTAATGGAGCTGTTAAGTTTCTTACTGTGGACGGGGACAGCCCCAAAGCTGTGATTATCAAGGAGATGAATCGTGCCAGTTCTGCCATTCACATCCCACCCACCTCCCAATCCAAGTTGTTGTTGTTTTAATTCCTTTCCAAACAATTACAAAAGGCAGCATGATGTCCTGGAGGTTTAACAAATGCTGTAGGCCACTCTGCTGTGCTTTGAGAGAAAAATATATATGGAAAGATTGTGCCAGGATTCTAGCTGGGAAGCCAAAGAAGCATCAGTGAGTGCCATAACAACGAAGGATAAATAAAGCAGAAGTTGCCAACACCCAGGAGAAAGAAATTGCTTTAGAGGCTGTTGTTTACTATGTCAGCAGGCAGAGATATCTCCTGGCTTCATCTGGAAGAGCTTGGATGTTATGGGTCCACAATTCTGGAACATGGGGCCACAGGGATGTAGGACAGCATCTAATTTTGCATCTGGCAAAGGAGCTTCGAAAGATGATGAAAAGGAGTTTTACAATATCTAGGACAGACAATTAAAGCAACAGCTGCAACCGTGAAGATTTATTTAGCCGGACCAGAGTTAAGAACACCCTGGGGTTTCTGTTGGCATTATAGTAGAATACTTTCTGAGATCTTGATAGTGACTTGCCCTAGATGAACATTACTACTATCAAGTGCAAGATTTCTCAGGATGTTTACGCAGGCATACTATGGAAAGAGATTCAGAATGTGTCTCTTTGTGCTTTGAGGCATTGCAGAAAGGGTTCATGGGGCTCTTGGTTTAAGACTTGGTTTCAGTAAATATTCTGCTAGCAGCTTCAACGGAAGAGTTGGCTTCAGTAAAAATTCTGCTAGTGATCTGCAGCAGCCATCATTGCTTCTCATTGCAACAGCAAAATAATAATAGAAACCAGGGACTACTGTACAGAGAAGGAAGAAGACATGGTTGGTTCTCCATGTGACTACATTTGGAGCACTGAGTGCAGTTCTGGTCAGCACAGCTCAAAAAAAGGATACTGTAGAGCTGGGAGAGTTTCAGAAAATGGCAACCAAGGGTGGCGCTGTGGGTTAAACCACAGAGCCTAGGACTTGCCGATCAGAAGGTCAGCAGTTCGAATCCCCGCGACAGGATGAGCTCCCGTTGCTCGGTCCCTGCTCCTGCCAACCTAGCAGTTCGAAAGCATGTCAAAGTGCAGGTAGATAAATAGGTACCGCTCCGGTGGGAAGGTAAACGGTGTTTCCGTGCACTGCTCTGGTTTGCTAGAAGTGGCTTAGTCATGCTGGCCACATGGCCCGGAAGCTGTACACCGGCTCCCTCAGCCAATAAAGAAAGATGAGCGCCACAACCCCAGAGTCGGTCACGACTGGACCTAATTCTCTGGGGTCCCTTTACCTTTACCTATTACTACTACTACTACTACCACTACTACCCCACCTATCTGACTGGGTTGCTCCAGCCAATCTGGGCGGATTCCAGCATATACAGAAACAGAATAAAACATCAAACATTAAAAACTTCCCTTTATAGGGCTGCCTTCAGATGTCTTCTAAAAGTTGTATAGTTGTTTATCTCATCAACATCTGATGGGAGGGTGTTCCACAGGGTGGGCACCACTACTGAGAAGTCCCTGTGCCAGGTTCCCAGTAACTTCACTTCTCACCAGTGGCAGATTTACCTATAAGCTAACGGTCAGCGGTCCCCTTATCTTTACCTAAGGAGTGGTTAGCATGCAGATGAAAGTGGTGGTTTGTTGACTGACCCTGTGTGAGAGACAGGGAAGATATTTCCCAGGCTAGGAGAAGATTGCAGGTGAAAGCAGGGAAGGCTCACTTTTCTCTGTATGGAACAAGTTAAGCCCTACCTGTTAATGAGGACTATATATTCATTTTTTTCTTTCTCTCTAAATTATTTCTTTTTGTTCAAATTAGTTTGTTTTATTATCGTAACATATTATGAAAAGTCTAAATAAAATCTGATTTCAAAAGAAAAGAAAATGGCAACCAAAATGGTGAAGGGCCTGGATCATGAGGAAAGGTTGCAACATGTGGAAATTTTTCTTTAGAAAAAAAGGTGAGTTAGGAGGGGGACATGATATAGGTGTAGAAAATGATGCACAGTGTAGATAAAATTAGACAGGAAAACATTTGTCTTCCTCTCTAATAAACACTAAAACTGGAGCCATTCAGTGAGCTGCATGTTGGAAGATGCAGAACAGACAAAAGAAAGTACTGTATTTTCCCATGTATATCCCTCATGTATAAGACGACCCCTATTTTTTGGGACTGCAACAAAAAATGGGGGGGATGCGAAAAGTTGAGTTTTTTGGGGGGGGCCACACTGCTGACAATCGCTCTACAGGCTGCAAGCCAATGCAAATTGCACACATCACTGTGGCCACCAATTGTCTGCACGCACACCGCCTAAACACTCAATGCAACCACAGCCAATTGCACACACGCCTCGCCGCTGCCGTAAATAGCACGCCCAATTGCCGCAGCCGCAGCCAATCGTCAACAGGCCTTGCAGCAGCAACCAATCACATGCCCAATCAACGTGGCTAATCTCCTGCTGGCTGCTGCCACCAATTGCCCGCCCCGCCCCCTGCTATCTGTGTATAAGACGGCCCACAATTTTTACCTATTATTTCTAAGGAAAAAATATTGTCTTATACACGGAAAAATACGGTACTCCTTTATACAGCACATAGTTATACTATGGAATTTGCAAGGTGTAATCATGGCCACCAGCTTGCCGTGCTATGATCCCCACCCCCAGCATCAACAGTGGTGGCAGGGAGGGGGAAAGAAGGCCATCAGGATTGCTTTTGAGACTTAAGTTACCGTGGAAAAAAATAGAAACAAAATGCTTCTGTTCTCCTTATTCTGCAAATAAAACTGAAAATAACTTTTATCCATAAAAGAGCTAATAGTAGCCAATGTTAGTAAAATAGGATACATATCATATGCAGATTAGGTGGGTTGTTGTTTTCATTTGTATGGGAGGCACATTCATTTTTATCATGGATAGGGAACCAAGGTCAGATGATGCTAGACTATCAACCCTGTCCATTGGCCATTCTGGCAGCAGCTGATGGGAATTGGAGTCTAGCAATTTCTGGAGGGCTATGGGTACCCCATCCCTGGTTGTTTTTAATATCACACACCCCTCTAATCTGACATGGTAGAGTCCAGATACAGGTTCACCATGCCAATGGGAAGAAGCAGCTGATGTTACTGAAAATAGGGTAACCATTAATGGTTGTCGGGACAGATGAGCATTTTGCTCCAGTGAGGCGGAGTGTGTTCTGCGGGTAGATTACAAGGGACACAGGTGGCGCTGTGGTCTAAAGTACTGAGCCTCTTGGGCTTGCCAATGGGAAGGTCAGCTGTTCGAATCCCCATGATGGGGTGAGCTCCCGTTGCTGTGTCCCAGCTCCTGCCAACCTAGCAGTTCGAAAGCACGCCAGTGCAAGTAGATAAATAGGTACCACTGCGGCAGGAAGGTAAATGGCGTTTCTGTGTGCTCTGGTTTCCATCGTGGTGTCCTGTTGTGCCAGAAGTGGTTTTGTCATGCTGGCCACATGACCTGAAAAGCTGTCTGTGGACAAACGCCGGCTCCCTTGGCCTGAAAGCGAAATGAGTGCCGCACCCTATAGTCGTCATTGACTGGACTTAACCATCCAGTGGTCCTTTACCTTTTACCTAGATTACTACAGCTTCTTTCCCCACCACAAATCTTCCAGAATGAAAAAGCTCTTGTATCACAACTATTTACCTGGTGAAAGGTATTTTATGTAGTTACAATTTTTAAAAAAGCACACACACCCTTGTTTGCCCCCCCCCATTCTTTTTTAAAAAGACCTGTTGACTTTCATAAGAACAGACATTACAGTAGTAAATAATCAGCCTTAACTTTACTGACTGCTCTGGGGAGTGGCTCGTGTGCATTTCTCCCTTCCATTGCTGTAGTATATATTGATTGAAAATGCAAGATGTTTTTAAGAATTAATGCCTGAGGGCGGCTGGGTCTGTCTGTCTATCCATCTAATTTAATAATTCATTCCTAATAGCCCGTATATATCTCCTGTCGTTTCCGTACGTAGCAGAGAATCTGATCACAGCAGGTAAAATGAAATTAATAAGACTAGCGTGTGTTAGATGAGATAAGAAGTAAGATTGCTTATTCCCATGACTTTGAAAATCAGCCATATGCAATTCTTATCTAGCCATATATGTATTTAGCACAGGAGGAAGGCACTCATGTTTGGGATTGTAGCCTCGGAGGGATGTTTCGTATTGCATCATTCATGTTCCTTGGATGTAGTAAATCAGCTTGTCTTTATTTGAACAGGGATTTTGCTTCTCTGGAGGGCTTTTGGAGAGCATCACTGTTTTAACAGCTAGAATGGCTGAAAATGAAATCCACACAGAAGGAAACGTTATCTGGGCTGTTCTTATTGCTGTGAAAGATATCGGCATTATGGAGACATAGCTGGGATATGAAAGCAACACAGCGTGAAAGAGGCATGCAAATAATGTTTATGTGCCTCCATGATATACACTTGATCGAGCTGCGTGCTTAGAAATAATTCAACGTCTCTTTCTGCTGTTCATCATATAGTGCATATATACTCATCTATTCAACTATATACATATCTGTACATGGGAAACTATATTAACACAGGTGCAAATGTATTCTGTAAATGCATAGTTTGGCGTATGTGAAATGACAGAATCCTAGGAAATTCCTTCCCAACAGTAGCCAATTCTTAAGAACAGGGAGGTCCACTGCTAGGATGGATGCAATACTGATGGTTGGTATTGTTCTGTCTTGGGAGAGACAATGAGGGGTGTGCCTTTGGGAGAGGAGGTCAAACTGTTGGAAGGTTGTAGTGCCTGCTGTGGCCGTAAAGACCAATACAGGAGAGACATGTTTTGTTGCAGCTGGGGCAAATGAAGGCGTCTGGTTGTGCTGCTGTAGATGCACCATGGCATTTCTTCTCTTTCTCTCAACAACATTTTATTGATTTTCCAAAAATAACAAAAATAAAAACAACAACAATACAAAAACAAAACAAATTGACTTCCCTCTAATCCCTTCCTTGGTTCTATTATTTATCAACATACTACATGTGTATTGTTAACATATTTAAGTCCCTACTACCCATTTATAAAGTGTGTTCTCCCTCATGGAGAGCACAGGTTGCGGGTGGGGCTGACAAGACACCTCACTGTTACTAGGCAAATGGTTTGGCCATCCTGTAAGCAGGGACGGGCTGTTACTGGGGAAATATAGATGTTGCCAATTAGTGATTGACAGCCCTATTTGTTAAATACAAGGCACACAGCAACGGACGTCCTCTTTCGCTGCATGCTTCGGATCACCCGCCCTCCCTTCCCTAATGTTAGGCTGTTTGCTTGACCTTGCTATTGCCTGTCATGGGGTCGTCTGCTTTGGGGCAGGGGCCCGGTAGGAATTTTGCCATTTGGCTGATTAGTGTGCGCCGCTTGGTTTTCGCCTACCGTGTAGCAAATCGTCACAACTTGTAAGGTTTGCGGTTAGGCATTGGTCTGGAATTGGTTGCTGGGGGGTATGGATTCCGCTGTGCCTGCCCCTTCAAAATGCTGCTGCTGCTGAAGGGTTTTACCGCTAAAGGAACCCAGGGGCTCCCCCATGCTTTTGTCTGAAACCCCCTGGCAAGGGGCAAGGGCCACGCAAGCCCCTGGGAGCATGCTGGGGAGAGTTGAGGCACGGTTCCCAGTCCTGTCTCTCTCCCCAGGTGACTTACCCTTCCTGACTTTGCGGGGGGTGCGAATGTCAGAGCTGTCCCTGTACGGGGGCAGTTAGTGCTACCAATGCCTAAGCAACAACTCACATTGCTGTATTTGAATAAAGGTGTGGCCAAAATTATGCCAAAAACCGACTTCCGGGTTGGCGCCATTGATTAATGGTGGATTCCCTCCGAGCTCCGGAGGGAATCGGCTCTGCAGAGACCGGGTCTTGCCACTGCGGCGACGCGGGGACCCTTAAAATCACAGGTGCAGAAGCTTGTGAGCGTAGTGACTCGGCACCATTTGCGCCCCCCCAATCCGTGAAGGAGCCTTTTTAGAGGTTTCGGAATGGGGACGGGGTACGGCGCGGTGTGGAGAGTACTCCTTCATCTGCGGAGTGAAGCAGCAAGCCCTTATCGGAGAGCGCTGACTTTTTCCTTGGAACAATCGGACTCTAAAACATCAACCCATGAGTAATACGGAAATTGGAATTTTAAAGAAAAATTTGGTGGATCAGGAACGAGCGGGGAAGGGTTAAAAAGGAAGTCCACCCCCCCCTTTGTAAACAATTTAAAGCAAAGGACCTGCTAGCTAAGGTTGAGAGAATTTTTTCTTTCTTTTTAGTAAAAGACTTTAATTTCACGGTTTTGACATTATAAGAATTTTTACTGGAGGATAATAAGATTAATTTTGGGAGCTGAAGTTTCACCCCCCCGGACCCGGGAGTGTCCCGCGAGAGAGCCTGTTGATGAAATACTGAAAAGTTTGACAGCTGTCAAGTTAGCTGTCAAGACGGAAAAAGAGAACCTTGTTTCTGTTGCTTCTGTTGGTTAATTTGTAATAATATGTTGAAAATGAGGAAGGGCTGATACAAAATAACCTGACTTTTGGACTTGAGCTGAAAGGAATATTAAGGAACTAAAATCCCCCTAGAGGGGTTTAGTGGCATTACAGGAATGGCTGGAGGAAGGAAAATCCAGGCTGAATTGGACAGAGCATTTGTTCTCTTGGGAAAGTTACAAGGCCAAACTGATGTTTTGGCTACAAATGTTACAACTCTGGACTTAGCAGTAAAGAACATTGTTGAATCTGATAAGGACTTGAAACAGGAAGCCTATTCAACTGAACAAATAGAGAAAAGGGAGAGCCTTGACAATATGGAGCAGGTGACATATGTTGCTCCTGAAGAAAAGGAAGGAGCTGAAACTTTGCAGATGTTAAAGGAGAGTTGCAATTTGAGGCCTGACATGATGACAAAAAAGGAAAATAAAAATCTGATGTGGAGAGCCTGGCCTGAATTGGAGGTGGAAGCTGGAGCTTGGGGGACATTTGGACCTGAAAGGAGTATAAAACAAGATTTGAAGTACCCCATAGGCTTTACTTTTAAATATGGAGGTCTGGCTGGTAGAAACATGGATCCTGTTGGGCCGGAGCTTCTTCGAGATTTGGAGTTTAACATTAAGGACTATCAAAAAGACCAGCAGAGAGGAACTGAGAGAGAACTGAGAGCCTCGGACGTGAGATCTCCAGGCTAAACAGTATATTGAGACTGATGGATTTTTGTTGAGGACTGAAACCGGGAAAAGGGTGGGTGGAGTTTGGGAATCCAAAGGGTACATAACTATAGTTTGTTTTGTTTTTACTTTGCTTTGCTATTGGTATGGAAATTGGGAAAGTCGTGGAAGGGAAATTTTGGTCGATTTTAGGAAAAATGTTTAAGAAAAAATAACGAGGTATAAATATTGATGTGTAAATTTGGATAAGTTAAAATTGGTTTTTAAAATAGTCTAAATTAAATGAAAATAAGGTTTGTAAATATAAATTGAGGAAATGGAAGAAAGAAGAAAAGTAAAATAATAACATGTTAGAATAAATTAAATTAAGTCAAAATGGAGAAGTAAGTTAAGGATTTGCTGAGCTAATAATTTAAATTGGAATACAAGAAGGGGAGGTGTGAGGAGGTCTAAGAAACAAGTTAAAAGAAAATAAGTATTTGAAGTTTTAGGTGTTTTTAATTGTTTTTAAGTTTTGGATTTTTGGATTTTTGTTATTTTTTGTTTATTTTTGTTTTTGTTTTTACATGTTTTTTCCTTTTTTTGAAAATGCTAATAAATATTCATTTAAAAACAAAAACAAAATTATGCCAAAAACCTTAAACAAAAAATAAGTGTCAATTATATTTTTCTTGGGGGGGTGTCTTGGGGACCTTGACGCGCAACAAAATTACAAGTAATCTTAAAAAGGTAAAGGGACCCCTGACCATTAGGTCCAGTCGCGGATGACTCTGGGGTTGCAGCGCTCATCTTGCTTTATTGGTCATCACTTCCCACACTCTGGAATAAAAACATACACCGTCATGTGATAGACAAGAATCTCATAACTGCAAACACGGAGCAAGAATCCTAACAGAAACGGTGGATTTTGCTGGGCTCACTACTGAGCTAGTCTGTCTTCCTTGACCCAGGGCTGGACACCGAGTCTTTGGGGGATGAACCAGACCTCCCATTGACCAAAGACTTGGGAAATCAAGGTGGTTCCCCCTTAGCCTCCTTGGACTGTATAGGCTATGCATTTAACAGAGCCGGACACAACCCATTGAAAATCCAGCTTTTAAACAGTACAATGCATTGGATTCTGTACTTCTCATTATGCAAGAGGCACCATATAATTGTGTTTGCTGCTGGCCTGATTGAGCATTCACACCATGTATTCAGCCTAAGGCAGGCCTACACAGAGATCAGTTTGGGACTCATTCTTGGCTATGAGAGAACTTCATTTGTTGCAGTGTCCGCGGCACGCTTTGAAGTTGGAAATCTTGCTCACACACTTGTCAGCAGACGTTGCCACCTAGTGCTTTCTTTGAATAGATTACAGCTCAGCTCTTAAAGTATCCTAGGTGGTAGATTAGGAACATAACATGGTATGAATGATTGCTCTAATTGGCTAATGTATTTTGAACATTTTCCCCAATGGGATTTATTGCAATTGGCATGTGTCTACTTTTTGTGATGACATGCATCTACCTTTTCATGTACAACCCTGAACTATTTCATTGTTCATTTCCCCAGAGCTGTTCTGAACTTCTCTTTGGGAAGCGCATCTTTGATCAACAGTGATTGGAAATAGTATGGCAGACATTGCTTTAGTGGCAGACAGCGAAAGTGGGAGAGGATAAGCATCAGAAAGCAGAACTAGAACTCTGTGCTTGACCAGTGCTTGACCAGGAGCTGGTAGCATGGCAAGAAGCTTGCTAATTGGCTAATTTTCGCTGACAATATCATGACTGCCTCATGGTTGTCTCATGATCTATGATTTGCTGTGATCTGCTCAGGTATAAAGACCTCTGGATTTCTGTCAGTCGGGGTCCCAGTTCCTTTTGGAAGAGATTCCAAACTGGGTCCTTATTGCCTGGCAATAAACTACACCTTCTTATTCTCCATTGCTGAGTCTGCCTGATCCTTATTTAACACCAAGCGAGTACCTGCTTATGTTCACGTGCTTCAATGGGAAAAGTGTGCTGAGAACGACAGTCAAATCCTATGAAACTTTACTCAATAGTAAGTCCCACTACATTTATGGGATGTACTTACTAGGGAATAAGTTTGTTGCAGCCTAAGACAACAAGAGGATAATGGAATCAGAAAAGCCATGTTTGTACACAAGATGTCCTACATGCATTCAAGAGAGAAATATGGCCAAGATTGCTGGCTTGTATCTGATCAACAGCCCACAAAAAAAAAAGAGCCAGCCACTTTAGTTTTACTCATCCAGCTACAGGCTGGTCGCTTGCTTGTTAAGCAGAGCATAAAATTTAAACTTTTACTACTTGCCTGTAAATTGCTTTACACACAGAACCCTCTTATTATTATTTAGTAGGTGCTGATAGCAAGCTCACTGTTGCACAGATGAAGATGTAAACCTCGTTTCTTTGCCCAGGATCTTGTAGACCATACTGGATAAGAAATATATATGCTTAGGTCACTTACATTACCCTAACAAAAATATAGATATATATGAGCTGGATTTCCTATACACATCTCTTTGGTGGCTGTTAGGGTTGCATACTGTACATCGAATCATTAAAGTGTTAGCTGGTCTGGATGATTCTACTTGAAGCACATGATTAAAATAACTGAAATAAATTTAAAATAACTAGAATAATAAAAATAAATTTTATTAAAGATTTTCTTGATTTACAGAAGTATGTGTAATGTCTTTCTCTTGTATTTTTTCCATGTAACATTTTTACAAATCAGTTTCATTTGTTGAGACATTAGGAAGAAAAGGGGGAGAGGGGTGGAGGGGTGGAAGATGGGTGGGGGTGGGGTCAGGTGGTGATGTTTCTATTTTAAAAGCCAAATATCTATGAGATCGTAGTCATATTCATGCATTTTCTATCAGAGGGGATGTGGGGCTGCCTTATCTCTCCACCCTGATTCTCACTTTCAACAGGGGGTTTGTTCAGCTGAGGGAGACGCAGGTGGCACTGTGATCTAAATCACTGAGCTTCTTGGGCTTGCCGATCAGAAGGTCAGCGGTTCAAATCTGTGCAACAGGGTGAGCTCTCGTTGCTCTGTCCCAGCTCCTGCCAACCTAGCAGTTTGAAAGCATGCCAGTGCAAGCAGATAAATAGGACCACTATGGCTGGAAGGTAAACAACGTTTCCATGCACTCTGGTTTCTGTCACTGTGTCCCGTTGTGCCAGAAGCAGTTTAGTCAGGCTGGCCACATGACCTGGAAAGCTGTCTGTGGACAAATGCTGGCTCCCTTGGCCTGAAAGCGAGATGAGTGCTGTACCCATAGTTGCCTTTGACTGGACTTAACCATCCAGGGGTTCTTTATCTTTACCTTTTAACTGTTCAGCTGAACACAGTTACGGTCCCTGTAATCACAAGTGCTGCGCAATCAGAGTTGTTGATTACAATGAGTATGGTAAGTTTGTAACTGGTCATACAAGCATGCCTGAAATTTCCAAAGTTTCCCAATCAACACAGCAGGGCTGGTACGCATGCCTCATGTTCTGTTGCACAGATGAAATTTAAGAATGCCTCATTAGGGATACCCTGAGATCTTTTGATGAAGGGCAGTATATAAATTAATAATAATAATAATAATAATAATAGAAGCCATATTAGTGCTTTGAAGGAGCATGAATTTTGAGACTAGGGAAACCTTTCCAAAGATCAAATCCAAATACCTCAGGTGCCCTCAAGTGATGGTTTGAGACATATATTTAAAAGAAAAGAAAGTAAGTACAGTGGTACCTCGGGTTACATATGCTTCAGGTTACATACGCTTCAGGTTACAGACTCCGCTAACGCAGAAATATTACCTCGGGTTAAGAACAGGATGAGAACAGAAATTGTGCAGCGGTGGCGCAGCAGCAGCAGGAGGCCCCATTAGCTAAAGTGGTGCTTCAGGTTAAGAACAGTTTCAGGTTAATAACAGACCTCCAGATCGAATTAAGTTCTTAAACTGAGGTACCACTGTACATGTCAGGGACTGGACTGAAGGAGAAGGCTGGGAATCACCCTCTACGCCTCCTTTGCTTCCTTCGGGGGAGAAGGGGGAGTGGGGTTCATGCCCCCCCCAATCTCCAGTAGTTTCAAGAGAAGAGGGAGACAGGGTTGAATTGCAGCAGAACCCAGAGCTGCCAAGTTATGAGGTATTAAGAGAAGGAGGAGAAGTGAGAGAATTGCCAGCAGTGATGTCCTTGGAAAGCACAGAAGTGCCACCATCCCCTCGTACTTGACATTCACTTAGAATTCAAGAGCAAAGGGTTCAAAGACGTTTGACTCCTGAGGCCATCTATAGGGCCACAGGCTATTGCTGGGGAAAGAAGGGGAGGAGTTCAGAGTGAGCAATGACACTATGGAGTTAAGGACTGGATTCTTGTCTCACATCACGATCACTGAACGAAACCATAAATACAAACTTTCTTGTTTCTTCTTTGATCCTTGAGGCTACTGGGGGAGGATAGAATCTCCCACACCTGACAGTACAAGTCGTTGGGTTGGATATAGTCTTTGTCATTCTCTGAGTAGTTCCATCGAACTCAATAAGGCTTACGTTAGTCATTGATCTGAAGCATCCTAGTCTCTATTAGGAGTGGGACTATGGGTTACTGCTCACCACAAAGCGTGTATTAGCACAGTGCTGCGAAAGCCTTTCTTTGAGATGCTTTTTCCCTGCGAAAACAATTGCTGGCAGCACTGCAGCCCGGTGTGCGTACACATGCAGTAACCACATAGGCTGTGTAGATAATATGTATCGCTAGAAGAGGAAAGTGAAAAAGAGTAATTGACTTTAGTAGAAGATAAACATATCCATTAGCATAAACATGTGGTGCTGAAGCCAGCAGGAAGGAGGGGGGGATTTCCAGAGAGAGAAGCTAAATTGATTGATCAGGGAATTTAGCAAGAACATATGACAAGTTAAGCAATGTGAAGCCCCAGTTTTATTTCTTATCTGGGCAAAAAAGGAAAGGAGGACTTAGTGAATAAGAAGCAGGCCCACCATGAGCTCAGGGAGATATAGCTTTACATTTTCATTTCCGAGTGTAATTGTGGAGTTAGCCAGTGAAACTCGAAATGCAGCCAGGATAAAGTATATGGCTGCCTGGAATCATCAGGAAAACCCTTTCAGCCAAAAGTTCCCAGGATACATGATGCTGGGAAAGTTACTGGTCTGCAGTAAGAGAACTGCAGGTTTCAGTTATGGAAACATGAAAGACGTAGGCAAGAAGTCAAAGAAAGGTACCTAGGAGATACCCAAGTGTTTTCACATACCTAGTATAATATTTGATTTTTTCTTTCTTTCTTTCTATCAATAGCAGACAGAAGAGCACAAACAGAACCCTACTGGATCAGGTCCAAGGGCCATTTAATCCAAAATCCTGTTCTCACAGTGGCCAACTAAATACTATTGTAGGCCCATAAACATGGCATGAGCACTTGTGATTTTCAGCAACTGGTATTCAAAGGCATGCTGCCTCAGACAGTGGAGGCAGAACAAAGCCATCATGGTTAGCAGCCATTGATGGCATGTGCTGTTAAAACACAAACCAATCTATCTATCTTCCTTCTTCCCCTTCCTTCCTTTTCTCCATATCATAGAATTTTAGAGTTTGAAGAGATTCCAAGGGTCATCTATTCCAAACCCCTTGCAATGCACGAATCTCAGCTAAATCATCCATGAGAGATGGCCACCCAAGCTCTGCTTGAAAGCCTCCAAGTGTCAGGGACTGGGCGGAGGAAAAATGGTGGAGACCACCTCCTCAGCATGACCCTTCCAGAGAAGAAGAAGAATTCAGAATCACAACAGGGGTTTGATGGAGATCACAGCTCAGAGGCAGGTGAGGGGGAAAGCTAGGAAATAATGGGAGAGGAGGAAGAATAACTACCAGAGGGGGAACAGCCACTCAGAGTGGCTGGGGAAACCCAGCCAGATGGGCAGAGTATAAATAATAAATTTTATTCTATTCTATTCTGAAGGACACAGTGTCTTTAGAAAGAATTCCAGACCCCCCCTCTCCCAGAACCCTGCGAGCATTGAAAGTAGGAGAACAGAAGGCTCAGAGGCAGAGGGCACTTCTCAGCACCCATAGTGATTATGCATGAACAGGAGAGAGGGAGGGGTGAAGACTCAGTCAGGGCAAGGCCTTTATTTTGAAAGGCCACATCCCCAAGCCTCTCTCTGTGAATACTGAATAAAAGCAGGTGGTAAGGACTTTCCCTTGTCTTGTCCATTCCTGGCAATCTGTCATGGGACTTGGTTCCTCTGCTGCTTGATGCCTAGGAAGGCGAGCCCACAAGCTCCCAAGGGAGTCCGTACCACTATTGAATAGCTCTTACTGTCATAAAGTTTTTCCTGATGTTAGGTCAGAATCTCCTTTCTTGTAACTTGAAACTTTGAGTCCTACCCTCAGAGCAGGAGAAAACTAGCTTGTTCCATCTTCCATGTGACAATCCTTTCTATCCTTTCTATTTCTTTCTCGCTCTTCCTTCCAAGGAGCTAAGGGAAGCGAATACTAAAGGAATAAAACAATACAATTTAGAACAGCAATTAAACACCATTATGAGCTTCCAAAATATTTAAAAATCTGTTTCAAATAAATGAATAAATCAGGCATGGTTAATCAATCAGCATCCAGGTGGTGTTGGGCTCTCATCTTGATGGGTAAAAAAGAAAAAAGAAAGGACCCCTGCATGGTTAAGCCCAGTGAAAGGCAACTATGGGGTTCTGGTGCTCATCTCACTTTCAGGTAGACAGCTTTCCCAGTCATGTGGCCAGCATGTCTAAACTGCTTCTCACACAACGGAACACCATGACGGAAACCAGAGTGCACGGAAATGCCATTTACTTTCCCATCGCATCGGTACCTATTTATCTACTTGCACTGGTGTGGTTTGAACTGCTAGGTTGGCAGGAGCTGGGACAGAACAATGGGAGCTCACCCACTGTGGAGATTTGAACCACCAACCTTCTGATTGGCAAGCCCAAGAGGCTTAGTGGTTTAGACCACAGCGCCACCTGTGTGGAACTCTCATCATCCTATTGGGCATGCTGTCTGGGACTGATGGGACTGGAAGTCCAACAACACAAAGAGGTTACCAATTCCCTGATTTTTCAGATCTTAGCCCTGCTAGAAAGCTTCAACTGCATCACCAGTCCTAAAAAGCAGCATGGTGTTTCTCTCTCTCTCTCTCTCTCTCTCTCTCTCCAAAGATAATTTGAAATGTTTGTTCTGGCAAAGTTGATGTTGCATGTTGACCTCAAGCAATCTCGAGAATGCATTTGCGGTGGGAGGGCAAGAAGAGCAGCGCTGCAGCTTCAATTCATTATTGACCTATTAGAAATTCATGTACCGCACCAACAGCCACCCCGATGTATTTACATAATGAATAGAATGCCAAATTATTAATAAAACTGTGATTAGTTAATCTAAACTCAGTGAACAATTTCATAATTACTGCAGAAATAATTCCAGGACTGTGAACTTCAACAGCAAATGAGTTCAGCCTGGGAGTTCTTTCAAAGATATTATATGTGGCTGATTTTTTCCCACATTTTTGGACAGTTGTCTGCTTATGTGCTCTAGGCCAGATATTGCTTCTGGGGCCCTCTCATCTCTCCAGCAACAAAACAACAGAGGTGTGTAGATTTTCCTAAGAAATCTTATTAAAACTCATTTTCCCCTTGCAGTTTTTACAAATTATTTCACCACAGTAGATTTCACAGGAGGCTGCCTCAGTTGCACAGAGCTGTTACACATGAACAGGAGCTTGCACATTGCAGTTCCTTTATAGGCAACCAGATGGAACGTGTGGTTGCTGAAGGAAACTGGTGTGATGTTAGGGGCAGGACTGAAATTATGCCTCCATTCAGGGGCGGTGCATCCTGTTTTGCCGCCTGAGGCAAAATGGGAAGGTGTCACCCCACCTTGCTGTCACCACCCTGCCACTGCTGCAGCCTACCTTACCAGAGTTGTGGAGCAATAGGTTTCAGCAAGGTCTTCTGAGATCTTGCTGAGATCTCATGAAATCTCTTGAGATCTCAAGCTCTCTTGCTGAAATCTCTTGAGAGCTCATGTGCTCCATGGGATCTCACAACATTTCAGTGAGATCTCACACAATCCTACTGGAAGCAGACGCCACTGCGCTTCTCTGCTGGTGGTAGCAGAGGCAGGGCAGGTATGGTGCCCGTGGGCATGCCGCCTCTTGGGATCCTGCCATGTGATGTGGCTGTCCCAGCCCACCTCATGGGCAGGCTTGCCCTGGCTCCACTCCTGAATGAACCTGAAATTGCCCTGCCATAAAGTAATGTGTTGACATGGGATTTATACATAAAGAATGGCATGCAACTCCCGGGATGTAAACATCACAGTTACATTGGCGCAGTGATGAATATTCCCCCACTGTCTTTTTTTTTTTTTTTAAAAAAATGATATTTATTGAAATTTCAAAAAAGGTTACAAAAGTAAGAAAAAGATAGAAAAAAGAAGCAAAAAAATACGAAATACAGAAAAAATAAAAACAATTAAAAATAAATCCATCTTTCCATAACTTGTCTTTCATTTACTTGTTTCCCTGACCTCCTCACACCTCCCTTTTTTGTACTCCAGTTCAGTTGGTTAATTCAGCAAATCCTTTCTCTCTTTGTTTTTATCTTAATCCTTTATCTTAATATATTATAACTTTACTTTCTCGCCTGTTAACAATCCATTTTCACATGCTCCTTTATAGCATCACTGCTAAAAACCACTTAACTTCATTCCGACATCATTCTAACATTCATTAATTTTACAATATTTCTGTAAATAGTCTTTAAATTTCTTCCAATCTTCTTCCACCGACTCTTCTCCCTCGGATTCTGCCAGTCATTTCCGCCAATTCCATATAGTCCATCACCTTCATCTGCCATTCTTCCAGGGTGGGTAGATCTTGTGTCTTCCAATACTTTGCAATGAGTATTCTTGCTGCTGTTGTAGCATACACAAAGAAAGTTTTATCCTTCTTTGACACCAATTGGCCGACCATGCCCAGGAGAAAGGCCTCTGGTTTCTTCAGAAAGGTATATTTAAATACTTTTTTCATTTCATTATAGATCAGAATATTCCCAGAATATTTCCCCATTGTCTTGGAAGCAAATCCTATTGATTTCAATGGGGCTTGCTTCTCAGCAAGCGTGCTTAGAGATTGCAGGCTAAAGAATAGAGCCTAATGATTGTAACAGAGCAGAATAGGTCAATAGGCATTGTGATTCAACACCTCCCCCTCCCCCCCATTCAGATTATGAGAAAGGAAGGTGTCTATGCACTTCCAAATAAAGCCTTTCTGCAGGAAAGTTTGACATGGTGAGCTAGGAATGCAAACCATTTTATGTGGAAACCACAGTTCTTGTCATTTTCAGCAGCGCTCACCCAGTGTGTGCACCAAGATTAGCCCTTCCATGTTTTCAAATGATTAAGAAAATAAGTAGAAAAAGTAGAAGACCTGTTGGATCCAACCCAGGGCTCTGTTCCCACAGTGGCCAACAAGATGTCTGTGAGAAGGCCCAAAGTCCACTCCTGTGGTTTCCATCAACTCATATTTGGAGTTAGAACATAGAGATAGAACATAGCCATTAGGCCAGGGGCAGACAACCTAAGGCCCATGGGCCACAAGCGGCCCATGGGGGTCGTTTAACTGGCCCACAAGCCGCCCCCGAACCGAGCTGCCCACTTGGCAAGTCCCCACGCACTGTGCTAAAATGGCGCAGCGCAGCGCGGGGACTCACTTCTGCGGCGCCAGAAATCGCACCTGCGCAGACGCAGATGCAGAAATTGTCGGCATGCGCACAATGCAGCCCACAGAGGGATCTCCGCTGGAGTGAACTGGCCCAGGCAAGGTAAACCTTGCCAACCCCTGTATTAGGCAGATGGTATTTAACACCAAACCAATTATCTAAAATGCATAAGAAGGTTCCTAATGATTCCTGGAAGTATAAACAGGTAAATGGATCTTTTATATATATATGTGGTGGACTTGCAAGAAAGCGAGGATATTTTGGGAAATGATACATGATCAGATAAAAAAGATGTTTAAAATGAATATATATATATATTAAAAGCCCAAAGCATTTCTGTTAGGGATTATAGGGTCAGAAATTCCACAAAAAAATGTTAAAGTTGTTTATGTATGTAACAACAGCGGGTAGGACTCTATGGGAAAGGGTGGGAAGTTGACAAAAATAAGAGAAAAGATGAAATTTTGTTTTGACCATATATGTTAAAAATGTTGAAACTTAATAAAATATTTTTTTCCCAAAAAAGAATATAGATAATAGTGTTAATAAGCATGGATAACCTTATGCTCCATTAATTTGTCTAATCCTCTTTTAAAGCAATCCAAGTTGGTTGGCACCACTGTCTCTTCTGGGAGTGAATAATTACTTTCTTTTAGCAGTCCGGAGTCTTCCAAAATTCAGCTTCAAAGGTTGCCCATGAATTCTAGTGTTATGAGAAAAACTTTTCTCTATCCACCATCTCCATACTGTGCCTAATTTTATATACTTCTCTCATGACACATCTTACTCACCTTTCCTCTAAATGAAAAAGCCCCAGATGCTGTAATCTTTCTTCATAACCTTGGAATTGTTATGCGATTGTCTACGAGTCATTTGAAAGTTCCATCACTTTTTGAAAATCTCGCCTGTTGTTGGCAACTGCTTCCGTATTCCTTGACCATGCAATCCCCACACCACCCCATCAATTCATTCAGCGGCAGGATACTATAAATATACATGAAAACAAATCTTGGAAAGGGGGTGGAGACAGTAACAGAAAATCCATGTGAGATAAATCAAAGAGGTCTTAAGGGATGGGGCTCTAAAAATGAACACTAAAATTGAGAGGAAAATCCTATCACGGTGTGTCTCAGCGTGCACAGAATCTGTACACAAACAATTGAACATATTTCCTTTCATGTATGATGAGGCACAGCTGGATGTTATAGTCCCAATCATGGCACAATGAAAGGGAAGCTCAGTCTCCTTCATTCTTCAGGGATAAATGTGCCTCACATTTTCTCACTCGGTCCTTCGTAAGTGGACTGAGCAAAGCTTAATTGCCTTGGGCTTTCAGAATCTGACGGTATCAAGGACCCCCCAGTGTTTCATCTCAGGATGAAAACTGCAAGGAAAACAGCATTTGTGATATTGTTTCCAGGGGGTGCACATCATGAGGAACATAATACTTAGAAAAGAAAGGGACAAGGCTAGGAATATCTGGCTTCGGGACTCATCCTTATAAGGATACCTCTAGGCCTTGTGAAGGATGTGGGGGTTATTGACACTGTGCTTTGACTTGGAAGAGGTCAACCTCCCATCACCCCAATTCCCTTGTTATTCAGCCTTCACACTGTGTTGATGGACAGCTCTAATACATGTCAGTGTTGTGTTTTTATGTCAGGTTCCCAGCTTGATAACACAGTAAGTGTAGCTCATTAAAAAGGAGGCTTTATTGCAAAAACAAACAGATAGCTCTGGACAGCTCTAACGAAGCCTCTGGCACCATTACTCAAGATGACCCTTCTGAAGACCTCTTCTGGGTTTTGCAGAAGATATTGAACTTGTGTATCTTATGTCTCTTGTTCTGCTTCCTAACAGCCCTCCCCTTAGCCTACTCTTAGGAGGGATTGGATCAGCTCCAATCTCTGCCTGTTCTGACAGACTACTTCCTTCTCTCTCCCTTCCTTCGAAGGGGCGTGGGAGTTGGAACTAGCGCATGTTCCTCCTGCATGACAGTTAACTCTCTCTGTTCCTGGCTGCTTTCTTCAGTTGGCTGCAAACCTTCACTGGGAGCTGTCTCATTCATGACATTTTATCTATCACGATCACACTTCCATGAAGATACCTCATGCACCCACCACAACCCTAGATTTCCCATACAAGAACTCTCTCTGCCTCTCTCTCAGTATTCTGACCCTGCACCTCACTTTGGAAATGTTATTTGTGCTACTGAAACACTGCCTTCAGCAGTGGCGTGTGGTCAGTGTGTTGGGTGATAACACCGAGGCCTGGTGCCTCCCCCACAATGCAGCGTCACCCGGGATTCATCACTCATGCTGATGTGGCCCATATCCAGGGACATGAGCACACGACAAGCAGAGTTCAAAACAGAATCTCAGCCTTGAGGAGTAACATCTAAGCCTCATTTATTGCAAATTGAATCAAACGTAACAGAACAAAGAAAATATGGCCCCTCTCTCTGTCTTTCTTCCTCGGAGAGAGAACTGCAAAAGCAAAAGCTATACAGAGCAGAAACTGTGTGTCTTAATTTCCTCTCACAATACTCTAACAATCAGTGCTGGAATGTAAACAGACATGTGACAATCCCACACACACACATCTGTAGCTCAGGAGGAATGGAATTCTCAACACAGTGGACTAGGGGGACTAGGCCAGTACCCTAAATGTTCCCCTTGGGCCTCCTTCCCAAAGACCAGAAACTCTCTGCCTCGTTTAGGAAGGGAGGCACAATGCTCACACATGCAACATCACACGTGCAACACCCCCCCATTGCTCTCGCAAGTTGGCACCTCTGGCCCTAACTGTTCCCCTACAAAAAAAAATTCACCACACACCACTGGCCTTCAGCAAATCACATCAAATGAGCATAGAAGATCTGGACATAGGAGATACGTTTACATAAAAACACTTAAGTATGATCTGTAATTTAGCCTCAGTCTTTTCCTCATGGAATGAGTTTGTAACCTAGACTGGGGACCTGTCCTTAATTCATCTGAATGGCAATGTCTAGATTTAATATGTACAATGTTTGGGTTTAATCTCTTCAGTCTTAATTTTGCAATGGATATGGGTGTCATTTAATGCTGAAATACATGGACAGGCAAGAGCGTTTAATAATAATTAATAATAATTTTATTATTTACACCCCGTCCATCTGGCTGGGTTTCCCCAGCCACTCTGGGCACTTTACAGCATAACTAAAAATATAATAAGAACATCAAACATTAGAAATGTAAGAGGAGATGTCACAAGGTTCAAAGCTCTACTCTTGAATATTTATAATTAAATTGCAATAAAGAAGTTTAGCTTAACATGATACACCTTAGTAATTTTTTTTAAAAATGTCCATAAATAACTAGGTTGTCTGAGCAATATGTGGTTTGGTGGAAAGGGAATGGAGCAGCTGTGCTCTCCAAAGAGCACCCTTGGCATTGGATGAGAAGAATAAGCCTGCCTGTGTACATGGAAGGAACAGATTAATAGAATCCTTCCCTTGGCAAACTAGATCATGAAGTCCAGTGGAAATGCAATAGAGTTTGAAAATAGTCACACATCTTCTGCAAAATACAGAAATAAACGAGTTGCTGTCTTGCTAAGTATCAAGGTGAATATGTGTAATCACAACACATATGTGCCCACATTAATTCTGCATCCTGTAGCATCATCTGCTCACTTTGCAAAGCACTAGCTGTCTTCAGCCACTGATTCAACATATTTCAGAACATTTGCAACATTTATATTTTTACTCTTAAAAAAATGTCCTGCTGGCTTCATGTCATAAACTTTCCAAATGCTCACAATTAGAGCTTTTTTCCCAGCCGGAACTTGCAGGAACTTAGTTTTGGCACCTCTCAGGTGGGCTCTACTGCCATTATAAGGGAGGTAAAGGTAAAGGGACCCCTGACCATTAGGTCCAGTCATGGCCGACTCTGGGGTTGCGGCGCTCATCTCGCTTTATTGGCCAAGGGATCCGGCGTACATGTGGCCAGCATGAATAAGCCGCTTCTGGCGAACCAGAGCAGCGCACGGAAACACCGGTTACCTTCCCACCGGAGCGGTACCTATTTATCTACTTGCACTTTGACATGCTTTCGAACTGCTAGGTTGGCAGGAGCAGGGACTAAGCAACGGGAGCTCACCCCGTTGCGGAGATTCAAACCACCAACCTTCTGATCGCATGTCTTCAGCTCATCAAATGTTGAGAAAAATTAACCAATGGAAGGTTCAGATGAACACAACTACAAACCATTAGCACCAGTTTCTATGTCAAGACATTATGATGGTGGGATATTTACTATAACTGAACACAGTGATTCAGCTGTAGATGCCTGGGACTGACAGAAAGGTAACTGAAGTGGGTCCTGAGCAGATCTGAAAAACGTATTTAATGTCTTCATCTTTCAATATCTCCTAACACTTAACTTCTTTAGAGCATGGAGGTGTTCCGCAGAGAGGTTTGTTACACCAATAATTTCCTTGAACTCGTTGCTTTATGATGGAGTTCTGCTCTACAGCAGTTGGAAGAGGAGAAAGGGCAGGTGGACATCATGGAGGAACACTGGAAACTACCTCAGAGCAGCTCAGACTATTTGTCCATCTCACCCAGTTTTTGTCTTCTATGGCAGTCTGCTGTCTAGGGCCAGAGTCGTCACCCCTATGCTAAGACAATCTTGGGACCTCCTGTGAAAGATGTGAACAAAGGTCTGCTTGCTATTACATACAAATACAGCGCTATGAATCTAATAGCTATTTACGAATGGGGGGGGAAACCTCTCTAAGAATCTCATTCCCTGTGCTGCTTTCTTTAGCTTGAATCTATTACACTATGGCAAAATTGAAATGGCTGAAGTTCAGATGTGGGTGGTGTTTCTTTGGAACCCTGCCTTTTCCAATCACTCTTTCAGGAGCAATGTGGCTTCACTCTATTATGCTGACACCAAATGAGATTTTCCTGCCCCCCCTCCCTCTCTTGTCTAATGTATTTTTACAACACATCTACACAAGCAATTTTGCCAGACTCAGCTTGAAGGATTGTTGATTTTCTGAAATGTAGTGAGAAAAACTGTTCCGCTTTGATTTGTAACCAGCATTTCTGAAGTGTAGAGGAGGGTGATCGGACTAGTGTCTTGGAACACATCTCTGTGGGTTAAGTGACCTTCAGCTAGTGATGGACAAATTCCTTCTCAGCTCAATTTGAAATCAGCTCAGTAATTATGAGCTTTCTTAGCAAAGGGGCAGGGAGACCTTTCTCCTCCCTAAGACATCCACCATATTGGATGTCAGTATTATCATATTACCCCTTTGAGAATGGTCCTTTTCAGCACCCAGGCATGCTGGACAGCTGCTACGAAATTCTAATCACATCCTGAAACACACATCCCTCTAGAAAAAGGATTGCATTGCTGGATAGGGAGCTACAATTACATAAAATGTTTTCAAGAAACAGTGGACTCAAATGGAAAAGATGCACACTAGGCTGAAGCCAACGTGGTCAGAGAATCTAATCAGATATTTCAAAGCTCTTAATAAGAGTCTCATCATGAGTAAGGACTTCACGTTAGCAAAATGTTGGCTCAAAACTTGGGAATGAATTATTTCTTAAAGTGCACACTATTATGTAGCCAAATTGGCACTATTGACACACAAGAGGGGAGATATTGGCAGACTTGGGGAAGATGTGAGGAAGTACCTAATACAAACCCTTAGGTAAAACCCTGAAAGGGGAAGAACCCCCAAAATCATCCCACTGAGGACTAAGCAGGCTCAGAGCTCATGGGGCAAAAAATCCAGAAAACTGAGTTGGAGAAGGAAATGGAATGGAGCGGGAGGAAACCTCAAATCTACAGTACACTATGTTGTTGGTGGTCTCACTTATACAGAGGAATTCATAAGATGCTGTCAAATAGGTTATCAAAAGTCAAGAGGAATGAGTTACTCATTCTGACACTTTCAATCCACCCAGAAACTGTATCAATCCCTGTGCTGAGCTTTGCACCGGTTAACTACAGTAGTAGATGAAAAGCATATTTCTTTATTTATTTCACTCACCCTTTGGTTGCCTCCTACAATGGCGCTCATCCTTTAGTGGGGTGAGTAGCACGTGCCCTTATTGCTATGCTACTAGGTGAACATTTTATGTATTTTGTTCATTGTTTTATTTTTTTCTTGTCCATTTGTTGTATTTTTGCTTGTCAGGTTGCTCTGAGACTTTTTCTTTTGTATAAAGTTGCTGATTAATAATAATTATTATTAGGATAATAATACATGGTTGTTCCAAACCCCATAACTAGATGACATCTTTTCCTATCAGTGCTGGTGGAAGCAGAATCACTGAAGTGATTTTCTCTGTTCTTAAATACATTATAATTTCACCCAGAAGTTCGATTTTAGTTTCCTCTGGCGCTACAAGAATATCCTTCAGGATTGAGTTTACTGGGATGTAAGAAGCTGTCAAGGGATGCGGGTGGCGCTGTGGGTTAAACCACAGATCCTAGGGCTTGCCGATCAGAAGGTCGGTGGTTTGAATCCCTGCAGCGGGGTGAGCTCCTGTTGCTCAGTCCCTGCTCCTGCCAACCTAGCAGTTCGAAAGCACATCAAAGTGCAAGTAGATAAATAGATACCACTCCGGTGGGAAGGTAAACGGCGTTTCCGTGCACTGCTCTGGTTGCGCCGGAAGCTGTACACCGGCTCCCTTGGCCAATAAAGCGAGATGAGCACTGCAATCCCAGAGTCGGCCTAATGGTCAGAGGTCCCTTTACCTTTAAGAAGCTGTCATACCAAGTCTGGCTATTTGCTCATCTAGACCAGTATTGTCTACTCTGGTAACAGCTCTCCAGGATCTCAGTTAGGGAACTTTCACATCACCTGTAACCTGATCCCTTTAGCCACGTATGGCAGGGTTTGAATCTGAGACCTTCTACATAAAAATCATGTGTTCTACCACTGAGCTATGGGTCTCCCTTGAGTTAACTTTACACTGAGAATACAGATAAAGTATTATTCATAAGATGGATCAGGCAACTCATGAGGCGATTACTTGCTACTTGTGCTATTCATTCCAGGTTCCTTCTTATTCCCTCCTGTATGTGAACAATGAATGGTGTTCAGGCATAGAGCCAATAAACTATTTGTAAAGTTCTAAATGAGAACATCTTATTGTGTCTTGAGTCAAAAGGCCACCATGCACTCCTGAACTTAGGTTTACAGTCACCAGTAAAGTAGAAGAGTGGTTATATGATTCAGGAGCAGATATAATGACTAATTAGCTTTCATGTGCAAACACAGCATTCTAAATTCACCAAACTAATTAGCTGTTTTATGATTCAATAACACTGTGTGTTTATAAAGCAATAAAAATGTCTCTTTATTAGAAATTGATTACAGATTGCTGCAGATCCCAAATGTATAGGTAGATGCCTCCTGAAGAAGTAATGGGTTGGATGACAAACACAACATTCATAATGTAGATAGGTAAGTGTCTTAATATTTGATTACCAGAAGCAAAACCTTTCTTTTATAGCACTAATTTATGTCTTGTGGCTACAACCAGCAGCCCTTTCACTGCTGATCTATCTGGCTCCCTCATTGGCAGCAAATCTCTAAGATATCAGGCAGGCAATCTCTTACAGCCTTGCTCCTGTTAAGAGCTTTCTGTCCTAAATAAATATACCACAGATCGAACCTGTGGCCTTCTATGCACAAAGCATGTCCTCTGCCACTGATCCATGGCCTATTCTGAGTTGACATGGCTATCACAGATTAATCAACACAGGTGGCCTTTGAGAAGGATGCTGACCCTGAGAATGGCAATGTCTTTTCAATGAGCAGCCCACCTTTTGTGACCAGCTTGAATGGCAGCCGTACTAATTTGGTGACGGAAACAGGACTGCTCTCTACAGATTTTAGATTAGGGGCCAATCCACAAGACAAAAACAAGCAGGGGATGCTGGAAGGAACATAGGAAGTTGCATTTTACTGAGCCAGACCAGCGATTCTCCTAGCTCAGCATTCTTCGCATTGACTGACAGCAGCTCTCTGGATTTCAGGTGGAGTCTTTCCCAGTCCTACCTGGAGATGCTGGGATTTGAATCTGGGACCTTCTGTAGGTAAAGCAGATGCTCTACCTCTGAGCAACGGAAGTGAGGTTGACATAGGCTTTTGTGGTTCTGATACAATCTATGAAGAAGGAATGTGTACATTCCCATCATACTACTCCCCCTTCATCTATTGCCTCACAAGCTTGAAAAGAGGAAGCATGGATTCCTCATGAGTATCATGCCACCCACAGAGGTGGATTTAGGGCAGTGTGACTGGTTCTCCCAGACAGGGCACCAAGCTGGGACAGGGCACCTTCCCACCCTCTTCCCAAAGCCTAGTAAGTGCTTGATTTGGGCAGGAGATGTGAGTGAATCTGGCAGCCAGCAAGGTCAGCAAGGAGAGAGAGAGAGAGAGGGAGAAAGATAATTGTGGGACAGGCAGGGCCAGCTCACCCTTAAGGCAAGGTGAGGCAACCGCCTCGGGTGGCAGGGTCCACAGGGGCATCAGATCCAGCCTCCAATGAATGCATCAGCTGCTGCCGCCACCGTGACTGCAGCACTGGCAGCAGTGCACTCCTTGAAAGCTGAATCTGCTACTTCCATAGAAGTGTCTCTTCCGCCATGCTGCCTTTACAGCACCCTCTTGGCAATTAGGAGGCACTGCCAGTCTCCTCCCATGCCTATGGAGGAAATGGCAGACATTGCCTTCTGGCCCTGTCCAGTGTGATTCAGAGAGGGCCCCTTCTCCCCCTCCATTATGGCCTTTGTTTCCTACTTCAACTGTTGAGTAAGGTTGCTTTGATTCCCACCACCACCACTTGCCTCTTGTTCCTGTTGTAGATCTTCACTCCCACCTTGTTCCCCAACAGAAGTACACCATTTTGTGGTTTGCCTCAAGTGCCAAAATGGTCTGGGCCAGCCCAGATGTGTCTGTGTGTATGTCTATTTTTAGAAAACATTCTAGACCCCTTGCAAAACCCCTTAACTATAGGGCAGAACTACTTATAAATATAGGCCTTTCACTCAAAATAGTTGCCCTGTGTCAGATTTTCCCCCTCCTTTGTAACATATACTACAGCTTACAGGGCCTGGCAGCAATGGCTGCCACTGTTCAGCATCTATGGCTGCCAGTTGTGGATTCGGGGATATACTCAGCATAACGATGAAAAGACCCAATTAAAGTTATACTACATATTATGAGGTGCGCATGTAGAACTTAGTATATCTATATATGCCTGAAGAAGACATATCATCAAGTAAATGCTTTATACACTTCTCACTTTGGATAGTGATGGTCTTTGTCTATTTCTCTGCCTCATTGCTTTTCCATTTCATTTCAGCCAAGGGCAAAGCTTTTTCTCCCTTCCTTGTATTTCTTAATTCTGTTCCCTCATATATAGCTATTTATTATTTATGGGACTAATTCTAGTGTGGGCTACAGGAGCGTAGTTCCTATTGACCTGTATATCTGCTAATAAAATTTGACCCCCATTCAGTATGACTGTGCAATCAAAGCCTGGGAGGTTTTTAAACACCAGCTAGTCAATTAAGATTCTCAAACAGTGCAGAAACCACATCGTAAATGGAGTTCAATGACTTCTCCTGAATACTTCTGCCTGTCAGCCATCAAATATGGTGAAATGCTCAGATTCCTTTGCATGTTCCACCATAAAATAATATGAGATGTGGAAATCAGCAAATCATGGGAGTCAAATGCAGATATCAAAAATTCAAAGAATGACTGAAAATTCAAAACAACATTTGCAGAGCAGAGGTTTGAGGATCATATTTGCTCTTAACAAGGCATTAATAGGGTAAGTAAGTAAATAAAGGGATGTTCATGAATTCATGAAAGAGTGTTTCCACCCCCATCGTTCAGCCTGGACACTGAGGTCCAGCTCCAAGGGCCTTCTGGCAGTTCCCTCACTGCGAGAAGTGAGGTTACAGGGAACCAGGCAGAGGGCCTTCTCAGTAGTGGCGCCCACCCTGTGGAACACCCTCCCATCATATGTCAAGGAAATAAGCAACTATCTGACTTTTAGAAGACATCTGAAGGCAGCCCTGTTTAGGGAAGTTTTTTATGTTTTATGTTTTATTGTGTTTCTAATACAGTGGTACCTCTGGTTACGAACTTAATTCATTCCGGAGGTCCATTCTTAACCTGAAACCATTCTTAACCTGAGGTGCCACTTTAGCTAATGGGGCCTCCAGCTATTGCTGTGCCACCGCCACACGATTTCTGTTCTCATCCTGAGGTAAAGTTCTTAACTCAAGGTACTACTTCTGGGTTAGCGGAGTCTGTAACCCGAAGTGTTTGTAACCTGAGGTGTTTGTAACCTGAGGTACCACTGTACTCTGTTGGGAGCCACCCAGTGTGGCTGAGGAAACCCAGCCAGATGGGCAGGGTATAAATAATAATAATAGTAATGTCAGAATGACAAGAGTCTTGTTCCAGAATTCCGAAGAAGGTTATGTGAACGTTTGAGGAAGGGCAGCAGTTGGTCAGTGCTTCTCTGTTGCTTCATGAATGAAAACTGTCTGCACCAGGGAGACTTCCATATCCATGGAGGCTTCCCCAAACATTTTTGAACCCTACATAATCAGTGCTCAAAACCTACATGAGGAGCCTCTGCAGATTGTTGTGGACAGTTGCCACTGCTTCCTCCCATGTTCAATAACATAGGAAACTGTCGTATACCGAGTCAGGTCATTGGCTCATTGGGCTCAGTATTTAGTGATGTCCAGTTGACTTACTTTTTAAAACAGAAAGGAAGCTAAGAGTCCAAGCATCCTGCTGGCAGAAGGCTTGGTAGATATGTGCCCACTGTCAGTGAACTTCTCTTCCACTCTACCTGGAAATACCAGGGATTTAACCTATAACTTTCTACATTCAAAGCAGGTTTTATATCATTGAGCTATGACCCCAAAGCTCTCTTCCTAACACCTGAAGATAGCTATGATATTGATAGGAATCTCAAGATGGAAGTAGAGACCACATTCATTACGTTTCACTTACATTTTCCTCCATAATGTTGCTGTATATTGAACCCACAAAACACACCATCCTATATTGGCCCTGCATTATAAAATGCCCTCCACTATGTCTTATAGAGACATATTTTTTGCCCAGGCTCTCCCTGATCCATAAGTTTGAACCCTGTTATTACTGAAATTCTGTTTTTATAATATTGCTTTACTGATTTTTATGTTGTACCTCTGTTTTTATGATACTGTTTTATTGTTTTTATGGCATATCTTTGTATTCCACTTAAAGATTTTTTAAATGTTACGTAGTTCAGAAAAGCTTTAAAATAAAATAAATAAATAGTCTCATTCTGATTCAATGCCTGGTGTGCTGTTGCTTCTGTAGCCGAAACTGCCACAGTCACATACAAGGGTATATCAGCAAATTTAGAAGAACCGTGACATTTTCAGAAATACAAAATAATAGTAATCATTTAACACCCTCTCCAAGCAGGAAGTGAGTGCACAGCATGCTTCATGTCAATAAAATGGTTTATTGACCACCAAGAGGGAGGAAAAAATGAAAACCAGATAGAAGAAGAAGAAGAAGAAGAAGAAGAAGAAGAAGAAGAAGAGGAGGAGGAGGAGGAGGAGGAGGAGGAGGAGGAGGAGGAGGAGGAGGAGGAGGAATTTGGATTTGATATCCCGACTTTCACTCCCTTTAAGGAGTCTCAAAGCGGCTAACATTCTCCTTTCCCTTCCTCCCCCACAACAAACACTCTGTGAGGTGAGTGGGGCTGAGAGACTTCAGAGAAGGGTGACTGGCCCAAGGACACCCAGCAGCTGCATGTGGAGGAGCGGAGACGCGAACCCGGTTCACCAGATTACGAGACTACCGCTCTTAACCACTACACCACACTGGCTCTCTAGAAGGAGGAATGGGATGGAGTGGCTGGAAATGGAAGTTGGAGGAAGAGATACATTGATATAAAAGGGGTAAGAGAGTCATCTAATTGTTTAGATTGGTCATATCCTGATTCACATGGTATTTTAAAATATGCCCATGGACAGAAAGTGATAGTTGCTCATAGAAATCCATGAAAAAATTGAAGAACTGGCAAGTCAAAGTTCTATGGGGCCTGAGCATGCACAGTTGCAATGATGACTGACTTTGCTTTTTTTGAAGGGGGACAGGAACACCCAGGTAGAGAATGCAGAGAAGGGAGGGGTGGAATACTCAACAGAAGCATTCCACACTGCAACATGTTGTTGCAGTGCCTCACTGGTTCCTTTTAATAATAAACTGAAGTGATTAGTGTATATTAGTTTGGGAAAGGACTGGGACACACAGAAATAAATGCTTTGGTAAAGGTAAAGGTACCCCTGACCATTAGATCCAGTCACAGACGATTCTGGGGTTGCGTGCTCATCTCGCTCAATAGGCCGAGGGAGCCGGTGTTTGTCCGCAGACAGCTTCTGGGTCATGTGGCCAGCATAACTAAGCCGCTTCTGAGCTGAAGAAAGAAAGAGAATGACACAAAACAGCCCAGCGGGGACTGAGCATACTCAGTGGTCTTCAGGAGCTATAGGATGTTGATGTCAGTTTGGAAAGCGTGTTTCAGTTAGTGGCTGGGTTAAGTAAGTTCATAAATGAATAGCTGTGATAAGATTTTATCTGATATTTTATTTTATTTTTTGCTAAATGCAGGGAGAAAAGAAAGCTTTCAACCTGATAAGGCAGCATATTTTGGGTTTGGGTTTTCACAAGTTCTTGGCAGCGATTAATGCTCAAAGAGCATCTCCCTTGAACTCAAGATAGGATATCAGGGGCTCTCTTCACCCTCTGTAGTTGTGTTAGGCTGGTTTAGAGGGATTCCTCTGGAGAAGCAATTGTGTCAGTGTGGACAACCAGCTGCAGAAACCCTTAAATATGTAAGGGTTGCTCAATGAATTTATGGACTATGTAGCTGTTAATGAAGATGATGATGATGATGATGATGATGAGTTTGGATTTGATATCCTGCTTTATCACTACCCTAAGGAATCTCAAAGTGGCTAACAATCTCCTTTCTCTTCCCCCCCTACAACAAACACTCTGTGAGGTGAGTGAGGCTGGGAGACTTCAGAGAAGTGTGACTAGCCCAAGGTCACCCAGCAGCTGTATGTGGAGGAGCAGGGAAGCGAACCCAGTTCACCAGATTACAAGTCCACCGCTCTTCACCACTACACCACACTGCTGCAATAGTTGAGCAGTACAAATAAGCAACTGTACACCCTTTCAGACATACAGATGTACATTTGTAGAGCCAGCTTACACTTGTGTTCAGTGCAACACGTGAACAAGCCTAGAGTGTTGCAATTCTGCTATATAGTAGCTCAAGACCAGTGCTTTTCTTCTAGAGGGACGCGGGTGGTGCTGTGGTCTAAACCACTGAGCCTCTTGGGCTTGCCAATCAGAAGGTCAACAGTTCAAATCCACACTACGAGGTGAGCTCCCATTGCTGTGTCCCAACTCCTGCCAACCAAAGCAGTTTGAAAGCACACCAGTGCAAGTAGATAAATAGGGGAAGGTAAAAGTCATTTCCGTGTGATTTAGCTTCTGTCATGGAGTCCCATTGCACCAGAAGCAGTTTAGGCATGCTGGTCACATGACACGGAAAGCTGTCTGTGGACAAATGCCGGCTCCCTTGGCCTGAAAGCGAGATGAGCGCCACAACTCCATGGTCGCCTTTTACTGGACTTAATCGTCCAGGTGTCTTTTACCTTTACCTTTTTACCTGTTCTTCTAGAAGAAAGGTGCTGGTACTGCGTACCCTTGAGTTTCCCCAGAAAAAAAAACACTGCTGAAGACTATAGTCAAAGGAATTGGGTTGGAGAGGATATATTTGTCTTTTTGTCAACCAACCAGACACACAGGATTATATTTGACCTAGCTGGTTTCCTAGTTGCAGTTCTCTCTCTCGATGTATAGACACACACACACAAGCCAAATCCCATATCATTGACTGCCAGCACGACTTAGAAAAATGAAAAAGTGGATGGAGAATGCCAAGTTGGAAGCTACCAATTTTGTGTCAAAGTGCTGAGTTAAATTATAAATGCTAGTATTCTGCCTCTTTTGGAATGAGTAGTTTTTATATTACCGTATTTTTCCCTCTATAACACGCAGATTTTTTCTCCTAAAAAGGAAGGGGAAATGTCTGTGCGTGTTATAGAGCGAATGTGTGGTCCCTGGAGCCGAAAAATCATGCAAAAATCAAATCGCGGCACTGCACGGAGAAGCAAAACCTGAAAAGAGGAAGTGGCTGCTTTCCTGCATTCTGCCTCAGGGTCTTACTGCCCACCCTTCTCTGTTTCGTTGCTGTGTTTGCTGAAACGGAACAAAGAGCAGGGAAAGCCCCTCCCCTCCAGGCAAGCAGAGGGGAATTCCTCTCTGTGCTGCTGGGGGAGAGGGAGAGAGAGGGGGGAAGGGAGACAGAGAGGGGGGAGGGAGAGAGAGGGGGAGGGGAGAGAGAGGGGGAGGGAGGGAGGGAAGGAGGGAGGGGGAGAGAGAGAGAGAGAGAGAGAGAGAGAGAGAGAGAGAGAGATGGCTGGCTTGGGTGGGGGGAAACCTTTGCCTTTCTTTCCTCCCTCCCGTTAAATCCCTCTCCTGCATTCTTAGCCAGCTGCTTCTCTGCACACCCCTCTCATGTCCCTTCTTTGTTTTTCCTTCGCTCCCCACTTAAAATGTGGTTACAAAGCATAGATCCACATGGATCCTCAGGATCTTTGCATTGGGTCACCCCAAATTCACCATCAGATCACATAGCATGTCCATGGCTACAGCCTGCACCAAAAAAATCACGCACCCACTGTTGCCTGGGGCTGCAATGATGCAAAAACATGGTTACAAAGCATGGATCCACAGGGATTCTCAGGATCTTTGCATTGGGTCACCCCAAATTCACCATCAGATCACATAGCATGTCCATGGCTACAGCCTGCACCAAAAAAATCACGCACCCACTGTTGCCTGGGGCTGCAATGGTGCAAAAACGTGGTTACAAAGCATGGATCCACAGGGATTCTCAGGATCTTTGCATTGGGTCACCCCAAATTCACCATCAGATCACATAGCATGTCCATGGCTACAGCCTGCACCAAAAAAATCACGCACCCACTGTTGCCTGGGGCTGCAATGGTGCAAAAACATGGTTACAAAGCATGGATCCACAGGAATTCTCAGGATTTTTGCATTGGGTCACCCCAAATTCACCATCAGATCACATGTCTGTGGCCACAGCATGAAGCCCAAAAATGATACATCCACTGTTTCATTCAGAATGTTTTTTCCCTTGTTTTCCTCCTCTAAAAACGATGTGCGTGTTATGGTCAGGTGCGTGTTATAGAGCGAAAAATACGGTATATTGGATATTGCAGAAGATTATGCTAATTTTGGTTTAACTGTGTTTTGAGTGACACTCCAGAATTTTTTGCACAACTGATGACCTTTGACTAAATAAGAAAGATTGGGATCTGAAAAGAACAAATGGAAAATCAGGAGCAGAATTGGTCTGCTTGAGGTGTTAGGAGCTTATGGAGGATACTGTGGGAAGCTGTGGCTGGTTGGTTGGTTTGAACCCTGAAAAGGAGGACTCCTGTTATGGAGTGACAAAAGTCCCCAGACCTTTGTTGTGGGTCCCACTTGTTTGTACTAACTGCTAACTTTGAAAGAGAGCAGTAGCCATTAAGTTGTTTTCTAACTGGATAATTAATAGCCTACTTACATTGAATAAATGAGACAGAGGGCATGCCTGCATTTTAATTAAGCCTTGAATAAGCTTATTTACTCATAAATTTAATTATATTGGATGTCGGAACAAAAGGGCAATGCCTGCTCTGAAAAAAAAGATGAATTATTTGTTAATAAGCATGGCTTCGTTATTAGCCCATGGTTCAGTTATGGAGCCTTCCTGTGTGGCCTCGCAGATTTCAGGGCCTGATAAGTCAGGAATGTCCATCTTTGAAGAGAAAACATACAGTGTCTGTAGACATCAGCTGCATTCTGAACGAACTGCAAATAACGGAATATATTGATTGAATAGTGCAATATTCACATAAGTAGAATCATAAAATCATAGAGTTGGAAGAGACCACAAGGGCCATCGAGTCCAACCCCCTGCAAAGCAGGAAACACCATCAGAGCACTCCTGACATATGGTTGTCAAGCCTCTGCTTAAAGACCTCCAAAGAAGGAGACTCCACCACACTCCTTGGCAGCAAATTCCACTGTCGAACAGCTCTTACTATCAGGAAGTTCTTCCTAATGTTTAGGTGGAATCTTCTTTCTTGTAGTTTGGATCCATTGCTCCGTGTTCGCTTCTATGGAGCAGCAGAAAACAACCTTTCTCCCTCCTCTATGTGACATCCTTTTATATATTTGGACATGGCTATCATATCACCCCTTAACCTCCTCTTCTCCAGGCTAAACATGCCCAGCTCCCTTAGCCGTTCCTCATAAGGCATCGTTTCCAGGCCTTTGACCATTTTGGTTGCCCTCCTCTGGACACGTTCCAGTTTGTCAGTATATAGGTAAAGGTAAAAGGACCCCTGACCATTAGGTCCAATCATAACCGACTCTGGGGTTGTGGTGCTCATCTCGCTTTATTGGCCGAGGGAGCCGGCGTACAGCTTCTGGGTCATGTGGCCACCATGACTAAGCCGCTTCTGGCGAACCAGAGCAGCGCACGGAAACGCCATTTACCTTCCTGCCGGAGCGGTACCTGTTTATCTACTTGCACTTTAACGTGCTTTCGAACTGCTAGGTTGGCAGGAGCAGGGACCGAGCAACAGGAGCTCACCCCGTCGCGGGGATTCGAACCGCCGACCTTCTGTTCGGCAAGTCCTAGGCTCTGTGGTTTAACCCACAGCACCACCCGCATCCCTACTTAAGTATATAGGAAGCTGCTTTATACCAAGTCACACACTTGGTCCATCTAGCTCAGTATTTTCTACAGTGACTGGCAGCAGCTGTCCAGGATTTCAGAAAGACAGCCTTCCCCAGCCTTACCTGAGATACCAGGAACTGAGCCTGCATGCAAAGGAGGCACTTACCTACGGAGCCCTAGTCCTTCGCCTAATGGAGAATTGAGAAAGATGAGACATAAATACAGAGTTTATGCCCATTTACTTCTGCCTGTTGAAATGCAGGACATACAATAAAGTGGTAGCTAATAGAAGGGTTCAGCCTTTGAGCATCAGGGCTGAATATTTCCCTTTTCTTCATTTCATTTACCACTGATTTGCCATTTTGCCATTGTGCTATTGCTGTAAATGCTGGGGTGGGAGGGAAGGGGATGGGTAGCATGTTTCTCCCTGTATATCCTAAATGTCACATCTTATCTCCCAGTGCTAGATCCTGTAATACCTCTGTGACTTTTGAATGCTGACAGATAAGTGTTTTATATGTGAAAGCACCATGGAATCAAAGGAGAGGAAAGCAGGAAAGGGAGGGGGGTTTTTATTCCATTTTTTTCTTTAAAAAAAACTTCAGTGAAAGATAGCCTAAATAACCAGTAGTAAATTGTTTACAGATATCTGTCTTAATGAAATATTTCACTGTATTTTATGTAAAATTTTTCACAGGTTTAAAATATGATCTGTGTTCTCCCAGTCTAGGTAAAAAGACAAGAAGAAGAAGAAGGGGGAGGAGGAGGAGGAGGAGGAGGAGGAGGAGGAGGAGAAGAAGAAGAAGAGTAGTAGTAGTAGTAGTAGTTTGGACTTGATATCCCGCTTTTCACTCCCCTTAAGGAGTTTCAAAATGGCTAACAATCTCCTTTCCCTTCCTCCTCCACAACAAACACTCTGTGAGGTGAGTGAGGCTGAGAGACTTCAGAGAAGTGTGACTAGCCAAGGTCACCCAGCAGCTGCATGTGGAGGAGCAGAGACACGAACCCGGTTCACCAGATTATGAGTCCACTGCTCTTAACCACTACACCAAGCTGAATATTAGGATCTAATCATGAGTCCCACCCATATGGAAGAGAACAAAGCCCTAGCCCTCTGTTCCCTTGAGAATATCTTCTCCATCCAATAGAAATGAGCTAAGAAAACACATGCTTGGACTAATTTTAGACTAACTATCCAAAATTTTGTTTTCCCTTTTTGTCCATCCTGTCTGGCAGTAAACCAAGAGAAGGGTCATTTTCTAGTCCCACAGTAGTTCAACAATCAACCCCTCAGCCCAAGGAACTCTGAACTGTAGCTCTTTGAGGGGTAATAGGGGTATCCTAACAGTTCCTTGGATTTGTGGGGAAAGGCCATGACTGTATAACACCACTTTAAGACCCGTTCCATGCCCAATAAGCACAGGACGCCTTTGCCCAGTGGCATTGTGGTCCATAGATTGCAGCAAAATACTGGGCAAGGTTTTACTTCTCTGTGTGATGGGCTCATGGGAAAAAGCTGTCCCATGAGCCCTTGCTGAAGAGGGGACAGGAAAGCCTATATAAGGTTGCTTTCCTTGGATCTCACAGCCATTTTGCTCTGAGAGCTTCCCACCCGCCCACTATCAGGTTAGAGCCTACACTGAGCAATTTTGGGTCATTGTTTGAAAGGGCCAGAAATTTCTCTCAACCTGATTGGCACTTGGTTGGGATTTCTTTTGCCTTTCCCTCAGTGAAATTATGGCTTTCCTTTGTTAGGTGGAAGAACATTGTTTGTCTGAGCACAGAAATAGCTTCCTTGGCTTGCACCATGGCAAGGTTCAACACTGGCTGACTTTCATCATACAGGTTTGGAGTAATCCAAACCCAGAGGATCCATTCCATCAACATGGGGCTTGTGGAATGATGAACTGATCCTGGGACCCTTGCCTGCTTGCTGCTGTCAATAAAGATTTGGCTTGATTTTATTCCCTCACCGTTGTACAGTCTGGTTATTTTGCTGCTCTCATGGGTAACTGCCTGGGTAACTGCATAGTGAAGATGGGGCCTTAAAGCCTCTTCCATGGGTGAGATCCAATAACTCTGTGCATGCTACCTCCCTCAACTTCACCATCCTTTTGTCACCAACTCATGGAACATGATAGTTTGTAATGGGGAGGCATTGTTATTGAGATCACAGGGAGGGGAGGTTTAATCACTCCCTCCCCAGCGACCATATCCATGAGATTTGCTCATCCCCTGCATGTGGCAATTAACACCGGGACTGGAGAGGACTTTGATAGGTGCCAATAGGAGGGAGATCTCCAATGCTGCATGAGCAGAAATTGGTACCAACCAGTGGCACATCGTGTGATTTCATGTTGAAGGCTGTCTTGCATAATTGCTCCTTGCAAATGTCAAGATATTCATGTCGATTAACTGATATGAAGCGTTTTGGTTAAATCAGATCACTGAGTGCAGATTCATTACTCAGGGTTATTGTGGGATGATTTGATACTCCCTGAAGGACTCTGAGACCTACACTAATGAATGAGACATAAGTACCATTCACTGCCTTAATGTGTGACAATTAATCTTGCTCTAGTTTCTCCCCCCCCCCTGAAATATTCTTATTATAGAAAGCCATGCTCATATTAGTTGGTCCAGAAGTTTAAAAGTTCAGGCACACATTGCGGCATGATTAAACTGCAAAATGTGTTTGAAAGAAATTGCTTCTGACAACTGCTGCTAGACACATATTTTGCCAATATCTCTTGTAATTCATTAAGAGTGAGAAGTACTTGTTATCTTTTGAACTTTCAGGAACACCAGGTTTTTTCACACTGTTGTGAAAGCACAACTGAATGAAGATTAATTGCACTCAACGCGTCATATATTTTTTGACCTGGAAAAAAACCAACTTATTTTCCCTAGGTACTTTTATTATATCCAAAAGCAATTTACAGATGGGTATGACTAATGCCCAGATAATCTCTAGCTTTCATTTTCAAATAGGGGTTAACACTTAAAAGTTCTGTTCAGTCATTCATCTTGGTCAAAACAGTGTGTGACAGGAGAGCTCTGTCCATTTCTTCTATCTCCATTCCCCTTCTATGTGTTGAGAACTCAGGTTTGCTAAGATGTATAAGACTGAATCAGATATGTGCTGGAGATGCAATGAGGTTGAGGGAACGTTCTTTCATATGTGGAGGACTTGTAAAAGGGTAAAAGTGTATTGGGAAATAATCTATAATGAATTGAAAAAAAATGTTTAAAAGGACCTTTAAAAAAAAAAACAGTCCTTTTTGTTGGGGATAATTCAGGCGGAAGTTATTTATGTATGCCACTACTGCGGCCCGAGTTTTGTTAGGCCAAAAATGGAAAACGAGCGAGGTCCCAACTAAAGAAGAATGGCAACTTAAGCTGATGGAATATGCGCAGCTTGTGGACTTAAATATAGAACAAGAGAACAAGAAGAACATACATTTAGAGAAGACTGGAGAACGTTTATTGAATATATGGGGTGAATTGTGTACATTTGAAAACATTGGCAGCATTAAGGTAAATTCAACAGTGTAAATAAGTTTTACTCTATTCTGAAAGGGAGCTAAATAATGCAGTTAAAGCAAGCAAGACTATCAGGTGAATTGTGAAATGTATGAAAGAGTAACTATGCATGTGAGCATCAGTAGCAGAAAAAATAAATCCATACCTTTTACTGAATGCAGAAATTCATTCCATTGAACCACATCTGCCACTCAATCTACAGTGGCATATCAGAAACAGATAGAAATGGTGAGGAGGGAATTAGATCATTAGCTAAAATACTGTGTGAAGTGTGACAAATGAGGAATCCATCAGTATTTGTAAACAAAACAAAAAAAAATCCTGTTTGACTACAGTAAGCCAAACAATGAAGTTCTTCAAGAGTTTAGCCTCCTTTTATTTTGATTTACATAAACAATTAACTGGAAATGCCAAACATATCTTAAATCCTTTTGTGAAGAGAGTAGCAGAACCTGTTTGGGAATATTTAATCTTTACGATGTCCTGAATATACTGTCTATTCTTGTCTGGATAACTACACAGTAGATGTAAAAGAAGTGTCAAATTAATTGGTTTTTCAGTTGTTCACAAAAGGCTGTTGATAGCTCCCTTATGCATATGCCCTTTCTCTAACTGTATCTGGCTGCTCCATTTAATAAGAATATCAAAGTGTTGCTCGGTGAATATTAAATATTACGCGGGAGACAGACAAAATGTGATTCTAAAGGGTAAATGCTGACCATATTGTGGCTTATGATAATGAACATGATGCTGATATAACTACCATTTCACGGCGTGAGCCTAACCGTGGGACCTACTTGCTTGAAGGTATGCTTGTAAATGTAGGCTTTGGACCACATTCACTAACCCATTCCACTTGCAGAAGCCAGCGCAAAGATTCCTGACAGTACAACAAGGCTTCCCATCACCACACACTGACCAAAAAAAGAAAAAAGAAAGAGAGTATCGAGAGACCCACCCAGAACAGCATAGAGGGGAGATCATTCCATCTGGCAATCAGCAATGCTTGCCCTAATTTCCTTAGCACTATGTGGAATTCCACCCAAAATTCAAGGACCAAGGAAATAGTTCGTTTAGTTGAATTTGACCCAGTGGGTCCAAAATGCTTTCTATTTTTTGTTGTTGTTTGCTTCATTTTGCAATTAACCTGTGAGCCTAATCCTTATTATCCCCATGTCATACCCAGGAGAATGAAAATCAGTCAGCAAAATTACCCACCCAAGGAAGGTTATGGCGAATTTCAATATGCCCAAGATTTATTTTTTTATTCGATGGTTTTAAAACCTACTGGTTTCAAGCAGTCCTTTTCCTCCTGAAGTTCATTTTGGTTCTTCTTCACTTGCTTGCTCATGTAAGATCTACCCACCTACCCACCTCTACACAGTGACATAGAATCATAAAATTGTAGAGTTGGAAGTGCCCCCAATGGCAAGCCATAAGCCTGGGCTTTCCTCTTCCAGCAGCTAGAGACTGCGTTGTCCTTTTCAGAGGTTGCCCTGATGCAGAGATGGGTGTGTCAGAAGGGGAATATCAGGGTGATGGCGAATATAAAGGGACACACTGCACCAACATAAGGTGCTGCTTTTAACCTTTAAAGTTCTATGGGCTAGGACCCTCATACCTATGGCACCGCCTCTCCTGGTATGTCCCACGGAGGACCTTAAAGTCTTCAAATAAAAACATATTGGAGATCCCAGGCCACAGGGAGGTTAGGCTGGCCTCAACCAGGGCTTTTTCGGCTGTGGCCCCAATCTGGTGGAATGCTCTGTCACAAGAGACTAGGGCCTTTCGGGACTTGACATCTTTAGCAGGGCCTGCAAGACAGAGCTGTTCCACCAGGCCTTTGGCCAAGGCACAGTCTGACCTCCTCTCTCCTTCTGTAATCCTCATAGAACTCTAGCCTGATGGTTGCCATTAATTTGATTCTGAATTGATTTTAGAATGAATTGATTTTAGAATGTATTTCAATTAATTGACTGTGATTTTATGTAAACTGTGCTATTTTTACTGTTGTTAGCCACTCTGAGCCTGGCTTTAGCTGGGGAGGGCGGGATATAAATAAAATTATTATTATTATTATTATTAAATGAGGGAGATGGAAGATGGAGGGAGTGTTTGTAGGGGGAGGACTTGGAGCAAAGAGGTACATGATTTGGGGGAAAGCAGTTTTTGGGAAGTAGCCTTTTTCACCTGCACTATCTTGCTTAAAGTTTTAAGGGCTCAAGTTGGGACCTCACATCTGCTGCTACAAAATGCTCACCCAAATGCTTGAAAATCCTTGAAAATAACCAATTGAAAAACAAACCCACACAGACCTATTTGCAAAGCCACATCAGCTGGACACATGTTTCCTCTCACTTTTCCTCCCTCCATCAGTTAATGAGTAGATAGATTACATTAAAAAGTTATCAAACAGGAGTTGGGTTAAATTCTCATGGGTGGGCTGTAGGCGTTTTGCCACACTTTGCTTATGTTTGAGGTGGCTGAGGTGTGTTTGTGTCTTTTTTCTCATTCAGAAAGTTTACCTCTCTGGTAGTCGGCACTCAGCTGCCTCCCTGGGCGAACACACTTCTGCTAAAGCCCAGGGGGAGGCATCACAAGGGAAATCCTCCCACTGGGCTTCTCTCAGATCAGGAAGTGTGGGCAGCTGTGGGGAGCTGCAGAGTGCTGATGAAACATTCATTGGGATGAAAAAGAAACATGTTACCCTCAAAAGTCCACAGCCACAGAAATTTGAAAGAACTTCTAAAGTTCCTCGAGAATGAGGCAGAAAAAAACGGAATGCCTCTTTTTTGCAAGAGATGAAAACCTTTGAGAAATTAGAGGATATACTTAGACCTTGGTATTTGAACTTAATCCATTCTGGGAGTCCGTTTGATTCCCAAAACTGTTCGGAAACGAAGGCACGGCTTCCGATTGGCTGCAGGAGCTTCCTGCACTCAATCGGAAGCCACAGAAGCCACATCAGATGGTCGGCTTCTGAAGAACGTTTGCAAACTGGAACACTTCTGGGTTTCTGGCATTCTGGAACCAATTTGTTCGACAACTAAGCTGTTTGGGAACCAAGGTACCACTGTACTTTGGTATAGCACTGGTAATTCTATCGTGGCGAAGGAAGGCTAAATGGAACCCGGTGCAGGGTGTCGGAGGCGGGACAAACTGTCTGGCAGTGCATGCATGTGCGCTGTACTTATGGCGCATGCACGCTGCTGCTACGTACTGTGCATGTGCATGCACATGCACAGTACATAGCGGCGCCACGCTTGCGCCACGGGGTGGTTTGCTAATGGCACTGCTTGAGCGCCATATGGACGGCACTGGGATCTCTCCGCCGCTGCTGCAGCTGGGGTCAGTGGGGCAAGCCCCCTGTGGGGTATCTTCTTGTCACCCCCCCCCTTAGAGATGGCACCCAGGGCGGCCGCCCCCCCTTCCTCCACCACTGAATTCTATACCATGTTGTGGTTGAATCCTTGTGGACAGTTGGATTGAAGTGGTGTGTGGTAGCCTTGTGGACATGTTGATTGCTTTGTATTTTTGATTGATTAACTGACTGTACATATATGAAGGAATTCAAGCAGTGCACCATATAATGAGCATTTCATCATCGAGTTTATACACATTTATATTTGTATGCAGTAAAACTTCATTTCCCTTTTGTGGTCTCCATTTCCGATGCTGCTTACAGAGTCTGTGGAATACTCACCTCCATCAATGCTTGTGATATGAACAAGAATGTGACTTTGTGTAATGATAAACCAGTGCATTTTAAATTCAAATATAAAAGAGTATCAAGCACTGATCCATCATTTCAGCAAAACAAACATCCTTGAAATCTCAGTGCCTGGCTCACCTGCTTGCTATTATTTAACAGCTATCTAGCATGAAACATTCCTCTTTTGTTCAGCTTTTAAAATAACTTATTCTATACACAGCCAAACTATTGTGCACCTCAAAGGATGGTCTTTCTTGTAATGTTGCAAAAACAGCATCTAACCTTTCAGTGGACCAAATTAAACCTGGGGTTGGACTGTTTTGTGCTTCGCTTCTTGTTCTAGTTTTTTGAAGAAATTCCTTAGGCAGGACAGTAATCCACAGCTGGTTCTATTGATTTCATGTAAGGCAACTAAGGATGCTTGCATGCTAAATTGCCATATAAATGGTTATTGTAGAGTATTATAGTATTAGTGCCAATGGTTATGACCTTCCATTTATATCTCTCTCCCTCAGGCTTCCTTTTACTGAGATCTTAAGTTCAACCACGGTACTTTTCAACCAGTACAGTGAAACCAAGCAGAAATCTATGTGGTCCCAGGATAACTTCAGAATGTTTGTTTTTATCAATGAGGCTCGAGTTAGAATGTATGCAACAGTAGTATACCCTGAACCAGTAGATGTCAAGTTAATGTCTGCCTTTAAGGATGCTATTGGTTGTGATGGCAACAAGATGCAATTCGGACCTGGATAATTTCCTACAAAATGGGGTGGGTGTAAGGATGTTTTTAACCACAGCATAGGCTGCAGGAGGAAACAGAGTCCTCCTTCCATTCAATGGCTTTTCTCCCTAAGATCATTGGGGGGGGGGCAGATATTTTAGTTGTTTGTCTCCAGATGGGGATGATTTCGTATCACAGACTCAAATGCCTACAGCAAAGGCATGGAAGGTTCACCTGACCACCTGCATGCTCCAATTACTTTCCAGGGCAGAGGTTTATTAACCTTTTTGGGTCCACAGCTCCCTTGACCAACTGCATTCTTTCTGTGGCACCCCTGTGGGGCTCAGTAGCTCAGTTCTGTCACCCCCACTGCCTGTAGAGCTGACAGCCTCTCATGCTTTTTCGAACACGCTCCCTTGTGGAGTGTTCCCTTAGCCTCCTCTCTTCTCCCCTTCCCCTGGAAGTGCTCTGGGCAGCCTCAGCTGCTTCCCCTGGTCTCTGAGCTGCCCTCACTGCCCCAAAGAGAGGTGCCTCCACATACTGCCCTACAAGGGCCTGGGAAGCACCCCCTGACCAGCCCCAGAGACGCCATTTGCCTGAGGAGCTTGTAGCCGGAGCTGCTGCAACAAGCAGCTGTGCAATCCTTTGGGAGGCAGAGACGTGAGAGGCCATCAGAAGAGGGAGGAAAGGAAAGAGAGACCAGTGACACCCATGACCATCATTCAAGGCACCCCAGGGTGCCATGCCAAACTGGTTAAAAATCATTGTTCTAGGGAATTCAATGGCAGACGCACCTCTGCACACAGCTCTGCAGTGGCCATATACAGTTTCACATAGTTTTATTTGGTCCTGAGTAAGATCAGCTTGTTGTACAGGCAAAGTCATTCTTGGCAGTTGCCACAGGTCTCTGAATAAGGTGGCTAGTTATGTATTGCACACCAGTGCAAGTAGATAAATAGGTACCCTGTGGCAGGAAGGTAAACGGTGTTTCCATGCACTCTGGCTTCTGTCACGGTGTCCCATTGTGCCAGAAGCGGTTTGGTCCTGCTGGCCACATGACCCAGAAAGCTGTCTGTGGACAAACGCTGGCTCCCTCAGCCTGAAGATGAGATTAGCGCTGCAAGCCTATAGTCGCCTTTGACTGGACTTAACCATCCAGGGGTCCTTTACCTTTTACTTTTACTTGGTTAGCCACTTTTAAAAAATAACTTCATTGGAAATTTGCCTAACCAAAAGGATTGCCTGTTCAGCATCAAAATAACATTGCAGGCTGCAATAAAGCCAATGATTTAAGTCCTTTACCACCTATACAGCAGAATCATGATGTAGCATTTGTGCACACTCCCCCACCTCCCCCACCTGCCCTCCAAGTCTAGCAGGACCCAGCTGACAGAAAGAGGGGTGTGCAGAAGCTTTCTTCAGAACAGAAAACAAACAGAAACCGTAGTTGCTTAGAGCAGCCCAGTAAAGTAACCTAAGGAAGGAGATTACTCTTCAGTGGTACTGGGCTGCCCCGTCCTGCGTCACTTTACCGTGGCACAGACAGAAATCCAACAGGTCTGGTAGGCGACTAAGTGGTCAGGTGCTGGTTTAGTTTCCCCGGCAGAAGGCACAAAAGACAGAAACAGGAAAAAGTCCTCTTTCCAGAATTTATAAAAAAAACACAAGATTGTTCAAACATAAACGTTAGCACATCTCTTACAAATCCCAAACAGAAAATAAAAATGTTGTATAATATCACTTGCTACAAAACATACTCACGAGAACGAAAAGAAGAATTAGTACAGTTCATAAGCTCTCAGCTGATTCCGCATCCCTCTGCATCAGCGCAGGCCCTCTCTGCATGACAAAGGTTTCACATTTTAGAGTAGAGTAGGTGAGGCAGCGGCTGCTTAGCAAGATGGTCTGCTGGATAAGATGGGCTGCATCGAATTGCAAGTTGGTTCCCTAAGGTTTTATCCCCTTTGAACCCATGTGGATTCAAAACTCCAAAGCCAATCCGTTCTTTAGATTAATTAGCAATTTGGCAATGGTTACATGGCGGAACCATAACTCAAACTAGTTAGACTCCACAGCTGAATCCTGTTTATCAGAGGGGCCTTGAAGATTAAAGCATTCCCACAGACAACCAGATTCTTTGAGTTGTAAATTAACAAGATAACCCATTCACACTGAATCCACGTCTGGGACAGCCAGGTGTCAAGAACCACAAATCAACTAGAAACTCCCTTTCCCTCAGAGTCCTATTCACACTCTTAAAGACAGAAAGTCTGCAATTTAAAGAAGCAAATAGACATTCCCAGAATTCTCCAATATTTGACTCTTTCACAATGCTCTTCTTCAGCATGAGCTGAAGTTTTAACCTGCTAAGACTTCCCAACTTCACTACACATGAGATGACAGAATGCGCTGTATCCTTATATAAGACTACAAGAAGCTGCCTGGAAGGAGATATAATTTTTCCTAGCCCTACTGGAGATGTTAGGGATTGAATCTGGGATAACCTATCTGCATGTGCCAGAGCAATTAGATTCAGTCCTCAACCTCTTCCCCCTTTTTAATTGGGCCAACGCCTCATGCGATGGGGGAACGAATATGATTGGATAGTGTTTTCTTCCAATATATGGCAAGTAGAAAGCTGCCGTCTCTGGGGAGCAGTTCCTACAAGTTAGCTTCATTCCCTTTTTATTTATTTTTACTTTCATTGAGATACAGACAAAATAATGTCATGGCATGACCTTATAGAAGAATCATAGCAGTAGTGTTTTTTGTGTGTTTTTTCCAATCAATAAAAATCATTAATCAAGCTAGTTCACAGGAAGCTGACTTTAAGATTGTTCTACAAAGTCACATTCATTATGCAACTTTCTGTGATAGCCCCAGCTGCGACGCTCAGTCTCACAGATGCGCCTTCGATGATAACAGGCATTTGTCATAACATGACCTTCTTTTGCCAAGGAATCTCAACATGCTAATTAGACCTTTTGAAAAAAAGGGGGGGGCAGAATCTCCCATTGCAAAGTTTAGCCTGTCCTTTGCCACCCTCTCTGTGAGTATGAATGTGCAGACACAAATTTATTTTTCTTCTCCAAGCCCACTGCATTCCTCACATTCTCTCACATTCAGAATGAGTGTCAAGCAGGCAATGAGTGATCTGCGAAGATAAGGTGTTTCACATATTGTGTTGAATGTGTGTTACTTCCCTCTCAGTGTGATTTAACATCTCATTTTGTGAAATTGACAGAGTGGACCTTTTCATTAAAATCTGTGAAACGGCTGATATTAATGAGCTTTGTAGTACATGAGCTTGAACTGACACCTTAACAGATTGTAATTGGCATTTACAAATTTCTTCCACGGGAGAAATAAATTCAACCAGGCTGCACCATAGATTATTGGCAGAATGATACTTGCCAGAGGTACATCTGGTTTTCAAAACCTCGTTTTAATTAATTAATTATATAAGCAAGATTTTTTAGTTCACTGGATATACCAGTACATCAGCGTTACAATGCTTAGGAAGGCTTGTGGTTGAAATAGCTATTTTATAAAGAGGAGTATTTAAAATGCATGTTAATGGCCAATGTTTATTTGTACTGAGTTGGGAAATATTTTTGTAATAAATCTTATTATCTGCTTCGTAAAGAAAGAGAATCATATATAACTGTGCTGCCATGTTAAGTATAGTAATTTAATTCACTGAAATTGTAAATGCTTGTATTCATTACTATATGTTTAAATTTGGTTGGTTGGTAGCTGAATTCTACAGTAGTTCTCATGTGATTGGCTAACACTGGTCACATAGAAGGCACATAGTGAAGGAGAGACTCAATTTTATATGAAGGAAGATGACTGTTTTAGAATCCACTGCGAACACTGCTAAGTTGAATAGAGGGTTGGGGTGCTTTGTCTCTGCTCGAAAGCAAGCAAGCAAAGCTTCAGGAGAAGGTAAATGTGGAAATTTCTCATAGGTGCTGCAAAACATGGCCTAATTGAGATACAGAAGGCTCAAAGTGCTGATCTCTGGAAAGAGAGGAAAATACAATTGTTTGGAAGTTAGAAGAGACTGAAAGCCCATTCTCAAACAACCAATCCTTCTTCCCAGGGAACCTTGGGAATGGTAGCTCTGGGGAAGTGGGTCTCCTAACAACTCAACCTGATGGAGGTTCCTGATCACAGGGAAGCTTCTGAGTGTGTTCAAGTGAGCTCATTTACAAGCCCCCTTCAGACACTGCCACTCAATGCGCAAAGACCAGAGGTGGACAGTGCAAGACTGGTGCCCATGGTCCCACACCTACAAGACATTTTCATGTCCCTGAAGAGAGCTATTACAGTGGTACCTCAGGTTACAGACGCTTCAGGTTACATACACTTCAGGTTACAGACTCCGTTAACCCAGAAATATTACCTTGGATTAAGAACTTTGCTTCAGGATGAGAACAGAAATTGCGCGGCAGTGGCAGGCCCCATTAGCTAAAGTGGTGCTTCAGGTTAAGAACAGTTTCAGGTTAAGAACGGACCTCCGGAACAAATTAAGTACTTAACCCGAGGTACCACTGTATATGATTTGAGCTTTTTGGCTGCATTTTTGCTACCCCTACATCAGGGATCAGCAAAGCTTACCAGGCATGGGCCAGATCACTCCCAGGGAGATCATCCGTGGGCCGGACCAGCACAGCGTGACACCGGAAATCACGTCTGTGCATGTCCACGGTGCTGGAAATCGCTTCTGTGCATGTCCAGACGCCAAAAATCACGCCTGCGCAGAAGCGATTTCTGGAGCCATGGAAGAGATTCCCTGTGCCACACTGCGCTGGTTTAGCGCAGCACATGGGGACTCGCCAAGTGGGCAGCTGGGTTTGGGGGCAACTCATGGGCTGGTTAAGAGACCCTCATAGACCGCTTCTGGCCCATGGGCCTTAGGTTGCTGACCTCTGCCTTACTTCAACATGCCAGAAGGCTCACTGGAATGAAGACAACAGTTGCCAGATTCCTTTCCTGGTTCTCCTGGTTTACGTTCTCATTCTTTGATGTTCTCACATTTGAAATCTTCTCCATCACTTATATTCTCACTGCTTGCTCTGCCTCATTTGATGCCATTGGTTGACCTGCTCTGATGTCATATGGGGTATGGTGACATGCATGATGCACTAGACACTGGGCACTTAACGAGTGATTGCTCAGTGAGGCATTGCTCCAAGGGAGTTTGGGGTCTTTTTAGCAAAATAGACAATTTAATTTGTGGCTGGATGTGGGTTGATCTCTCTCCTTGCTGCTGCTAATTGACAAAACTCTCAAATGTTTTGGTTAATTACAGAGATTTCACATACTTGGAATCTAAGCAGTGTGGCAATCTGTTAGTTTATAACTTTATATATGGTTTCGTTGAGTTGGAACAATGTAAACTTTAGCACTTAATCACCGTGTAGATATTAAAAAATTAAAGCGGAGGAAAAGATGATCTTCTGGGTCTGAAAGTCCAAAACTTTTTTCATTTAAAAGATGCATAATTTTGTAGCTCAAGTACAAGCAAACTGAGGCTTAGTTCAAGGGCTTGTTTTAGTCTTCTGACAGGCAAGAAATGCCATTAAGTGCTTCTCTTCTCATATGAAAATCTAAATGCCAGGATCTTATTTTCAGTTCACCCTGAAAAGTCTGTCTTTTTAGTGTGTGGGTGGCATTTTACTTAAGTGACTGAAAGAACAACTTTCCCAGAGCTGACAGAAGGAAGTCTATTATATGCAGTAATTTTATTTTCAAACCCGGCAGATTCTTCATCTGCATTTTCAAAATGGCATGTAGAGATTGCTCATTTACCGTACCCGCGCTTGTTCTTTCCTGAAGTTGCTTCTCATGGTCGTAGCCCCAACTTTCAGCTGTCTTACAAATACAGAGGGCGAGAGTCCAGGGCTGAACACTGAGCTGGTAATGAACCTCAACCCTGATCCAAATTAGCCCAATACAAACATCCATGATTCTACTGAGCCTGGATCTCCAGCTACTACAGACCTTGAGTTAGATTGAATCAAGGAACTGGCATCCTCTTTCCCAGGGCTTCATACACCACTGAGTTCTCTCTCACCAACGCAGTCAACACACAGGTAAGAAATCATACAAACATAAGAAGAGCCTGCTGGATCAAGCCAATGGCCCATCTACAGGGTAACTGTGCCCCTGAAGGACCAGGTGCGCAGCCTGGGAGTCATTTTGGACTCACAGCTGTCCATGGAGGCGCATGGAGGTTAATTCTGTGTCCAGGGCAGCTGTTTACCAGCTCCATCTGGTACACAGGCTGAGACCCTATCTGCCCGTGGACTGCCTCGCCAGAGTGGTGCATGCTCTGGTTATCTCCCGCTTGGACTACTGCAATGCGCTTTATGTGGGGCTACCTTTGAAGGTGACCCAGAAACTACAACTAATCCAGAATGAGTCAGCTAGATTGGTGACTGGGAGTGGCCGCCAAACCACATAACACCGATCTTGAAGGATCTACATTGGCTCCCAGTACGTTTCCAAGCACAATTCAAAGTGTTGATGCTGACTTTTAAAGCCCTAAACAGCCTCGGCCCAGTATACCTGAAGGAGCTTCTCGACTGCCATCGCTCTGCCCAGACACTGAGGTCCAGCGCCGAAGGCGTTCTGGTGGTTCACTCACTGCGAGAAGCCAAGTTACAGGGAACCAGGCAGAGGGCCTTCTCGGTAGTGGCACCTGCCCTGTGGAATGCCCTCCCACCAGATGTCAAAGAGAAGAACAACTACCAGACTTTTAAAAGACATCTGAAGGCAGCCCTGTTTAGGGAAGCTTTTAATGTTTAACAGACCACTGTATTTTAATACTTAGTTGGAAGCCACCCAGAGTGGCTGGGGAAACCCAGCCAGATGGGAGGGGTATAATTAATAAATTATTATTATATTATTCCTAGTCAGTCCAACATCCTGTTCTCACAGTGGCTGAACAGATGCCTCTGGGAAACCAGCAAGCAGGATTTGAATAAAATAGCACTCTTCCCTCCTGTGGTTTCCAGCAACAGATATTCAAAAGCATTACTGCCTCAGACCATGGAGGCATAACATAGCCATTGTCGCTAGTAGCCATTGATAAATAGTCCCAGGTAGTAGAAAATGGCCAGTTGAGACTTGAGTATTCCAAGTCTGCTAGGGTCCTGAATATATGTCACTGAGTGTCTCCCCCCCCCCCTGGAGTTCTGGTCTAGAATCGAACCTTTTCTGTCCCCCCCACTCCACCCCTGTAGTACTGCCTGGGCCCTTCACCAGGGCTGGATACATATTCCACAGCAAAGTGGACTGCAAACAATTCAGGCTGTTTTTGTTTCATACTTCTCCTGTGCAGAAAGACAGCAGTCGAAGAGGACAGAGACATATCCAGTGAAACTTTGTTTATCCATTCCATGATCCCTCCATGGGAGAACAGCTAACGAAATGTCAAGAGCAGCTGGCATGGCAGAGCAGTGCTATGCTGCTGCCCTCCCAAAATGGCCTCATGGTGGCTTACTGTTATGTACTGAGTTGAATAGGATCCAAAAGGCAGCACTCTGATTGGTCCTAGAACAATAGGGTCCAGAATGCAGCAGTCTGTTTGGTCCACAGGAGCCACCCAATCCAGCTCCAGGTGGAAATGAATCCGCAACCTGATTGGCCTACAGGTGAATCCCAGAATTAGCCAATCATGTGGGGCCCATTGTGTAAATAATGTATATAAAGCAGACATTCTGGGGGAACTTCCATTCCTCTCCACCACTATGAGCTGAATAAAGAGCATGAAATCCATTCTTGACTCCGAGTATATTTAACTTACCTGCATGGTGCAGGGGCACAGCACCAGTGAGGCTGAGACTCTGCCACAACAATGGCACAATGGTGCCTACACTGGGTTGTCTCTGCTGGGGCACACAGTTGCCTCTGCTTGCTGCCCTGTTGCGATACTGTCTTGGTAAGTGTCAGTGACACAACTGTTGTGTACAGTTCCTGGGTTTTCACTCAGCAACCCTAGATTCTTACAATATAACATACACTGCGTTCGTGTGTGTGTGTGCGCGCGCGCACACACACGCAAAAGTAATACACCACCCCTCCGTACAAAACACTTTATCATAATGACTTTTTTCTCGTTACATAATGTAATGGGATAATGCAACTCCTCTTCATTTCATTCCCCTTCTAACCTTCTGAAAAAAATGGTTCTTCGGCTGTTTCTAGATTATATAATCCATTTTAAATACTATTCTGGAATAGACGCCTGAATGTGTTGTGTTCTCCTGAGTAAAAACATTTTACAAAACCAGCTAATTAGTTTAACCCCCAAATGGGAGATATATTCTAAGGACATTTTCATTTGCTCCAGGAAAATGTATATTTTGTACTTATTTTTTAGGGGGAGGGAATGCTTTGCAAGCTAAACACTCATTTAAACAATGATTATAAAAAATACACAGCCTTACAGTTTCTTTAGCAATGAGACTTCACGCACTTCTAATGAAGTCTAGAGAAACACAGGCCGTATTTAAAAGGTACAGCATATTTTACATGTTCATTTTGTAACAAAGAGAACAAAACAAGTTTCTCCTGAAACACATAATACTGACAAGAGCTTAGCAATACACACCTAACGCACGCTTTACCTTAAAACCCTTCTGCAATTATGTCTCCTTGTTAAAAAGAGAGGCAGATGTATATGTACAAACTTACTTGTTTGAATGAGTTACAGTCAACTCACTGGAGTTTTCTTTCAAGCAGATATGTATCAGAACCAGCACTCAGGGCTACAATCTTATGGTGCTTACTTGGGAGACAGTCAACATCGCAGGACTAAGGCATTAAACCCATGAAACCCAGGTATGGGTTTCTAGATGCATGCCCTCCATTGCTGCTTCTGTTCTTTTCTAACTTGTGGAAAGTGACAATCTGAAGCAGAGATATTTATACAGTGGTATCTCGGGTTAAGTACTTAATTCATTCTGGAGGTCCGTTCTTAACCTGAAACTGTTCTTAACCTGAAGCACCACTTTAGCTAATGGGGCCTCCTGCTGCTGCCGCTCCGCCATAGCATGATTTCTGTTCTCATCCTGAAGCAAAGTTCTTAACCCGAGGTACTATTTCTGGGTTAGAGGAGTCTGTAACCTGAAGCTTATGTAACCTGAAGCGTATGTAACTCGACATACCACTGTATGTAGATTTTGGAACCTACGTAATTTTAATGTATATATTATATTTTATATAAACTGCTTGGGGTGTATGGGGTGTTTGGGGAGGGATCGTACATATGAAGGGGGACATGTCGTGTTCTTTCTGAGGTAGTCTGTCCACCTTTGGTGCCCACCTTGCAGTGGTGTAGCATGGGGGGTGCAGGGGGCGGCCGCACCAGGCGCAACATCTGGGGGTTAGGGTTAGGGGGCACAAATCCACGGGTTAGGGGGCGCAAATTACTTCCCTTGCCCCGGGTGCTGACAACCCATGCTACGCCACTGCCACCTTGCACTCAGCTCTCACATGTGGCTCCTAGAAGATTCTTGTTAAAGGAAACCTCACTACTAACTTGCTCTTAAGGGTATGGGACCTCACAGAGAGGAGACAGCCAGAGAACCCCCAGGCCCTTCAATCATCATCATCTGAGGGGCTTCTTCACATGCCTCCTCTTTAAGAGGTCTGGAGGGTGGCAACACAAGAACAGGCCTTTTCTGTGGTGCCTCCCCATTTGTGAACTCCCTCCTTGCACAGGCCTGGATTCAAAAAGAAAACCAAACATGCTCCAAAACGTGCCTCTGAGCCTCTCCCCAGATTGCAACATCACTACAAAAACTCCACCCTAAGCTCTTCTTAATCAATTAAAGGTCTGGTTGAAGAGGAATGGTTTGGCCTGACACCTAGAGGTGTATAATGAAGGTGTCAACCAAACCTCCCTGGGGAGAGCATTCCAGGCACCCCACAAACCAATAGCAAAATTATTTATCAAAGCTCCCATCTATGTACAGTAGTACCCCGGGTTAAGTACTTAATTCGTTCCGGAGGTCCGTTCTTAACCTGAAACTGTTCTTAACCTGAAGCACCACTTTAGATAATGGGGCCTCCTGCTGCTGCCGCACCGCCAGAGCACGATTTCTGTTCTCATTCTGAAGCAAAGTTCTTAATCCGAGGTATTATTTCTGGGTTAGCAGAGTCTGTAACCTGAAGCGTATGTAACCTGAAGTGTATGTAACCCGAGGTACCACTGTATATAGTGGAAATATTTTGAGGTAATGCATCGTAAAACTTCCACGTTTCTTCTCTTCTCCGAGTTAATGACACGTATATAACTTAGTTGAGATAATGTGACATTTCAAATTAATAATGAAATCTGTTTATAGCTGGCAGGCTAACATTAACATTTTTTTTTTATAATCCCCACGCAAGCCAATCTACTTTGGAAAGGCTGCAGCAATCCTATTCCTAGATGGATTGTTAAACAACCAGGCTCCGGTTATTGCTGTTCGATGAAACAAGTTAAAATTCTAAAAGGAAAGAGAAGCTTTTCCCTGTGTAAAATATGCTACCCAAAAAAGAAAAAGTAAAAAAAACAACTATCGCTACTAGCAACTCAGTAAGTTGAAAGGCAAGAAGTATATTTTACAGGGCCTACATAAAATTGATCGGTTTGCATTTATTTTTATATGCACCATTTTATAAGACTGTAAACAGTTTTTTGGAACCCATCAGCTAGCTTAATTATACACCAATATGCCTGCGCTATTCATTACTTCTTCAGAGATTACCATGAAGTAAATAGCCCAGCCTTTAGCTTTCTCAGGAGTTGAACATCTTACAGACTAAGATAAAGTAGATAAGAGCTTAAAAACAGGATCTGCCCCGGAAGACAATATCTGCATAAAACCCAAACTTGGGTCTGTTCAGCAGTGTTTTGTCATGTATAATTGATTGTAAAGGGAGATTGCGTAACTATACTTACACTACATAAAAACCTGGGGACAGAGTGCTCTGGATCACAGAATGGGGGGGTGAAATAATTTACTGATTATCATGATAACAGCCAAGTGGGTCCCACTAGAAAGATAGATTTCCAAATGAAATATTACTTGGTGTATAGATGGTTTTATAAAATCCACTCAGCACTCATAAAATGGCAAATTGGGTGAGAAAGGTGCTTAAGAACTACAAATGGGTTGGAAAAAGTGATTTTGTGTGCTGGTTTTTCCATAAATCTGCCACAAATCAATAGTGTTAGTCTGGCATAAGCAATTCCAGTAACATGTAACTATTGACCATATCAAGAAACTGTCTGTGTTTGTTGGTTCATTGAGATAGATTCTTATCAATATGTTGGATCTCAAAGCTCCTCTGCTTCAATAGAAAATGTCTTCCTTTGGTAGAAGGAGACCTCCTATGGATGAAAGGGCTTTCTCTGCTACAGGAAAACTCCTTTTAGGGGGGGGGGGGGACCCTTAGATCATCCATCCCAAGGTGCTGTTTATTTCTACATTGTGAGAGGATTTCTTTTATCGAAGTCAAGCTTATAGATGCGGGGAGAAAAGGAATTCCAAGTATGCCATGTTAAAGAATTGCAGGAGCAATTGAACATCAACCAAAGAACAGAGTTCTGTAACTTCCCCTCATAATTATTTTACTTTTCTGTTTTTACAAAACTCACTTCCAAAGAGTCTTCCATTCCCCATCTAATGTCACTCCCAGTTTTGCATACTTCTACATTGTGAGAGGATTTTTTTTAAATGGAAAGACAAAGCTGTATAGATGTGGGGAGAACACTTCACTAGCTCCCACCATTTTTGGCTTTTTTCTTTTATTTTTTTTTACACTCTGGTTAGCAATTTCCCCATGAGTCATATTGCAACACAGGGTGGGGAAGCAATATACCTTTCCCCTCATACTCTTCCCATAGCTCCAAGTTCACTTGCTGTGGCATTTGGGAATATTACAGTGCAGCACAATTGTGTGGATTTTGTTTAATTAAGGACAGGTAGAGAGGCCTATACTTGATCCTGTTTAATTTCAGCATTTGCTACCTGATGTCGAAAGGTCACATGTGCGATGATTTAGCATTCCAGCAAAGAAGCAGTCTGAACAGACTGCGTGATTGTTAAAAGCGGAGTGAAATAATAATGCCTTAAGTTGGCTATTCTGAAGGCGGCAGCAAAAAATGAAGAAGCTGAGCTGGATGCGATTGCAGGATAACATCTGTGCTACTGAGCTTGGAATGTGGAAATGTAATAACATGAGCAGGCTCATTTGCATAATGAGATTGTAGGGTTCGTGGCATGAAGAATATCCCATGCTGTGAATATGCTGTCTTAATATTTTCTACAGAAGATCTGACTCTAGGAATCCTTCAAGCTCTACAGATCACATTAAAATAAAAATCACCTTCTGCACTGCTTTGTATGGCACTATGCTACATTTCAGACAATTATGAACAATAATATAGAGACTTTAATTACTGGTTTATGGCTGTCAATATGCCAGCTGAATATGGGAAAAGATGGCCTAAATGAAAAGAGATTATTTTTAGTAGTAGTGCCACTGATTTAGAAGACAATATTTGGAGCCACTTTGACTTGAAGAAAATTGCAATCGAAGGTTTTATTTCCTATTCAAGGATCAACACCCCTTTTAGTAATGTACTGATTCATTGTTGCAACTAAAAGGTGCTTTTCCTCAAGAGATTATTTTTGTAAAAAAATAAATATATATATTTTTATCTTGTCAGTCGGTCTAAGATTCAAATTGTAGAAGAGTCTCTGTTCTGGCTCTTTTGACACTTGGCATTCTTAGTGTGTTGGATACATAACACTTTGCTGTACTCTCTGTACTTTCCTTCTATACAGACATAAAATTTTCATACCCCACAAAAGCCATTAAAAACCCTTATTTAGCAACACTTGAATAATGCATGGATTCTTTTTTTACGAAGGAGCTACATGGGAGGAGAACATACAATTAAGTCATTTCTACGTCTTCCAATGCAGCTAAAAGACACAGCTTTATGTATGCAAAATTCAGTGCATGGCTTGGAGTGCCTGGTCTAAAATTGTCGATCAAAAACTCTTGTGGTTTATCCCCACAGCAGCTACTCACCGTAGGTTACAGTAAAGCAAACAGTCTAATTTGCCAACGCCTAAACGATATCGAGCATCAGAACAACCTGGCCACAATAAGGAAATTTTGCCCATGGTATGACTATTTTCCACCTTCCCATTTCAACTCTCTGGCACCCTATCTGCATAACCTAGCAATTCCAAAATATAGACATGCCTTTACCCTTGCAAGACTGAATGTACTGCCCTTGGCTGTACTTGAGAGACGATTCCAACAGATACCACACACAAAATGCTCATGACAGTACCGAATCAGTGGCGCATGCCCTCCTCGCGTTCACTCTTTACAAAGTTCTGAGGAATGAGATTATCACCCCTCTTTTATTGTCCATTCTGGGTTGCCCAACCACTGCCCCAGTGTCTTTTCTCCCAGCAGATCAAGAGGAGCAGATGCCAGCAAAGGTTGCAAGGATCTTAGCTGGGGCAATCAGAATAAGGTCCGCTGTTCGTCTGCTCATTCAGGACCCTAAACTGTCTTTTATATACTTGGCTTTTTATTTTGTTCTCTGTATATCGCAATGTTCTTTTGTTGCTATGGCCGATGGTAAAGGTAAAGGGACCCCTGACTGTTAGGTCCAGTCTTGGACGACTCTGGGGTTGCGGCGCTCATCTCATTTTATTGGCCGAGGGAGCCGGCGTATAGCTTCCGGCTCATGTGGCCAGCATGACTAAGCGGCTTCTGGCGAACCAGAGCAGTGCACTGAATTACCTTCCCGCTGGAGATTATTTATCTACTTGCACTTTGACATGCTTTCAAACTGCTAGATTGGCAGGAGCTGGGACCGAGCAACAGGAGCTCACCTCATCGTGGGGATTCAAACCACTGACCTTCTGATCGGCAAGTCCTAGGCTCTGTGGTTTAACCCACAGTGCCACCCGCATCCCACATGAGCATCAAAGACATGCTCTTTGGATAATCAAGGATATGTGAAAAACTTGTGTGTGTGTGTGTGTGTGTGTTTTCAGCGGTGCTGACTTGCTCCCTCCCATTGAGGGGGCATGGTCATGTGACGAGTCACATGGCACTGCCCGGCGGGACACCTGGAGGCTTGGACAAGTGCAGGCGATGGTTGTTTCACTCGCCCCAGCTGCTACCCAGATCCTTGGGCTGTGACTGGGATGATATAGTGCAGAGATCACTCTCTGCACTTGTCCCAGCTGCCACCTAGCTCCTGCACTGCCGGGCAGAGGCTGGGGCTGAGGCTGGGGCATGCAGAGGTTGCCTGGCAGGAGCAGGGGGTAACAAGCCCCTCAATATTGGGGGAGCTGAAGTCCCCTCTGCCCCATATACCTAGTGCCGCTGTGTTTGTTTGTGTGTATCTACAGTGGTGCCTCGCAAGACGAAATTAATCCGTTCTGTGAGGCTCTTCATTTAGCGGTTTTTTCGTCTTGCGAAGCAAGCCCATTGACAGCTTAGCGGATTAGCGCTATTAGCGGTTTAGCGGCTTTTAGCGATCAGCTGTTAAGCGGCTTATCAGCGGATCAGCTGATAAGCGGCTTAGTGGCTTAGGAAAAGGGGGGAGGGGAAAAGCCCGCAGGAACTCGCAAGACATTTTCGTCTTGCAAAGCAAGCCCATAAGGAAATTCGTTTTGCGAAGCGCCTCCAAAACGGAAAACCCTTTCGTCTAGCGGGTTTTCCGTCTTGCGAGGCGTTCGTCTTGTGGGGCACCACTGTATATCAGGGGTCGGCAACCTGCCGGTCGGCACCCTGCCGTTTAAACGGCTCACGAGCCTCCCCCAAACCAAGCCGCTTGCTCGGCGAGTCCACGCATGCTGCGCTAAACCAGCGGAGCAGGAACTCACTTCCACGGCGCCGAAAATCGCGTCTGCGCAGATGCGATTCGGCCCACGGAGTGATCTCCATGTGAGCGCTAAACCAGCGGAGCAGGAACTCGCTTCCACGGCGCCGAAAATCGCGTCTGCGCAGATGCGATTTGGCCCACGGAGTGATCTCCATGTGAGTGAACCAGCCCCGGCGAGGTAAACCTTGCTGACCCCTGATCTATCTATCTATCTAATCTATTATCTATATCCCTAATAGTCATTTAATCTACATTTGCTCCTCTTTCTCATAAGCAGCTTAATTAAAACACATGACCCGTTTTTCCTTAACTTGCCATCATTTGTATTAGCCTTTTAAAAAAGTAGTCTCCAAATTATTATTCCTCTGCATATTAACAGTTCTAGAGGTGCTTGGTAAATAACTCTATGTGTTGCCCAGCTCCCTTATGGTGCCAGCTATAGCTCCTGTTAATTTTATTTATTTAAAATAATATTGTAATAACACCACTATGTAAAATATTCAGTGTCGTTTAACAAATAAAGAAACTTCCAGTGGCCTTCAGTACAACAGCAGGAAGTTTATCAAATGCCTCACTAGACAAATTCTATTTCATTTTTAATTAATTATTAAGAGGGTGCATCTACCAAATAATAATAATAATAATAATAATAATAATAATAATAATAATAATAATAATAATAAATATCTAAGTTGTTTGCACAAAATATGTGCAAATGCAAGGAGCACATATGTTTGCAATGCTTCCTTTGTTTGTGAATGTCATGAAAATGGGAAGGGGACAAACCTATCCCTATTGCCCAGTGAGAGAAGGACAAAACACATTCTCTCAGTAAGAAGCACTTCTGATTTAAATGATATACCTTAGGAACATAAGATGAGTCTCCTGGATCAGGCCAAAGGCCCATTTCGTCCAGCATCCTGTTCTGAGAGTGGTCAACCAGATGTCTATAGGATGGCTGGGAACAGGTCCTGAGGGCAACAGTGTTTTCAAGTTTCCAGCTCCTGTTATTCAGATGTATACAGTAAGAGGTGGAACTTCTGAGCATTCTTGAGGTGTCCGTTGCTGCCACAAGCTTCTGTATGTAGTTGTTTAATTCATGCTGACACAATAACCAGTATGTTTCCGAGCACAATTTGAAGTGTTGGTACTGACCCTTAAAGCCCTAAACAGCCTCAGCCCAGCATACCTGAAGGAACATCTCCACCGCCTTCATTCAGCCCAGACACTGAGGTCCAGTTCCAAGGGCCTTCTGGTAGTTCCCTCCCTGTGAGAAGTGAGGTTACAGGGAACCAGGCAGAGAGCCTTCTCGGTAGTGGTGCCCGCCCTGTGGAACACCCTCCCATCAGATGTCAAGGAAATAAACAACTATCTGACTTTTAGAAGACATCTGAAGGCAGCCCTGTTGAGGGAAGTTTTTGATGTTTGATGTTTTATCGTGTTTTTAAATATTCTGTTGGGAGCTGCCCAGAGTGTCTGGGTAAACCCTATTATTATTATTATTATTATTATTATTATTATTATTTAAAAAAGATTTTTATTAAGGTTTCAACAGATTTTATAATAACAAACAAGACAAAACAACACAACAACAAACAATAAATGGTAAAAAACACGAAAACCAAACAAAAATATATAAGTTCAACTCTTAATTTCATATAACTTACTTTCCTGACTTCCTCACATCTCCCTTTTCTGTATTCAAATTTCCAATTTAGTTTCAGCAAATTCTTCCTCTATTTTGACTAATTTTAGTATTACTTAATTTCTTTTAAATTAACCATTCCCACTGCTGTCCACTTATCTTCTAATCCCCCATCATTTGATTAATTTAACTGTGTTTCTTTACTTGTTACTCATAAAGCATCTTTGCACATTCCTTTCAGCTTTGTCACTAATGCCACATTATCTCACTATCCTGCAACACTTTAGCATTCAAATAATTTACAATGTTTTTGCAGATAATCTATAAATTTTTTCCATTCTTCTTCTGTTTGTTCTTCTCCCATGTCTCGGATTCTGCCAGTCATTTCTGCCAGTTCCATGTAGTCTATCAATTGCATCTGCCATTCTTCCAAGGTAGGCAAATCTTGTGTCTTCCAATACTTTGCGATAAGTATTCTTGCTGCTGTTGTTGCATACATAAAAAAAGTTCTATCCTTCTTTAACACCGTCTGGCCAACAATGCCCAAGAGGAAGGCCTCTGGTTTCTTTTTTTTTTTTTTTTAATAAATTTTTATTAGGGGTTTTTACAAAATAAAGTACAAAGATAAACAACCTTTCTTTTATCTCAACAGAGTTTCATGACTTCTTTGGACTTCCTCACATCTCCCGCTGCCATTTTCATCATCATAAATTTTTCCCAGCAATTTATCATCTAATTTGCAAATTTTATAACCACTTATTTAAATATAATCCTCTGTAAATTAATTTCTCTTAATCTCACTTTACATCCCATTTCGATCCGATTTTGTGGTGGCCAATTATTTATGATCAAACATCCTACTTAACTTTCCACCAAATCACAATATTTTTGTAAATAAGTCTTAAATTTCCTCCAATCTTCTTCAACCCTCTCTTCTCCCAGGTCTCGAATTCTGCCAGTCATCTCAGCCAGTTGCATATAGTCCATCAGCTGCATCTGCCATTCTTCCAGAGTAGGTAGATCTTGAGTTTTCCACTTCTTGGCGATAAGTATCCTTGCTGCTGCTGTTGCGTACAAAAAGAATGTTCGGTCCTTCTTTGGCACCATCTGGCCGACAATGCCCAGGAGGAAGGCCTCTGGTTTCTTAAGGAAGGTATACTTAAATACCTTTTTCAGCTCATTATATATCATTTCCCAGAAGACCTTCACCCTGGGACAAGTCCACCAGAGATGAAAGAATGTTCCTTCATTTTCCTTACATTTCCAACATTTATTGTCTGGCACATGGCATATTTTGGCTAGTTTAACTGGGGTCATGTACCACCTATATATCATTTTCATTACATTTTCCTTCAGAGCATTACATGCCGTGAAGTTCATCCCCGTGGTCCACAACCTTTCCCAATCCTCAAACATAATATTATGCCCAATATCCTGTGCCCACTTTATCATGGCCGACTTAACCATTTCATCTTGTGTATTCCATTTCAACAGCAAGTTATACATTCTTGAGAGTACTTTAGTCTTAGGTTCTAACAATTCTGTTTCCAACTTCGATTTCTCCACCTGGAATCCTAACTTTTTATCCTTTTTAAAAATTTCTTGAATCTGAGCGTAATGTAACCAGTCTCGCACTTTGTCTTTCATTTTTTCCAAACTCTGCAATTTCCAATTGTTGCCCTCTTTCTCTATTATTTCCCAATATTTCGGCCATTTGGCCTCCATATTGGGTCTTTTTCGGGCCTTAGCCTCCAGAGGTGATAGCCATCTTGGAGTTTTATTTTCCAATAGGTCTTTGTATTTTGTCCAGACATTAAACACTGCTTTCCTGACAATATGGTTCTTAAAGGCCTTATTGATCTTAACTTTGTCATACCATAAGTATGCATGCCAGCCAAATGCATTGTTAAAACCTTCTAAATCTAACACATCAGTGTCCTCTAGAAGTAGCCAGTCTTTTAGCCAGCAGAAAGCTGCGGCTTCGTAGTACAACCTTAAGTCTGGCAGGGCAAAGCCCCCTCTTTCTTTCGCATCAGTTAATATCTTAAACTTAATTCTGGGCTTTTTGCCCTGCCAGACAAATTTAGAAATATCTCTCTGCCACTTCCTGAAGCACTCCGTCTTATCCACAATTTGCAATGTTTGAAACAAAAACAACATCTTAGGCAATACATTCATCTTAATAGCAGCAATTCGGCCTAACAAAGAAAGCTTCAATTTTGACCAACTGTCCAAGTCTCTCTTAATTTCAGACCAACATTTTTCATAATTATCCTTAAATAGACTCAGATTTTTTGCTGTTATGTTTACCCCTAGGTACTTTACTTTTTTAACCACAGTTAGTTCTGTTTCTCTCTGAAACCGTTCTGACTCTGCATCTGTCAAGTTTTTTCCCAACACCTTAGTTTTCTGTTTGTTTAGTTTAAAGCCCGCTACCCGACCAAAGTCCTGAATCAATTGTAGCACTCTTTTTGTACTAGATTCTGGCTCTTGCAATGTCAAAACAAGGTCATCTGCAAAAGCTTTAAGTTTATATTGTTTCGCTCCGATCTGAATCCCTTGCACCAACCGGTCCCCTCTAATCAAGTTCAAGAGCACCTCCAGGACAGAAATAAACAGCAAGGGGGAAATCGGGCAGCCTTGTCGTGTCCCTTTTTCAATCTTAAACTCTTCTGTAACCACATTGTTGACTATCAGTTTTGCCTTTTGTTCTGAATAAATCGCGTCAATCCCATTTTCAAAACCCCGCCCCACTCCCATTTCTTTTAAATTCCCCTTCATAAATTTCCAAGAAATGTTATCGAAGGCCTTCTCCGCGTCTATAAAAATTAGAAGTGCTTTAGTGTTAATATTTGTTTGCAAAAGTTCCAAAATGTCAATAATGTTCCTTGTATTAGCAAATAAATGTCTTCCTGGGAGAAAGCCTGCCTGGTCTTTATGAATTATCTCATTTAAAACTCTTTTGAGTCTTCCTGCCAAAACGTCTGCAAATATTTTGTAATCCACATTTAAAAGGGAAATGGGACGGTAGTTCTTAAGTTGTGTCTTTTCAGTTTCTGATTTTGGTATCAATGTGATGAAAGCTTCCTTCCACGATTCAGGCGCCTTCTTTCCCTCCATAATTTCATTGCTGACCTCCATCAGTGGTTGAATCAAATAGTCACTTAATGTCTTATAGTACTTGGAGGTCAAGCCATCTGGCCCTGGAGACTTGCCCAACTTCATATTCTGAATGGCCTGTTCTATCTCTAATCGTGTTATTTTACTATTCAGGAGTGATCTATTTTCTTGTGATAGTTTTTTAAGTCCATTTTTCTCCAAAAATTTTGCAATCTCTTCCTCCTTTTGTGGCCCTTGAGTGTATAATTTCTTAAAATATTTCTGGAAACATTTTCTAATTTCCACCGGGTTCTGAATATTCCTTCCTTCTATTTCCAAATTTGTTACTATGTTCAGCTTTTGTCTCTTCTTCAACTGCCAAGCCAGCAGTTTCCCACATTTATTAGCCGATTCAAATGTTTTTTGTTTCATTGATTTAATCTTCCATTCTATTTCCTGATTTATCAGTTTGGAATATTGTGCCTGATGAAGTTTAATTTCTCTCAAAATCGGCTGTGACTTCGGGTTTACTCTTAGTTTCTTCTCTAACTCTTTAATTTTCCCCAAAATCTTGTCCTTTTTCTCATTTTGTAATCTTTTCTTTATGGCGTTCTGTTGTATCAAGAACCCTCTCATCACAGCTTTGCTTGCGTCCCAGATTGTTCTTTTTTCCACAGCAGTGTTCAAATTTATCTCAAAATAGTCCTTTATTGTTTTTTTGGCCTTCTTGATAATCTCCTGATCTCTAAACAAGTTGTCATTCATCTTCCATCTAAAGGAGCCGGTTGGTAATAATGTCATGTCCATTTTCAACGCGTTATGATCGGAGCAGGTCTTTGGGCAGATTTCCACTTTCTTCACCTTAGGAGCCAGACCTCTAGAAATCCATATTTGGTCAATTCTTGTCCAAGTCAGTTGGGCTTCAGAGAAAAATGTTCCTTCTTTCCCTAAGGGGTTCTTTGTCCTCCATATATCAATCCAGTCCATGTTGTCTGTCATTTCAAAAAAGGTCTTTGGTAGTCTGCCTTCTTTAGTAACCTTTTGGCTTTGTGACCTATCCATGTTCGTTGAAACGATCCCATTCATATCTCCCATCATGATGATGTTATCATAGTCCAGATAATCCAGCATAATCTCATGCAACTTCTTGTAGAATTCTGATTTTCCTTCATTTGGAGCGTAAATTCCTAATATCAAAATTTTCTCTCCTTGGTGCTGTATTTCAATTGCCAAAATTCTTCCATGTTCATCTTTAAATAGAAATTTTGGTGAGAGGCTCTCCTTTGCATATATCACCACTCCTCTCTTCTTAACTAAGTCCGAAGATATAAATTCTTGGCCTAACCTTTTATTTACCAATATTTTTCTGTGGAGCCTAGTCACATGTGTTTCTTGTAAACAAGTAATGTCTAGTTGCTCCTTTTTTAATATGTGAAAGATTTTCTTCCTTTTTTCCGGACTGTTGCAGCCATTTATATTCCAACTTAAAAGTTGCAGAGACATCCTGGATAGATCTGTTTAGTTTCCTTGGGATGGTATTTTGTTCTGTGAGTCTTCAGGGTTCTGAGGTACAGGCACCTGTGGTGGTTCAGGCCCTGAGGGTAGTTCAAGTCCTTTATGAAGGTCCTCTCCGTAGGCAGTCAAAAACTTATCCCTATCTTCCAAAGTTCTAATTTTAATCTTCTTCCCTCTAAAGGTAAAAGATAATCCTTGGGGAAAGTCCCACCTAAAGATGATTGAGTTGCTTCTCAGCAGTTTAACTAAGTCCAAATATTCAGATCTAAGATCCAACAGCTGTTTAGGAATGTCCTTAAAAATCTCAATTCTTTTGTCCGAAATGTTCAGGGAGCTTCCGTAGTGCAGGCCCAAAATCTTGTCCCTTTCCTCCTTTGATCTCAACGTAATCAAACAGTCTCTGGGCTTTTCTCTCTTTGTGAGTCTTCCAAGTCTGAAAGCTGACACAATTTTAAAGTCTTCCTCCTCTAGACCCCAGAACTTGGAGAATTCTTTGGTCAGAAACTCAGCTAGATTACCTTCTTCCACTTCTGGTATCGATCTTATCCTTAAATTAATCTCCCTGTTCCGAAGTTCCAACATGGAGAGGTAGGTCTGGTGTTCCCCAACCTGCTTACTGAGCGGCCTTACTTCTTTTTCCAACTCTCCCACTCTTTGGCTGGTCTCTTCGGCCAGTTTCTGATTTTCACCTGCAGCCTCCTTCAGTTGTCCGATTGCTTGTGCATTCTGTGCAACTTGCCCAGATAATTTGTTTAAAGTTTCTGTATTAAGGTCAATTTTCGCAGTTTGTTGGTCAACTTTCCTGTCCAAAGACTCCAATTTCTCAAGAATTCTCTCTAATACAGAGCCAGATCCTCCTGAGGCCATCTCTTCTAGTTGTAAATCCTCAGTTTCTTCCTCCCCTGCCTGTGACAGGGAGGTAGCTTTTTCCTCCGAGGGCAAAGTGGGCACAGATGATCTGCGTGCTTGTGAGGCTGCAGTTACGGTTGTCAGAGTTGTTTGTCTGGTTCTTAATCCCTTTCTTTTTGCGCCACTCATTCCAAAGTTATCTAGCAGTCAAGGTCAAGCTGAGTTGTTCCCATGGGAAAGCTACGGCCCAGGTGGTAGCAATCAAACAGAGGGCCGGGAAATAGAAAGTAAAACAATGTTTTTGTTGTAAATCCTCAATCCTCTAGGGGGAGCATAAAATGTCCTAGGAAGAAGAGTCCATTCCACATACGAAATCTGAACCAATACTTAGGGATCTTCACAAAAGTAGTTTTAGCAGAGTTGGTTTTAGGTTTGCCACAATATTTCAAGTTGTGCTTACTGGAGTTCCAAAATGCAAGAACATAACCATTCTGAACTCCCTCAGACTGTCTCAAAGTTTAAATAGAATGTATCCAAATTTGCAGTCTGACAGTTCTACTGCTCAGGCAGTTCTGACACCTGGGCTTCTTAAACAGAATGGAAGGCCTCTGGTTTCTTAAGGAAGGTATACTTAAATACGTTTTTCAGTTCATTATAGATCATTTCCCAGAAAGCCTTTACCTTTGGGCACGTCCGCCAGAGGTGAAAGAATGTTCCTTCAGTTTCCTTACATTTCCAACACTTATTGTCAGGCAAATGATATATCTTTGCAAGCTTGACTGGTGTCATGTACCACCTGTAAATCATTTTCATAATATTTTCTTTCAAGGCATTACATGCCGTAAATTTCATACCAGTGGTCCATAACCGTTCCCAGTCAGCAAACATAATGTTATAACCAATGTCTTGTGCCCACTTAATCATAGCTGATTTGACCGTTTCATCCTGAGTATTCCATTTTAACAGCAAGTTGTACATTCTTGACAGTACCTTAGTTTTAGGTTCTAACAATTCCGTTTCTAGTTTCGATTTTTCCACCTGGAAACCTATTTTCTTGTCCATATTAAAGACCTCTCTGATTTGGTAATAGTGTAGCCAGTCTCGCACTTTATTATTATTATTATTATTATTATTATTATTATTATTAACCATTTCCATACTTCTTATTGCCACTGAGGGGCCTTCATCGCAGTGAGCTGGAAACTTGAGGAAGAGCTTTATCTATGCATCTCAACTGCAGTTTTCTTTTGCCCACAATTTGGTGAGTATGAGAAAACCACAAAAAGAGAGGAAATTGGCAGAAAGGATGGCTGGCAGCAGTGAAGCAACTTCACGGACTGGGACACTGCAAGCTTTTGGGCAGATTCTCAAGGGGGAAAGTCCAAGCTCTACCCCCCTTCTCAAAAATTGGCTTGCAAATTGGAATGTATGGGTTTGGGGGTTTTGTTGTTGTTGTTGTTTTCCACCCCAAAAGACACAAACCTAGGGAGATAACAGGACTATAGCGCTGCCAAGCAGAGGATGCCTGATAAAATTGTGCCATTAGCAATTGGTTTTTGTGATCTTAGTGTTAAGAATGTTTTATTGTCCTAATGGACAAGCTGGCACTGCTTAGCTGAAAGTTAAGTTGCTTTTAATTAAAATGGCAGACATCTAAAAATGCCACCTTGTTTTCAAACACAAGGAATGACAGGTAAGTTTGATAGGGTAAACAACCTCTCTATCCCAAATTACTTCATTAAGGGAAATTGGTGTCAGGAGAAAACAGGTCTTCTGTCTTTGAAAAAGTGAGCCGCAGAAAACACCTTAAACACCTTACATGTAATATGGAAATAATGTAGTTGGATAATAATAATAATCCATATCTATCCATTATTAATCCATGTTCCCTATCAATTTCATTGGGCAGCCTGCTTAAACATTAATGATAGATTTTGGCCTATAAACTGCAGAGAAAATCCATAGGGATGAAATTTATGATGTGGGTATACGGAAGGAAATAAATAGCTTTTGTGAATTATTACCCAGAGCGCAACTGATGGATTCAATAACCTTTTTGTATATTGCTTAGGGTACAATACCAAGGAGGTGGCACCAGATACATACAAGTATTCCCACTATATGACAGAAATGAGATCCATCACTCTGCAGACTTAAGGAACACATTTTCTTCCATTTGTCTTTCAAAGAGAATACCTGTTTCTTTGTGGGGATGCTTGAGGAATCTGGCTCCTGTGAATTTCAATGTGAACCAGCCTGATTTGCATCTAATGTGCAGACAAAAACATAATTATCCCTCAGATATATATTTTTTTAAAATTGCACCTTTCTAAATGTTGGAATGTAGTTATTGGCCCAGAAAAGTACCAAAATGCATTGAAAATGTGTATTGTGGAGTAAAATATGTTGTGAAATGTGTACATGGGGGGGGGGACATATGCATTGAAACATGTGTTTTGTGACAAAATGCATATTTAAATATGTGTTTTGTTTTTAAATTAAGGGCAGGAAGGAAATGGCTGCATGGCTGAGGAAAGAAGGCTTTGTTCAGTATTTTCGGATCAGCTTGATAATACTACCTGAGTTTTCCTGCTCTCCCTTCCCAAGAAAAGATCAGGTGATTTCTGGGATGATCCCAGGCAAATTCTAGAGAACTCAACAACCTCTGAACCCCAAAAAGAACAAAAACTAAACTAAAATATTATATAAGTATGTATTTACACTGATTGATACAGAAATAAGATGGAACAGACTTATGGATGAAGACATCAAATTTGGGGCAGGCCTGAAGTAGACTGATCTACCCAGTGCTTTTTTTCTGGGGAGATACAGGGGTATGCATACCCCTAAACATTTTGTGAATCTTTGTACTTTTGTCCATTTACTGTATTTATTTCCCTCAATTTGAACTATAAAATGGTGATTTTCTTGAGTCAAAATGAGACATAGCTGTCAACTTTTCCCTTTTCTTACGAGGAATCCTATTCAGAATAAAGGAATTTCCCTTTAAAAAAAGGGAAACGTTGATGGCTATGAAATGAGAGAACCCCCTAAACATTTTTTTAAAAAGAAAAACGAGCAGTGGATCTATCCATCCCCTTCTCACTACACAAAGCAACTTTTGTCTGACCTTACATCACCTTTCCTTCCTAACACTAGCTCTATTCAAGCATTCAAAGCCACGTGATAATAACTGAATGGAATAAGGTGCCATTTGTGCTCATTATGCCCTTGCTGCTGCAGATGCTGTTGTGCCCTGTGCTAACTCCTCCCTCCATGGAGGACATATGGGTGGGGGGCAGCCGACTGGGCCTTTAAAGGCTGCCCTGTGAGCTGAAATCCTAAGCCCTCGAAATTCCTACTCTTTTTTTCATTATGAAACTATGATACAGAGCCCCGTCCACAGAACATTAAATGGAACGGGATCAAGCCAGAGTGGTGCATGCTCTAGTTATCTCCCGCTTGGACTGCTGCAATGCGCTCTATGTGAGGCTACCTTTGAAGGTGACCCGGAAACTACAACCAATCCAGAACGTGGCAGCTAGACTGGTGACTGGGAGTGGCTGCCAAGACCACATAACACCAGTCTTGAAACTTTACATTGGCTCCCAGTACGTTTGCGAGCACAATTCAAAGTATTGGTCTGACCTTTAAAGCCCTAAACGGCCTCGGACCAGTATACCTGAAGGAGCGTCTCCACTCTCATTCTTCAGCCTGGACACTGAGGTCCACCGCCAAGGGCCTTCTGGCGGTTCCCTCACTGCGAGAAGTGAGGTTACAGGGAACCAGGCAGAGGGCCTTCTTGGTAGTGGCACCCACCCTGTGGAATGCCCTACCACCAGATGTCAAAGAGAAAAACAACTACCAGACTATTAGAAGACATCTGAAGGCAGCCCTGTTTAATCTTTGATGGACTATTGTATTTTAATATTTTGTTGGGAGCTGTCCAGAGCGTTTGGGGAAGCCCAGCCAGATGGGTGGGATATAAATAATAAAATTATTATTATTATTATTATTATTATTATTATTATTATTATTATTATTATTACCGGGCTGTTTTTCTATGAGTCGTCCCAGTGATTCAAATTCACTTCTTAAAGGGCTCCATGACTTTCTGTGGCTGCTACTTATTAGCAATGAAATTACTAATACATGCCAGCTCAGGAACAATTGGTTGTGCCTGGGGGTACAATTATCAATTTAAGCATGCAACAGCATTTTCAGTGTTATTAGTTGCCTAATTATGCATTTAAGTTCAGTTAATTCATTTGCACGCACACATATCAGAGACAACAATGGATCGCAAAGCACCATTCCCCATCTTTTACTTCAACATTCATTCTAGTCAAATTAGGGTGACCCAAAGCACAGCGAGAAATTAGTTGGAAGTAATTTCCAGCTGTATGTAATCCTTTACACCCTTACTTGGAGGTAAGCCTCATTGAACACAGTCCAAGAAAACATGCACGGGATTGTGCTGTTGCTCAAAGCTTTCCTTCTCCTTCTCCTTTTCCTTCCATAATTCTTAAGGAGCCTGGCCTCTTTTCTCTGCTTTTAACAGTGGTTTGGTGTGCAAAAAAAAAATCAAGAGATAAAGCTTTTCGAGCCATTGGCCTGTCTTGTCCAGCATCCTGTTTTCACAGTGTTCAAGCAGATGACTATGGGATGGAGGTATGCTATGGCATGGAGGTAAACATAATTGCAGTATGTATGTGTGTAAATGTTGTTGTTGTCATTTAGTCGTGTCTGAATCTTCATGACCCCATGGACCAGAGCACGCCAGGCACTTCTGTCTTCCACTGCCTCCCGCAGTTTGGTCAAACTCATGCTGGTAGCTTCAAGAACACTATCCAACCATCTCGTCCTCCTTGTGCCCTCCATCTTTCCCAACATCAGGGTCTTTTCCAGGGAGTCTTCTCTTCTCATGAGGTGGCCAAAATATTGGAGCCTCAGCTTCAGGATCTGTCCTTCCACTGAGCACTCAGGGCTGATTTCCTTCAGAATGGATAGGTTTGATCTTCTTGCAGTCCATAGGACTCTCAAGAGTCTCCTCCAGCACCATAATTCAAAAGCATCAATTCTTCGGCGATCAGCCTTCTTTATGGTCCAGCTCTTACTTCCATACATCACTACTGGGAAAACCATAGCTTTAACTATACGGACCTTATGTGTGTAAATATTAGATGAGAAAACCAGAACTGTATACAGTGGTACCTTGGGTTAAGAACTTAATTCGTTCTGGAGGTTCGTTCTTAACCTGAAACAGTTCTTAACCTGAGGTCCCACTTTAGCTAAAGGGGCCTCCCACTGCCGCCGCACGATTTCTGTTCTCATCCTGAAGCAAAGTTCTTAACTCGAGGTAATATTTCTGGGTTAGCGGAGTCTGTAACCTGAAGCGTCTGTAACCTGAAGCGTCTGTAACCTGAGGTACCACTGTATAGTATTCCAAATATATTTCTCTCTCTCTCTCTCTCTCTCTCTCTCTCTCACACACACACACACACACACACACACACATCAACATTATGATCCTCACTATCTTGTTTTTTGTCCCATTTCTAATAATCCATAACATGGAATTTGTCATTTCCCCCACTGCCGCAGTACATGTTAAATTACTTTAAGGGATAAAGTACCACCTCGCTTCCTTAATTTTTCATGCTGTGATCACGCTTTGCTTGCTAGTTTCAAATTGCATATTGAGTATTCTGAATTTATTTTTGAAATTTTCATGTGCATATATATTCATGCAGAATTAATGCTGCTACATTTTCAAAGACCAATCCTTCCTTAAAAATGGCTACGGGGACGTAGGCATTATATTGATGCAGTTTTTTTTTTAAAAAAGGTGAAATCTGATAACTTGACAAAATATAGGAGGACAAGAGATTTAATTCCCTTTCTGCTGTTATGGGACCAAAATTTCTAGTCCTGCCAGGAACAAGGGAATTGGAAGGAGAGTGGAAACTTATAAAGGATAGCATCGTATTTTATTTTAAATTGTACTTTATACATCTAGGAGACTCATATGGATAGGAAAATTCTAAACTGCTGAGAGCATGCTGAGTTTATGTTTGGACAGGATGGATATTTTTATACTGACATTATTATTATTATTATTATTATTATTATTATTATTATTATTATTATTATTTATGGTTGATTTTAATTGGTATTTATCTTGGTTGTTTTTGTACACCAAAACATTGTAAAGATTATTTTCTTAAGAAACAGTTTATCAATTAAACTTAAGGAAACCAATTCCCATAGTGTTCAATTCAACCCTAGATGCCAACTTTATATAGAAAAGGCAGGTGTCTTGATGAAAAAATTGGATGGAGAACATCATTATTGGAAATAATTGAAATTAGTGGATGTTTTCTGTTCTAATACGAGATGGCTAGATTGAATCACACTGATTTGTTGATAGGGAATCCACTTGCAGAAGTTATAAACACAAATAATATGTATGACTGAACTTGAACTTAGTTAATTGCACCTAAGGTGATATAGATAAGCTAGAATATATTTTTAATTGCTTTTCATGTTCCACAATGGAGAAAGTTGTTTACATTCCCACTTGGATACCTCCAGGGTTTTTATCACACACCTTCACCGCCCTGCAGCCCCTAATGTTTTTTCCATATCACTTGTCCATTACCATCTGCAATCAGCTTTTGTAGGTGTATCAGTGGACAGTGATTTATAGAATTTCCTGGAGGGCTTAATAGTTCTTCCCAAAAATGCTGTTTTGTATAGCTGTTTCCAGTATTTTGTAGAACATTGTAGACTAGGAAGTAGCACTGTTGCTGAGTACCCAGATACTTATATTATTTATAGGTAATATGAGGAATAGTCTGAGGATACATTGTGGGATTTTATTCCTATTTCCACATTAACAAAGGCGATCTGCTGAGTTACTTTAGCAGTAAAATGGAACAGAAATATGCCTAAGAAAGGGGATCATGACTCAACATCAAACATAGATGTGTCCAGCACTTTCAGTTAGGTGAAGTTAAACTGGTCAAGGAATATATATTTTTCCCCAAACAGCATTAAAGCAGTATAAGGGAGAAACAGAAATGGAAACATTTTCACCGGGAGTTTAAAAGTTGCCACAAAAGGCCACAGAAGTTAAATACTGTCATATATCAAGACTTACCCATCCACCCACAAATAATGAGCAATATGCCTGAAGCCAAGTAAGGATGCATTTGTCAAAAACATGAGAGAAACAAAAAAATTTGTGGATATTCTTACCTTAATCTGGAAAAAGCTGTGGCCCATACTCTATTTGCTCATGAGTAGCTCAGTTGACGCAGATGGCGCTGTGGGTTAAACCACAGAGCCTAGGACTTGCCAATCAGAAGTTCGGCGGTTCGAATCCCTGCGACGAGGTGAGTTCCCGTTGCTCGGTCCCAGCTCCTGCCAACCTAGCAGTTCGAAAGCACAAAGTGCAAGTAGATAAATAGGTACCGCTCCAGCGGGAAGGTAAACGGTGTTTCCGTGTGCTGTTCTGGTTCGCCAGAAGTGGCTTAGTCATGACCCAGAAGCTGTCTGCGGACAAACGCCGGCTCCCTCGGCCAATAAAGCAAGATGAGCGCTGCAACCCCAGAGTCAGTCATGACTGGACCTAATGGTCAGGGGTCCCTTTACCTTTACCTTTAGCTCAGTTGAACTGCATTGCAAAATTCAGAGAAGTGTATATCTTGAAGGATGGCCTTTGTTGTTGTTGTTCATGCATTGGTTCAGGAAATGGAGATTATGTAGGTTTGGATTAAAATCACCAAAGAAACCCCCTCATCCCACTTTGATTTATGAGTACATAGGATTGCAGCCTGACACCCACTTCCCTTAGAAGTAGACCCTATGAAACTCAGTGTGACGTACTTCTGAGCAGATACGTATGGTATTGTGGTGTTAATAACTTGACCTTTCAATGGAGTTTCATATCAGTGGAAGTTTGTGCGAAGTGAGTTTGGTTAGTTCAGCTGTTCCCTCTGGGCTTGCCTCAATCTTGTCTGCACAGGAGAAAAACAAAGCAACTCTGAATTATATGTAACTTATCTTGCATGGGTCGGGAAAGATTCAGATAATTACAGCACTACAAGGGCTTGATGTTCTCATTTGTTATTTGCTATTATGCCTGTAACAGATAGTAATTGGCTTGTGTACTTAATGCACTCCGTATGTCATTAAGACAAGATTGTTCTCCACAACCGGTGCTGTCTGTTTTACTTCAGCTAATGAAAGATTAGTTTAAAAAACATTGAACTCCAGCTTCTAAACAAGATTTTTTTTTTAAAAAAAAGTTTCCAATATGTAAAATGGTTTCTCTTGTGTTCTAAAGTACTAAATTGTATTGCAATTATTCCTGCAGAGATGTGGAGCCTGGGGGCCTCACTCTGTTGTCGATCTGTATCCCTGCCATTGGTCTTGTTGACTGGGGCTGATGAGAATTGGTGTCCAAAATCATCTGGAAGGCCACAGCTTAGCCTTCCAAGGATCTGAAGCACACAAGAGAACTATCTAAACTTTTTTTAAGTTACAAGTCATGCACACCTATTAAGTGTAGTTATTTCACACTCAGCACTAAACACTTGGGACTACAACTCTCACAATCTCTAGCTAACAGGACCAGTGGTCAGGGATGATGAGAATTGTAGTCCCAAAACATCTGGAGGGCTGAGTTTGCCTATGCCTGGCCTAACCTCAGCACACAGCCTAATCTCAATACATAAGGCTGAGTGCTGAGCTCTGAAAAGAGAGGAAAATACAGTTGTTTGGAAGTTTAGAAGAAGAGACTGTAAGCATGGTTGGATAAGCATGCGATTGTAAATATGTTTTAATTGATCTATAAGATTCTGCAAGTAAAGCTTTTGAATGTTAAACTCTGGACATTGCTTTAATTTCCAAAGGAGGGAGTCAGTCATATATATGATCTGAGCTTCTTAGCTGCAATTTTGCTACCCTTACTTCCACACTTGCATGGGTGCATTTTGCCTGAAACACACTGTGGCATAACAATGGCCACTCCCAAGTCATACTACATTATGGAATGGCACATTGGCACAGTTGTATTTACGTCTCCCACACCAATCACTTGGCTTGACCTATTAGTTCAATGGAAACCAACATGGAAAGGACCACAGAACTGTGATTTAAAACAACAAAGCATTAAGGGTTTGTTTGTTTTTTGTACATTTTGCCAGATGCAAGCTTTTCATCACTACAAACAAATTGGAAATCCTACATAAGGATTGTGACTAAATCTTAGTGATTTCAGTGAGCTGTGCATAAATCTTAGTGACTTCAATGAGCTGTACAAGGGTATCAACTGTGGATAGGATTGCAGCCAGAATCACTGCAGATGCAGGAGTTATTATCAACACATGTGGCTAATAAACAAACAGAATGGGAGCTAATTTTGATTATCCTGCATCACTAGCTGCCAGCAAGTGGCGGCGACGTTAAGCTTCTTTAGCCATCATATGGATGCTGGCAATAAATGGAAAGGAATCATGTTGTGGCTTTTATTTTATTTTAATCTCATGCCTTAGCACAACTGCAGACCCAGATCATTAAGAACTGCAGCTATGATATGCAAAACAAACAGGGGGAAAACCACAGTACTGATCGCCTACTAACGAAGCTGCGGGGCTATTCTCCTGGTGTGTGTTTTGCAAATCAGGAGAAATGTGCTGGGAATATTTAGAGGTTGATATATGTTGTACCATTTCCCCATCCACATGCAAATAATTAAAATCAATAACAAGAGTTTGAAAATTACCAGAAAGGGCTCTCTGAAAGTAAGTAAAATAACACATAGAAACCAAGGCATGTATGGGGAAGGTAGTTGCAGGGATGAGGACCCATTCCATATGCATATACAAGTTATTCATAGCTTCCACTGACAGATTGGCACTGATGACAGGTTTGAAGTAACCGAAGAAATCTCCTAGCAGCAGTGAAGGCATACTTTGCTGCCTCCATTGTCTTCTTCTTCCTTGGCGATCATTTATAGCTGAGTAAGATTGTCTGCCATAAACACAGCTTTAACAGTGTGTCCGTAAGTGACTGTGGAGGCCAAGTCTGGATCCACACGTCCTTCCACATTATGTCAGGTTAAGGTTCACATACCTAAGGTTTAAGTAGCAAGGAGGGAGAAATTCCTTACAGTCCTTTGCTGTGTGGCCACAGTCTGTGGCTGAACATATGCCTAGAATATGGGGAGGATCATCTCCTTCCTTATTATTGGATAACCCACCTTCCCAGACTCCTATGATTTTGTTAATCCAGTTGATTGTTTTTACAGATCCTGAAATTTGTTATACTTTGTGCATCTGCAGTCTTCTCTATGGGTGTGCTGGCAAATCCACAGTGCGATCTCTGCAAAGGGGCTGCAATTGTATTTGATTGGTGTATGTTACCAAAAGGAAGGCAATGCGTTTAAATAACGAACACCTTTCCATTTAAATTGGAGATTAAGGGGGGTGGAGGAAGGACAGACAAAAATCTGCCTAGAAGGATAGCTGCTTGATCTGATTCCCTTTATCTATTGGAGGTGGAAGTCCTGCCATTAGTGAAATCATGGTGAAAATGAAAAGTCATTGCAGGATGGTAATCCATCTTTATAAAAATCAATGGGATTTTTGGCACCTGGAAGAAGGGGGTTGCAAGCAGAATTTATGGAGTTCTTTATATGAAAAGTAATCCATTCACTACACTAAGGCTTTCTAAATCTTCACATTGCTGTTCCTCTCATGTGTTCAGCTGAGATAATTTAACAAGAAATGCAGTTTTAAATACTGAACAGAAATTCTTTTTTATTTCCCAGCATCACTTTGAGAGAGAGAGAGAGAGAGAATGAATAATAGACACCAAAACGGAGAAGGGAAAGAAAAGCTTACTTTAGGAGCATAGCCTGGTATTCAGACACACCACAATCAACTGCTTACTTTCTTTGATAAAGAAAAAGAGACTCGATGAATACTACATGAATTAATTCCCAGAGGGGTAGCTGTAGTCTTTTAGGTGCCATGAAACTCTTTTTCGTTTTTGCTGGGAAAGGGAACAAATGTATTATGGCATCAGCTTTCATGGAGTACAGTCGATGTCACCAGACGCATGGGGGTGGTGGGGGGGAAGGGATTGTAAAAAGTGAGGTCAGGAAGAAATGACATGCAGAAAAAGTAGAGAGTGATGGAAACAAAACGCCGAAAAGTACAGGCAGTGATAATTATGCAATTATTGCAGTCTGTATTTTCTGAATTTCATTTTCCTCTGGCTTCACTTTTTACAATACCCCCCCCCAAAAAAGTAATGTGCTATATCCCCCCCCCGCCAACCCCTCCCATACTTATAATTCAGAATAACCCTTAATGTATCTGATAGAGTGGATTAAAAGGTAAAGGTATAGGGATCCCTGACCGTTAGGTCCAGTCATGGCCGACTCTGGGGTTGTGGCGCTCATCTCGCTTTATTGGCAGAGGGAGCCGGCGTACAGCTTCCAGGTAATGTGGCCAGCATGACTAAGCCACTTCTGGTGAGCCAGAGCAGCACATGGAAACGCCGTTTTCCTTCCCGCCGGAGCAGTACCTATTTATCTACTTGCACTTTGACTTTCGAACTGCTAGGTTGGCAGGAGCAGGGACCGAGCAACGGGAGCTCACCCCATCATGGGGATTCGAACCGCCGACCTTCTGATCAGCAAGTTCTAGGCTCTGTGGTTTATTTTTTTATATATATAATAATTTTTTATTATTTTTACAAAACAAAAAAACAGGGAACAAGGGTATAGGAAAAACAAACAACTCACAAACAAATACATAAAACATGACTTCCCCATACCTCCCCTTCTCTGCATCATTATTTTATAATGTGTCAGCAACCCTTCAGTCAATTTCTCTATATATTCTCATTAAGTTTCCCCCTTTAATTTACGATTTACAGCTGTAATCTTTGTTTCTAGCCTCTCGACATCTTAACCGTCCAATATTTTACAGTAGTTCTTAAGGTATCCTTTAAATTTTCTCCAATCTTCCTCCACCGCCTCCTTCCTCTGGTCACGGATTCTGCCGGTCATCTCTGCCAATCCCATATATTCGATCACCTTCATCTGCCATTCCTCCAGAGTGGGTAGTTCTTGCATCTTCCAATACTTTGCTAAAAGAATTCTTGCTGCCGTGGTAGCATACATAAAGAAAGTCTTATCCTTCTTCGGTATCAATTGGCCCACCATGCCCAGAAGAAAAGCCTCTGGTTTCTTTGAAAACGTCCATTTAAGGACTTTCTTAATTTCATTATAGATCATTTCCCAGTAGGCCTTAATTTTTGGGCAGGTCCACCAAAGGTGATAGAAGGTTCCTTCAGCTTCCTTACATTTCCAACATTTGTTATTGGGCAAATGATAGATCTTAGCAAGCTTGACTGGAGTCATGTACCACCTGTAAATCATTTTCATAATATTTTCTTTCAAAGCAGTACATGCTGTGAATTTCAAACCGGTGGTCCATAACTGTTCCCAGTCAGCAAACATAATGTCATGACCAACATCTTGTGCCCATTTAATCATAGCTGATTTTACCGTTTCATCCTGTACATTCCATTTCAGCAGCAGGTTATACATTCTAGATAAGTTTTTTGTATTGGGTTCTAACAGTTCCGTTTCTAGCTTTGACTTTTCACTCTGGAATCCTACTTTCCTGTCCAGCTTAAACACTTCATTTATTTGGTGGTAATGTAGCCAATCTCTAACTCTATGTTTTAATTTTTCATAGCTCTTTAATTTAAACTTTTCTCCATCCTTTTCTAGCATTTCATCATATTTTAACCAATTTGAGTCCATGTTAAGTTTTTTAACTGCTTTTGCTTCCATTGGTGATAACCATCTGGGGGTTTTATTTTCCATTAAATCTTTGTACCTGATCCAGACATTATACAATGCCTTCCGTACCATATGGTTTTTAAAACTCTTATGCACTTTCACCTTGTCATACCACAGATACGCATGCCAGCCGAGGTTATTATCATAACCTTCTAGATCTAAGATGTCTGTGTCCTCAAGAAGTAGCCATTGTTTTAACCAGCAGAAAGCTGCTGCCTCATAGTAGAGCCTCAAGTCCGGCAGGGCAAACCCCCCTCTATCTTTTGCGTCTGTTAAGATCTTAAACTTAATTCTGGGCTTTTTGCCCTGCCAGACAAATTTAGATATATCTTTTTGCCACCTCTTGAAACACTCCATCTTGTCCAGAATTTGTAAAGTCTGAAACAAGAATAACACTCTCGGCAATACATTCATTTTGATAACAGCTATACGGCCTAACAAGGAAAGTTTCAGTCTAGACCATATATCTAGATCCCTTTTGACTTCTGTCCAACATTTCTCATAATTGTCCTTAAATAAATTAGCATTTTTTGATGTTAAGTTTACCCCCAGATATTTAACTTTTTTAACAATTTCCAAACCCGTTACGTTTTGAAATCTATCTTTTTCTTCCGGTGTCAAATTTTTCCCCAACACTTTGGTTTTTTGTCTGTTCAATTTGAATCCTGCCACTTGACCAAATATCTCAATTAGGTCCAACACTCTTTTCGTACTCTCCTCTGGCTGTTGTAATGTTAGAACTAAGTCGTCTGCAAATGCCCTTAATTTATAATGTTTCGCTCCGACCTGAATACCTTTAACCAGCGGGTCCATTCTAATCATGTTTAACAAAACCTCCAGGACAGATATAAACAGGAGGGGAGACATAGGGCATCCCTGTCGTGTACCCTTTTCTATTGATATATCATCCATCACCATACCATTCACGATTAATTTTGCTTTTTGTTCTGCATATATCGCACCTATACCATTTTGAAATCTTTGGCCTACCCCCATTCCCTGGAGATTCTTCATCATAAAACTCCAATTGATATTGTCAAAGGCTTTCTCCGCATCCACAAAGATCAAAACTGCCTTTTTGTTAATGTCCATTTCCAACAGTTCCAGAATGTCTAAAATATTTCTCACATTACTTGACATATATCTCCCTGGGAGGAAGCCTGTTTGGTCCTTATGAATCTCCCCTACTAGCACTCTTTTAAATCTTTTTGCCAGAATGTCTGCAAAAATTTTATAATCCACATTCAACAGTGATATAGGCCTGTAGTTTTTTACTTGGCTTTTGCCAGTCTCTGTCTTTGGTATAAGTGAGATGAATGCCTCTTTCCACGATTCGGGAGCCTTTTTCCCCTCCAAAATTTGATTGCAAACTTCTTTCAATGGTTGAATCAACCATTCTTTTAACATTTTGTAATATCCTGCAGTTAAACCATCCGGTCCTGGAGATTTCCCCAATTTCATATTCTGAATGGCACCCTCTATTTCTTGTTCTGTTATTCTTGTTCTGTTTAACCCACAGCACCACCAGTGTCCCTGATAGAGTGGCAAAAATAGACACATGATTCCCTCCAAAGCTCACAGCAAAGGAATCAGGCTGCAATCCCATACTCTTGGGAGTAAATCACAATGAATTCAATGACATTTACTTCTGAGAAGACTTTATAAGATTCCACTGTCAGTATATGATACATCAGGGGATAGGCAACCTGAGGTCTTCAAATGTTCTTGGATTTCAACTCCCATTGGCCCCAGCATCTGCTGGGCCACAGGTTGCTTTCCTGTGGTGGAGCATCAAGTCATTTATAAAATAGCACAGAGGAACAGGAAGTATGGTTTTCTTCCTTCCTCCCTCCCCACTGAAAAGAGCAGATAACCCTTTGCTATGTGGTGGCAGCTTATTTTAAGAAGGCCCTATTCATGGCCATACGGTGTGGTGAATTTTATCATAGGACAAAAGGTGGTGGAAAGAAAATAAAATCTCAGCGGTGCTTAGGGAAAAAAAGATTCATTTTGCAGATTCTTCTTCAGGGGCTGATGCACAGCACTGCGACTGTCCAAAGACACAACAGCACATCATTGAAACCCAGTACTGTGCATCTAACTGCCCCTTTTGAAAGGCAATAAACCTTCTTTGCTGTCCACCTTTCAGATTTTACTCCCCCCGCACCAATTGTTGGTGCTTTCTCCCATTTGTTACAATTTGTATCACAATATAGACCATTTCTGATCAAGATTTGTTCATCCCTGGGCAAGACAGTAACCAAGTCGACTAGCTCCTTGTATAATTGGAGTGGCTGGCTGTGCACTTCTGGGCAATCAACATGTGGCCACTTTCATAAGCTCAGTCATCTTCAAATAGGGATGGGCAGTGGGACATATATATATATATATATATGCTTTCGTAGATTTTCACGGGTACAGGAATGCAGGTTTTGGTGTCCTCGGGTGTCTTCCCGTGTAAAAGTTGGGGTGTCTAGGCGACGTTTCGACGAGGTCTCACTCGTCATCTTCAGGCTGGTGCTTTCGGCTTCTTGTTACTGGAACAGAGTGGGATCTCAATGTTTGAGTTCCTATAAATACTGTAGAGGGGGTGTGGTGTCTAGCCTCCAATGTTCTGGGCAGAGAGGAAGTTCCCAGGCTAGTGTGCCTTTTCTTCTTTTGTTCCTTAATTACTTGAGAGATACCTTGAGTGATTTCTTGAGTGATATCCTGAGTACCACTTAGGTGGGTCATTAGGTGTGGATTAGTTGCTAAAGTCTTTGTGTCTTGACCTCTTGAACTTTGTGAAGAGTTTTCCTGAGAAGATGGCTGTATTGCACTTAGTTGTGCTTTGGCTTGGCTTCGTGTATAGGGGCGAGCTGTGGTTTTGTGGCTTGTGTCAGCCAGATCTGTGTAGGGATTGCAGGGGGGTGCAGCATCCGGAGGTGCCACCATGGATTGGCTACTGGATGGTGTCAGTAATTCATCTGTGGAGAGGGTCTGGGTTTGGGTCTGGTGTGGTTGATTGGTGTTGGCGTTCTGTGTGCCTCTGGATCTGGTGTCAGTTTTTGTGGGGAGGGCTAATTTCCAGATGTCTGGCAAGCGGGATGTGTCGTCACGCTTGTTCATGTTGTGAGGGTGTTTCTCTATCTCGATGGCTTCCATGATTATTCTCTTGTGGTGATGTTCCGTGTTAAAGAGCAATTTGGAATCTGCAAAATTAATTTCGTGTCCTGTTTCTTTCATGTGTTGGAAAAGAGAGGAAGTTTTTTCTTCTTTTTTGACGGCATTCTTGTGTTCTGCGATACGTGCATTTATTCGTCTGTTTGTTTGTCCAATGTACGTGGCTGGGCAGACTTTGCAGGGTATTTCATAGATCCCTTGGTTTTCCAACTGGATTTTATCCTTGGGGTTTCTGAGGATATTGGCTATTTTTTGGTTGGTGCAAAAGGCTGTTTTGATATTGTGTTTATGGAGGATTTTGCTAATTTTATCTGTAGTGCCCTTGATATAAGGAAGGAGGGCCATGCCATTGTTTTCTTCTGTGTCTTGGTTTTTGGGGGGTGTTTCCTTTTGGATTAGCTTCGTAATCCTGTTTTGCTGGTATCCATTGGCAATTAACACATTTGAGAGATTCTGTAACTCAGTTGTCAAGTGGTCTTTGTCAGCCAGGCGTTTGGTTCTGGAGATGAGAGTCTTGGCTACGGAGTTTATTTGTGCAGGGTGGTGGTGTGATTGTGCATGTAAGTAGCGGTTGGTGTGTGTTTTTTTCTGGTAGATAGTGTGTCCTAGGGAGCCATCAGGTTTTTTGTAGATTAGGACGTCAAGGAAGGGAAGTTGGTTGTTGGCTTCTATTTCCATAGTGAATTGTATTTTGGGGTGTAAGTTGTTGAGATGTGTGAGGAAGCTATCCAGTTTTTCCTTCCCGTGTGGCCAAATTACAAAGGTGTCGTCAACATATCTGAGCCAAAGTTTGGGTTTGTGTTCTGACTTGTCTAAAGCATTGGTTTCAAAGTGTTCCATGTACAGGTTTGCGATGACCGGTGAGAGGGGTGATCCCATAGGTGCTCCTTCTATCTGTTTGTATCTTTGTCCATTGTGGATGAAGTACGTGTTGGTTAGGCAGTGGTTGGTCAGGTCCAAGATGTATTCGGGGGGATTGTATTTGTTTTGAATAGCTGTCAAGGCTTCATTAATGGGCACTTGTGTGAAGAGAGATACAACATCGAAGCTCTCCACAGATGAATTACTGACACCATCCAGTAATTCACCACAGATGAATTCACCACAGATGAATTACTGACACCTCTCCACAGATGAATTACTGACACCATCCAGTAGCCAATCCATGGTGGCACCTCCGGATGCTGCACCCCCCTGCAATCCCTACACAGATCTGGCTGACACAAGCCACAAAACCACAGCTCGCCCCTATACACGAAGCCAAGCCAAAGCACAACTAAGTGCAATACAGCCATCTTCTCAGGAAAACTCTTCACAAAGTTCAAGAGGTCAAGACACAAAGACTTTAGCAACTAATCCACACCTAATGACCCACCTAAGTGGTACTCAGGATATCACTCAAGAAATCACTCAAGGTATCTCTCAAGTAATTAAGGAACAAAAGAAGAAAAGGCACACTAGCCTGGGAACTTCCTCTCTGCCCAGAACATTGGAGGCTAGACACCACACCCCCTCTACAGTATTTATAGGAACTCAAACATTGAGATCCCGCTCTGTTCCAGTAACAAGAAGCCGAAAGCACCAGCCTGAAGATGACGAGTGAGACCTCGTCGAAACGTCGCCTAGACACCCCAACTTTTACACGGGAAGACACCCGAGGACACCAAAACCTGCATTCCTGTACCCGTGAAAATCTACGAAAGCATATATATATATATATATATATATATATATATATATATATATATATAAAATAATGATGATGATGATGCCATATGAATTGTTTTTGATTCCACAGCATGGGTGGAAAAATCTTTTTGGCTGCACAGGCCCAATCCATATCAGAATCTGCCTTGTGGGCCTGTGCAGCATGGGTGGAAAAACCTTTTTGGCTGCACAGGCCCAATCCATATCAGAATCTGCCTTGTGGGCCAAATTTGATGGGTAGGCGGAGCTACCCACTTGTCAATCAACAGATGGCACAAATGACATTGGGAGATTCAGTTGTGTGGAGTTCTGAAGTCCCAAAGGGGAACTGGAGACAGGGAATATATTTGCAAGAGGCTTTCTCACAGCCCGTGCACTATGCTTTAACTATGTATACCTGTTCCCAGCAGAACCTCAGTCTGTTGATTCAGGTAGGTAGCCGTGTTGGTCTGACGCAGTCAAAATAAATTATAAAATTTTTAAAAATTGTCCAGTAGCACCTTAGAGACTAACTAAGTTTGTTCTGAGTATAAGCTTTTGTATACAGTCATACCTCATGTTGCGTCCACTTCAGGTTGCGTGTTTTCGTCTTGCGTCCCGCGGCAACCCAGAAGTACCGGAACGGGTTACTTCTGGGTTTGGCTTCTCACGTATGCACAGAAGCACTAAATCATGTTATGTGCATGTGCAGATGCAGCGCTTCTGGATCCAAACACTTTGAGTTGTGGACATGCCTCTGGGACAGATTACATCCACAACTCGAGGTTCCACTGTAACCTCAGTCTGTTGAGTTGAGGGTTCAATCCTGTAAGCTGCAGCAATCCGCTTCGCCAGCATATTACCAGCAAGGCATGTGCTACAGAAGCAGACCCTTGAAAAGGAGTTGCAAAGAAAATAGAGACCCCAATGAAGCATAGGAGCCAACTCCTAGGGGCCAAGGTCCCTTCACCCCCAATAAAATATTTGAGGGGGCCAGCACCCCAAAAAAGTTGATGAGCATTGCCATTCACATGGTGTGTGTGTGTGTGTGCTGCATCCTGTGATCAGTTATGTGGGGTGGGGCTTACCTGCTCCCCCATATTTTATTCATGTTGGCACCCCTGCAATGAAGGAAGCAAGAAGCAACCCCAGGACTTAGGGGGTGGAAAGATGGAGAAATAAGAACTGACCAAAACCTCCATGTTGGACCAGTGCTAGAGGTTGGTGTGTTTTTCGCCATTGGCCACTGCCCCAGGGATGATGGCAGTTGCTGATGCAGGAGCCAGTTTGCGGGGTGGCAGAAAATGAGGTGGGTTAAGCTTAGGCGACCCCCTTCCTTCCTTCCTTCCTTCCTTCCTTCCTTCCTTCAGCTGGTATTAAATGTGTTGGTTCTACAAGTTTACGTCTGAGCGTTTTACAAAGTTCCAGGCAAATGCCGCCCAGCTGTGGTAATGCATTACTTTTTAATTCACCACCTATTATTAAACTTCTTATCTTCTTTCGTCTTTGTGACACTTCATCAGATATACCACCTGAAAACAACTGCTTCAAGTCTGTATCTCTCTCCATCATCTTCTACTGTGAAGACAGATGAAAATAATTAATTCTGCTTCTCGGCAATTTCCCCACCTTCCCTTGATGTTCTTTTTACACCTCTGTCATCTAACAATCCCACTGGCTGGTGTCATGCTTCTGCAATACTTAAAGAAATTATATATTTTTTAGTTTCTTTAGATAGGTTTCCTTTTTTCTGATTGACAGTTTTGTTGGCCTCTAGTTTTGTAGAGTTGCATTTGGTTTTCATTGGTTATTTTTTTAAAAAAACAAGTTTGTACTTTTCCAAAAGTAAATAAAAATATTGCTACTTACAATTTCATTGATTCTTGTGTTAAAGAGTGATAGCAGCACTTTGGACACATGTTTGCTCTTTAAAATGTGTAATATACAGACCCTCCAAGTGTCCCTATTTTCCCAGGGCAGACCCGGATTTACAGAAGCCATCCCAGTTTCTGATTTGAACCTGGAATATCCCACTGTCCCTTAGGACATCCCTATTTTCATCAGAGAAATGTAGTTATATGTTCTGCAAGTAGAAGTTTTTTTAATATTTAAACAAGTGTTTGGACGCTCTTTAAATTTCAAAAAAAAAAGAGTCAGTATCACACATGATCTGGCTTCCTAGTTGTAATTTAGCTACTCTGCCCAACAAGAGATTGAACGTGGGACGTCCTGTATATGTTGAAAACAGATTCATACTGGGAATTTTAATCACGGGCCAATAGCGATTTGTTTTAAATGCTCATTAGTCACATAGATGATGCTAGCGTCTGATGCTGAGAGCAATATTTCAAAGATGTGTGGCTGAATTGCTAATACGCAATGCAACTTATGCTTATGCTGCTGGGCTAGATGTTTACAAGGCAAGCCATGAGGGGTTCAAGTCCTCAATCAGAGAGAATGAAGAGAAATGTAGGCTCCATCCGGAAAAACAGGACAATCAAGAGACTAAAGGTAAAGGTATCCCTGACAGTTAAGTCCAGTCGTGAACAACTCTGGGGTTGTGCACTCTCCTTGCTCTATAGGCCGAGGGAGGCTGTGTTTGTCTGCAGACAGCTTCCGGGTCATGTGGCCAGCATGACTAAGCCGCTTACCTATTTATCTACTTGCACTTTGACGTGCTTTCAAACTGCTAGGTTGGCAGGAGCAGGGACCGAGCAACGGGAGCTCACCCCGTCATGGGGATTCAAACCACCGACGTTCTGATCGGCAAGCCCTAGGCTCTGTAGTTTAGACCACAGCACCACCTGCGTCCCTAATCAAGAGACTTGTTCTTGTTGTTTAGTCGTTCAGTCGTGTCCTACTCTTCATGACCCCATGGACCAGAGCACGCCAGGCACTCCTGTCTTCCACTACCTCCCACAGTTTGGTCAAACTCATGCTGGTAGCTTTGAGAACACTGTCCAACCATCTCATCCACTGTCATCCCATTCTCCTTCTGCCCTCAATCTTTCTCAACATCAGGGTCTTTTCCAGGGAGTCTTCTCTTCTCATGAGGTGGCCAAAGTATTGGAGCCTCAGCTTCAGGATCTGTCCTTCCAGTGAGCAATCAAGAGACTAGAAAGTGTTAAAAACAGAAAATGAAAGAAAACCTCAATGCTTCTTTCTCATCAACTGCATCATCGTATTTTGGGGGTACATTTTTATTTACACTGCTTAGGCAATTTATATAATAAAACTCATGGATTTGACTCCTCTCAATTCTGGGTGTCTTACATCAACGTCTGTGACACCAATTTTTCTCTTTTCTTTTTGTAGGATTTTGAAGCGAGTCTCAATCAAGTCAAAATAATTGAGTTTCCCATTCTCAGTAACCTCTGCAACAGATAGCTTTTTGAAAAAGAATATATTTTCCTATAGAAATACAGAGGGTTATTATCATGATCTTTTTTTCCTCTTCTTTAGTTATCTGCCCATGTTGGCAGTGATGGATAAAGGAGGGGAAAGGTAGTTTGATGCCTATAAGTGACATGCCTCATGTCAAATACATTTGATTTGCAAGCTGAAAAGAACATGATATAGTGAAGACAGCCATTGGGAAAATGTCATATTCAAATAGTGACACTCTTTATAATCCACTTCCTATAGAAGGCAACAGCTAATGCAATCATATGATAAGGAGTTCGTTTCTTCAGTATTTATAGTATATATTTATCACGATGTTCTGCAATTACATGTGAAAGCTTTATAAAAGGTCAAAATGATCATCTTTGAGAAAAAGAAGCTAGCTGTATTAGAGATAATTCTGATGAGACAATTATGCGTGCAATAAAAATAAAAAATGTATATGCATTTTACAAGGTAAATCTAAAAATAATACTTTTAAAATTGTATCTTATTTATGTTTATACAAACTTTTGATTTCTTTAAAGGTGATGGCTAACTTATGAGACCGTGTAAACTTCAAAGTTTCATTTGAACTTCATTATTCTTGACCTGATGTTTCTCTCTCTTTTCTACAAGAGACTGCAGTCTTGATACAAGCAATTTAGCTGCCACTAAAAAGGCTTCCCCCGTGATTTAGCAGTGCTGGATCCCATGGATTCATAACACTGGTGTGTGGGTACATCAGGTGTTATAGATCTTTTCATATAACATTTAGAGTAAGTAAATATATATGGGCAAGGTGGGGTGGGGGGTTATATGAACCAGTCTCACTCCTAACCCACATCTATTCCATTAATGATGTTTAGTTAACAGGCTCTATACCAGGCATGGCCAAACCTGGCCCTCCAGATGTTTTGGGACTACAATTCCCATCATCCCTGACCACCTGTCCTGTTAGCTAAGGATGGTGGAGTTGTAATCCCAAAACATCTGGAGGGCCAGGTTTGGCCATGCCTGCTCTACACAAAGATGGAAAACCTTTGTCCCTTTTGATGCTGTTGGATTCCAGCTTCCATCAATTCAAGACAGCCACTGGCCAATGAGTATGGGAGTTGTAGTCTACAATCACTCCTGCTTATGTACAATTTGAATGTCCATGGGGTATATTTTTACTATCAAGTGCCCTTAAAAAAGGATTCTCAATTGAATGGATGAGCCTATGCATGTATACTTAGGATCTGTTCACATATTTTTCTGGGTGTGAGAATATTGGGGAAGGGGCTTGCTCCTGCTATCCCCAGACCCCATGGACATTCTTGAAACCATGAAAGAGGCTAAAAAGTATGCCAGGAAATGCCGTCACATCTAAGAGAAAAATAAAATCACTAAGGACTATCCACAAGTAAACAAAGTGAGGATTTAAGTAGGTAGCATTCATTATGTGTGTGTGTGTTGCAGTTTCCACAATCTCCCGAGGTCCTCAACCTTGATAGGTAGAAAATGTATTTGAATTTTCCGAGGTTCCTATTTTGATACTCCACGTCATAGCTAGAAACCCATATGGTGACATCTAAAGCTTTGAGAGATTTCATCTGAATGTTTAATGTTAACACTGCTATGGATGGGCTGGTGATACATTTTGTCACACAGATTTTGTTTGTTGCATAGCTGCTCCAACCTTAGTGCTATCGTTGTCAGATGCTGTAGAGGGTTTCTGCCAGAACACCCCCATCCTGATTATTAGAGCTAAGAGGGCCTTATGGAGAAACAGCTGTCCATCAGCGACAACGAAGAAGGGAAATAAAACATTAACAGAGCTTAGATCAAAGCACTTACAGAACACAAGAGGAGAAGGTTATGGAGACAATTCCCCGACCCATATGTTCAACAGTTCCTCAACCTAATTTATTATCTATCCAGTGCAATATTATGTCTTCTCCCATAAGAAAGGAAAAGGAAATCACTATGTGCACAGCAACTTGAATTCTCTTTCCATGAAGCCTTTACGAAATTCTGGCAACCATCTGCTCTTGTTTCAGTTGTGCAAACAATGGCTTGCTCTGTCACAGCTGTGAAGGAACATTTGTGTCTGGAAAGCAAAATATGATAGGACAGTTCTGCCCACTGCCAATGCAATGAGCTATTTGCATGGAAGCCAGGGCCAGAGCAATGTTGGATTTTCTTATTTATTTGTAAAAGGCAGAAGGGACTCGCTGTATGGGGTGGAATGACCACATTAGCTTCCTGGCAGATAGGTCACTGTTACTTCCTTGGAGAGAGAGGAGGAGGAGTGAGGCAGTGGGGAGGTTTGTGTTTTGCCCCCTTCCCCTCTCCCTCTCAGGAAGCAACAGTGACCCACCTGCCAGAAAGCTAGTGTAGTTGTTCCATTTCATACCATAAGCCACTTCTGGTCAAAGAGGAATTTAGCAGTTCCATCACCCATAACACAGTGGGTCACAGGCCAGCCTTGAAATTGCCTAGCGCAACAACATCAATGCAGTGGAGTCACATACAGCAGAAGTGGGGGAACCTTTACAGCCTGAGGGACAGATTCCCTTCTGAGCCATGAAAGCCAGCATGGTGTAGTGGTTAAAAGCAGCGGATTCATAATCTGGTGAACCGGGTTCGCTTCCCCGCTCCTCCACATGCAGCTGCTGGGTGACCATGGGCTAGTCACACTTTTCTGAAGTCTCTCAGCCTCACTCACCTCAAAGAGTGTTTGCTGTGGGGGAGGAAGGGAAAGGAGATGGTTAGCTGCTTTGAGACTCCTTAAGGGGAGTGAAAGGCGGGATATCAAGTCCAAACTCCTTGTTTTCTTCTTCTTCTTCTTCTTCTTCTTCTTCTTCTTCTTCTTCTTCTTCTGGGAGCCAGTGTTGGAGCCAGGGATGGAGCAACAAATGTAAATTTTGCCTTTCTACGGTAGGCAAAATACAGATACTCACACAGCCTTCTCCATCTGGGGAAGGCTCTCCATTTGGAAGGGCAATACCAAAGTTCAAGGACACATTCCAGCCAGCCAGAAACACCTGTGGCGCAAAGTAGGTCCAGTGAGGTGTGTGTCCTGGGGAGAGTTCTGGGGATCAGAGAGAGTGTGTCATGAGCCAGGAGTCAGTTTTGCCTGCTGAACAGAAAATGGGGGACAGCATAGGGACTCCACCTGCACCTGATCAGCCTTCAAGGTCACAGAACAAAAGGCACGGATGAGAACCAGCTGGCACTGATGAGAACCAGCTCTGGGCTTCTTGAACAGAGCTCTCAGCAGCAGTGAAATACTGGAAACAACACCTGTAATTTCCAGCCCTGGCCTCTGGACTGGACCCCTTGGTTCTGTAATCATCTGGATTCCCTGACCTCGAGACTGGACCCTTGAATCTGTTTTCCCTGACCCCTGGATTGGCTTGACTTTGTATGTGGATTCTGCTCTTAGTCAAGAGTTCCTCAGAGACCCTTGCCCTTGCTTGCTCAGCAACAGGACTCTGATGGGGCTACAACAGAGAGGCCTAGACATGTCTTGGGCATGAGATTTGCCACCCCTGACATTTAGGAACATGGGAAGCCTCTTTCTACAAGCCACGCCTATCTCAAGGTTGTCTGCAATGCCTAGTTGCAGCTGGCCAGGGGTTTCAGTTTTTCTCATCCCTATTTAGAGACATCAAGGACTGGGTCTTGGGAGCTTCTGTATGCAAAGCATGCACTCTGTCAGTGAACTATATTTTGTACATATACATTCACAGCAGTGTGAGCCCCTTAATAGTAATCCTATTAGCTTCATTACCAGTGCAATCAGCTACAGGAAAAGATTGTTTTTTTAAAAAAAACAAAAACATCAGCTGCTACTGATCACGACCAAAATCACCAGAAAGAAATCTTTGCTGAAATTAGTGCTCTGCTGAATATTCATTCACCAATTACCTATTTTACTATTATTTAGCCAAATATTTATATACTGCCTGTTTTCAAACTCTCTCAAGACTATTATAGAAATATCTCAAGGTGGTTTGTTGAAAATACAATAACAGCAATAAAATAAATCCAACAGCTTTAACAATCAGTTCAAAATGTAACTTTAAAAGACCATGTCTAATAACTGGCATCAGTTGTCAGCAAAGGCATCAGAAGGCAGGCAAATTTTCAGCATGTGTCCAAACCATTTTTATCCTGTATTTTATTTTGTGAACTCCACTCTGAGATCCTATGATGGCTCCCACAGTTTGGTCAAACTCATGCTGGTAGCTCCGAGAACACTGTCCAACCATCTCATCCTCTGTCATCCCATTCTCCTTCTGCCCTCAATCTTTCCCAACATCAGGGTCTTTTCCAGGGAGCCTTCTCTTCTAATGAGGTGGCCAAAGTATTGGAGCCTCAGCTTCAGGATCTGTCCTTCCAGTGAGCACTCAGGGCTGATTTCCTTAAGAATGGATAGGTTTGATCTTCTTGCAGTCCATGGGACTCTCAATAGTCTCCTCCAGCACCATAATTCAAAAGCATCAATTCTTCGGCGATCAGCCTTCTTTATGGTCCAGCTCTCACTTCCATACATCACTACTGGGAAAACCATAGCTTTAACTATACGGACCTTTGTTGGCAAGGTGATGTCTCTGCTTTTTAAGATGCTATCTAGGTTTGTCATTGCTTTTCTCCCAAGAAGCAGCCGTCTTTTAATTTCGTGGCTGCCTCCTTAGTATAATAATAATGAAATTTTATTTATATCCCTTCCTCCCCAGCCAAAGCCAGGCTCAGAGTATCTTAGTTTTTTGCCCTCTCCTCTCTCAGAGCACTGGAGGAGGGACATCTGTAAGGAGGAAGGGAGATTGGCAAAATCCTATAACTCAGACCTGAAGGCAGTACTTCAAGGATAGGCTCACCTTTTATACCCTGCCTGACCTTTACAATATACAACTAAGGTACCATGGACAGCTCCTTGTTATGCTATGCTATCAACCGAGAAGACTGCATTAAGTGTAGTGGTGCCAAGATGATGGAGCTTTCTTGCCTACTGAGGTTAGGCTGGCCCCATCATTAATGCAATTTAGGATATAGCTTAAGACTTGGTTGTGCCAGCAAATCTTCTATTGAAGCTGGTCCATATTGTGCTTCTGTCAATATGTTGCATTCCATTTTCTGCATCAATTGTTTTTTGTTTTTGTTTTTTTTTGGGGGGGGTTATGCAGGATTTTGAACCTTGCAAAGATATAGTTATAGGATTGTGTGACATAAAACTGAACCAACAAGAAATGTCAAAACAAATTTCAGCACAGCACCAGTTAAAATGCAAGAGCCCCGTCCAGTATGAGTTAAGACGAACCCACCATGCATAGATCCCAATAATTACTGTATCGCCGTAAACTCTTAAATGTAAACTCTTAAATGTAAGTTTGCAGCAGCATGGAAATAACAATACTGGATCGTTATCACATAGCTAATATTCGTCTTCAAACAACTCACAATATTCCCTCTTCCTCTTTGGCACATCTATTCACTCAGTGCCTAGTAAACATTGGGCAATTTCATGAACAGATTGGAATTGTTTGTGCTTCAAAATATGGTTCAAAGATCACCATTTATTGACTACACAGGCTCTGAACTTGACTTCAGCTGTTATAAGGAACAAAAAAAGATTATGTACTAGTCAGTTCAGCTTGGAAAGATGATGAGGTTAATAATAATAATAATAATAATAATAATAATAATAATAATGAATTGAAATATAGGGAGCTTATAAATGGATGACTTTTGAAATTATATTTATAGGAACCTGCAAAGAAAACCTGAAAACAGAGGTTACTAACAATGCCTGTAGGTGCATGAGAACCTTCAGCTCCTCTCTAATATTTTCAAAGTAATCAGAAGGAGAAAGAAATATTACCACTTGGAGGCCTGCTAGACTTATTCAGCACTTTTCTTTTTAACATTCATCACAACGATAATAAGCAAAGTATCTTTCAAGCATTTGATCAACAACAGTATCCACATCTAATGCATTAGCTGAAGCAATAAAGCAAGAGCTCTCTCAGACATGCAGGGAAATGCCTAGACACCATTCCCTTCTCAATCAGCGCTCCAAGCAAGGCAGAGGCATCATCAGACTTCAAGGACGCAGTCTATGTTAAGTATAATTGTTTAATATCCACTGAGATGGGAAATATATGATGTTCCTGTATTGTTGAAGAAGAGCCTACCAGGTTAATCATAATGGGGCTGTATCATGGGACTCTATCTTTGTGGCTCAGTCACAAGGTGATTATCTCAAAATCACATGAAAAGGGTAGTATCACAGGTCTATGCATATGCTAATCTGGTAGGCATCCATGTTGGGTGTGGTGTCTGTTTGTTCTAAGCTCCTGAAGAGAATGGATGTGTTTTCTCTCTGCCTCCAGCAAAGAGCCTGAGGCTTATAGCGGCTGCAATGGAAGAGGCAGAGCTTTGATTTTAGCTCACAATACAAGATATTCCCAATTAAGTTATTTTGCCTTATGCTGGGATCAGCGTAAGAAATATGCAACTAACCGAATGTAATTTTCATTGTTTATTGAAGTTAAGTTCTGTGAGTTTTGAGCCATATTTTTGGACTGGATATTTTTTATTTCAGCACAAGAGTCCATTTTTATTCATCCAGCAGCTTCCATGAAATTCCATTGTTTATGTGATCACCTAAATTTGGCCCTCTACTGTGATCTGCTCATCACTGTTCACCTTTGTTTGATCCCAGGAAACATATATGTACAATTTCAAAGGGTAAGAAAAATGCAGGGGTTTTTGCTAGGTTTTTGCTCCAGGCTCAAAACAGTATCACACACATATGCCATCAATAAATATATAATTGTGGAATGAAAACTCACCTGGTCGCCTCTGGTCTCTTAGTCTGAAAATCTGAAACCAACCTTTATGATCCGAAATGCAGTGACTGAGAGTAGTCTTGGACTGAGAGGACAGAAAATGGAACCTAGTTCAACACCACTGCCTGGAGTGTGGAGGGAACAAGAAGAGAAGGGAGCCTCTTATTATCAGAAAAACAAAAGGCAGAGTATGTTGCATGCATGTAACATGTAAGGGTTTCTTAAAATATGCATATTTTAACTGAGCTTGAGAAGGAGTGAGATGGGATTAGAAGAAACTCAAGCAGATTAAACTGATCACAAGATTTCTAGAATCATCTATGTCTAGCTGGATTTCCCAACCTGGAGCTCCAAGGTAGTGTGTAAAGGTAAAGGGACCCCTGACCATTAGGTCCAGTCATGACTGACTCTGGGGTTGCAGCACTCATCTTGCTTTATTGGCCGAGGGAGCTGGCATACAGCTTTTGGGTCATGTGGCCAGCATGACCAAGCCGCTTCTGGCGAACCAGAGCAGCGCACGGAAACACCGTTTACCTTCCCGCTGGAGTGGTACCTATTTATCTACTTGCACTTTGACATGCTTTCGAACTGCTAGGTGGACAGGAGCAGGGACCGAGCAATGAGAGCTCACCCCGTCACGGGGATTTGAATTGCCAACCTTCTGATCGGCAAGTCCTAGGCTCTGTGGTTTAACCCAGTGTTTCCCAACCTTTTTTGGGCAAAGGCACACTTGTTTCATGAAAAAAATCTCGAGGCACACCACCATTAGAAAATGTTTAAAAAATTAACTCTGTGCCTATATTGACTATATATAAAGTAACTCTCTTTAATAGGAATCAAATAAACACAAAGAAAGTATTTTATAATTACTTTATTATGAAATAGTAAGTAAACAGAAATATGAAAAATTATAAAATACTTTATTCAGTGCGCAACCTGGGCCTGTTTGGCTGAACACAAAGCTGATATTCTGGCTGGAATCGAAGAAAGACACACACGTAGCTCTTCGTCAACAGCTCTCAGTCTCTCTCTGTATTTAGTTTTTATAGCAATCATGCTTGAAAAGCTCAACTCACAGAGATATGTAGTGAAAAATGGGAGCAATGTCAAAATAGCTATTTCCTTAGCTGCTTCAGGTCCGAGCATCTCCTCTACAATAGCTTTGCAGGCGGGAAGTATTAATGTCTCTGCCACAGTGTGCGACTTTTTTGACTTGGCTATAAGTTCAGCAACGTGATAGCTAGCTTTAAGACCTCTTTCATTTACCTTTGAGGTTTGTCTCATGAAAGTTGCCTGTTTCTCCGTGTTTTCACGCAGGCGAACAAAATAGTCCGCATTCTTGTTTTGAAGCGAAGGGTGTTTCGTTTGGAGATGGCGTTTAAGTTTGCTTGGGACCATAGCATTGTTAGCTAGCTTTTCACCACACACCACGCACAGTGGAGTTGGTTGGTTTGCATCTCCGGTGAAAGTAAATCCAAATGAAATATAGCTTTCGCTATATTGCCTTGTGCCAGAGAATTTGCTTGAGCTAACCATCTTTGCTTTCTTTTCATGCCCACTCATACTTGGGCTCTCATCTGGCTCCAAATTTTGTTCAGAGTCCAGTTCTTTTCTTTTCAAAAACTTTTCCATCACTGGAAAAGTATCTGGCCATCCAATTGCCACTGACAAACGGATACAGACCCCTTTTTTTTACAGCACAGCTCGCACAAATGTACACGGAACACCCTTTTCGAATTAAAACACACAGTCTCACGAGAGCAAGGAGCAGCGATTTTATATTTTACGAAAAGAAGTCGCTAGTCCTCATGGTGACAGGGTGGAAATTATTTAAAAGCAGAACCACCTTGAGGAAGGTGGAGCCATATCACATCCCGGCAGGAGGCCTAAATTGGTGGAACGCTCAGGCCCCGCCTATTCAAAGAGGACTATTAATTTGGAGAGCTGCTATCTTCCAAACTGTGAGACGACGAGGCAAAAGGGGAGCCCTGAATGGAACTTTGCGTTTTTGTCTCAACGCCGGTCTCGCGCTGCCGCTTCCCGCGCTCTCAAGGACCCGGGAGGAGGAAGGCATGAAGGGAATCCCGAAGGCGCGAAAACCTCGCGCATGGGCAGGCCTTCCGCCTGCGACAGCCCAGTAGGCCAGCCGAAGCGAGCGGCGGTGGGATGTGGGAGGGAGCTCGCTCGCCGCCCACGTGTGCTCGCTGCCGCCGCCCCGCCTCTCGCCGCCCGACTCGCCCGCCTACCTCCCACGGCACACCAGGCAACGTCTCACAGCACACTAGTGTGCCGCGGAACACCGGTTGGGAAACACTGGTTTAACCCACAGCGCCACCCGCGTCCCTAATGTAATGTGTAGTTTGGCCTTAAAATTGATGGGATCCAAGTTCAAGCTAGCTTTCCAAAGAAAGAATTTATAATGTGAATATACCAGGAAGAGGAGGAACAGCTGAAAATTTCACCATTGATTCTGGTAGCTACCGTATTTTTCCATGTATAAGACACGGTTTTTTTATTTTAAAATGTTAAAAATTTGGGGTCGTATTATACACAGGTAGTGTAGAGGGTGGACTGACGATTGGTTGCTGCCATGAGTGTGGTGATTTGTGGCTGCGGCAAGGGTGCTGTCGATAGACTGACTCTGCAGCAATAGTGCGGTTGACTGGTGGCGGCTGTCGGTGAGTGGGCAGTGAGTGGGCAGTCGATTGGTACATTTGGTGGCCGTGCAGTTGTCATCGTTGGTCAGGCCGGTGAGCGATTTTAGGCAACCCCCCCAGCTAAAAAACTGTGGGCAATCCCCTCCAAAAAAGGGCAACCCCCTAAATAGGTGGCGTCTTATACACACAAAAATACGGTAATTTGCTACCAGCTAATTTGCCAAGTGATCGAACTGTTTTCATTCTTGTTCTGGCAATTCGCAGAGACGTTTTCAATTTTAGAGGCACTGTGAGAGATTTTAGTCTCAAAGGCTAATCATTTTAGTTTGTTAAATAAATTCGGAAAAGAATGGCAATGTGTGTGTGTGTGTGTGTGTGTGTGTGTGTGTGTGTGCCCTTACTCTCTGCTCTGGCAGCTTAATCTTCTGCAAAGACCTAACTGATCAATACATCTCACTTGTCAATACAAGATTGACAGGAAGCTTTTTGTACAGCACAGCCTAATATCTTGCTACTACACTTTTTTTATATTTCCCTAATGGTAATATTGCCAGTATTAAAATGCAACCCAAGAAAATGTTTTCTATATGACAGCATTCTTGCTGAAGTAAGAGAAGTATTTTCATGAGAAGTAAACCTTTGTGGAACAGCTGCAAAATAATTAGGTTACTCTAAATATGTCTTTAAATATATAGGGTGGTTTCATCAGAGCAGACCTGTTGAAATTAATGGACCTATCTTAGACATGTTCATTAATTTCAGTGGATCTGCTCTGAGTAAAATTACCAGAATACTACCTGTGGGGTTGTGGCCAATGCTAGTCCTGCTCAGAGTAGACCCATTGGCATTATGTGACATGACTAACAGGTTCATTGATTCCAGTGGTTCTACTCTGAGTATAGTGGGAAAACAACCCATGTATTAAACTCATTCAGAGAAGATTGAGTCTAGAAAGCCATTTTCACGAATGGCTTTTTCCACTCGTGGAACGGACTTAGGTGCAGTGCCTGCTCCTGCTGGAGGAAGCGATTTTTGCCAATTCCCACTGCAGCCCACCTGTCTCTTCTCCCACACTGTACTCAGTTCAACTGGAACTCTGCACATGCTCCATATATGTATGCATTATTTGGTTTTGCTCTCAACTATGTCACAGTGTGGGACCCGGGCGGCGCTGTGGGTTAAACCACAGAGTCTAGGACTTGCCAATCAGAAGGTCGGCAGTTTGAATCCCCGCAACGGGGTGAGCTCCTGTTGCTCAGTCCCTGCTCCTGCCAACCTAGCAGTTCGAAAGCACGTCCAAGTTCTAGTAGATAAATAGGTACCACTCCGGCGGGAAGGTAAACAGCGTTTCCATGCACTGCTCTGGTTCGCCAGAAACGGCTTAGTCATGCTGGCCACATGACCCAGAAGCTGTAAACTGGCTCCCTTGGCCAATAAAGCAAGATGAGCGCCGCAACCCGAGTCGGCCACGACTGGACTTAATGGTCAGGGGTCCCTTTACCTTTACCTTTACGCCACATTGTAGTAAATTAGGGAAAGTCCCTATGGTACAAGTCACAAGCATGTCGCAATGTGCCAGTCACAAACAGAAGGCTGAAATGGCCCTATTTAATTCTATAATTCACTGCCACATCTAATGGGAGCAACAGCTATTAGTGAAACCATCCTGGTTGAATGAATGGGGACAACAACAAGCATAACCTGACTTAATTAAACTCATATAATTGTACTTCTTGCAAGATCCAAGCTCATCCTTATACAAATATTCACCAGTACGTTTCTGTGCACAATTCAAGGTTCCGACCTTTAAATCCCTAAATGACTTTGGCCCTGTGTACCTGAAGGAACGTCTCCACGCCCATTGTTCAGCCCGGACCTGGTAATGCATCTCTGAGAGCCTTCTGGTGGTTTACTCACTGTGAAAAGTGAAGCTACAGGGAACCACGTAGAGACCTTCTCAGCAGTCGTGCCTGCCCTGATGGAATGCCCTCCCACCAGATGTCAAGGAAATGAACAACTATCTGACTTTTAGAAGACATCTGAAGGCAGCCCTGTTCAGGGAAGTTTTTAATCTTTGATGTTGTATTGTGTTTTAATTTGTTGAAACCGTCAAGAGTGGATGGAGTAACTGGAGTATTCTTATTATTATTGTTGTTGTTGTTGTTATAATATTACCAAGGGTGAGATACTCTTATTAGAATAAGATTGTATAGATGGAAACACTCTTCTGACTTTGCTTTAGCCCTTTCTTCATGATACTTAATAGGCATGACTGAGGAACTCACCACCAATGTCTCTGGCTAGGTAATGGCATTCTGGTCCAAGCCTGGATATTTACGGAAAAATGTCCTTTCAGATTCAGATCAAATTTTGCATGCCTGGTTTATTCAACTTTTTGAATAACAAGGAGGCAGCTCTATACAATAACAAGGAGGCAGCCCTGTTTAGGGAAGCTTTTAATGTTTGATGGACTACTGTATTTTAATATGTTGTTGGAAGCCTCCCAGAGTGGCTGGGAAAACCCAGCCAGATGGGCAGGGTATAAATATTATTATTATTATTATTATTATTATTATTATTATTATTTTACTGCTTTTTCAGGAACTCTATTCCACGGATGGCCATGGGAGTTGGCTTTTATATATTTCTAGAGATTTTTATTAAATCCACTACACTCTCCATTTCTCTGGCTGTCCCTGTTCCCTCTGAGCCATATTTGTTATTTTGCTTCAGGAGCAATCAGGAAGGCACCCACAAGTATTTTTCGGGAAGGGGAGATTTTTTATTTAAAATGCCGATGATTTGATGGGTTCACAAGAACCTGGGGAAGTTGCCACAGGATCAGATAACTGGCCACTCTGATTAGAAGTTCCTGCCATTTCTGACAGGTGGAAGGATTAATTTGATCAGCTAGTTCCTCCTTTCCAAAGTATCTAAGCTTTGTGTGATGGTATTTCCACTTGTCACTGAAAAATTTGGAAACTTGGGTTTAGCATTCTCTCCCTTCCTCACTGGGAGAAATGCATCTCACTCTCCTTACCTCTCCCTGTATTCTGTTTCCATTATCTCACTCAAATAATAGTGTTCTCTTTCTTCCACATTCCTCCATGGCAAAGCTGAGGCTTTAGAATTCACCTTAAGGCAATTCCTGCCTCTAGTCTTTCCCTCTGTTCCTGAAATAGTAACTAAGCATATGTTGCAGGCAATGTATGGATGGGTTAGTTCATTTACTGCATTATTAACCCTTCATATTATGTCTTTTTTCTGTGGTGGTGCTTCAAGCCGACAAGCCACTTTGCTGCTTTTATATCATTTTATATTGGGAAGTTCTTACATTCAAGTCATTATTCTTCCATAAAGAAATATTGTCATTGCAACTGCGGAGTGTTTATTTTTAGCTCTCCAGAGGAAGCACATAAATAATATTTCCGTGTTATTGGTGTTGGTTTTAGTCATTGATGTTATTATTACTTATTTCATTTCATTTATGAATCGCTTCCTGTGAGGCACATGGAATCTGCATGCTTCAATGTAGATTGAAGCAATCTACAATAAAAACACATATAAAATAACTGCATACATAAAAACAGCTAAAACAACTGCAGGTATAAACAAAATTTAAAGCAAAAATAGATATGAAACAATTTTAAAAACAGCAGATTCATATATAAAATCAGTTTCATATACAATAGCAACTGGCATAACGATCTCTATTTAGAAGTCTTGTTGAAAGTTTCCAACAAGCACCTAAACAACAACAGAGATGTTGTTTTCTAATACACAATTGTTTAATCCCCCAAAGTAAGCAATGTAATCACAGCCAACACAAACCATGCAGTATGTGTGATGTTGTCTCAGGTAAAGTTCCCAAGGATGATATTGTTTGTGGGAGGAGCAGTATTGGTTGGTTTTTGTTTCCGTTATATTATGTATTTTGTATTCTCATTTTGTATTTTTCTGTTGTGAACCACCCTAGGTTTTTCAGAGGAAAGATGGTATACAAATTTAATAAATATTAGTAATAACAAAACAGTATTGCTAATCTCTCCAAATTAGCTTTTGAGTGAATACAAATGAAAGATATGTGTTTGCATGCATGTGCTCACAAGACACATAAGCAGATCAGGTAACAGAGGGTCCCCCCCAAAAGCAGCTTTTCAGGAGGTAAAGGGAATCTTGAGGATGATTATAATTATAATTTATTATTTATACCGCACCCATCTGGCTGGGTTTCCCTAACCACTCTGGTCGGCTTCCAAAAAATTAATAAAAAGATGAAAAAAACCATCAAACATTAAAAACTTCCCTAAACAGGGCTGCCTTCAGATGTCTTCTAAAAGTCAGATAGTTGTTTATTTCCTTGACATCTGATGGGAGGGCATTCCACAGGGCAGGCGCCACTACCGAGAAGGCTCTCTGGATGTGGAAGAATTGGTGAAAAATCACATCCCCTTCTTCATTTAGCGGTAGTTCCCTTAAAGGATGCCCAAGATCTAACCCAATACTTTTTTCCAAAGAAAGAAAGAAAGAGAGAAAGAGAAATTCCCAATCAGTAACATTTGTAGAAAGTCTTCCATAGGCATCAGAGCCAATGAGGTTCATCCAAGGCATGATTATTGCTAATTGATGTCCCCCTCCTAAATCTGTTCTGGGGGTTCACTGGGGCACAGCGGTGGAAGGAGAAGGCAGGAAAGTTCTGTTGTATGAATGAACTTCATTTGCTTCCATTGATGTCATCCAGAAAGGGACGCGAGTGGCGCTGTGGGTTAAACCACAGAGCCTAGGGCTTGCCGATCAGAAGGTTGGCAGTTCAAATCCCCGTGACCCTCATTCTGCATTCCTGCCTAATTACCTCCTCCTATCTTTCCATGCTCAGACACGGGCCTAGGACTTGCCGGTCAGAAGGTCGTGGTTCGAATCCCCACAACAGGGTGAGCTCCCGTTGCTCGGTCCCTGCACCTGCCAACCTAGCAGTTTGAAAGCACGTCAAAGTGCAAGTAGATAAATAGGTACCGCTCCGGCGGGAAGGTAAACGGTGTTTCCGTGCGCTGCTCTGGTTCGCCAGAAGCGGCTTAGTCATGCTGGCCACATGACCCGGAAGCTGTACGCTGGCTCCCTCGGCCAATAAAGCGAGATGAGTGCTGCAACCCAAGAGTCAGCCACAACTGGACCTAATGGTCAGGGGTCCATTTACCTTTACCTTTTATGTCATCCAGAAAACAAACCTGCACCTTGCCATCCTTTTCCATATGAAGCAGGTAGCCTTTCTCGATCAAGTTGAGTCAGATGAAATAGCGGCCATTAGGAGTGATTTATCACCAAGCAAAAAGCCAGAGTTGCTTTGTGGCGCTTGTTGATGTTGAATCGTTGCCACTTGGCTTCAGGGACCCTCGGAGGGATCAAAGGGAAGGCCTGTGTCGTGTGTTTTTTGTTTTGTTTTTTAAGCCTGTTTTGCCTACTCAAAGAAAACAACATCTGTGGCGTCATAATCATCACAGCATTACACCCAGCAGTAGCTGGGCCTGCAGTTTATCAGCTTGGCTCACATGAATAAGTATCACTTCAGTCAATGGGAATTCTTATAAAGGGGATCTGTGTGGGTGTGGAGATAAATCAAGCAGCTAAAGAGGAATAAAAAAAAATTACAAGTATGGCAGAAGGGTACAAGTAGCTTACCATATATTTAAGTGAGAACACAAAAGAACAGAGCCTGGTTGCTGGCACAGCTTTCATGTTAGGGGCCCTGCAAAAAAATAATTTGGAAAAAAAAATCCTTCCTGTGCTTTTGCTGAAATCATGTTAAGGACTGAATAGGAGAAGTAAAAAAATAATAATAATAAAAAAGATTGAAAATAAAAACTTTATTTTTTGTTTTGAATCTCTCTTAGTTTATAACCCAGATATGGGTCATCATCTGGAGGGTAGTTCTTTGCCTATTCCTGGCTTAAGTTCCTATTTTATTATCTGGCAGTTCCTCACGTAATTATTTTCAGACAAGATCATGGTATCCATCTGCCAGACAACATGGAGTTACATAAATTAGCATTGCTAAAATGTTAGCATTCTTTTAATGTTTTTCAGCTGATGAAGTTGAAGAAGAGATTTCCTCCCTCCGCCCTCTCCCCTACCATCTGGTATATATATGCAACTGGTTGTGAAATAAGCTAATGTTCCAAGACCTGAAATGAAGGATTTGAGTATGCCTCTGGGATGTTCAGCTATGCTATTCCCAAGTCCCTAGCACAGAAATATCACAAAAGCAGGAAGATAAAATGGATGCAGGCAACAAAACTGTATCATCAACTACAGTAAATTTTCACACACTTATATGGCCACTTACAGAATTCCGGTCCAGAAGTTATGAAGCTATAATGACTCTAATGACAATGGCTCTTCAGTCAATGGGCTTCCCAAGAGGAAGTTGCATCAGTGGCATGGCAACCATCTTTTTGAGAGAGGAGAAGGGGGGAGGAAAAAGAATGGGAAGACTGAGGGGAGAGAAAAGAAGAATGAAGAGACCAGAAGGGAAGCTCTAGTTCTAGATAGAATTCTTACCTTAGATTCAAAATTTACAATAAGGAGGAAACTCTCAGCTCTTAAATGCATGGATTTTTTATGAATGTGAAACAGAATCCAGTGGGTGAAACTTGAACAGGTCACAAACAATGGATAAGGTGCCAGAATCCATGACTTTAGGAAATGTAAATCGAATATTCAGCCACTTATTATTATTTTTTAAAAAATAATTTTTATTAACAGGCCAATCAAATCACATTAGTTCCAAATCACATTAGTTCCAAATTACACAGCCAATTTTTTTAAAAAAAAATTGGGGGTACCCATACTTCGAGCTCCGAAAGGGATCCAAACATCACTCTTGCTGCTGCTTTAATTACACAGTTCTGTCCAGTTCTGTCCAGATAGTCTCTTTGTTTTCCTCATCTTCTTGTTATTATCATATATTCCTTTCTTTGTGATCTCTGATAATCTTCACAAGCGGGTTGAAAACAAACATATCCTGTGTTGATTTTACACTCTCCAAGAGCCATATCACATAAAGAACAGACGCCATTTCCACACCTCCGTAAAGAACATTCCCACAGTCTGTCTGTTGATTTCCACAGGCCTGCCAATTTGTATCTCAGGGGGCCCTGCCAGGTCAAATTCACATTCTGATAACCATACATTCACATTCTGATGACCATGGTCTTCCTTCTCCTCGTCCTCCTGTGGGCAGGCCTGTCTTAACGAATCTCCATTTGTAACTGCGTCACAAAGATTTCTTTCCATTCCCGATGATTCCCACCAGTCCTCTCTTTGATCAGTAATTCATTTCCACACAGTTATTAATCTCCTGCTTGTGATTAGTAATTTGCAATGATTCTTTCTCTCTAGGGGGGGGGAGGGTTATTGGGTGCTCACATAAGACAAAAAAAGAAAAGTTTTTTCCTCTCCCCCCTTTCCGTTTCGCTCCGACATACCGATCTTTTAATGATGAGTCTTCACTTAATTTATTATCCAGCCCGTTGCTCTGCATCACAGAGATCCCATTAATCAGCAGTCTTTACTCCCGATCTTCACTTGAAATATGTGCATTTGCTTCTTTTTCCAATTATATATTTTGAGCTGATGCAAACCAGTGCGCGATTAGAGACAGTGTCCGGGAGAGCCGACCCCACCCGAGGGCTTCGTGCCTAGTGCCCTCGCCCCCTTCTTTCGAATCTGGGGGTGAATTATGGGCACAGCAGACAAGGCAGTGCCCCCCATTCCCTTGGGAGGCAAGGAAGGCTGCATACTCCCATATCAGCCTCTTAATTACTTCGTGTGGGTCGGAGAGATGTTATTGTCGGCCAACTTCCAATGCGCCCCCTGGTGGCCCCCCCAGCCGCTTATTATTGAGGGGAAGTGTGTGGAACAGGTCTCGGTGTTTTGATTTCTGGGAATGGAGTTGAGAGATGACCTAACCTGGGGAGAAAACAGCAAAGACCTGATGAAGATTGCACAGCTGAGGTTATATTTTCTGAGAATCCTCCGGAAAAATAATCTCTCAAAGGACCTGTTGATGGCATTTTACCATTGAACTGTTGAGAGTGTATTAATTTATGGTCTGTGTGTGTGGTTTGGGAGCTGCACGGTCAGGGAAAAAACAATGCTGTCCAGGGTGGTAAAGACTGCAGAGAGAATAATTGGGTGCACTCTTCCCACCTTGGATCAAATCTATGCTTCCAGGTGCCATAAGAAAGCTGTAGAGATAGTGCAGGATAGTGCGCACCCTGGAAATGATCTCTTTCAGCTTCTGCCTTCTGGAAGAAGGTACAGGGTTATAAAGACTCGGACTAGCCGCCTGAGAAACAGTTTCTATCCAAATGAGATTTTGGTTTTAAACGCAGTGTAAGGAGTCTCTATGGGAGTATATTGTATTCAATTATGGGGTATCAGAGTTTTTAGGGGCTAACCAGGCTGGGATAGTTGGGATAGCAGGCTTCTTGGTTTTTGAATGTCTGATGTAGATTTTTTTCAATTTCGTTGTTCTGTATGGGACAATGACAATAAAGATTATTGTATCATAAGAAGGCAAGAAGTTTGCAAAGAAAAATAAAATGCAAATTCCCAAACAGGGATATATTTCATGGGAAAGCAAAAGTTCAAGAAATCAGAGGACAGGTTTAGACACAGAACTGGTAGAAACTATTTCTGAAGAAAAGAACACTTAGATTAGTGGAACAGACTCCCATGAAAGGTGGTACTTTCCTTCATGGTTGGTTTCTAAGCAGAGGTTGGTTGGCCATCTGTCATGGATGCTTTAGTTGAGATTCCTGCATTGCAGGGGGTTGGACTAGATGACCCTTGGGGTCCCTTCCAACTCAATGATTTCTATGTTTATTAACATTTTTGTCAGGACAATTGTCTCACTTTTCTTTTCTTTCTGTGCCACTTCCACCTCCCTTGGTTGTAGGGGTCATAGCTATGATTCATCCATCAAAAATGGTGTCTGGGCAGAATGTTCGGAAGCCAGTTAAAATGTCCAGGAAAACCCAGGCATATGGCAGCCCATATTGGAAATGTTGTGGGGTTGTTTTTGTTGTTTTTTGTAAATTTCTGACTCTACAACTTTTGTGTCTGGATTTTCAGTTCTTGAAACATGGCAGCCCTACTATATGACCCTTGAGGTCCTTCCAGCTCTACAGTTCAATTAATAATAATAATATATATACTCTGGGCGGCTTCCAACGAAGTATTATAATACAATGGTCTGTTAAACATTAAAAGCTTCCCTAAACAGGACTGCCTGCAGATGTCTTCTAAAAGTCTGGTAATTGTTTTTTCCTTTGACATCTGGTGGGAGGGTGTTCCACAGGGCGGGTGCCACTACCAAGAAGACCCTCTTCCTAGTTCCCTGTAACTTGGCTTCTCACAGTGAGGGAACCGCCAGAAGGCCCTTGGCGCTGGACCTCAGTGTCTGGGCTGAACGATGGGGGTGGAGACGCTCCTTCAGATATACTGGACCGAGGCCATTTAGGGCTTTAAAGGTCAGCACCAACACTTTGAATTGTGCTCAGAAACGTACTGGGAGCCAATGCAGGTTTCTCAGGACCGGTGTTATATGGTCTCGGCAGCCACTCCCAGTCACCAGTCTAGCTGCCACAATGATTCAATGGCTTCAGCTTTCCTTTCCTTCCCAAATTACTTAGAGGAGTAATTACACCCAAATGATAGGAGAGATTTCACATTGCTATTTCACCCCTCAGTTTGGTCACTGAGAGGCAAGCGGGAGCGAGTGCAATGTCAGAGAATATGAGGGTTTCCTTTTGCCAAGGAAATGCTGAAGAATTGCCAAACGGCATACATCAGCAACATTGAGAAAGTATTTGCAGAAAATGTGGATTCTTTTATCCCATCTCTTAAATCTAGAGGCCTTGGGATTTAAAACAAAAAGGAGAAGAATTGCATTAACTATTATTATTAACACCCAAATATTTAGGGCTTTGTAGGATAATACAAGGGACGCAGGTGGCGCTGTGGGTTAAAGCCTCAGCGCCTAGGACTTGCCGATCGAAAGGTCGGCGGTTCGAATCCCTGCGGCGGGGTGCGCTCCCGCTGCTCGGTCCCAGCGCCTGCCAACCTAGCAGTTCGAAAGCACCTCCGGGTGCAAGTAGATAAATAGGGACCGCTTACCAGCGGGAAGGTAAACGGTGTTTCCGTGTGCGGCTCTGGCTCGCCAGAGCAGCGATGTCACGCTGGCCACTTGACCCGGAAGTGTCTCCGGACAGCACTGGCCCCTGGCCTCTTAAGTGAGATGGGCGCACAACCCCAGAGTTTGTCAAGACTGGCCCGTACGGGCAGGGGTACCTTTACCTTTACCTTAGGATAATACAAGCAGCCAGTACGGATGAGTGGCGGTGGGTATGCTCTGCATCGGGTAGAAAACAGCACAACGCCTTACCAGGCACATTAGTAAATCTAATTAATTGGATTTTCTGAGTATTTGTTTTAGCAGTGCACAGCTAATCGTTGCATAAGCCTGTCTCAGAAGAAGGGACATAAACAAAGGAAGCTTCAAAGCAGTCAGGATATGAGAGGTCGGGGTTTTTTTTTCTGTTTTCTTTCCCCAATGTAGGTTTTCAGTGTGAAGAGGTGTCTCCTCCAGCAGGTTTCTTCTGGAGATAAACTGCTCTTTCGACATGAATTCCAAGCCGATATTGTCTTGACATATTTTGCTTCCTCCCAACAGGCTCTTAATCAAGTTTATTTGTTCAGATGGTCAGATACTCTCATTCATTTCATTGCTTATCACGTAACGCCTTATTTATTTGGCAAGGCCAATTATTTCTTCATGCACTTGGGAAAGGTTCTGTTATAAATGCAAGATGGGAGCCGTTATACAGTGAAAGGCCCTACCCCAGCCCTTCAGATAAAATCCTTGCTCTTTAAATCAAGTGATTTTGGCAACATCACCCTCCCTCTCTCCTCACTGCCATATTTCAGGGTCATATTTAGTCCTGGTATAAGCCAGGCAAGAACACTGCAGAGAAGTCAATTGTCAAGCTTAATATAGAAACCAAAAACAGAGGCAGTATTGGGATACCTATTGTTGAGATTCACAGCTGGACAGGAAATCCAATAGATTAGATGAAGTCAAACCGATGTGATAAACCACAGAGAGCAGTTTTCCTGTCAGGAAACTCTGTGCCTTTAACAGCTGCACAGAGAGCCAAAATTAGTGTTGTCCTGAATCCTCTCCTGGAGGCTGGGAGAGACTTCTTCTGCCTCTTTTTCAGGATGCTTGACAAAATCTTTTATATTTTCAGTTTCTGACCAGCTTCTGTCTGTCTCTTCCACTATTGCTTCGGAAGTCTTCAGCACTCTCAGCCACTTCCTCAAAACCCCACGGTGACCATGGATGGGCTGTCCTGCAAGCTCAGGCAGAGGGCAGATCACCAGAGAGCTGAGTTGTAGAATGGGGAAAAAAGGACACTCACAAACACCCACCAGCCATCTAACATACGTGTAATACCTTGCCATGGCTTAAGAACTGCAGACCAGATTGGGAGAGACAAGGAGACAGGTGGATACTGCCTTCCACTGTGGTTGGGGCTCTGAATTTGAGCAGGAGCCTACTTACCAGACCAGTTACTTTCTTTTTCCTTTTTTAAATATATATATATAAATTTTTATTAGTTTTTTAACATATCATTTTCAACAGTAATTAAACATACTTTTACATCTTATACAATTTTTTTTTACTTTCATCAATCACATCTGAAAATTTTCCAATCTAATCACTTAGTATACGTTTCTTACATTCCCTATTACTTTTAAATCTCATACCTAATATCTCTATTCTTTTTCTACTTTGCAACGTTTCATCTATTTCTCCTTACAAAACTTCTTGTGGTCCCACTAACGTAATTTGTTGATTATAGTTGCCCTTCAAATAATTCGTATACTTCTTCCAATCTTCTGTGAATCTCTGGTCCCGCGGGTTTCAAATCCTTCCTGTCATTTTATCCAATTCTGTGTAGTCCATTAATTTTGCTTGCCATTCTTCTGTCTGCCAGAAGAATGGCAGTTACTTTCTTTTTCCGGATACTGCTGCGGGGTGGAAGGAAGGAAGGTGCAGTTAAAAGACAGAGTCACACGTGGGTCGTGGGTTGCCACCTCTGCAACAGTGAATTTCAAAAAGAAAACAAAAGGAGGAAAGATAAAACATAAACAGAAGCTCTCCTTGGACATTTAGAAACATGTGATCTTCATCCTATGACAGGAGAGGGTGGGAATAAGACCACTGGCTCTCTGCTTTGTCGCCTCACAGTGCCCAGATCCTTATCTTTCCAGATGTTGCAGGATGCAGTAGTGAGACTTCTGTACTTGTGAAGGCTCTCTGTGAAACTTAGAATCCTGGTTATGTACCGCTCTTCATTATACGGAGAACCTCCATAAACAGAAAAGGCTTCCCATTGCAGAAGAACACGGGTATGTCAGAAAGAGTCACATGGCAATGAGGGTGGCACTAAAGGTACCATCATAACACACTTTTTCAAGTTGCGTAGCCCTTTTATGGGTGTAACAACTAAAGAGGACAAAATCGTGATGCGTGTAGCGGAGCATGGTCTGCTTGGCTAACAGAGAAAGAACTCTCTCTCTCTCTTGAACCCAGTGGTATTTTTCTAGAAAAAGAGGTTCTGGAATTCACCATGAACACCTCCCTTGTTCTCTTATAATGGCAATGGCACCCACATGAGAGGTGGTGGAACTGAGTTCTGCTGAGTTCTGGATAAAAATAAAAAAAGGCCTTGCTATTTTGCTCGTAGTGCAGTGTGATGGTAGGAAAGGAGTTTTGACCATAGCCATCCCTATTCTTATTTTTCCAGAAATAAACAGGGTTGCTTTTTTTTTAAGAACAAAAACTGACCCCCCCCCCCATTTGACCAAAACCTCAAAGCAAGATTATAGGACTGAAGCAGTGGTGTGTCAACAAAGCACAACTATGTTTGTTTGCAGGCCCTCCAAGTGTCCCTATTTTCCAGGGACAGTCCCAGATTCACAGAAGCCATCTTGGTTTCGGATCTGATCCCCAAATGTCCTGCTTTTCCATAGGACATCCCTATTTTCATCAGAGAAATGCTGGAAGGGGTCTCTCTATTTTCACTGGAGAAATGTTGGAGGGTATGGAATAGGATGCCACTATTTTCACTACTTTGGCCACCTCGTGAGAAGAGAAGACTCCCTGGAAAAGACCCTGATGTTGGGAAGGATGGAGGGCATAAGGAGAAGGGGGGTGACAGAGGACGAGATGGTTGGATAGTGTTCTCGAAACTACCACCATGAGTTTGACCAAACTGTGGGAGGCAGTGGAAGACAGGAGTGCCTGGCGTGCTCTGGTCCATGGGGTCACGAAGAGTCGGACACAACTAAGAGACTAAATAACAACAACATTTTCACTGGAGAAATGTTGGAGGGTATGCGTTTGATCAAATTTTTGTCTTGGTATGGTATGGAACAAAGAGCAACTTGAAGAATCTTCTGGAATGTTGGGAAAGAAAAGTGGGGCGCTTCCAGAGGAAGGGGAACATACCAAATGTGACAGAGAGAACTTATGGCAGGAGGCTTCACCTGATGTCGGTCTTCATGTATATTTCTTGCTACAACAAACGCCAGAGGAGATTTATAAGGTGATAAATCCATTCTGGCTATGAGGCAGAAATGACTGTCCATTGACAGGGATGGTGGGGAAAATCAATGTTGAGATGAAAAGCTGCAGAGAAGTACTTGGCTAACACAACTAGCTGTCAAATGGACTTTTTTTGGGGGGGGCGGGGGAGAGATGTAAGCTTGTCTGTTCTGGTAACCATTAAATAAAAATCAAGACAGGAGAGATGATCTGGCCTAATGCAAAGATATTATGCTGCTTGAAATTGCTTTCCTTTTTTATACCTGTGGTTAGGAAAGCAAAATAAATTCCGCTGTAAAAGGCAAATTATGAGGGGGAGGGGGAGAAAGAAATGGAAACACCTTCAATGTTTTAGATCATTTAGTTTTTTCCATGCATGAGCAACTGTTGAATAATGTCTGCTGGAGTGAATATTATTGTGCAATAAAAGCAGTGGCAAAGGAAATCAAAGTATAAATTATAAATGAATTATGTATTCCGTGAAAAGACCATGTTCTCTGATCATTCATTATTTTATTTTCCGTGGGCAGGACGGATACAAAGTGCCCCTGTCTCCTATCGGGAGATATATATATTTCAGATGTTGTCCTGCATCCTTTGTACAGAGAAGAAGAAAATGCTAATACAATGTAAGCTCATGAATACATTGCTGTCCCGTCCTAGGATCAATGAACTATATTATACTCTTAGTCTGAAGAATTTCATTTTATCCTGAAAAAATCTTTTCTTAACTCAAACACAGTGCAAGGTGGAGAGATTAATCTTCATTCAGGCGGTGTTCAGCATGGCAAATTTAGGTATATTGTCAATAGTTTTCATCTTCCATTTGAGTGTTATATTTTGTTTTTCTTTCCTTTTATTTTTTTAAAAACAAAAATATTATTTTAACATTTTCCTCAGCTTGTTTCATTCTGTTGCTGTAGTCAGAATTGCTCATTCTTGAAGGCTTCAGCTACTTAGAAAAACCTTGAGAACACTACAGTATCTCTCTGTTTAGGTAACCATCCCTGAATGCAATTCAATGTCAAGGCTCTATGAGTGATTGCCAGACATGAGCAGTCCACTGAACACTTCTCAGAATGAATAGGGCAGTGTGAGCATTACTATGGAATATTCATTAAGGTATTTGACCTAATCAAGATGTATTGGTTTAGTCTCTGGAGTTCCTTAACTTCATCTCTTTGAGTGTTTTTAACTGGGCCCTAGAATGTCTTATCAGAGGTTTCAACACATCTATTAGACCCTAAGTAGAGTTGAGTCTAGCTATCATCATATGCCGAAGATACATCTCTTTACCATGGACTCAAACACCTGATATATGGACCCACTCTGATCCTCTAATTGGAAACTACAGTGGTACCTCAGGTTACATACGCTTCAGGTTACAGACTCCGCTAACCCAGAAATAGTGCTTCAGGTTAAGAACTTTGCTTCAGGATGAGAACAGAAATTGTGCTCCTGTGGCACGGCAGCAGCAGGAGGCCCCATTAGCTAAAGTGGTGCTTCAGGTTAAGTACGGACCTCCAGAACAAATTAAGTACTTAACCTGAGGTACCACTGTATTTAAACTGATTTAAAGATTATACTTTTAGGGAAATATGAAGCAACATTATATTGAATCAAACCATTAGTCCATCTAGCTGTCTACACTGACAGCAAAAGTCTCTCCCAACCCTACTTGGAGATGCCAGGGATTACTCATGGGACCTTCTGCATCCAAAGGAGATGTCTTTCAGAAAGGACCTTTTTCAGAAAGATAGGTAGAACATCATCCTTAAGCCATGTCCTTAAGCCATGTCCAGCAGTTACACAACGTTTTCCCAGAACAGCTCAATCTATCATGCTTTGTGTGACTATTTGACCACCATCCTCACCAATTAATATCTTGATTGCCCCTGGGGATGAAGATAGCAAGGAGGACCTGATCTGTATGGTGCTGGCCATAGCCTAGGCACAAGCTTATCTTTGCCAAGAGAACAGAGTATAAATTACTGGCTTGGGATACCTTTGGAATGCATACAACCTTTGTTCTAAAACAGCTGCATTAGCTGCCGGTTCTCGGTCCACATACTGCTTGAGACTTCCTTGTAGAATTTTAAGCATAACCTTGCTAGCGTGTGAAATGAGTGCAATTGTGCGGTAGTTGGAGCATTCTTTGGCACTGCCCTTCTTTGGGATTGGGATGTAGACTGATCTTCTGTGGACCAAGAACTCCCAGAAGTGCAAGCTGGATTTAGAAGAGGCAGAGGAACCAGAGACCAAACTGCAAACATGCGCTGGATTATGGAGAAAGCTAGAGAGTTCCAGAAAGACATCTACTTCTGCTTCATTGACTATGCAAAAGCCTTTGACTGTGTCGACCACGGCAAACTATGGCAAGTTCTTAAAGAAATGGGAGTGCCAGATCACCTCATCTGTCTCCTGAGAAATCTCTATGTGGGACAAGAAGCTACAGTTAGAACTGGATATGGAACAACTGATTGGTTCAAAATTGGGAAAGGAGTACGACAAGGCTGTATTTTGTCTCCCTGCTTATTTAACTTATATGCAGAATTCATCATGCGAAAGGCTGGGCTGGATGAATCCCTAGCCGGAATTAAGATTGCCGGAAGAAATATCAACAACCTCAGATATGCAGATGACACAACCTTGATGGCAGAAAGTGAGGAGGAATTAAAGAATCTTTTAATGAGGGTGAAAGAGGAGAGTGCAAAATATGGTCTGAAGCTCAACATCAAAAAAACGAAGATCATGGCCACTGGTCCCATCACCTCCTGGCAAATAGAAGGGGAAGAAATGGAGGTAGTGAGAGATTTTACTTTCTTGGGCTCAATGATCACTGCAGATGGTGACAGCAGCCACGAAATTAAAAGACGCCTGCTTCTTGGGAGAAGGGCAATGACAGGCCTAGACAGCATCTTGAGAAGTAGAGACATCACCTTGCCAACAAAGGTTCGTATAGTTAAAGCTATGGTTTTCCCAGTAGTGATGTATGGAAGTGAGAGCTGGACCATAAAGAAGGCTGATCGCCGAAGAATTGATGCTTTTGAATTATGGTGCTGGAGGAGACTTTTGAGAGTCCCATGGACTGCAAGAAGATCAAACCTCTCCATACTGAAGGAGATCAACCCTGAGTGCTCACTGGAAGGACAGATTGTGAAGCTGAGGCTCCAGTACTTTGGCCACCTCATGAGAAGAGAAGACTCCCTGGAGAAGACCCTGATGTTGGGAAAGATGGAGGGCACAAGGAGAAGGGGATGGCAGAGGACGAGATGGTTGGATAGTGTTTTCGAGGTTACCAGCATGAGTTTGACCAAACTGCGGGAGGCAGTGGAGGACAGAGGTGCCTGGCGTTCTCTGGTCCATGGGGTCACGTAGAGTCGGACATGACTAAACGACTAAACAACAACAACAACAAAGCTGCCGGTTTTCCAGACCCAGTTTAAGGTGCTTGTGTTAGTGTTTGAAGTCCTAAATGGCCTAGGCCCCACATATCTGAAAGGCTACATCCTACCCTGGAGAACCTCCCAGGTATCAAGATCAGCATAAAGACCCTCTTGGTAGTTCCACCTTCTTCAGAGAGCCAAGTGTGAAAGTTGAGTTGAGCTCGGCACACCTTCTCTCTCCCCCAGACCAGAGAAACTGAGGCTATGGTTGTTGTTGTTGTTGTTTCGGGGTGTTTTTCACTGCTTGACACATACCTATCTATTCTCACCCTCCAGAGTCAAATGTTGGCGGGTGATCATCTACTCTCAACTCATTTACGCTTCTGTTTATTTACACACTGACTGACCTTCACTGACCACATGCCCTTAAAAAAGGGCACCTGTTGCTGGGGAGATTTTTCTGTTGCCTAGCAACCTGTTCAAGACCAATTTCAAGTTCTTTCTAGAATATTCCAACACCCTCAAAGCCCCTTCCCTACAAGACGCCGCCGCCGCCTGCCATTCGCCTCAGCCCCCACCACCCGACAGGTGCGCTAAACCCTTTGGGCAAATCTGCCTTTTGTGGAGCTTATTTTCACCACTTTGGGAGCTTTTTGAAAATAATATTAAAAAGTGGCATTGCCATACACCAGAGTTTCCCCAGACATTATGCTGCGAACTGGAAATTTCCCCCAGATGTGATTTTCAAGGTCAAAATCCCAGATATATCCCAGAAACCCTGGACATATGGCAGCCCTAGGTACACCTGGCTTCTCACTATACAGCTTTTGGCAGACGCTGAACATTCACCTCTGTCCCATGGCATTTGACACCTGAGATGTGTTTGCAGGGCCCACCCTATCCAGTGATTCTAATCTGTTTAAAGATAGAATTTTAAATTGTTATAATCCATCCTGGGACCTGCTGGTGCAGGGTGGGCAATAAATTTAGTACTACTGCTAATAATAATTTGTCCGCAAATGCATTAAATTTGATGGAGCATTTTTGTCCCTTTAATCAATTGAGAAGGACGCAGGTGGCACTGTGGGTAAAAGCCTCAGCGCCTAGGGCTTGCCGATCGAAAGGTCAGCGCTTCGAATCCCCGCGGCGGGGTGCGCTCCCGTTGCTCGGTCCCAGCGCCTGCCAACCTAGCAGTTCGAAAGCACCCTCGGGTGCAAGTAGATAAATAGGGACCGCTTTCTAGCGGGAAGGTAAATGGCATTTCCGTGTGCAGCTCTGGCTCACCAGAGCAGCGATGTCACGCTGGCCACGTGACCCGGAAGTGTCTTCGGACAGCGCTGGCCCCTGGCCTCTTGAGTGAGATGGGCGCACAACCCCAGAGTCTGGCAAGACCTTTACCTTTAATCAATTGAGAAGCAAAGAATTGCTGTAACCAAATGCGTGGGGCATCTATGAAAACACTTGCGCTCCCAGTCTTAAAACACATCCTTATTTAAAATCCTCTGAATGATCCAATGTTAGGTAAATGGGCTCACCAGGCAAGCGCCAAGAAGAAAGGAAATTAGCAACAATTGCAAATATCAATAGAAAAACAAAGAATACAAAAGGCTATTCAATCATCATCTCCTACTGTGGAGATGTGGTAGGGTTTTGTTTTGCTTTAATGAGTGAAATGCAGATGCAAATACTGTGAAATTTACTGTAAGAATGGAAACAAGGAGGGGGGATGGCGGCAGAAGGTGACAATTGTTGTGAGGGAGAAATTGTGATTATTGAAGGTTTGCAGTTTGATTACACATTAGATGCTGTCAAGAATCATTTTGCTACTCCCAGGTAAGAAAGTGGTTGAGGGTGATTTATATAGGAAAGAGGCAACACTGAGAACACATCAAGTTTAGCAAGAAATGTCTAACTTGCTGTTGGCAGTTGTTGTTGTTGTTGTTGTTGTTTATACCCCACCCATCTGGATGGGTTTCCCCAGCCATTCTGGGTGGCTTCCAACAAAAGATTAAAATACAATATTCTTTCAGATATTAAAAGCTTCCCTAAAGAGGGCTGACTTCAGATGTCTTCTAAAAGTCTGGTAGTTGTTTTTTCTTTTGACATCTGGTGGGAGGGTGTTCCACAGGGTGGGTGCCACTACCGAGAAGGTCCTCTGCCTGGTTCTCTGTAACTTGGTTTCTCGTAGTGAGGGAACCGCCAGAAGGCCCTCAGCGCTGGACCTCAGTGTCCAGGCAGAATGATGGGGGTGGAGACTCTCCTTCAGGTATACTGGGCCAAGGTTGTTTAGGGCTTTAAAGGTCAGCACCAACACTTTTAATTGTGCTCGGAAACGTACTGGGAGCCAATATAGGTCTTTCAAGACCAGTATTATGTGGTCTCGGTGGCCGCTCCCAGTCACCAGTTTAGCTGCCAAATTCTGGATTAGTTGTTAGTTACAGCAGAGATAGTTAAAAACTGGAAACTGGCATACACATTGACCTTTGATTCGAGGCTACATTGACTCTGTAATGGCACTACAGTGTAAAGATGGACTTCCGCCATAAAACATGCCAAACTACCAAGAAGACCCTCTGTCAGGTTCCCTGTAACTTCACTTCTTACAATAAAGGAACCGTAAGAAGGCCCTCAGAACAAGACCTCAGTGTCCGGCCTGAACTATGAGGATGGAGATGCTCCTTCGGTTATCCAGATAATCGATTGTTATTTTTTGGCCTATTTCTTTATGGAGAACCATCCAAGGGCCACATGGCAATGATGAGAAGGACAAAGACCAACATGGTTGAGATAAGGGATGTGACTCTTCCCATTGTACATCCCAGTCACACAAAGCTCAGAAGTTTCTGCATGTAAGAGGCATTATCACAGTTGAATGACACATTCCAGACAGGTAAAAGCATAAGGGATGTTAACTCATTGACTCGTCAAAGTCCACCTAGTTAATTATGCCAAAGTACTTTCTGAACTCATGTATTTTTTGCCTATCCCTGGGGTGTGGGGTTATGGATTTTCTCTGGGTATGTGGGAAGTGGTCAGTAATAACCATGCAAATCCAGTAAATTGAAGGACTCCCCTCTCTCGGCACATACTGCTAAGAGTATGTGCGTTACTATCTCTGCACTTGCTCCCACGCTGGGTGAGCAACATTTAAATGCATCCATCCATGTGATTCATGAATTATACCAGGGCATATATTCAACACAAACAAAGGAATCACCAAGGGAACTGGTCATCCTCTTGTATTGTATGTAAACGCAGGTCAATGTGAAGAATCTCATGAGCAAGTAAAACATATATTTACGTGCATCCCTGTTGATGTGGAAGTAATTGTGAGGCGCCCATATTGGTTAAGGTGCCTTACATCCCAGTGAACCGTTTAGCTTTATCAAAACACATTTTAAGCTATGAAAAGCAGGATATTTGATGGACATGATATAGATACTTGGTCTATACAGAAGTGTGAGCAGGAAAGTAATGTAATCAAGCCATTCCTAATTCTTCATGAAAGGGAAATGACTGCCGAAATCTACACTAAGCCATTGTTCCATTTATTTCCGATTCAAAAGTACAAGTGAGATATTCTTGCAAGTATTAAATAAATACGCAGCAACAGATCAGTTTATATATATATATATATATATATATATATATATATATATATATACACACACACATACATACACACACACACAAAATACACAGTGCACTGATGTATTGATTCATAGTATCTCTGTTTTACAATTTTACCGCATCACAGATATGTATATTTTTTTACCATTGAGAAAGTTCTGTATATCAAGTAAATGCCAGCATTGTGCATTATATAAATAAATTCCAACAAATTAAATAAGGCAAATCATATGCTATCCATTTGCCGAGTATAAAAAGAACTTGATTTTAATGTAGTAGAACAAATAAAATTTACAAGCGTAGCAAGTTGGGTAGCTCTTGGGGAAAGGGAAGACAATCAGTATGCCTGGCCCACAGCCAGACTTATAAGCACGGTATAGCTACACATCCAAGGTGTGCAGCTGTGCAAATGGTTCAGGCAGTGCCTGAACAAATACCCAGCAAAATGGAACATATATAGAGAGAGAATGGGTCGGGTTATCATGGTAGAAATTTGTTTTAAAGTGCCTTGGTTGTGGGTGTTTTTTTTTGGGGGGGGGGGAATCATAATCCAGAATGTGGCAGCTAGACTGGTGACTGGGAGTGGCCACCGAGACCATATAACACCTGTCTTGAAAGACCTACACTGGCTCCCAGTATGTTTCCGAGCACAATTCAAAGTGTTGGTGCTGACCTTTAATGACCCAAACAGTCTTGGCCCAGTATACCTGAAGGAGCGTCTCCACCCCCATCGTTCTGCCCAGACGCTGAGGTCCAGCGCCGAGGGCCTTCTGGTGGTTCCCTCGCTACGAGAAGCCAAGTTACAGGGAACCAGGCAGAGGGCCTTCTCGGTAGTGGCACCCGCCCTGTGGAACGCCCTCCCACCAGATGTCAAAGAGAAAAATAACTACCTAGCTTTTAGAAGACATCTGAAGGCAGCCCTGTTTAGGGAAGCTTTTGATGTTCAATAGGTTATTGTATTTTAGTGTTCTGTTGGAAGCCGCCCACAGTGGCTGGGGAAACCCAGCCAGATGGGCGGGGTATAAATAATAAATTGTTGTTGTTGTTGTTAAATAAAATTGATTAAAATAATTTGTCATCTCCTTTATTACAGTTGATGGCCTCTAGTTTACAATGCTGCTTTCTTCACTATGAGAGCAATGGGACTCTGTTAAGATCATGATATGATTATGGCACTTGAAATTAAGGCCTGCTACACAGAGATGAGCACCACGTGGGTGACTATTTGCAGCACCATCATTGCAATATAATGCACACCTCTTTTGGTATATCACTGAGGTGAAATTGCTTCCGTGGATGGAGGGTGCAGCAATTTTCACCAACCCAATGCAGAGCCTCATTTTTATCTTTAATTCGAGATTCGCAATAGCGTAGGGGGGAAAGGCAGCACTACAGCAGGAGCTAAATATATATGCTATAGCAATATGCATGAAAAATCCAGGGAACTTGGCTTAGATCTAGGCTGCAGGGTATGTGGCTTAAGCTACCTTTTGAATTTACTTGTACCCTGAGTGCTCTTCAGATAAACAACATAACTTTGCCCTTCAAGGTATTAAAGTTTCCCCCCCGAATAATATTCTCCTGTGATCCAGAGATCACTGTTATTTTACTCAACTTTTCATCAACAAAACTGTTTTGTAATGTCAGAGGCCATTATTTTACGTACATTTCTACCACAATTTGCATTTTTTTATATAAAAAAGTCCTAATGAAAATTCATCATCAGTTTAGTGCACATTTTTTCAAATATACACATTTTTGTCTGTAATTTGGCCAAATATTTGCAGTTTTGCAAACCACTTTCCCCAAATGTGATGCATTTCCGTGAGTCATTTTAACTGGGACATGATTTTTCAAACACATTATGTGGCTAGAAAACTGCATTGCAAAATTCAATAAGTGTGAATTTTGAGGGATGGTGGTGGTTTTAGTTAGCATCTTGTTTTGAAAAGTGCTGATTAGGGATTTCTCTTCCATCTCTACTTTTGAGCTACCTACTCATGATCAGGTTGTAATTAAAAACAACAACAAAAGATAAAACCAGGGTGGTATCATTTACTGTACTGATTTGTGATGTTGGTTTTAATTCTCCAGGTTTTCATTTTATTCAGGTTTTAATTCTCCATTTTGTTTTGTGCCTTGCCAACTATTCTAGTGGAAACCAGTGTAGCTGATATCACCAAATTCATTTTTTTTTATTTTTTATTTTTGCAGGGGAGGGGGGAATGCAGTGCTTCAATAAAAGAGCAATTTTCATTTTTTCATCTAATTAACTGGTGGGTTTTCTTTGGAAACTACAAAACAAAACAAAAAAATTCATTCATACATTTTCAGATCTATGCCTCTGTTATACCATTAGACTCTGAATGATGATCACAAACACTTTTCAAAAATATCCTGTTTCGAAGCAGCCATTTTGGTTTTACACTTGAGAGATGGACAACCATCCCCTTTAAAGTCTGTTATGTTTTCCACTGACTATGCCAAGTGCCGCTCCAGAGACTTGGGGGCTGAATCGACACTTTACCAGATCAATGAAAGCTTTTCTGTCGACTTCAATAGACATTGACTAGGTTCAAGGAAGACTAATTTGGGAAGCACATCTATGCTGCACTTTCATTAATCAGGCAACAGGTGAGGTTATCTTATCAAGCTCAAGATTATTGTGAAAGATGCTTACTATGGCTTTTGTTGCCCAATATTTCTAGCTCAAAATAAATGCAGCTATATTTTCAAGCTGCACCTGTGGAAACACTGTCATAACACAGGCAAGCCACATTTATCTTAGCTGTGTGTTCTTCTTAGCTCTCCAATCCCCATTCACCATCACCGCCATTAGAGCTATAGCAGAAAATATAGTGAGCTGATCTCCGTACGCTTGGAATGTGCTATACTAGGTGCAACATATGCCCTTTCCAAGTGTTCTGCTAATCAGGAAATTTCACACATGGGGGGGCGATGAGCATGCTAGCTATGCTTCCTATCCCTATTGCCTTGCGAATGTTATAATAAGAACTGTTTGAAGTCGCCTATACTATGGTTTTCCCAGTAGAGATGTATGGAAATGAGAGCTGGACCATCAAGAAGGCTGATCACCGAAGAATTGATGCTTTTGAATTATGGTGCTGGAGGAGACTCTTGAGAGTCCCATGGACTGCAAGAAGAACAAACCTATCCATTCTGAAGGAAATCAGCCCTGAGTGCTCACTGGAAGGACAGGTCCTGAATCTGAGGCTCCAATACTTTGGCCACCTCATGAGAAGAGAAGACTCCCTGGAAAAGACCCTGATGTTGGGAAAGATGGAGGGCAGAAGGAGAATGGGATGACAGAGGATGAGATGGTTGGACAGTGTTCTCGGAGCTACCAGCATGAGTTTGACCAAACTGTGGGAGGCAGTGGAAGACAGAAGTGCCTGGCGTGCTCTGGTCCATGGGGTCACGAAGAGTCGGACATGACTAAACAACAACAACAATACTTGTAGGGGCTTCCCACCTCTGACAGCTGCCTTTCAATTCACATAGGATGAAAGGCATGGGGGCAGAACAAGGATGCTCATCCTTGTGTGTTTCCCTTGTGGAATGTCCCAATATTAATAATTTTAATTGGAGAATCTCGCCCACAGCTGGCTGCTCTGTCTAGCACTACTGGATGCTTTGAAAAGCAAGGTGTGTCTCAACTTTTATCCTCCCTAAAAACTGCAGCGCTGCATTTTCACCTGTCTAGACTTAGAATAATGAACACAGTGGCAACTGATTATTAAAGAGTCTGTATTACCTAGGGAAAAGATGGGTAGCTTCCTTCACTGAAACTATATAAGATGCATTTAAAAATTATTCACAGTACTTATTAATTGTAATGCCACAGTACAACATCAGAACTTGCACTCCAAAACTTATAAATCTTTTTCTTGTTCCTAATATATATCCAAGATGTTCTATTGTAGGGAAATTCAGATAAAGCCCTCCATGCTTTGGAAGAATGCACAGAGGGTGTAATGCAGTCCAGCCCCATTCATGACTGTTGCAATGCAGACTAGCTCTGTTCACTCCCGCAAGTTCCATGCGTTCCACAGATTGTTTGGTTTAATGTCTCATTACAGGGAAGAGCTCTACTCATATGTGTGTAGAACCCCATCTGACATCAGCTGAACCCACAGAAATGGGGTGATGTCAAGGGACAGGGCTAGTCAAAGTATTTCAATGCATGGAGGGGTTCATGCAAAAGCCCTTCTCTAATCATGACTTCTTATTTAACGTCCTCATCACTGCCTCTTTTGCAATCTCATACATTTCTCTGCTTTTAGAAAAGTGAATTACTGAAAGACTACCACTCCATTTGCGTCACGCCAGCGCAATGCCCCCGATAGCTACTGAGAGTCTGGATTCATGTTAGGAAGATGTGTGTTTGTGGGCTCCAAAGGATAAAGGTCTATGACAAAGACTAAAACCTCCTTTAGAGATAAATAGAACCATTGTGCTTTCAGGCAGTAAACAAAAAGGGACCGGTGATATATTGCTCAGCTGGTTCAGACCAAATCAATATCCCACCCAGAATCAGATAATGATTCAAAGTCAAGAGACTCAATAAGCATAAAGTTCAGCCCTTAGTGGCCCTGAGGAGCAGACTACTGCTACAGACTATGTTGAAAGGGGAAGCAGCACAGTAGCAGAGATCGCAAGTCCAATACTCTTCCCCTGCGTTTCTTTTTAGATGCAGGGAATGAGGCAAGCTTTCCTTCCACTTGCTTAAAGCCAGAGCTCTCGGATCTATTTTAGGCACTCCACAGAAGGTCTCTGCAAAACAGCCATTGAAGTCCAAGTTGAAAGGAGCTGTCCCCATTGGTTTGCTACATGAAGCTACTAAAATAAGTGGCCTGCTATTTCCAAGAGGCTAGAGATTTACTAAAGAGCTTTGATGGAAACTATGATGTAATTGGCTTGACTGTCCCTTCATTCCAGTGTATAGTGTCCTGTATAGCACAGTGAAATTTTTCAGCATTTTTAACAGGTGTAGTTTTTTTCAAATACTCTCTCCCTTACACACACACACACACACACACACACACAGGCTAATTACTGCATCCTTGCCTTAGCCATAGCTCAGCGGTCAGCAGCTTAAACCACCAATTTGTCTGCAGAAGGTCCTGTGCTCAAGCACCAGCATCTCCAGCGAAGGATGAAGGGTGGTGGTGGAGACACCTTTCTGGAGACATACTGCCAGTCAAGGTAGACCAGGAGTGGGGAAACTAGTCAACTTTTGAGAGCTGAATACAGCTCTCAAAGCACTCTATGTGGCTCACATGACTTTTCCATGCCACACCCCTCACCAGGCCTGTGCTGCCTACCTCTTAATAGGTCCTTGTATGCCTGGATGGAGTACAGAATGTCATGAAATTCTACTCTTATTGATCCAGAGCAGAACTCCGATGTATAGTTAGCAGAGTCAAAATTTAAACACATTTCAGGATTCCCTCCAAAATAGACCAGAGGCAATTGTATTTCATCCAGCAGAGCTTTACTGCTACCGAAGGCAAATGAGCACAATGGTCACAAATCTAATACATTCAGGATTGGCACTAGCCATAAGAAATCCAGTTGCAGCAGACTTAATTTAAACTTACAATAACTTATAGTAAGACTAAACTTTAACACTATACACAGAATGCAACACCAGAAGGAAGAGAGATAGAAAGAGAAAGTGAGGCCCAGACTCCTTCTGGCCTCACTATTATAGTCAGAATGACCTTGACAGAAAAAGATAACAGAACCGGTTTATGCCAGCTGTATGAAGCTTCTCTGAAGGAATAACCCAAACATCATGAATCTTCTGCTTGTTTCTTTCACACAGAGAAGCTACCGAAACCCTACTGAATCCACCATAACAGGAAAGATATCTACACATCAGATCAATACTTTATGCACTAAGAAATACAAACTGACACAGAGGGGTGTGCATGTATGTGTAGACATGGCTGGTGTGTACATGGCTGAAATGCAACCTACTGGATGAAGACTTGCCTGTGTTGCTCCATCCATTTTTACTTTTGGCTCCACCCAGCACTGTTATAAGGTCTCCAGAAGTGAATACAGCTTTGGGACTGAAATGGATTCCCTACCCTTGGAGTAGACAATACTGAGCTCAGTGGACCAATGGTCTGATTCAGTATACAGTGGTACCTCGGGTTAAGTACTTAATCTGTTCCGGAGGTCCGTTCTTAACCTGAAACTGTTCTTAACCTGAAGCACCACTTTAGCTAATGGGGCCTCCTGCTGCTGCCGTGCCGCTGGAGCACGATTTCTGTTCTTATCCTGAAGCAAAGTTCTTAACCTGAAGCACTATTTCTTTATTAGCGGACTGTGTAACCTGAAGTGTATGTAACCTGAAGCATATGTAACCCGAGATACCACTGTAAAGTAACTTCCTATGGACCCCAAAAGCCTAGTTTCGACTGCTGTACACATGCTGTGTGAGCAGAGGAATAGGACCCGGGGGAAATCTAAATTTCTTTCTAGTCTTCTAGTGGGAGAATGAGGCCGCAGCAATGATTCTATAAATACTGCTTCTATTGCTGGCCAAAGAGACTGTGGCGGCAGTTCTGAGGTGCAGGTTGAAACAACTGCCGCTACCTCTCACAGTGCTACCATGCAGCTTTTGTGTGAAATGTCCCAGAACAAAAAAATCACAGTCTCCCTCAACAGCTTGTTGTCACAGTAAGGAAGATATTATTAGAACTGCCCATCCCAAATCTACTATCCTATAACTAGAAAGCATTGGTCTGGCCTGGTCCTGAGTTGATAAGGTGAGCCATTGTTCCTCTTTGTCTTTCTGACATCCTTCTATGTATTGGGAAGCTGTCAACATGTTCAGCCTTGTTCATTTCTGTAGGCTAAGCGTGTCTGATTCCTTTGGCCTTCTATGATTTCTTTTATATTACCCTCAGCAGGCTTCCATCCTCCTTTGTGAAATGTACCATCCAAAACTGAACATAGCGGCACAAATGAAAATCTTATCAGTGCTGGCCAGCCTTTTTGTGATCATTTTCTAGATTATAGAAACTAAGTCTCCCATGCACATTCACATTCACTGAAATTTGTAGTCTGTTCACATATGTACATGCAATACTTCATGAGTTTGTTAACTACGGGCAGTCTATTTCTGTTCTGTTTCTCATTGTTTTCAATATTAAACTTAGGTCTCCACATTTCAACAGCAATTTACATTTTTTTTAACCCTCATGAAAATTATTGTGTGTGTGTGTGTGTGTGTGTGTGTGTGAATTTCTCCTGATAGATAAATTTTCGTCTGCAGTTTTGACTAATGTGCACATTTCTGCAAGCAATTTCCCCTACTATACTGTATTTTTGTATGTTGTCTCCATCTATATATATGCCTACTTTCCCTCAATAAGTGAGATGATGATGATAGATAGATAGATAGATAGATAGATAGATAGATAGATGATAGATAGATGATAGATAGATAGATAGATGATAGATAGATAGATAGATAGATAGATAGATAGATAGATAGATGATAGATGATAGATGATAGATGATAGATAGATGATAGATAGATAGATAGATAGATAGATAGATAGATAGATGATAGATAGATAGATTAGATAGATAGATAGATAGATAGATAGATAGATAGATAGATAGATAGATGATAGATAGATAGATTAGATAGATAGATAGATAGATAGATAGATAGATAGATAGATGATAGATAGATAGATGATAGATAGATGATAGATAGATAGATAGATATAGATAGATAGATGATAGATAGATATAGATAGATAGATAGATAGATAGATAGATGATAGATGATAGATAGATGATAGATGATAGATGATAGATAGATAGATATAGCAGCTACGCTGAAGAACTGCATTGCAAAATTCAGGGAAGTGAAATTTCAAAGAACAGCTATGCTTTGGGTTCATGAATTGGTCCAAGAAGTGCAGGTTAGTGGTTTCTTGTTAAGATGCAAAGAAAATCAGATTTTGCCCCCATCCCTAGCATGAACTGATTGCACTGAAAAATACTGTGGCCCATTGTATGATAAATCAACACCATGTAAAATATGACTTGTACATCTGAAAGATCCTTAGAGAGTAACTGCAGAGAGACTCATTACATTGCCCGAGACTAGGGCTGTCTCTTTTAACAGGTTATGAGATTGGGTGCCTTTTCTGCTTATTATTTTTGTGGGGAAGGGGACTGAAATTCACAATCATTGGAGGAGTCACTTAGGAAACTAGGGCAGTGGGGCTTTTATTCTTTAAAAATAAGCATGGACTCGCGTCTTCCTGTTTTCCATAGCTGAGCTATGAGTTCTCCCTGAATATCAGTGCCCTCTGCCTTGCTCGTGAACGCAATTCAAGTACATGTGTGTACTTGTGTACTCAAAATCTAATATTCTGAGGAACTCCTGGTTAAAATAGGGTCACAGCATCTGGCAGAATATATTGGTTTATTTATAAGCCTATTTCTAGCTTTCCTCTTGGGTGCAAACCGCACGTGGGTTGTATAACAGTTTATATGATATTGCATAATTATAATTATTATGTTAAAATATATGGGGCTGCTGTCCCTGCTCTCTCTGCTTGTCAGCCCCAGATATCCATGAACCCTTTCACTATTTTTAAGTCAGCTCAGTGTTCCTTATGTAGTTCACTTTCAGCTGATGAGCATCCCTTGCACTTCAAGCCAGTCAATGACTTTAAACGGGTTTGACATCCACAGTGTGGTTCTTTGTCCTAAGTCGCACTAAGAGAGGCGGGGAGTTTGATAGCTTCATAAGATATAGGATTTCTAATTCCTTGTAGTATAAAACGTTAGAAATCCTATTTTTCATGAAGATACAATTTTTGTCCTCCTTGTCACCTTCCCATGAGTTTTCTGTACAGGAGTGAGTAAGGTAGTTTCATCAGGGCTCTATTGATGAAACTCACTTAAATCAGCTGTACAACATATGAAAGAAACGTTGACGGGTTCATTTTCATGTCCATCACTGTGCTCCTCTTGCAACAAATTAAGGGTGGGAATGAATCAGTGCAGTTATTTTCTCAGGCATACGTAACAGCAGCCCAGAAAACAGCAACGAGTGAAATACGGAAGTGCATAAAGGTGACATTTTTCTTGGTTTTATTCAGAGACTCTTCCAATCTTCAGGTTTAAAACCCAATACTTAACATGCCCATCGTTCATATGGACACTTGACAGCTCTAAATGGTTTCAGATTAATTGGTTGTCTTAGACTAGAAGCTGCGTAACTTCTGCTGCACCCTATCTTCTATCTGTTAAATCATAACCACAATATTATAATTTGGGGATTTTTAATTTAAACAATGGGGGGGGGGTTACAATTTTAAGTTCTGAAAATTTGCATATTTGAACAATTAACTTTCTAAAAGTTTTTATTAAATATTTTTTGTGTAACAGGCGAACAACTAAACAAAGAAAAGTACATATACAGTGGTACCTCAGGTTACATACACTTCAGGTTACAGACTCCGCTAACCCAGAAATAGTGCTTCAGGTTAAGAACTTTGCTTCAGGATGAGAACAGAAATCGTGCTCCAGCGACACGGCAGCAGCAGGAGGCCCCATTAGCTAAAGTGGTGCTTCAGGTTAAGAACAGTTTCAGGTTAAGTACAGACCTCCAGAACAAATTAAGTACTTAACCCGAGATACCACTGTAGTGTCTCCACTTTCGATTTGTAAGAGTCTTTTTCATAGTTTGTTTATAATTGGTATGAGACACTGTTGTCCTATGCATTATACGGTTGGGGGGAAAGAGAAAGGAGAGACGGGGGGAATAATGATCTGTATTTAATCTGTATTTCTTAGATTGTCCCCCCGCCATCACTCTACAGACACACATTTTGTGACAGTCCCCATGTAATAACAGATCCTCAGGCACGTTTGGTCATCCACAGTGATTGCTTTTGCCCATTTACATGACAGCAGTGTTGCTCGGAGAACATTAAAGCCCACATTGAAGTGCTTAAATGAAAACCATACTTCAGACGCTACAAAGAGAGCTCCCAGGTGTCCATCAGAACCTTTTATGGTGCTTTGCAAATGGGCAGCAGGCCAGCTGATGGGACCTGATGGCAGGAGGAGCATGTGGCGTGGCATTAGCATCTCATGGTAGAGCAATGATTTGGTTCATTTAAATAATGAAACACAAGCCCGGGGTAATTGAGAGTGCATTATCTTTTATGGGATATAGCGCAGGCAAAGCCACAAATCAAGCGCCGGCTCCTCTGGTTCGGCTAACCTCTTCTGTTAAAAATGCAGGAGGATGCATAAAGGAGAGTGTTGGGTGATTATAAAAGTGTCAATGCCACCCCAGCAAAGTGCTCCGAGATATAAAACGCCCCTTGACTTCATCCAATTTTATAATATTTTGAAACAAAATTATTGGTTTCATTGCAGACCTTGGAATTTTTGTAAGAGCTATTATGAACAGCTGACTCCTTTGTTGTGCATTAGAAAGCTACATCACCTGAGCTGGTAACAAGGCCATGTGATATGAAGGAGGGCCTCAGTGGTAAATCAAATTGGTTATGTCTTCTTGGGACCTTATAAAGCTCAAGTTTATTGCATCAATTGGCTCGAGGCTGTCCATACTTAAAACATACTAAAGAAGCGATACAGTTGGAAAACCCAAGTGTAGGCTTCATCAGTCTCTTTAGGCCCTAAAGTTTAGTGTTTATAATAATGTCAGGTTTTGGTTTGTAAGAAAGTTGAAAATCGGCAGTTATGCACACAGCTAGCTAGAGAATACTGGATCTATATGCTTGCAGATTTGACATAAAAGAGCCGAGTTTCTTATTAAGCCCGGAGCTGAGTTCCTAAACCAAAGGAAGAGCACCATTGTTGTTTTGTTCAGGGGTGGAGTGGGAAACAAGAGAATACAATAGTTGGAGGCATGTACAATTCAGGAACACACCATTCAGCAAGGCCCGACAGTCAACTCATGGAAAATTAAAGGATTTTAAGACCTTGTGTTGTTATTATTTTCTATGGGTGTTCTATAGCAGGGGTGGCTAACTCCCAAGAGACTGCAATCTACTCACAGAGTTATAAACTGTCAGTGATCTACCCCCTTTTGGGGGGGGGGTTCAGGTCAAAGTTGATTCAGGTCAGGTTGAGCTTTTTTTAGGGAGCCAAAGTTGTTGAGCTTCTTTGGGGGGAGCCAGTGATCTACCAGTGATCTACCACAGACATCCAGTGATCTACCAGTAGCTCACGATCTATGTGTTGGACGTGCCTGTTCTATAGTAACTAATAATATAATTAACACAGGCTGCCATCTCACGAACATTTCACCAATAGGGATTACTTAGAATTCTGCCAGGGGCATCTCTTTAAAAACAAACAAACGAGAAGATTTATGATTTGGCATGCACTTCTAGTACACAGATCCATTTCGCTGATCAAAATTGCAGAGCTTCCTTGTGCACAAATAGCCATAACATGCTAGGAGCTCTCAGATGTGATGCAGAGTATGGTAGTTGCCTCTTTGGCTGGCTCTCTATGTGTCAATGGTCTTCTTTTTTGCATAATATAAGAACATAAGACCATCAGGCCAATGGCTGTTCAGGCTAATGGCTGATCTAGCCAAGTATCTTGTTCTCACAGTGGCCAGTCAGATGCCTGTGGGAAACTCACAAGAAGGATTTGAGCACAAGAACATTCTCCCCTCCTGTTGTTTTCAGAAACTGGTTTTCCAAAGAGTTGTGGCCTATTATGGCTGGTAGGCATCAATGACACTCTCCTCCCTGAATATGTCTAATCTTCTTTTAAAGCCATCCACATGGGTGGTCATCACTACCTTCTGTGGGAGCGAGAGGTAGAAAAACTTTTCTCTATCCAATTTCTCCATGCTGAGCATAATTTTATACTTCTATCATGTCACCTCTAATAATAATAAGAAGTAGTGCACCCCACCCATCTGACGTTTGCCCAAGCCATTCCATGCAGCTTCCAGCATTTGCAGAAACAATAAAACATCAAACATCTCTATACAGGGCTGCCTTCAGATCTCTTTTAGAAGTCAGATAGTTGTTTATTTCATTGACTTCTAGTAAAAGGTGAAAGGTTTATACGATCTGAAGAGAAACCAGAGTATATTTCCTTGACTTCTGATGGGAGGGTGTTCCACAGGGTGGGTGTGACTACTGAGAAGGCCCTCTGCTTGGTTCCCTGTAACCTCATTTCTCACAGTGAGGGAACTGCCAGAAGGCCATTGGAACTAGATTTCAGTGTTGGGGTTGAATGATGAGGGTGAAGATGCTCCTTCAGGTATACAGGACCAATGCCATTTGGGGTTTAAACACAGCAACCTTTCTTCATAGTGGAGTTGTTCCTTCCCCTTGTTCTTTTTGGTTACCCTTTCCTCAACCTTTCCTACCTCTTCAGTAGTCTTTCTAAGTAGAGGCAACCAGACAAAGGGGCCAACTTGAACAAAATATGGGGGGGCGGGTAGGTAAGCCCCAACTCACATAACTGATCTCTCTCTCTCACACACACATTTGAATAGCAATGACCATCAACTTTGATGGCCCCTGGCCCCCTAAAATATTTTATTGGGGAGGGGGTGAAGGGACTTTGGCCCCTAGCAGTTGGCTGCTATGCAACAGTATTCCTACACAACATTCAAAATGTGATCACACCATAGATTTGTGTACAGTGGTACCTCAGGTTAAGAACTTAATTCATTCTGGAAGTCTGTTCTTAACCTGAAACTGTTCTTAACCTGAAGCACCACTTTAGCTAATGGGGCCTCCCGCTGCCACCGTGGGATTTCTTTTCTCATGCTGAAGCAAAGTTCTTAACCCGAGGTACTATTTCTGGGTTAGCGGAGTCTGTAACCTGAAGCATCTGTAACCCGAGGTACCAATGCAATGGCATTTTAGGTTCATAACAATGGTGAACCCACCAAGAAAATGCTGCCATGTTAAGTCTCCTTGTTCTGTATTCTAGTCAGTCAGCTACAGTATTTGCTCCTCCGCAACGCTCTGTTTGATTCCTGCCTCACCAGGTATTTCAGCCCTACCCCCAAGAGCCTGTCAGAATTATGTGGCCACTGATCATGGTTAGTCCTCATGAAGCTGTTTTGGGAGTTTCTCCCACCCCGGGGTCATCCACCCTGTCAAAAAATATTTGTTTTTCTGCAGACAATCCCACTGATATCCCCTCCCCCCATGAATGTGCATGGTGCTGTTTTCGTTTCGTATGTTCACAAGAAGCCAGACTCACAAAATGGCTTCTCTACTATCCAGCAACGTACCGTATTTATTTTTTTATTTTTGTAACCACAACCACAAGTGACACTGAAAGTTAGCATGCTAGCACATTTAATTAATTTTGACTTGGAGTATTATTTTTGGTGCATTTCAGGACAATGGGTATTTATGTGCTTAGGGACAGGACGATAACCTCTGCCACCGTCTTCTCAGGGAAAGAATAACTCATAATGCCTATAAAATTTGAAGAGTCAAGGGCAGCCATTACCTGTCCTTTTAAATGCATGAAATGCCCTTAACATTTCACATTTTCTGTCAGCTCAGTTCAATTGCCAACCTGGAATTAATTTGTTAATCTCCCCGGAAATATGCTTCTGCCCTGTAGCGAGATGACTAACACACAAACTTTCCAAGGTAACAACAAATTACAGGCCAAAGAGTTTAATTTTTCATTGTTCTGTCAGGGGCCTGTTGAATACCCCTAGCATGCCTCAACGGGAGCTCCTTCTCAAGATGTCGCTCCCTGCAAACAACCAAGTTGTTATTGTGACAGATTTCAGAGTCAAATAAACTCTGGAAAAGGAAATAGGGCTTTAACGCAAGCAGGAAGGCCTAAGCACATTTACATATGTATCTACTTTCCCTTGAAGTAACAAGTACTATGCTGGCAAAATGTCCACCTCACAGACAGAGAAGAAAAACATGAACAAAACAACTGTGCCTTAAGGTAAAGGTAAAGGTACCCCTGCCCGTACGGGCCAGTCTTGCCAGACTCTGGGGTTGTGCGCCCATCTCACTCAAGAGGCCAGGGGCCAGCGCTGTCCAGAGACACTTCCGGGTCACGTGGCCAGCGTGACATCGCTGCTCTGGCGAGCCAGAGCTGCACACGGAAATGCCGTTTACCTTCCCGCTAGAAAGCGGTCCCTATTTATCTACTTGCACCCGGAGGTGCTTTCGAACTGCTAGGTTGGCAGGTGCTGGGACCGAGCAACGGGAGCGCACCCCGCCGCGGGGATTCGAACCGCCGACCTTTCGATCGGCAAGCCCTAGGCGCTGAGGCTTTTACCCACAGCGCCACCCGCGTCCCTAACTGTGCCTTAGCCTCAACTAATTATTTATCTGTGTTTCCATCTGGCTCTTCTCTTATACTAATTTGTAAATTATAACATGATTATGTTCATATTATGGGTGCTGGTAAAACAGAAGGAGCTGAAACCATAACCCTGATCCTATAAAAATGAACACTCCAATATGGAGCATTCTATCTTGTTGGGATGGATTTTGAAGGTAGGATAGGCTATATTATTGATCAATTACCCTTACTCACTTGAGTAAGATGATTGTCTAGTTTAGCAGAGCTAAAAATATGCCATCTTTTGCAGCATTAACTCTGGACAAAGTTTTGTAGTTTTCCATACAGTTGTACTTTGGTTTTCAAATTTAATCCATTCCGGGAGTCTGTTTGACTCCCAGAACAGTTTGAAAACCAAGGTGCGGCTTCCGATTGGCTGCAGAAGCATCCTGTAGCCAATCAGAGGCCCCGGAAGCCATGCCGGATGTTTGGCTTCTGAAAACCGTTCCAAGACCAGAAGAATCACTTCTGTTTTTTGATCATTTGGGAGCCAAAATGTTCAAGTTCAAAGGTGTCCAGCTTCTGAGGGTCCACTCTACTTATTCAGGATGCCTTGGCATTCATCCCTTAAATAAAATTGCAACACTAAAGTTTACAATCTTAAAAATATAAAAATATTTACTTACACAAAGTTGCAGACTGGATTCAAGTAGGAAGCAGCAGTGAAATAAGTCAGGTAAAATACCTTTCTATACCATGAAATACATGGCTTAGATCAAATATGGTGCCTATGCTCAGGACTACACAGAGCCTGGATCCTACCCCTACAGCTGCAGAAAGAGAGTGTTCTTCAGGTGGAGAGAAGTGATCAAGATTATATTTCTATCCTTACCCTTCCTACCTGGGAAACAGAGGATGTGACCTCACAGAGTGCCCTCTAGGAATTTACAGGAACTCTTAACCCTTTGCTCACTTGGCAAACACAGATTTTTACATTTTGACTGAAGCGTCATTTCCCCACGCATCTGAAGTAAACAGAGCAAATCCATCCTGTTACAGTACCAATCTCAGAATACTATCAGGTATTTAGTGTTTCCATCTGTGGCAATTGAAAATTATTAAGAGGAGCACATAAGCAGGTTATGCTTCCCTCCGTCCCACTCAGCCAATGTATAATCCCTTGTGGTTGGTCACTAAGGTGCATTTGACAACTCCTGCGGACACAGTGATGGCCAAACCTGGCCCTCCAGCTGTTTTGGGACTACAACTCCCATCATCCCTAGCTAACAGGACCAGTGGTCAGGGGTGATGGGAATTGTAGTTCCAAAACAGCTGGAGGACCAAGTTTGGCCATCACTGATCTAGAATGTAAGTATTGTCTGAGGTTTATTGCAAATGTTAATATTCCAACATCATAGCTATCCTTGTAACCCAAGGATGGGGAACCTTCTTCAGCCCAAAGGTTGCATTTCCTTCTGGGAAATTTTCTTAATGCATTGCATTTGTTAGTAGGGTGAGAGGCAAAAGAGAGAGGAGCAACACATGTACGTCAGTGGGGGCTGGCCCCTTAGGGCAAGTGGGGTGGCACACTTTCAACCTCAGTCTGCCCCAGCCAGTCACCACCACCCTTCTTAATTCCATTCAGTTCAGGAGGTTGCCCAGTCTGACAGCCTCTTTTTCCTCAATCTCAGTGTTGCCCTCGTAGAACTCAACAGAGCGGAGATTGGGAAACTAGAAACTATAAAATTTGTATTTCTACAAATAAACTAGAGTGGCTGGGCAAACCCAGTCGGATGGGCATGATATGAATAATAAAATTATTATGATTATTATAGAATTACAGTCGTACCTTGGAAGTCGAACGGAATCTCCTGCAGGCAATCAGAAGCCGCAGAAGACCTGTTCCAAAAATAGTTCGCAAACTGGAACACTCACTTCCGGGTTTGCGGTGTTCAGGAGCCAAAACATTCGAGAACTAAGCTGTTCGAAAACCAAGGTACGACTGCACAGTACTTGACAATGGCTCTCATTGCCTCTAGCTCCACCTGTTGTTTGGACTCCCTGTATTCTGCCCCACCAGCCACAATGGGAGGCAGAATGTAACAGAGGATAGTGATTTGTATTAGGTACAAACCAGAAATATGCAGAAGAATGTGATTTTCATGTCTGCCATTGCAGTGCAATGTAGTCATCACATGGCTGCAAAACTCAGGATAGGGTTGGAAGTGCTTATGACTTTGGCCATAGTCTTTAACATATGTAGCAAAATCATCAAAGCCCTCTGAGCTGCTTTGTCAAATTTTTTTTTTGGAAAAACAGAATTGTGGGCCTGTTTCAAATGGATCCTGACAGCTCCTATACATATGGAAAGTCTATAGATGCCTTATACATTTAGAAAGATGTTACAGAGTTTCCCTAGAGGAAAGCCATTAGCAGTCTGAATAGTACAGCGTATGCCATTTTCACTTATACGGGAGACATTGAGAGATTACAGCAGACAACTTGAAGAAAGTGGATCTAATTACCGATGGTCATGAATTGTTAATATTTCCTGACACAAGCCTATTGCCAGTTCATCAAAGATAGAAACTACTATACTTTTTTTTTGGGGGGGGATCACCAGTGGATGAATTTGTTGTTATTTTATTGGTTTGCTTCCTATGACTTTTTGCAGAAATCCAGCTCAATTGTAGGATTTGAATTCAACCACATTCTATTCAGATTGACCCTGAACTTGGCGGCAGGATCTACCACTTAAATGTTTGGGAGGACAATTAATTTTTCATATTTCCTCTTGCCAGATTCTCTGGTGCAGGATGAAGGAATATTTTAATTATGCATGGTGTCTGCCACACTCCTTTTCCGTCGTCTGTTTAATCAAATTTTGTCAGGTTTAATGACTTTTAATCGATGCATTACTTTAGTCAAGGAAAAACCTCTCTGAAGAGAATGCCTACCGCAGACCATTTACAATCAAGGAGCACTCTCAATTCATTTGGGATTGTTCTCTGAACTAACATGCACCTGCGCTTTACAATCAAATATTCCTAATTTGGAAAGTGTTTTTCCTTTGCCCTGATGTTTGATTTAAGACCAGCAATGAGATAGTTGTCTGCAGAAAAGAAAGTAGATTATGATGACTGGAGCTGTGTGGAGGGGCTGAGAAGTGTGAGTGAGTTTTGTGATCTGAAACTATACAGACCCAACAGAGAGCACTGCCCCACAGCTATGAAAATCTTGCTAGACATTTGAAACAAGAAAACCAAGGGGTGCATAACACAGAACCTTGAAGGTGCACAGTCTGATCTTCTGATCAACCGGCTTCTGCAGCAGCTACGCTCCTGAAAAGTCACTGCCTTTGGGTGGAAGATGGAACAAGCCACTGATGTGCTCACAGGATTGGAGGTGAAATGACCTTTACTGCTGTTACCTCTGAGGCCACCAGGACATCCTAACTTTAGGACAGGGGTGGAGAACTTGTGGCTTTGCAGATGTTGCTGGACTTTGACTTCCATCAGTTTCAGCCAGCAGGGATGGTGGGAGTTGTTTTCCAACCACATCTGACCTTGATGCAGGCCCTCCATCCCTGCAGTAGTAGAAGAAAGAGAGGCAGAGGGGAAGGAAGAGAAAAATGGAACTATTGGAGATAGAGCGGTAACTTGGTTCTCAAACTTAATCCGTTCTGGAAGTTCATTCCAAAACCAAAGTGTTCCAAAACCAAGGCAAACTTTCCCATAGAAAGTAATGCATAATGGATTAATCCGTTCCAGACTTTTAAAAACAACCCCTATGTCAGCAGTGTCCCATTGCTGACAGAGGAGGAGAGCGTGGAGAGATAAAGGTAAAGGGACCACTGACCATTAGGTCCAGTTGTGGCCGACTCTGGGGTTGCAGTGCTCATCTCACTTTATTGGCCGAGGGAGCCGGCATACAGCTTCTGGGTCATGTAGCCAGCATGACTAAGCCACTTCTGGCAAACCAGAGCAGCGCATGGAAATGCCGTTTACCTTCCCGCCGGAGCGGTACCTATTTATCTACTTACACTTTGACGTGCTTTCAAACTGCTAGGTTGGCAGGAGCAGGGACCAAGCAACGGGAGCTCACACCGTCGCAGGGATTCAAACCACCGACCTTCTGATCGGCAAGTCCTAGGCTCTGTTGTTTAACCGACAGTGCCACCTACATCCAAGCATGGAGAGATAGGAGCAGGTAATTAGGCAGGAATGCAGAATGAGGGAGGAGTAGCCAAGTAGAAGCCTGAGTTCCGAAAACAAGGAGAAGGAAAGGGGAGAGTTCCAGGGAGAAGACACAGACTTACAGGTTATATAGAGGGCATAATTATTTTCAGTAGTTTGCTTGACCATGTGACCTATTTTTTATTTATGGATGGTGGCCAAAGTCCCAATGTTCCTAGGCTTGTGCAGCCTCAGTCTGCAACTATCTCTGTGTTGAATGGGGGAGATTTGCAGAGGGCTTCTACTCACATTTGCTCAACCCTTTGCGGGATTGGAAGCCCTGATAAAGTGTCTCCAATTATGCATGTCATCATTGAACTGCCCTGAGAGCTGCGAGTAGAGGGCCATATACAAATTTAATAAATAATAATCATAATAAATAATTGCATTGTACTCATGTTCTAGTAATTATGTCTAGAAGTCCCCTGCAGACCTTCCTACTCAACACAGAAATAATCAGGGACTGAGGAAGTATATGACATGCACAAGGATGTTGGGACTTGTGTATCCACTCTTCCTCCCTGGTACAAAGTTTTGATGTTCTGTAAAATGCCTGAAAATTACCTTTAGGCTGCAGAAAATCCACATGGGGAGAATGGGTGTCTAATGCCAGTAGGAGTCTGAGCTTATCCTGGGCTTGATCTTCATATCTCAATCATCGCATGTATGATTGCATGTGAAACCTTTGTGCCTTACTTGTCTGCATGGACTTGCAGTGGCAGAATTATTCCCAATTATTCCAAAGACTGATGTTTTATTAGCGTGCCTGGGATAACACTATGTGGCCCGAAGGGAGACCAATATGATGTGGCTCACATCTTCAGACACAGCAATGCCATCATTTTGGTTTTGTAAGTCCCTCCTAGACCTTTTATATTGAATTCCAGAGCGAGCAGGTGATTTATAACAGCGCTGATTTCACACCAACATCTTAATCCTCCCTTTAGCCCTGGAGCGCTTAACTCTTGACACCACATGGCATTTAGAATTTCTAAGAAAGGAACACGTTCGAGAAATCTGCCTGGATACAAGCTCCCCATGCAAAGATTCTCTGCAACACTGAGTAGCAAATCTATAACTACATCCCATAAAACAAGCCGTTTATATAAAGTTTAATACATATAGTAAAACGCAGTTGTTTCCAATGTACAGATCTTTTATAAATACAAAATGTTGACAACATAATAAACACATTAACAGAGGGAAGGCATAACCATTAAAAGATGAAGGCCTTGGATATATGTTGATGCATAAAGAAGACATGGACTTTTTATAGGCAGAGATTTCATTTAATGAACCAAGAAGCTTTAATATTGGATGTGGGCTAATAAACTGTGATTTAATCCAGGCCAGACAAAAGTGTTGTTGGTCAGCAGTAGGATGGGTGATCAGGGCTTGGACTGCACTCCTCTTGAAGGATCAGGTCTGCATTTGGGGAATGCTCATGGACCTAAAGGTAAAGTGTACAGGGATCCCTGACAGTTAAGTCTAGTCATGAATGACTCTGGGGCTGTGGCACTCATCTCGCTTTACAGGCCGAGGGAGCCGGCATTTGTCTACTCCGCAGACAGTTTTTCTGGGTCATGTGGCCAGCATGACTAAGCCACTTCTGGTGCAACGGAACACCGACACCAGAGCAGCGCACAGAAACGCCATTTACCTTCCCGCCGGAGTGGTACCTATTAATCTACTTGCACTTTTTTGGAGTGCTTTCAAACTGCTAAGTTGGCAGGAGCTGGGACCAAGCAACAGGAGCTCACCCCACCACAGGGATTCGAACCATGACCTTTTGATCAACAAGCCCAAGATTCAGTGGTTTAGACCACAGCGCCACCCACGTCCCATGTTCATGGACCTAGCTGCACCTTTTACTAGATCATGCAACTTTGGCCAGTTTCATTCAGGTCCTGATCTCATACAGAATGGACTGCTGCAATGTGTTCCACAAAGGGCTGCCCTGGAAAACTTTCAGAATCTGCAGTTGATGCAAAATGCAGTTATGGCTTGGGGTGTTTGCTTCTCAGAACATATTACAGTAGCTCTTCCTCATTTTCACTGGCTTCCAATTTGTTTCTGGCTGTGATGTAAAGTGCTAGGCCTGTTCACCAGCTCTGGCTGAATCCCAGATAGCTAATGGAATCAAGCCAATTTGGGTCAACTGGACATTCAGTTGGTGGAAGTTGAGGCAGCCTAGGATCACCATCAGTCACATCATGTCCACCTAGAGTAATATGAAACAATCATAAAGAAGGTGGTCTAGCAGCAATGGGTGGGGGAAATGGGTGCATGTGGGTGGCTCCTTCCTCAACCCTTCTTACCACTTATTTAATATAGGTTTCAACCCTTTTTAAAAAATATATATATTTATTAAGATTTTTAAACATAAATGCAAAAATAAAGAACAATGTAACATATATCATAACATAATTTCTTAACTTCTTTGGACTCCCTCACGTCTCCCGCTCCCACTTGCATCATTGTCAATTCTTGCCCGCAATTTATCATCTTGTTTACATTCTTGTGTCCCATTCATTTAGAATATAATCTAATAATTCTCCCAAAGGTTTATGATTTTTCCTCAATCTCACTTATCATCCTAATTGCATCTAATTTAGTGGTGCTCAATTATTTATGATCTAGCCTCCATCTTAACATTCAACCAAATTACAGTGCTTTTTAAAATAAATCTTAAATTTCTTCCAATCTTCTTCAACCTTCTCTTCTCCCAGGTCTCGGATTCTGCCGGTCATCTCGGCTAGTTCCATATAGTCCATCAGTTGCATCTGCCACTCTTCCAGTGTGGGTAGATCTTGAGTTTTCCAGTGCTTAGCGATGAGTATCCTTGCTGCCGTTGTTGCATACATAAAAAATGTTCGGTCCTTCTTTAACACCTTCTGGCCGACAATACCCAAAAGGAAGGCCTCTGGTTTCTTAGTAAAGGTATACTTAAATACCTTTTTCAGCTCATTATATATCATTTCCCAGAAGGCCTTCACTCTAGGGCAGGTCCACCAGAGGTGAAAGAATGTTCCATCATTTTCTTTACATTTCCAGCATTTGTTATCAGACAAATGGTATATTTTGGCAAGTTTAACTGGGGTCATGTACCATCTATATATCATTTTCATTACATTTTCCTTCAAAGCATTACATGCAGTGAAGTTCAGCCCGTTGGTCCACAACCTTTCCCAGTCCTCAAACATGATATTATGCCCAATGTCCTGTGCCCACTTTATCATAGCCGATTTAACCATTTCATCTTGTGTATTCCATTTTAACAGCAAGTTATACATTCTTGAAAGTACCTTAGTCTTAGGTTCTAACAGTTCTGTTTCCAATTTCGATTTCTCCACCTGGAACCCTAACTTTTTGTCATTTTTAAAAACTTCATTAATCTGAGCGTAGTGTAACCAGTCTCGCACTTTATCCTTCATTTTCTCCAAACTCTGCAATTTCCAATTGTCTCCATCTTTTTCTAATATTTCCCAATATTTTGGCCATTTGGCCTCCATATTGGGTCTTTTTTCAGGCCTTAGCTTCCAGCGGTGAAAGCCACGTTGGAGTTTTATTTTCCAATAAGTCTTTATATTTTGTCCAGACATTAAACACTGCTTTCAACCCTTAAGTCAAAGGTGGGGAAGCTCTTGCCCATGGGCCAGTCTTGACCTGACAGTGGGTTCAATTTGGCACATGAGACCATTTTACTCAGCCCACATCCACCTGTCCATCATCAGACCTCACTGGTGATGTCAGCATGGCTGAACACCCTGTTCCTAGCAGAGAACAGGCTTGTGCAGCCAAGGCAGCAGGGTTCAATTTCTGCTCATCTACTGATGAATGTAGATTCAATCCTACTCACTTCCGGAGGCGGCGCGAAACAGCAATGGCGGTCCTCTTTGCGCTGTGAAGAGGGGCTCCGCGAAAAAGGGTCGTCCGCTACGGCAAAGCGGAGACCCATTAAGAAAAACCGCAGGCAGAGTGAGCCTGCGGCCGTGGGACTCGGCGGGCGCCTGGAGCCCCCCCAGAAGCGGGGAAGGAGCCTCGTAAGAGGCTCCGGAACGTGAAAGGGGGAGCGGCGCTGTGAGTTCATCGCTCTTTTCGTGGAAGCAAAGCCGCGCTGCTGCTGCTGATGAGCGCTGACCTTTCTTCTTGAAATTATCGGAATTGGAGCAACATACCCGTGAGTAAGGGTCCTAAATTTTCTAACTTAACTGAAGAAATTCGGCCGAAAGCGGGAGGCGAGTAACAGGAAGTCCGTCTCCCGACTCTGCTAATTAGATCAAAGCAAGGGCTCAGAAACGAGCTGAAGTAATTAAAAAGGGATTCTAAAAGTGGAACAAAGGGTGCATTGAGAGACTCTGTACTTTGAAGATAAAAAGGAAAGAACTGTGGATTGTATAGACTTTTATTCTTTAGAACTGCTCTCCAATTTTTGTGCTAAACGGGGCTGAAAGAGATAACCCCGTCATCGGGCTGCCAGCGCATAGAAAAAGAACTGTCAAACTGCTGTCAAACTGATGACATTGTTGCAGAGATCGAAATTGTTGCATAGACTGAGATACTAATATTAAACATTGTTGCATGGACTTGTATCGATACTTTATGGCTGGATTTTAAGAGATTAGAAGTTCTGGAAACCTTCCTTTTGTGTTTGGGAATTACAAAACTCAATATGGGGAATTGAGGAACTTCAATGGCGGAAAATAGTTCCTTTCTTTTTTGAAGCTTTGAAATACTCCCCCTACAGGACTGTGGAAATATAGTTGCATGGGAACTGAGCTTTATTGAAACTTTTTGTGGTTCTTTTTATTTATATTTGGGACTTGTTTTTCCCATGGGACAAAAGACCATTTGACCTTGAACAGAGGCAGGTGTGGAATGAGCGGCACAGGGAGAACAAGAGCAGCTAAAGCTAAAGATAAAGAAAAAGAGAAAAAATCTGGGCAACTTTTGCAAACAACTCTAACTCATCACCGCAGATCATCTGTCCCAACTGTGCTGACAGCACAGGAGGTGGAACTAGTGCAGCCTGCTGCAGAAGACATGGCAACTGGAGGATCTGAAACAGTTTTAAAACAAATTTTGGAACAATTGGCAGTTTTAAACCAAAAAGTGGACAATCAAACATCAAAGATTGACCAAGCTACATCCTCTATTGGCAAATTAACTGAACAGGTTTCGCAGCACACTCAGGCAATTGAGAAATTGCAAGGAGCTACGGCAGAAAATTTTAAACTAGCTGTGGAAGCCAATCAAAAAGCAGAACAGGCGAACTTAAAGGTGGAGGAAATTAAAGGAGAGGTAAGACCTTTGAGAAGGCAGGTAGGGGAACAACAAGCCTACCTGGCATTGGTTGAATTGAAAAGTAAAGATAGTAATCTCAGGATAAGGGCTATCCCGGAATTGGAACAAAATAATTTAGAGGGATTTTTGACACTTGTGTTCTCCAAATTCTGGGGAATTGAGGAAGAAAAGGACTTTAAAATTGTGACAGCCTTTAGACTGGGAAAATCAGTAAAGAAAGACAAGCCCAGAGACTGTTTGGTTGCTCTGAGATCAAGAGAAGAAAGGGATAAGATACTAGGCCTACATTTTAAGAAATCTTTGGAGGTAGAAGGTAAAAGGGCCGAAATTTACAGAGATATACCCAAATATCTCTTGGAACTTAGGTCTACCTATATAGATTTGACCAAATTGTTGAGACACAACGGAATCCCTTACAGGTGGGAGTTTCCACAAGGACTTTCATTTACTTACAAAGGAAGGAAAATAAAGATTAAATCACCTGAAGACCAGCAGAAGTTCCTACACGACCACGAAGAGGACCTGCAAAAAGGAGCTGCAGCTTCTTGGCCTCCACCACCACCGGGACCATCTCCAAGAGATATACCACCAGGATCAGGACCAGCATTACCTCCCCCGGGATCGGGAGGAAGCTTAGATACCCCATTGTAGAACCCGTCAATTGATTCAGGATGTCTCTACAGCTTCTTAGTTGGAACATAAATGGCGGAAACTCCCCAGAAAAAAGAAGGAAAGTCTTTCACATTTTGAAAAAGGAACAATTGGACGTTATTTGCCTACAGGAAACACATGTGACAAGGCTCCATAGAAAAGTGTTAATTAACAAAAGACTAGGCCAAGAATTTATTTCTTCAGACAAAGTCAAGAAGAGAGGAGTGGTGATTTATGCAAAGGAGAGCCTGTCACCGAAATTTTTATTTAAAGATGAATATGGCCGAATTTTGGCGATTGAAATACAGACGCAAGGAGAAAAAATTTTGATATTAGGAATATATGCTCCAAATGAGGGAAAGTCGGAATTCTTCAGGAAGCTGCATGAGACTATGCTGGATTATTTGGACTATAGTAACATCATTATGCTGGGTGATATGAATGGGGTTGTGTCTGTAAATATGGATAAGTCACAAAGTGCCAACATATCGAAAGACGGCAGACTACCCAAAACTTTTTTTGAAATGACAGACAATATGGACTTAGTAGACATTTGGAGGGTTAAGAACCCCCTAGGGAAAGAAGGGACTTTCTTTTCTGAAGCTCATCTGACATGGACACGAATCGACCAAATCTGGACAACTAGAGGACTGGCACCTAAGACTAGAAAAGTGGAAATCTGCCCAAAAACCTGCTCCGACCATAATGCCTTGAAAGTGGAATTGAGACTAAATACAACCGGATCCTTTAGATGGAAAATGAATGACACTATTCTAAGAGATCAGGAGATTGTTAAGAAGGCCCAAAAAACTTTAAAGGACTATTTTGAGATAAACTTGAATACTACTGTGGAAAAAAGAACAATCTGGGACGCAAGTAAGGCAGTCATGAGAGGGTTTCTAATACAACAAAACACGATTAAGAAAAGGCTCTGGAATGAAAAGAAGGAGAAGATATTGGAGAGAATAAGAGAAGGTGAGAAAAAATTAAGATCTAGGCCTAAGTCGAAGGAGGTGTTAAGAGAAGTGAAATTCTTCCAGGCGCAATACTCAAAACTGATAAACCAAGAGGTGGAATGGAAAATTAAACAAATGAAACAAAGATCCTTCGAATCGGCGAATAAGTGTGGGAAACTGCTAGCTTGGCAGTTGAAAAAGAGACAAAAGCTTAATACGGTTACAAATCTAGAGATTGAAGGGAGAATGGTTCAGAAACCCGAGGAAATCAGAAAGTGCTTCCAGAGGTACTTCAAAGAACTTTATACACAAGGGCCGCAAAAAGCCTCAGAGGTGGATCAATTTTTAAAAACTAATGGATTACAAAAAATACCCCTGGAAATGAGAACAAACCTGAACTGTAATATTACACAGCAAGAAATTGAAAGTGCCATTCAAAATCTTCAACTTGGCAAGTCCCCAGGCCCGGATGGCTTAACCTCCAAATATTATAAAGTTTTAAAGGACTATTTGATACAACCTTTGATGGAGGTTTGCAACCAGATAATGGAGGGAGGGAGGGCACCGGAAACGTGGAAAGAAGCTTTCATCACATTGGTACCTAAATCAGAGACTGAAAAGACCCAACTTAAGAACTACCGCCCCATCTCACTCTTAAATGTGGATTACAAACTTTTTGCAGATATTTTGGCAAATAGACTTAAAAAAGTACTAAATGAAGTGATTCATAAAGACCAGGCTGGCTTTCTCCCTGGTAGGCATTTGTTTGACAACACAAGAAACATTATTGACATTTTGGAACTTCTACAAACAAATCTGAATACTAGAGCGGTTTTGATCTTTGTCGATGCAGAGAAGGCCTTTGATAATATTTCTTGGATGTTTATGAGGAAAAATTTGGAAGGGATGGGAGTGGGGCGGGGGTTCGAAAATGGTATAGAAGCAATCTACACAGAACAAAAAGCTAAATTGATAGTAAACAATGTGGTGACAGAGGAGTTTAAAATTGAAAAAGGGACACGCCAGGGGTGCCCCCTATCCCCCCTATTGTTTATTTCGGTCCTGGAGGTGTTGCTAAATATGATTAGAAAGGACCGGTTGGTTCGAGGAATTGAGGTCGGAGTGAAACAATATAAATTGAAAGCATTTGCAGATGACTTGGTATTAACACTTCAGGAACCAGTCTCCAGCACTAAAAGAGTGTTAGAATTAATTTCTGATTTTGGTCGGGTGGCGGGGTTTAAGTTAAATAAGCAAAAAACCAAGGTTTTAGCAAAAAATTTGACAGTTACAGAAACAGATGAGTTCTCTAAAGAAACGGAGCTGAATGTGGTTAAAAAAGTAAAATACCTAGGGGTGTACTTGACCTCCAAAAATTTGAATTTGTTTAAAGATAATTATGAGAAATGCTGGTCAGAAATCAAAAGAGACTTGGATATATGGTCAAGACTGAAACTTTCCTTGTTAGGCCGAATAGCTGCTGTAAAGATGAATGTATTGCCGAAAATGTTATTTTTGTTTCAGGCCCTACAGATCGTGGACAAGGTGGAATGTTTTGGAAAGTGGCAGAAGGATATTTCTAAGTTTGTTTGGCAGGGCAAAAAGCCCCGAATAAAGTTTAAAATATTAACTGATGTGAAAGAAAGAGGGGGATTTGCCCTGCCAGACTTGAGGCTATATTATGAATCTGCAGCCTTCTGCTGGCTGAAAGATTGGATTTTATTGGAGAACACTGATGTCCTGGATCTGGAAGGGTTTGACAATGCGTTTGGGTGGCATGCATATTTGTGGTATGACAAGGTTAAAGTGCACAAATTGTTTAAAAACCATATTGTCAGAAGAGCAATTTGGAGGGTCTGGATAAAATACAAAGACTTATTGGAGAGTAAAACTCCGAGGTGGCTCTCACCGGTGGAGGCCAAGGCTCGTAAGAGACCCAACATGGAGGCCCATTGGCCTAAATACTGGGAAATAATTGAAAAAACTGGAGACAATTGGAGGTTGCTAAGTTTGGAGAAATTGAAAACTAAAGTACGAGATTGGTTGCACTATGCGCAAATTCAAGAGGTATTTAAAATAGATAAAAAAGTTGGATTCCAGGTGGAAAAATCGAAACTAGAGACTGAATTGTTAGAGCCAAAAAGTAAACTACTTTCGAGAATGTATAACTTGCTGCTTAAGTGGAATACACAGGATGAGACAGTCAAATCCGCTATGATAAAATGGGCTCAGGATGTGGGGCATAACATTATGTTTGCAGACTGGGAAAGGTTATGGAACACCGGTTTGAAATTCACGGCATGTACTGCCTTGAAGGAAAATATTATGAAAATGGTATACCGGTGGTACATGACCCCAGTCAAGTTAGCTAAGATATATCATCTGTCTGACAACAAATGTTGGAAATGTGGAGAGGCGGAAGGGACATTCTTTCATCTCTGGTGGACCTGCCCGAAAGTGAAGGCCTTCTGGGAAATGATCCATAATGAACTAAAAAAGGTATTGAGATTTACCTTACCTAAAAAACCAGAGGCCTTCCTTCTGGGCATGGTGGACCAGAGAGTGCCTAAGAAGGACAGAACCTTTTTTATGTATGCTACCACGGCAGCAAGGATCCTGATTGCAAAATATTGGAAGATACAAGATTTACCCACGCTGGAGGAATGGCAATCGCAGTTGATGGACTATATGGAACTGGCTGAAATGACTGGCAGAATCCGAGACGCGGGAGAAGAAACAACTGAGGAGGATTGGGAAAAGTTTAAGGACTATTTGAAAAAACATTATAAGTTGTATGAATGTTAAAAAAAAAATGCACCTTTCAAGAAATTCTAGCTTCAGCAAATGTAAGTTATTGGAATGAAAATTAAGACACAAGAATTCAGAGGTAAAATAATGAAACAACTTTATTGTGTTTAATATAAAACATATAAGAATTGAGTGACAGTAAAATTGAAAATAGGGAACATGATAAAATGGAAGTTACAATAAGTTTTGAAATAAGTTAACAAATTGCTGATGCTTTATAAGACAGAGAACGCAGGGTTCGGAGGATGTGAGGAAGTCCTATAGGTTAGATGGAAAAAGAATATGGAAATTTGTTATTTATATTTATCTTTCATATAACCACTATTTATTCTTTTTTCTGTATTTCTGTATCTTTAAAAAAAGCAATAAAAAATGTTTTTAAAAAAATAGATTCAATCCTACTCAAAAGTTCTGTTTGAAGCTTGTGCACTTTTCCTGCAAGCCAGCTGGTAGCGGTGGCAGCAGAGGGGTGGGGAAGAGGACACTCCCAACTACAGCTGCCTGCCTGCTCACAGAAGAAGCATGTGATGTGCTTCAAACAGTGCTTTTGAGAAGTGCTGTTTGAAGCAGCCGAAGCCCCACACTCCTTTAAAAGGCGAATGGGGCAGATGCTTCAAACAGCCCTTTTGGAACCTTGCACTAAGCAGGATTGCTCTCCCTTCTCATCAGCCAGTGAGGAGGGAGATTGATCCTGCTAAGTGCTGGACTTGGGTGCATGTGGTTGCTGTGAGCTCTTTCATGCACCCAACCCCAGCACTAAGCAGGATCCCACACACACACACCTTGATTGATGCAAAGGAATAGAGATCTTGATTGTTCTGGCTATTCACATGCAACAGCAGCAAGAGAGGCTTTGCTGCTTTTGTCTGCAAAGCCCAGGGCTGACTCTTCACTTGATAGGGACAGGAGAAACAAACTACATCTTGCAAGCAAAAGCTGCCAAGCTGTAGCTTGAAAACTCTTGTTTCTCTCATCCCCATCAATTGCTTGCCGGAGACCTGAAAGTGGACCTTCTTGATATCAGCACGCAGTTGGTGTAGTTCCCTTTTTCACAGAAAAAAATGAGAAATTAAGAAGCCCTTGGGCCACTTTGCCCTGCACTGCTAACCCTCATGTACTGGTCAGGTGTGATGAACTGGCTGGAGGAAGGTTGATTTCCCTTCAAAAATAATATACCTGAAGGAGCATCTCCACCTCCATCATTCTGCCCAGACACTGAGGTCCAGCGCCAAGGGCCTTCTGACAGTTCCCTCATTGCGAGAAGTGAAGTTACAGGGAACCAGGCAGAGGGCCTTTTTGGTGTTGGCACCTGCCCTGTGGAATGTCCTCCCATCAGATATCAAAGAGATAAACAACTACCTGACATTTAGAAAACTTCTGAAGGCAGCCCTCTTTAGGGAAGTTTTTAAGTGTGACATCTTAATGTATTTTTAATCTTTGTTGGGAGCCGCCCAGAGTGGCTGGGGAAACCCTGCCAGATGGGCGGGGTACAAATAATAAATTATCATCATCATCAAAAATAATAGGCCTTCTCTCGATGGATGCAACTGAACAATTCTGCTTGAACTCAAGAATGTGGGTTTTTGCAGGGAGGGCGCAAACGATGTAAAGACTGGGAGCATTTGAGGGGGATGTTTGTGGGCAAGTTCCTGTAAAAAGCTTACAGTTAAGAGGAGATCTGAAGGCTGCTTTAAAAAAAATAATCGTTTTTTAAATGTAGAGCTGGAAATCATCTCTTACACCACAACCATGTGTGTTGAAAATGAGGTGCAATTGTCTGTGGGAGTGACAGTATGTGATGATGCTTCATTATTTTTGAGAGCATTGGGGAGGTGATGCATGTTATACAGCGAGGTTCGGAAACCCTTTTCTGACTCCCTGGGGAGGCACTGGCAGCCAGAGGAGCCACTACCAGGCTAGATGAACCGAGGGGCGGAGGAAGGGGCAGTCCACCCCAGGTGCCCTCATTGAGGGGGGGTAACATTTGGCGCACCACCTGCCCATGACTCCCAACCCTACCACAAACCGCCGGGGAAGGGGGGAGCTGCACCACTTTGCCTGTGGCATTCCCCCCCTTCCCCCTTCGTTTTGACAGTTTGGGGGAGGCTTGGGAGTCGCAGGTGGGCGGTGTGCCGAATGTCCGCCATAGGTGGCTTGCTCCGCCCCTGGCTGCAGGGTGTGCACGCGGCTCGGGGCACCCAAGCGACTATCCCGCACCTGGAAGGGCACCCTCCGCAGCCCCCCCCCTCGGGAGCACGCCCCCCCCCCAGGCAGCACAGGCATACACCCCACTGCTAGATGAACCAATGATCTAACTCAATATAAGGCAGGAAAATGGGGGAAATGTTTAAAGTTGCCAAAGTGAGATAAAAAAATGAAAGATAAAAAGAGATATAAAGAGGAAGGGATTTTGAAGGATAACATGGAGAGATTAGACAAGGTCAATATGGAGCAATCTAGGATCAGAAGGTTATTTTCGTGATACTGAAATATTGTATCACATGAAATGATGTCATACTGCTTCCAAAGTGAAGTCTGCTTCATTCGTTTCATTTGGAGCAGTGTGTCTACTGAAAAGAGGTTTCACCTTTAAAGGTTTTAACCTTTAAAGCCCTATATGGCCTAAGACCCTCGTACCTATGGGACTGCCTCTCCTGGTATGTCCCACAGAGGACCTTACGATCTTCAAATAAAGACATCTTGGAGATCCCGGGCCACAGGGTGGTTAGACTGGCCTCTATAAACTGTTTCATCTATAAACATATAGGCACAGCTCACTCGTTCTGGGCTGCTTCCCACCCAGTTCACATGTAATAATAGTAGTAGTAATAAGATAATATTTTTTTATATCCAGCCCTCCCAGGCCAAAGCCGCGCTCAGGGCGGCTAACAAGTAAAAGTAGCACAGTGTACATAAAATCACACAGTCAATTAATTAAAATACATTCTAAAATCAATTCTGAATCAAATTAATGGCAACCATTGGGCTAGATTTCTATGAGGATTTCTATGAGGATTACAGAAGGAGAGAGAGGGTCAGACTGTGCCTTGGCCAAAGGCCTGGTGGAACAGCTCCAACTTGCAGGCCCTGTGGAAAGATGTCAAGTCCTGCAGGGCCCTAGTCTCTTGTGACCAGACCATTCCACCCAATCGGGGCCACAGCTGAAAAAGCCCTGGCTCTGGTCGAGGCCAGTCTAACCACCCTGTGGCCTGGGATCTCCAAGATGTTTTTATTTGAAGATTGTAAGGTCCTCTGTGGGACATACCAGGAGAGGCAGTCCCATAGGTACGAGGGTCTTAGGCCGTATAGGGCTTTAAAGGTTAAAACCAGCACCTTAAACCTGATCCTGTACTCCACCAGGAGCCACTGCAGCTGGTATAGCACCGGGTGAATGTGATCCCATGGCGAGGACCCCGTAAGGAGTCTTGCCACGGCATTCTGCACCCGCTGGAGTTTCTGAGTCAGTCTCAAGGGCAGCCCCATGTAGAGTGAGTCACATTATCTCCAGATCTCCAATTAGTATCTGATGGGTCATTCCCGGCAAACCATGACATAGAAAGAGCAGCTTACAACGCCCTTGGAGAAGATACAATGGGCCCTGTGAGGCCACAGAGAAAAAAAGGTTAATTGAAATAATTCTTGCATATTGTATCATTTCAGTTATTGCTGACGGGTTAATGATAAGATGTGTGGTTTGGTGTTACATGGGGGAAAATTACCCGCAGTAGAAATTTCACTGAAGGGAAAGAAGGAGGGCAATGCTTGACCCATTGCAATAAAGTAACAATGTAATAAAATTAGAGTTGATCCAAACCTTTGACCCTGCTCCCAATTGTGGTACATTCAGGATGATGGTGGGGAGGAATGGCAGAAGAATGGGACACGAGGTGGTAGTATATGCACATGATGTCCTGATCTCAGACTCAGGTCAGCACAGAAGACACAGGGCTCTCTTGTCGGTAGAATTAACTCTGTTCAAGGAAACAACATGCAACTCAGCAACCCTTTTAGTATGGCTTACATTATTTTTGTCTAGTTATATGGGTGTGCTTTCATGGTTATCACCAGGGCTTTTTTCCCAACTCAGTTCTGGCCCCTTATAGGTGGGCGCCATTGCCATTCTAACAGAACGAGGGAAGTATTCATGTTGAGTTCCGGCACTTCTTTTTCTAGAAAAAATAGCACTGGTTTTCACATTTCATCATACATAAAGTTTGAAGACCTTAGCCTGACTCCCAAACCTGACAGATAGCCAGATTCTTAATGATGTGATCTGAATCAGGTGATAAATATGCCCTGGGGTATATTCCAGTGTTCAGAGTGACATGTTATTTAACAGTGCTTGTCTTCCAAGTAGAGAAGCGCTCAGAGGTAGGACTAGGAGTTTTGCAATATCTTGTATGGCAAAGAACAATAGCATCCAAATATTTGTCCTTTAGGATGTGTCGATCATACGCAACCCACTTAGGCCCTGACTGCTGCTGGTGAAAACCAAGCTCAAGACAACCTCGATTCTAGTAAATGTATGTATTTTGGCAGTTGTAGTATGCTAAAAGTCTCTTCAAGCAAAGTTCAGCAAAGTTCAGTGGCAGTCACATGATGCTGCTCAGGTGGAATACGGTGCAGGCTGACTGATGGAATTTTGCTTTGATTTGTTTTGGGAGTGCTAGTCACTGTGCTGGGCCCGGGGGTTAACCCAAACAACGTGGTCCAGGTCCGGTCCCGAATCCAAGGATTTTGTGAAGCATCAATCCAACAGGGCCAAGGCAGGAAACCAGGCTAGGTCACGCACTGGGTCTTAGGCAGGTTCTTGCAAACAGCAATGTTGTTCCCACAACCTGGGGCAGGGTCCAACAGCCTTTTATCTCTGGCGGGGTAACGGCCTGTCCTGATCCCCCGGTGACTCACCTCCCTGTCTTGCCCGAAGGCGAGCACTCCTCCTGCGAGTACTCAGGTTTCTCCTTCTCTCCAACCTAAGTCTCTGCAGCTCGGGAGATGTCAGTGGGTTACTAGACCCTGAGGCCACCTCAGCCTCTCCTGACCCAACTGGTAGTGGAGCAGCTGTAAGTGATTGCCCAGCTGAGGGCAACAAAGTAATTCCCGCATCTGGAGCCAGGGCAGGCTCAGGCCCCTGACTCGGCCCAGCTGGTGCTTGTTGCAGGGGCAACCTGTGCAGACTGGGGCTCTTCAAAATCAGGCTCCAGACTAGATTCAGATGTCACCTGAGGCAGAGGATTTGGTTTGGACTGAGACTCCTCTGGTTCCGAGTCCCAGACCAACACGGTCACTCATCCTCAATATGGGGGATAAGAATAACCTCTACCCTTGTGTTAAGTGGGTCTGTATGGTCTATATGATGGAAATAAATAGGGATGGAGTCAAAATGAAGAGAATCAATTCACTAGATAAGCTACTACTAATTACTTTAGGGTATTTTGTTTCAGAGGTAGCTGTGATCCTTTCCTTGTCTACTCCTTCAAATTGGCATACAGCTTAATCGAGTTGTTTCTAAATGTTTCATCAAAATTTGATTTGCATGCAAGTATCGCGCCCAGAAGTGTTAGCCCAGGTTGAAACATTCCTGGATGAATAGAGTTTATTATTCATGCTAATTTGTATATAATTATATCCCCTTCCTTCTTCTTGACAGAAGCCCAAAGCAGCTAACAATAAAAAATGCATTTAAAGAATATAAAATTATAAATCTTGCTCATAAGATTATACATAGAAGGAAAATTATATCACATGGCGTCCGTAACTGTCAATTTGAATAAAGATTTAATATGTCTATGAAAAGAAATACAAAGTAGGGCTCTCATGGACCATCCTATGGTACGTAGCCGCTTCCTCTGATTACATCAACTAGTAGTAAGTAGCAGAAGACATGTTGGGACACTGCTATTTGCCTGACCACCAGTTGGTTGTGTCGTTGCTGCTTACCAGGAGGTAGAGGGGCAAGGCAACAAGGAGGTTGGTGCAGTACAAGCACATTGGCCGGAGTGCTGGATTAACAAACAGGGATGGATTTAGAGGTTTGATGAGGCCCTAAGCTACTGAAGGTAATAGGGCCCTTTATATGTCCAGCTGTCCTTTGTCAACAACAAATTGTTGATGTTTTTTGTGTTGAATATATGCTATAACCTAAGAGGTATCTAAAGCCATTTGCACATAACAAAATAAGTATTTTATCAAAGTAATTATCGAACTGAAATACAATTAAGTATCCAGTCCCCCCCCTCTAAAAAATTTTGGAGCCCCCAAGAGAGTGGGGCCCTAAGCTATAGCTTGCTTAGCTTATACGTAAATCTGGCACTGTCAACAAGAGATCAGATGAGTGGCAGTCTCTCACCACACTGTCAACAACTGCCATTGGCTCACTTTCATTTTGTGTTGAGATTGCTATCCACACCTCAGACTGAACCTAGCAGCAAAGAGGCAGCTGGTGCCATTTTAGGATGGGCACTTGCGCTTTGTCAAAGAAAAGGAAATGCATTACATCAAATGAAGACAAAAGAGGATGAACAATTTGCGTAAAATGCATGCATGCTATGCTATATTTAAATATGAACTTCTAGAAACAAATCACATAATTTAAATGGAAAGACAGTATGTCTCATCAGATTGGGAAAGTCTGGGGCCCAGTGACCTGTACCTGCTGCCTGCATGGTAACTGCAGAAGGAAATCTTCTGGGACCCTGTTCTCCCTTCTTAAGGTTACTTATCTTTAAAGTGAAACTTGGATTAGACAGCCTTTCAAATAGAGGATGCTTGCAAATGGAGGGTTGTCCTCTGTAAAATGGGAAGCAATGTCACCCTACGCTCTTAAGAAGGTACAATGGTTATATATTCTCTGGGATCATGCCATCAATACATGTTACTGTCATAATGCCTCTGAATATTGCACATTTACTGTTTGTACCAGTGTGGTGTAGTGGTTAAGAGTGGTGGACTCATAATCTGGTGAACCGGGTTCGCTTCCCTGCTCCTCCACATGCAGCTGCTGGGTGACCTTGGGCCAGTCACACTTCTCTGATGTCTCTCAGCCCCATTCACCTCACAGAGTGTTTGTTGTGGGGGAGGAAGGGAAAGGAGATTGTTAGCCGCTATGAGACTCCTTAAGGGGAGTGAAAGGTGGGATATCAAGCCCAAACTCCTCCTCCTCCTCCTCCTCTGCTTGCTAGTTTTTTAACTGCTTACTGCAAATATAACCAAACAGGAATGTTTGACACAAAACCAGCATAGTTTAGCTATCATGTAAGTACTGACTGCAACCCAAAATGGCAGTGGCGTAGTGTGGGTGGTGCAGGGGGGGCTGGCCGCACCGGGCGCAACATCTGGGGGTTAGGGGGCACAAATCCACTGGTTAGGGGGCACAAATCCACGGGTTAGGGGGCGCAAATCCACGGGTTAGGGGACACAAATTACTTGCCTTGCTGACAACCCACGCTACGCCACTGCAAGATGGCTCCTGATGGAATAGTGACATCTTTTTTCACTTTGGTGTGAATCCCAGGGCTTTTTTTCTTTCAGTCAGAACTCACCAGAACTCAGTTCTGGCACCTCTGAGGTGGGCACCATTGCCATTATAAGAGAACAGGGGAGGTGTTCATGGCGAGTTCTCGAAAAATAGCACTGGTGAATCTATTCTGGACACAACATCTTCCAGAAACACTGGATGCTATTAGGGGAATTATACTGTGAGAGGAGAGACTTCTACATATGTTCTGTCCATGTTCATTGAAAAAATGTGTGAGAAGAATTTTGGGGATTGTTTTGATATATGCAAAACAAAATAAAGATTCCTAAATTAAATAATAAACTTTCATTGCAGAAACACATTTCCACAGTGAACAACTGCAGCATATAAATAGGTGCTCTGGTAGTCCATTAGTGAGCTGGTCACAGATGTTTCCTTTTCCTCCTCACTTTCTCACTATGATGATGACAAAGAGGAGTAAAAGGAGTCAGCTGTGTTTTCCAGTAATAGCACTCTTTGTGACAGCCTTGGTGCAAAAAGCAGATCCATTAATATATGTTACTCTCTGACTCACTGTCAGATGTTATACCCTTCTGCAAAGCTAGACAGGACACACCATGATGCATGTTGCTGATAAAATGTGTGTTTTTTATCAACAGATTTTTTTTTTTAAAGGGATCTTCTGGCAATCTACAACTAATCCAGAATGCGGCAGCTAGACTGGTGACTGGGAGCGGCCGCCGAGACCATATAACACCGGTCTTGAAAGACCTACATTGGCTCCCAGTATGTTTCCGAGCACAATTCAAAGTGTTGGTGCTGACCTTTAAAGCCCTAAACGGCCTCGGTCCAGTATACCTGAAGGAGCATCTCCACCCCCATCATTCTGCCCGGACACTGAGGTCCAGCGCCGAGGGCCTTCTGGCGGTTCCCTCATTGCGAGAAGCAAAGCTACAGGGAACCAGGCAGAGGGCCTTCTCGGTAGTGGCGCCCACCCTGTGGAACGCCCTTCCAGCAGATGTCAAAGCGATAAACAACTACCTGACATTCAGAAGACATCTTAAGGCAGCCCTGTTCAGGGAAGTTTTTAACGTGTGATATTTTACTGTATTTTTGGTTTTTATGGAAGCCGCCCAGAGTGGCTGGGGAGGCCCAGCCAGATGGGCGGGGTATAAATAATTTATTATTATTATTATTATTATTATTATTATTATTATTATTATTATTATTATTATTTTAACTTGCAGACTACGTCCCATGGCCATTCTGAAGAGGAAATAACAATATTCATTGACTCCAGAGAGCCACTATAGAAGAAGCAGATGCAGAATATGTGATAGGCTTCAAGAACCTTGAAGAGAAGGAATTGTAGAATTTCAGCCTGCTTTCATTTTGACACACTATTTTATCATTTATGATCATTTCAGACATGAAGAAATCACCAGCTCTTTGTACGGTGGTACCTCGGGTTAAGTACTTAATTCGTTCCGGAGGTCCGTTCTTAACCTGAAACTATTCTTACCCTGAAGCACCACTTTAGCTAATGGGGCCTCCTGCTGCCGCTGCACCGCCGGAGCACGATTTCTGTTCTTATCCTGAAGCAAAGCTCTTAACCTGAAGCACTATTTCTCGGTTAGCAGAGTCTGTAACCTGAAGCGTATGTAACCTGAAGCGTATATAACCCGAGGTACCACTGTACTTTCGTATGGGAAATTGGGGGTGGGGTGTGTTGAAATTCTGCCTCGGTCAGAGGGATGTGCCAGTCTTCCAGGCACCGGCTGAATTCCTTTGTGACCTCCCTCCTGCGACTCCCGGCAGGAAAACAGACGAGGTCCGTTTCGGCGATTTTTCCCAGACTGTGAGAAAAACACACCACTGCTTCTCCTCCTCCCTGCTCCCCAGGGAGGGGAATCAGACTCAGACAGAAACGTATTTACATGTCTTTATTTCTGTCTTTCGCAGCCATACAGATAAAGATGTCTGCACTCTTTCAACAACAGAGAGAATCTCACTCCACCCATGTACATCCTGTACAGGTCATATGACACACACTGAGCTCACATCCGGTGCTCAATAAGGAGAATGGACTGCCCCTTTGTTTCCATGGCAACAGTCACACATATCCTGTTTGGCTTTGCAGCCACAAGCAGCTGACTTGGCTGCTATAGCCTTTGCTTGCTGCAGCATTGCTGCTTTATGGTAACAGGGTGAGGGATTCAGATTAAATAGACTCAACAAGTAGGAAGTGTTTGTTAAGCCACCATGCAATTCTAGATAAAAAACTACTGATTTGAATAATAACATACCGTATATACTCGAGTACATTTTTTATGCCGAAAAAGCCCCCCTCGGCTTTTACTCGAGTGAGGGTCCTTTCGGGCTGCTCCTTCCTCCTCCTCCTCCTTTGCCGCTGATTGGCAAGCCCAAGATGCTCAATGGTTTAGACCACAGTGCCACCTGCATCCCCTTGCTCAGGTTGTATATATGTTTAAATAAACCATAAATCCTAAAGGCACCACAGTCTCCACTGTCTCTCATTCCGAGGAAACCAAACCCTGGAACATCTGGAATCTTGCACAGTTCAGATATTGAGGTCGCAAGACTATTATTTGAACCTTCCATTTTATGCCTCCCCCCCCCCCAAAGACGTGAAGGCAAACCCTTCTCAATGCTACCATAAACAATTGCTGGGAGAAAATGAAATGGCATATTCATAATACATGAGATTTAGATATCGGGAATATGTTAGAGACATTTTTTCCAACTTTAAATTTACCTCTGTGCCTCAGACTTCCCTCCCACCCTCTGGAAATAACAATATGCTCCTGTCTCCATGCCGGTTCATTTTCAATATTTCTGATTCTAATTAGATTCAGATTCTTAGTGGCATTGGGGAAAGTACTGGAGAGCATTTTGTGGTGTTCACTACAAAATAGTGACAGAGCAGCAATACAATATATCCGCCAAGAACTCCCCTGGGGAAGTATAACAAAATACTTTGGGGGGGGGGGACAACACAGGCTGCGGGGACCTCAATCAGTGTGCTATTGAAATTTACAAGTGCAGCTACACTCTACAAATAAGTGTGCATTGTTGAGGTTTGAAATGCGGCAAATAGTTATGGGGAAACTGACAGGATTGAGGTGACCCACATCAAATGCAGGAGCAAAAGCTATTCTTTATGTTAGCCTTCCCCCACCTGACATCTTCCAGATATTGCTAAGAATGACATATTCATCCATCGCTATTTAAAGATCATCTAGACCAGTTCCCGTGAAGCTGCAAAGTTTTTTAAAACTATGCAAAGCAGGACGCACACCACTAGACCACATCCTAATTATTTTAAGGTACAAAATAGACTCTGTGATCATCATCTGAAGCCTTTCTTTGTGTGCTTCCTCTGTGAGAGGTCCAAAGGGTGGCAACACAAGAATAGTCCTTTTTTGCAGTGGCTCCCTGCTTGTGGAATGTCCTCCCAATGGAGGCTCACCTGGTGCCTTCATTAAATATATTTTGTCTCCAGGCAAAGACATTCCTCTTCACCCCGGCCTTTGAGTAATTGAACAAACTATGGCCTTTTAAACTCTGTTGGGGGTGGGTATTGTTTCTGTTTGTTATTATGTTATGTATTTTTGTGTTTTTATATTGTAAACTGCCCTGTAATCTTCAGATGAAGGATGATATACAAATTTTAACAACAACAACAGAAACAGCAGCAGCAATAGGGACTAAGAAGAATTCAAGAAGTAGATGAGGTAGCAATAAAATTCTATGTTTAGCCATTACAAGATCTTCATCCATAGTTGCCAAAATCTTATATCCCATTTTATATGCAATATCCAGTAATGGCAATCTATTGCTTCATCCTATTACACCAAGGTAATTCCTGAAAGAGTTTCATCCACATGTGACTGATTCGTGAGGATGTGGGAATGATAGTAGTATGCTAAGATATTCAGAGGGGAAAACCAAACAGTTTTGTGTTTAGTACCCAGAAGTTCAAATATGAACAGCTTGCTAATAATATACAATGATTTCCTTCTTAGATAATTGATTATAAATCATTATTATCTTTATGGATAAGTTATGAAGATTGTCTAATATCTGGGCATAGCAAATATAGGAGAAGGTATAATGCAGTGCAGGTGGGTAGATATACAGAATAGTTCAGTTCATCTTAACACAAATTTAATCTTGCAGGAGTTTTCAGGTCTTTTGTTACCAACTGTTAACAGTTCAAGAGAAAATGAAAGCTTCTTGATCCAGCTCTGAAGTTTAGGTCTGAAAAACAGCATGGCTATTATATCCTCCCACTGATATTGGATAGAAGCAATTTTTTATTTTATTTTATTTTATTGGCATTGCAGTTAAGGATAACTTCTGTGTTTTAACTGGCTTTCTGAGTCTGGATATTCAGCCTAGTGAGGGGAATTTGTTGTGTAATGTGCTCTTCCTTTCACAGCAGTCAAAGGAGAAGAGGTGTGACTTTGCTGCCTGCAGAATGGAGCCGAAGAACATTGTTATTGCAAGCGCCTACCCAAGTTCATTCTCTTTAGCTGAGGTGATTTTACTTAAAGATGCCCATATAGCAATCTGCAGTACTTTTGGTGCCTTGGGCCTGCCATGCCAGGGCGGCAAACAAGTGATAAAACAACAGCAACATCTTAAAAACATGTAGTAGAGGGTCTTTGTAAGCCGTGTATTTTCTTGGCTAAATTGTGATATAGACCAGGGGTGGGCAAAGATCTGGCTGTGGAGTTCTGATTTGTTTTCTCCCAGAAACCCCAGATCTACCAACCAGAGCCAGGAATAAAATACATTTAGTTAGAATCAAACAATTCTGAGCCCAGAAGTTTGTTCTTAGCACAGAAATGAATGGAGCTCACCGTCCTCCTATGCATAAAATATACCTCTAGCTTTCCCAGCTTTTTTCGGTTCAACAGTTAGTCATTTGGGGCAGAAGTCTCTGTGCAGTGGGGGGTCATTTGAATTCTGCTATTGTTAAGCAGTTAGGAGTCAGAAAATCTGACTGATCTACTGAAAGTTATCTACCAGTAAATGTCAATGTACCTGCTGTGCACCCTCAAATTAGACACATTTTTTCAGTATTTTGGAAGCGGAGCTTGTTGCCTCTTTAGTTTCTTAGCCTAGTAGAGGGGAAATAATTCCACCATGGCTATTTTCCATAGGGAAAAGAGGGGAGGCTCCCTGACTGTCTGTTCCCTGTATTACAAACAGACATTTTCACAGAAGATGCTTTAAACACATCACGGACAATTTGAAGACATGGGTCTAGAATTAATGCAGCTAAAAAATAACAACCCTTTGGGTCACCTTTAAGCCCTGAGACCTAATGAACAACTAAGTTAGCCAACTGAAAATAAAACCAATAATTCTGACAGAACTCTCTAAGTCATGTTGCAGAACAAAGCTAAATTAGTGCCATAAATCAGGGGAACACATCTGTCTCTGACTGCACTGCAAAGCAGGACCCTCTAAGTTAGCAAGGTAAAGGAGGATCATTCTCATGCATACCTTTCAGGATCAGTTCACATGAATCTCAGATAAGCATTCTATTGCAAGGAAGGAAAGATGAAAATGTGTCAAGAAGATGCTATTATTATTATTATTATTATTATTATTATCATCATTATTATGTGTAACGTTCTGGAATAATTGTTGTGATGGAGTTGTGATGTTCACATGGAGAAATAAATGTGAATCATAAATTTTATTTCTCTGCTTCTTTAAATGTATCTACTAGCTCTTAGACTACTGTAATACAAAAAATGGGGGAGCGCTGTGGGCTGATTTATATAATTCTGCAAACCATGGTCTGTTCCCTCCATTTGCCATTGTGCAAGAAGCAAATACATCACAGCAGTGTTGCTCAAAACTGATTCCCCATGGACATTTTTGCACCACATTTAAATATAGAGTTATCATTGAATTTTCACCTAAAGTGAAATAATTACTGCTGCTCAGCTGAAAGATCTAATGAATTTGGAGACAGCCCATGTGAGCTTTGACGAGGGTCACAAAATATCTCGGGTGGTTCTGAATCTCCTTTCTTGACATTCCCAGAATATATTTATGTAGCTTCTCAGTTAAGCCAGGTTCTCTTTTTTTAAAATATTATTTTTATTCAATTTTTCCAATACAAAATTTATACAATTCATACATCTTTTTTTATATCCGTTCTCCTTTTGATTTCCCTCAACTTGACTGATACTGCTTCCCTTCTTAATTTCTTACACATTTCTAAAACCTTACTTCCATTATTTTTATAGATTAAGTCTTATTTTGCTCACATTCTAACATTTCTTCTTACAGAGCTTCATTAAAGCTTACAAGCGTTATTTGATTATCACTTAATTTATGCATATACTCTGTAAACTTTTCCCAATCTTCTATAAATCTCTGATCTCGTCGATTTCGGATCCTTCCTGTCAATCTATCAAGTTCTGCGTAGTCTGTCATCTTCATTCTCCATTCGTCTAGTGTAGGTAGCTCCTCTTGCTTCTATTTCTGTGCCATCAATATTCTTGCTGCAGTCACTGCATATAAAAATAACTTCCTTTCTTTCTTATTTATCTCGCTCCCTGTAATACCAAGTAAGAACGCTTCTGGTTTCTTAACAAAAGTGTATTTAAACATTTTCTTCAATTCATTATAAATCATTTCCCAAAAGCAGTTAAGCCAGGTTCTCAATGTTATCTGTTACTCATGAGGCATGCTGTTCAGAGGAGTCTGGAGCTGGTAAAACACATACACACTCCAAAAACATTCCTGTAACAGACAAGTTATGTGCTTCCAATTGCCGTATTAAGTGGTGTCCCATTCTTATCAAGAATGAAGACTGCTTGACTATTACTCAAAATATTTCCAACAATTCAATAACTGATTGGACTAGTTCTGTTGTATCTGATACTTATATTTGCAATCTTCACATTTAGTGGCTAATGGTGTAGGAAATGGCTATGCACAAAATCAGCTAGAAGAGAATTCTATCATGGCCTGAGCAGTTCTTAAATATGCCATTTTCGGTAAGAATGGTCTTCACAAACAAACAAAAAGCAGTCTGGTCCGGTGTTATCCTAGTTCGGCATCCAGTCATCACAACCATGCAAGGATGTTTTCTTTCCCTGATACAGAACGAACTCAATGCCAAAGGCCACACACCTTCCATCAAAGGAGATTAAGAAGAGAGCAAATGAAAATCTGCTAAGCACAAGAACTGTGTCATCTTTGTAAAAACCCCAGGTGGATTAATGTTTGTGGAACCAGTCTAAAAAATACTTCTTGACTATAGATGTGACTGAATTCAAGTTACCGAAGTTGCTTGAGATAATTGCTACCTGGCCTAAGAGGAATCATCTTATGAAGGCTTTAGATTATAGGAGCAACACCAGTTTGCTACAATTCTCTGCTGTTCCACATTCTGACTCTGAAAGTGATCCACTTTACTCATTTTCTTACCCCTGAGAAAGACAGAAGGTTGGAGCAACTACTATAGGATCTTCAGATGTCAGCTCCCTTCAACACATTGCAGTATGAACGAGTAGCAATGGCATCAAAACAATCAGCCAGAAAGACCAGGCCTGCCTAAAGGAGCTAGCAATATAAATTTCACCAAAGAGGGGGCAACAAAGGCAGAAGATACTAAGGATAGAAAAATAAGGATAATGTGGGATGATTGGACAGTTTTGGATCAGTTTTCATTTAAAGGCAAATTTAATTTGTACTTCTAAAACAAGACAGAGATACAACTGGATGATAGAGGATATATTTGATGGAGTTCATATTTAAAGGTGAACCTCCCTAACTCACAACACATGAAGATTGAGAGTGCTCTATCAAACAATGTATCCAGATGCTTGTAGGAAGGAAACAAGCAACGTACAGTCATACCTCGGAAGTCAAACAGAATCCATTCTGGAAGTCCATTCAACTTCCAGAACGTTCGGAAACCAAGGTGCGGCTTCTGATTGGCTGCAGGAAGCTCCTGCAGCCAATTGGAAGCCGCGGAATCACATTGGACATTCAGGTTCCATAGAACATTTGCAAAAGAACACTCACTTCCGGGCAGTGGTGTAGGAACCCTCTCCATCACCCGGGGTGGGACACCGAGGGGCTGGGCGAACTGCCTGGTGATGTATGCGTGACGTCTGCACGGACTGCACACCTGTGGCAGCCCGTACAGTCACCATGCAATAATAATAATAATAATAATAATAATAATAATAATAATAATAATAATAATTTATTCTTTATACCCCACCCATCTGGTTGGGCTTCCCTAGCCACTCTGGGCGGCTTCCATCAAAATATTAAAATACAGTAATGCATCAAACATTGAAAGCTTCCCTAAACAGGGCTGCCTGTACGGACGCTGTGTGGCCACGGCGCAAGTGGCGCACACACTGACTGTGTGCACGCCCTCCGTCGCTCTACAGCTGGGGGGAGGCAGTGGGCCATCTTGTCACTCCCCAGGGTGGTGTCTGGGGTGGCCCCCCTCTGCCCCCCCCCGCGTAAGCCCCTGCTTCCGGGTTTGCGGTATTCGGGATCCAAAACGTTCGAGTCACAATGCGTTTGAAAAGCAAAGTATAATTGTATGCTAGAATAGCTGTTCTGTGTTGTTTATTCCCAGAAACTGACTGTCAGAAGTACGGCACATGTGTGCAACTATATAAAACCTGAAACATTCCTCAGTAGCAGCACCACTTCATCATATCCTCCAACATGTCCCAGAGGAAAACTGGGATGCATGGGCTGCACTCCCACGCAAGACACATGACCCATGCTAGTGCATGGTGCCAAAAAATGTTTGTCTTTCGGGGCCACAATCTTGTGTGAGAAGACAGCACACAAAACCGGGACAGTTGAGGGGTATGCTTCATAGCTTTGCTTTTTCCTACATGGAGATAAGTTCTCCAAGCAAATTGAAATCCAAATGCTTTTAGTTCTATTTTCTGATATAGGGAATATTTCCTATATAGAGATGGACAGATTTGTCCATTTTGATTTCTCACAGTTTCTAAGAAGTCAAACCACTGGTCAATCTAGCTCAGTATACCGACTGGCAGCAGCTCTACAATAACTCTCCCAGCTGTACCTTGAGATACCAGAGATGATGGTGATGATGATGATGATGATGATGATGATGATAATAATAATAATTTGTTATTTATACCCCTCCCATCTGGCTGGGTTTCCCCAGCCACTCTGGGCGGCTTCTAGCAGAATACAATGATTCATCAAATATTAAAAGCTTCCCTAAACAGGGCTGCCTTCAGATGTCTTCTGAAAATCTGATAGTTGTTTATTTCTTTGACATCTAATGGGAGGGCATTCTACATGGCAGGTGCCACTACCGAGAAGGCCTTCTGCCTGGTTCCCTGTAACTGCACTTCTCGCAGGGAGGGAACCGCCAGAAGGCCCTTGGTACTGGACCTCAGTGTCTGGGCAGAACGATGGGGGTAGAGACGCTCCTTCGGGTATACTGGGCTGAGGCCGTTTAGATTACACAGTCTGCTTTGCATGCAAAACAGATGCTCTGGCAGTAAGCTATGGCCCATCCCAGTAATTGTAGCTACAGGGGAGATGGTGTTTCGGATTAACTCTTCTTACCATAGGTATCAAGAAATGGCTAAAAATGGAATAAGCCACTAAGAGACCAAAGGTGACTTTTGTTCTGCCATCTTTAGGACATGGATGCCAAACTCATAATTATGTGCTAACTATGTTTGTTGAAAAGCTCTATGTGGGTGATCTTTAACAGAAAAGAACCAATTGATTTCCATTAAAAATTCTTGTGGCTAAGCACTGGTATTTGTCTTGTCCTTGATTTGAAAGAATGTTTCAAAAAGGATAATAGTACCAATGCTTATTCCAACTCTTCATTCAAATCAATTCCAGAACATTCATTTTGGAACGTTAGACAGGAAGGCTAAATATCACTTTCTCAATAGCTCAGTGGCAAAGCTAAGCACTCCGTTGTACAGCAAATGTGATATTCCACCAAATAACGCTGTGATGTTTTGGAAGTTTTATTATTGCATTGAAAATTTACATTTTACCTGAACACAGATAACCATGCTGTATTTTGATTCAACAATTTCGGAACATTTTGTTGAGCCTCCCTTCCTAGCCATACATCCCTGGAAGTGTATGACAAACATATTTTTGAGAGTTAGACTAGGAAGTAGAGAACTTTACCATTACATGATATCTAGAAACCATCAAGGGATCATTTGATAAGGGCAGAGAGTTTGGTGGTGTGGCTAATCACAGGAATCAGCTAACAAATCTGAGAGATCAAGAACATCTGAAGACATGTTGTTTTTGAACCTATGTTGTTGTTTAGTTGTTTAGTCGTGTCCAACTCTTTGTGACCCCATGGACCAGAGCACGCCAGGCACACCTGTCTCCCACTGCCTCCCGCAGTTTGGTCAAACTCATGCTGGTAGCTTCGAGAACACTGTCCAACCATCTCGTCCTATGTTGTCCCCTTCTCCTTGTGCCCTCACATTCACCCGCTGCTATACCAGCTGCACTGGCTCCCGGTGGAATACAGGATCAGGTTCAAGATGCTGGTTTTAACCTTTAAAGCCCTAGGACCTACGGCCTAGGACCCTCGTACCTACGGGACCGCCTCTCCTGGTATGTCCCACAGAGGAACTTACAGTCTTCAATCAAAAACATATTGAAGGTCCCAGGCCACAGAGAGGTTAGGCTGGCCTCAACTAGAGCCAGGGCTTTTTCGGCTGTAGTTCCAATCTGGTGGAACGCTCTGTCACAAGAGATTAGGGCCCTGCGGGACTTGACATCTTTCCGCAGGGCCTGCAAGACAGAGCTATTCCACCAAGCCTTTGGCCAGGGCACAGCCTGACCCCCTCCTTTGGCAATCTTCACAGAACTCTAGCCCAATGGTTGCCATCAATTTGATTTGAATTAATCAGAGAAAAATCATTGTCAACATTTACTGAAGATTAGAAGCCTCTCATAGACATATTGCGTGGAAAAGAAAATGAAATAATGATATTTGGGTTTGAAGGTTGAAGATAATGTTGGTTTATAGAAAGTAGCTGTGCTGGGTGTTATATTGGAGTGGATGAGTTGAATAATGCTTCTATATAGCTGACAAAGAATCAGAAGTGCCTTAGTTTCTTATCTTTTCTATCATTTAATATTTCTTCTATTTCTCTCTTTATCTTTCCTGCTTTCTCTTTCCCCTTCTTTTTTCTTTCTTTTCCTCTCATTCTATGTTTTTATTTTATCAAGATTAATGTTTTAGTCTGGACAAAAAGGATAGTTGATAATAATCTTTGTATCTTTATAAAATTTATATAATGTATTACACACACACACACAGAGAGAGAGAGAGAGAGAGAGAGAGAGAGAGAGAGAGAGGGATAGAGAGTTGTCACTGTTCTAATCATATGGACTGGTGTTTTGTCAGGATGCCACAAAATATCGTTGAAGTCAGGGATTTGATGACAGAACAATGCAGTCACCATGTTACTAACAGGGATAGGAGCAAAGGCATAAAATATCCCTACAGCACCCTGCAGCATATATGAAATTCTTTACCCAGAGGTTTCTCTTTTTTTGACAAAGTAATAATCATAAATAAATAAATAAGAATAAAAATGTGCACCCCACCTCCAAGACCATTCCATTGTACCTATCTAACCTCCCAAAATTTCAACACCTCTTGTGATGGTTTGACTCCTTTCCGTTTTAACAGTACGCATTCTACAAACACCCTCCATATCTCCTCAAAATCATTTCTCCTGCCTATTCCCTCTCTTATCTTAATGGCACATGTTAATTTATCATTAATCACTATATCCCCCACCTCTTTATGCCATTCTTCCATTTTATATTCTGCTTGCCCCTTCCATTTCCTAGACTCAGAGGTGTTTGTTTGTTTGTTTGTTTGTTTGTTTGCGGATCAGGCTTTCCAGATGTAAAGTGCTTCACACTTTAGCTGCACTGTAAGAATAAAAAGAATGCAAGCTTTTGTCTCACTTTAACCATATGGGGTTTATTTACAAAATAATAAAATAAAATAAAATAAAATAAAATAAAATAAAATAAAATAAAATAAAATAAAATAAAATAAAATAAAATAAAATAAAATAAAATAAAATAAAATATTGACATCCAATAGTATTACAGCAGGGACCAGCAAACTTTTTCAGCAGGGGGCTGGTCCATTGTCCCTCAGACCTTGGGGGGGGGGGGGACGGACTATATTTTGGAAAGAAAGGGAAAAAAGAACAAATTTCTATGCCCTGCAAATAATCCAGAGATGCATTTTAAATAAAAGGACACATTCTACTCATGTAAAAACACGCTCATTCCCAGACTGTCCATGGGCCAGACTTAGAAGGCGATTGGGCCGGATCCAGACCCTGGGCCTTAGTTTGCCTACCCATGGTATTACAGAGTAACTAAGCCATATTAATGGACCTTCAGTATATACCATAGAACAAGAAAGACATGCACAGATAAATAGTCTATAGTGTCATGATATAGCAGAGCCACAATGTGTGCCTCATCTGATTCAAAATAATGAGATATGGAACCGGACAGTCCCCCCTCCCCCTTTTTAAAGGACAATTGTAGGGATAAAAAATAATTGCTACGCACTGGTATGAAAGGGAGTTTATATATTTCAGGAGGCTTTTGGTATGCAAATCCCCGACCCAGTATGAAACCCAAGCATCTCCTTAATTCATTTATTTTGTGTCTTAGAAATACAGCAGAAATGCACATCACGCTAAAAAAGCAAGCAAGTGAGCTGCAAAGCTAATTGAAATGGAAATAATAAAAAAGCAGGGAATGCTTATTGTCAGTGTGTTTGAACAACGCTACACTTGTACTGATGAAGTTCCTTAATAATTCAGAAAATCTGTAATCTCTGATTTTAGAAGTTGCCGCATTATCCTAAGGCTGGGGAAGTGGGGAGGGTGGAAATGCAACCTCCTCACTAGATATTCATCCATATGTCATTAATATCTTCACAAGAGACTTCGATTGTTGTTCTGATGAATAGGCAAAATGAAAAGACTTATTCGGGATAAATTCTGGTTTGGCCGCTATGCGCCATCAGTTGAAGGGAGTGATATTGTCAGGAGGTCCTGCACACAAGTAGGAGTCCCACTACTAGTAATACTGTTGAAACTAGAAGCCCATAGCCAACATTTTGGCTGGTCCATTCCAGCATGTACAGCTAGTCTATATCCAGTGGTACCTCGGGTTAAGAACTTAATTCGTTCTGGAGGAAGAGTTTGGATTTGATATCCCGCTTTATCACTACCCGAAGGAGTCTCAAAGTGGCTAACATTCTCCTTTCCCTTCCTCCCCCACAACAAGCACTCTGTGAGGTGAGTGGGGCTGAGAGACTTCAGAAAAGTGTGACTAGCCCAAGGTTATGGGCAGCTGCATGTGGAGGAGCGGAGACGTGAACCCGGTTCCCCAGATTACAAATCTACCGCTCTTAACCACTACACCACACTGGCTCTTGGAGGTCCGTTCTTAACCTGAAACTGTTCTTAACCTGAGGTACCACTTTAGCTAATAGGGCCTCCCGCTGCTGCCGCACCGCCGCCGCATGATTTCTGTTCTCATCCTGAAGCAAAGTTCTTAACCTGAGGTACTATTTCTGGGTTAGCGGAGACTGTAACCTGAAGCGTCTGTAACCTGAAGCGTCTGTAACCTGAGGTACCACTGTACACAAGTGAATGTGGTGTGGGGTCAGGGCCATCTTTACCTGTGGGAGCAAGGGGTGCGGGCACCCAGGTGCTGAATTCTGAGGGGCGCCCGCTGCTGAGAGGAGCAAATGAGAAAACTGCAACGGCAACCCCCTGGTGGCAACCCAAGAGAATGCAATGTTGCTGCCATGGAAACAAACCCCGCCGGGTTCCGGACCCCCTTAGAAGTTTGGCCTCCCC